>NC_072429.2:143647500-144897500 GCF_028878055.3 Symphalangus syndactylus
TGGGTGGAGGAATCCAAGGAAAAGGTTGTGCAACCAGAGCAAGCGGTGGCAGCGACGCCCACACGGCTACTGTGCAGATGCTGTTATCCCCTTGCCCTCTTGTCCTGCCGTTAGTCTAACTCTCTGAACTCCACCACTGCCACAGGCAGCCACTACGGTGCTGTTTATGTCCGTGCCTGTGTTCTCACAAGGTGTGTACTGTCGGATTGCAACTTGGTGAAGGGGGGTGTGTCTAACTTGGGCCTTGCTGGGCCTCTTGCCTGTGACTAAGCCCTCTGCTGCATCAGACCCCCGAGAGAGTGCCTGGGCTGGAGGATCAGGAGTGGAACTGATGGGGGCATCGCTGGTTGGCGAGGAGCTTCTTGAGGTGTTGGACCAGGCCTGTACCCCTCTGTCCCGGCTAGTCTGGCAAAGTCCAGCTTTCTGTTTTGCCAGTCAGATAAGTGTACAGTGGGAGGCTGTTGTAGTTTGAGTTTGCATTTCTCTGATTTCTGCTGAGCTTGAGCCTATTTTCACACCCTCATTAGCTTGCCAGGTTCTTCTGTAAAATATCTGCTCAGGGCATTTGCCCATATTCTAGGTCCGCTGTGCCTTATTGCTTTGAAGGTGTTGTTTCTTCATTCTGTCTAAGGTGCCTTACATTGTAAAACATGGAATTATGTACACATCGTTATTTTAAGAAAGTTGGAATGCTACTGATTACACGCATTTTTTTATCACTTAATTTTACTTTATACTTTTTTTTTTTTTTTGAGACGGAGTCTCGCTCTGTCGCCCAGGCTGGAGTGCAGTGGCGCATCTCGGCTCACTGCAAGCTCCGCCTCCCGGGTTCACGCCATTCTCCTGCCTCAGCCTCTCCAAGTAGCTGGGACTACAGGCGCCCGCCGCCACGCCCGGCTAATTTTTTTGTATTTTTAGTAGAGACGGGGTTTCATCGTGGTCTCGATCTCCTGACCTCGTGATCCGCCCGCCTCGGCCTCCCAAAGTGCTGGGATTACAAGCGTGAGCCACCGCGCCCGGCCTACTTTATACTTTTTAAAGAGCCCTCTTAGACTCATTTAGGCGTGGTTTACCCCGTCCCACTGAAATAGGAAAAGACACATGTAGTGAAGGTCCGTTTATGCTGGAGTGTAATGGCGCGATCTTGGCTCACTGCAACCTCCGCCTTCTGGGTTCAAGTGATTCTCCTGCCTCAGCCTCCCGATTAGCTGGGATTACAGGCGCGCGCCACCACTCCTGGCTAATTTTGTATTTTTAGTAGAGACGGGGTTTCACCATGTTGGTCAGGCTGGTCTTGAACTCCTGACCTTGTGATCCGCCCACCTTGGCCTCCCAAAGTGCTGGGATTACAGGCGTGAGCCACCATGCCCAGCCGGAGTAAGGGTACTTCTAATGTTTCTTCACAGCTTTTAGTGACCCCACTCTCTGGTTTGGTTATCTGTGTCCGTGCTTTCCACATGATGGCAACCTGTGGGCCTGGCCATCAAGAGGTTCTGCAGCCTTTCGTAAGTGTTGTTGGGGTTTTCTTCATCCAGTGAGGTTGGTGTTTGAGCTTTCTTGCTTGGCATGTAGCAGCCATCCCTTTTAACAGCTCCATCTGCTGTGCCTGTCCTCCTCTCTCAGGCCCTGTGTGTACACAGTTGCTGATTTGCCAGTAACTGGAATTGCAGTCATTCCCCCAGTAACAGTTTGCTTCTCCAGGCTCAAAGGTACAGCTGCTGTTCTTTTTCCGTGGCTTCTGTCTATTTATAATGTCCTGCTGCTGTGCCAAGTCACAGGGTAAAGCTTTTGAAGACAGTGTAGAGAGCAGCTGAATTCAGCATGTATTGTATGATGGCGCTGGTGACTTAACTGAGCAGCTGGGCAAGCTCGTGTGCACAAGCAGTGATGGTGTGTCACAGCTGCCACCTGGCGGATGACGTCAATTCCTAGATGCGTCCAAGAGATGGGAAAGGGTTTTATAAAAACACTATCTTAGGGCCGGGCGCGGTGGCTCCTATCTGTAATCCCAGCACTTTGAGAGGCCGAGGCGGGCGGATCATGAGGTCAGGAGATCGAGACCATCCTGGCCAACATTGTGAAACCCCGTCTCTACTAAAAATACAAAAATTAGCTGGGCATGGTGGCAGGTGCCTGTAATCCCAGCTACTCAGGAGGCTGAGGCACGAGGATCGCTTGAACCTTGGAGGCAGAGCTTGCAGTGAGCCGAGATCACACCACTGCACTGCAGCCTGGGCAACAGAGCGAGACTCCGTCTAAAAAAAAAAAAAGACAATCTTAGAATTTATCAAATATGATAAATACCAGGTTAGTTTTGTGTATGATAAATCACTTTTTCAGCCGGACATGGTGTTGCACGCCTGTAGTCCCAGCTACTGGGGAGGGTGAGGAGGGAGGATTGCCTGAGCCTGGGAGGTCAAGGTTGGAGTGAGCTATGATTGCGCCACTGCAGTCCAGCCTAGGCAACAGAGTGAGACCCTGTCTAAAAAAAAACTCTGCTTCTTTCGTGTTTGTTAACTTTGTTAGGTCAGATTTTATTATATTTTATTTTATTTTTATTTATTTATTTTTTTTGAGACGGAGTCTCGCTCTGTCGCCCAGGCTGGAGTGCAGTGGCGCGATCTCGGCTCACTGCAAGCTCCGCCTCCCGGGTTCATGCCATTCTCCTGCCTCAGCCTGCGGAGTAGCTGGGACTACAGGCGCCTGCCACCACGCCCGGCTAATTTTTTTGTGTGTGTTTTTAGAAGAGACGGGGTTTCACTGTGTTAGCCAGGATGGACTCGATCTCCTGACCTCGTGATCCGCCTGCCTCTGCTTCCCAAAGTGCTGGGATTACAGGCATGAGCCACCGCGCCGGGCCTGTTAGGTCAGATTTTAATGTAATTACTGTGTTTTTGCCTTATGGATTGTCTCTTTGAAGTTTTATTTAAAAGTTCTGTCCAGGCACGGTGGCTCACGCCTGTAATCCCAGCACTTTGGGAGGCCAAGGCGGGCGGATTGCCTCAACTCAGGAGTTCGAGACCAGCCTGGGCAACACAGTGAAACCCTGTCTCTACTAAAATGCAAAAAAAAAAAAAAAAATTAGCTGGGCATGGCAGTGTGCGCCTGTAATCCCAGCTACTTGGGAGGCTGAGGCAGGAGAATCGCTTGAACCTGGGAGGCAGAGGTTGCAGTGAGCCGGGATCGTGCCACTGCACTCCAGCCTGGGTGACAGAGCGAGACTCCGTCTCCAAAAAAAAAAAAAAAAGTTCTTCCCTGGCTGGGCATGGTAGCTCACGCCTGTAATCCCAGCACTTTGGGAGGCCGAAGTGGGCAGATCACCTGAGGTCAGAATTCGAGACCAGCCTGACCAACATGGTGACACCCCGTCTCTACTAAAAATACAGAAATTAGCTAGGCGTGGTGGCGGGCGGTTGTAATCTTGGCTACTTAGGAGGCTGAGGCAGGAGAATTCCTTGAACCCAGGAGGCAGAGGTTGCACTGAGCCAAGATCACACCGGTGCACTCTAGCCTGGGTGACAGAGCGAGACTCCATCTCAGAAAAAAGTTCTTTCCTCCTCCAAGGTCACTGAGATGGGCTTCATTTTCTCCTGTGGATTTTATAGTTTATATTTCTCATCTGTATCCCCGCTCCACATTTGTATTTGGGTTATGTAAAAATCCGTTTTATTTTGACCACACATAACTGTTTTCCCCAACATCACCTATTAAACAGTCTCCTTGGCCAGGCTTGGTGGGTCACGCCTGTAATCTCAGCACTTTGAAGTAGGCCGAGGTGGGTGGATCACCTGAGGTCAGGAGTTCGAGACCAGCCAGGCCAACATGGTGAAACCTCGTCTCTACTAAAAATACAAAAATTAGCTGGGTGTGGTGGCACATGCCTGTAATCCTAGCTACTCAGAAGGCTAAGACAGGAGAATCGCTTGAACCTGGGAGGTTGAGGTTGCAGTGAGCTGAGATCGTGCCACTGCACTTCGGTCTGGGCAATAGAGCGAGACTCCATCTCAAAAAAAAAAAAAAAAAAAAACCTATCTCCTTTTCCGGTTGACATGTGGAGCTACCATTTTCATCTATGAAATGGGGTGTTTCTGAACCCTGTTCTCTTCCCTGAATCTCTCTCGTGGGCCAGCTTCCTGCTTTTGGTTTGTTTGGGTTTTTTTTTTTGTTTGTTCATTTGTGTTTTTGGCTTTTTTTGAGACGAAGTTTCACCCTGTCGCCTGGGCTGGAGTGCTGTGGTGCGATCTCGGCTCACTGCAACCTCTGCCTCCCAGGTTCAAGCAATTCTCGTGCCTCAGCCTCCTGAGTAGCTGGGATTACAGGCATGTGCCACCACGCCCGGCCAATTTTTTGTATTTTTACTAGAGACGGGGTTTGGCCATGTTGGCCAGGCCGGTCTGGAACTCCTGACCTCAGGTGATCCGCCCACCTTGGCCTCCAAAGTGCTGGTATTACAGGTGTGAGCCACTGTGCCCGGCCAGTTTGGCTTTGTTTTTTATTTTGGGGTGGTTTTTTTTTTTTGTTTTAATTTTGTAGTGTTTCTTAATACTACAAAAATACTAAAAGAATTAAACTCACCGGCTTAATTCTTTTTTTTCTGGGTCAGAGTTTCGCTCTTGTTGCCCAGGCTCGAGTGCAATGGCGCGATCTCGGTTCACTGCAACCTCCGGCTGTTGGGTTCAAGTGATTCGCTGCCTCAGCCCCCTGAGTAGCTGGGATTACAGGCATGTGCCACTACGCCTGGCTAATTTTTATATTTTAAGTAGAGATGAGGTTTCACCATGTTGGCCAGGCTGGTCTCGAACTCCTAACCTCAGGTGATCCGCCCACCTCGACCTCCCAAAGTGTTGGGGTTACAGGTGTGAGCCACCGCGCCCAGCTGCGTACAAATTTTAGAATAAGTTGAGTTCCTAAAAAATGGCACTGGAATTTTTATTTGGAGTGCTTTGAAACTGTTTTCCGTCAATGTAAAAGTTTTGATTTTTTTGCTTTGTGAATGTATTTTTAGCTGATTATTGCTGTAGTACAAAAATGTTGTTGGTTCTGGAGGGTGATCTTACATCTGGCAACTTTGTGGAACTCCCTGGGTAAATCAGTGTTGCTCGGTGATTCTGCTGTTTACCAGCAGGAGGATTCCTGCAAATGAGAGTTTGGTATTTTCCCTCCCAGCCCTCACTCCTCCCATCTCTGCCTTTGCAGTGGCCAGCGCAGTGTTAAACAGGACCCTGTGGACACGTTTTGTTCCTGATTTTAAAGGGAATGCATCTACATAACCACAGAATTTGGCTAAGGAGTTTTGTTGTTTTTAATCATAAAGAAATATTGAATTTCAAATTCTTTTTCTGCATCATTTGAGACACATGATTTATTTTCTTTATTAATTCGGAAATTACATTGTTATATTTTCTTGTATTCCTGGAATAAACCTTACTTAAATCATGATATTTATATATAAATTTTGATACGCCTTTGGATTCAGCTAGCCAATATTGTATTTTGGATTTTTGTGTTTCTGTTCATAAGTGAAACGGATATATATATATATATGTATTTATATTTCCTTTTTTTTTTTTTTTTTTTTGAGACAGAGTCTCACTCTGTCGCCCAGGCTGGAGTGCAGTGGCGCGATCTCGGTTCACGGCAAGCTCCGCCTCCCAGGTTCATGCCATTCTTCTGCCTCAGCCTCCCCAGTAGCTGGGACTACAGGCGCCTGCCACCACGCCCAGCTGATTTTTTTATATTTTTAGTAGAGATGGGGTTTCACTATGTTAGCCAGGATGGTCTTGATCTCCTGACTTCATGATCTGCCTGCCTCGGGCTCCCAAAATGCTGGGATTACAGGCATGAGCCACCATGACCAGCCTATATATTTCTTTTTGTGTATTGCCCTTATATAATTTTGACATGTTTGATAAATGGCATTTGGCATACAAGTAGAACTAATCTGTAAAACCATCTGGACCTTGGGCTTTTGGGGAAGGAAAGTCTTGGATTAGCATTTATGCATTTATATTTCCTTTTTTTTTTTTTTTAAAGAGTTGGGGTCTTGCTCAGCCTAGAGTACAGTGGTGCGATCATAGCTCACTGCAGCCTTGAACTCCTGGGCTCAAGTGATCCTTCCATTTGAGTTTCCCTAGTAGCTGGGACTATAGGTGTGCACCACCATGCCCAGCTGTTTTTTTCTTTCTTTGTAGAGTTGGGGTCTGTCATGTTACCCAGGCAAGTCTTAAACTTCTGGCCTCAAGCAATCCTGCCTCAGCCTTCCAAAATGCTGGGATTATAGGCATGAGCCACCTTGCCTGGCATTTCCTTTTGTTTTTAATCTGTTATATTTGTAATTGTGTCTCTTATTCTCTGTTTTTTGGCAGTATCTTCTCACTATGTTGACCTTGATTGGTTTTGTCATGAGACTGTCATATTCATGTTTTCAAATAACTGGCTTTTGGTTTTGCCTTTTTTGGGGGGTTGGGTTGGAGGATGTTTTTATATGTCTTTGTTCTCTAGCTCTCTGAATCCTGCCCCAGATTTATTATTTTCTTCCTTTTTATTTATGTGAGTTTGATGTGTGTGGTGTTTGTTTTGCTTTTTTAATATTTTGAGACAAAGTTTCACTCTGTTGCCCAGGCTGGAGTGCAGTGGCTTACTGCAGCCTGAACCCACCATGTTGGCCAGGCTGGTCTCGAACTCCTGACCTTCAGGTGATCCACCTGCCTTGGCCTTCCAAAGTGCTGGAATTACAGGTGTGAGCCACCACAACTGGCCATTCTCAACTTCTTGAACTTACTATTTATCTCATTTGTGTTTTAAAATGATCATTTCTAGTAAATGTATTAAAAGTATAAAATTTTTCTGGGTATAGTGGCATATGCCTATAATCTCAGCTACTTAGGAGGCTGAGGCAGGAGGATCGTTTGAGCCCAGGAGTTTTGAGGCCAGCCTGGGCAACATAGCAAGACCACATGTCTGCAAAGAATTTAAAAATTAGCTGGGTGTGGTGTCACGCACGTGTAGTCCTAGCTACTCAGTAGGTTGAGGCGGGAGGATTGGTCTAGGCTATAGTGAGCTATGATGGTGCCACTGCACTCCAGCCTGAGTGACAGAACAAGACCATATCTCTGAATAAATAACATTTTATCTTTACATACTGCTTGGGCTGCATCCTATAAATTCTGACTCATAATAAATATGGTTGCCACTTAGTCATTTGTTATTTAGTTTCCAAGTAGCTAATGGCATCTAAGCACCATTTTGTGGTCAGTTTCACACTGAGTTGCATTTGCCTGGGCGCGTGTCCTGTGGTATGTTCTTTGGCATGTCTGTGACTCAGTTTGTGGCTTGACCCAAGGCTGTTTCTTTGTTCCACATGTGCTTGGAGAGAATATGCGTTTTCTGTTGAGTGTGGAGTCCTGCCTGCATCTGGGGGTTTGAGCTTATTGGCTATAGGCCTTTGGAATCTCTGCCTGCCTCTTTCCTTCCAGCTGGGGGAACCCTGAAGGAAGCTTCCAACCAGAGGCCTTGGCTGGCCCATGGATCAACTGCTCATCTCTGTACTGACCGGCACAAAGAGGGTATGGGAGCAGGTGGCCCCAAGAAGGCAGGGTGCCAGGTGGGCCCCCACAGGTCTCTGCCACCCAGTCTGTAGCAAGGGAGGCAGGCCCTGAGGCATCCTTTGCACAGGGACTTGAGGCTGGAAGGACACTGGCTGAGGACTGGACCTTGGAGCTTTCTGATGCAAAATGTGCTTCGTTTGTGTCTGTTTGTCGTTGTTTGTTATCTTATTTTGTAACCACCCCTGCCTCTTGGAGCATCTCTGCTCTCTGAACTGAGGGACAGGCCCGGCTCTGCTAAGTGAAGCTTGGGCTTCTTCTCTCTCCCGAGTTCCAGGGATAGAGGCGGACTGTCCTTTGCAGACTGTTTGGTGACAGGGTCGCCTGGAGATTGTGGGAGTCAGGTATCCCTTGCTGTCCAGCCACAGGAGCTGGACAGATCTGGACAGAAAGGGCTGCTGTGTCCCCAGATTCTCCCCACCCTCCACCCCCTCTCCCTGCAGGAACTTGGCCTGTGCCTTGTAGCCCCCCTGCCCCTTTCCATTTGGAAACTGCGGAAGGCTTAGCCCTGTGCTGCACTCTCCCCGTCATGCTGACACTGTCGTCTTCTCTGCCGCACACACAGCAGGATTCCTGGTTTTCAAGCCTGAGCTGATCTCCCGGCTGGAGCAGGGAGAGGAGCCGTGGGTCCTCGACCTGCAGGGAGCAGAGGGGACAGAGGCACCAAGGACCTCCAAGACAGGTGAGGCTTAGACCCCGTCACAGAGAAGCCCTGGGGTGAGGAGAAGCTGCAGGAGGGGCCTCACAACTGTGGGTAGCTGTGGGTGAGTCGCGGGGGCTATGCTGGGATGCCTGGGAATGCCACTGGGGAAGCAGCATCCAGCACGTAGAAGGGAGCATAGACCCGTTGTGGGGCTGCCTTGGGAGAGGCCAAACTGCAGAAGAGCCGGACAGAAACCCATGCATTTCCACAAAAACGGAGCTTGTGTCTGAATCATGTCACATTTTGTTCTATTTTTAATTTTACTCATACTTTTGTTAAGCAAAGATACAAACCTATGGATCCAAGGAAGAGTTAGGTCTGGCATTCAGTAACCTCTCCTCAGGGAAGCATATTCCCCGAAGCAGCTCCCTGCAGACCCTCTCAGGCTCCAGGAGTGCATTACTTCCCTGTGGCTGCCGTAACAATGAACCACAGACTAGGAAGCTTGAAACAACAGAAATTTATTGTCTCACAGCTGTGGAGGCTGGAAATCTGAAATCGGGGGGTCAGCAGGGCCGTGCTCCCTGTGAAGGCTTTAGGAAAGGACCCTGTCCTGCCTCTCTGGGCAGCTGGTGGTTTTCTGGCAGTCCTTGGGTTCCGTGGCTTGTGGATGCATCCCTCACTCTGATCTCTGACTCCTTCACACGGCTGCCTTCTCCCTGCGTGTCTGTGTTCATGTGGCCGTCTCCTTAGAAGGACACCAGTCATGTTGGGTTAGGGACCACCCCAGTGACCTCATGGTAACTAATTAATCTGCAACGACTGTGTTTCCAAACAAGGTCACATTCTGAGGTGCTTCAAGTTAGGACTTCAGCCTATCTTGGGGTCCTCAGCCCTAACCAGGGCACCTGCTGCCTCCAGCATCAGCTCCTGCTGGGCAGGTGCCTGGCTTGGTGCTCTGCTTCTCTGCTTCGCTGGTGTGCTGCCCAGCGTGACAAGGGAGATGGGTCTGCGTGCATCTCAGCTGCAAAAAGGAAGCGCCTCACCTCCCCTTCAGTTGCTGCTGGGTCATCACAGTCACTTCTGCAGCAGGGCAGGACCAGGTCCTACAGAGGCCACCGGCTTGTAGGGGCCTTGGGAAGCAAGTTGGACAGTCCAAAGGTGTGAAAAGTAGGGGCTGTGGGGCTGGGCGTGGTGGCTCACGCCTGCCATCCTAGCACTTTGGGAGGCCGAGGTGGGCGGATCATGAGGTCAGGAGATCGAGACCATCCTGGCTAACATGGTGAAACCCTATCTCTACTAAACATACAAAAAAATTAGCCAGGTGTGGTAGTGCATGCCTGTAGTGCCAGCTGCTCGGGAGGCTGAGCAGGAGAATGGCGTGAACCTGGGAGGCAGAGCTTGCAGTGAGCCGAGATTGTGCTGCTGCACTCCAGCCTGGGTGACAGAGCGAGATGACGTCTCAAAAAAAAAAAAAAAAGGAAGGTAGGGGCTGTGATCTTCCTTCCATTCATATGACCTTAGGCAGCTTCAAAGGACAAGGAGGGTTTCTGAGCCTCTTCACACACGGTGGGCCTTGCAGCTGCCCAGGAAGGCTGCATGTGATGTGGGAAGAGTGGTCGGGAACCTTGGCCTCACTGGCTCTGCTGGCTCCTCCCATGTGATCCTTTCTGCTCAGCCTCCCTGAGAAGGAGGTTCAGCTATAAGGTGGCCCAGTTAAAACCCAGCCGCCCATTAAAATGTCTCCAACATGGACTGGAGAGTTTAAAGAGGGTGCCATGGCAGAAAAGCCAGCTACAGTTGGCAGAAATAGTTCAGTGGGTTTATATGTAGCAGGTGGTCCTTACTGTGATAAAGCAACAACAAAAAATAGAATCCCACAGTAGGTGAGAGCTGCTGTTGATGGACCCAGCACTTGATTGAAGACCCGAGACTCCGGGGCAGAGATGTAGCCTCTTAGATAAAATAAGCAGCAGCACAAAACCCGAATACATTAAGCAAGGCAGAAATGCCCAGATATGTTACTTGTCCCTAGCTGGTACAGTCAGCATCAGATACTGAAGGATATTGGCCCAGAGCAGTGGAGGAGGGGCCAGGTCCCAGCTGTGCACCCCCACGCTTTTGACCACCACTGTGCCCCCTGGTGGGTGGTTCCTGGCATCCCCCAATAAAGCCTTGCTGTCAGCCTGGCTCTGCTCTCTCTGCCACTGCTCTTTATTTTTTTTTTTGAGATGGAGTCTCTTGCCCAGGCTGGAGTACAGTGGCATGATCTTGGCTCACTGCAACCTCTGCCTCCCAGGGTCAAGTGATTCTTATGCCTCAGCCTCCCAAGTAGCTGGGATTACAGGCGTGAGCCACCGCACCTGGCCACCCTGCTCTCTTATCTTCACAGCAGGGGAAGGCTTGGGAGGAGTGTCAAGCAAGCCCTGTTGAAAGAGCAGGCATGCTGAGGTGGTGAGGATGTGTAGGGAAAGCAGCATATGAGGACCAGGCCTGGAGGTGCCTCCTGTCCTCACAGCCCTTGAGCACCCCTGCTGCACAGTGAAGTTAAAAGGGCTTCCTGCTCTGATTCTCCAGGACTGACAGGAAGACCTTTGGAGATCCCTGGAAGCTGGAGACTCACCACCAATGGTTAGGAGTGGGCAGGAACCAAAGCTTGAAGCCCTGTAACTGGGCTGTGCATTCATGTGGGGTAGATGGGCTGGTTATAGCTGTGGCCAAGTGGTTGTGGTTGTGAATGTGATTGTGTCGTGGTGGGGACTGTGATTGTCATGACCATAGCTGTGTGTTGTGGTTGCGTCCTGTCATGGTTGTGATCACAGACATCAAGGAGATGTCTGACCTCAACAGAGGTGCCCTCTAGGGTTACAGAGTAGGACAGAAGCCAGTGCTTACTTGGAGAGTCCAGAAGGAACGCAGATGTCTGGAAGGCCTCCTGGGGGCCTCCAGAAACTTGCAGCACCAGGGAAGAAATCAGTGTGGTCTTGGGGGGTGGCCACGCACAGCCCAGGGAGAAGCAGGGGAGGTGGCCAGGTGCAAGTTGGCAGCAGCAGCCAGGAGGCAGCTGAGGGGGCTGGGTCCTGCTCAGAGAAGCCCACCCCACGGAGTAGCCATGAACGGCATAGGTGCCCAGTGCTCTTCTGAGCTCACCAAGTAAGTCCCTTGGCAGCTCTTCCAGCCCTGTTTTCCTCATCACAATCCATGCCCTCCATTCAGAACTCAGACCCTGTACTGTTTCCTCACCAGCCCGGATGCTGGAGCCCCAACCTAATCTGTGGTAGCTTCCCACCCTTCCGGTCTTGCTTTGTCTTCTTTGCCTCTGCATGGACGGTGCCCCACACCAGTGCCCTGTAGGATGGATCTCTCTGCTCACAGATGCCAGCCCCGCCGTAGTCTGTGTTGCCCTCAGCACTCTGCCTAGTGCATAATGAACATTCATTGCTATTGAATGAGTGAACAAGGTAAAAAGTATGAAACCAGGTTTGAGAACCGTCCAAGGCTCTGCCTTCTCTTGCACGTTTCCACCTGGGCCTTGCAGTGTCCGGTGCAGCCATCCCGGGAGCCTCGAGCCCCAGCCCCACATTTGTAGTCTTATCATTTCTCTGAGCACAGGGCCTAAGGAACGTCTTTGTTTGCTCCTGTTTATTTCAGATTCTACGATTAGGACTGAAAATGAGCAGGTCTGTGAGGGCATGGACATCCTAAAATCAGAATCCTATGGGACAGTGGTCAGAATCTCCCCACAGGACTTCCCTCAGAATCCTGGCTTTGGAGACGTTTCCGATTCTGAGGTCTGGTTAGACAGTCACCTGGGAAGCCCCGGGCTGAAAGTGGCAGGCTCTACCTTCCAGAATGACTGTTTGAGTGAGGAGACTGTGGTTCCCAAGACCTTCAAGGATTTAGCCCAGGGATGTAAGGAGCTGGGAAGCAGCGGCCTGGATTGTCAGCCTCTTGAAAGTCAGAAAGAGAGTGCAGAAGGGACGTCCCGGAGATGTGAGGGGTGTGGCAAAGGTGTCAGAGCCACTTCAGACATCGCTCTGCATTGGGAAATTAATACACAGAAAATCAGCAGATGTCAAGAATGCCAAAAAAAGTTATCTGACTGCTTGCAGGGGAAACATCCAAGTAACTGCCATGGAGAGAAGCCGTATGAATGTGCAGAGTGTGGGAAAGTCTTCAGGCTCTGCTCGCAGCTTAATCAGCATCAGAGAATCCACACGGGAGAGAAACCCTTTAAATGCACTGAGTGTGGAAAAGCCTTCCGCCTGAGCTCGAAACTTATTCAGCATCAAAGAATCCACACTGGGGAGAAGCCCTACAGATGTGAGGAATGTGGAAAAGCTTTTGGTCAGAGCTCAAGCCTCATCCACCATCAGAGAATCCACACAGGAGAGAGGCCCTATGGTTGTCGTGAGTGTGGGAAAGCCTTCAGCCAGCAGTCGCAGCTGGTTAGACACCAGAGAACTCACACTGGGGAGAGGCCCTACCCTTGCAAGGAGTGTGGGAAGGCCTTCAGCCAGAGCTCCACCCTGGCCCAGCATCAAAGGATGCATACTGGGGAGAAAGCTCAAATTCTAAAAGCCTCAGATAGTCCAAGCCTTGTTGCACATCAGAGAATTCACGCTGTAGAGAAACCATTTAAGTGTGATGAGTGTGGGAAAGCTTTTAGGTGGATCTCGCGCCTGAGTCAGCATCAGCTGATTCACACTGGAGAGAAGCCTTATAAATGTAACAAGTGTACAAAAGCCTTTGGTTGTAGTTCACGGCTTATTCGCCATCAGAGAACTCACACTGGAGAAAAACCGTTTAAATGTGATGAGTGTGGCAAAGGCTTTGTTCAGGGCTCACACCTTATTCAACATCAGCGAATCCACACTGGAGAGAAACCCTATGTGTGTAATGACTGTGGAAAAGCCTTCAGTCAGAGTTCCAGCCTTATTTACCATCAGAGAATCCATAAAGGAGAGAAGCCCTACGAATGCCTCCAATGCGGAAAAGCCTTCAGCATGAGCACGCAGCTTACAATACATCAAAGGGTTCACACTGGAGAGAGGCCCTATAAATGTAATGAGTGTGGGAAAGCCTTCAGTCAAAACTCAACCCTTTTCCAACACCAGATAATTCATGCAGGAGTGAAGCCCTATGAGTGCAGTGAGTGTGGAAAAGCCTTCAGCCGGAGCTCGTATCTTATTGAACACCAGAGAATACACACTAGGGCCCAGTGGTTTTACGAATATGGGAATGCCCTGGAAGGGTCCACCTTTGTGGGCCGTAAAAAGGTTAATACTATAAAGAAACTGCATCAGTGTGAAGACTGTGAGAAAATATTTAGGTGGCGTTCACACCTAATTATACACCAGAGAATTCACACCGGGGAGAAGCCTTATAAATGCAATGACTGTGGCAAAGCTTTTAATCGGAGCTCAAGGCTTACCCAGCATCAAAAAATTCACACGGGATAAACCACTTACATATAAATGTGTATATATGTGAATAAACCTACAGCCTTAACTTACTTATTTTATATGGGATCATTTATACTGACAAACGTAGAATGTTGGTAAAGGTTCAGAATTGCTCTCAACAATATCCAACTTCAGGCTGGGCGCGGTGGCTCACGCTTGTAATCCCAGCACTTTGGGAGGCCGAGGCAGGCGGATCACAAGGTCAGGAGATCGAGACCACGGTGAAACCCCGTCTCTACTAAAAATACAAAAAATTAGCCGGGTGTGGTGGCGGGCACCTGTAGTCCCAGCTACTCAAGAGAGGCTGAGGCAGGAGAATGGTGTGAACCTTGGAGGCGGAGCGTGCAGTGAGCCGAGATTGCGCCACTGCACACTCCAGCCTGGGCAACAGCGAGACTCCGTCTCAAAAAAAAAAAAAAAAAAAAAATATCCAACTTCAGGCTAGGTGTGGTGGCTCACGCCTGTAATCCCAGCACTTTGGGAGGCCGAGGCGGGATCACGAGGTCAGGAGGTCGAGACCATCCTGGGTAACAGGTGACAACCCCGTCTCTACTAAAAATACAAAAATTTAGCTGGGCGTGGTGGCAGGCGCCTGTGGTCCCAGCTACTTGGGAGGCTGAGGCAGGAGAATGGCGCCAGCCCAGGAGGCGGAGCTTGCAGCAAGCTGAGATCGCGCCACTGCACTCCAGCCTGGGCGACAGAGTGAGACTCCATCTCAAAAAAAAAAAAAAGAATATCCAACTTCATACAAAGTGTATGTTTATTTCCTGAAATGTTTGACCTTAACCTGTTCAATAAAGCCTGTGTCCCTCAAAATCAGGGTGCAGTCTGCAGTTTTGAGTTCACAGGTCCCTGTGAATGAGGAAGCAGCACAAGGAAGGCTCTACGAGCGCTGCTAGACTGAGTAGGTTAAAATCATTTACCTAAACTGTTTTCCCTGAAGGATCAATGGCTCACACTGGCTTCAACAATAAGGAAATGCATTAGCTCATGTGGGAGGAGGTCCAGGAGTGCCTAGAATTCCAACTTCACATTAGGTCCTTATCTTAGAACTTAACCCAGCCACCCAGGACCAGAGAGGCAGGCTGGGCTAGCAGGTACACGCCATCATTACTGGTGTGGTTGGCATTCATGGAGCACATATGAGTGCCAGGCACAGAAGCAAGGTGTCACAGCAAGGGTTCTGAGGTCACACTTGTGTCCCAGGGGCTTGCTGTGTGACCCAGGACATCATTGCCCTCCCTGAAACTCAGAGCCTTATTTGTGTATCTGAAAACATGCACTGTGAGAGGGCACTGAGCAGAAACAACGTAGAGGAACACGCCTTACTGTGCCTGTCAGAGAACGAGCACGCAAACGAATGCAAGTACCCCCACCCCTGTCCATGCCAGCACCTCCAGCATAACCACGTGTGCACAGGCCCTCAGGCTGATGACTGTCTTGTAATGGCCTAGTTGCCCCACTTTTTTTTGGTTGGGGGCAATGCGGTGAGGAGGAAATAGACAGTGGAGAAAAAGACGAAAGGGGGCCGGGCGCCGTGGCTCATGCCTGTAATCCCAGCACTTTGGGAGGCCGAGGTGGGCAGATCATGAGGTCAGGAGATCGAGACCACCCTGGCTAAGACGGTGAAACCCCGTTTCTACTAAACATACAAAAAAATTAGCTGGGCGTGGTGGTGGGCACCTGTAGTCCCAGCTACTCGGGAGGCTGAGGCAGGAAAATGGTGTGAACCCGGGAGGCAGAGCTTGCAGTGAGCCAAGATCACACCACTGCACTCCAGCCTGGGCGACAGAGTGTGACTCTATCAGAAAAAACAAAAAAAGGAAAGACGAAAATGGGATGGAAAGAAGGTGGTTGGGAAACAAATATGGGGAGAAGAACCTGAGAAGAAGAGGTGATGAGAGGGAGTGGGGAAAGAAGACAGTGGGAAGAAAAGATGGTTGAGCGAAGAACTTGGGGTGAGGGAGTGGGTTAGGAAGAAGGTGGGGAGGGAGTGGGGAAAGAGGACTCTGGGGAGAACTTAGGGAGAGGAAGTGGGGAAAAACGATGGCAGGGAAAAGAACTTGAGCTGCAGTGGGGGTAGACCAGCAGACCATAGGGTGAAAGGACAGATGGGAGGAGAAACAGGGACAGGGTCAGGGAGGAGAACCCCAGTTGCCTTACTTTGCAGGGGAGGCCACACAGGTCTGGATGTAATTTATGTTGCAGAACAGCTTTCCTTAAAACTCAGCCTGAAAGACTGCCAAGAACTGAGGGTCTGAGATTTTATTCTTTGTAGAAGCTCACGAGGAATCCTGTAGCCGTTCCACCTAGGGGACGGCAGGCAGATTACTCACCGCGGTTGTCAGGGCCCTATCAGTTCCTTTTGCCCACCATTCCCATGACGCAGAGGCCCAGCAGGTGCAGGCACAGCTGAGAAACTCAGAGGTGAGGAGTTAGCCTGCTCTGTTGGGAGCTGGGGGGCCATTACCTCACCCCTCAGGTTTTCTGCTGCCGACACGACCTTGAGAAGTGGCCCAGGTGGAGCACGGTGGGGTTCTTGGCACATGCAGGAACATGGAGGGAGGCGTGGCTGATGGCAGGTGGCTTGCTCAAGGCCTGATGCTTTTTTGCTGAAATTGAATTTTCACGTGAATCTGCTGCTCAACCCTAATCTAACAGGCTGGGACCTTGTCCATTTGACTTTCTCACACAGCATCTAATTAAGGCTGATATTCACAGGCATGAGGCCAACCTGGTCATTCAGG
The DNA here is from genome assembly GCF_028878055.3 of Symphalangus syndactylus. NCBI lineage: Eukaryota > Metazoa > Chordata > Mammalia > Primates > Hylobatidae > Symphalangus > Symphalangus syndactylus. The sequence goes on from NC_072429.2 coordinate 143,663,960, forward strand.
GGGAACCTGGAACTCCTGACTGGTGACCTCCCACCTGCCCCTTCAGGGGCTCCTCCCGGTGTACAAGGGTGATGGTGACCTCCACAGCCATGGAATCAGTGCGTCCACTGTAACTGCCTCTTCTCCAGCCACGCCCTACTCACACCAGAACTTCTGTGCACGTGGAGTATGTGTGCAGTGTCCCTGCCTTGGGCCGCGTGGCTGCTGAGGAGGGTCTTGGCAGGTAACGTGCTTAGCCAGGTGGTCACCTTCAGGTCTAGCACAGGGGTTGCTGTTGCTTTTTCTCTACTTCAGGCTTTCTGGGCCGCCCAACCATGGGGACAGGAGCCAAGGCACCCACATGCACCACCTGCCACTCCTGTTACTGGCCTTCCAAAACACTGCTCACAAAGACTGACCCTGCCTCCTCCTGGGCTCTCGTCATCACCTCTTGGCCACTTCCTGGTTCATGATCAGGACAGGAGGGGAACGTCAGCCATACGGATGGTCTGAAAATTCCAGATTCTGCGCTAACCATAATGCTGTATTCTTTCCACTAATGGCAACCAGCCAAAAAGGGGCTGGGGTGCAAGCTTCATTCTGCTTCAGCACCTGGATTCTCTCTGGATTGACATGGTCCTAAGTCAGGGGCTGGCAAACTAGGCAAACCATTTGTAGCTTTTTACATTTCTGAATGGTTGGGGAGAAAATAAGAGACTTGTGACATTTGAAAACTATGTTAAAATCAAATTTGACTGTGCACAGTGTCCCTGGGCTTGGTGATGCCCATGCATCTTCATGGAGCCTCTGGCGGCTTTCCTGCTGCAGCAGTGTTTACCACACCAACCAAATCACCTTGAACTTGGAAAATAACTTCATGCTCTCCAGCCACTGAAGGATTATTTTTCCTCTCAGCCCTTAAGTGGTTTCTTTACCTAAATGTCACGGTACAACAGAGTAAGGCAGCTGGGTCAGTTCAATAGAAGTAAATCTAAAGTCCAACAATCCAGGTTAGACATTAGCCACGGAGGGAGAGGAGGAGGAGTCCTCTTTTTTTTTTTGACAGTCTCTGTCCCTCAGGCTGGAGTGCAGTGGTGTGATCTCAGCTCACTGCAAGCTCCGCCTCCTGGGTTCACGCCATTCTCCTGCCTCAGCCTCCCGAGTAGCTGGGACTACAAGCGCCTGCTACCACCCCTGGCTAATTTTTTTGTATTTTTAGTAGATGGGGTTTCACCGTGTTAGCCAGGATGGTCTCAATCTCCTGACCTCATGATCTGCCCGCCTCACGCCTCCCAGGCGTGAGCCACCGCGCCCGGCTGAGGAGGAGTCCTAGCTGCACGATGTGGAAACGACACATCATGTCCATGGGGCAGCTTGCTGAGAGCCAAGGATGTGAGCACATGACTTAAATTCAAGCTACTGCACAGCTTTGAGATCTGAGTATCACATGGAAGCATCCAGGTGGCCCCTGGCACACAGGCTGGTGGTTCTTTTGTGGAGAGGGACAGGAAGAGGGGCTGCTCATGGGGTAGTGCAGGTGCTAGAATATCCTGTTACCTGTTCACACTGCACTGCAATTCGGGCTTTGGTAAGCTCATCTAAAGAGTTTCCAGGCCAGGCACGGTGGCTCACGCCTCTAATTCCAGCACTTTGAGAGGCCAAGGAAGGATCACGTGAGCCCAGGAGTTGGAAGACCGCAGTGAGCTGTGATTGCACCACTGCACGCTAGCCTGGGTGACAGAGTGAGGCCCTGTCTCCACAATATATAAATAAATAAAAACATTTTGGGTTTCTGTTTTGGAGACAATAAATTAAATCTATAACCTAGGCATGGAATTGCTTTTTATCTCAACTATCAGAATAATCTTTCATTTATGACACTGAATTGAAACTATTTGGAGCTTTCTGGAAGCTTCACAAAGAGGAGCAGAGCAAGGGCTGAGTCCAGGCCATTTTATAAATCTCCAAGTCCCCAGTGCATGCAGCTTGACTCAGAGCCCCAGAAATGTTTGCTGAATGAATGAGTGATGCAGGTGGGGAGGCATCCAGGCTTTGGGCTCAGGACAGTGCCACAGGAGAGGGAAATCACCAGCAAGTTTCCACAGAGAACTAAGGCCAAGAAAACCAAGCGAGTAATTTCCTAGATGCAGACATCCGTTCTCTGCGCAAGGCCTTGTGCAAGCCACAGGGACAAAGATGGACAGGGCTGGCCCCTGCCCTGGAGTCCAGGTCTAATGGAGACTGACCGCTGACAAGGATGGACAGGTACTCTGTATTGGGGGGTCCAGTGGGCTCATGGGGTTGGTGCCAACCATGCCTGGCCTAAGAATGGTTTTTCAATGGAAAAAAATACTTTGTGACACATGAAATTAAAATTTCATGGCTGGGTGCGGTGGCTTATTGCTGTAAAACCAGCACTTTGGGAGGCCGAGGTGGGCAGATCACCAGAGCCCAGGATTCAAGACCAGCCTGTGCAACGTGGCAAAACCCCATCTCTACAAAAAATATGAAAATTAGCCGGGTGTGGTGTGCCTGTGAGCCCAGGAGGTTGAGGCTACAGTGAGCCATGATTGTGCCACTGCATTCCAGACTGGATGACGGGGATACCTTGTCTCAAAAAAAAGGAAAATTTCAATATCCATTAAAAAAATGTTATTGGAGGCCAGGCTCGGTGGCTCTTGTCTGTAATCCCAGATGCTTCGGAGGCTGAGGCAGGAGAATTCCTTGAACCTGGGAGGCAGAGGTTGCAGTGAGTCAAGATCGCGCCATTGCACACCAGCCTAGGCAACAAGAGTGAAACTCCCGTCTCAAAAAAAAAGATGGTATTGGAACACAGCCATATCCATTTGTTTACGTATCGTGTGACTGCTTTCAAGCCACCATGGCAGGGTGGACAGAAACTTCATGGTCCACAAAATCTAAAATGTTTACTCTCTGGCCCTTGTGGGAAGAGTTTGCTCACTGCTGAGTCAGAGGAAGTGGCCTGTAAGTCTGCTCCACGCTGTAAGGATCTCAAGTCCAACTGGATCATGCCTGCCCTGATTAAAACCCCACTGCTCCCCCTTGCCCCAGTGGAATGACCAAAATCCTGTGTGTGGCCTTGAGGCCAGCTGCTGTCCCTGCACTTGCCCCCTCTGTCTCTCAATCCCCTGCACTCGGGTAGTGCCAGCCCCAGTCCCCGGAATGGCCCACTCCCCTGCCTGTGTCTCATAAGCTGTCTTTTCATGGCTGTGTCTTGATTTGCCTGGGTCCCCGCTTGAGACAAGCCCAAGGGTTCACAGATGAATTGAGGCAAACACAGATTCCCAACGAGAGGCGGCGAGAGGTCAGCCTGAGGACCGAGGGCAGGTCCGTGCTCTGGGCTCCACACAGGCTTTGCTAAGCAGCTGGGAGAAGCAGAGGATGGGGCTGTCCCTAAAGCTGCTGTTCCTGCAGGGCCAGGGCCGGTGAGTGAGAAAGGCAACATGGTCCCAGCTGCCCCAGCCCCAGCCACATCCACATCTGGGGACAGAGAATGCAGGAAGTGGCTGGTCATATCCCTGATCCGATGACAGTGGTGGGGACAGTGCCTTCGGGGAGAGAGAAGGGCTGTACCTGGAACTCAGTGAGGGTGGGACGAAGCTGGGTGAATGACCAGATGGCAGTACCCACAAGCATGTGCCTTAGAGGGCACCTGGGCCCCTCCCAGAATCTACTGACCCCGCCCCCAGGTACTCCTCTGCACCCCGACATGTCAGAACTGCCCATGGAGGGATGAGGAAGAAATCCAGGCTAGTGGAGGAGACAAACCAAAAACTGCAGACAAGACAAACAGCCAAGCAACCCCAGGCACTCAAAGACAAGGGGAGGTTTCTCGGCAGAGAACAGACTAGACATGCTCCAGAAGTGTTCTATGGAGGCAGGAGCAGTCAGCTGGAACGCAGCTGACCGAAAATGGCTCTGCAGAGACTGAGCCCCAAGGCCCCTCCCGGAACACAGTTATGCTGGAAGCTGCAAAGCTGGCTACGACCCCTGCACACGCCTGCCCTAGAGGCACCCGGGAGAGGTCCCTGCCACCAACTCCACCCTGGTGACAGCCTCTCTGCTGGGCTCTAGCCTCCTCCCTTGCACCCCTCCACACAGCAGCCAATCACCAGATCATGTCTCTCCTCTGCTGAAAACCCTCAAAAGGGCTCCTCTGTCACTCAGAATTGAGCCAGTCCTTAAAAGTCCCTCAGGTCCTGACCTCTGTACCCTCCCCAACGTCGCCTCCCCACAATGATCTCCACCTGCTTGGCTGCAGCCAGGCGGGCCTTAAGCACGTCAGGCCTCCCCACACTGGCCGCCTGGGCCCCGTCCTCCCCACCTTGTGCTGCTCCCCTCAGAGCGCTGTGCCCCCGGCTCCTTCAAGTCCTCGCTCAGATGTCACACCCTCAAGGAAGGTCACCCCATCAGCGCGCAGACCCCACCCTACTTGCTGCATCACACGCCATCCTCTGACGAGCTATTCCAGTTAATTTTTATTATTTATTTTACAATGTTTCCCCTCCCCTCAGCCCCACTAGAATGTCAGCTCTGTGGGGTCAGGGATTTAAGGCAGAAGAATGAAAATGCCCAACGTAAAACACAAGATCTACAAAAGCACCTGGCTACACGGGGCCAGGCTGAGCAACTGTACGGTGTCTACAAAGGGCCTCAACCTGGCCTCACATGGCCACGTCCAGCAGCAAAGACAAATGTACAGGGAAGGGGAGGGTGTGAGGTTCAACACCCACCTAGAGAAACATATTTTTAGCTGCTTTACTTCCAAAAAAGAAAAAAAAGACATAACTCTCTTTTTCAATTAAACAGAAAACTACACAATTACGTTCAAACACTCACTGAAGAGCCTGCCTCATGGGAAGGGCAGGACCGTCGTGGGAAGAGTCAGCTGCACTTTGGCACCATCTCGGGTGCCTGTCCAAGCCTGACCTGAACGGGACTGGTCAACTGAGGGGTCAGTCCTGCAGTCTGCGCTCACACCTCTTCTCCAGATCTGCCATCTCCTTTAGGACCAGGGCCACGCTGTACCGCAGCTCCTGGAACTTGGCTGTGGGGACCTCGAAGCGGTATGCTGACCCATCTGAAAGCTTCAGCTGCATCAGGACGCTCGGCTGCAGGGAGCGAGCCAGGGCACTGGTGGAGATGGCTACATCCACCCGCCACCGAAAGTCAGCAACATGTGGCAGCCAGGTCCCCTGCTGCTGGGCCACGGAATCAAGGAGGGGCCGCTGGCTCCCAAATACCACGCTGGCCAAGTCCCCGACCAGGTCTTGGGGGATGCAGAGCTCCTGGAGCTGGTCCCTGAAGGTGTCAGGCTTCAGGCTGGTGGGGGGCAGACGGAGGGCCTGCTGGAGTAGCGTGTGCATGCCTGCCAGCAGGGCACCCAGCCGCTCCTCCGGCAGGTCGGCACTGACCCCAAGACGCTGCACAGCCTCTCGGCAGTCCTCCCCCTGCAGGCTGCTGACCACAAGCTTCAGCAACTTTCTGAACGTGCTCCTGTCTAGGTCCCCTAATAGCCGGGCCATTGCTGCCACCTCTGGAGGAAGCTGGGCCCCCAAGAAACTCACTCGGCCACTGTGACTATCACCAGGATGATGCAGGTATGGAGCTGAAGCCCCCACAGCAGACATTGCTGCTGCTTCCTCCTTGATCAGCAAGCCCAGGAGGTCGGTCCCAGATGCAGATGCCTAGAGTGGGGCGGAGGGGAGAAGACCAGTGACTCTCGTGTCCTTTGGGCCAGCGAGTGAGGGTTGATATGGTCCCCATCATTAGGATGCTGACAGTGTGAACTACCAATGACAGTCAGTGCTGTGGAAGTGGCCCCGGGAGTAGGTGGCAGAGGGGTCCATGTCAGTCCCAGGAGGAGTGGAGGCCTCCCAGAGGAAGTGACATCTAAGGCATGAAGGACAAGCAAGAATTGGCAGAGAAGTGGGGGGCAGGGAGGAGGACCAGGAAACAGCACAAGTTCTCCAAGTAAATTAATAGATGAAAGAATGAACTAGGGGAAAGGTCCGGGGAACACAGGGACGTGGCAGCTGGCGCCACAGACCACACTGAGACCATTTAACTATTCAACCTTGAATCCTTCACAACAGTGGGCAAGAATTACCATTCTCACCTGACAGAGAGAGGGGGGGTAGATACGGCTCTAGGCCAGATGCTGTGGCTCAAGCCTGCAATCTCAGCACTTTGTGAGGGTGAGGCCAGCGGATCGGTTGAGCCCAGGAGTTGGAGACCAACCAGGGCATCATAGCAAGACCCCGTTTCTACAAAAAATTTAAAAAACTAGCCAGGCGTGGTGGTGCACGTCTGTAGTCCCAGCTACTCAGAAGGCTGAGAGGACAGAGAATCCCTTGAGCCCAGGAGGTCGTGGTTGCAGTGAGGCGAAATCGAGCCACTGCACTCCAGTCTGGACAACAGGGAGATGCTGTGAGGAAGGAAGGAATGGAGGGAGGGGGGAGGGAGGGGAGAGGGAAGGGAGGGAGGGAGGAATAAAAGAAAAGTAAAAAGAAATCAAAGCTCTAAACACAATTGCCAAAGTCAAGGACTGGAGCCTAGACCTGTCTATTCAGAAGTCCCAGCTGTTTCCACCATAGCCCCCAACCCCCAGGCTGGAGGAGCTGAGCAACAGGTGGCAACAGAGGCAATTGCGGCATCTAAAGAGGGTTCCGACGCACCTGAAGGGGCAGCGCAGCAGCACAAGCACCTGCTGTGCCGGAGGAAACGCACCTGCCCACCTCAGCACACCAGGTACTGGAGCAGAGCTCAGCGGAGCACAGCTCCTGTCCTTGAGGCACTTGTCAGGCCACTCTGCACAGCGCTGGGGGAGCCCAGGAGCTCCCCACGGGCTTCACGGCGCCCCATTCTCCCTGGTAGCCAACGACCACCCACTGCCAACTCCACCGCCCCGCCAGCACCAGGAGCCACCCCAAAGAGCCATCCGGGAAGGCCTCTGAGCTGCCCGCTTCCGGTCACGCGGCTTGGAAGGCCGGGTTCGCACCCCGACTCGGTACCCGCGGCTCTGATGGGGACGCGGCGTCGCCCGTTCCGCGTCGCCCGTTCCGGGGCGCGGGGGCCTTGGTGCACAAAGTCAGGCTTGGCGAGAGGCCGTCGCCGCCCGCACGGTTCGCGGCCAACCTACAGGAGGGCCCTTCTCCGCGGAAAAGCCCCGCAGTATCGAGAGCTCCCGGAACGCAGCGGCGAGGCAGCCTTTCCTAGGCCCCCACACCCAGCCCGGGAGGGAGACTCCACCCGACTCCACCCCACGCTCCCGCGGCCCGAGTCGCCCCCAGCACCTGGCGCCGGCAATCCCCGGCTGATGCAGCCAAAAGCGGGCCTGGTCCCCGGAAGCGCCCCGAGAGACACTTCCGGGCCGCTCTAGGAAGGCGGCAATGACCGCCCCACTGTGGTCCGCTGGCCCGAGGGGCGGAGCCGAGGCCGCGCCAGGCCCCGCCCCCTCCCCGCCAGGGGAAGTCGGGGGTCGCCGGCGGGATCCCAGACCTCGTCTTAGACAGTTTTGTTTTTTTTTCTTTCCCGTGTTGTGTTTCCGTTTCTGAGGTAGAAACTGCGGCCTGGGCCCGCGTCTCCCTCACCGCCCGCGCAGAGGAGGGTAAAGCGGGAGACGCGTCCCGTGGTCGGGGGTCAGAATTCCAGTCACCTGAGGCTGAGGAGCTCGCTGGCTTTCGTCGGCGTCCGGGTGGGCGGCGGGGAAACGGCGGGACCTTGCGGATCAGCGCGGAGTGGAGCCGAGCGGGCGTCCCTGTCCCGTGTGGACGGTCTGCGCCTCCAGGATTTTGAGAGCTGCCCGGTTTCCCCTCGGGTCGGGTGGCGTCCGGCGCGCGTGACTCGGTTCCGCTTTAGGCTGCTCTGTTGGGCCCCAGTGCAGGAGCTCGGTCCGAAACAATGGCCTCCCATACATTTTATTTAACATGTATTTTACCGTAGTTAAAAATAATATGCCAAAATCATTGAATTGTACAAAATGGGTGAATTATATTGTATGTGAATTATAGCCCAATAAAGCTTTAAAAAAAAAAAACCGAAAAGAAGGGAAACAACCTAAATGGGCAGAAGATTTGAGTAGACATCAAGGAAGATACAAGGTGGGTAATGGGTACATGAAGCCTTCAGCATCGTTGGCTATTAGGGAAATGCGAATGGAAGCCACAGGGAGGTGCCATTTCACACCATTAGAAGGGTTATAATAAAAATGACAGGTTGGGTGCGGTGGTTCACGCCTGTAATCCCAGCACTTTGGGAGGCCAAGGTGGACAACCAGATCTCAGGAGAACTCTATCATGAGACCATCACTTAAGGGCATGGTACTAAACCATTCATGAAAAGCCACCCCCACGATCCAATCACTTCCCGCCAGGCCCCACCTCCAGCATTGGGTATTACCTTTCAGTATGAGATTTGGGTGGGGCCACAGATGCAAACCACAACAGCCATACAATGGAATAGTGTTCAATAATAAATAGGAGTGGAGACTGGGTGCGGTGGCTCATGCCTATAATCCCAGTACTTTATGAGGACAAGGTGGGAGGACCACTTGAGGCTAGGAGTTCAAGACCAGCCTGGGCGACATATCAAGGCTTCATTTTTGCAAAATTAAAAAAAACAAAACAGCCAGGTGTGGTGGTGTGCCCCTATAGCAGGGGTCCCCAACCCTCAGGCTGTGGACCGCTACAGGTCAGTGGCCTGTTAGGAACTGACCTCACAGCAGGAGGTGAGGGTAACCTATAGTCCCAGCTACTTACTTGAGAGGCAGAGTGAAGACCACTTCAGTCCAGGAATTTGAGACCAGCCTGAGGAACATGGCAAGACTCCATTTCTAAAACAAAACAAATCAAATCTAAAAACGATGCTGAGGGAGGATTGTTTAAAGGGAATGGATCTGGGAAGTTTAGAAAGAGACTGCATCTGTAAGGTGTTATTTCTCTTTAAAATATCTGAAGCAAAAAGGTGAAGTGCTATCACTTGTGAGGTCTGGGTGGTGGTTACATGGCAGACCCACCTCCTCCTGAAGTGAGGAGAGCCAGGAACCTGGGGGTGAGTTTTGGAGACAATTCCCACCCAAAGGCCAGAGTGCCTGGAGTGCCTGAAGAACTGTCGTCCTATTGTAGCAGGACGAGCCACAGACAAAACTTCTCAGACACTGGGTTAAAGAAGGAAGAGGTTTTATTTGGCTGGGAGCTTTGGCAGACTTGCGTCTTAAGAGCTGAGCACCTTGAAAAAGAAATTACTGGCCCTTTTAAGGGCTTACAACTCTAAAGGATCCACGTGAAAGGGTTATTATAATAGATGGGGCAAGCGTGGCGAATGTGACTGGGGGCTACATGCATCAGCTAACAGAACAGAAAGTTTGCAATGCTTTCTTATACAATGTCTGGAATTTACAGATAACACAAGTAGTTTAGGTTAGGGGTTGATATTATTATTATTATTATTATCATCATCTACCAGGGCCAGGTGATGGCACCAGGGTCATCTGGCTATTTATCTTGTGTTTCTTTCTAACTTTTTGTTTTCTCCTGTGTCTCCTGTCTTATAAACTAGGCAAGACAGGGGGAGAGGAGGGCAGCAGGAGAAGTGGTGGTCTCCTTCCTTACTATGATCAACATTTGTAAGTTAATTTAGCTTGAAACAATTTCAAGCTTAGATAAAAGGTTGCATGAATAGTGCACCTTCCCAGAGACCCCCATTCAAGGGTCACCAGGTGTCCCTGCAATGTCTCTGAAGGAAAAGAGCCTGTTGCCTGGCAAGAGTGGTGTCATCTTGAAGCAAAATCACTGTGGTGGCCGATGTTAGACTCCTGCATACCAAGGTCTTCACACAAGGCCTGTAGCATTGATAACCCCTCAGAAAGATGCTTACCTAACTTCCCCAGCAGTCATGAATTTTGCAAGAAAGTCTAAGACACCACCAGCTGCACATGTTTTTACCAAAAAGCTTGCTATATAAAGGATGCTTTCCGGAGGGCAGGTGCAGGGATCCACTGTCTTGTGGCTGCCCAAGATACTACTTTGTTCATAAGTTTCTATTAAATGTTTCTTTCAGAGAAACTGCGTTTGTCAGCCTCTTTTTTCAGCCTCTCAGCTCCCTTGGCCTTTGGGGGTAGGTTTGTGTGACTTGCTCACTGCGGAGCAATCCCTCAGAGCATGAGGACTCAGCCGAGGGTCACGAGTTGCACCCACTTGTCCTGTTTCTTGTCTCCTTCAATCTAGAACAGCCTCTCCATCTCCTGAACTTTCAGGACCCTGAAGTTTAACATTTATATGCAGTCCTTTTGGAAAATATTTCTCAAATTATCATCATTCTCTTGGTCAAGGCAGTGACTGAGCCTGCCCAGATTCAAGAAGACATTGAAGACATTGCTCCTGCTCTCAAAGGAAGGGAGGCCAAAGAACCTGTGGCATCCTCAATCAGCCACAGCAGCCACCGTGATGGTAACTCAGACAAGAAGCACCAATACCTGTGAAAGCCAGGTGTCTCCAGGGCATGAGGCTCAGGATGCTTACACAGTGTCAAAACATCACCATGCAATGTAATTATTATCAATTACAAAGGGGAATAAGGTAACTTCACAGGAGACAAACCAGGCAAACAGCACCCTGGTCAAATGATCTAAGACAAAACCACAAGTAATGGCACAAACCAATGTCATTCTCCAACTGTCAGCTTCAGTGGGAAGACATCACTGCACAGCTGCCTGAGACACTTCCACGCAAACTTCTCTCCACTTGGTGTCAAGCTTGAAGCCATCTGATGTCCCCTCCATCTTCCTGGTTACCTATTTTCTACCCCAGGCATTTCTCCAAACACGACGTTTGTATCCTTAATCCTGTCTTGGTGTCTTCTTCCTGGAGGACCCAGACCAACACAAGTGGTCCAGAAGCAGCTTGAGAAAACCGGTGATCAGATGGACATTTGGGATTGGCCCACCCACTGTCTGCAGGTGAAGAGGGTGCTGTTCTGGTTAGGAGGTGGGGCACTGACGGTCCCTGGCACAAGGTGGTGCCTCCACTGCTAAGCTTTCCCCCGTGGTGACCTGGCAAAATGTCTCAGCAGAGGGAGTCTGTGCAAGGGACAATGATGCAGGCATTTGAAAGGTGCAAGGATGGCCACGCAGGCCCCAGGATCCCAGAGCAAGTCTGCACTGCCCGCAGCAGAGAATAGAACACGTGTCCATGGGACCCCCAAATGGCCCTGCATCCACACTTCCCAGTATGAGCTGAGCTCCGTCAGGCCTCCCCAGGCATGAAGTCAGGCAGCCCAGCAGCATCCATCAGAAGGTGGCAATGGCATGGCCAGGATGGCGTCCACGCAGGGCCAGAGCGCCAGAGTGAGCTGAGGGAGCAGGCACCCCAGCCCACATGCCTCCCTCAGCGCAAGCCTACGGCTGCAGAGGGTTCCTGTGTGGCTAAAGGAGTTTGATTTGTAGATGGATGGGCCCAACCCCATGTGCCTCCCTCAGCTGAAGCCTGCGGATGCACAGAGGTTCCTGCGTGGCTGAAGGAGTGTGATTTGCAGATGGATGGGCTCAGTGCATGGCACACGTGAAATGGACAGGAGCAGCTTTGTTACTGCCACTCTCAAGGGTGGGAAGGAAAACCTTCCCAGTGGGCAGAACTGCAAGCAGCATGCCCGGCCACCCCACCATCTGCAAACAGAAGTGGCCTGAGGTGAGAATGTCCAGACTTCTGGGCAGTGGCCTTGTGTCCCCACCTTCTGTGGGGGCCAGAAGGAAAAGGAGCCTGCAGACCACGTCTGGGTTGAGGCAGTGGTGAACACAGAGGAGGGGCACAGAATGGGGAGGTGTTCACACATATCAGTGCCCACCAAGGCATCCAGTACACGTGAGGCACCGAACAACCAAGCAGACAAAATAACTCACCAGTGGACACCAGTCCTCACCGTCAGCCACTCTGGAACATGAAAGGGGTGACTCTGGTGACAAAAATAAAGACTCCATATGGAAGACCTCCTTCACCCTGGGTCTCACGCTGCCGGGCGCAGTAACTCATGCCTGTAATCCCAGCACATTGGGAGGCCGAGGCAGGAGAAGGAGCATGAACTCCCTTACCAGGGCCTGTCTGGCAGCTGCCACCTCTGGATGTCCAAATTTTCCATAACAGAGTTGACGCCATCATGCCCTTTCTATCCTGGAAAGGCTGGCAGTTTGTTCTCACATGGATGGATGCCTATTTCAGGCACCAGCTGGCCTTTCCTACAGAGCCTCAGCCCACACCACTGTCTGGGGCTTAGGTTGCTTCATTCAGAGGCATGAATCCTCACACAGCAGCATCCTAATGGGACCCACTAGTACCTGTATTGTAGCAGCCAGTCTCATGCAACTCTGCACTGGCCTTCTAGAGGCTCAGCTGAAGGAGCAGCTTGGAGAAGATGCTCTGAAAGGATGGCACCATCCTTTGGGATGCCATGCATCAATTTGGATACTTTTTATGGTGCTGTGTTCCCAACAGATAGAACACATGAGTCTGGGAAACTAAGATTTGAAGCAGGAGTGACCCAACTCACCCAGACTCTCCCATAACCTACTGGGAGATTTTGTGTTTCCTCTCTACATGGTTCTAGACTTTGTAGGGTTGGAGGTCCAGTTCCCCAGGAGCACACAGCAAAGATCCCACTGAATAAGCTACAGTTGCTACAAGGACATTTGGGCTTCTCAATCCCAGGGACCCACCGAGGTCCACTGTGTTGACAGTTGAGGTAATTTTAGGATGAGTAATGAACAGAAGAGAACATTTCAGCCCTGAGACCAGTTCCAGTGATGAAGACTGTAGCTAATCCGACTAACCACTTCCTTCTGAGTTTCTTTTTTTTTTTTTTTTTTTTTTTTTTTTTTTTTTTTTTTGAGATGGAGTCTTGCTCTGTCACCCAGGTTGGAGTGCAGTGGCGCAATCTCGGCTCACTGCAAGCTCCACCTCCCAGGTTCACGCCATTCTCCTGCCTCAGCCTCTCCGAGTAGCTGGGACTACAGGCACCCGCCACCACGCGCCCGGCTAATTTTTTTGTATTTGTAGTAGAGACGGGGTTTCACCGTGGTCTCGATCTCCTGACCTCGTGATCCGCCTGCCTCGGCCTCCCAAAGTGCTGGGATTACAAGCGTGAGCCACCGCGCCCGGCCTCTGAGTTTCTTTTCAGGAAGAAAGACCCATGGGAACCAGGGTTCTCTGAACTGGTAAGAATTAGAACTGGCTGGGTGTGGTGGTTCACGCCTGAAATCCCAGCACTTTGGGAGGCTGAGGCAGGAGGATGGCTTGAGTCCAGGAGTTTGAGACCAGCCTGGGCAACATGGAAAACCCCGTGTCTACAAAAAATACAAAAAATTTAGCCGGGCATGGTGGCACGTGCCTGTAGTCCCAGCTACTCGGGAGGCTGAGGCGGGAGGATTACTTGAGCCTAGGAGGTGGAGGTTGCAGTGACCTGAGATCGCACCACTGCACTCCAGCCTGGGTGATGTTGGGTTTTGAAGGGAAGATGAGGGTTAAAGAATGACACACACACAGAGACAGAGGGTGGCTTAACAGCAACATAGGTATATTGCAAAAACCTGTGGAGATGGGAGACCAGCTTAGTCCCAGAGCCCATTGCCGCTTACAGGCTGGGGCAATTTATAGGCCTGGGTGGGAGGGGTTGGGGCAGGGGGTCATGGCCTGCTTCCTGGGAAAATGTTGATAATGTGTTCTTAGGATGAGGTGGTTCTGGCCCTTGTTCCGGCAGAATGTGGTGTTTCTTGCACTTTCTACCAGCAGAATATAAGAGCCAGGCTGTTTCTCACCACCCAAACCCCTGTGGAATGTTTCATTTTGACCAAGGTCTGCGAAATGGTGGGGGACTTACAGAATTGTGCAGGTTGGACTAACATTCTTGCTTTATACTTTTTTATTTTTATTTTTTTGAGACAGAGTTTCACTCTGTCGCCCAGGCTGGAATGCAGTGGTGCAATCTCGGCTCATTGCAGCCTCTGCCTCCTGGGTTCAAGCGATTCTCCTGCCTCAGCCTCCTCAGTAGCTGGGAGTACAGGTGGCCGCCACCACACCCGGCTAATTTTTGTATTTTCAGTAGAGACGGGGTTTCACCATGTTGGCCAGGCTGGTCTCAAACTCCTGACCTCAAGTGATCTGCCTGCCTCAGCCTCCCAAACTGCTGGGATTACAGGCATGAGCCACCACGCCTGGCCAACTTCTACTTTAATATAAAGGGAAGAGGGTGGTTGTTGATTATCTGGCTGCTTCCTGCTGAATAGTGGTGCTCTAATCAGGGTTTGGGTTTTGAAGCAGTGGGTGTCCGACTTCAGTCGCTTTCCTGGCAGCGCTGATACTGGACTTGGCTGAGTGGGATGGTATCAGTGTCTTTCTGGGTGGCTGCCTGGACAAGGGAGTTCAGCCTTTGGGAGGTAAAGTGGGATATGAAGGTGAGTACACACAGGCCAACTGTTAGGAGGAAGAAAATTAGGGGCCCTAAGAAGAGGTTACCCAAGGCATCCACTTTAGGAGGGACGACCCCTGCCTCCAACAGTTAGTGGCTTGATGTTGGATTTCTGCAGCCCTGTCTCGGAGCCTGGGGGCTGTGTCTCAAACAGTGCCATATTCCTGAACATTTGAACAGCCTCCTTCTTGGAGATACACACATGTGTGCCCCTTCTCAGTGGCTGACAGGTCTACAGCCCTTCGGTTCTGGAGAACAACTCCCACAGGGGAACCCACCTGCCTTTGGAGGCTTGTGATGGAAGTAGGCATGTCAAGAGGACTGCGGAGATCTATATATCCACATAAGGCAGCTGAGGCTGACACACCCGACCCGCCATTCTGGTGCCAAGTGAGACAGAGAGGCTTAATCCCGTTACCAGAGGAAGGAGGTGTAGAGCCGGCTGAGCGTGCTGGGAGGAGGAGGAGATAGGGAGAGCCCGAATGGTTTGGTTGTTAGGCAAAATGTTAATGTTTGGAGATTGAAACACCAGGGTGTATGTTTGTACCCACCTGCCAGCAGACAAAGATAAGTTTGTTTCATACAGAAAGAAAAGCGGGGGTGGGGGGGTTGGCAGGCAAAAGTTGTAAACAAAGGTAGCGAGCTATGAGATGGGGGGTGAATCCTGGACAAACGTTTTGTTCCAACTTTTTGTTTTTCCAGGTTGAATAGATGTTAACAAGGGCAACCCCTGTGAGGGCCGGATAGGGGATGTTGGTGGGGGAGGAGGTGAAGGCTGTTTTGTTTCCGAGAGAGAGAGAGAGAGAGAGAGAGAGAGAGAGAGAGAGAGAGAGAAATAGGTTTTCGTTAACAAGTAGCTATTGCAGTACGGGTAGGGCAGAAGGATATAGGTTGCAGCTGAGGGAATTGTGTGTGCATTTTTTCCAGGGAGCGTCCTTGAGTTGGTTGCATGGAGAGCGGTGCTGGCAGAGAGGGGAGGGGTTGGTAAGAAGTGTTTTATGGAATCCAGCTTGTAACATGTTTAGATGTTAAGAGGCAAAGGAGGGTGACAGCCCTGTGTGTGACAGTATGGGTGGATTTGATGGATTGCGGGGAAAGGTGTTTATAAACAGGACAAGATTATAAACAGGTTTTGGGAATGAATTGGCCAAGTAGGTGAGATGCAGGTTTATTTTGGACCAAGTTTCTGCAGTTAGGTTAACAGGAAGGGCTGTGAACTGCTGGACTTATGTGGACAAACAAATTTGCAGTTGGAAGAAAGAGGGGAGTGTGACTGATTTAAGAGAAATGTGTGAGGCCGATGAAGGGGGCCCAACTGCCAGAGGTTGGGGGTGAGGACTTAGCATATCCCACAAAGGACAAAATGAAAAAAGGCAATTTGAGTAGGAGTGAAATTCTGAAAGGTGCCCGGTAGTCATAGCTCCTGGATTGATGTGAGGAATTCGAGTGGAGTATCCAGGGATGTGGGGAGGGAAAAATCTGAAACAAGGTATGAGATAAAAGATTTGAAATTGGAGGCAGAGAGTGTTACGGACCAGGGCCTTCTGGAAAGGCAACTTCTGCACTCTTGTTAAGTGCAGTGAGGTTGGTCCTGTGAGAGAGGAAGAATAGTTTTTGCGGGGGGATAAAATTTCTGGATGTGGATCTGGAGTTTTTTTTAGTTCGGAATTGTGTATCCAGTGTGGGAAGGGTGTTAGCTTTGCTGCCGTGGGAGTAGCTAGAATAACCTGGTGAGGACCCGTCCACTTTGGTAGGAGAGGGGAGGAGGAGGGGTCTGTGATCTAGACCCAGTCCCCGCTGGTTGTAGGGACAGGGAGGAGTGTTTTGAGGACGGACTTTCAGGCGGGGGCAAGTAAGCGTTAGTGTACTGTCTATTAGATGGTGAGTGAGGTGTAATGCTGGCCAAGTATCCCATGCAGAAGGGCAGGGAGATACAGGGAGATTTTGGAGGATAAAGGGACGTCTATACATATGTTCAAATGGGCTTACGTTGAGGGGCTTGTGAGGAATGGCTTATAAAGGCATGAGGGCCATGGGGAGTAGTAAAGTTTAGGCCATTTTAACCTCTAGGGAGAGTTTGGATAATTGTTGTTTTAGAAGGGCATTGGCCCATTCAATCTTACCTGAAGATTAGGGGCAATAAGGAATATGGAAGGCCCATTTAATGTTTAGAGCCTTTGCCAGCTGTTGGTTAACCTGTGAAATATATGTTGGCCCGTTGTCTGACTGGATGAAAGAGGGGAGTCCTAACCGGGGGATAATATGGGTGAGGAGAATAGAAGCGACAGTGTGCCTTTTCAGTAGTAGTAGTAGTGGTGGCAGGAAAACCCTCTATCCATCCAATGTATCTACTATTGTCAGAAGGTTCTGGACTCATTTTACAGGGGACATGCAGGTGAAGGCGATTTCCCAGTCCTGCCCTGGCAGGTGTCCTCAGGCCTGGTGTGTGGGGAAAGGGGGTGATTTGATAGCTTTCTGAGGGGAAGTTTGAGTGCAAAGGGAACATGCCTTAGTAGTATCTTTGAGATTGGCGGCCATGGTGGGAGAATGTATATGTTTTTAAGAGCTGAAGTAGGGGGAGGCAACCAGCATGGAAATGGTTGTGCACATATAAAAGTACAGAAGGTTTTTTTTTTTTTCTCCGAGACAGAGTCTTGCTCTGTCACCCAGGCTGGAGTGCAGTGGCGCGATCTCGGCGCAATGCAACCTCCGCCTCCGGGGTTCAAGCAATTCTCTGCCTCAGACTCCTGAGTAGCTGGGATTACAGGCACCTGCCACCACGTCCGGCTAATTTTTGTATTTTTAGTAGAGATGGGGTTTCACCATGTTGGCCAGGCTGGTTTTGAACTCCTGACCTCAGGTGATCCTCCTGCCTCAGCCTCCCAAAGTGCTGGGATTACAGGTGTGAGCCACCATGCCCGGCCCAGAAGGTTTTAAAAATTTGGCCAAGACAATTTTAGCACTGAGGTATAACCATTTTTTCCTGAATGGCACCAGCCAGGGCAAGTGAGGTTTGTTCCTCCTGGGTATATACAGGGTATATGCTGGGAAAACTGGGCAATAATGATGGGGTTTAAGGGCTGCCTGCCGGGCTGCCTAATTTGCTAAAAGATTCCCCTTGGCGATGGCATTTGTAGTCTTCTGGTGTCCCTTACAATGGATAATGGTGGCCTGTGGTGGTAGGTTAGCTGCCTCCACCAGCTTGTGTATGAGTTTGCCATTTACTATGGGGGTTCTTTTTAGCTAGAAAACCCCTTTCCTGCCAGATTAAGGTGTGAGAATGTAGGATGTGGCATGCATATTTGGTATTGGTGTAAATGTTTTTTTTTTTTTCCTGTAACGGAGTCTCACTCTGTCACCCAGGCTGGAGTACGGTGGCACAATCTTGGCTCACTGCAACCCCCGCCTCCCGGGTTCAAGCAATTCTCCTGCCTCAGCCTCCTGAGTAGCTGTGACTACAGGTGCCCACCACCATGCCCAGCTAATTTTTGTATTTTTAGTAGAGACGGGGTTTCACCATGTTGGCCAGGCTGGTTTTGAACTCCTGATCTCAGGTGATCCGCCCGTCTCGGCCTCCCAAAGTGCTGGGATTACAGGCGTGAGCCACCGCACCAGGCCAGGAATCAGTGTAAAAGGTGTCCCTCTTTCCCTTTGTTAGGGTGAGCGCCCTGGTTTGGCAACTAACTCTATCTGTTGAGAGGTAGTTCTGCCTGTTGCGAGGTAGTATGGGGTGGGAGAGCACTGGATTCTAGTTTATTTTGGCAATGATGTTGTAGCCACATGGTGGACATGGCTCCTTTAAAGAGCTTCTGTTAGTGAACCATGTAGTTGTTCCCTGCAAAGGGGCTTCTGAAATGTGTTGGAAGGGGGAGGAAAGGGAGTCTAAGAGGTCCAGGCAGGAGTGAGACAGCTCAGAGTCAGAGGTGTTTACAGGGAGGACAGTGGGAGGGTTGGGAGCTTTACCTTTCTGGAAGGTGATTAGAGGATTTCCTATGAATAAGGTGTGTACCTGCTGGAAGCAGGATGGTGGGAGGGATAGAAGAGATTGATGGCTCATGAGGTCCTGTAGGTTATGGGAAGATGAAATAGTAATGTGTTGGTAGAGAGTGAGTTTCTGTGCCTCCGAGGCCAGCAATGTGGCCGCACCCAAGATTTTTAGGCAAGGTGGCCAGCCTTGGATGACAGAGTCTGGTTGTTTTGAGAGGTATGTGATGGCTTGTGTTAGGCAGGGCAGTTCAAGAGCAAGGCCTTATCAGAATGTACATGCAGAGTAAAGGGCCTGGTGGGGTTGGGCAGTCCCAGTTCTGGGGCCATTAAAAGGGTATTTTTTAGTTTTTTTAAAGTGTGAATTGATGGGACAAGCTGGGTTCAGAGGCTCTAGGCTGGGCCCAAGTGAGGCCATGTAGAGAGGCTTGGCCAGCAAACAGAAGTTGGGAATCCACAGCCGGAAGTATCCCATGAGGCCCAAGAAGGAGAGGAGGCCCCAGAACTGGGACTGCCCAACCCCACCAAGCCCTTTGTGTGGGGAAGGGGCAATGTCTTGAATTAGCTCCTTTTGTTGGGTTGGGATGGCCTGAGAATTAGGGGTTAGAACTCAGGTGAGTGATCTGGGTTTGGGTGAGTGACCTGGGTTTGGGCTACCTGAGTCTTTGTTGGTGAGACCCAATATCTTTACCTATGGAGGAAGTTTAAAAGCTGAGTGGTGTGTTGGATGGACAGGTTAAAGGAGGGGCTACAGAAAAGTAGGTCATTGACTTACTGGGGGAGGGTGCTAGGAGCAACGGGAAGGTCAGCTAGGTCCTTGGCAAGGGCCTGCCCGAATAGGTGGGGGCTGTCCTGGAACCCCTGTGGGAGTATGGTCCACGTTAGTTGGGTGGACGTGTGGGTATTAGGATCTGACTAAGTGAAAGCAAAAATACTTTGGGAAGCCGAATTTAAGGAAATAGTGAAAAAGGCGTCCTTTAAATCCAATACAGAGAAGCGTGTGGTAGAAGAGGGACTATGGGAGACTGGAGTATGTGGGATGAGAATGGAGTGTTGGATGGATTGGTATTACCACCTGGTTAACAACTCAGAGATCCTGGACAAGTGGTAGGATCTTCAGAATATTAGCTTGTAAAAGTTTACAGATAATAGGTTTGAGGCCCCTGAGGCTGCCTGGGTTAGGGGATATTGAGACTGATGATTGGAAACAGAGTGGTTTTGGAGGGTTATTTTAACTGGGATGTGATGTGTGGCTATTGTGGATTTAAAAATGTTCCAAATTTCAGAATTAACAGAAGGTAACAGGGTGGATAACGAGGATGAGGGGGAGAGGGAAGCATCTGGCCACAGAGTAAAATAAAAGGAGCAGAATTGCAGGAGGCAGATTGTACGAAGGCCTGGGATTTACTTAGTATGTCCCGCCCCAAGATAGGGGTAGGGCACTGAGGGATAACCAGGAAGGAGTGGGTGAAGGGGGTGTTGAATAGGTTGCATAATAGAGGACCAGTCTGTTTGTGCCTAGAGGGGATTCCATCAACTCCCACAATAGAAATGAAGAGGGGTCCAGAATATTCTAATAAAACTGAGTAACTAGTCTTTGTATCCAATAGGAAAGACATGGGCTTACCAGAGACTGACCCTGGGTTCCGAGGTGGTGATAGCAGTTGGGGTGGCAGGCCCCTGGCCCCATCAGTCTTCAGTTAGAGGTGGTGAAGAGGGATGAAGAGTTTTGCTGAGCACAGCCCCACTTCCAGTGTTCCTTGATGCCACAGATGGGGCAAAGTTTTGAGGGTAGGCCTTTGCCCAGTGACTCTGTTGGCTGCACTTAAAACAGGCTTCTGGTGGAGTTTGTTGCAAGGTTGAGGATTTCTGTACATGTTGGGAACCCTGTCGAATGGCAGCTGCCAGCATCTGGCATTTAGCCTGGTCTCTTTTTAGCTTTTGGACTTTTAGTTTTTCCTCTCTATTGTTAAAGACCTTAAAGGCCACTTTGATTAAGTCTCTCTGGGAGGTTTGAGGGCTATTCTCCAGTTTTTAAAGTTTCATTAGAATGTCTGGGGCTGACTGGAAAATGAAGTGTAAATGGAGGTAGATTCTTCCCTTATTGGCATTAGGGTTCAACGTGGCATATTTAGTTATGGCCTCTGAAAGGCAGGAGAAGAAAAGAGCAGGAATGGCTTTATTTATTTATTTTTGAGATGAAGTTTTGCTCTTCTTGCCCCGGCTGGAGTGCAATGGCGTGATCTTGACTCACCACAACCTCTGCCTCCTGAGTTCAAGTGATTCTCCTGCCTTAGCCTCCCGAGTAGCTGGGACTCGGACTGGCTCTCCTTGCTCCTCAAGCTTGCAGACAGCCTACTGTGGGACCTTATGTTGTGTAAGTTAATACTTATTCCCCTTTATACAGGCATGCACCACCACACCTAATTTTGGGTTTTTTTTTAGTACAGATGGAATTTCTCCATGGTGGTCAGGCTGGTCTCGAACTCCTGACCTCAGGTGATCCACTGCCTTGGCCTCCCAAAGTGCTGGGATTACAGGTGTGAGCCATCATGCCTGGCCAGGAATGGCTTTATTTATGCCAGCTAGGAGGCATATCATATGGCCTTATTTCTATCTGTCGGCAGAAGTTGCCTGATAATCCCAACTGGGGTCAGTTCTGGGGACAGTTAGGGTCCATATTGGGTTATGGGCAGCATCTTGTCTATGGGAGGGTGTCTACATGGGCCTGGG
Source organism: Symphalangus syndactylus (assembly GCF_028878055.3). NCBI lineage: Eukaryota > Metazoa > Chordata > Mammalia > Primates > Hylobatidae > Symphalangus > Symphalangus syndactylus. Next base: position 143,685,131 of record NC_072429.2, read on the forward strand.
CAGCTATCCAGATGCATTTCCTGTCCTCAGGGGTGAGGGTGCAGGAGAGGATGACATATATGACATGCCAGGTAAGGTCATAAAATTGAGTGACATACAGAAATTCCTTGAGGAAGCAGGTGGGATCCGTGCAAAAAGAGCTGAGTCTCTCTCTCTCTTTTTTTTTTTGAGACAGAGTCTCGCTCTGTCCCCCAGGCTGGAGTGCAGTGGCGCGATCTCGGCTCACTGCAAGCTCCGCCTCCCGGGTTCACGCCATTCTCCTGCCTCAGCCTCCCGAGTAGCTGGGACTACAGGCGCCCACCACCACGCCCAGCTAATTTTTTATATTTTTAGTAGAGACAGAGTTTCACTGTGTTAGCCAGGATGGTCTCGATCTCCTGACCTCGTGATCCACCCGCCTCAGCCTCCCAAAGTGCTGGGATTACAGGCGGGGGCCACTGCGCCCGGCTGCTGAGTCTCTTTTTAAGCTGAGAGAGGTTGACTAGGAAAAAGGGAACATGAACTCAGATTATGCCTTTTGTCCCTGTGTCCTCCTGCAAAGGGAGAACTTTGGAGGACCTTTGGCCGTGTGCCTGGTTTTTGGTGGAAGGGGGCTGGGCATGTGCCTAGTTTGTTGGCTAGGTTGAAATTAGAGGAGGAAGGTTTGTCTGGAGGAGGAGGTGTTTTTGTGGGTTTTTTGTTGAGGGGGAAGATTTGAAAAGGTGAATGGGATTGGCAGAGAGTGAGCCAGGAGCACAGATAAGCAAAGTACTTCAGATCATTTACGATTGCGTTGGAAGAAGTCTTTTAGATTATGTCAGATCTGGAAATTGAATGTTTTGGTTTTTGGCTATTGACTATTATTGTCTAGTTTACATTGGGGCTGGGCAACATTACAGAGGAAAGTAAGGTGTTGTTTTTTTTTTTTTTTTTTGAGACAGAGTCTCACTCGGTCACCCAGGCTGGAGTGCAGTGGCACAATCTTGGCTCACTGCAACCTCCGCCTCCCGGGTTCAAGCAATTCTCCTGCCTCAGCCTCCTGGGATTACAGATGCCGGCCACCACACCCGGCTAATTTTTGTATTTTTAGTAGAGATGGTTTCACCATATTGGCCAGGCTGGTCTCGAACTCCTGACCTTGTGATCTGCCCACCTTGGCCTCCCAAAGCATTATTACAGGTGTGAGCCACAGTGCTCGGCCAGCAAGGCGTTCAGTTTTAATGGAGTCTGCTAAGCCCTGGGCTTGGAAGTTCCGGATGAAACATCCAAGAGTGGTGTCTTGAGGAGGTTTTGAGGAGTGTTGCCCCATACTGCTGGCCAGAGGGTGAGAAATTTAGAGGAAGTACCCCAGAGGGAAGTGAATACCATGGAGGGGAGTGAGTACCCCGATCCCTCCTGGGAGAAGGGACCTAGGAGAGCCAGGGCATCCCTACAGCTCTCTGCAATCCCCTGGAGGCTGCCGTGGCCAGAGTGGTGAGCATCCTGATGGCGTCCCCTGAGAGGGCAGGCCACGGTCACCTGGTGACCAGGGAGACCTCTCACCCAATACTGGAATTTTCTGGTGAACCCCCAGAAATATGAGAGGAATCTGGAAAGGAAACAAAGGGAGACTCACCCACTAATTGGAGACGGGTGTTGGATGTGATGTCCAGCAATGGGATTGATACATGCTGGAGCTGCCTGGAAAGGGGAAGGAAGGAAAAAGAGGATGGAGAGTTTGATCAGGATCCGGAAGTCAGCCCAGGGCCAGAGAAGAAGAGAGAATAAAGGAATGGGGCTGGGAATAGGGAGTCCACTCAGGATCTGGAAGCAGGACTGGGTCTGGTTTTTGCTGCTTGCTGCTTTCCAGGTTGCAAGAAAACATTTACACATTTAGAACCCAATCCCTATCCGGGTTTTGGCACTAAAATGTTAGGTTTTGAAGGGAGGGCAAGGGCTAAATACACACACACACACACACACACACACACACACAGAGAGAGAGAGAGAGAGAGGAGAGAGTGAGAGAGAGATTGTTGCTCAACAGCAACAACACAGGTATACTGCAAAAACCTGTGGAGATGGGGGACGAGCTTAATTCCAGAGCCCATAGCTGCTTACAGGCTGGGGAAATTTATAGGTGTGATGGTTAATACTGGAGAAACATGAAAAGGCCAGACTGGCCTACCCTCCCAGCCTACATCTTTCTCCCATGATGGATGCTTCCTGCCCTCCAACATCTGACTCCAAGTTCTTCAGTTTTGAGACTTGGACTGGCTCTCCTTGCTCCTGAAGCTTGCAGAGAGCCTACTGTGGGACTTCGTAATTGTGTAATTTAATACTCCCCTTTTTATATATATTCCATTAGTTCTGTCCCTCTAGAGAACTCTAATAGAGATTTTTGTACCAGGAGTGGTTCTGGAGGAACAGAATATTAAGGATGGAGTTCTGTCATTGGTTTTGGGGTTTCTGGATTTGGTTGGTTAATATGATTAGACCCCAAAATGTTAAGGACTCTACTTCTAATAGTATGGAGAACACTGATAGTCATTGCCATAAACTGTTCAGAGAGTTATGCAAAATAAATGCATTTGACACTCCTGATTCACTGCTCATGAGAGGCAAGGAGTTTAGTGACCCTATACATAATATCTTTGACTATATGTGGAGAACCAAGGAACATGATGAAGCTGGTTGGTTGCTCTTAAGTTCAGTGGACAAAGTGATGAAAGAAAATGGTGGCTGGGCCAGGCATGGTGGCTCATGCCTGTAATCCCAGCACTTTGGGAGGCCGAGGCGGGAGGATCATGAGGTCAGGAGATCGAGGCCATCCTGGCTAACACGGTGAAACCCCGTCTCTACTAAAAATACAAAAAATTAGCCAGGTGTGGTGGTGGGCGCCTGTAGTCCCAGCTACTTGGAAGGCTGAGGCAGGAGAATGGCGTGAACCCAGGAGGTGGAGCTTGCAGTGAGCTGAGTTCGCACCACTGCACTCCAGCCTGGGCGACAGAGCGAGACTCCGCCTCAAAAAAAAACAACAACAAAAAAACAAGAAAGAAAACGATAGCTGGGCATGGTGGCTCATGCCTGTAATCCCAGCACTTTGGTAGTGTGGGCGGCAAGCCACCCAGGTGCCGAGGCAAGAGACCGAGGGCACGAGCTGTTCCAGTATAATAAAATATATAAAACAATAAGAGTTATACTAGATCTAGATCATAGACATGATTATATATGAATATCATTAATCATTAGTTTGTAGCAATTACTCTTTATTCCAATATTATAATAATCCTCACTCTATAATCATAACCTAGGAGAAACCAGGCCATACAGAGATAGGAGCTGAGGGGACATAGTGAGGAGTGACCAGAAGACATGAGTGCGAGCCTTCTGTTATGCCCGGACAGGGCCACCAGAGGGCTCCTTGGTCTAGCGGTAACGCCAGCGTCTGGGAAGATGCCCACTGCCAAGTGGACTGTGGTCTAGTGGTAGTGTCAGTGCCAAGGAAAAACACCCACTGCTTAGCAGACTGGGAACGGGAGTCTCCCTTTCCCTGGGGGAGTTTAGAGAAGACTCTACTCCTTCACCTCTTGTGGAGGGCCTGACTGATGTCAGGCCCACCCACAGTTATCCAGGGGCCTGTCTCCCTGTGATGCTGTGCTTCAGTGGTCATGCTCTAGTCCGCTTTCATGTTCCATCCTGTACACCTGGCTCTGCCTTTTAGATAGCAGTAGCAAATTAGTGAAAGTACTAAAAGTCTCTGATATGCAGAAATAATGGTGTAAGCTGTCTCTCTCTCTCCCTCTCTCTCTCTGCCTAGGCTTCCAGGCAGGGAAGGGCCACCTGTTCAGTGGACACGTGACCCACGTGACCTTACCTATCATTGGAGATGGCTCACACTCCTTACCCTGCCCCTTTGTCTTGTATCCAATAAATATCAGTGCAGCCTGGCATTCGGGGCCACTACCGGTCTCTGCGTCTTGGTGGTAGTGGTCCCCCGGGCCCAGGTGTCTTTTATCTCTTTGTCTTGTGTCTTTATTTCTATGCTCTCTCATCTCTGCACACGGGGAGAAAAACCCACCGGCCCTGTGGGGCTGGTCCCTACAGGTAGGCCAAGGTGGGTGGATCACCTGAGGTCAGGAGGCAGAGGTCAGGTAATTAATGGAGTTTTAGCTCAGGTCCAACTTACAGTGGGTCCAGTGGGTCCCCAGATTCATCCTGTGGTCATTTTCCAAGTGCCAGGATGCATAATTGGCATAGACATACTTAGCAGCTGGCAGAACCCCCACATTGGCTCCTTGACTGGTAAAGGCTATTATGGTTGGAAATGCCAAATGGAAGCCGTTAGAGCTGCCTGTACCTAGAAAAGTAGTAAATCAAAAACAATATTGAATCCCTGGAGGGAATGCGGAGATTAGTGCTACTATCAAGGACTTGAAGGACGCAGGGTGGTGATTCCCACCACCTCCCTGTTCAACTCTCCCATTTGGCCTGTGCAGAAGACAGATGGATCTTGGAGAATGACAGTGGATTATCATAAGCTTAACTAAGTGGTGACTCCAATTGCAGCTGCTGTACCAGATGTGGTTTCATTGCTGGAGCAAATTAACACATCTCCTGGTGTTGGGAACAGGCCCCCCAAAATCTGGCCATAAACTGGCCCCAAAACTGGCCATAAACAAAATCTCTGCAGCACTGTGACATGTTCATGATGGCCATAACGCCCACGCTGGAAGGTTGCCGGTTTACAGGAATGAGGGCAAGGAAGACCTGGCCCACCCAGGATGGAAAACCGTTTAAAGGCATTGTTAAACCACAAACAATAGCATGAGTGATCTGTGCCTTAAGTATATGCTCCTGCTGCAGTTAACTAGCCCAACCTGTTCCTTTAATTCGGCCCATCCCTTCGTTTCCCATAAGGTATACTTTTAGTTAATTTAATATCTATAGAAACAATGCTAATGACTGGCTTGCTGTTAATAAATACATGGGTAAATCTCTGTTTGGGGCTTTCAGCTCTGAAGGCTGTGAGACCCCTGATTTCCCACTTCACACCTCTATATTTCTGTGTGTATGTCTTTAATTCCTCTAGCGCTGCTGGGTTAGGGTCTCCCTGACTGAGCTGGTCTCGGCAAGTGGCGTCCATCGTGGGGGCTCGAATCCAGGTTGAAGAGTCACTGGAGCGATGGAGAACGTGGAACTAAGCTGGAGGACACCCAAGTACTCTTAAAGCCATCCCTGTGGTGAGATGGGACAAATGTGGGGTCTGGTGTGTTCTCCCTTGGAACGTTTTCACACTGATGATGAGGAGGAAGGAGAGTAAAACGAAGTAACAGAAGAGGTTACAGAGCAGGTTTATTTGCCAGCTAAAGCTCAAGCGGCAAAGGAGGGAGAGGTTCATCCCTACCCTTCTGTACCCCCTCCTTATTTTGAAGAAAAAGACCCTCCAGATTTTTCTTTTCCAGAGGACATTGGGTGAAAACTAGTTGCCCCAGTGACTGTTTGAGCAACGCCTCGAGCGACTGCTCTTAGTTCTATTCAGGCAGGAATTCAGCAAGCTAGACAAGAGGGTGATTTAGAGGCTTGGCAATTCCCTGTTAGAATACATGCCCCGGATCAACAGGGAAATATTATAGCTACATTGGAGCCTTTTCCTTTTAAATTACTCAAAGAATTTAAACAAGCTATAAATCAGTATGGACCAGGTTCTCCTTTTGTAATGGGACTGTTAAAGAATGTTGCTGTTTCCAGTTGGATGATTCATACTGACTGGGATGCTCTTACTCAAGCTTGTCTAACTCCTGCTCAGTTCTTACAATTTAAAACTTGGTGGGCAGATGAAGCTTCCATTCAGGCTGCTCACAATGCCCAGGCCCACATTAATATAACTGCAGACTGACTTTTGGGGGTTGGCGGCTGGGCTGGTTTAGATGCACAAGTGGTCATGCAGGATGATGCCATAGAACAGCTTAGAGGAGTGTGCATTAGAGCTTGGGAAAAATCACTTCAGGTGGAGAAAAATACCCTTCCTTTAGTGCTATAAAACAGGGACCAAAAAAACCCTACATGGATTTTATAGCTCTGTTACGGGAGTCTCTTAAAAAGGTAATTGCAGATTCAACTGCTCAGGATATAGTGTTGCAGGTATTAGCTTTTGACAATGCTAATCCCAATTGCCAGGCAGCTCTGCGACCTATCAGAGGGAAAGCACATTTAGTTGATTATACCAAGGCCTGTGATGGTATTGGAGGTAATCTGCATAAGGCTACTCTGCTAGCACAGGCAATGGCAGGACTAAGAGTGGATAAAGGAAATACTCCATTTCCTGGAGCTTGTTTTAACTGTGGGCAGCATGGTCATACTAAAAAAGAATGTAGAAAAAATCAGCGAGTCAGGCCACCAGATAGGGGAAAAAAGAAAACTGCTGAGCCCAAAATATGGCCAAAATGTAAAAAACGAAAACACTGGGCTAGTCAGTGTCACTCTAAGTTTGATAAAGATGGGAACCCGATTTCGGGAAACGCCACGAGGGGCCCGTCCCGAGCCCCATTCTAAACCAGAGCATTTGCAGCTCAGGCCATTCCCTCACCCCTGTACAATGTCTGTCCTCCACCACAGCCAGTAGTGCCACAGTAGATTTATGCTGCACCAAAGCTGTGAGCCTTCTGCGTGGGGAACCCCCACAAAAGGTCCCAACAGGAGTCTGTGGACCCTTGCCAGCAGGGATGATAGGATTACTTCTAGGCAGGTCTAGCTTAAATTTAAAAGGAGTACAAATACATATAGGAGTCATTGATTCAGATTACAATGGGGAAATTCAAATTGTTATATCTACTTCTGTTCCCTGGAAAGCAGAGCCAGGAGAGCGCACAGCACAGCTCCTCATCGTGCCATATGTGGGAATGGGAAAATGTGAAATTAAATGAACAGGAGGATTTAGAAGCACAAATAAACAAGGCAAAGCAGCTTATTGGGTAAATCAAGTTACTGATAAACGTCCTACCTATGAAATAACTATTCAGGGAAAGAAATTTAAAGGTTTGGTAGATACAGGAGTGGACATTTCAATCATTTCTCTACAGCAGTGGCCGTCCACATGGCCAATTCAACCTGCCCAATTTGACATAGTTGGAGTTGGTAAAGCCCCTTAAGTATACCAAAGTAGTTGTATTTTGCATTGTGAAGGGCCTGATGGACAACCTGGGACTATTCAACCAATTATAACTTCTGTACCTATACATTTATGGGGGAGAGATTTATTACAACAATGGGGAGCACAAGTTCTAATTCCAGAACAATTATATAGCCCTCAAAGTCAACATATGATGCATAAAATAGGGTATGTCTCTGGTATGGGACTAGAAAAAAAAATTACAAGATTTGAAAGAAGCGCTTCAAATGGAAAGGCAAAGTTCCCGCCAAAGATTAGGATATCATTTTTGATGGTGGCCATTGTTAAGCCTCCAGAACCTATACCTTTAAAATGGTTAACAGATAAGCCAATTTGGATAGAACAATGGTTGCTAAGCAAAGAGAAACTGGAGGCTTTAGAGAAGTTATTTACTGAACAATTAGAAAATGGGTACACAGCACCAACATTTTCCCCTTGGAATTCTCCAGTTTTCGTAATTAAGAAAAAATCAGGTAAATGGAGAATGTTAACTGACTTAAGAGTCATCAGTTCAGTTATACAACCTATGGGACCATCACAGCCAGGGTTGCCTTCTCTTGCTATAATTCCAAAAAAAATTGGCCTTTAATAGTCATAGATTTAAAAGACTGTTTCTTTACTATCCCTTTAGCTGAGCAAGACTGTGAACGGTTTGCATTTACAATTCCTGCAGTAAACAACCTGCAGCCTGCTAAGCATTTTCATTGTTTTACAGATGGGTCTAGTAATGGTAAAGCTTCCTATTCTGGCTCGAAAAGTAAAGTTTTCCAGTCACCCTACACTTCAGCTCAAAAAGTGGAGCTTGTAGCTGTAATTGAGGTATTGACTGCTTTTAATATGCTTATTAATGTGATTTCTGATTCTTCATATGTGGTTCATTCCACGCAGTTAATTAAAAATGCTCAGTTATCATTTTCATACAGATAAACAACTGATGACAAAAACAAAAAAGAGGGAGAAATAGGGATTATGGGACAGCCCATACACAATTGAATCTAGCATTATTAACTTTAAATTTTTTGAGCCTGCCCAAAGGCCAGATGTTATCAGCAGCTGAACAGCATCTACAGAAACCAGCTGCAAAGACAGATGCAGAACAATTGGTTTGGTGGAGAGACCTGATAACAAAGAGTTGGGAAATAGGTAAAATAATAACTTGGGGTAGAGGTTACGTTTGTGTTTCTCCAGGCCAAAATCAACAGCCGATTTGGATACCATCAAGACACCTGAAACCTTATCATGAGCCAGATGCAGAGGAAGAGATTCTGGGAGGATCCCGAGGACCCCCCGGTTGCAGCCATGTCGAGACTGATGCTGAGGAGGACCCCAACTATCACGAGCAACACCCGCTGAACACAGCCACCCATCTGGGGACAGATGAAGAAGCTGTCACAGATGGCAGAAGAAAACCTGAGGAAAGCAGGACAGCCAGTCACAATGAGTAATTTAATGGTAGCTATGATAGTGATGATTGCCGTGAGTATTCCTTCAACAAGGGCTGACACAGAGAATAATTATACTTATTGTCAATCTTCGCTGGCAATAATGCCTGGATGCAATCACTCTATGACGCAGTTACACATGCTTTCTGATCTCAGTATTTACATTATAAATCTGCTCCTATAATTGAGACATATCGCCCTTAAAAACCTATTTGTAAACAAAATAGAACCTGGCCAGAAATAATGAATGTACTTGTTTAGGAAGACTGCATTCCAGAACAGGCAGAGATGCTGCACAGCAATTCCTATGGAATCATTATTGATTGGTCCCCTAAGGGGATGTTTAGCTTGAATTGCACCTCTCAGTCTGTGTGCCACGGTCACACTATGTTCAGCTGATCTGAACAAAATGGTCAGATGGTAGAAATGATTAGAAGTATGGCAAGAGTTCCTATTATCTGGAACCATGGCAGTATAGTGGCACCTCAACCTCAAATGATATGGCCTGCTGTAGGAGCTAAATACAAGGATTTGTGGAAACTATTAATAGTTCTTAATAAGATCAAAATTTGGGAAAGAATAAAGCATCTAGAAAGACACTCTACAAACTTGTCTTTGGATATTGCAAAATTAAAAGAACAAATATTTAAAGCATCCCAGGCACACCTGAGCTTAATGCCAAGAACTGGAGTGCTTAAAGGAGCTGCAGACAGATTAGCAACTGGTAACCCATTAAAATGGATAAAAACACTTGGAAGCTCTGTGATTTCAACGATGATTGTGCTTTTAATCTGTGTTGTTTGTCTTTGTATAGTCTGCAGATGTGGATCCTGACTCCTGCGAGAAGTAGCTCACTGTGACAAAGCTGCCTTTGCTTTTATCGATTTGCAAATCAAAGAAGGGGGACATGTTGGGAACAGGCCCCCTCCAAAATCTGGCCATAAAATGGCCCCAAAACTGGCCATAAACAAAGTCTCTGCAGCACTGCGACATGTTCATGATGGCCATAACACCCATGCTGGAAGGTTGTGGGTTTACTGGAATGAGGGCAAGGAACACTTGGCCCACCCAGGGCAGAAAACCGCTTAAAGGCATTCTTAAACCACAAACAATAGCATGCTTTAAGTACATGCTCCTGCTGCAGATAACTAGCCCAACCCATCCCTTTATTTTGGCCCATCCCTTCGTTTCCCATAAGGGATACTTTTAGTTAATCTAATATCTATAGAAACAATGCTAATCACTGGCTTGCTGTTAATAAATACGTGGGTAAATCTCTGTTTGGGGCTTTCAGCTCTGAAGGCTGTGAGACCCCTGATTTCCCACTTTACACTTCTATATTTCTGTGTGTGTGTCTTTAATTCCTCCAGCGCTGCTGGGTTAGGGTCTCCCCGACTGAGCTGGTCTCAGCATCCTGGTACCTGGTATGCAACCATTGACTTGGCAAATGCCTTTTTCTCCATTCCTGTCCATAAGGCCCATCAGAAGCAATTTGTCTTCAGCTGGCCAGGCCAGAAATATACCTTTACTGTCTTGCCTCAGGGGTATATCGACTCTCCAGCTTTGCATCATAATCTTATTCAGAGACAGCTTGATCACTTTTTGCTTCTACAATATATCACACTGGTCTATTATATTGACGACATTATGCTGACTGGATCCAGTAAGCAAGAAGTAGCAAACACACTGGACTTACTTGTGAGACACTTGGATGCCAGAGGATGCAAAATAAATCCAACTAAAATTCAGGGAACTTCTACCTCAATAAAATTTCTAGAGGTCTAGTGGTGTGGGGCCTGTTGAGATATTCCTTCTAAGGGGAAGGATAAGTTGCTGCATTTGGCCCCTCCTACAACCAAGAAAGAAGCATAATGCCTAGTGGGGTTATTTGGATTTTGGAGGCAACACATTCCTCATTTGGGTATGTTACCCCAGGCTACTTATCGAGTGACCCAAAAGGCTGCCAGTTTTGAATGGGATCCAGAACAGGAGAAGGCTCTGCAACAAATCCAGGCTGCTGTGCACACTCTGCTCTGCCACTTGGGCCACATGACCCAGCAGATCTAATGGTGCTTGAGACGTCAGTGGCAGATAGGGATGCTGCTTGGAGCCTTTGGCATGCCCCCATAGGTGAATCACAGTGGAGGCCTCTAGGATTTTGGAGCAAGGCCCTGCCATCTTCTGCAGATAGCTACTCTCCTTTTGAGAGACAGCTCTTGGCCTGTTACTGGGCTTTGGTGGAAACTGAATGTTTCAAGTCATCATGCTACCTGAACTATCATGAACTGGGTGCTTTCTGACCCATCTAGCCATAAAGTGGGTCATGCATAGCAGCATTCCATCATCAAATGGAAGTGGTATATACATGATCGGGCTCTAGCAGGCCCTGAAGGCACAAGAAACTTACATGAGGAAGTGGCCCAAATGCCCATGGTCTCCCCTCCTGCCACCCTGCCTTCTCTCCTGCAGCCTGCACCGATGGCCTTGCGGGGAGTTCTCTATGATCAGTTGACAGAGGAAGAGAAAACTAGGGCCTGGTTCACAGATGGTTCTGCACGATATGCAGGCACCACCTGAAAGTGGACAGCTGCAGCACTACAGCCTCTTTCTAAGACATCCTTGAAAGACAGCGGTGAAGGGAGATCTTCCCAGTGGGCAGAACTTCGAGCAGTGCACCTGGTTGTGCATTTTGCATGGAAGGAGAAATGGCCAGATATGTGATTATATACTGATTCATGGGCTGTAGCCAATGGTTTGACTGGATGGTCAGGGACTTGGAAGAAGCATGATTGGAAAATTGGTGACAAATTTGGGGCAGAGGTATGTGGGTGGACCTCTCTGAGTGGTCAAACACTGTGAAAATATTTGTATCTCATGTGAGTGCTGCTCACCAATGGGTGACCTCAGCAGAGGAGGATTTTAATAATCAAGTGGATAGGATGACCCATTCTGTGGACACCACTCAGGCTCTTTCCCTCGCCACCCCGTCATTGCCCAATGGGCCCATGAACAAAGTGGCCATGGTGGCAGGGATGGAGGTTACTCATGGGTTCAGCAACATGGACTTCCACTCACCAAAGCTGATCTGGCTACAGCCACTGCTGAGTGCCCAATTTGCCAGCAACGGAGACCAACACTGAGCTCTCGATATGGCACCATTCCTGGGGGTGATCAGTCACCTACCTGGTGGTAGGTTGATTATACTGGACCTCTTCCATCATGGAAAGGGCAGACGTTTGTCCTCACTGGAATAGACATTTACTCTGGATATGGGTTAGCCCATCCTGCAGGCAATGCTTCTGCCAAGACTACCATCTGTGGACCTATGGAATGCCTTATCATCCACCGTCATGGTATTCCACACAGCATTGCCTCTCACCAAGGCACTCACTTTATGGCTAAAGAAGTGTAGTAGTGGGCTCATGCTCATGGAATTCACTGGTTTTAGCATGTTCGCCATCACCCTGAAGCAAGTGGATTGCTAGAACAGTGGAATGGCCTTTTGAAGTCAGAATTACAATGCCAACTAGGTGACACTACTTTGCAAGGCTGGGGCAAAGTTCTCCAGAAGGCCGTGTATGCTCAGAATCAGCATCCAATATATGGTACTGCTTCTCCCACAGCCAGGATTCATGGGTCCAGGAACCAAGGGGTGGAAGTGGAAGTGGCATCACTCAACATCACCCCTACTGATCCACTAGCGAAATTTTTGCTTTGTGGGCCGGGTGCGGTGGCTCAAGCCTGTAATCCCAGCACTTTGGGAGGCCGAGGCGGGCGGATCACGAGGTCAGGAGATCGAGACCATCCTGGCTAACACGGTGAAACCCCGTCTCTACTAAAAATACAAAAAATTAGCCGGGTGTGTTGGCAGGCGCCTGTAGTCCCAGCTACTCGGGAGGCTGAGGCAGGAGAATGGCGTGAACCCGGGAGCCGGAGCTTGCAGTGAGCCGAGATCGCGCCACTGCACTCCAGCCTGGGCAACAGAGCGAGACTCCGTCTCAAAAAAAAAAAAAAAAAAAAAAAAAAAAAGAAATTTTTGCTTTGTGTTCCCATGACATTACATTCTGCTGGCCTAGAGGTCTTAGTTCCAGAGGGAGGAATGTTGCCACCAGGAGACACAACAACAATCCCATTAAACTGGAAGTTAAGATTGCCACCTGGACAATTTGGGCTCTCCTACCTTTAAGTCAACAAGCTAAGAAGGGAGTTACAGTGTTGGCTGGGGTGACTGACCCAGACCATCAAGATGAAATGAGTCTACTACTCCATAATGGAGGTACGGAAGAGTATGCGTGGAATACAGGCGATCCATTAGGGCATCTCTTAGTATTACCATGCCCTGTGATTAAAGTCAATGGGAATCTATAACAGCCCATTCCAGGCAGGACTACAAATGGCCCAGACCCTTCAGGAATGAAGGTTTGGGTCACTCCACCAGGAAAAAAACCATTACCTGCTGAGGTGCTTGCTAAAGGCAAAGAGAATACAGAATTGGTAGTAGAAGAAGGTAGTCATCAATACCAGCTACGACCATGTGACCAGCTGCAGAAATGGGGACTGTAATTGTCACGAGTATTTTTCCTTCTTTTGTTAAAAACATGTTTGTGTTGGCCAGGCGCAGTGGCTCATGCCTGTAATCCCAGCACTTTGGGAGGCTGAGATGGACGGATCACAAGGTCAGGAGATCGAGACCATCCTGGCTAACATGGTGAAATCCCGTCTCTACTAAAAATACAAAAAATTAGCTGGGCATGGTGGCAGGCACCTGTAGTCCCAGCTACTTGGGAGGCTGAGGCAGGAGAAAGGCGTCAACCCGGGAGGCGGAGCTTGCAGTGATCTGAGATCGCGCCACTGCACTCCAGCCTAGGCAACTGAGCGAGACTACGTCTCAGAAAAAAAAATAGCTTGTGCATGTATACACTTGTACTAAGAATATTTTCATTTTGTTTCATTTTCCTTTATCATGTGACATAAGATTTATTGACTTCATATCAGCATTTAAGTATTGTTAACTTTATGTAATAGTATTTGGGTTGGGGATTGGTTTGTTTCCAGTTGTACAAAAGATAGTTGTATTATGTTAGGCATAATTATGACCTTAATAGTGTCTTTATTTGAAGATTATCTATGATCTCAGGAGATGTGTATGAGTTCAAGTTGACAAGGGGTGGACTTGTGATGGTTAATACTGAGTGTCAACTTGATTGGATTGATGAATGCAAAGTATTAATCCTGGGTGTGTCTGTGAGGGTGTTGCCAAAGGATATCAACATTCGAGTCAGTGGGCTGGGGAAGGCAGACCCACCCTTAATCTGGTGGGCACCATCTAATCAGCTGCCAGTGAATATAAAGCAGGCAGAAAAACACGAAAAGGAGACTGGCCTAGCCTCCCAGCCTACATCTTTCTTCCATGCTGGACGCTTCCTGCCCTGGAACATTGGACTTCCAAGTTCTTCCATATATATATATTGCTATTAGTTCTGTGCCTCTAGAGAACCTTAATACACACTACTACCACCCAAAAGTTTCCCCCACTCCAGGGCAAGTCCAACTCCTAAACAAGAAACTCCCAGCCTCCATCACCAGCCCCTCTGTACACTGAGTGGCCGTTGGCCAGAGATTTCCCAGCCTGTTTTCTGGGAATGCCCCCTCTCTCTCAGGGATGCTTCAGGGCTGCCTGGCACATGCCAAGTCCAGTGTGCTGACATCTTCCTCCAGAGAAGGTGAGAGGTGACAGCGTGCTGGCAGCCCTCGCAGCCCTCACTTGCTCTCGGTGCCTCCTCAGCCTTGGCGCCCACTCTGGCTGTGCTTGAGGAGCCCTTCAGCCCACCGCTGCACTCTGGGAGCCCCTTTCTGGGCTGGCCAGGGCCGGAGCCGGCTCCCTCAGCTTGCAGGGAGGTGTGGAGGGAGAGGCGTGGGTGGGAACCGGGGCTGCGCACGGTGCTTGCAGGCCAGCACGAGTTCCGGGTGGGCGTGGGCTCAGCAGTCCCCGCACTCGGAGCGGCCAGCCAACCTGCAAGCCCTGGGCAGTGAGGGGCTTAGCATCTAGGCCAGCAGCTGCTGTGCTCGACTTCTCACTGGGCCTTAGCTGCCTCCCTGTGGGGCAGGGCTCAGGACCTGCAGCCTGCCATGCCTGAGCCTCCCCCCGCCCGCCATGAGCTCCTGTGTGGCCCAAGCCTCTCTGACAAGCACCGCTCCCTGCTCCACGGTGCCCAGTCCCATCGACCACCCAAGGGCTGAGGAGTGCGGGCGCATGGCGTGGGACTGGCAGGCAGCTCCACCTGTGGCCCTGGTGCAGGATCCACTGGCTGAAGCCAGCTGGGCTCCTGAGTCTAGTGGGGACTTGGAGAACCTTTATGTCTAGCTAAGGGATTGTAAACACACCAATCAGCACTCTGTGTCTAGCTCAGGGTTTGTGAATGCACCGTCACTCTGTATCTAGTTAATCTGGTGGGGACTTGGAGAATCTTTACGTCTAGCTAAGGGATTGTAAATACACCAATAGGCACTCTGTATCTAGCTCAAAGTTTGTAAACACACCTGTCAGCACCCTGTGTCTAGCTCAGGGTTTGTGAATGCACCAATCGGCACTCTGTATCTAGTTAATCTGGTGGGGACTTGGAGAACCTTTATGTCTAGCTAAAGGATTGTAAATACACCAATCAGCACTCTGTATCTAGCTCAAGGTTTGTAAATGCAGCAATCAGCACTCTGTGTCTAGCTCAGGGTTTGTAAATACACCAATTGACACTCTGTATCTAGCTAATCTAGTGGGGACATGGAGAACTTTTGTGTCTAGCTCAGGGATTGTAAATGCACCAATCAGCACCCTGTCAAAATGGACCAGTCAGCTCTCTGTAAAAGAGACCAATCGGCTCTCTGTAAAATGGACCAATCAGCAGGATGTTGGTGGGGCCAGATAAGAGAATAAAAGCAGGCTCCCCGAGCCAGCAGCGGCAACCCACTCGGGTGCCCTTCCACACCGTGGAAGCTTTGTTCTTTCGCTCTTTGCAATAAATCTAGCTACTGCTCACTCTTTGGGTCCACACTGCCTTTATGAGCTGTGACACTCAACACGAAGGTCTGCAGCTTCACTCCTGAAGCCATCGAGACCACGAACCCACCGGGAGGAACGAACAACTCCAGGCGCGCTGCCTTAAGAGCTGTAACACTGACCGCGAAGGTCTGCAGCTTCACTCCTGAGCCAGTGAGACCATGAACCCACCAGAAGGAAGAAACTCTGAACACATCCGAACATCAGAACAAACTCCAGACATTCTGCCTTTAAGAACTGTAACACTCACCGCGAGGGTCCGTGGCTTCATTCTTGAAGTCAGTGAGACCAAGAACCCACCAATTCTGGACACAAAGGGATGAGTCATACCACTGTCTCCTCACACCGGACATGGGATAGCCACAGCAGAAGCCACTTTATGGCCCAGAGAAATTCCAGGGAAAAAGGATTGTATTAATTGATAACATCATCAACAATGCATGAAAGCACACATCTCCTCATACCTGGTCATTACAGGATAATCTTTACTAACTGATTAGTGGGTAGCATGTTGTTATTTGTTTTGGGATTGGTAGACTTGAGCCTTTTCCAAGCTTCCATGGTTGTATATTCTCTTATTTGGAGTGGTCTGTTCATGTCCTATGGTCACTGATTTGTAGGAGATCTTTATGCCAAAGTTACTGATCTTTCTTCACTGCAAATACTTGTTCCAGTCATTACTTTTTTATTGGAAAGCGTCAGATTACACACAGAAATAATTTCCAGGCAGACTAAAATGTTTTCCAAAATAATAGAAAATTTGAAGAGAACCAAGTTTCAAATTCTTAGTATCTGTTAGGAGAAAAAATTTTAAAAGAAATATATATGTATTTTTTGTGACAAGGTCTCTCTCTGTTGTCCAGGCTAGAGTATGATCACAGCACGCCAGTCTTGAACTCCCAATCAATCCTCCCACCTTAGCCTCCTGCGTATTTGGGACTACAGGCACAAGCCACCACACCCAGCTAATTTTTTTTTTTTTTTGTAGACAGGGGTTTTCGCCATGTTGGTTTCGCTGGTCTCAAGGTCCTGGGCTCAAGCGATCCACCCATCTCAGCCTCCCAAAGTGCTGGGATTACAGGTGAGCCATTGCACCCAGCCAAAGAGAAGTATTTAAATACCTAAAATATACAGACTTCTGAATAAAACAAATCCAAAATAAAGGTGGAATGCTGCTGACAAATCAGGCAGAAGATAATGGTTGAGAAGACTGTTATCAGCATGAAAGTTCAGGGCCCTGGCCTTTGATGTTATATCCCAAAAAGGTAGACAGTCCACATGTTCCAGTAGGTCATGTGCCACCTCTTTCTCCTTGGAGAGGAGGAGGTGAGTGGCAAGAATATGTAGCCTGGGAATCCTCCTCAGAAAGAAGGGCACTGAAGCCCACTTCCTGGCTCCATGGACACCTGAGCCTGCATTCTCACCAGTGGATCAATGGCAGCCTGACATAGCAAGAACAGGCAGAATGATATTAAGCTCATTTTAAGAAGGCAGGAAAAAAAACTATACTTTTTGGAAGGATTTCCCTGAAAACCCTAGGTTATTGGAATCCAGAATAATTTGTACTGTGTAACTTACGTTGTCCTGTGATACACAGTCTTTCTAAACAAATGTTCCTGTATATTGAACTTAATTATTCTCATCTTAATTGGAATATGACTTTGTCTTTAATGATTAGAAATTGGGGCCTGAATAGTAGTGGGCACTGAGCAGCTGCCACTGAGTCACATGCCAGCTGTGGACTCAGCTAACATGGGTTGGCAGCTTCCCTTCATAGAAGATTTAAGATAGCACCACAGTGTTCTCATTTTCTCTCAATTAATATTGAGGTGATCTCAGGTTTCTGGACTTTCATCTCAGTGATCTCATCTAGGTACCTGAGTGATCTCTTGGCTTTGAAGTAACACCTCAGTAATCACAGTTCCTCTTTGGATTGTTACCTCAGTGATCTCAGCTCCATTCTGAAGTAACTTCTCAGTGATCATAGCTTTTCCCTAAAGTAACCTCTTTCTAAAGCATGACCCCTAGTGATCTCAACCTTTCTCTGAAGAATCACCTTAGTGATTTCAGCCACCTCTGAAGTTAACACCTGTGTGATCTCAACTCCAGTGAACAACTCAGTTATTTCATCTCCTTTCTAAAGTTAACAGCTTAGTGATCTCATTTCCTTTCTGAAGAATCACATCAGCAGTCTCAGCCTCTCTTAAGTAACATCTCTGTGATCTCAGCTTCTAACACCTGAGGGATAACATCTTGGTCCTGAATAATACCTCAGTAACCTCAGCTCCTCCCTTAAGTAACATCTCATTGGTATCAGTTTTTCTCTGAAGCAGAACCTCAGTGATCTCAGCTCCTAAGTAACATTTCAGCATTCTCATCTCTTTCCAGCATGTACATCTCTTACGGATGGTAAAGTATAGTGATTTCACTTCCTTTATGAAATAGCACTCAGTGACCTCCATTCTTCTAGAGTTTCACATTAGTGATTTCAGCTTCTCTGAAGAAACACCTCTGTGATCTCAGCTTCTCTGAAGAATTACCTCAATGATCTAATCTCTAAAGTAATACCTTAGTGATCCCATTTCCGTTATTTC
The DNA here is from genome assembly GCF_028878055.3 of Symphalangus syndactylus. NCBI lineage: Eukaryota > Metazoa > Chordata > Mammalia > Primates > Hylobatidae > Symphalangus > Symphalangus syndactylus. The sequence goes on from NC_072429.2 coordinate 143,703,350, forward strand.
AGCTCCTCTGAAGTAAACCTCAGTGGTCAGAGCTACTCTGCAGTACCCATTAGTGATGTCAGTTCCTTTCAGAAGTCACACCCAGTGATCTCACCTCCTCTCTGATGAAACACCTCAGTGTACTCAGATCCTCTGAAGTAACACAAATTGTCTCACTTTCTTTCTGAAGTGACACCTCAGTGATCTCAGCTCTTCTCCAAAGAAACAGTTAAGCTCTTGTCCTCTCTGAAGTAACACCTTAGTTATTTCATCTATCTGAAACAACACCTCACAGAATGGCAACACCTCTAAAGTTAACACCTCGGTTATCTGAGCTATCTGAGGTTTCACTTCAGTGATCTCAGTCCCTCTGAAGTAACACCTCAGTATTAGTTCCTCTGGAATTTCACTTCAGTGGTTTCAGTTGCTCTGAAGTAAAACACCAGTGATGTCAGCTCCTTTCTCAAGTTAACAAATCAGTTACCAGTTCCTCTCTGGAGTTAATACCTCACTGTTGTCAGTGTCTGTACATAGAAGGGGGAACAAGCTCTTGTCTACATCGTGGTGTTTTGCTGTGGACTTAAGGGTCAATGCCTGGATGGGCACAGCAGCTCATGCCTGTAATCCTAACCTTTTGGGAAGGTGAGGTGGGAGGACCGCTTCAGCCCAGGAGTTTGAGGCAGTGGTGAGCCATGATGGCACCACTGCACTCCAACCTGGTGACAGAGTAAGACCGTCTTTAAAACAAACAAACAAAAAAGGACCAATATCCTAGTGCCTATTTCCTCCCCACCAAGCTGACAGATGTTGGGGGCGGGGGCCTGGGGTGAAGACAGCCCTTCTCTATCTCAGGCACTTAACATGTTGAGAATTTCAAGTGGCTTGAATCTCATACATTTGTTTCGTTTGCAGCTGGCTGCTACTAGAAATGGTTCTGATTCGGTTTCAAGAACTGTGTCCTTGGCCGGGTGCAGTGGCGCATGCCTGTAATCCCAGCACTTTGGGAGGCCGAGGCGGGTGGATCACCTGAGGTCAGGAGTTCGAGACCAGCCTGGCCAACATGGTGAAACCTCATCTTTACTAAAAATACGAAAATTAGTCGGGCTTGGTAGCAGGTGCCTGTAATTCCAGCTACTCGGGAGGCAAAGGCAGGAGAATCGCTTGAACCTGGGAGGTGGAGGTTGCAGTGAGCCAAGATTGTGCCATTGCACTCTGGCCTGGGGAACAAGAGCAAGACTTTGTCTCAAAAAAAAAAAAAGTATCCTTAAAACAGAACAAATAATTCTGAATACAAATTTTAATTATGAATAAACTAGATTCATCTTCATCATAGTAATATGGCAATGGATACTAGACTCTTGAACCAGGAGTAAAAAAATGAAAAAAAAAATCCTTCAAATATAGGAATAGAAATATTAGGGATAGTAAAAAAGAGCTTTCTGAATTTGAGAAATGTATGTTTTAAATATATCTACCAAAGAACAGTATTTTCAGCATTTTTTGGGGGGAAATACCATAAGATGTAAAGAGGTACCCACTTGGTGTAACAGCTATGAGGTCTGCTGAGTGTGAAGCTCCCCTCCTTTGCCTGCATAGGAATTGAGACATCCCACGGTTTCTGGGGCACAGGATCTGCAGGTCATAAGGGCAGGTTTTGAGGAAAATACCCAGTTTTGAGTTGAATTTTTACTAAAAAGTTAGGATATCCTTTCTGATCTTGAATAAAGTTAAAAGCTCCAGATAAAGTGTTTTCTAGGCCAGGCGTGGTGCCTCACGCCTGTAATCCCAATACTTTCGGAAGCCAAGGTGGGAGGATCACTTGAGGCCAGGAGTTCGAGACCAGCCTGGCCAACACGGTGAAACTCCGTCTCTACTAAAAATACAAAAATTCGCCAGGTGTGGTGGCACATATCTACAATCCTAGTTATTTGGGAGGCTGAGGCACAAGAAAAGCTTGAACCTGGGGGGGGAGGCGGAGACTGCAGTGAGCCAAGATCATGCCACTGCACTCCAGCTTGGGCAACAGAGCAAGACTGTCTCCACACACACACACACGTTTTTTAAATTTATGTAATTTCTCACTAATATATCTTTAGACTTTTTCCTTGTTTCATACAAAACAGGTGTTTCCACACTTAGGATTTCCATCCATTTTACATGATACTTGATGAAAATATCTTTTTATATCACTTTATCCATACAATAGTGTTTTAAGAGAATACTGAAAATAGTCCAACTTTCAAATTTTAAGTGCAATAATTAGTATGGTTAATTGATATTTAGGAAGGGCATGTAATGTTCTTAGAAAAAGAACTTTATTTGGAATGTAAGATTTTATTGGGATAATCGTTCTTATGCCTTAAATTCCCTTAGTTCAAATAAACTAATGTCAAAGAAAGAATTATGGCTGTTTTTACCAAAATTCCCTACAATTGTATGATTACTCTCCAATATAACTTCAAGATGTCGAGGAAAATAAAACAGGTAGTCTCTGAAGTTTTTCCACAGAAACAGCATGCTAAGTGCTTCTTTCTGGAGTTATTTTGTGACACTGAATCGCCAAAGAAAGGCTTCCTATAGAGTTAGCAGAGACTTCTCTTGGGCTGAAGGCTGCTTGTGGTTCCACACGCAGTTTCTGTGAGAATGGATTCTTGTGTCAGCCATGGGTCACAACTTTCTGTGCACTTTCTGGTGCTGGATTAGGTGGCCGTGCTGGTTGAAGGCACGCCCACACTCCCCGCACTCATAGGGCTTCTCACCTGTGTGGATCCGCTGGTGCTGGATGAGCACTGAGTACTGGCTGAAGGCCTTCCCACAGCTATTGCACTCATAGGGCTTCTCGCCCGTGTGGGTCCTCAGGTGCACAATCAGAGTTGCTTTCAGGCTGAAGGCTTTGCCACATTCTGTGCACTGGAAGGGCTTTTCACCTGTATGGATTCTCTCATGCTGGATCAAAGACCGGCGTGCACTGAAGGCGTGCCCACATTCACCACACACATAGGGCTTCTCCCCAGTGTGGACTCTCTGGTGCTGGATCAGGTGTGAGTGCTGAACGAAGGCCTTCCCACATTCGTAGCATGCATAGGGCTTTTCCTCGGTGTGGATCCGCTCGTGATTCATCAGTGTGGAGCGGTGGCTGAAAGTCTTCCCACACTCACTGCACTCATAGGGCTTCTCCCCGGTGTGCACGTTGTGGTGCTGAATGAGGACTGAGCGGTCACTGAAGGCCTTCCCACACTCGCTGCACGTGTAGGGCTTCTCCCCGGTGTGGATCCTCTGGTGCTGCAGCAGTGTCCTCTTCACACTGAAGGTTTTCCCACACTCATTGCACCTGTGAGGCTTCTCCCCGGTGTGTACCCTCTGGTGGCTCCGCAGAACAGTGCTATGGTTGAAGGCTTTCCCACACAACGGACACACATACGGCCTTTCTCCCGTGTGGATCCGCTGGTGCTGAATGAGATGTGAGAGTTGAGTGAAGGCTTTCCGACACTCAAGACATTCATGAGGCTTCTCTCCTGTATGTATCTTGTGATGCTGAGCAAGATCTGAGCTCACTCTAAAGGCTTTTCCACACTCATTACACTCATAGGGCTTCTCACCTGTGTGAATTCTCCTGTGTTTACTAAGGACTGAGCTCTGGCTGAAGGCCTTCCCACATACACTGCACACATAGGGCTTCTCTCCCGTGTGGATACGCTGATGCTGAAGGAGGTGGGAACTCCGGCCAAAGCACTTCCCACACTCAACACACATGTAGGGCCTCTCTCCGCTAGGCACTGCCTGGTGCGGAGTGAGTGGCATGCTTTGGCTTAAGACCTGAACTTCATGGTGGTCAACAGAGTTTGGACTCAAACAGAAGCTTCGCTTTGTTTCATTATTTTCTTGATCAATCCTCCCCAAGGGTGTTTTCCCCAGAATCACTGTTTGCTCTGAAATTAATGGCTTCGGACTCAAGTCTTTATTTTGACTCTCTCCCTTGGTTTCACATTCTGAAAGAACAAATCCAAAATGAAAATGTTAACACTACTCAAAACTGAAGAGCTAGTGCAACCCTGAAACTGGCCTTGCTGATGAAGGTGCAAAATCCCTCAATGCACATGTCGGTGTGAGCTAGAGAAGAACAGAACCACCATAACTGTGTCAAACAACTAGAAATCAGAAGATAATGTTTCCAAACAGGAATGTGCCAAGGCGAGGTTTAAAAGAAAGGTGTAAACTCCAGTTTGAGGTCACACCCCTGTGTGGAGTACACAGAACAGCAGGGAAACAGCCCAGTGGTGCCTGAGCCCTGCCCTCCCAGGGGTCCTCATGTGGACAGAGCTGAAATGCAGGCCCACACAATGTGGGTGCCCTGTGGGGCAAACAGCAGCACTTGGCCAGGCAGGGAGAGGTGTGAGCTATTGTGAGCAAGTCGGGGGGTGCCATCTGGAGGCCAAAAGACTTGTACATGAGGTGGTGGTGCTGTCACCTCTTTGTGGAAAATAATCTCTCTTTTTTTTTTTTGAGAAAGAGCCTTGCTCTGTTATCCAGGCTGGAGTGCAGTGGTGCAATCTCGGTTCACTGCAACCCCCACCTCCTGGGTTCAAGCGATTCTCATGTCTGAGCCTCCTGAGTAACTGGGATTACAGACGCACACCATCATGCCTGGCTAATTTTTGTATTTTTAGTAGAGATGGGGTTTTATCGTGTCGGCCAGACTGGTCTTGAACTCTTGACTTCAAGTGATTCACCCACCTCGGCCTCCCAAAGTGCTGGGATTACAGGCATGAACCACCGTACTTGGCCATGTGGAAGATAATTTCATGTGAAGAATGCAGTGGCAGGAGGAGGGGAGGGAAGGACAAGACTGAAGGTGCAGACGGGCATGATGGGAATCTGCTGCCAAGTTTAGGCTACAGATGAGGCCTTCAGGAGCAGAAGCACAGATGGCAGGAAAGGCAGGGGTGCAGACTCTTATGGGAGCAGGTCGAGCGCTCTACAGGCTGATTGTGTGTGAGTGGGTGGGAGGTAAGTGGTGCTGAGGACAACAGTGATTTTGTTTTAGATGGAGTCTCGCTCTGTCACCCAAGCTGGAGTGCAGTGGCTACTATCACAGCCCACTGCAGCCTCAAGCTCCTTGGGGCTCATATGATCCTCCCGCCTTTGCCTCCCAAAGTGCTGGGATTACAGGCGTGAGTCATTGTACCTGGCTCTCAACATTATTTTATTTTATTTAGTTATGCGTGTTTCTGAGCTTTCTATAATTTCATGGAGCACAGTCTTCTGGAACTTGTTTTCCCGTCAGCATTATGTTTTTGAGATCCATCATGTTGTTGTACAGCAGTTAATCATTTTCACTGCAGTATATTCCATTAAGTTAAAATACCATAGTTTATTTATGTCTATTCTGTTTATGAACATAATTCTTTTTTTTGAGACAAAGTCTTACCCTGTTGCCCAGGCTGGAGTGCAATAGCACGAGCTCGGCTCACTGCAACCTCTGCCTCCCAGGGTTGAAGTGATTCTCCTGCCTCAGCCTCCCCAGTGGCTGGGTGACAGGCACATGCCACCATGGCTGGCTTTTTTGTATCTTCAGTAGAGACGGGGTTTCACCACGTTGGCCAGGATGGTCTCAAACTCCTGACTTCGTGATCTACCCACCTCGGCCTCCCAAAGTGCTGGGATTACAGGCATGAGCCACGGCACCCGGTCCTGAATTCTTTTCGAATGTGTTTTTAAATCATGAAGCATGCTTCTGTGAAGATTCTCCTATGTTTCCTGGTGCTTACACACAAATGTCCTTGCTGTATACATATGCAAGAGTGGGAAGTGGTGAACATAGGAATTCATGTTTTCAATTTTTTTTTCCAGTTTTTTACCTCCATTCTCTCAGAATGTGATCATGTTTTCAATTTCATTGGATAATGCCAAACTTTTCCAAAGTGGCTATGTGAATTTACATCCCTATTAGCTGCCCTGCATCCTCACCCACATGTTATATTGTCAGATCTTTCCATTTTTTCCATTCTGAAGGTGTAACATCATGTCACAGTGGTTTTGATTTCCACTTTACTGATGAATAATGAGGCTGAGCAGTTTTCTTATTTATTGGACCTTTGGCTTTCCTAATCTACACAGAAATTTGTGCCTACTTTTCTTTTTGGGTATTTCTGCGTCTTTTTATTCTATTCAGAGGAATTTATTTATTAAGTGTATTGACAAATTGAAACAGTGAGAATTTAACAGTTTTTTTAATGAAAAAAATTTAAATTCACTGTCTTCGGTTTAATACAATTTTTTTGAGACAGAGTTTCGTTCTTGTTGCCCAGGCTGGAGTGCAATAGCACGATCTCAGCTCACTGCAACCTCTGTCTCCCAGGTTCAAGCGATTCTCCTGCCTCAGCCTCCAAGTAGCTGGGATTATAGGCATGTGCCACCATGCCCAGATAATTTTTTGTATTTTTAGTAAAGATGGGGTTTCACCATGTTGGCCAGCCTGGTTTCAAACTCCTGACCTCAGGTGGTCCATCCGCCTCGGCCTCCCAAAGTGCTGAGATTACAGGCATGAGCCACTGCCCCCGGCCCAGTTTAATACAATTTTTAAGATATCTCATTTTAGAAAGTTACTCTATGTGGGTTTTTTTTGAGACAGGGTCTCACTCTATCACCCAGGCTGGAGTGCAGTGGTGTGATCATGGCTTACTGCAACCTCAACCTCCTGGGCTCAAGGAATCCTCCTGTCTCAGCCTCCGTGTGGCTGGGATTACAGGAATGCATCATCATGTCTGGCTAATTTTTAATTTTATTTTGTAGTGTGGGGTCTCAGTATCTTGCCTAGGCTGGCTATGTGTTTTTTAAACTGTTAGAAGTTTTAGTTCTATTTTTTTAATGTATAAGCCTCATCTTCACGGAATAAAAGCCTATAGGCTAAAGAAATAGTTACTCATTTACACTGAAAAGTATTATTTCTATTGTCTGAAGTTTCACGAGGTGTGGTGGCTCATGTTTGTAACCCCAGCACTTTGGGAGGGCAAGGCGGGAGGATCACTTGAGGCCAGGAGTTCGAGACCAGCTTGCGCAACATGGTGAAACCCCGTCTCTACAAAAATTAGCTGGGCATGGTGGTGTACACCTGTGGTTATAGCTACTCGCGGGAAGCTGTAGTGGGAGGATTGCTTGAGCCCAGGAGGTTGAGACTGGTGAGCCGTGATTATGCCACTGCACTCCAGCCTGGGCAACAGAGTGAGAGCCTGTCTAAAAAAAAAAAAAAGTTTCCTGAATGGGTGGCTTCTGACCTGATGCCAGGGTAACAAGATGGACAAGATGTCTTTAATAATAAAAACATAGGCCAGGCACAGTGGCTCATGCTGGTAATCCCAGCATGTTGGGAGGCTGAGGCAGGAAGATTGCTTGAGCCCAGGAGTTTGAGACCAGCTTGGGCAACATAGCAAGACCCTGTCTCTATACTGCACTCCAGCCTGAAAAAAAGAAAACACACGGCCGGGCGCGGTGGCTCACGCTTGTAATCCCAGCACTTTGGGAGGCCGAGGCGGGCGGATCACGAGGTCAGGAGATCAAGACTGCGGTGAAACCCCATCTCTACTAAAAATACAAAAAATCAGCCGGGCGTGGTGGCGGGCACCTGTAGTCCCAGCTACTTGGAGAGGCTGAGGCAGGAGAATGGCGTGAACCTGGGAGGCGGAGCTTGCAGTGAGCCGAGACTGCGCCACTGCACTCCAGCCTGGGCGACAGAGCGAGACTCCGTCTCAAAAAAAAAAAAAAAAAAAAAAAAAAAAAAAGAAAACACACACACACACACTAAACTAACTGCATAAGAGATTACTCGCTCAATCATCCATGGCACGAAAGCATCATATGACTGTTTGTGAGACAGACTCAAGTTGCTGTGAAGGCCAAACTTGCCTGTACCTTGCATCCATACTGTGCAGAAGCTGGACTTCAGCCAAGAGTCACTTGCTTTTAGAATAATGGTTTCAGTTGTTAAGTATAAAGTAGGGAAGTATGTTTTAAGCATGACAGAACAAATAAAAGGAAACAAAGTGATTTCACTGAAATAAATGTTTAATTATAAAAACCCAGTAATCTCTCTAGGCCTACTATGGCTCACAAGAAAAGGAAAAATGTTTTAAAAATTAAAAACACAAAAAGCCCCGCCCTGGTGTTTTGTAGCAATTGTGTGAGTTGTTTAACACGCTTCATAGCACCCTGAGTAGCCTCTACATTCTTGTAAAACATTAGTATTAACACCTTCAGAGATTGTACTGAATTAAAAAGATCAGGCATACACTTACCCCATGGACAAGATAAACTGTCTTGTTGTGTACAGGCTGTAGTGTGGTCATATTTGAAGTTGTCTGGAAAAAAAACAGCGAGTTGAAGTGACAACAAAATACTCCCTTCACGAGTGGAAAATCCTGGACGGGCATGGTGGCTCACGTCTGTAATCCCAGCACTTTGGGAGGCCAAGGTGAGTGGATCACTTTAGGTCAGAAGTTTGAGACCAGCCTGGCCAACAAATAGTGAAACCCCGTCTCTACTAAAAAATACAAAAATTAGCTGGACGTGGTGGTGCATGCCTGTAGTCTCCACTACTAGGGAAGCTGAGGCAGGAGAATTGCTTGAACCTTGGAGACAAGAGGTTGCAGTGAGCCGAGATCGCACCACTGCACTCCAGCCTGGGGGACAGGGCGAGACTCTGTCTCTCTCTCAAAAAAAAAAAAAAAAAAAAAAAGAGTGGAAAATCCTTTCCATGTTGCTATTACAACATGTAATTTACTGAGTTATAAACAGCAGGGGCAGGGCTGGGCAGGTGCACACACTTATCCATCCTGAGGAACTGCCAGGACAAGACAAAGGCATATTCTACTCCTCACTTGCTCTGATGCCAGTGGCAGTGATCCAGGTTGTGGCAGGTGGCTTCTGCTTCTACGCACATCAGTAATCTAAAACTCAGTCCCATTGTCCTCTGTGGCCTGTGCTAGAGGTGAGGTGACCAGGTGCTTCCACGAAAAAACTTCTCATCTCCAACCAGCCATGCTCCCAGAGAATTTCACAGTCTCTGTGGTGTCAAATTCAAAGGGCACGCAAAGAGTTTAAGCTCTCCATCAGGCGAGTACATAGCTGGACACAAGGGAGCCCAGGACTGGTTTGGCAGTGGCGGCAAAACGCCCTCCTGTGTTTTCTTGCCTCCTACAGCTGCAGTCAGTAAGCAGAAGTTCTATGCAAGATTTCCAAGACATGATGATGTGTCTTCTTGTATACTCACTAGAAAATTAAATTCCTCTAAGGCTGGCATGTACCTTGTTCCTCTGAGGATATCTGATTTTGCAGGCCAGTAAGAGGTAGACTGTAATACCTGGTGCCCTATCCACATAAAGCTACTTTAGAAATAAGGAGCTTTCAAGGAGAAAACCACCACATCTGAAATGCTGAAGCTGATCAGCCAACGGAGGTGTTGCCCAAACTGTCCCTACTCTCCCCAAGTGGGGCACATTATGGTAGGACAGGCTGACTGAGGTTTTCCTAAGACTCAGACGTCACCTTACGGAAGTCAGAGGTTCTTTGCCTTAAGCAACCACAAACATGAACTTCAGGGTTGGATCTATGCACCATCTTTCCTCTTATAATTTTCTCCATCTAAAGGTCTTGTACATCTTTTGTTAGATTAATTCTTGGACACTTTATATTCCTGATGCTATTATAAATGTTATCTTTTAAAATATTACACCTTTGCTGGTTGCTGACAAATACAAATAAAACATTTCTGGCCAGGTGCAGTGGCTCATGCCTGTACTACCAGCACTTTGGGAGGCTGAGGCAGGTGGATCACTAGAGGTCAGGAGTTCGAGACTAGCCTGGCCAACATGGTGAAATCCTGTCTCTACTAAAAATAGAAAAATTATAGCTGGGCATGGGGGTGTGGACCTGTAATCCCAGCTATTTGAGAAGCTGAGGCATAAGAATTGCTTGAACCCGGACAGCAGAGCTTGCAGTGAGCCAAGACTTGTGCCACTGCATTCCAGCCTGGGCGACAGAGCAAGACTGTCTCAAAAAAAAAAAAAAAAAAAAAAAAAAAAATTGTATCCAGCAAAACTGGTAATTTCCCTTGTGAATTTTAATCAATCATTTTCCAGGTTGACAATCACATAAACTGCAAACAATGCTTTTTTCTTTCCAATTCTTATAGCTTTGGTTTTGCCTTATTTTTATTTTTATTTTTTGAGACAGTCTCACGCTCTGTCCTCCAGGCTGGAGTGCAGTGGAACGATCTCGGCTCACTGCAACCTCCGCCACCCAGGTTCACGCCATGAACCCGGGAGTAGCTGGGACTACAGGCCTCAGCCTCCCGCGTAGCTGGGACTACAGGTGCCCGCCACCACGCCTGGCTAATTTTTTGTATTTTTAGTAGAGACAGGGTTTCACCGTGTTAGCCAGGATGGTCTCGCTCTCCTGACCTCGTGATCCGCTGGCCTCGGTCTCCCAAAGTGCTGGGATTACAGGCTTGAGCCACCACGCCCGGCTGGTATTTTATACATGGGATGCCCAGTACAACATTATATGGACATGGGGATGGCGGGCTCCTTTGTCTTGTCCTTGAGATGAAACAGTGTGCTTTCAGCACTTCACCTTAAGTGTCAGGTTGAGACACTTCCTTTCCATATTTAGGATGCTCTGTTATTTTCTAAATCATCAGGTAACTCTCAAAACCTGAATGTCCTATTAGGACCAAATCTGGCTAACCAGTCCCTCTGGTCAGGTACAGAATCACTGCCGCCATGCCCTAACTTCCTCTACATGGCTCTGCACATCAGCTTGTTGAAATTCACTGCTATGCTCACTTCCGGCCATGGGCTGCCACCTGATTCAGCAACCCCCAGTCCATAGACTCTTTTGCCAGATAAGGCCAGATAAGGTTTTACCCCAGGTGGAAGCCACTCCAGTCAGCGGCTCAGTATGAACTAGGTCCACAGCTTTGCTCAGGACCTGTTTAGCCCTCAGTGAGGGAGGGGCCAGCTCTCCTCACTCACCTGAGTAGTCACTCCACAGGCCCTGGCTCTTCTTAGCCCCCTTTCTGTCCAGGACCCAGGGATCTTCCCCTCGCTCCAGCTGGGAGATTATGTCAGGCTTGGATCCTGGAAGTCCTGCTCGTGGGGAAGGAAGTCTTTGTTTATACAACATTTACAGAGCCCCCTCCCCCTGCCCAAGCCACTTGTGGGGACATGAAAATGGACAGGACTGACCTTCTGCTGGAGCTGAGCACCCAGAGAGGTGATGAGAGCAAACCTCCAGGACCAGCCTATCCCAGGCCCCATACCCTAAGAAGCCCCCACCCCAGTCCAACACACAGATACATGGACAAGGCCTGCTAAGGGGGCTTACCCAATGAGACTACATTCCCATAGGTTTCCATCATCACATTTCTGTAGAGGCCCCTCTGAGCAGGGCACAGGCGATCCCATTCATCCTGGGAGAGGAGCACAGCCACATCCTCGAAGGTCAACTTGGCCTGGAATGACAGGGGCTGCTGCAGGTAAGATCAAATCCTGACCTCTGTGATGGGGAGTGGGTGCATGTGACATGTGACATGAGCAGTTGGCAATGGGGGACTCTGTGAGCTGAGGTGGGTAATGGGAAGGGGCCGCAGAGTTCAGGGGATGCTGTGATGCTCTGGCTGCTCTCAGGAGCTCTATAGGGCATGGAAGGAACCACAGGGCTCTGGCTGGGGGCACTGCATAAGCATTGGGGACAGCTTACCTGGGGTCCTGCCGGCACTGGCAAGAGCCTGGCTGCTGCCATCACCTGGTCTCCTAGGGCCTCTGAGGATCACGGAAATTGAAGGAGCCTGTGGGGCTGAGGAAGAGGAGGGGGCAAGTGAGGGGCATGGCCTTGAGACTCTAACTTCCTGGGGGGCCCTCAGGGGATCCCTGGGCCTCATTCAGAGTCAGTGAGGGGCATACTGAGGTCAGGTGCAAGGAGCTGCTACGGTTGCAGCCTTGGTCTGCCTTGCCTCCCCCATGAACTTTGACCCTATGGTTCAGGAGCCTGTCCAGGCCCTGAACACACAGTTCCTGGGCCTGCCCAGCTAGTACTGGGCTCTCTGAACACCAGGTGCAAGGCACTTGCTGCACCCTGGTCCCGGCCCATGGTCCTGCCATACACAAGGATACCAGCTCACCAAGGCTCTGTGTGTTCTATACCTGAGGCACTCACACAAGTACCAGACTGTCCCCAAGTCATGTGGGGGATACAGGCATCAGGCCAAGCTGCTTCCCCAAACACCCTCCCAATTAAGAAAGCCTTGGCCACCAGGGTGACAATAAGACTCCCTTCACCCCACCCTTAGGCAGCCCTAGGGCCCCAATGTGGTACCAGGTTCAACCAGGTATTTGAAGGGGAGGCATGAGAAGTGGTCAGTTCTGGACGAACTGAGTCAACAGTGGCCTAGGGATCTGGTCTGAGCAGCTGAAGGGAGACTTGTCATCAAGTGAGAAGGGGATGCTTGGGGTAGTGGGGCCGGTGCTGGAACGTAACATGACAAGGTAAGCAAGGGTATCTGACACACACCCAAACGGCTGGGAAACAGGCGGAGCGGGGCAAGAGCTTTCCTGACACATTTGGTCCTGTACAGGATAGGGTTCACAGTCTTCTGGTGCATCAAAAAGAAGAGTCTGTGACAGGGATACAGAAACCAATCAGGTGACCAAAGGTGGTAGATCACTCTAGAAAAACGTGGTATAAGAAAGCAACCAACCCCCTCACATGCTTGGCTCAGACGGGCACCACAACAAACAGGGTGCTTAAGAGTGACAAAATAGGTGTCAGGGCTGGGGGCAGAAGTCAAGGGACATCATAATCCCAGTGTCTATAAAACATCAGATATAGGCGGGCGTGGTGGCTCATACCTGTAATCTCAGCACTTTGGGAGGGAGAGGCAGGTGCATCACCTGAGGTCAGGAGTTTGAGACCAGCCTGGCCAACATGGTGAAACCCCGTCTCTACTAAAAATACAAAAATCAGGCTGGGTGCAGTGGCTTATGCCTGTAATCCCAGCACTTTGGGAGGCCGAGGCAGGCGGATCACCCGAGGTTGGGAGTTTGAGACCAGCCATGACCAACATGGGGAAACCCCGTCTCTACTAAAAACGCAAAATTAGCCGGGTGTGGTGGTGCATGCCTGTATTCCCAGCTACTTGGGAGGCTGAGGCAAGAGAATTGCTTGAACTCAGGAGGTAGAGGTTGCGATGAGCCAAGATCACGCCATTGCACTCCAGCCTGGGCAGCCAAGAGCAAAACTCCATCTCAAAACAAAAACAAAAACAAAAATCAGCTGGGTGTGGTGGCGGGTGCCTGTAATCCCAACTACTCAGGAGGCTAAGGCAGGAGAATCACTTGAACCCAGGAGGCGGAGGTTGCAGTGAGCTGAGATCATCTCAGCTGAGACTCTGTCTCAAAACAAAACAAAACACACATCAGATATATGTATATATTTGCACAGACAACTTTCAGGAAGACACACAATAAACTAACTGCCTGCCTCTGAAGAACAGGACAGGGAAACACGGTTGGAGAGAGACTGACTTTCAACCCTCCCCACCCTCCCCTGTGCTGCTGTTCTCCAAAAATGCCCATTCCCTCCAAATGTGTGTGTGAGCACATTTCTGTGTTAGCGCAATGCAACTCTAATTAGAATTCCAACAGAAGTCTTTTAAAGGAATGACTAAAACTACTTGAGAATTCATAAGAAGAATGGATGCTAGAGAATAGCCAAGAATTTAACTGGAAAGAAAAGAGGGTGGTGCCTGCCTTGCCAGGAATCAGAGCCAAGGGTGGGTAGGAAGCCACTGTAATTAAACCAGCAAGTTGTCGACAGAGGAACAGATGAGGCCAGATAGGTATGTGGGAAATTGGAAGATAACAAAAATGGTACATTTTAGTTCAGCAGGAAATCAGTGGTTCCTTTAGTAACTTGTGTGTACCCAGATGGGATACATCAATAACCAATTTTTTTGTTTGTTTTTTTTGAGACAGAGTTTCACTCTTGTTGCCCAGGCTGGAATGCAATGGCGAGATCTAGGCTCACCGCAACCTCCACCTACTGGGTTCAAGTGATTCTCCTGTCTCAGCCTCCCAAGTAGCTGGGATTACAGGCATGCGCCGCCACCATGCCCAGCTAATTTTTTTTGTATTTTTAGTAAAGACGGGGTTTCTCCATGTTGGTCAGGCTGATCTCGAACTCCCGACCTCAGGTGATCCACCCGCCTCGGCCTCCCAAAGTGCTGGGATTACAGGCGTGAGCCACCGTGTCTGGCCACCAATTTTTTTTTTTTTTTTTTTTGAGACGAAGTCTTGCTCTGTCGCCCAGGCTGTGATGCAATGGCGTGATCTTGGCTCACTGCAACCCCCGCCTCTCAGGTTCAAGCAATTCTCCTCCCTCATCCTCCCGAGTAGCTGGGATTACAAGCACCCACCACCACACCCAGCTAATTTTTTAAATATTTTTAGTAGAGATGGGGTTTCACCATCTTGGTCAGGCTGGTCTCAAACTCCTGACCTCAGGTGATCCACCCGCCTTGGCCTCCCAAAGTGCTGGGATTACAGGCATGAGCCACTGTGCCCAGCCCAACAATAACCAATTTTGGATTAAGACGAAGACCAAGTGTGAGCATTAACAGTGGCCTCCGCCCCGTCTGGGAAGAAGTGAGGAGCGCCTCTGCCTGGCCACCCCGTCCGGGAAGAAGTGAGGAGCGCCTCTGCCTGGCCGCCCCGTCCGGGAAGAAGTGAGGAGCACCTCTGCCCGGCCACCCATCGTCTGGGAAGTGAGGAGCGCCTCTGCCCGGCCACCCATCGTCTGGGAAGTGAGGAGCGCCTCTGCCCGGCCGCCCCGTCTGGGAAGTGGGGAGCGCCTCTGCCCGGCCGCCCTGTCTGGGAAGTGAGGAGCGCCTCTGCCCGGCCACCCATCGTCTGGGAAGTGAGGAGCGCCTCTACCCGGCCACCTATCGTCTGGGAAGAAGTGAGGAGCGTCTCTGCCTGGCCGCCCCGTCTGGGAAGTGAGGAGCGCCTCTGCCCGGCCGCCCCGTGTCTGGGAAGAAGTGAGGAGCGCCTCTGCCCGGCCGCTCCGTCTGGGAGGTCTACCACGGAGGCCAGAAGCAATGTGGGGGCTGGACGTGGTGGCTCACGCCTGTGGTCCCGGCACTCCGGGGGGCGAGGCGGGTTGATCACTTCGGGCTAGGAGTTCGAGACCAGTCTGGCCAACTTGGCGAAACATGAAAAATACAACAGACAAACCAACCAACCAACTCAGTGACAACAAAACAGGTCTACCCTGGAGTCATACTCTAATTTTTTCTATTTTCCTCCCTTTCTGATCCTTTATCCCACTTTCTTTTTCTTCCTCTTCCTTCTCCCTCTTCTTTGTCAAATAGAGGATTGAGTTATTATCACTGATCCATATAAAGTCCCTCTCTCATTTATTTTAACTCCCACCCCCCATTTCTATTCCCCGACTTTCCATGTGCAACCTTCCTAATATGTTTGATACGCATCTTTTTGTTTGTATCTATTTTTTAGAAAATGTTTATTGTTTTTGTGTGCAAAAAAAAATTAATAAAAAAAAATTTGTGAAAAGCAAAAAAAAAAAAAAAAAAAAAAAAAAAACAGTGGCCTCATGTGCTCCTGGTCCCCCTGTCTGACATCTGCCTACCCTCAAGGGCAGAAGTGCCTTCTCTCCTGCCCCACCATGACCCTTTCCATGGGTCACCCACCAGCGCACAGATCTGCCATTTCTTTATTTTGAAACAGAATCTTGCTCTGTCACCCAGGCTGGAGTGCAGTGGCATGATCTCAGCTCACTGCAACCTCTGTCTCCCAGGGTCAAGCGATCCTCCTACCTTAGCCTCCTGAGTAGCTGGGACTACAGGCACCTGCCTCCATGCCTGGCTAATTTTTGTACTTTTTGTAGGTACGGGGTTTCACCACGTTGCCCAGGCTGGTCTTGAACCCCTGAGCTCAAGTGATCTGCCCCTCTCGGCCTCCCAAAGTGCTGGAATTACAGGAGTGAGTCACTGAGCCTGGCCCTGCATGTGAATTTGACCTTTGGTGAATGCACAGCTCTGGTCCCCTGGAAACCTGCAGAGGTGGATGGTCATTCTCTCTATGGTCCAGCCACACCTGGGCTGCGACTCAATGATGAACAACCACAGGAAGTACATTCAGGGCCTCCCTAGCAGGTCTTGCAGCCAGTTCTCCTGACACAGGAGATGCTGGCTTGTATGACCACGAGGCTTTCGACTAGGCTAGCTCCTCCTCCTACCTGCATCTTGTGTTTATGCACCTCAGTACTCCCTGGATGGCTGCTGGATGATGCTGGCCAGCTTTTCCAAGAACCTGCTGCTAGGCATGGTTGTCCTGTGAGTCTGAAAATTCAGTTGAGCCCAGTAGCTCTTTTGGTACACTTGAGCTGGTGATCCCCCTTCCCTCTGACTCAACATTTCAATATAGGTGTCTCATAGCATCTCAGACACTTAACATCCCAAACCAAGCACCCCCTCTACCATCATTTCTACCCCCAGCTTGGTCTGTGAACCTGTACATAAGCCTCCTTCCTTCTTCACTCTCACACTTCTAATTCACCTTCCAAGCACATCTAGAAACTGACCATGTTGCCCATCTCGCCCTCCCTGCCCCATGACAACCACCCCTAGATGTTCAGCAGCTCCCAGCAGTCTGTCAGCCCAGCCCCTCCATCTACCTTCCTGTGAGAACACAGTGACTGTCCTCTGCTCCAAGGTCCTCCCAGGACCCCACTGGCTCCTATGGGCCTGCCCCAAACTTTGTGATTTTCCTCAGAGCCCTGCAGCCCTTTATCCCTTGGCCTGTGCTCCCCATCCATCTCTTAGAGACCTCTGCCCCACCCACTGCAGCAGCCTTGGCCTCACCCAGCTCTCATCCTATCCCTTTCTCCTGTACCAGCAGACCAAGAAGCAGGCCCAACAGAGTAATCAGTGGTCGACTTTTTTTTTTTTAAATTACTTCTAGGCTAATGATTACAAATTGCCAGGCAATGTACTTTTTTAAACTTTTAATTAATTTCTTAGAGACGGGGTCTCACTTTGTAGTCCAGGCTGGAGTACAGTGGCTCAATCACAGCTCAATGCAGCCTCCAACTCCTGGGCTCAGGTGATCCTCCCACTTCAGCCTCCCAAGTAGCTAGGAATACAGGTCACACCACCATGCCTGGATAATTTCTTAATTTTTTTTTGGTAGAGACGAGGTCTTGCTATGTTGCCCCGACTGGTCTTGAACTCCTGGGCTCAAAGGATCCTCCCTCCTTGGCCTCCGAAAGTGTCAAGATTACAGGCCTGAGCCACCACACCTGGCCCGTTTGTTGAATAAATGAATGAAGAGCAATGAGCTCACACTTTATGCCATTTGTAATAGCCAAGTACGGAGTCAGCACTTTCCACTGGCAGGCGTGGGAAAGTGGAGTTTCTCATACTCTTAAGAAGGCCACCTAGCAGCATTTAGGCGAATCAGACTGGCCCTTGGATAGTGGGTACCTTATAAGAATGGATGTGGGTGAGGGTGCAGATTCAAGGATGTTGCCGAGGCAAATGCTATGTTGGCCCTTCCACATACAAGTTACACACCTGCTAAAGAGAAAGATGTATGGTATGTGTGTCACAAGGACCTAGGACTGGTTCACCTGCCTCACTTGGGCCAGCTGCATTGAGGCCCAACCTATAAATCCAGATGACACACTCCTCTGAAGGCCTGGAGATCATGTGGTTGGTGAGGGGAGAGCACTAAGAACAGGCTTGGCTCAGAGGAGGATGCTGCTGGATAAGGTGTTATTATCTATTTGATTAACACACAGAGGAAAAACTCCAAAGGACAATACCAGGCTGTCAACAAGTGTGTGGCAAGGAGAAGTGAAAGGGAAAGACTGTCACCTGGGGCGAGTCTTAGAAAAGCATAAACACAAAATGCAGTATCAGGTCTCTATTGAAAGATGACCATCACATATTGCTAATTAAAAAAAAATCAGCCGGGTGCAGTGGCTCATACCTGTAATCTCAGCACTTTGGGAGGCCGAGGCGGGCGGATCACAAGGTCAGGAGTTCGAGACCAGCCTGGCCAACATAGTGAAACCCTGTCTCTACTAAAAATACAAAAAATTAGCCAGGCATGGTGGCGGGCACCTGTAAACCCAGCTACTCAAGAGGCTGAGGCAAGAAAATAGCTTGAACCTGGGAGGCAGAGGTTGCAGTGAGCCAAGATTGTGCCATTGCACTCCAGCCTGCGTGACAGAGCAAGACTCTGTCTCAAAAAAAAAAAAAAAAAAATAATAAAAAAAAATAAAAAATAAAAATAAATAAATAAATACATACATACATAAATAAATTCCTATCACAAAGTCTGATTGTATTCTGGTCATAAATGAACAAAAATGGCTGGGCATGGTGACTCACACCTATAATCTCAGTACTTTGGGAGGCCAAGGTGGGAGAATCGTTTGAGTTCAGGAGTTCAAGAACACCCTGGACAACATAGTGAGACCCTGTCTCTATAAAAAAATTTTAAAAATTAGCTAGTCTGTAGACCCAGGTACTCTGGAGGCTGAGATGGGAAGATTGCTTGAGCCCAGGAGGTCAAGGCTGCAGTAAGCTGTAACTGCACCACTACACTCCACCCTGGGCAACAGAATGAATCCCTGTCTCAAAATAAATAAATAAATAAATATTAAAAAAATATATATATATATATATGAACAAAATACATTTTAAAAGTGGTATTAACTAGTTTAAATTTTTTCCTCACTTACACTGTGGCAGATAAAGGTTTCAGTTTCCTGGAACAAGCCTGTAACAGGATACCAGGCCAGGCAAACACCATGGACCTCAACCTAAACCTTGCATACTCAAGACAGGAAAACATAAGAGCTATCTGGGGTGCCAGAAACTGGCTTTTAACAAGACACTTCATCCACACTTTGCGGGATTCTGACGTCCAACTCCAAGCTTTGCTCCATGAGAACACAGTTCAGGCAGGGAAGGAGGATGATGTGGACAGTTTTTAAAAATTAAAAGACAGGCTCATGACGAGTCCTCTACAGATGCCAGGCTCCAGGGCCAGGGGCTGGGACAGGCTGGAGATCACCGCCACAGAATACTGGAAGTGGAGTTTGAGGAGCCCCCTCTTGAGGCCATGCCAACAGCTAACAAATGGGCAATATAAAGAACACCCACTCAGGGCACTGGCTGAGCAATGATCCCTCCCACCCACTGGTTACAAAGGTGGCAGCATGAGGAGTTCATTTTTCAAACTCAAGAATTTCAATCTTGAAAATTTCTCTAAGGAATAATCCAAAACAAAAATAGATCAATGTTATTAGCAGCAACTGGCTTTCCAGTTTTCTTTAGGTGATCAAAAGCCACATCGCAGTGAGACATTCCTATCACTCTTTTTGGAATTCCTGACTGTCTTGATGTGACAAAGCAGTGTACCTGTCATTCCAGAGGACCCTGCACATGGTCACACACTGGGACAGGCACATTTGGAGTCTCCTGATCTGGGGTGAGCTTCCAGGATCTCCTCCAGAGCCACTGCCTTCTCCTGCTTCTCATCATCCTCACTCCCTGGACTTTCTGCTAACAAGCACTGCTCCCTCTTCATCACCAAGGAGCCCCTACCCACTAGGGTGAAAGCACTTTGAAGAGAGGCAGCTTCTGAGCCACCTGTGAGCACAAGGCGAAACACTGCTAAACTTGACCTAATCTAAACTAACCCTAACTAACCTAAACTAACCCTAACCTGCAACCTTTCCAGAATTAATGATCAGAAATATGTATCCACTGGTCGGGCACAGTGGCTCATGCCTGTAATCCCAGCACTTTGGGAGGCCAAGGTGGGTGGATCACCTGAGGTCAGGTGCCGAGACCAGCTGGGTCGGGGAGACCCTAACCCAGCGGCACTAGGGTAATTAAAGACACACACACACAGAAATATAGAGGTGTGAAGTGGGAAATCAGGGGTCTCACAGCCTTCAGAGCTGAGAGCCCCGAACAGAGATTTACCCACGTATTTTATTAACGGCAAGCCAGTCATTAGCATTGTTTCTATAGATATTAATTTAACTAAAAGTATCCCTTACGGGAAACGAAGGGATGGGCCGAATTAAAGGAATAGGTTGGGCTAGTTAACTGTAGCAGGAGCATGTCCTTAAGGCACAGATCGCTCATGCTATTGTTTGTGGCTTAAGAATGCCTTTAAGGGGTTTTC
Organism: Symphalangus syndactylus; assembly: GCF_028878055.3. NCBI lineage: Eukaryota > Metazoa > Chordata > Mammalia > Primates > Hylobatidae > Symphalangus > Symphalangus syndactylus. The sequence continues at coordinate 143,723,605 of NC_072429.2, forward strand.
CGCCCTGGGCTGGCCAGGTGTTCCTTGCCCTCATTCCGGTAAACCCACAACTACAACCTTCCAGCGTGGGCATTAGGGCCATCATGAACATTTCACAGTGCTACAGAGATTTTGTTTATGGCCAGTTTTGGGGCCAGTTTATGGCCAGATTTTGGGGGGCTTGATCCCAACAGTCTGGAGTTCAAGACCAGCCTGGGTGACATGGTGAAACCCGTCTCTACTAAAAATACAAAAATTAGCCGGGTGTGGTGGCACGTGCCTGTAATTCCAGCTCCTCCCGAGGCTGAGGCATGAGAATTGCTTGAACCCGGGAGGTGGAGTTTGCAGTGAGCCAAGATCGTGCCATTGCACTCCAGCCTGGGCAACAGAGTGAGACTCCATCTCAAAAGACAAAAAGCAAATAAACAAACAAAACAAAACAAAAAACAAACAACCAAACTGATAGCTTTCTTATATACCAGTAACACCTAGTCAGAAAATATGAAGGGAAAAAAATCTATTCAACAAATAGCAACAAGAAACAAGATTAAACCTTAGAAATGCACACGATCCCTATAAAGAAAACTGTAAAATATCAAGGAAACACTTGAGGACACTAATCTGGAAAAGCATTTTTTGGGTAAGACCTCAAAAGCACTGGAACAAAAGCAAACTAGACAAACAGAATTACATCAACTAAAAAGCTTCTGTACAGGAAAGGAAACAATCAGCAGAGTGAAGAAACAACATACAGAATGGGAGAAAATATTTACAAACTATCCATCCGATAAGGGATTAATAACCAGAATGCAGAAGGGAGTCAAACAATTCAATAGAAAGAAACAACTAATCTGATTTAAAAACAGGTAAATGATCTGAGTAATTTATCAAAAAAAGACAATATGACCTAAAGTATAATAAAAAAAAAAAAAGACAATATGTATGGCCAACGGGCATATGAAAAAAACTAAAAATTGACCCACTATATGACCCAGCAATTCCACTGCTTGTTATATACCCAAAAGAAAGGAAGTCAGTATATCAAAAAGATATCTGAACATACATGTTGACTGCAGCACTATTCACAATAGCTAAGATATGGAATCAACCGAAATGTACATCAAATAAATGGATACAGAAAATGTGGTATATGTACACAATGGAATATGATTCAACTACAAAAATAAGGAAATTATGTCACTTGCAGCAACAGGGATGGAACTGGAGGTCATTACGTTAATTGAAATAAGCCAGGTACAGAAAGACAAATATCGCATGTTTTCACTCATATGTGTGAGCTAAAAAAGTTGGTCTCATGGAGGTAGAGGGTAGAATGATGGTTACCAGAGGATGGGAAGGGTGGGGATGGGGGGAGGTATGAGATGAATAGAGGTGGGTTAATGACTACAAACATACAGTCAGATATAATGAATAAGTTCCAGTGTTTGATACCACAGTAAGATGACTATAGTTAATAATTTATTGTATATTTCAAAACAACCAGAAGAAGAGATGTGAAATGTTTCCAATACAAAAAATGATGTCTGAGGTGACAGATATCCTAATTAACCTGATTTGATCATTATACATTGTATGCTATCCTTGTATCAAAATATCACATGTATCCCATAAATGTGTATAATTGTTATATTCAATAAAAAAGAACTTTAATAAAAATACAGGTATATTTTTATTATTTCATGTGGGAAGGGCTGTTCTAAGCAAAATACCGAAAGCAAAAAGCAGAGATCCATAGATCTGCAGCTTATAAATCAAAATCATATGCGCATCAAAGCTACCAAACTCCAAAAATGGACCTAAAGGCATGCAACAATTTAGTATATGACAAAAGTGGTTTTTCAAATCAATGGGAAGATCAATGGTGTTAGAAATGGCTATGATTTAGGGGAAAAAAGGAATTCCAAAAGCTGGATTCCAAACTCACCCCACAATAAAATAAATTCCAGACGTATCCAACATTTTACAAGTACCACAGAAAAACAAGAGTTTATTTTAAAAATAGTCTTGGAGTGGGGAAAGCCCTTTAAAACACAGCACAAAGCCCAAAATGCCTTAAGGCAAAATATTTGACTCTTAAAAATTTTAAATTTTCTATTTTGAAAAAGCCCAAACCAGAACCAAACACCATAATCAGAGTCAAAAGACAAATTGAGAAGTATGTTTTCAACATACATGGAAAAAAATATGAGCTGGCAAATCACAAAGAAATACAAATGGCGAAAACACAAATGAAGGGATTTCAATCTCACCAATAAACGAAAAACGTCGACCTGGCAGGAATGCAGTGACCTGTCAAGCCCAGAGGACCAGAGCCCCGTCCAGGGCGGGAATGTCAATGGCAACCTCCCACCCTTACCCACTTCGTAGAGTCCACCGGACAGAGAAACCTACGTCCAGAAGACAAGTTACGAAAAATTTACGAGTACCCACCCGGCGGAGGACGAGCGGAGCGCCCCCTGCCGCCCCTGGTGTTAGTCAAACGACACCAGCTTCCCTTTGATGACAGAAAAAAGGGTGTGCGCGCGTGCCTAGAGCTCTAACGGCATTCAAAAATTCTGAAACTGTTCACAGTTTCTGCCTCTTCATACACTGGCAGTGTTGGGGGGGATGACTTTTATATATTTTTGACATGCCTGCATTAGAAGAAGTATTGCATATTATTTTCAATTTTAAAATTAAGCCAATAAACAACAAGGAAAATATTTGCTGTGTTGCAAAGAGTTGGGCTCATTCATTAAAACAGGGCTCTGACACAGTAACAGAAAAGACAGCATCGATAGCAAAATGGGGAGAGGATAAGACACCCGGCAAGTAGCACACTCGACCAACTGCTGAGACGAAAGCAGCTCCTTTTCGTCTTGACGCGGGAAGACTTTTTACAGCTAAATAAAGTGGCGCTCCCGGTGCGCCGCCGGGGTCTTCATAGGGCTCCTCAGGATGTGCATAAAACAGGAAAAACCTCCATTTTTATATTTTGGAGAAGCTCCCCACCCCTTTCCGGGCCCATCCCAGGGGACACTAGACCCCGAGGAGCGCGGCAAGAAGAGCGGCCCGGGGGTCCGGACTGCGCCCCTAGGACTCCGGCCATCCTGGCCCTAGGCAGGGCGCCCGGTAGAAAGCGCGCGGGAGGGCACGAGGGGGAGGAACGCCGGAGATCTGAGGAGATCCAAGGTGGGAGGGACGCCGGTCTGAGGGGGCCCAAGGGGGGAGGGGAGGGGAAGGGACCGAGGCCGTCCGAGGCGGACGGGGGTGCGGGAGGGCCTGAGGGGGTCCAAGGCTGGGCGAGGGGAAGGGTGGGAACCCCGAACGGGGGAGAGGGCGCGGCCTTGGCCCTGAGCAGGAGGCCGCCGCGCGTCCGTGAGGGGAGGGGACCAGCGTAAACGCAGGAGGCAGTGCGTACTCGCGGGGAAGAGTCCACGATTCGTGTGGAGGACGCACCGGCTCGGGTGTCCGTGATGGGAGAGGGTCCTGGCCGGCTACGACACGCGCCCCCCACTCACCGTCAGCGACGCAGCCTCACGCGCGAAGGAACGGCATCCCGCAGCACCTTCAGACAAAGGGCTGCCCCGCCCCGTCTGCGCAGCCGCCAATCCCTGGGGGCTCCTGCCCCTCAGTTCCCGCCCCCACAGACGAGTTCGCCAATCCTGGAGGGCAACGCATGTTTACGTCATTTGGCCCGCCTGCCCGCCCGAAGCCTTCCCCGGTGACCGACTGCAGGGAGCGCTCAGGAGCCACCGAGAGCCAGACCTCCGCGATCCCTAGAGGGGCCGAACAGCTGTGGGCAATGGGCCCGGCCAGCTCCCGGCCGCACTTCCGGGCGCGGAGGCTACAGCCCACCGCCGAGCCTTACCCGCTCGCAGTTCCGGTTCCCGAGCTTCTGCCGCCGTCGCCCTGTGGAGGACACTGCTGCCGGCCCTGCAGTCCCTCCTCGACTTGCGCTGGCTTCAGCCGTCCTGGAACTCGAGCCCATTCCCCCCTCCGAGCCTTTGCCCTTGCGGTTCCCGCTGCTGGAAACGACCTTGCCCTCAGCCGCCTGGCTGGTCCCTGCGCCGCTGCAGTGCGAATGTCGCCTTCTCAGGGGCCTTTTTTCTTCCTTCGTTGCAACACTGAAGTCCTCTTGTTTGATGACTTGCGTGAGGTTATTCCTCCCACTTAGGAGGCTGAGTGCTGCGAGGTCCGAGGCGCAGCCCCTCTTCGCTGTGTCCGGCCCGGCGTGCTCCCGACAGGGGGCGTCACTGAACGGCGACCGCCTCCGTCGCCCACTCGGCCCTGGTGTTTGCTTTTTGGTGTGTTTACACCGCGCACCTTGGGGAGAGGGGCAGGCCTTAACGAGGGCGCAGGCCACACCCGTGTGGAGGCTTCGGGCACAGCCCAGGACCTGACAGCCGCGGCAGGGAGGGTGGGGCTGGTTTGGAGCGGTGTCAGGGGAGGGGAAGGCTGGCGCCTAGTCCACCTTCCGCTGGCCCCACTCCCGAAGGTCAGGTCCGCGTCGTCCATTGAGCGCGTGGCCGGGCCCAGACTCTCAAGAGGCTTCTCCACAGGGCGGGGCTGAGGGCGGCGGGGAAGGCTTAAGGTTGGGGGGTGGGCTTGAAGCGAGTGCCCGGCCCGCGCTGTGGGAAGCGGAGGCCGCGAGGATGTGGCGATAATTCCGTAATTGCCACGCACCAGGCAAACGCCAAGTCTGCTACGCTTCAGCGAACTTAACAGCAGCCCTTGCGGGCAGGAGTTCGCACTTCACGGAGCTTCCATCCACCACGCGCGTTTCGAGCAATGGGCCCGTTCCCTGGCGCACTAGAAGCCAATACTATGGCACCAGTTTTTGAGAAAAGAAGGCTTTATTATTTCAAGGTCGACGGCCAAGGAGACCGGAGGCACGGCTCAAATGTGTCTCCCACATGTGGGCTTAGGTCAAACTCCATGGGTTAGGGAGGACAGGTTGGCACAAAGAAGTGCTGGCGGGCAGGTTTCTATAGGAGGGCTTTAAACTTGGCCATTTATGGTAAGGTGTGGAATGGCAGGTTTCAGCACCACATCTTTCAGGATGATGGACCCTTCCTTTCTGAAAGCGTTCCGCCCCTCAAGCTCCGGTCATGTCCCTGTCTTCTTGGCTCCACAGGGAGGAAACGTTGGTTCCGAGTTATGATTTTCCTCCTCTGTGCATGTCCAGGTTACATGACTTTCAGTTTTGGCTCTGCTGTGCCTCCTGTTACCAATAGAATAGGGTCAGTTTGGGCCAGTCTTGTGGTTACACCACAGTGTCACAGGATTTCTTCTGCCAAAGGGCTGTGAAGCTCAGGACCAAGGTAATCGAAATTGGATTGTCCTGGATTGTTTTAGCAGTTGACAGGGATCAAGCTCTGTCCCAGCAACCTTGATCCCAACAGAGAACTGATGCTCCTAGGACCTTCATCTCAGACCTCAGTGCATCCTGGTTTTTGTTTTTCTCCCACTTCCACAACTTTATTTTGCAAATGTGCATACATTCATAAAGGTTGAAAGAATAATACAATGAATACCTCCATGCCCTTCACTTAGATTTGGCAGCTGACATCCTCTCTAGCACGTCCCTTCTGTGTGTCTGTCACTCTTTTTCTTTCAACAGCACAATGTTTATTAAGTGCTTGTGGGCTAAGCATTAAGTGCCGGGGCTACATCAGTGAACAAGCAAGTGCCTAACAAATCCATGTCTTTCTGGACCATACATGTGAATGGAGACAGTAGGCAATACGCAGAATAAATGTAGGAATTACAGGGTTTGTCCAGAGACGGTGAGGACTACAGAAGGTCTGGGTAGGTGCCATTGTGTCTGCTGGTTCATCTCGGTGACATGAGGCAGCAGCTGCCCCCTCTTCCTCTGGCTCCTTCAGCTCTAAGACTAAAGCCTCCAGCTTCTCCTATAGGGCAACAAAGGGGTTTCAGCCCATCCTGGGCTCAGCTTGAGGTCACAGACCTCAGCTTGTCCTTACTCTCCTCACTTTACATCCATCTTCCCTTCCCAACTGTCTGCCCTGTTCCAGCATCACATGCAAAGACAACAGCCTTACAGCAACTGTTAACTATGTACCACAATGGTGTGAGGCACAATCCCTGCAACAAATCGTATATGATATATGTAATATATATACACACAATTTACGTATCGTTCATGAGTATACAGTTTACTTTTTTTATTTTTTATCTTTTTTTTGAGACCGAGTTTCGCTGTTGTCACCCAGGCTGGAGTGCAATGGCATGATCTTGGCTCACTGCAACCTCTGCCTCCTGGGTTCAAGCCATTCTCCTACCTCAGCCTCCCGAGTAGCTGGGATTACAGGCGCCTGCCATCATGCCCAGCTAATTTTTGTATTTTTAGTAGAGACGGCGTTTCGTCATGTTTTGACACCAATTGTTTTGGAGAAACTCAAACTGTTTTTTTTTCTGCTCTCACACTGCCACAAGTGGGATTCAAACCCACACCTACCTTAGGAGACCGGAAAATTGTTTCAGAAAAAGTCTCAAACCCTATTTTTCCTCTGCTCTCATACTAACAATCAACACAAAAGACTTATGTAGCCCCAAAATATATGGGGATTTCTCCTCATCAGCAAGCAAGTAATTCTACTGGGTGTCCTGCAGTTCAGCTCCTTCACTGTCTACCTGGAGATAGTGCCAGATCCCACAGGATGAGGGCTCAGTTCCCGACTCCCCAATCCCCGACAGGAGTCACAGCCTGGGCCTCCAGAACTGATTGACTTCCTTCAAGTTGGGGTTTCCATGACTCCCTCTTTGGGTCTGATTTGCTAGAGCAGCTCACAGAACTCAGGAAAACCCTTATGTTTGCCAGTTTATAATGAAGGATATTACAAAGGATACAAATAAAGAGATGTGTAGGGCAAGGCATGGGGAGAGGGGTGCCGAGCCTCCGTGCCTTTGCCAGGCACACAACCCTCCAGGAACCTCCATGTGTTCAGCTATCCAGAAGCCCTACAAACTCAGTCCTCTTGGGTTTTCATGGAAGCTTCATGACATCAATATTTTTTCCACTAGGCTATGAGGTGAGACCCTCTCTGGAATGATGGTCTTATGACCCACAATCAGAAAGGTAGGGGAAGATTAGGGTCCTGCGGGCAGGAGGTCAGAGAAATTTTGTTCCCTGAAGCCTAATGCATCCAATGTTATAACAAATGACTGTAACAAGGGCTATGGCAGTTATGAGCCAGAAACCATACGTGTGTGTGTGTGTGTGTGTGTGTGTGTGTGTGTGTGTGTGTGTGTGTATGTATGGAAAGAGAAAGACCAGAAGTGCTATGCTGGAAACTATTCTTTCGAGGTTGTGTTCACATTTTTTTCTTAACCAATTTAACATATTACTGTCTCACTTAAGATTGGCATTGACTGTGCAACAGAAACCTGATTACAGTGGCTGGACCAAATAGGTGTTTGTTTGTTTTTTTAATGAGTCAATTTTTCTACGAATACGGAGCCCATCCAGGGCCACACAATGCCACCAGGCCTCTAGGCTCCCCCTTTATTTTCCATTGGCCATCTTAATAAGCAGCTTTCATGTTTTTTTTTTTTTTTTTGCCTCATGATTGCAGGAAGACTGCTTCATCACTAGAATCACATCCAGATTCCAGGCAGAATGAGAAAAAACAAAAGACAAAAGCAAATGTATGCTCAGTCAACCACACGTGTTTCAGAACTGCACCCTGTTTCAGAACTGTTTCAGAACTGCACCCTGTGACTTTTACTTATACCTTTTTGGCCTAAAGTGTGTTACAAGACCAGTTCTAGCTCCAAGGGTGACTAGGTAAAGGTAATTTTTCAGCTGGGTAAAGTGCCATGTTTAAGATTAAAAACTGCCAAAAATCGGGCCAAGCACGATGGCTCATGCCTGTAATCTCAGCACTTTGGGAGGCTGAGGCGAACGGATCACGAGGTCAGGAGATCAAGACCATCCTGGCTAACACGGTGAAACCCCATCTCTACTAAAAAAAAATACAAAAAATTAGCCAGGCATGGTGGCAGGCACCTGTAGTCCCAGCTACTTGGGAGGCCGAGGCAGGAGAATGGCGTGAACCCAGGAGGCGGAGCTTGCAGTGACATCTCCAGCCTGGGCGACAGAGCGAGATTCCGTCTCAAAAAAAAAAAAAAAAATTGCCAAAAATCCCTGATAGTGTTTTTTGATGCAACCTGAGAACTTACAGGTAATCAATTTGACGCCAGATAAGTGATAAAGAGTAAACTTAAAAATCAATTTAAAAGTCATATCCTCAGATCTGATTTCATTAACTATCATTCAGTTTATCCTCAACCTAATTAATATGTACAACTGAGGATATTTAGAAATACTCTGTTCAGAGAAGATAAACATTTCTTATGGGGAAATATACCATAAGGCTGATGATACATTGATCTTTAAAAATATATTTGACTGCTATATCCTTACTGCTGTATTTTTGTTGCTTTATTGAGGTATAAATTGCACAGACAATAAATTGAACATACTTTAAGTATAGTTTGATGAAAATGTTGACATAAGTAGATGCCTGTCAAACTATCCCCACAATTAAGATACTAAACAGGTCTATCAGCCCCAAACGCCCCCATCCCTGGGTCTGCTTTCTGTCACTCTAACTCAGTTTGTACTTTGTATGATATTACATAATCATAGAAGTTATATTATTTTGGAGTATCGGTGGGTCTGGCCTCTTTCACTCAGCATAGTTATTTTGAGATTTAGCCATTTGCTGCATATATCAATAGTTTGTTCCTTTAAATTGTTGGGCAATACTCCATTGTATGTATGTACCACAATTTTTTAACCCATTCACCAGATATTGGACATGGGTTGTTTCCATTTTTTAGCTACAGACATTTGTATGTAAGTTTTTGTGTGTATCTATGTTTCCTTCTTTCTTTCTTTCTTTCCTTTTTCTTTTTTCTTTCTTTTTCCCTCCCTCCCTCCTCTTTTCTCTCTCTCTTCTTTGAGACAGAAGCTCACTCTGTTGTCCAGGCAGGAGTGCAGTGGCATGATCCAGGCTCATTGCAACCTCTGCCTCCTGGGTTCAAGCAATTCTTCTGCCTCAGTCAACTGAGTAGCTGGGATTACAGGCAGGTGCCACCACGCCAGGCTAATTTTTGTAGTTTCAGTAGAGATGGGGTTTCACCATATTGGCCAGGCTGGTCTCGAACTCCTGACCTCAAGTGATCCACCTGCCTCTGCCCCACAAAGTGCTGGGATTACAGGTGTGAGCCACTGCGCCCGGCCTGCTTTTAACTGTCAACCTCTTTCTAAAGTGTTTTTCACCACTTTACCCCCCTCGAGCAGTATGTGGCAGTTGCTCCACATACTTGCCTACCCTTGGTATTGTCAATCTGTACAAAATTAGCCATGCTGGTGGAAGTACAGTGGCATCTCATTGTGTTTTTCTTCTTTTGAGATGGGGTCTTGCTCTGCCGCCCAGGCTGGAGTGCCTTGGCATGATCTCGGCTCACTGCAACCTCTGCCTCCTGGGTTCAAGTGATTCTCCTGCCTCAGCCCCTCAACTAACTGGGATTACAGGCGCGCACCACCACACCCAGCTAATTTTTGTATTTTCAGCAGAGACAGGGTTTCACCGTGTTGGCCAGGCTGGTGTTGAACTCCTGACTTCAAGTGATCCGTCTGTCTTGGCCTCCCAAAGTTCTGGGATTACAGGCATGAACCACCGTGCCCAGCCTCATTGTGGTTTTTGTTTGCATTTCTTTAATGCTTAATGGTGCTGAGGGTCTTTTCATGTGCTTGTTTGCTGTGTATGTATATTCTTTGGTGAAGCAGCTGTTTACATTTTTTGCCCGTTTTAAATAGTCATTTGTCTTATTGAGTTATGAGTTCTTTATAGGATTGGATACTGGTCCTATGTTGCAAATATATGTTTTGCAAATATTTTCTCACAGTTGTGCCTTTTCATTTCATTTTGAGGAGCAAAAGTTTTAAATTTTGATAAAGGAATTAATGGATTTCTTTCCTTCAAAGTTCATACTTTTTGTTTCTTATTTAGTAAATTCTTGGGTGGGCACAGTGGCTCACACCTGTCATCTCAGCACTTTGTGAGGCCAAGGTGGGCAGATCGCTTAAGCCCAGGAGTTCGAGACCAGCCTGAGGAACATGGCGACAAAAAATACAAAAGTTAGCTGGGCATGGTGGGTGACACATACGTGTAGTCCCAGCTACTAGGGAGGTTGAGGTGGGAGTGAACCCAGGAAGTCAAGGCTGCAGTGAGCCATGATCACACCACTGCACTCCAGCCTGAGTGACAGAATGAGACCCTGTCTCAAAAAATAATAATAGCCTGGGTGCGGTGGCTAATGCCTATCATCCCAGCACTTTGGGAGGCCAAGGTGGGAAGATCACTTGAGGTCAAGAGTTCAAGACCAGCGTGGCCAACATGGCGAAACCCCGTCTCTACTAAAAATAGAAAAAGTAGCTGGGCATGGTGGTGGATACCTGTAATCCCAACTACTCGGGAGGCTGAGGCAGGGAGAATCACTTGAACCTGGGAGGTGGAGGCTGCTTGTTCACTGATATAGCCCCGGCACCTAGTGTTTAGCACACAAGCACTCAATAAAACTAATAATAATAAAATTAATTAATTCTTGCCAAGTCAAGGTCTCTAAGGCTTTCTGTTGTTTTTTTTCCCTTTTTTTTTTTTTTTTTTTAGACGGAGTCTCGCTCTGTTGCCCAGGCTGGAGTTCAGTGGCGTGATCTCGGCTCACTGCAACCTCCACCTCCTGGGTTCAAGCGATTCTCCTGCCTCAGCCTCCTGAGTAGCTGGGACTACAGGCGCCCACCACCACACCTGGCTAATTTTTAGTAGAGATGGGGTTTCACCATGTTGGTCAGGCTGGCCGTGAACTCCTGACTTTGTGATCCACCCGCCTCAGCCTCCCAAAGTGTTGGGATTACAGGCGTGAACCATGGTGCCTGACCTCCTATGTTTTCTTCTTCTAAGTTTTATACATTTAGTTGATGATACATTTTGAGTGGATTTTTATACATTGTATGAGGTAAGGACTGGAGTTCATTTGTTGGTATATTGTTACTCAGTAGTTTCAACATTTGTTGAAAATGATACCCTAATCTTTTTTTTTTTGAGACGGAGTCTCGCTCTGTTGCCCAGGCTGGAGTGCAGTGGCGCGATCTTGGCTCACTGCAAGCTCTGCCTCCTGGGTTCACGCCATTCTCCTGCCTCAGCCTCCGAAAAATATGGAATGCTTCACGAATTTGAGTGTCATCCTAATCTTTTTTAGACAGGGTTTTGCTCTGTTGTCCAGGCTGGAGTGCAGTGGTGCCATCATGGCTCACTGTATACTTAACCTCCTGGACTCAAGCAATCTTCCTGCCTCAGCCTCCAAAGCTGTTGGGATCACAGGAGTGTGCCACCGCAGCAGGCTAATTAAAAAAAATTTTTGTGTGGAGACAGGGTTTCCCTATGTGGCCCAGGCTAGTCTTGAATTCCTAGGCTCAAGTGGTCCTGCTACTTTGGCCTCCCAAACTGCTGGGATTACAGGTTTGAACCATCCCCGCCTGACAACTCTGATCTTAAAATAATCTTTTGTATATTATTTTATATGTGCTAGCTGTAATATAAGTTATAAATATTTTTCTCAGTTTGTCGTTTTTTTACTTTATGTTGATTTTGGTCATGTAAAAAAATTTCATGTGGTTAAATTTATTGATATTTTCTCTTTTGTTTCTTGATTTTGAGTAATAGCAAAAATTTCCCTCTCAGTTTCTAGAATAATTTATTCATGTTTTCATCTAGTACTTGTTTGGTTTTGTTTCTTTACATTTACCTCTCTGTTCCATTTGCAGTTTATTCTGCTACATGGTGTGAAGGATGGATCTCATTTTATCTTCCAAATGGCTAGCTGGTTATTCTAATACCCACATATGACATTTATCCTTAACCCATCATTTGCTTATATCAAATTTCCGTAGGGGAGCAGTCTCCACAGTTGATGTTCTGACATTTGGAACTGCTCAGAGCTTAGCCCATGGGCAGAGAAAACTCTGCACATAGAAGAAGCCACATGGGGTCTCCGGGGGGCCACGGTGCTCCCCACCCCTCCCCACACACAACAGGGGCCAGTGGTGACTGTGGTTCTTGCCCCTCAAGCCTTAGGCGAGTGGTCCAGCTGAAATTTGCCCAGTAAAGGCCCTATTTTACCCCAGGCCCTGGAGCTTTTTTTGGAGGGTTCTGTTGGACTCAACAATGACACACAAAGCAGCACAGCTCAGAGCACATGCTGGCCAGCCGGCAGAGAGCTGGTGAATGAATATGCTGAGGCAATGGAAGCCACACCACTGGGTGGGGTGGTCATCACCCAGACATCTGCTGACAGTGCCGACTGTGTGCTTACCTGCAGACTCAGATGACCCATCCACAATTTTGAGACTGATGATGTCACACAAACACATACACCCCAAGGGGGGTGTGAAAAGGTTTATTTTATACATAATTGAGGGCAGCAGCAAGGCTTCCCAGGCAGGTCCAAAATAGCTTGAAACAGCAAGGAAAGGAGGCTGGACTGGGTTTTTATTGTGGTTGGGAGTGGGACTGATAGGAGAGTCCCCACATACAGGCAGGGGCTTGTGTGGTTCGAATCTCCTGGTGTCACCAAAGAGGGAGCACCCAGGCTTTCTTACCAGTTTCCCCAGATGTGAGCACAAAGGAAAGAGGGAAGGTGAGACTTAAACACTGACAATTATCAAACATCAAAAAATGGCCCCAGATTGCTCATTACGCCATGTGAGAAGCATGTTTTGCAGTGAGCAGGTCTATGCAAATCTACCGCCAAAGGCAGAGAGAGATGAGAGGTCAAAGAAAGAGGCTGATAAGTCCAGTTTCCCAGAAGAAAATATTTAACAGGGACTTAGAAACAGAAGCAAAGTCTTAGGCAGCTTTGAGATGATGGATCCTGCACCTGCCCTCCAAAAAGTAGCTTTTTTGGTAAAACATGTAAACATGTGCAGCTGGTTATGTCTCAGACTTTCCTGCAAAACTTGTGACCAATGGGGAGGTTAGATAAGCATCCTTATGAGGGGTTATCTATGCTACAGGCATTGTATAAAGACCTTGCCACAGGACCCTTTGGTATGCAGGAGTCAACCACTGCTCATCATGGTTTTGCCTCAAGAGGGCATCATTCTTGCCAGGTGACAGGCTATTTTCCTACACTCCACTCTGTGAAACCCGCCCTTGCAACCTGACATGCCCTCCTCTTCTGGAGGAGTCCGTGGGCATAGAGGGAGAGTGCTCGATATATAGCTTTAGCAGCAGAGCATTGCCAACGGAAAACAGACTGGGCCCAGCAGGATTCCAAAGGAGGGAGGTTTGCCAGCTTTGTTGAATCATCTCTAGTCTTTGGAATACGGATATGGTTTGGCTGTGTCCCCACCCAAATCTCATCTTGAATTGTAACTCCCACAATTCCCACGTCATGGGAGCAACTTGGTGGGAGTTGGTTGAATTATGGGGTGGGTCTTTCCTGTGCTGTTCTTGTGATAGTGAATGAGTCTTGTGAGATCCAATGATTTTAAAAATGGGAGTTTGCCTGCTCAAGCTCTCCTTTTTGTCTGCTGCCATCCATGTAAGATGTGACTTGCTCCTCCTTGCCTTCCACCATGATTGTGAGGCCTCCCCAGCCATGTGGAACTGTATGTCCATTAAATCTCTTTCTTTTGTAAATTGCCCAATGTTGGGTATGTGTTTATCAGCAGTGTGAGAACAGACTAATACAGTAAATTGGTACCACTTGCTGAAAAGATACCCAAAAATGTGGAAGCAACTTTGGAACTGGGTAACAGCAGAGGTTGGAACAGTTTGGAGGGCTCAGAAGAAGACAGGAAAATGTGGGACAATTTGGAACCTCCTAGAGACTTACTGAATGGCTTTGACCAAGATGCTGATAATGATATGGACAAGGAAATCCAGGCTGAAGTCGTCTCAGATGGAGATGAGGAATTTCTTGGGAACTGGAGCAAACGTGAGGTAACTCTTGTTATGTTTTAGCAAAGAGACTGGCAGCATTTTGCCCCTGCCCTACAGATGTGTGGAACTTTGAACTTGAGAGAGATGATTTATGTTATCTGGCAGAAGAAATTTCTAAGCAACAAAGCATTCAAGAGGTGATTTGGGTGCTGTTAAAGGCATTCAGGTTTTTCGGTTTTGTTTTGTTTTGAGACAAAGTCTCCCTCTGTCAGTCACCCAGGCTGGAGTGCAGTGGCATGATCTTGGCTCACTGCAACATCTGCCTTCTGGGTTCAAGAGGTTCTCCTGCCTCAGCCTCCTGAGTAGCTGGGATTATAGATGTACACCACCATGCTTGGCTAATTTTTGTATTTTTAGTAGAGATGGTGTTTTGGCATGTTAGCCAGGCTGGTCTTGAACTCCTGACCTCAAGTGATCTGCCCACCTTGCCTCCCAAAATGCTGGGATTACAGTGGTGAGTCACCGTGCCCAGCCAAGGCATTCAGTTTTAAAAGGGAAACAGAGCATGAAGTTTGAGAAATTTGCAGCCTGACAATGCGATAGAAAAGAAAATCCCATTTTCGGAGAAGAAATTCAAGCTGGCTGCAGAAAACTGCATTAATAACATGGAGCCGAATGTAATCACCAAGACAATCAGGAAAATGTCTCCAGGGCATGTCAGAAACCTTTGCAGCCACCTCTTCCATCTCAGGTCCAGAAGTTTAGGAGGACAAAATGGTTTTGTGGGCTGGGCCCAGGGTCCCTCTACTGTGAGCAGTCTAGGTACTTGGTGCCCTGTGTCCTAGCTGCTCCAGCCATGACTGAAAGGGGCCAAGGTATAGCTCGGAGGCAGAGCTGCCCAAGACCATGGGAACACATCTCTTGCATCAGCGTGACCTGGCTGTGAGACATGGAGTCAAAGGGGATAATTTTGGAGCTTTAAGATTTGACTGCCCTGCTGGATTTTGGACTTGCACAGGGCCTGTAGCCCCTTTATTTTTGCCAATTCTTCCCATTTGGAATGGCTGTATTTACTCAATGCCTGTACCCACATTGTATCTAGGAAGTGACTAACTTGCTTTTGATTTTACAAGTTCATAGGCAGAAGGGACTTGCTTGTCTCAGATGAGACATTGAACTGTGGACTTTTGAGCTAATGCTGAAATGAATTAAGACGTTGGAAGACTGTTGGGAAGGCATGATTGCTTTTGAAATGTGAGGATGACATTTGGGAGGGGCCAGGGTGGAATGATATCATTTAGCTGTGTCCCCACCCAAATCTCATCTTGAATTGTAACTCCCACAATTCCCGTTATGGGAGGAACCTGGTGGGAGGTGGTTATTATGCAGGCAAGTCTTTCCTGAGCTGTTCTTGTGATAGTGAATGAGTCTCATGAGATCTGACAGTTTTAAAAAAACAAGTTTCCCTGCATAAGCTCTCCTCTTTGCCTGCTGCCATCCATGTAAGACGTGACTGGCTCCTCCTTGCCTTCCACCATGATTGTGAGGCCTCCCCAGCCATGTGGAACTGTATGTCCATTGAATCTCTTTCTTTTATAAATTGCCCAGTCTTGGGTATGTCTTTATCAGCAGTGTGAGAACAGACTAATACAAATACCATTTTTGTTTTCTCAGAAGAAGTAAAAATGAGAGATATGTAACAATAACTTGAATAGTAGAAATATAATGTGCAGAAGGATTACAATCAAAAAGAGAATCTGGGCTGTGTGTGGTGGCTCACACCTGTAATCCTAGCATTTTGAGAGGCCAAGGCAGGAGGAATGCTTGAGGAGTTTGAGACCAGCTTTGGCAATATAATAGACTCTGTCTCCACACACACACACACACACACACACACACACACACTAGCTGGGCATGGTAGCACACACCTGTAGTCCCAGCTACTGTGGAGGCTGAGATGGGAGGATCACTTGAGTCTGGGAAGTCAAGGCTGTAGCGAGCTGTGATTGTGCCATTGCACCCCAGCCTGAACAACAGAGCAACATCCTGTTTCTTTTTTAAAAAATGAGAGACAGAGAGATAGAGGAGAGACAATTTGTATGACAAAATGGAAAAAAAAGAACCTATTCCATTAATGAGCCAACTAAAAACATCATGAAGAAACTTAAAACAGGCATGCGCCACCACAACTGGCTAATTTTTGTATTTTTAGTAGAGATGGGGTTTCACCACGTTGGCCAGGCTGGTGTCAAACTCCTAACCTCAGGTGAGCCACCTACCTCGGCCTCCCAAAGTGCTGGGATTATAGGAGTGAGCCACCGTGCCTGGCCTAGACACCATTTCTTATTTGACAATGTTTCCTATATAATTTTAATGTACCAAATTAGCCTAATATGTCTCTCTTGGCCTTTTAGGGGCCCTAATTTCTTTTTTTTTTTTTTTTTTTTGGAGACGGAGTCTTGCTCTGTCATTCAGGCTGGAGTGCAGTGGCATGATCTCAGCTCACTGCAACCTCCACCTCCTGGGTTCAAGCCATTCTCTTGCCTCAGCCTCCTGAGTAGCTGGGACTACAGGTGCATGCTGCCACACCCAGCTAATTTTTTGTATTTTAGTAGAGATGGGGTTTCACCGTGTTGCCCAGGCTGGACTTGAACTCATGAGCTCAGGCACTCTGCCTGCCTTGGCCTCCCAAATTGCTAGGATTACAAGTGTGAGCCATTGCGCCTGGCCTGTTTTTTCAAAGTTCATTAATTTATGTTTTTGTAGAGACAGGGTCTTGCTATATTACCCAGGTTGATCTTGAATTCTGTGAGTGATCCTCCCACCTCGGCCTCCCAAAGTGCTGGGATTGCAGGCTTGTGCCTGGAAACAATGTGGCAGGTTGTGTGTTTTTTTTTTTTGAGACATGGTCTTGCTCTGTCACCCAGGCTACAGTGCAGTGGCACGATCTCAGCTCACTGCAACCTCTGTCTCCTAGGCTCAGGCATGAGCCATCATGCCTGGCTAATTTTTGTATATTTTGCAGAGACAGGGTTTCACCATGTCGTCCAGGCTGGTCTTGAATTCCTGGACTCAAGGGTTCTGCCCACCTTGGCCTCCCAAAGTGTTGGGATTACAGGCATGAGCCACCGTGCCTGGCCACCAGGGGCCCTAATTGTTATGTCCAAGTTAGTTCAGGTCAAAAAGATTTAATTTGAGAATTTGAAACGTGATTTTGGGAAGTGTATCAAATATCAAAGGTTTAAAACACCAGATATTAAAATAAGAAAGGTTTAAAACACTTGATCAACATAGGATGACAGGTCACTGTAAGATAATAGTCATTCATTTAGCCGAAGTGATAATTCAAAGATTTCAGAAAGTAAAAACCTCTACTCTTCAATAGACAGAAGAAAAACTAAATAAATTAAAATAATAAAAAATAATGATAGAGAAGAGACTCAGTTTTTTGAACAATTAAAAGACCTAAGAAAGACAGCATGAGATAGAATCTGTCTCTCCTCTCCCTATTTTTTTTAGAGTTTACTCAAAGGTGAACAAAAATATTTTGCTGTTATTAATATTATACATGAAATTATTGTTCAAAAGAGAAAACCAAATTTTATTTTTATATTAATCCATTATCAATACTAAAGCTAATTTTAATACAACCTTATAAACTAATCCATCCAATCTCAGGTTTTTTTTTTTTTTTTTTGAGATGGAGTCTTTCTCTGTCCCCCAGGCTAGAGTGCAGTGGCGCGATCTCGGCTCACTGCAAGCTCCGCCTCCCGGGTTCACGCCATTCTCCTGCCTCAGCCTCCCGAGTAGCTGGGACTACAGGCGCCCGCCAACACGCCCGGCTAATTTTTTTGTATTTTTAGTAGAGACGGGGTTTCACCGTATTAGCCAGGATGGTCTCGATCTCCTGACCTCGTGATCTGCCCGCCTCGGCCTCCCAAAGTGCTGGGATTACAGGCTTGAGCCACCGTGCCCGGCCTCAATCTCAGCTTTTGACCACACAAGATTTCCATAACCCATTTATGACTTCTTACAAATTTTTTCTATTTTTTTCCTTTTCCCAGCTTTTTAGATCCATTTAGACTTATATGATTTTTCTTTCATTTTGAAACAACCTGTAAATAACCTCTAAACTAGAGAAAATTATTTTTTTGTTAGCAAAAATGACTGAGTTTAAAACTTAGAAAGTAATTTTGAACTGTTCTGTATCAGTATTTGTAAATAAAAACTGTTTCATAATTTTTTAGGAAGACATTTACTCAATTTTTGCATGTCTAAATATACTTAGCTTTTCTGTACCTTATAAAAATAAGACACTAGGCTGGGCGTGGTGGCTCACGCCTGTAATCCCAGCACTTTGGGAGGTCGAGGAGGGCAGATCACAAGGTCAGGAGTTCAAGACCAGCCTGACCAAAATGGTGAAATTCTGTCTCTACTAAAAATACAAAAATTAACCGGGCATGGTGGTGCATGCCTGTAATCCTAGCTACTC
Organism: Symphalangus syndactylus; assembly: GCF_028878055.3. Lineage (NCBI taxonomy): Eukaryota > Metazoa > Chordata > Mammalia > Primates > Hylobatidae > Symphalangus > Symphalangus syndactylus. Next base: position 143,742,052 of record NC_072429.2, read on the forward strand.
AGGAAGCTGAGGTGGGAGAATTGCTTGAACCCAGGAGGTGGAGGTTGCAGTGAGCTGAGATTGAGCCACTTCACTCCAGTCTTGGCTGACAAGAGTGAGACTCTGTCTCAAAACGGGCACAGTGGCTCACGCCTGTAATCCCAGCACTTTGGGAGGCCAAGGAGGGTGGATCACGAGGTCAGGAGATCGAGACTATCCTGGCTAACACGGTGAAACCTCGTCTCTACTAAAAATACAAAAAATTAGCTGGGCATGGTGATGGGCGCCTGTAGTCCCAGCTACTCGGGAAGCTGAGGCAGGAGAATGGCGTGAACCTGGGAGGTGGAGCTTGCAGTGAGCTGAGATGGCGCCACTGCACTCTAGCCTGGGCGACAGAGCGAGACTCCATCTCAAAAAACAAACAAACAAACAAACAAAATGCCAGCTAAAGTGTATAAACTTAAACTCATGTTTAATAATGTTTCAGTATTTTAAGTTACCTAGAAATGGATCAGATATTTTATGTATTACTTAATGCAACAAAACATGATTTTTTTTTTGAGACAGGGTCTCACTGTTTCACCCAGGCTGGAGTGCAGTGGCGCAATCTCGGCTCACTGCAAATTCTACCTCCCAGGTTTGAGGGATTCTTGTGCCTCAGCCACCCCAGTAGCTGGGACTACAGGAGCGATGCCACCACACCCAGCTAATTTTTGTATTTTTTGGTAGAGATGGGGTTTCACCACATTGGCCAGGCTGGTCTCAAACTCCTGACCTCAAGTGATCTGCCTGCCTTGGCCTCCCAAAGTGCTGGGCAAAACGTGACTTTCAGATTTAAAATTACTGAAAATAATTTTGAAACTATGACACAAGTACCTACCTTCCTAATGTCTTCCCCAGTCATTCTGGGGAAGTACCCACATGGCACCCAGGGATGACTATGAAGAGCATGGCCCATCTGGGCCCTGAATTTACATATAGAGAGCTCATTACAGAGGACAGATGTGAAGATGATGTCTGACATTTCCCAGCATAGTCAGGAGGCACAGCTGAGGCAGACAGAACTTCACATATGTCACCAGGCCTCACCATGGCCTTTTGTTTAGAGCCCATAATCGAATGGTTCTAAGACCTAAGCTCACAGACAAGTTAAACAAGTATCAAAACTATCACAGAAGCAACAGTTTTATGACCTTAAAACATCTAGCAGAGATATCCTAAACCTGTCTGACTACTAGACCAAGGAGAACATGTCTAAATTAATACTGACAATCCTGAAGACATTCCTATCTTACCAACAACTTAAAAACTAGTTTTACTTACCAATCATTACTAAAGTCACATGAACTTGAAAAATATTTGGGCTTATTAACTTATGAGCACTTATTTATAAATCAATTTGGTACCATGTAAACACCACACACACACACACACACAAACACAAATAAAATACAAAGACTTTATAGCTTCGATTTAAAAATTTTAGCAACAAGATAGGTAAAACTCACTAGTTTAAAACAATAGTTGGATTCAAACTTTGAAAATGAAACAAGTTAAAGTTTATCTGTCCCACATGACCAAAGCCCTTACTGAGTTTTAGAGGAAAAAAGGGTAACAAATTTACATCTCAAAGCACAGAGCAAGAATTTAAGCTTTTTTTTTTTTGAGACGGAGTCTCACTCTGTTGCCCAGGCTGCAGTGCAATAGTGGGATCTCGGCTCACTGCAACCTCTGCCTCTCAGGTCCAAGCAATTCTCCTTTCTCAGCTTCCTAAGTAGCTGGGATTACAGGCACCCACCAACATGCCCGGCTAATTTTTGTATTTTTAGTAGAGATGGGGTTTCACCATGCTGGCCAGGCTGGTCTTGAATTCCTGACCTCAGGCGATCCACCTGCCTTGGCCTCCTAAAGTGCTGGGATTACAGGCGTGAGCCAACGCACCTGGCCTAAGCTTTTTAAAAAGGAGTCTGAGTGTGTTATAGGATGGTAGAAAATGGATGCCAAGGTAACACAAAGAATTCACCATAGCATTTTAGATGGAAACTAATTTCATTTAGATAGGTAGCTTCAAATTGATCCTCCATTTTCCAACTGGACCACTGAGCTCAGGGTAGAGCCCATTAACTAATAGGGCCAAGAAGGCACTTGCAGTTTCCCGGCTCTAATACTTGCATATGTGAAAAGCAGGTGCAACTAGAAGGCAAAACACTTAGATCTCCCAAAATCAAGGATCCCATTTTACACAGAATCCTGGGTCCCTCAAAAGAGGGCAATGCCATGGGATGGGACAGAGTGATGCTTCCACAGCGCACCTCACAGCAAAGACATTCCCTGAGGTTGAGTGGCCTATCACTAATCAGCCGATCCCCCAAAGGAGGCTTATCTCTCAGTGGCGAGTGTTTCCATGGCTTCTAGGTGTCCAAACCATGTTTTTCTTATCTAAACACATAAAAAAATGAGTAGCTCCCTACAGTAATAACCACTCATTGCAAACACTGTCAGCCGTCTCCAAAACTGCAGCCCTCACCAGGGACTTGTCAACCACTATACACCCAAAGGTCCTGTTATCTCACAGTACAAAATAATTCCTGGTATCCCCCAAAGCTAAAGGATCAGGAACTCAATGCCAAAGACAGCAGAAATTTACACTTGAGAGAAACCTTCACATGACTTGCGACTCTGCAAGGAAGGCAGAGCACTCCCAAAAGGGGACACGTGATGCATTTTTCTGTGTTCTTGAAGGGGTCTCAGGGCTGCTAAAAGTCTCTAGATTTCTGCATGTGGTATCAAAGATGGCAAAGGGAAGGAGAAGCAGAAGTGGAAGGAAATGGAAGAACAAGTCTTGGAGGAGCCAAATTGAGGAGCTTTTAAGCTTTCCAGAAGGCAACAGTCATGCCAGCATCAAACCAGAGGGGCCAAACATATAATATGAAAAAGGCGGAGGGTGTTTTAGCTGACTGAAAAAAAAAATTCCCAGAAACAGGGTCCAAAACAGGAAAAAGCAGAAAGGTCTTCCCCCCACTGCAAAATATATAAGAGCCTGAATATCTGCTTTTAATTAAGCTGACTTCTGACCACAGAGCTCCTTTAAAAAGATCTTTTCTCTAATGACAATTCCTCCTCAAGCCATTTTACATTAACTTCTGCTGCTAGCTGGGCTCTGTCACCAAATGGGCAGCCCACAGAAGTGGCCACTGCACTGCAGCATAACTTGCCACCCTTCCTTACCACAGTGTGACATACGGCTCTCTATTCCCAATCCCTCTAAAGCCAGCTGCATTTTCAGGGAGTCCCCACACTCATGAGGTTGTCCACAAGTGTCTAAAAAGTGAGCCGCAGCACTGCATGTGGAAGTGACTGCCACTCTGGGGTTTCCCCCACCCATTTCTTTGTCTCTCAGCTGGGATTGCCAAATGTTCCATGTGAGCAGGTCTATGCAAACCTACCCCCAAAAGCTGAGAGGCTGAAGAAAGAGGCTGACAAATCCAGTTCCCCAGAAAATAAACATTTAATAGGAATTTGCAAACAGAAGTGATGTTTCAGGAGGCTTGGAGATAGTGGATCCCCACACCAGAAAGTATTGTTTATGGAGCAAGCTTTTTTGGTAAAACATGTGCAGCTGTCACATCTCAGACTTTCTTGCAAAATTCATGACTGCTGGAGAAGTTAGGTAAGCATCTTTGAGGGGTTATCTATGCTACAGGCATTGTGTAAAGACCTTAGTGCAGGAGTCAACCATTGGCCATTATGGCGATTTTGCTTGAAGATGACACTGCTCCTGCCATGCAACAGGCTGTTTTCCTACAGTACAATCACAATGTGTAATCCTTCCTCCATACGGTATAAAGGGTATATCTCTGGATCCAATGTGTAATCCTTCCTCCTTGCTCATGTGTATTTTTCTGTCCATCTAAACTTGCTAAGAATTCTTTCATGCTCCTGCCAAAAATGGTTCTAGAGAGCGCTTACTAGATGTTAAGTCTCAGTTTGGAAGTGGTGTCCCTAGGGAACGTGTTAAGTGGTGGAATTACGTGTGATACATATTTTCCCTTTTTCAAATTTGCATTTTCTAGAATTATGTTGATTTTAAAATTAAAAAAATTAAATTGGGCAAGTCACATTTGAAATCTGGGCCACAACCCTCTCAAGGGCTTCTGTACAGCATGTCATGACACCACCTCAATGCTGCAGTCCTGGGTGGGCCCCAGCCCCTGCATGCGGTGAGAAGGGATCACACATGACAGTTGAGGATTGGCAGCACCAGAGTGGGCAGGGGTGGGGGTGGGCACCAGTTGTCACTTGTTCACTGATTAAGCCTGTTATAGGACAACAGGTTTGTATGCTGGCTGCACAGTAACAGCCCAATGACACAGACAGCAGGGATGCAGCAGACAGTTTAATTATTGCAGGGTACCAAGTGAGGAGATGGGAGGAGACCCTCAAATCCATCTGGGGTTTTTAAGGGGATCACGGAGGGTGAGGGGCTGGAAAATGGGAGTAGTTGTTTGGCCAGGGCAATGGGATGACATCATCAGGATGTGGAAACTGCATGCTTTGGTGTGGTCAGCTCCTTGTGGCATGCTTCGGACCAGCTCAGTCAGTAGTCTTAAAAGTATGCAGGACCTGAAGGCATATCTCAAAGGGAAAACTTAACATTTCATAATGTTCAAGTTGTTATCTATAGAGCAGTTCAAGGGAACTATCATCTAGGGTCTATGTGATTCTAGGGCATCGGCACCAAACGACTATGTGGAAGCATGTCAGGGAGCAGCTGACCTAATGATGAATGCTGAATGTGCTGCAAGCTTTGTTTGTTTTCATTTCCTCCTTCTTCTTCCCTGATTAATTTGATAAAGTTTATAGGGGCAGTTTCAAGCCCTTTTACAAATACCATTCTGAGACATATGCAGCAGCTAGGGCAATGAGTGCATGGCAGGGGCCACATGACCGCTGCTGGGAGAAAGGGAAGGACCTTTTACGGTGGAAGATTTGGGGGTCAATACTCAGACTGCCAGTCCCAGCAGACAGAATGAGTGTCTCTTCTCTCCACTCTCCCCTCCTTTTTCGTTTCTCTTCTCCTGTCTCCAATTTCTCTGTTTTGTGATCACGAAAGCCCAGTATTTGGTAAGTAATTATGATATTAAGTACTTATCTAAATAATTAAGGGTCTTCTGAGAAAAATAATTAGTCTACTAAGATTTTTTATTTTAAAAAAAAGCCAGGCGCTTAAGCCTGTAATCCCAGCACTTTGGGAGGCCGAGGCGGGTGGATCATGAGGTCAGATCGAGACCATCCTGGCTAACACGGTGTAACCCCGTCTCTACTAAAAATACAAAAAATTAGCCAGGCGTGGTGGCAGGCGCCTGTAGTCTCAGGTTCTCGGGAGGCTGAGGCAGGAGAATGGTGTGAACCCAGGAGGCAGAGCTTGCAGTGAGCTGAGATTGTGCCACTGCACTGCAGCCTGGGCAACAGAGTGAGACTCCGTCTCAAAAAAAAAAAAAGGCTTTCCTATCATCCTCCTCATGCCCCAGCCCCCACCGAACATAGGCATCTCAAGCTCATGGAGTCAGTAAATATATGACCTAGCCTTTCTCCACCATATGGACTTGGTATTTGTTCCCCGAGAAACACATTTCCAAGGACATCACCAAGGTCAAAAGGAAGAAACAAATTTGTGGTTGACAGAAATTTCAAGACTATTTCTCTTTGGATACGTGACGACGTACTGAAATTAAAGTTCCCCAGGCTTTGGATGAAGCACCCCAACATGTGTCAAGTCTGGCTGGATGCTGGGCAGCGCCAGGGACCAGGAGGAGCTGGTCATTTACTTGTCCTAGGCAGCGCCTTCCTGTGGCCCCTGCACAGTCCACTGCATCCATCAGTGTGGCCTACCCTGTGCCTCAGCTGCAGTGGGTCTCCTGGTGGTCGTCTCCCAGTGGCATTGAGGTGAGGGGAAGGGCGGACTCATGGGAACAAATGGAGTCAGAAAAGAGCAAACACAGTCAGGAATGCACAGTTTCTTCTCCACACAGCAGTGATTGGATTCAGATGCAAGTCAGGTCATCCTCCTCTGCTCAGAACCCTCCAGGATCTCCCCATCTCACACAGAGTAAAAGCCAAAGTTTGTCATGGCCACAGACCTTCATGACACACCCCAGCACCTCTCTCCTTTGCTCACTCTACTCTTAGCCATGCTGCCCTGAAACACTCCAGGTCTCAGGCCTGGTGTCCCATTAACTATTCTCTCTGCCTGATACATGAATATCCTTTTATTTTCATCTGACACTCTCTCACGTGCTTTGCTCACTGCTCAAATGTCATCCCAGTGAGACCTTTCCTGATTGTCCCCATTTAAAACCAAACCGCTCCTGGACCCCACATGGACCCCAATCCCTCCCCGCTTTAGTGTTGCTTTCCAGCAATCATCACCATTAGGTCATTTTCTCTTCCCACTGGCACATAAACTCCACAAGGCAGACACTTATGCCTCTCTTGTTCCTGTTGTATCCTTGCACCTTGGCCCCTCATGCCTGGCAGATAGAAAGCATTCAACAAGTATTTACTGGAACAATGAGTAATCAAATCCAGGCTAGAAAGGGAGAAACATGAGGCCAGAGGAGCCTGACTGAGGAGGCACGTGTCAGCAGATTGGCCAGCATGATGTTGAAAGACTGGGCAGGCGAGGCCGGGCGCGGTGGCTCACGCTTGTAATCCCAGCACTTTGGGAGGCCGAGGCGGGTGGATCACGAGGTCAGGAGATCGAGACCATGGTGAAACCCCGTCTCTACTGAAAATACAAAAAATTAGCCGGGCGTGGTGGCGGGCGCCTGTAGTCCCAGCTACTCGGAGAGGCTGAGGCAGGAGAATGGCATGAACCCGGGAGGCGGAGCTTGCAGTGAGCTGAGATCGGGCCACTGCACTCCATCCAGCCTGGGCGACAGAGCGAGACTCCGTCTCAAAAAAAAAAAAAAAAAAAGACTGGGCAGGCGAGTTAGGAGGGTAACAGGGCCATGCTGCTGTTGAAATTCTGGGTGTTGCCTTGGGAAAGGGCGCTGTGGTAGAGGTGATGGTGAGACCTGGGGTGGGGTGTGTGGGCAGCCAACACCTTGTGGGTGGAGTGTCGGCCTCTGAGGTGAGCACAGGCTCAAGCCTGTGGGACTGACCTTCCCATCTTCATGTCCACACTTCCATACTTTCTTCTCTCTTTAAATTTCTCACAACCTCTCCCACCCCCTTTGCAACTGAGGACTTTGCCTCCTGCATCCTTGAAACCATCCCACCAAACCTACAAACTGACTACATTTGCCCCATTTTTCTCCTTTCTTCTTGGAAATGTAGGAGGTGTCTGTCTATCCAAGACTAACCCCTCAACCTCTAGGGGATCTTTGTTCCTTCTCCCTCCCTCTCAGCTCTACCAGCCCCCACCACCTTTGCTCTCCTTGACTGTGCAGACCTTTCAGTCACCCTCACATGCCACCCAGCCTCTGTCCCTCTGTTACACCGAGACGGGCCCTGCCAGGACCACCAGCCATTTCCCTGAAGCCAAGTCTCAACTCCCTCCTCCTCAGTGTTTGATGAGATGGTTCCTCTCCTGGTCACCTCTGTCTCTTCCCTTCCGGCACCTTTGTTGCTTCTCTTCCTCCACCAGAATGTTCAAAGCTGGGGAATCTTAGACCTTTGTCCCGAGTCCTCTTTCTAATGATCTTCCCAGAGTAACTCATGCTGTCCCAAAGATGCATATCTCATTTAAGAAAAATGCTAATGACTCCCAAATTTACATCTCCCTCTCAAATCTGTCTTTAAGCTCCAGATTAATAGTTAACTGAGATCTCAACTTCTCTTGTGTCTCACAGACACCTCAAGTTTAACATGCCCAAAAGAGAAATCTTGATTTCCACCCACTGGCACTGGCCTGTGGGCTGAGACCCACACCCTGCTGTCCTAGAGAGGTGACTGAACTGGGTTACCTGCCTGAGGCTGGCCCTGTCAGACTTTCTCCTAGAAGCCATGAACTGAGGACACAGCAACTTTCACAGATTGGTTCTGTCCCTAGACGTATGAGGACAAGTGAACTGGGGAGCAGACTGTGGGGCAGCCATTTCCTTGCCACATCTAAAGAGAAAAGAATGAAATGGATGCGGAGGAACAAAGAGCTTGCAGTTGTTCCTGACAGTACTCACTTCCTGTTCCCTGTGACAAGAAATGCCCTTCTAACTTATGCTAGTCGAGTGGATGTCTTTATTTGCTACCAAACAAACATTAAAACACCTGCTACTTACATGTGTCTTTTTCTGGGTGAACTTTGAGATACTTTGGACTGGTTCCCAAATGCTTCCTATTTGGATTTTGACTGGGGATGCACTGAATTCACAGATCAATTTAGGAAAAATTTTCATCTTCATGATATTGAGTCTATGAACAAACAAGATAGACTTCAGTATTTATTCATGTCGTTCTTTTCCTAATGTCCCTCTGAAGAATTTTATGGTTTAAAAAGGGAGATCACTTACTCATAAAAAAAGGAAATCAACAAGGATGAGGGAAACCACTAATATGGAACACAACAAAAACAAATACAACTAATTGTTACATGTGAATAACACAGCCACCATGAAAGAGAAAAAAAAACAAGACAAAACCAAGACTCATGTATCTTTTGTATGCAGTATTTTGACTATATAGCCTCAAATCAAAGTGCAAAAGCCAGTAGACAGATATTGGACCATCAATAGGTTGTTATTACACAGTGGTTATGGATTAGCAATTCAAAAACTACTTTTAGTATATTCCAAGATTGAGAAAATCTATTGTGTAAATATACTGAGGATAATAGAGACCATATTTTTGTTTTTAAAAAAGGGGGTGTTGGGGGCTACAAGTATGGAGAAAGGGAAGGCTAGATTGAACCCTGTGGTACTGGACTGGAATTGGTGGCACTGGAATAAATTCATGGTTTTAAATACATTGATGTCTATGGAAATTGATACAAGATGGTGTGTTCACATGGATACACACACATTTATTTCCTAGCTCTCTGCTGAGAGGGCCCAGAAGCAGTGACACCCTCATGACAGTGAGCACACCTAACACCCAGATCTTGTTTTCTAAAAACTATTCTCCACAGAAAGGCACCGGGCTTCTGGGAAAAGAACTTATTCCACAGTGGGGCCTTTACTGTGGGGAAGCCTGGCAGTCAGTCTTAACCAAGTGATAAAGATCACATCACCTGAAGGGACCACAAAGCCCATCATGGACTTCCTGATATGACACACCAAGGACACATCTCTTCCATATCATGGACCTCCTGATATGACACACCATGGACACATCTCTTCCGTGGTTCCTGGCAAAATCATCAGGAAACACTCGACAAACCCAAGGTGAAGAACACTCTACAGAACAACTGCCTCATGCTCTTCAAAGATGGCAATATTTATCTTTGAAAGACAAGAAACTGGCTGGGCATGGTGGCTCACGCCTATAATCCCAGCAATTTGGGATGCTGAGGTGGGAGGATCACTTGAGGTCAAGAGTTCAAGACCAGCCTGGACAACTTGGTGAAACCCCATCTCTACTGAAAATCACACACACACACACACACACACACACACACACACACACACACACAAAATTAGCCGGTCATGGTGGCATATGCCTGTAGTCCCAGCTACTTGGGAGGCTGAGGCATGAGAATGGCTTGAACCCGAGAGGTGGAGGTTGCAGTGAGCCAAGATCATACCACTGCACTCCAGCCTGGGCAACTGAGTGAGACTCTGTCTCAAAAAAAAGAAAAAAAGAGACTAAAGAAGTATTCCAGATGGAAGGACATGACAACTACATATGGGTGATCTCAGACTGGATCCTCAGCAGGAAATTTTTTTTTTAAATTTCTATAGGCTGGGTGCAGTGGCTCATGCCTATAATCCCAGCATTTTCGGAGGCCAAGGGAGGTGGATCACCTGAGGTTGGAAGTTTGAGACCAGCCTGATCCACACAGAGAAACCGTCTCTACTAAAAAAAATACAAATTAGCTGGACGTGGTGGTGCATGCCTGTAATCCCAGCTACTTGGGAGGCTGAGACAGAAGAATCACTTGAACCCGGGAGGCGGAGGTTGCAGTGAGCTGAGATCACGCCATTGCACTCCAGCCTGGGCAACAAGAGGAAAACTCCGTCTCAAAAAAAAAAAAAAAATTCTATAAAGGGCATTACCAGGACAACTGGCAAAACATTAATACAGTTTATAGATTATAGCATGTCACCAACACTCACTTTCTGGCCAGGCACAATGGCTCATGTCTATAATCCCAGCACTTTGGTTGGATCACTTGAAGCCAGGAGTTCAGGACCAGCCTTCGCAACATAGGAAGACCCCATCTTTATAAAAAACAAAAGTAACCTCCCGGGGGTGGTGGCACACACCTGTGGTCCCAGCTACTGAGGAGGCTGAGGTGGCAGGGTTGCTTGAGCCCAGGAGGTTGAGGCTGCAGTGTGCTGTGGCTGCACCACTGCATTCCAGCCAGGGTGAGCAAGACCCTGCCTCAAAAAAACCCAATTCATTTTCCAACGAATACTATGGTCATGAAAGAGAACATCCTTCTTCTTCGGAAGCACATGCTGATGTACTTAGGGGTAAGGTGCATCACATCTGCAACTTAGTCTCAGGGCAAAAGTGTATCTACAGCAAGGGAGAAGAAGATGATATGGCAAATGTGGCAAAATGCTAACTGGGGAATTTGAGTGAAGATATTTGGGTGTTCTTTATGGTACTCATAATACTTTTGTGTGGGAAATTATTTCACAATTTAAAAACTACAAAAACGTAGCTTATAGTGGACATATATCATTTATGACTATTCAAAATCTCACAAAACTTCATGTTTTAGAAGCTCTCTGCAGCCTTTCCAACACAGAAGCCACCATCGACACTTCCTGGCCTCCCTTGCTGCTAGTGGAGAACAAGAATTGGTTCGGGTGCTCAGATCTGTCTGCACAAGACTTAAAGCAGAATTAGATAGGAAAATTGGACTTCCGCATGCTCACCTAGGTCACAGCAGAGCCGTGGGATTCCTAAGTAGTCAGCAGTTCTCTTGGCAGGGGAGCTCCATGGGATGATTCTGGATTCTTTCCTGGAAGCTCAGACTCCAGTCTATTTCATCAGCTCTCTTACTGCTTCTGTGAGATACTAATTTTCGGTTAATGTTAGTAATGCCTAGCAGAGATTGCCAAGGACTAGGTACAGTTTAAAATACTTTACATGGCCGGGCATGGCGGCTCACGCCTGTAATCCCAGCACTTTGTGAGGTCGAGGTGGGTGGATCACGAGGTCAAGAGATTGAGACCAGCCTGGCCAACATGGTGAAATCCTGTCTCTACTAAAAATACAAAAATTAGCTGGGCATGGTAGTGGGTGCCTGTAGTCCCAGCTACTTGGGAGGCTGAGGCAGGAGAATCGCTTGAACCCGGGAGGTGGAGGTTGCAATGAGCTGAGATCGCGCCATTGCACTCCAGCCTGGGTGACAGAGAGAAACTCTGTCTCAAAAAAATAAAATAAAAACTTTACATGTACCATTTCATTCAATCTTCACAAAACTCTTTTTTTTTTTTTTTTTTTTTTTTTTTTTTTTGAGACGGAGTCTCGCTCTGTCACCCAGGCTGGATGGAGTGCAGTGGCGCGATCTTGGCTCACTGCAAGCTCCGCCTCCCGGGTTCACGCCATTCTCCTGCCTCAGCCTCTCCAAGTAGCTGGGACTACAGGCGCCCGCCACCACGCCTGGCTAACTTTTTTTTTCTATTTTCAGTAGAGACGGGGTTTCACCGTGGTCTCGATCTCCTGACCTCGTGATCCGCCCGCCTCGGCCTCCCAAAGTGCTGGGATTACAAGCGTGAGTCACTGTGCCCGGCCAGTCTTCACAAAACTCTTAACTGCAGTAAGAACTCAGGTCAACACTTAGGTCTTGCATCTCTCCAGAGGGTGTACTGTGTGTTGGGGAGTGGTAAGAAGGATGGATGCTCTGTGGCTGTGGGAACTCTGCAGCAATCACCCACCTGCACACAGCCAACCACTCCACAGTACAGAATAGTCCCTTGGTCACAAAACACATTTCAACTCCTGCAAGAACTCTTGAGTCCCGAGAGGAAACTTAGGTCCCAGGGAGCATCCTAAGGCAGGGTCAGCAAACTTTCCTATCAAGGACCAGAAGTAAATACTTTGGCTTTGTGCGCCATATGGAATCTATCACAACTGCTCAATTCTGTGGTGCAAAAGCTGCCACAGCTATCTGTAAACAAATGGGCATAGCTGTATTACAACAAAACTTTTATCTACTAAAACAGGTCAGGGCTAGGTTTTCCATGAAACTGTGTCCTGACACCCCCAGACCTGCTGGCCAGCAGGGAGGGGCCTCTCAGCATCTGGACTTTCTCCTTGTTCAGGGAACAGGAGCACAGCTCTGAGAACTAGGGATGGGGGTGAGTGAGCTGGGCCCTCAAGGCAGGGCACTTACTAGGTGGAAAAAACAGCCTGGAAGCTCATGGGCATGAAAATGATGTGCATTGAGAGAGCTTCCTCTGTGGCCCAGAAACTAGAAGCTGGAACAGCCATGTGGAACTGTGCAGCAGCCCAGAACAGGATATTGGGGCCTAAGTCACAGCAGACCAGTGAGAGGAGAAAGCTGACCTCAAATTGCAGATCTGTATAAAGAAAAGTAGGGTGGCGGGGGAGCCTTGGGTTCAAGTTTTGGAACAGGAGGGACAAAGAAGGGCAGGGAATTGGTGGTGATGAGTAGGTACCACTTCTAGGGAAGATGACAGAGCAATTGGACCTGAAAAACTCTCGACTTACCTAAAATATCAATCACAGCCAGTGACAAAGAATTCACCCCACACAACTCATTAGCAATCAAAAAAGCTACTATGGTTATCTCAAACCAAACGTCACTTTACTTTTTTGGTAACTTTTGATTACAATAATAAACTCTATTCATGAATATGCAGCCTCCATAATCTTCTCCCTTGTAAAAAACGTACAGTCCGTTTGCAAGCTGTAAAAACAAGCCCAAACCTAAGACATCACAAGAGGCAAGAGCAGTGGCAGTGAGAAGGGAGCCTGTAAAGGATATTTCAAAGGAGGGAACCAGGCTATGTGGCCACTGGACATAGGTAGTGAGCTGAGTCCAGGCTTTTGGTCTGGGAAGTGGCAGAGGCTGAGACGTTGTCCAAAGAGGAGTTGGAGAGGAAACTACGCTCAGTTTCACTCCTGCCAGCCCAACAGGCTATTCCCTGGTGTGGATCAACTGGTGTTTGATCAACTTTGACCGCTGGCTGAAGGCTTTCCCACAAGCAGCACAGTCATAGGGCTTCACCCCAGTGTGAATCCTCTGGTGCTGGATGAGGACGGAACGCTGACTGAAGGCTTTCCCACACTCGCTGCATTTGTAGGGGCGCTCGCCAGTGTGGATTATCTGATGCTGAATGAGGTGTGAGCTCTGGCTGAAGCCCTTACCGCATTCAACGCAGGTGTAGGGTTTTTCCCCAGTGTGAACTTTCTGGTGGTGAATGAGATTTGAGCTTCGGTTGAAGGCTTTACCGCACTGATTACATTCATGGGGCTTCAGCCCATTATGAATCCTCTGATGCTGAATGAGGGTTGAGCTCTGGCTGAAGGTTTTTCCACATTCAGTACATTCATAGGGCTTCTCTCCAGTGTGGACTCGCTGGTGAAGGATGAGGTTGGAGCTGCGACCAAAGGTCTTCCCACACTCGTGGCACTCGTACGGCTTGTCGCCTGTGTGCACGCCCTGGTGCTGAATGAGGGCTGAGCTGTGGCTGAAGGCCTTCCCACAGACACTGCATCTGTACGGCTTCTCTCCCGTGTGGATGATCTGGTGCTTTCGGAGCACTGAGCTATAACTAAAGGCTTTTCCACATACATTACACACGTGAGGCTTTTCTCCAGTGTGAATTCTCCGATGCTGAATAAGGCTGGAGCTCTGACTAAATGCTTTCCCACAGTCGCTGCATTTATAGGGTTTCTCTCCAGTGTGAACCCTGTGGTGCTTAATGAGGTTGGAGACCCGACTGAAGGGCTTGCCACAATCATTACACTCGTAAGGCTTCTCTCCAGTGTGGACCCTCTTGTGCTTCCTCAGGTGTGCACTCTGGCTGAAGGCTTTCCCACACTCGCCACACTCAAAAGGCTTCTCTCCTGTGTGAGTCCTGTGGTGTTTGATGAGGTTTGAGCTTCGCCTGAAGGCCTTTCCACACTCACTGCACACATACGGCTTCTCCCCAGAGTGGATTCTTTGATGTTGGATGAGGTTTGAGCTCCGCCTAAAAGCCTTCCCGCATTCATTGCATTCATAGGGCTTCTCACTCATGTGAGATTTTTGGTGCTTTTTAAGGCTCGAGTTCTGGCTGAAGGCTTTTCCACATTCATTACACATATAAGGCCTCTCACTGCTGTGGTGACTCTGATGCCTAGAAAAGTCTGAGTGCCCTCGGAAGGCTTTCCCACATTCGCTGCACTGGTAGGCTTTCTCACTCATATGAGGTCGATGACAGTTTTTAAGAACTGAGTTCTGGCTGAAGGTTTTCCCACAATCATCACACATAAAGGAAGCCTCCCCAGTATGGACTATTTGACACTGAATAAGGTCAGGATTTCCTTGGAAGGTTTTCCCACACTCATTACATATGAGTGGACTTTCAGCTGTGGGAACCCCCTCATGACCAGTTAGGTCCACGCTGTGCTGGAAACTCTGGCCACCCATGTCACGTGGATGTGGCCTCTCTTCTGTGGGGATTTCCTGACATGCTATCAGGTTTGGGCTCAGACTGAAGTGACTGTCAAAACCATTACAGTCCAGATCTTTCCCCCCAAAGGGGCCCCTAAGGAGCCCCATGGCCTCTGGTGTGAAGTCCCCCTCCTGGGAGAGGGACTGTGGCAGCCTCCTGCCTTCAGGGACTCCCCAGTCTCTTTCTGATACATCATCACACAGATCTCCAAGCTCAGGTACCTGGGAAACATCACCAGCATAGTTTTCTGATATTTCTGACTGTGATTCCAAATCTTCATGAATGTCTTCCTTGTGAAGAAACTCCTTGTCTTCAGTCCTGGTGTCACAATCTGAAACAACAAATAGAATATCTCTTGGAAGGCAGTGCTGCAGCAGGAGCAGGAACATAGACAGTCACAGTTGCACCCACTAACTGTGGAGGAGGCAAGGGGAGCAGGGGACCCTCTGGGGTATCAGGGAGGGGTGGGAGGAGCGCTGGGTGACAAGGCTCATGGGGCTGCAGATGAGTGAGAGCTCTTGATGGCCACTGACCTCCCCTCCCCAGGACTCCGCATCTCAGCAAACGTTACTGCAGTCTGCCTTCTGGCTCAGACCAAAATCCTGGGTGTCCCTTGACTCCCCTCTTCCTTGACACCCACACCAAACCACTGGCAAGTCCAGTTGGCGCTACCTCGGAGTGCAGCCCAAATCCAGGTGCTTCTCACCTCTCCCACCTGTACCAGAAAAACATCTCACACCACTCCTTACACTGTTACATATTTTACCCTTTTTTCTCTCCAGGTGTGAGCCTTACCAGCCTATCTCCAGTTCTGTCAGTGCACACAAATGGCACCGAGCTTGGTCTCAGGAGTCACTAGTGTGGAGAGAGAACCCATTGTACACAGAGAAGAAACCCAGCTGGCTCTCAGGGCCTGGCAAGTTGAGTTGCATGGAGGCATCATTCAACCACTTCTATGTGGCAGGGACCTGTGTGGAATGTCAGATTCCATCCTGTTCAACAGAGGACCCTTTAGAGACTGCTGTGTCCTGTCAAAGCCACCTGTACCTCCCAAAACCCACAATTCTGACTGGTGTTTGCTGATGACTTCTGGCCTAGTAACAATGTGTGTCATCTTTCTGCAGACAGAAATGCACACAAAGCTCCATGCCTGCCAGAAAAGGCTTCAGCATCTCCCTCTCCCCTTTTCACATCTGCAGAACAAAGAAACCCTCATGTCCCTGTGTCTCTTACTCAAGTGAAGATGTTGAGAGTCTCTCATTCAAACTGACATCCCAGGCCACCCTGCCACCTGGATGCTGAGGAGCCTCCCTGGCCCCCAACCTCCCCTCCTGCCCACAGCCTGGTGACATCAGACCTAGCACCATCATCTACTCAAACATCCTCAGTGCCTCCTGGGCCTGTGTAGCCCAGGCCCTCCTAGACCCCACCTCTACCTCTGCTCTTGCTATACTCAGCAGGGCAGATGTGTCCACCTTTGGGTCTGCCTTGCCCGGAGCACTCTCCACATGGCCCTCGTGCTACCTGCTTCCCTTGCACAGGCCTTGCTGGAGAGCCCTTTCCTGATCATAAATGCCAGCACCCCACCTACTTTCCTTGTGCCCGCCCTGGCTGTCACCCACAGCCTGGATCACTCCCTGACATAGGACTGCATCCCGCAAAGTGGAAGACCTCTGGTCTAGCTGTAGTCGGTAGTGCTGAGTGGGTGTGAAGGATGCCCCTCCAATGCCCCTCCCACCTTGCGGCATCCACTCTGCTCCCTCCCTGCCTCTCCCTGTCTGGGACTTCCAGAATCTGCCATAACAGCATTCCATTTCCACCTCCAGTCTGGAATTGTCTGCTCCCAAGGAGCTATGATGTCAATGTAGATCCAATCCAGCCTGGCCCTCACCATGACCCTCCTGGGACTTGCCCCTCTGCCCACTGCACCCACGTGTCTCTTGGTGACACTTCATGTTAGGTCACTTGACACCTGTGGTGCAGACACATCGTGCTGTACCGCTTTCAGCCAGAACAACCTCTTGCAGCTCCCTGCTTGCTGGAGTCTGGGATCAGGCCTCTCCTCTCCTACAGAGCTGCCCTACGTGCCAGCACACAGATGTGAGTGCCTTTCTTTACCACCCTGCTGCCCTTTGGCAGGCCTGCTGTTATACACTCCACATGGGCTGCAGGGGCTTCCCCAATGTCCCCCACAAGTTTCAGCTCTCTACGTCAGAAGCCCCAGCCCTGGATCCAGGGGGTGTCTGGGAAACATGGCATCTACATGCTGCTGGGCTCCCAGGAGCAAGGAGGAATGGGGGCTGCTGGGACAGGTGAGGTCTGGACAGAAGTCTTCGGCCCTGACAAGGATGTCCTGGGACTCGCTGTCCCCCATCCTCTGCCCCTGCCAACACCCTGACTTGGGCAACCCTTGCCCTCTTCTGGCTGTGTGAAGTGACCCAGGGAAGGATGAAGAAGGCTGTGGCAACAACACAGACAGGAGTCAGGAAGGCACTTCTGTGAAGGGTCAGAGAGGAGCTGTGTTACGTGTTATGGCGGTATGATCTCTGTCATATGGTCTTCTTGGTTGTTTTTAAAACCCTTAAAAAACACCTCAAAACCATTCTTAGCTTGCAGGACATAAAAACCAGCCCACTAGCTGGATTTGGTGGCCTCTGGCCGAGATGAGATGTCACTGGTGTGGATGAGGAGATGGCGACCATGAGGAATGGGTTGTCTGGCCCGAGCCACTGTTCAGATAGATCAAAATCTTTTATTGAGACAGGAACTAAAGGTGAATTCTGTAGGAGAGAATGGTGAGAGATCACTTTTTGGACTGACTAAATTCAATGTAATTCTTTTCTGTAATGTAGGAACTGTGGGAAAAAAATGAGTTCCTCTATAGAAAGAAAATACAAAATAAAAAATTTTATTTTCCTTTAAGAATTTCTTTTTTAAGACAGAGTTTGGCTCTTATAGTCCAGGGTTGAGTGCAATGGTGCCATCTCAGGTCACCGCAACCTCTGCCTCCTGGGTTCAGGCAATTCTCCTGCCTCAGCCTCCCAAGTAGCTGGGATTACAGGGATGCGCCACCATGCCCAGCTAAATTTTGTTGTATTTTTAGTAGAGACAGGGTTTCTCCATGTTGGTCAGGCTGGTCTCGAACTCCTGACCTCAGCTGATCCACCCCCCTTGGCCTCCCAGACTGCTGGGATTACAGGCATGAGCGATCATGCCCGGCCAAAGAAAATGTTTTTAAAAAGTCAGTAAAATTTGGGCTTAAAGGTGAAGAAAAAGATTTGAAAGCAAATACTGTTGCTTGCACTGTACTCTGACACCCAATTGGAAAAAAGGACAAGGGCTCTGAACCCTTCCAGAACAAAACACACCTTTGTGAAGAGGAAACATCTTTATGATTAAAGACTTTTACGATGAGTGACCTCCAGGTTTGTGGAACAGCTTGGATAATTACCCAAGTCATAAACCATGCTTGTGTGAATGCTGAGTGTGGCTGTGATGCATCAGTGGTTGCACCATGACCTCCCTCAGTGCCTCGGCTGGGCTGTGTGTTGAACAGACCCCAGACGCACCTCACACTCAGATGGGGCGCTCCTTACTTCTTCATCTCCTACAGCAAGTTGTTTTCATTTGATTTAGAAATTTACTGAGGTGAAATTAACATAACATAGAATCATTCTAAAACGAACAGCGGCATTTAGTACATCTATAATGTTATGCGACTACTACCTCTATTTTCAAAACATTCCCATCACTCCAAAGTAAAACCTCTTACCCATTAAGCAGTTTATCCCCATCTTCCTCTCCCTCCAGGCCCTGGCAACCACTAATCTGTATTCTTTCTCTACGAATTTACCTATTCTGGATATTTCATACAAATGGAATTACATAGTATGTGACCTTTTGTGTCTGGCTTCTTTCACTTGGCAGGTTTTGGAGGTTCATCCGTGTGTAGCATGTACAGAGCTTCCTTTTCATGGCTAAATTATACTCATTTGTATGTAGACACCACAATTAATCATTCATCCATTGACAGACATTTGGGCTGTTTGTACCTTCTGGCTATCATGAATACTACTGCTGTGAACGTGATATACACGTACTTGTTTGAGTACGTGTCTTCAATTATTTTGAGTATATATCTAGGAGTAGTACTATGTTCAAACTTTTGAGGAACCACCAAATTATTTTTCAGAGTAGTTGTGCCATTTTACATTCCGGCCAGTGATGTATGAGGATACCAATTTCTCCACATCCTCTTTTATCTTTTGGTTTTTTGATTATAGACATCCTAATGAATGTGAAATAGTAATCTCATTATGGTTTTGATCTGCGTTTCTCTAATGACTAATGATGTTAAGCATCGTTTCTTTTGCTTGTTAGCCATTCATATGTTTTCTTTGGAGAAACATTTATTCAAGTTCTTTGCCCTTTATTTATTTATTTATGAGACGGAGTCTTGCTCTGTCACCCAGGCTGGAGTGCAGTGGCATGATCTTGGCTCACTGCAACCTCCACTTCCTGAGTACCTGGGATTACAGGTGCATGCCACTACTCCCAGCTAGGTTTTGTATTTTTAGTAGAGACAGGGTTTCACTATGTTGGCCAGGATGGTCTTGAACTCCTGACCTCAAGTGATCTGCCCGCCTCGGCCTCCCAAAGTGCTGGGAATACAGGTGTGAGCCACCATTCCCAGCCCTTTGCCCGTTTTTAAATTTGGTTGCTTGTGTTTTGTTGTTGAGAAGACTTCTTTACATATTCTACATACTACACCCTTATCAAAAATATGATTTGCAGATTTCCTCCCAATCTACAGGATGCTTTTTTCTCTTTCTTTTTTTTGAGACAGATTCTTGCACTGTCACCCAGGCTGGAGTACACTGGTGCGATCTTGGCTCACTGCAACCTCTGCCTTCTGGGTTCAAGTGAAAGCCTCCAGAGTAGCTGGAACTACAGGTGCATGCCACCATGCCCAGCTAATTTTTGTATTTTTAGTAGAGACGGGGTTTCGCCATATTGGCCAGGCTGGTCTCAAACTCCTGACATCAGGTGATCTGCCTGCCTTAGCCTCCCAAAGTGCTGGGATAACAGGCTGAGCCACCACACTCAGCTTGTTTTCACTTTCTTGATAATATATTTTGATATTCAAGTTTTAAATTTTGATGAAGTCCAATTTATTTATTTTTTTTCTTTTGTTGCTCATGCTTTGGTGCCATATCTAGGAATCCATTGCCAAATCCAAGATTGGGAAGATTTACCCCTACACTTTCTTCTAAGAATTTTAGAGTTGTTAGCTCTTATATTTAGGTTGTTGATCTATTTGGAGTTAATTTTTGTATATGGCATAAGGTAGGGGTTCAACTTCACTCATTTTTTGAGACAGGGTCTTGCTTAGCTGTTCAAGCTGGAGTGCAGTGGTGATCAGAGCTGACTGTAGCCTTGAGCTGTTGGGCTAAAGTGATCCTCCTGCCTCAGCACCACTGGAGTAGGCACCACCACACCTGGCTATTTTTTTGTATTTTTTTTTGTAGAGGCAGAGTCTTGCTATGTTGCCCAGGCTGGTCTCAAACTTCTGGCCTCAAGCGATCCTCTCACCTTGGACTCCCAAAGTCCTGGGATTACAGGCATGAGCCACCACATCCGGCCCCAACATCATTCTTTTACATTTGGATATCTACTTGTCCCAGCACCATTTGCAGAAGGGCTATCTTTTCTCATTGATTGAAAGGTCTTGGTACCCTTGTTGAAAATCCACCTGCCACATATGTGTGGGTTTATTTCTGGACTTTCAATTTGATTCCACTAGTCTGTATGTCTTTGTGCCAGTACCACATTGTTTTGATTACTGCAGCTTTGTAGCAAGTTTTGAAAGTGGCAAGTCTAAGTCCTCTGACTTTGTTATTTTTCATGACTGTTTTGGCTACCCAGGGCTCTTTGTAACTTCATATGAATTTGAGGATCATCTTTTGTTTCTGCAAAAAAAAGGCCATTGTAATTTTGACAGGAATTGCATTGAATCTGTAGAACACTCTAGGTAGTTTTGACGATTAATATTGTCTTCCAATTCATGAACACATGATGCCTTTTATTTATTTGTGATTTCTTTAATTCCTTTCCGCAATGTTTTGCAGTTTTCAGTGAACAAGTCTTAAATCTCCTTGGTCAAATTTAGTCCTAGGTTTTAATTTTTCCTATTGATGCTATTGTATATGGAATTCCTTCCTTCATTTCCTTTTCACACTGTTCATGGCTGGTATACAGAAACAACTGATTTTGTGAGTTGGTCAGTTGCTGCGACTTTGCTGGATTTGCTTATTAGCTCTAGTAGCTTTTTTGTGGGTTCTTTTGGATTTCATATACACGGAGTCACATCTTACGGAAAAAGAATTTAACTTCATTTCCCAACTGGATGTCTTTTATTTCTTTTTCTTGACTAACTGTTCTGGTTAGAACGTGCAATACAAGGCTGCATAGTGGCATGTTTGTCTTGTTCCCAACCTTAGGGCAAAAGTTTTGTTCTTCACTACTGTGTATGATGTCAGCTTGAGGGTTTTCACAAATGCCCTTTATCATGTTGAGGAGGTCCCCTTCCATTACAAGTTTTATGAATGCTTTTTTTCTTTAATTGTGAAAGTGTTAGATTTTGTCAAATGTCTTAGTTGCATAAATTGAGATGATCATAGTTTTTCTCCTTCATTCTATTAATGTGATGAATTACAACACTAGGTTTTCTTATGTTGAACCACCCTTATATCCTGGGTTAAATCCCACTTGGTCATATCTAGGCTCACTGCAAGCTCCGCCTTCTGGGTTCACGCCATTCTCCTGCCTCAGCCTCCCGAGTAGCTGGGACTACAGGTGCCCACCACCATGCCCGGCTAATTTTTTTGTATTTTTAGTAGAGACGGGGTTTTACTGTGTTAGCCAGGATGGTCTCGATCTCCTGACCTCGTGATCTGCCCTCCTTGGCCTCCCAAAGTGCTGGGATTACAGGCATGAGCCACCGTGCCCGGCCCATTTTTAAGATTTTTTTTTGAGGTGGAGTTTTGCTCTGTCACCCAGGCTGGAGTGCAGTGGCACAATCTCATACCTGTGCCTGAGTTCAACCTCTGCCTCCTGGGTTCAAGCGATTCTCCTGCCTAGCCTCCTGAGTAGCTGGGATTACAGGTGCCCACAACCACGCCTGGCTAATTTTTGTATTTTTAGTAACAACGAGGTTTCGCCATGTTGGCCAGGTTGGTCTCAAACTCCTGACCTCAGGTGATCCGCCTGCCTTGGCCTCCCAAAGTGCTGCGAATACAGGTGTGAGCCACTGTGTCAAGCCCATTTTTAAGATATTTTCTTAGTGATTACCATGATGATTGCAATGAACATTCTAATATCCTAAAACAATTTATACCAGTTTAACCTCAGTAACATACAAAATCTTTGCTTCTCTACAGATGTTACCCCCTTTATGTTGTTGTCATCACAGATTACATCTTTATACATAATGGGGTAAAAAACATAGACTTATAATGCAGATCTTTTATGCATTTGTCCTTTAAATCACTTAGGAAATATGTAATGGCAAAAACCACAATTAATTTTGCACCAACCTAATACAAAGTGTACTTAGAAACCAAAATACAGGGATACTAACTTTTATACTTACCTATGTCGTTACGTTTACTGGAGGTCTTTATTTTTGTATGGCTTTGAGTCCCTGTCTAGTGTTCTTTCATTTCAACCTTTAGAACTCCCTTTAAAAGCATTTCTTGTGGGGCAGTCTATTTGTAACAAGCTTCCTCAGCTTTTATCTTTCTGGATATGTTTTAGTTTCTCCTTCATTTTGAAGAATAATTTTGCCAGATAACAGAATTCTTAGTTGACAGGTTTTTTTTCCCCCTCTTAGCAGTTTAACTAAGCTGTCCCACTGCCTTCCAACCTCCATGGGTTCTGATGAAAAACTGGCTAGAAATCTTACCCAGAACCCCTTGTTCAGGGATAGGTCTCCTCTCTTGCTGCTTTCAAGATTCCTTGTATTTCAACAATTTGATGACAAAGAGACCTGGTGTGGATCACTTTAAACAGACTCTACTCAGTTTGTTGAACTGCTTGCATGTGTAGACATGTCTTTCATCACATCTGGGATACTCTCAGGCATTATTTCTTCAAATATTTTTTCCATCCCCTTCTCTACTCTTTTCCTTCTTGAACATCCCTACTATGAATGTTGGTCTACTTGATGGTGTCTCATGGTCCATTAAGTTCACTTTTCTTCTTTTTTTTGAGATGGAGTCTCACTCCGTCAACTAGGCTGGAGTACAGTGGCACAATTTCGGCTCAATGCAACCTCCACCTCCCCGGTTGAAGCAATTCTCCTGCCTCAGCCTCCAGAGTAGCTGGGACTACAGGCATGCACTACCACACCCAGCTGATTTTTGTATTTTCAGTAGAGACAGGGTTTCACCATGTTGGCCAAGATGCTCTTGATCTCCTGACCTCAAGTGACCTGCTTGCCTTGGCCTCCCAAAGTGCTGGGATGACAGGCGTGAGCCACCACGCCCAGCCATTAAGTTCACTTTTCTTAGATCTTTTTTCTCCTCAGACTGAATGATTTCAATTGTCCTATCTTCAAGTTTGCCGATTTTTCTGCCTGCTCAAATCTGCTGAAACCCTCTAGCAAAATTTCCACTTCATTTTTTAGTTCCAGACTTTCTATGTTTCTTTTACGATTTGTACTTCTTATTGATATTTTCATTTTGTTCACACATCATTTTCCGGGTTCTTTTAGTTCTCTATGGTTTCTTTTTTCTTTCTTGAGGCGGAGTCTTGCTCTGTCACCCAGGCTGGAGTGCAGTGGTGTGATCTCAGCTCACTGCATGCTCTGCCTCCCAGGTTCATGCCATTCTCCTGCCTCAGGCTCCAGAGTAGCTGGGACTACAGACGCCCGCCACCACGCCTGGCTAATTTTTTGTATTTTTAGTAGAGATGGGGTTTCATCATGTTAGCCAGGATGGTCACGATCTCCTGACCTCATGATCCGCCTGCCTTGGCCTCCCAAAGTGCTGGGATTACAGGCACGAGCCACCACGCCTGGCCTAGTTCTCTATGGTTTCTCTCACCTCTCTGAGCATATTTGAGGCAGCTGATTTAAAGTTTTTGTCTACTTAAGTCCAATGTCTGTGCTTTCTCCAGCACACTTTCTGTCAGTTTACTTTTTTCCTTCGAATGGGACATATTTTCTTGCTTCGTTATATGCTTCATGATTTTTGCTTTGTTAAAAACTGCACAACTGAATATTAAAATGTGGTATCCCCCCCGCCCAGGCTTTGCTGTTTTTGATTGTTGAATACTAGAGTCACATGTTCATTTAGTGACTTTTCCAAACTATTTTTCCAAAGACTATTCTTTGTCGAGTACACTGAAGTCTTTTTCTTTAGCTTGTGTTCAACTAGTGTTTTGACAGAGATTTCTTTGAATATCAAGAGAAAAATAAAAACAAAACACTTCTCTCAGTCTTTGTGGATTGACTTTGTGTTGGGTACTTTTTAAACACTGTTTACAACTCTTTCTGAGTTGACTGCCTTCAGTGAGCCTAGAGATTAGCCAGAGTTTTCGAGAAAGCTTATGGTTTTAACAGGTCTTTTCTGAGCACACATCCAGTCCTGGGCATGCATGTGACTTCCTGGAGTCCCCAAAATATACAGGTGCTTTTTTTTTTTTTCAAATTTATTATTTTTTTTCTGAGACAGAGCCTCACTCCAATTGCCCAGGCTAGAGTGCAGTGGCATGATCTTAGCTCACTGCGACCCCCGCCTACCAGGTTCAAGCAATTCTTGTGCTTCAGCCTCCCAAGTAGCTGGGATTACAGGTATGTGCCACCACACCTGGCTAATTTTTGTACTTTTAGTAGAGACAGGGTTTTACCGTGTTGGCCATGCTGGTCTCAAACTCCTGGCCTCAAGCAATCTGCCCGCCTCGGCCTCTCAGAGTGCTGGGATTATAGGTGAGAGTCATCACACCCAGCCTTTCTTAATTTTTTAGTAGAGATAGGGTCCTGCCATGCTATACTGCCTGGTCCTGAACGCCTGGCCTCATACAATCCTCCTGCCTTGGCCTCTCAAAGTGCGCAGATTATAGGTGTGAGCCACCACACCCAGTCCAAGGGTGCTTTTGAATGCCTTTATTTCCCCACAAGAAACTCCTCAGCTTTTCTTCCTAGGCTTTAGATGGCCAACTGTATGGGTAACCATAGTACAAAGGCCTGGACCAGAGTAGAGTCCTGAGGGGAGGGGGCTGCCACTAGCCTGGTTGTTGAATTGGGAAGGAGTCAGGAGTATAGGGCAAATCAAAGGACCCTGGTGGCCATCATGTCATACCTCTTTATGTCAAGTGGTGAAATCACAGTTCTGCTCAAGGTGCCAGGGGCCAGGCCAGGTCAACTTCCTTGCTGACATCCAGCCTTGGCTCCTTGAGTCAGAGTACCCCCCTCACCCTCCCCACCTGTGATGACACAGATGCCTCCTAGGGGTAAGCACAGGGTTCCTTGGACATCACTTCCCCAGAATAAGGGCACCAGTGGAGAACTGTTCTTAAAGTACCTGGCTGCTGATAGTGAGGGCAGATGGCTTCCAGCTCAGTATCACTACAGCAGGGGGTACCACAGGCTGCAGATCCAGGGTGGGTCACAGCAGGAGCATCACTCACATGGGCCTGGGCTGCAGGGGTCCAAGGGGATGGTCCTGGAGCTGAGAGCTCCATCTCTGCCACCTCACGGCGAGTTCTGAGGCTGGGCATGACTAGGACCTGAAGACCGTCAAGAACACAGGTGAGTATACAGAACACAGGTGAGTATACAGACAGGCTAGCTCTAGGGATTCACCCTCCCATCAGGCCAGGGTCTTTTCCTCCACCCTTGCGGCCCAAGACCTGAAGAGGGCCCAGTGCTGCTAGGTCTCAGGAGCTGATGCTATGTTCCCTGATCTTGGACCCAAAAAGAGGGAGTCAGCCATGCAGACACAGACTCACAAGCCAGGGCCACAGGTACAAAGGGGCAAGATGATGACCCTAAGGAAAAGTGGGGTCACTGTGCCCAGGCCTGCCATGCTAGGAGGGCAGCCCCCACAGGGTCTGTGTCCTGCTGTGGAGCTTGTGTACTGCTGTGGGCCTGTGTCCTGCTGTGGGCCTGTACCCTGCTGTGGGCCTGTGTCCTGCTGTGGGCCTGTGTACTGCTGCGGGGCTGTGTCCTGCTGTGGGGCTGTGTCCTGCTGTGGGCCTATGTCCTTCCTGCTGTGGGGCTGTGTCCTGCTGTTGGGGCTGTGTCCTGCAGTTGGGCCTGTGTCTTGCTGTGGGGCTGTGTCCTGCTGTGGTCCTGTACCCTGCTGTGGGCCTGTGTCCTGCTGTGGGCCTGTACCCTGCTGTGGGCCTGTGTCCTGCTGTGCCTGTGTCCTGCTGTGGGGCTGTGTCTTGCTGTGGGCCTGTGTCCTGCTGTTGGGCCTGTGTCCTGCTGTGGGGTTGTGTCCTGCTGTGGGGCTGTGTCCTGCTGTGTGGCTGTGTCCTGCTGTGCCTGTGTCCTGCTGTGGGGCTGTGTCCGGCTGTGGGACTGTGTCTTGCTGTGGGGCTGTGTCCTGCTGTGGGCCTGTGTCCTGCTGTGCCTGTGTCCTGCTGTGGGGCTGTGTCCTGCTGTGGGCCTGTGTCCTGCTGTGGGCCTGTATCCTTCTGTAGGCCTGTGTCCTGCTGTGGGCCTGTGTCCTGCTGTGGGCCTGTACCCTGCTGTGGGCCATACCCTGCTGTGGGCCTGTATCCTGCTGTGGCCACTCTTCTCACTCTTTGTTGCTGACATTCACAATGCTCTGAAGCTGGGCATACCAGACCCACCTAGAGTGGGAGAACAGCAGCTCCAAAGGGTGAGCAGCCAGGGGCAGCCTGTGCTGCAGCCCCACATATCATCATTATGTGTCAACGCCTACCAATCCTAGTGGTCAATTCTGAGTTGCACCATCCTGGCAGCATCCACAGCAGGTGTTCCCATCTTTACTTGCCTGGGACGTTCTCCCACTGCACCAGCTACTCCCTCCTAGCCTCTCATTCCCCATTTCATATTGGCATCCCAGTGTGTACTTCTGCACTGCCACTAACTTCCTTGGTGATTATGTCCAGTCTTGAGGCATCAATACCCTTGTTAAGACTCACAAACTTGGGCTCGTCTCCAGTCCTAACTACTCCCTGTGAGCAGGAGAGAGGACACTCCCATGTGGAGGCATGATGAGTTCCTCACATGTACCACGTTACTGATTCCCGCTACCCCCTCACTGTGTAAATGCATCATACCCTGCCCGGGTGCCCACTGGGAGCACTGACATACCTCAGCCCTTCACTCACATTGTACTGACACTGACTCTTCTGTCCTTCATGAGCACCAGCTGAGAATGAGGGTGTGGTCGAGGGGATCTGCAAAGGTGATGTGAGGAAAGGTGGCAGAAGGATGGTGCAGGGAGTCAAGATGATGGTAGGTGTCACCCGTAGGCTATGTGGGGAAGAAAGAAGGGCTGGGTGGTACTCCTGGACTCAGATCACTATCAAGGAAGAATGCACAACTAGTGGTCTGGGTGAAAAGGTCAGAGGACAAGTGTAGGGAAAAGCTAGAGGGAGAAGGCAAGGAGATATGAACAGAGCTCACAGGAATGGTCAGTATGGACCAATGATAAGGGGCCTTGGCTGTCAGATGAAGGTGAAGCACTGGCCACATTTCTGTGTCAGGAGAGACAAAACTAATATCTCAAGATTAACTTGGCAGGGTGCTCAGAGGAATGGTGGGGGATGAGATTCTAAGCAGGTACAGCACTAAGGTGCCTACCATGTGGCAGCAGAAATGGAGGAGATATGGGGGATGGGGATGACAAGGCCCTCAGTGACTGCATCTGCCTGCCCTTACAGTGCAGGTGCCGTTTCCTCGAGGGAAACCTCTCCCCATCCAAGGGGTGCTGTAATAATCTGCAATATTTATTTAGTTCATTTTATTTAAAAATACTTTAAATTCTCATTGTTTCTGAATAGGGGCACAGTCACCTCAAAATTTAAAAGGTAAGAAGGATTTATGGTGAAAATTCCCCAAACATCCACTCAGTTTCCCTTGTTTCTAGTGTACCATTCCAGATTAATCTACGTTTACACAGCAAATATATAAACATACGTTTGCCTTTTAATGACAAATTACACCCAACTATGCTATGGTTTCACACCTTATTTTTCTCACTTCATTATGTGTGGGATCTTGCTTACCAGGACACAGAATAAATGCCCCCTCCCCCCCAGGTCCATATCCTAATCTCTGGTACTTGTGCTTATGTTACACTACATACCAAAGGGACTTTGCAGAGGGAATTAAGGTTATGGACGTGAATTACCCTGGTGGACCCAATGTAATCAAATGAGCCCTTAAAAGCCTGAGAAGGATCTGAGGGCCACGTGGAAGGACCTCGGAGAGCTAAGGGCCACTCAGGCTGGCAGCCAGCACTTCTGAGGACCAACCCCAAGAAAAACAGGTTCGGCCAATAGCCTGAACAAGCTTGGAAGTGGAATCTCCTGGCTAAAGGCTAAGCCAGCTCTTCAGGAGTCAGACAACTGGAAGAGCCAGCCACCACCCTCCCACAGCAAGCAGCCACAGGATGCGCCCTGGCCGATCCCTCAGCACCTTCCCCCTTGGGGGAGAACTGGCCGAAACTCTCCTCCCTTCCCAGAGTACCTCCTCCACATGCAGAGCGACTCCACTACTGACTGGGCCTCCCAGGCAGGACATCTGAGACCGAGCGAAACCCCCCTTCTCCCCCAGCTCTGCTCTGTGCATCTCCAACTTCACATCGAACACCAGGAACCATGAACCCACCCTGTCTCCCACGTGCCGGGAACCACCCCATCGCGCTGCTGCCCGGTGTAGGGAAAAGAAAGAGAGATCAGACTGTTACTGTGTCTGTGTAGAAAGGGAAGACATAAGAAATTCCATTTTGACCTGTACCTTGAACAATTGCTTTGCTGAGATGCTGTTAATTTGTAACTTTGCCCCAGCCACTTTGCCACAACTTTGAGCTCACAAAAACATGTGTTGTATGGAATCAATGTTTAAGGGATCTAGGGCTGTGCAGGATGTGTCTTGTTAATAAAATGTTTACAAGCAGTATACTTGGTAAAAGTCATCGCCATTCTCTAGTTTCAATAAACCAGGGGCACAATGCACTGCGATAAGCCGCAGGGACCTCTGCCTTGGAAAGCGGGGTATTGTCCAAGGTTTCTCCCCATGTGATAGTCTGAAACATGGCCTTGTAGGATGAGAAAGACCTGACCATCCCCCAGCCCGACACCCGTAAACGGTCTGTGCTGAGGTGGATTAGTAAAAGAGGAAAGCCTCTTGCAGTTGAGACAGAGGAAGGTCACTGTCTCCTGCCTGCCCCTGGGAACTGAATGTCTCGGTATAAAACCCGGTTGTACATTTGTTCAACTCTGAGATAGGAGAAAAACCGCCCTATGGTGGGAGGTGAGACATGTCTGCAGCAATGCTGCCTTGTTATTCTTTACTCCACCGAGATGTTTGGGCGGAAACATAAATCTGGCCTACGTGCACATCCAGGCATAGCACCTCCCCTTAAACATGACACAGATTCTTTTGCTCACCTGTTTTTTTTGCTGACCTTCTCCCTATTATCACCCTGCTCTCCTACCGCAATCCTCTTGCTGAGATAATGAAAATAATAATCAATAAAAACTGAGGGAACTCAGAGACCGCTGCTGGTGCCGGTCCTTGGTATGTTGAGTGCCGGTCTCCTGGGCCCACTGTTGTTTCTCTGTACTTTGTCTCTGTGTCTTATTTCTTTTCTCAGTCTCTCATCCCACCTGACGAGATATCCTACAGGTGTGGAGGGGCAGGCCACCCCTTCACTCCATCGCTCCGCCTGAGCTCGAATGGTGGCATCGACACGCGGGAATGCCACCAGCCTGCAGGCGGAGTCCTGGCTTGGCCCCTCGCGGTGACCTTACCCCGGGCTTTCCCAGGAGACCCCCTCCCGGAGGCAGCCCCCAGAGGCTCTGACCTCCAGCCCCCGCCTCCTCCCCCCCTGGCGCTCCCACAACCCCCAGCGCGGCTCCGTCCCCGCCCGGGGTCGCCATCTCTCTGCCCGCCCCGCCTGAGCCCTGAGAGGCCCCTGGGCCCCCCAACCACAGGGGCATCAGGGACAACCGGACACGGGGTCTGCGGCGTGGAGCTTCGCGGAACTAACCTCAACCGGTCGCGCTTGGAAGGGAGGCAGCACCGCGGCATGAAGGCTTCTCAGCCAACGCCGGCTGACCCCCGGAAGTCCCGCCCCGAATTCCGGCCCGCCGCTCGTTCTGTCTGGGACAGCGTAGCCTCTCTAGACGGCGGGAGGCCGGGGCGACTCTGTGGTTCAGCCCCAGACCTGGTCCCGCTAACCCTGAGGCCAGGGACGCTTCTGTTCCCCGTTTTTCAGAGTGGACCCCTGCACTGAACAAGGCAGCAACTGAAGAAAAGGGGACACTATCAGAAATGCAGAGATAATGAGACATACTGTTGTAGTGGGAGATTTTAATACACAGGCCCTCAGAATCGGAACAGATTGTAGTTTGATAAAAATATAAGGATACGTTTTTTGGAAGAACTGAATCATTCAATCAGTAAGTGATTAGATAGATAGATGGAAGAATTCAAATTCCTTCAGTAGATAATATGTTTTCGTGAGATTGCGCATGGATCATTTGTAATACAAAAATGAATTGTACACTTGGACGTAAAGAATACAAATAAGGCTGGGTGCGGTGGCCCACGCCTGTAATTCCAGCACTTGGGAGGCCGAGGCGGGCGGATGGCTTGAGGCCAGGCGTTTGAGACCAGCCTGGGCAATATAGGGAGACTCCATCTCTACAAAAAATACAAAAGTTAGCCAGGTGTGATGGTGTGTGCCTGTAGTCCCAGCTACTCAGGAGGCTGAGGTGGGCGGATTGCTCGAGCCGGGGAATGTGCGGCTGCAGTGAGCCAGGATCACACCATTGCACCGATGAGAGAGTGAGACTCTGTTTCAAAAAAAAGAAACAAACAACAACCACCAAAAAACCCCCACAAATATTTTAATGTTCATTTTGCAGGCAGATTAAACTATCAAAATCAGGAATACATAATAAAAAATACGTGACAAATTCTATTGGAATTTAAGAAACACTGTCTAGATAACCCCCTTTTATTTTTTTGAAGTTCAGGCTGAGGTGCTCTCAGTTGGAGATGAGGAACTTATTGGAAGCTGGAGTAAAGGTCACTCTTGCTATGTTTTAGCAAAAAGTTTGGCAGCATTTTGGCCATGCCCTAGAGATCTATGGAACTTTGAGCTAGAGAGAGATGATTTAGGGCATCTGGTAGAAGAAATTTCTAAGCAGCAAAGCATTCAACATGTGACATACCTTTTTCTGAAAGTGTACAGTCATATGCATTCACAAAGAGATGGCCTGAAATTGGAATTTATGTTTATTTTTTAATTTTTAATTTTTTTATTTCCATAGGTTTTAAAGTTTTTTATTTCCATAGGTGGTGGTGTTTGGTTACATGAGTAAGTTCTTTAGTGGTGATTCGTGAGATTTTGGTGCACCCATCACATGGGCAGTATACATTGAACCCAATTTATAGTCTTTTATCCCTCACGCACTTCCCACCCTTTCCCCGCCCCCCGTCCCAGTCCCCAACGTCCATTGTATCCTTCTTATGCCTTTGCATCCTCATAGCTTAGCTACCTCTCATGAGTGAGGACATACGATGTTTGGTTTTCCATTCCTGAGTTACTTCACTTAGAATAATAGTCTCCAATCCCATCCAGGTTGCTGTGAATGCCATTAATTCACTCCTTTTTATGGCTGAGTAGTATTCCATCATATATATATATCATATACATATATCACATATATATGATATATATGATGGAATATTACTTTCTATATATATGTATAGATATACACATATATATACACACACATACACACACACACACACACACATATATATATGCCACAGTTTGTTTATCCACTCGTTGATTGATGGGCATTTGGGCTGCTTCCACATTTTTGCAATTGTGAATTGTGCTGCCATAAACATGCATATACAAGTATGTTTTTCGTATAATGACTTATTTTCCTCTGGGTAGATACACAGTAGTGGGATTGCTGGATGAAATGGTAGTTCTTGGTAGTTCTACTTTTTGTTCTTTAAGGATTCGCCACACTGTTTTCCATAGTGGTTGTACTAGTTTACATTCCCACCAGCAGCATGGAAGTATTCCCTTTTCACCGCATCCATGCCATCTATTATTTTTTGATTTTTGATTATGGCCATTCTTGTGGGAGTAAGGTGGTATTGTTTTGTGGTTTTGATTTGCATTTCCCTGATCATTAGTGATGTTGAGCATTTTTTCATGTTTGTTGGTCATTTGTATATCTTGTTTTGAGAATTGTCTGTTCATGTCCTTAGCCCCCTCCCCAATTTTTTTTTTTTTTTTTTGAGACGGAGTTTTGCTCTTGTTGCCCAGGCTAGAGTGCAATGGCACGATCTTGGCTAACCACAACCTCTGCCTCCTGGGTTCAAGCGATTCTCCTGCCTCAGCCTCCTGAGTAGTACAGGCATGCACCATCATGCCCGGCTAATTTTGTATTTTAGTAGAGACGGGGTTTCTCCATGTTGGTCAGGCTGGTCTGGAACTCCCAACCTCAGGTGATCCACCTGCCTCAGCCTCGCAAAGTGCTGGGATTACAGGAGTGAGCCACCGGGCCCGGCCGTTAGCCCCCTTTTTGATGGGATTATTTCTTGTTAATTTGTTTGAGTTTCTTGTAGATTCTGCATGTTAGTCCTTTGTTGGATGTATAGATTGTGAAGATTTTCTCCCACTCTGTGGGTTGTCTGTTTACTCTGCTGACTCTTCCTTTTGCTGTGCAAAAGGCCTTTAGATTAGTTTAGTCCCACCTATTTATCTTTGTTTTTGTTGCATTTGCTTTTGGGTTCTTGGTCATGAAATCTTTGCCTAGGCCAATGTCTAGAAGGGTTTTTCTGATGTTATCTTGTAGAATTTTTATATTTTCAGGTCTTAGATTTAAGTCCTTGATCCATCTTGAGTTGATTTTTATAACGTGAAAGATGAGGATCCAGGTTTATTCTCCTACATGTGGCTTGCCAACTATCCCAGCACTATTTGTTGAATAGGGTGTTTTTCCCCACTTTATGTTTTTGTGTGCTTTGTTAAAGGTCAGTTGGCTATAAGTATTTGAGTTTATTTCTGGGTTCTCTATCCTGTTCCATTGGTCTATGTGCTTATTTTTATAGCAGTACCATGCTGTTCTGGTGACTATGGCCTCATAGTATAGTTTGAAATCAGGTACTGTGATGCCTCCAGGTTTGTTCTTTTTGCTTAGTCTTGTTTTGGCTATGCAGGCTGATTTTTGGTTCCATATGAATTTTAGGATTGTTTTTTCTAGTTCTGTGAAGAATGATGGTGGTATTTTGATGGGAGTTGCATTGAATTTGTAGATTGCTTTTGGCAATATGGTCATTTTCTCAATATTGATTCTACCCATCCATGAGCATGGGATGTGTTTCCATTTGTTTGTGTCATCTATGATTTCTTTTAGCAGTGTTTTGTAGTTTTCCTTGTAGAGGTCTTTCACCTCCTTTGTTAGGAATATTCTGAAGTATTTCATTTTTTGCAACTATTGTAAAAAGCGTTGAGTTCTTGATTTGACTATCAGCTTGGTTGCTGTTGGTGTATAGCAGAGCTACTGATTTGTGTACGTTAATTTTGTATCCTGAAATTTGCTGATTCATTTATCATTTGTAGGAGCATTTTGGAGGCGTCTTTAGGGTTTTCTAGGTATATGATCCATCATCAACAAATAGCGACAGTTTGACTTCCTCTTTACCGGTTTGGATGCCCTTTGTTTTTTTCTCTTTTCTAATTGTTCTGGCTAGGACTCCTAGTACTATGTTAAATAGAAGTGGTGACAGTGGGCATCTTTGTCTTGTTCCAGTTCTCAGAGGGAATGCTTTCAACTTTTACTTGTTCAGTATTATGTTGGCTGTGGGTTTATCATAGATAGCTTTTATTACATTGAAGTATCTCCTTTGTATGCTGATTTTGCTGAAGGTTTCAATCATAAAGGGATACTGGATTTTGTAGGGTGCAGCCCTATGGGGCTTAGCGGGTATTCTCCCGGTATGTGGAGATGAGAGATTGTAATAAATAAAGACACAAGACAAAGAGATAAAGAGAAAGCAGCTGGGCCTGGGGGACCACTACCATCAAGACATGGAGACCGGTAGTGGCCCTGAATGGCTGGGCACACTGATATTTATTGCATACAAGACAAGGGGGGAAGGATAAGGAGGGTGAATCTTCTCAGTGATTGACAAGG
This sequence comes from Symphalangus syndactylus, assembly GCF_028878055.3. NCBI lineage: Eukaryota > Metazoa > Chordata > Mammalia > Primates > Hylobatidae > Symphalangus > Symphalangus syndactylus. The sequence continues at coordinate 143,776,254 of NC_072429.2, forward strand.
TGAAGCAAGTCACGTGATCATAGGACAGGGGGCCCTTCCCTTTTAGGTAGAGGAAGTAGAGAGAGAAGGCAGCATACGTCAGCGTTTCCTTCTATGCACTTATAAAAAAGATCAAAGACTTTAAGACTTTCACTATTTCTTCTACCGCTATCTACTATGGACTTCAAAGAGGAACCAGGAGTATGAGAGGAACATGAAAGTGGACAAAGAGCCTGATCATTGAAGCACAGCACCACAGGGAGGGGTTTAGGCTTCCAGATGACTGTGGGCAGGCCTGGATAATATCCAGCCTTCCACAAGAAGCTGGTGGAGCAGAGTGTTCCCTGACTCCTCCAAGGAAAGGAGACTCCCTTTCATGGTCTGCTAAGTAATGGGCATCTTCCCAGACTCTGAGGTTACTGCTTGACCAAGGAGCCCTCCAGCAGCCCTTATGAGGGCGTGACAGAGGGCTCACCTCTTGCCTTCTAGGTCACTTCTCACAATGTCCCTTCAGCACCTGACCGTATACCCACTGGTTATTCCTAGGTTATATTAGTAATGCAACAAAGAGTAATATTAAAACCTAATGATTAATGTTTATAATAATGATTGATAATTATCCATGATCATCTCTATATCTAATTTGTATTATGACTATTCTTATTCTAACTATTTTCTTTATTATACTGAAACAGTTTGTGACTTCAGTCTCTTGCCTCAGCACCTAGGTAAACTTTTGCCCACAGGATTTTGCCAAATGCTTTTTCCGTGTCTGTTGAGATGATGTGATTTTTGTTTTTAATTCTGTTTATGTGGTGTGTCACTTACTGACTTGCATATGTTAAACCATCCCTACATCCCTAGTATGAAACCTACTTGATCATGGTGGATTATCTTTTTGATATGTGTTGGATTCAGTTAGCTAGCATTTTGTTAAGGATTTTTGCATCTATGTTCATCAGGGATATTGGTCTGTAGTTTTCTCTTTTTTGTTATGTTCTTTCCTGGTTTTGGTATTAGGGTGATACTGGCTTCATAGAGTGATTTAGGGAGGATTCCTAAATTTGTATCTTTCCAGGAATTTATCCATCTCCTCTAGGTTTTCTAGTTTATGCACATAACGGTGTTCATAGTAGCCTTGAATGATCTTTTGTATTTCTGTGGTGTTGGTTGTAATATATCCTGTTTCTTTTCTAATTCTGCTTATTTGGAGCTTCTTTTCTTTTCTTTTGAAATGGAATTTCGCTCTTTTTGCCCAGGCTGGAGTGCAATGGCCTGATCTCGGCTTACTGCAACCTCTGCCTCCTGGGTTCAAGCAATTCTCCTGACTCAGCCTCCCAAGTAGCTGGGATTACAGGCACCTGCCACCACACCCGGCTAATTTTTTGTATTTTTAGTAGAGATGGGGTTTCACCATGTTGGCCAAGATGGTCTCAATCTCTTGATCTTGTGATCCACCTGCCTCAGCCTCCGAAAGAGCTGGGATTACTGGAGCTTCTTTCTTGTTTTCTTGGTTAATCTTCCCAATGGTCTATCAATTTTATTTATCTTTTCAAAGAGCCAACTTTCTGTTTCATTTATCTTTTGTATTTTTTTGTTGTTGTTTCAATTTTATTTAGTTCTGCTCTGATCTTGGTTATTTCCTTTCTTCTGCTGGATTTGGGCTTGGTTTGTTCTTATTTCTCTAGTTCCTTGAGTGTGACCTTAGATTGTCTATTTGTGCTCTTTCAGACTTTTTGATGAAGATATTTAAGGCTATGAACTTTCCTCTTACCACCACCTTTGCAGTATTCCAGAGGTTTTGATAGGTTGTGTCACTACTGTTGTTCAGTTCAAAGAATTTTTTAATTTCTATCTTGATTTCATTGTTGACCCAGTGATAATTCAGGAGAAGGTTATTTAATTTCCATGTATTTGCATGGTTTTTTTTTTTTTTTTTTTGAGACAGAGTCTCACTCTGTCACCCAGGCTGGAGTGCAGTGGCATGATCTCGGCTCACTGCAAGCTCCACCTCCTGGGTTCATGCCATTCTCCTGCTTCAGCCTCTCTGAGTACCTGGGACTACAGGCACCTGCCACCACACCCGGCTAATTTTTTTGTATTTTTAGTAGAGACGGGGTTTCACCATGGTCTCGATCTCCTGACCTTGTGATCTGTCCGCCTTGGCCTCCCAAAGTGCTGGGATTACAAGCGTGAGCCACCACACCTGGCCTACTGCATGGTTTTGAAGGTTTCTTTTGGAGTTGATTTCCAGCTTATTCCACTGTGGTCTAAGAGAGTACTTGATATAATTTCAATTTTCTTAAATGAATTGAGAATTGTTTTGTGGCATATTATATGTTCTATTTTGGAGAAAGTTCCATGCATTGATGAATAGAATGTATATTATGCAGTTGTTGGATAGAATGTTCTGTAAATATCTATTAAGTCTATTTGTTCCAGAGTATAGTGTAAATTCATTGTTTCTTTATTAACTTTCTGTCTTGATGACCTATCTAGTGCTGTTGGTGGAGTACTAAAGTCCCCCACTGTTATTGTGTTACTGTCTATCTCATTACTTAGGTCTAGTGGTAATCGTTTTATAAATTTGGGAGCTCAAGTGTTAGGTGCATATATATTTAGGATTGTGATATTTTCCTGTTGAACAAGGCCCTTTATTATTATATGTTTCTCTTTGTCTTTTTTAACTGCTATTGCTTTAAAGTCTGTTTTGTCTGATATAAGAATAGCTACTCCTGCTTGCTTTTGGTGTCCATTTGCATGGAATGTCTTAAGGAAAAATACCTTAAGTTTAAGTGAGTCCTTATGGGTTAGGTGAGGAGTCTCTTGATGGCAGCAGATACTTGGTTGGTGAATTCTTACCCATTCTGCAATTCTACACCTTTTAAGTGGAACATTTAGGCTATTTACATCCAATATTAGTATTGAGATGTGAGGTACTATTCCATTCGTCATGGTATTTGTTGCATGTATACCTCGGTTTTTTTTTTTTTTTTGAGATGGTGTCTCACTTTGTCACCCAGGTTGGAGTGCAGTGGTGTGATCTTGGCTCACTGTAAGCTCTGCCTTCTGGGTTCATGCCATTCACCTGCCTCAGCCTTCTGAGTAGCTGGGACTACAGGTGCTCGCTACCACACCCAGCTAATTTTTTTGTATTTTTAGTAGAGACGGGGTTTCACTGTGTTAGCCAGGATGGTCGCGATCTCCTGACCTCGTGATCCACCTGCCTCGGCCTCCCAAAGTGCTGGGATTACAAGTGTGAGCCACCACACCGAGCCACCTTGGTTTTTTTAAATTGTATTTTTGTTTTATAGGTCCTATGAGATTTGTGTTTTAAGGACGTTCTGTTTTGATGTGTTTCCAGGATTTGTTTCAAGATTTAGAGCTCTTTTAGCAGTTTTGTAGTGCTGGCTTGGTAGTGGTGAATTATCTCAGCACTTGTTTGTCTGAAAAAGACTGCGTCTTTCCTTCATTTATGAAGCTTAGTTTCACTGGGTACAAAATTCTGGGCTGATAATTGTTTTGTTTAAGGAGGCTGAAGATAGGGCCCTAATCTCTTCTAGCTTGTAGAGTTTGTGCTGAGAAATCTGTTGTTAGTCTGATAGGTTTATCTTTATAGATTACCTGGTGCTTTTGCCTCACAGCTCTTAAGATTCTTACCTTCATCTTGACTTTAGATAACGGATGATGATGTGCCCAGGTGATGATCTTTTTATGATGAATTTTCCAGGTGTTTTTTCAGTTTCTTGTATTTGGATGTCTAGGTCTCTAGCAAGGCTGGGGAAGTTTTCCTTGATTATTCCCCCAGATACGTTTCCCAAACTTTTAGATTTCTCTTCCTCCTCAGGAATGCCAATTATTCTTAGGTTTGGTTGTTTAACATAATTCCAAAGTTCTTGGAGGCTATGTTCATTTTGTTAATCTTTTTCTTTGTTGGTTTGGGTTAATTCAAAAACCTTGTCTTCGAGATCTGAAGTTCTTTCTTCTGTTTGACTGATTCTATTGCTGAGACTTTCCAGAAAATTTTGCATTTCTCTAAGTGTGTCTTTTATTTCCTGAAGTTGTGATTTTTTTTTTTTATTTATGCTATCTATTTCACTGAAGAGTCCCCTCATTTCTTGTACCATTTTTTGGATTTCCTTAAATTGGACTTCACTTTTCTTTGGTGCCTCCTTAATTAGCTTAATAATTGACCTTCTGAATTCTTTATCAGGTAAGTCAGGGATTTCTTCTTGGTTTGGATCCATTGCTGGTGAGCTAGCATGATTTTTGGGGGGTGTTAAATAACCTTATTTTGTCATGTTACTAGAATTGTTTTTCTGGTTCCTTCTAATTTGGGTAGGCAATATCAGGGGAAGATCTGCCACTCAAGGCTACTGTTCAGATTCTTTTGCCCTATGTGGTATTCTTTTGATGTAGTACTCTGCCCACATTCCTAGGGATGTGGCTTCCTGGGAGCCGAGCTGTAGTGATTATTTTTCTCCTGGACCTAACCACCCAGCAGGGCTACCAGGCTCTGGGCTGGTATTGGGGGTTGTCTGCACAGACTCAAGTGATGTGGATCATCTTCAGGTCTCACAGCCATGGATACCAGCACCTGCTCCAGTGGAGGTGGCAGGGGAGTGAAATGGATTCTGTGAAGGTCCATAGTTGTGGTTGTTTAATGCACTATTTTGGTGCTGGTTGGCCTCCTGCCAGGAGGTGGTGCTTCCAAGAGAGCATCAGCTGTGGTAGTATAGGAAGGATCAAGCAGTGGGCAGGGCCCTAGAACTCCCAAGAGAATATGACTTTTGTCCTCAGCTACCAGGGTGGGTAGGGAAGGACCATGATGTGTGGGGCAGGTTAGGCATGTCTGAGCTCAGACTTTCTTTGGGTAGGGCTTGCTGCTGCTGCTGTGGGGTTGGGGGTATGGTTCCCAGGTCAATAGAGTTGTTCCCAGGAGGATTATGGCTGCCTCTGCTGTGTCATGCAGGTTGTCAGGGAAGTGGAGGAAAGCTGGCTGTTACAGGCCTCACCCAGCTCCCATGCAACCCTAAAGGCCAGTCCCACTTTCACTGTGCACCCCCCCAACAGTACTGAGTTTGTTTCTAAGCAGTGGGTGAGCAGGGCTGGGAACTTTCCACAGGCTACCAGCCTCCCAGCTAAGAAAGCAAGGAGGGCATTCGTGCCTCCCCACCTGCCAAGTCTGCACACTGAATTCACACACTCCTGTGAGTTCTGGCCAGGAGACTTCATGTTTGGTTGGAATTGTTATAAAATTCAGCTGGAGGTTTCCTTCTCCCGTTGGTCTTTTCTCAGTTCCTCTGGCAGCCCTCCCCAAAGACCTCTGTGAGACAAGGTAGAAATGGCTTTCCAGGGCTTTTCCCACTGCTTCCTCTAACCCTGTATTTTGCTTGGCTCTCAAATTTGACACAGCTCCAGGTAAGGTCAAATCCTTCTGTGATCTAGACCTTCAGGTTCCTTAGTGAGGATGTGTGTTTGGGGTTGAATGATCCCCATTTCCCAGTTTCACAGCTTGGCACTTACAGTATTTTGGGTGTCTCCTGGGCCCTGCAGGAGCAATCCACTCCCTCTGCTTTTTGTATGAGAAAAAAATCTGTATGGTGAATTTTGTCTTAAAGTAATAGTCCCAGCTACTCAGGAGGCTGAGGAAAGAGAATGGCATGAATCCAGGAGGCTGAGCTTGCAGTGAGCCAAGATTGTGCCACTGCACTCCAGGCTGGGTGACAGAGCGAGACTCCATCTCAAAAAAAAAAACAAGTAATATAACCTGTTGGGCTGGGTGCGGTGGCTCATGCCTGTAATCCCAGCACTTTGGGAAGCCGAGACAGTGGATCACAAGATCAGGAGATTGAGACCATCCTGGCCAACATGGTGAAACCCTGTCTCTACTAAAAATACAAAAAATTAGCTGGGCGTAGTGGCGGTTGACTGTAGTCCCAGCTACTCTGGAGGCTGAGGAAGGAGAATGAACCCGGGAGGCAGAGCTTGCAGTGAGCCAGGATTGTGCCACTGCACTCCAGCCTGGGTGACAGAGCTAAGGGAGGAGACCACCCCTCATATTGTCTTATGCCCAATTTCTGCCTCCAAAGAAAGAAGAAGTAAAAACTAAAAGGCAGAAATTAAATTCACAGGCAGACAGCCTGGTGCTATGCCCTGGGCCTGGTTAAAGATCGACCCCTGACCTCACTGGTTATATACAGATTTCAGACATTGTATGGAAAAGCATTGTGAAAATCCCTGTCCTGTTCTGTTCCATTCTGATTATCAGTGCATGCAGCCCCCAGTCACATACCCACTGCTTGATCAATCAATCACAACCCTCTCACGTGGACCCCCTTAGAGTTGTAAGCCCTTAAAAGGGGCAGGAATTGCTCACTCAGGGAGGCCAGTTTTTGGAGATGTGAGTCTTGCCGAAGCTCCTGGCTGAATAAAGCCCTTCCTTCTTTAACTCGGTGTCTGAGAGGTTTTGTCTGTGGCTTGTCCTGCTACAGAGTGAGACTCCATCTCAAAAAAAAAAAAAAAAAAAAATGGGGACTTGAGAGAAAAAAATTTCAGACAAAAAACTATAGTATACCTGTTATGGGATTCTATCCCTGACCACAGTTTTTGAGCTCTTATTATTTTCCTACAAGTTGGACTAAATCCTAAATCATGTCCTTGCTACAAGTCTCTAAAAATAGACTGGGTTTTAATTCTCATGTTTTTAGTTGACCTCCCAATGAAATAGGATTTTAAAAAAATTCTGGCATATAAATTTTTTAAAATTCTTATGTCCATTATGTTTCTACCACATATCTCTCATTGTTATACTTCTTCTGAGAAAACTAATTCCATGGTACTCCAAAGGCTAGAGATGATTCCACAAGTAATAACAGCTACAGATCAATGTCTTTGACAGGACTATTGGAAAGGAACCTTCCCAGTGACAAGGGACAACTTGACACTCATATTTTGATCATCACAGCTTTCTAGAAGAGACTTTTTATCAAGAGGGAGAGATGAGAGAAAACTTTTATCTGAGGAATGTGAGTGTTTTTAATTATTAGGCCCAGAGCAGCATTAAAATAAAACAGTAACGACATCCTACTCCCCCACTTTTTAGCTATGTATTCATCTCCTGAAACTGCTTGCTATCGCCATGAGTAGCTACAAATTAACCGAAAAATGCCATGCTGAGCACTAAAACCCACACCCCATATTTTAACAATGTAAAGCCAATCAATAGCTTATTTTAATGTAAATTCTTGGTAAATAACTCAGGAACAGCCTCTTTCTTTCCCTTTAAAAATCAATTTATAGTGTGGTAGTGGCAGCTTATGCCTGTAATCCCAGTGCTTTGGGGGGCTGAGGTGGGAGGATCACTTGAAGCCAGGAGTTTGAGAGCAGCCTAAGAAACACAGCAAGACCCCGTCTCTACAAAAGACTTTCAAAAAATGAGCTGTGCATGGTAGTGTATGTCTCTAGTCCTAGCTACTGATGGGTCCAAGGTGGGAGGATTGCTTGAGCCCAGGCATTCAAGGTTATACAGAGCTATGATTGTGACACTGCACTCCAGCCTGAACAACAGAGCAAGACCCTGTCTCTGTTAAAAAATGAAAAAAAAAAAAAAAAAAAATCCACTGTAACTGCTGCTAACTGGAGTGTATTTTCAGGGCAAATTAAATCTTTGATCCTGGGTTATGGTCCTCGAGTTTGGCCTAAATAAACTGTCTACTTACATTAATTTTGCCTCAGCTTCTTCCTTTTAGGTCATGTGGAATAAGGACAGTGAGAAATGGGTCTGGATACATCTCTTTCCTTGATTGTCTTTCTCTTTCAGCTGAATGCCAAGGCATGAAGAAATGAAGAGTGAGAGCTTTTGAGGGTAAGACTTTGCTATTCAAGCCTGGGCTGTCACAGGTGTAAATGTCACCTCTCCTGCCCATAGGTCTTGGGTGCACAACCATTGAGGTCCTTGGTTCCTAGAGCCAGGTCTTCTCAGAAATGCGGTTCTGAGAAAGAACTTGTGGGACGGAATGAAAATGTGGACCCTTCTTCTCACTCTGCTCTGCTCTCCTGGGGATGACCCATGGATGGGGCTGGGTAGGGGTTATAAGTCAAAATTAAAATTCTAAGCCCACCACAACCAATGAACCCCTCTTCTCAGACCAGGGCATTCCAAAGTTAACCTGAAAAACTAGTTCAGGCCATAATAGGAAGAGGGGGCCAGGCATGCTTCATTATACTCTCCTCCCTTTGGAACTCAGGTACAACTGACCAGCATTAACATTAAAACAGAGATCTGAAGATTTTTTATAATAATAAGACACCAAATTCCAGCCTGACTCAAATATAGCATCATATGTCAGAGTGCAGGCCCTGAATGAAATCAAAGCATTTTACACTAAAATGTATTTCTTTGACATATTTTGAAATGTCCTGCAAAGCTGTTGTGGAGAAAATCTGCATTCTGTAGAGAATCCCTTTTCCTTTTCAGGTCTTTTCCCTGATCCAGGAGAGAATTAACTAAGAGTCTGGCACCTTTTAAAGTCAGATAAGAAACACTTACAGTCTGTTTTCTCTGAAGCCTGCTACCTGGAGGCTTCATCTACATAATAAGAACCTTTGTCTCGACAACCCTTTATTTTAACCCATACACTCCCTTCTATGGATTCTAGGTCTTTAGATAAACCCTTTACACAAAATTCCAATCAGAAAATCTTTGAATCTGCCTACAAATCAGAAGCCCCTGCTTCCAGTTGTCCTGCCCTTCTGGATCAAACCAATGTACATCTTATATGTATTGACTGATGTCTTATGTCTCCCTAAAATATATATAACCAAGCTGTAGCCTGACCACCTTGGGCATATGTTCTCAAGATCTTCTGGGGCTGTGTCATGGGCCATTGGTCACTTGTATTTGGCCCAGAATAAATCTCTCCAAATATTTTAGTTTCACTCTTTGTCAACATGGTCCTACTCACTTAGGATAGAGGCATGGTGGGAGAATCACTGGACCTTGGAGGCAAAATTTTGAGGTCCTGACTTTGGACACATTGTTATCATCTCTAAATATCAGGCCCCTCCTGTGAGAGAGTAGGTGGCCTCCCAGCAGGACCTGGTGCTATGACGGTCACCTGGGGAGGTGCAACAGCTCTGTGTAAAGGACACAGCACTGCACATGTTCAGCTTTGCTTTTATGGTCACTGACCTCACAGCCTGAATGTGAATTCCTGGAGCTCTAAGGATCTAATTTTGAAGTAGTCAGTGCCCAAAGAAAGATTCAACTCAGCCTCCAACCAAGAACCTTTGTTCCTACCTTCAACTACTAAATGCCACACTCTTGTTTCCAGCTCACAGAATCACCTGAGAGGCCTCACAGTGATAATGGGCCAACTCTCACCTGAGAAAAGTGGTTCATCTCTTCCCTTATTCCAGATACCCCTTCCTCATTTTCCATGGAATTTTAGGGCTCCAGGGAGCATGGGATTGAGCTGGGAAGGAGAAACTTAGGGAATGAATTGACAGGATGTGTTGGTAAGTGGGATGAAAGCAGCATCAGAACCAGGGATGTGGGGTCCTTGTCAGGATACCTGGCTGTCTGTCCTTTCTTTTCCTGGATACACAGTTTGCTTCTTGCTCTTACAGGCACCTGCACAAGCTCTAATTTGAGGACAGAAAGGGATATTATATATTCTAGTTCTGGTAAGTAACCATGGGGTAGGTTCAGGGACTCTACAACTTCATTACTTGGCTCCATAAGCTCCTACCCTGGAGAACAACAGTATTATATTGGTTCCCAGGTTTTAACACCAATTCAGAGCCAAAGTCCAGTAATCTCTGTCCTAGCCCAATCAGCCTCAGACTACAAGGAATAAACTTGCACTCCAACAAAATCAGAGTTACTGACCCATTACAATGAGGGTGATAACACCCCAGAACCGTGGGGTGTCTCACCAAACTAAAGAAAACATAAGTTATTATAAGACTTTGGGGAAGGGTGGAGTTTAAGTGAAATTTAAATAAAGCAGTGTTTTAATGGGCATGCAGCAAAGCAGGGTTGTGAGTAATGGGTCATCAGGTCTGGACTGTGAGGTACACCCAGGCTCATTTCCTTGGGAACCACAAAATTAAGATAGGTGTAGAATATGGTGTCCAAAAACTTATTATATGAATTGGGTTGTAAATTGAGGCTGCTTCTCTATGTCAAAGTGACAGATCTGCCAGGAAAGAGTAGAATGTTCCATTCTTACTGATATAACTTCTAACATGTTTCTGTTAGTCTACAAGAGAACAAAGTTTCTCAGTAAGAAAGCAGAGGTGAAATTTTATGACATTCTAGAGCTGCATATATCTCTGGCAGAAATAGTTTCTTATTAACTTTACAGCTGGTTTTATCTGTTATTCCAGTCTGATTAATAGCCTAACAGATTTTTCTTTCTCCATCCAAGATGTTACTTCCTTATCCCTAAAAAAGTGGATATTCTTGTCCTCTGGTATATAGTTACCCTGGTAAATGTTCACATTCCTTTTGGCAAAGGGAATAAGATTTACAGCATAAAACTTGGAAAATGTAGCCAGATCTTTCAAGGGAAATCTGGCCTCCCCTTGTTTCATGAGTTTCCGGGTCTGAACTGGCTCAAGCCTAGGAAGTAAGTGAAGGTTGATGACTGTTGTGCTGATCCAAGTCAGGTGTCTGTAAAGGCTTAATGACTCACTGATACTGATAAAGACTTTAGTAGGTGGTCTACCTATTTCAGTCCATAGTCACCATCATTACTCAGGGTCAAAACCTCTATGGTCAAACCATTCTCATTACTGTTGTGGCCCTGGGCCTGTTACAGTGACAACTTCCCTGTCTATGACAGGGTTACATGCTGCCATCTGGTCCTGACCATTCCTACTGAGTTAAATCCTCTTCTATTTTTTTTTCTCTTCTTTCCTTTCCTTCTCTTTCCTTCCTTTTTCTTTCTTTCCTTCCACCTTCCTTCCTTGCTTCCTTCCTTCCCTCCCTTTCCTTTCCTTTTTCTTTCTTGTTTTCTCTCTCTCTCTCTCTCCCCCCCTCCCTCCCTTCCTCTTTTTTTTTTTTTTGAGGGGAGTCTTGCTCTGTCACCCAGGCTGGAGTGCAGTGGCGTGATCTGGGTTCACTACAACCTCCATCTCCCAGGTTCAAGTGATTCTCCTGCCTCAGCCTCCCGAGTAGCTGGGATTACATGCACCTGCCACCATGTCTGGCTAATTTTTGTATTTTTAGTAAAGACGGCGTTTCACCATGTTGTCCAGGCTGGTTTCAAACTCCTGACCTCAAGTGATCCAACCACCTTGGCCTCTCAAAATGCTGGGATTACAGACGTGAGCCACTGCACCCAGCCTAAATCCATTTTCATAAGTCTCTCCTACTTCCTTTGATAGACTATATAAAACAGCCACTACAGAGTCTTTCCTGGATGTTACTGTTCCATCACCAATGCACTTCTCTAAGCCTGGGTGAAAGGAGTGCCCTCTTGCATCTCCTGAGCCTTTGAATCCATTCTCTGTTGTAAAATCAGGCAATTCTGCATGTCAGCCTCACTTAATGGAGGCCATGACCAAATATAGACTTCCATTAACAAGTGCTACTGCAACCAGCACAGTGAATTCACAGCCTGCCATGTGTGCACTTATATAACAAATCCAGTCCAATCCAACATTACATTATCTCTAGTTGAACAGCCTTAGAATCTGCTCCCTTTCATATCACCCACACTTCTGCCAAAAGTAAGCTGGAAAAATCTTTCAATTATTTGGTACTGTCTCTCAGGTCACACTTTTATCCCATTCCCCAGGTCTCCTGGAGTTTCACTACAGGAAGCAATCAAAGTTGGTCAGTATTGGGAACAATCCACACTCCCCTGCAAAGTGACAGCATTAAGAATAATGTGTGTAGCTGCAGGTAATTGATTTTGACATAGTTTTCTTCTATATTATACTTATAATCAAACTTCTTTTCTCCCCCTCTCCATGAACACTGGGGCTTGTTTTTCCTTTTCTTTTTTTTTGCTATTACAGGAAGAGCTGCTATTAAACATCTTGGGACACATCTTCTAGTTCTCATGCAAGTGCATCCCCAACATGTATGTGCAGGAGTGGAACTGGGTTGTGGGTTACATAATTTTATTTTTTTGAGATGAAGTCTCACTTTGTCACCCAGGCTGGAGTGCAGGGGTGCTATCTCAGCTCACTACAACTTCCGCCTCCCAGGTTGAAGAGATTCTCCTGCCTCAGCCTCCTGAGTAGCTGGGATTACAGGCTCCTGCCACTACACCTGGCTAATTATTTTAGTAGAGACGGGGTTTTGCTGTGTTGGCCAGGCTGGCCTCAAACTCCTGACCTCAGGTGATCCACCTGCCTTGGCCTCCCAAAGTGCTGGGATTACAGGTGTGAGCCAGCGCATCTGGCCAGGGCTAATTTTTAACTGTATTAATAATGCCAAAATATTTTCCAGTGTGTCATACCAGTTTCCACTATCAGCCGTGTATGAGAGTAACTGTTGCTAAGTATTTTTGGTGTCATTCTCTGTCAGATTTTTAATTTTTGCCAACCTAGTGAGGGTAAAATGACATCTTGTAATATCATTTTGCATGTCTGTGATTAATAATGACCTTTGCCCCTCTTTTCATAGACGTTGGTCATGGGAGTGTTTTGGGTGATGAAGAAGCCTTGGCAGGTTTTGTGGCAGAGACAAATCCAACTCAGTCATGCTGCCTGGAGAGTCAGGACCTCAGAAATTGGGATTAGAGGCAGGAGTTTTTGTCCTAAAGATCTTACAGATTCCCAGCCATACAAATTGCCTCCCACCTTACATGAAAATGGGCAGTAATGGAATCAGTGGAACAATGGAATGGAACAATTGGTGGGGAATGTAATGGAACAATTGGTGGGGAAGATTGACAGCACAGGACTATGCAAACAAATTAGCAGACACTAAGGCAGAATATCTTTTACAGCAGAAAGACCAAATCTGTCCCTTTCTGATGCACATCTTCAGTTTTGGGTCAAGAGCTAGTAGTGAAAGTCAAGGCCAAGGTCAACCTAAGAAGTCTACAATAGCATGCATCAGTGGAAAGACTGCAGAACAGACATACATGGAGGAAAAAGTAAAACGCTCTTGTGACCATCAGCACCTGCAAATATGCCACTTATTCTTTCTTTTGTGAGTACAGTGAGCATGAGTAAACACAGTAGCTCTCTGGGAAAAGCAAGAATAAAGGAGTCTTCAGAATGACTTGTAAGATATGTATGATGCTTACTAAGCAGAGTTCACAATTGTCCTGTTTAATGTCAGTCTTCTTAAGAATGCTTCAGGTGACAAAGGCCTGTGTCAGCAGTATGGATCATGATGAGATTCCTGGAAGGCTGAACCTCTGCTGGTACAGGCATAAAACTCCTCCAGAAGTGGCCTTTTATTAACTAAAGAAACTGAAAATGCCTTTCTCCTCTCAATTTTAATGTAATTGGTTGAAGAAGCCAGGAGAGGCCGATGTGGTGGTACACACCTGTAGTCCTTGCTACTCATGAAGTTGAGGCAGGGGAATCGCTTGAGCCCAGGAGTTCAAGGTTACAGTGAGCTATGACTGCACCACTGCACTCCACTCTGGGCAACACAGCATGATACTGTCTCCAAAAAAAAAAAAAAAAAACGCTAGGAAGTACCAAGTGTTATGATTGCTCTATGCCAATCATCAAATAGAGCAGAGACCATCTAGCTCCCAACCAATATTAATGCCATCACCAAGCCAAGTAATTAGGAAACAGAAATTTCTGACTTGAATAGAGAACATTAAAAGCCATGATAAATAAAATTCAGTATAATTTGGATGAAATATTTAATAAAAAATAAAAACATATTCCAAACTGATAAGGTTAATCTGGAGAAATGTTTTAGCCATAAAACCCAAAACTGGATTTGAGTAAATACTGAGGTTCTTAGTTAAGGAAACACCTCCATTGTAGGTAAATAGGTTTAAAACAAAAAAGTTATTATTTTCTGATTTGGTTCTGTAATCACAGGCCTCAGAGAAAGACACTGCCACAGCTTCCTAACCCTTTTGTCGTTTTGTTTTTTGGAGTCTTGCTTTGTGGCCAGGCTGGAGTGCAGTGGTGCAATCTTGGCTCACTGCAACCTCCACCTCCTGGGTTCAAGTGATTCTCCTGCCTCAGCCTCCCAAGTAGCTGGGACTGCAGGCGTCCGCCACCATGCCCAGCCAATTTTTGCATTTTGTAGAAATGGGGTTTCATCACGTTGGCCAGGATGGTCTTGATCTCTTGACCTCGTGATCTGCCCGCTTCTGCCTCCTAATGTGCTGGGATTACAAGCGTGAGACACCGCACCCAGCCTCCTTTTGTCATCTCTTGATGGAACCTCAAAGAAGAGATCCTTGGGGGAAACTGAATTTCTTTTTCCTTCCTTCTAAAAGTTCTTCTCTAGAAGAAGTTGTAACTGGGTAACAAGCTCTAAGTCCCTGGCTCAGCCTGCAGGCAAGACGGCTGGGTGAGTTGACATTGAGTTTTGACTTAATTTCAGGAGATTAAGGTTTCCAGCCACCTCAGGAAAAGACATGAACTCTGTTCTTGCAGTGGAACATAGCTATCTGTGATGGGTAAGTGAAGCCATAAGCCACAGGCTCCCACTCTTGGACATTTTCCTGATTTTTCTTCATGACAACGTATCTAGAAGACCCATCTACCAAATCCTGTTTAAGTAAAATGTACAATTTCCCATTTTGAATTAGTTGGATATATTGGGCCAGCTACAAGACTGCAAGCTCCTTGCTGGCAGCATCTTAACTCTTGGAAACCTGGAGGTGGAGTACAGTATTATTTGACTTTTTAGCAAGGTCTCAACTATTTTAATCTACACAAAGACTCACCTTATTCCTTAACAAACTTTTGCTTATAGTCATGTTTCTCTTCCCTGTGAATTGGAGCTTAAGGTACCATATTCCTTATAACAGAATAAAAACGTTTTGAAGAGGCTCAAACAAAGAAAACCCCAGCCTGGTTCCATCACACTTTGAAGTGCAAGGATCTCAATCACTTTCTTTGAAGTTGAAATAAATGATACGAAAAAAGAAAAGAAAAGCAAGTGGTCTCAAGTGAAATACCTAACTGTATCTTAAGGTCTGGTGCTATGAAATTCATCTAAATAATTTTCACTTATCTACAGGGCTCAAGAAGGGGGCTCATCCTCTAAATCTGAAGTAAGGTGTGCTATTGTGGGATTGTTGCTATATACTTTAGCAGCCTGCCTTTAGTTAGCAGCTCACTGGGAGAGTGAAATCCCTTAAGAGCTGAATCTCCAAAAGGAAAACCATAAAGTGACTCATTTCTCACCAGTATGACTCTCATATAATGTATAACTGTGAAGAATTTATAGACTGATCAGTTACTCTCCACTGTGAACTGTACAATGTTGAATGAAAGATGACTGCACTAGAGTTCCCCACACTTACTACATTCGTAGGCTTCCTCTCTAATATGAATTGTATGGATTTTCTCATGACTACTAAGAGTTATTCTCTGACTGAAGGTTTTTCCACATTGATTACATGTATAAGGTCACTCCCCACTGTGAATTCTCTGATGTCGAATAAGGTGAGAGCTTTGTCGGAAGGATTTTCCACATTTGGTGCATACATAGGGTTTCTCTCCAGTGTGAATTCTCTCATGTTGGATAAGGGATAAGCGTGCACTGAAGGATTTCTCACACTCATTGCACATGTAGGGTTTCTCTCCAGTGTGAATTCTCTGATGTTGGATAAATTGTGAATGCTGACTGAATGCCTTGCCACACTCACTACATTCATAAGGTTTCTCACCAGTATGAATTCTGTGATGCTGAATGAGAGAGGAGCGAACATTGAAGGCCTTCCCACAGTCACTGCACTCATAGGGATTCTCTCCAGTGTGAATTCTTTGATGGCGGATAAGATGTGCACTCTGGCTGAAGGCCTTCCCACAGTCACTACACTCATAGGGTTTCTCTCCATTGTGTGTTCTCTCATGTTTAATTAGGGTGGATATTTGTCCAAAGGTTTTCCCACAGTCATTACACTCATAGGGTTTCTCACCAGTGTGACTCCTCTGATGCTGAATAAGGTGTGATCCCTGGCTAAAGGCCTTCCCACATTTGTGACACTCATAGGGTTTCTCTCCATTATGTATTCTCTGATGTTGAACAAGGGAAGAAAGCACACTGAAGGCTTTATCACATTCATTACATTCATATGGCTTCTCGCCATTGTGTGTTCTTTGATGGTGAATAAGATTAAAACTCTGGCTGAAAGCTTTTCCACACTCACTACATTCATAGGGTTTCTCTCCTGTGTGAATTCGCTGATGCTGAATAAGATGTCCCTTTTGACTAAAGGTTTTCCCACACACACTACAACCATAAGGTTTCTCTCCACTGTGAATTCTCTGATGCTGGATAAGGGAGAGGTGAGCACCAAATGATTTTCCACACTCACTGCAGATATAAGGTTTCTCTCCAGTGTGAATTCTCTTATGTTGAATAACTTGTGAGCATTGACTGAAGGATTTCCCACATTCATTACACCTATAAGGTTTCTCTCCAGTGTGAATTCTCTGATGGACAGTAAGAGTTCGGTTCAGGCTAAAGGATTTTCCACATTCATTACATTCATAGGGCTTTTCTCCTGTATGAATTCTCTGATGCTGAATGAGAGATAATTGTGTACTGAAGGCTTTGCCACACTCCTTACAGTCATAAGGTTTCTCTCCAGAATGAATTCTCTGATGCTGAATAAGGTGTGATTGTCTGTTGAAGGCTTTCCCGCATTCTTTGCACTTGTAAGGTTTCTCTCCACTATGAATTCTCTGATGATGAATTAGATTAGAGCTATGACTAAAGGCTTTCCCACACTGATTGCACTCATGAGGTTTCTCTCCTGTATGAATTTTTAGATGTTGAACATAAGATGAACGTGTATTAAAAGTTTTCCCACATTTAATACACTCATAGGGCTTTTCTCTAGTGTGAATTTTACAATGCTGAATAAAGTATGAGTGAGCACTGAAAGATTTGCCACAATCCTCACATGTGTAGGGTTTCTTACCAGTGTGGATTCTCTGATGTTTACTGAGGATAGAGGGCCAACTGAAAGCTTTTCCACATTCAATGCACTCATAGGGCTTCTCTCCACTATGAATTCTCTGGTGCTGGTTAAAAGCTCTGTTCTGATTGTAAGTTTTTCCATGCCCGGTACACTCAGATGGTCTCTCTGGATTATTCATCCTCTGATTCTCACTAAGAACTGAACTCTGTCTGGGTACTTTCACTAACACATCTGTCTGACAGGCTCTTTCTCCTAATTGGAAACTCCGGAGGTTAATGAGGTCCTCATGTTTTTGCAAGTTTCCTACACTTGACACACTTGGATGGAGACTCTCCTCTTTAGACCCTCTAAGATGTTTGGCAGGATTTGAGCCTGTAATACAGTTTTCTCCAACAGCATTGAACTTCTGGCCATTCTCTCTAGACAGGGTTTTCACATACCTCATAGTAATTGCTCTGAAATTGCTCTTCTGGGGGAAGGAGTTCTTAACTCCTTCTACTGCATATTTTCTCCAGCAATTCCCTAACTTTCCCTCAGTTTTACTCATCTCTTCAGTTTCCTTAAAAACATTCCTTACATGATCTTCTGATTTTGCTCTCTGGGATTCCAATTCTTCAGAAATGTCCTGCTTTGGAATAAATCCCTCTTTTTCCATCCTAGAATCACAGCCTGAAAGAACAACAACAAAAAAAAGTGAATTGCTTGCATTTTACTATGGAAGAAAGAATTAGAGAATAAGCAGAAATATTTATATCAAACAAACATCTTCTAGGATAATACTGATATTCAGAATGCAAATAAAAAAAAGTAACAAATATGACCCCATTGGGAAGAGGAAAAAGAGAAGCATGCTGGTAAAGCAATGAACACTCGTGTGGGAAGGAAGAGGAAGGTAATATGCCCAAAGTCAAGGGCTTAAATCTGCAACTAGGCTACCAGGAACACATGGAGTAGGAAAGGCAAGATCTGAGAAAGGATTTGAGGAGAGTTACCAGGAGGGAGGAATTGGAGGCTGCCTCCACTATTCATGTCTTTGCTGCATACTTTGTAAACAAGGTATCTTCTTAAGGCTTACACATAGCATATTCAAATATTTGTTGAAAATAAAGGATAAATGACTCATAATGAATGGGGTGTACATCGGTGCAATAGATGATGGAAAAAACTATTTGATTTGTATACACAACAGTCCCAAATCACACATTTCCAGTGAACAAAAGTGTCCAAAAATTTGTGAAAACTATAAAACTGAATTCTGAGACCCAATGAAATGAAGCTTATTAAAAAGAAAAATACAAAACCAACCAATGAAACAAACAAAAAACAAGCACAAAGTCACGTAGATACAAAGACTGGGGGAAGGATAACTGAGGTCAGAACAGTAAGAGGGCAGCCCTGTGTTGAGATACCACAAAATAACAATGGAATCTCCCTTTTGCAAATGGTAGTTATCATTAGTTATAATGGGATGCTGCTTGAGACTGCACTGCTTGAACAGGGAGATTGAGCTAAAAATACTAACTGGATGAGGCCTAAAATTGAGCTAAGTATAGCTGGGCATGGTGGATCACGCTTGTAATCCCAGCACTTTGGGAGGCCAGAGTGGGCGGATCATCTGAGGTCAGGAGTTTTAGACCAGCATGGCCAACATGGCAAAACCACATCTCTACTAAAAATACAAAATTTAGCTGGGCACAGTGGCGGGTGCTTCTAATCCCAGCTACCTGGGAGGCTGAGACAGGAGAATAGCTTGAACTCAGGAGGTGGAGGTTGCAGTAAGTCAAGATTGTGCCACTGCACACCAGCCTGGGTGACAAAGCAAGACTGTCTCAAAAAATAAAATAAAATAAAATAAAATGAAATAAAATTGGGCTAAGTAATCTCAATAGATTTCTGTGAACTACTCATGGTACTACAGAGGGATTGATTTTGCCATTCAGAGTATGAAAGGAAAAAAGCAAACTTCATAATTTACTCTAGAAACCTACAAACAGTGTCCTAGAAAATAAACATCCTGAATGTAGGGAGAAAAATTTCTGAGGTATCTGAGTTGAGTCCCCAAGGTAGTCTCAGGACTAAAGTCTAAAAGATGATTCTTTTAGGTGTTATTTTGCTGGGAGGAGGCAAAATAAATGTGAACAAAATGAGAAACCACAAGACAGAGGCATCCATAAGACAAGAACCAACATCTCACACTAAAGTTCATATTGCCATTTCCCTCAGATATCTGGTGATCCTTGGTTGGCTGTGTTTATTCTCTCTTTCTTTTTTTTTTGAGATGGGAGTTTTTTTGCTCTTGTTGCCCAGGCTGGAGTGCAATGGCACAATCTTGGCTCACTACAACCTCTGCCTCCTGGGTTCAAGTGATCCTCCTGCCTCAGCCTCCTGAGTAGCTGGGATTACATGCATATGCCACCACACCCGGCTAATTTTGTATTTTTAGTAGAGAGAGGGTTTCTCCATGTTGGTCAGGCTGGTCCTGAGCTCCCGACCTCACATGATTCGCCTGCCTCAGCCTCCCAAAGTGCTGGGATTACAGGTGTGAGCTACCTCGCCCAGCCGGCTATGTGTATTTTCAAATGAGACAATAAAAAGATGCTTGGGACCCCGGTGTATGAGTGTACTTGTTAACTGGAAAGGTACTTGAGTGAGGTGGTTATAAGGCCACAGCACCCCTAAATACTAAAAACTGAGCTGTCTTTGCTCAGTTTTGGTTTCTTTTGAGGCAATCTCCTGAGTTTTGCCCTAAATATACGATGTCTTGCTGTTAGGTATTCTTGGTGCAGGGTAGGGAGAAGGATGTGGTAGTAGCATCAATCATTTCTGTATTCAGATTTTTTAGATAATACCTTAGGTTTCAAGTTTTTTAGGACAAAAATCCCAAAAAACTTCATAAGTGGTATATTTTTCCATCAGGAGGTACAAAATGTCTAGTTTTTTTGTGTGTGATGTTAACATACTTAATGGTCATTATCTAGATTCACTTTCAAATTTGGGATTGTGAAATAGTGATGTTTCAATTCTGTCATTCCTTGGTTTTTTAGCCAAAATTTCTATGAAGAGAAATTAAACTTCTTGTCATCAATTGGGTATCCTGCCTTTCTAGTATTGTACCCAATACTACATGTACAATACATCTAGTAAAGGCAGAATACTCGATTCTTTTGTTTACCAGTTTTCAGAGTGATGAATCAGTTTCCTAGCTTTCCTCAAAGGTGACCAATGAGTAGGACTTTTTTTTTCTACCAGCCTTAATAAAGACCAACCTTTGATAAGGTGATCCAATGGCATGTTATCTTCCTGTCAAAAGGAGACTTAATCCTTTCTCAAGAGGATATCATGCAGGGCCTCTATGCCTTTTTATCTATAATAATTAACTCTCAGAGCTGGCACAGTGGTGCATGTCTTTAATCCTGGAGACTTGGGAGGCTGAGGTGGGAGAATTGCTTGAGCTTGGGCATTCCAGACCAGCCTGGTAAACATAGAGAAATCCCATCTCAAACACACCACACACACACACACACACACACACCCACACACACACCCCACTCAAACATCAGAACGCATGTTGGGGAAAAAAAGAAAGAAAAAATAAGAAATCAAGAGAGAAAATACATGATAGAGACAAACCCACAGGGGTCCCAGTGGCGTGGGCAGTGTGTGGAGCAACAGTAGGCAGCCCAGCTTCAGGAGGGCTCTTGGCAAACTGCATCCCACAGGCACCTGCCACATGCCCTCCCTGCTACCAAGATGCCCAGGAGGAGGGTCAGCTCAGCTGAAAGGGAAGGGAACGAAGAGCCCTGGAGGAGATTGGTGAGGTCGTTAAACTGTTTCTGCAAAAGTGGGAATGAAGCCCTAAAGAGGAGGAGGAAGGAACAAATCTTCAGACAAGAATGCAAATAAAAGAGAAAATGGAACAACAACAAAACTGGCCTAAGTGACTAATCAGGAAACTAAAAAGATTCACCTGCAGGAAATGAAAACTATGGTGGCAGGCACCAATAATCCCAGTTACTTGGGATGCTGAGGCAGGAGAATTGCTTGAACCTGGGAGGTGGAGGTTGTGGTAAGCCAAGATTGTGCCACTGCACCCCAGCATGGGTGACAGAGTGAGAGTTCTCCATCAAAAAAAGAAAAAAAAAAAGGCCAGGTGCGGTGGTTCATGCCTGTAATTCCAGTACTTTGGGAGGCCAAAGCAGGCGGATCATGAGGTCAGGAGATTGAGACCATCCTGGCTAACACGGTGAAACCCCATCTCCACTAAAAAATACAAAAAAATTAGCTGGGCGTGGTGGTGGGCACCTGTAGTCCCAGCTACTCGGGAGGCTGAGACACCACTGCACTCCAGCCTGGGTGACAGAGTGAGACTCCATCTCAAAAAAAAAAAAAAAAAGAAAAACAAAAGAAAGGAAGGAAGGAAAGAAAAAAATAAAATAAAATAAAATTGAAACTAAAAATGAGAGCTGGGTATGGTGGCACACATCTATAGCCCCAGCTACTCAAGAGACTGAGGCAAGAGGATGGCTTGCAACCAGGAGTTAGAGGCCAGCCTGGGCAACATAACATAGCAAGACCCCATCTCTAAATACAAAAACAGAACAAATCAGCCAGGCATGTGTCTCAAGCCTGTAATCCCTGCAGTTTGGAAGGCTGAGGCAGGTGGATTGCCTGAGTCTAGGAGTTGGAGACCAGCCTTAGCAAAATGGCTGGGGAGGTCTCACAATCATGGCAGAAAGTGAAAGGCACATCTTACATTGCAGCAGACAAGAGAGAGAATGAGAATTAAGTGAAATGAGTTTCCCCTTATCAAACCATCAGATCTCGTGAGACTTATTCGCTACCACGAGAACAGCATGGGAGAAACCTCCCCCATGATTCCATTATCTCCCCCGGGTCCCTCCCACATGGGAATTATGAGAGTACAATTCAAGATGAGATTTGGGTGGGAACACAGAG
Source organism: Symphalangus syndactylus (assembly GCF_028878055.3). Classification (NCBI taxonomy): domain Eukaryota; kingdom Metazoa; phylum Chordata; class Mammalia; order Primates; family Hylobatidae; genus Symphalangus; species Symphalangus syndactylus. Next base: position 143,798,288 of record NC_072429.2, read on the forward strand.
CCATACCATACCACCGCACATTCAAGAAGCTCTAAGAATCCTAAGATACAAGGAAAACCACACCTGGGTATAACACAGTCAAAACTACCGAATACCTGAGGGAAAAAAATATCAAAAAACAGCACAAGGAAAAAGACATTTATCTTCAAGGTAACAATAAGACTGAAAGCTGACTTTGTGATTTTAGAGGTGGAAAACAACAGACAAAAGGACATTTTTTAATTTTGAAGAAAATAACTGCCATGCTAGAATTCCACATCCACCAGAAATATTATTCAAAAATAAAACTTGAAAATTCCACTTCCAGGATAACAGTAAAAACTGGAATTCAGTGGATTCACTTCTTGCAAAACAAAGCAAGAACTATTTAAAAAGAAAAAACAAACCAAACAACCATTTAAAGTCTCCAGCAAATGCCCTAAGGGAAAACAGCAAAGGAAGAAATATTTATGCAATAAATTCCACTAACATTTGGTAAGAATAGGGAGAGCATGTAGAATTCGTTGTTTGTTTTTTTCTCCCCCTCTTCTCCTCCATCCTCTCTCTCACTTCCCTCTCCCCCCACCAGCCTCCTTCCTGGAGAGTTTGTGGCATTTGAATCACAACCTGCTCCACCCCCTCCCTCACCCCCAGCTCAACAGATGGTCCACTCTAGGCAGATGTGGCCAAGAAGGGGCTCCCTCTCCCCTCAGTTTCCAATGAAAGCTTACGATATCTCACCAGGAGGACAGGCCACCAGCACTTTTCATCCCCTCTAACTCCAAGTTAAAGAGGCTAAATTCCAGTGAATGAGGCCGACAGGACAAGGGCTCCCTTCGTCCATTCAGCCTCTCTCCAAGGGCAGAGGCACAGCAGGCTAAGACTATTTGGGACCTAACTGCTCTGGCCTCAGCTTGCTCATAGGCAGAGGTTCCACAATGGGAAGACCATAGACTACTGTCTCACTCACTGCCCAAGGAAGTGGCTCAGAGAGTTTGCCTAGGAGGAGAGGCAGTCCATAAGAGAATTCTCAAGCTTTCTCTTAAAGAACTGACTTCATTTGAAACAGAGTGTAGGGAAAGTTCAAGCCTAAAGTAACTCTCAAAAATAGCTCTTTAAATTAGTAAGACACTAAACCACAGGTCGGCTGGTTTATCAGAGAGAACTAGGGAAAGAGACAGCTTCTGGAATCAGAACAAACCTCAAAGATGGACTTTAAACAATATTCCTGCCCAAATTTAATTGGATCAGACTGCTGAGCAATTCATGCCCTAGGGAAGGGGTCCCCAGCCCCCTAAGCCATGGACCGGTTTTGGGCTGCACAGCAGGAAGTGAGCAGTGGGTGAGCGAATGGGCGTTACTCCCTGAGCCCTGCATCCTGGCAGATCAGCCACAGGATTGGATTCTCATAGGAGCACAAACCCTGTTGTGAACTGCACATGCAAGGGATCTAGGTTGCGTGCTCCTTATGAGAACCTACTGCCTGATAATCTGAGGTAAAACAGTTTCATCCCGGAACCATCCCTCCTCACCTAATCCATGGAAAAATTGTCTTCCACAAAACTGGTCCCTGGTGCCTAAAAGGTTGGGAACCACTGCCCTAGGGCACTGTCAAAAACACCAGAGCAATCAGCCTGCAATTAGTGGACCCTAATGAGAATGATGTAATACCATCTGAAGTAGATAGCTTCATAGGCAGATCAGGGAAAGAGACAGCTGTGCCAAAAAGGTTATCATTGTAGGATGACCCTGATTATGCTCGAGGCTCCACATCGTGAAGAAATGTATGCCACTGAAATAGTCTAAGTTATAAAACAAACTAGCAAACAACAAAAACAAGCTCTAGAGAAGGGGGAGAGGAACCAGTAACCAGAATTCCTGTATTACCTAAAACGTCTGTTTTCAAAAAAAGTAGGAGACATGCAAATAAATAAATAAATAAATAACAACAAAATGTGACCCATACACAGGAAAAATGCAAGAACACAAACTGCCTGTGAGAGGGACCAGAAGTCAGATTTAACAAAGACTTCAAAGGAGCTATGATAAATATGTTCAAAAAACTAAATGAACCATGCTTACTGAAGTAAAGTTAGGTATGAAGACAATGTCTCATCTAGTATAGAATATCAATAAAGTTAAAAATTATTTAAAAAGCAACTAAATGAAAATTCTGGAGTTGAAAAGTACAATAATCAAAATAAAAAATTAATTTATGGGGCTTATCAATAGATTTGAATTGGCAGAAGAATCAATAAACTTGAAGATGACTGAGAGAAAAAAGTTTAAAAAAATGAATAGAGCCTCAGGCAAATGTGGAATATCTTTAAGCACATCAATACACACCCAATAGGGGAACCAGGAGAGGAGACAGACAAGGTGCAGAAGAAAATATATGAAGAACAACCAACGGTCTAAGAACTGTGAAAGGAAAATATCTTGGGACCCCAAAATCATTAAGGAAAACTCAAGCTGCTTAGGGCAAACCTGCTTCCCATTTATTCAAAATTATCCCTCTGCTCATTGAGATAGATGTATATCTGATTGCCTCCTTTGGAAAGGCTAATTAGAAACTCAAAAGAATGTAACTGTTTGTGTCTCACCTATCTGTGATCTGGAAGCTCCCTCCCCACTTCAAGTCTTCTTGCCTTTGCTTCAAGTTGTCCCACCTTCCCAGACCAAACCGATGTACTTCTTACATATATTTATTGATGTGTCATGTCTCCCTAAAATGTATAAAACCAAGGTGTGCCCCGACCACCTTGGGCAAATGTTGTCAAGACCTCCTGAGGCTGTGTCACAGCACATCCTCAACCTTGGCAAAATAAACTTTCTAAATTACCAGAGACCTGTCTCAGGTTTTCTGGGTTCACAGAACTGATCAAAAGAGGTTAGAAAGTATTTCAAAATAAACATGGAAATGCTGTCAGGCCTATGAACCCAAGCTAAGCCATCATATACTCTGTGACCTGCATATACACATCCAGATGGCGGGTTCCTGCCTTAACTGATGACATTCCACCACAGAAGAAGTGAATATGGTCTGTTCCTGCCTTAAATGATGACATTACCTTGTGAAATTCCTTCTCCTGGCTCAAAAGCTCCCCTGTTGAGCACCTTGTGACCCCCGCCCCTGCCGGCCAGAGAACAACCCCCTTTGACTGTAATTTTCCTTCATCTACCCAAATCCTATAATGGCCCCACCCCATCTCCCTTCACTGACTCTCTTTTCGGACACAGCCCGCCTGCACCTAGGTGAAATAAACAGCTTTATTGCTCACACAAAGCCTGTTTGGTGGTCTCTTCACATGGACGTGAGTGAAAAATGCAACATACCAAAACTTATGGGATGAAGCAAAAGCAGTACTAAGAGGGAATTTTATAGCAATAAATGCCTCCATTTTAAAAGATCCAAAATAATCCCAATTTCATACTTCAAGGAACTAGAGGTGAACAAACTAACCCCAAAGTAAGAAGGAAGGAAATAATTGAGATTAGAGTAGAAATAAATACAATCTATAGAATGCAATAGAATAGAAAAACAATAGAAAAAACAACAAAACAGTTGGTTTTTTGAAAATAACAAAATGGACAAACCTGTAGCTAGATTAAGAATAAAAGAGAGAAAACTCAAAATCAGAAATGAAAGAGACATTACAAGTGATGCCACAGAAATTAAAAGATTGTAAGATACTGCTATGAACAACTATATGCCAATGAATTGGACAATGTAGAAGAAATGGATAAAATCTCAGAAATATACAACCTACCAAGACTGATTTCATGAATAAATAGAAAGTCTGAGTAGACCTATACCTAAAATAAGGAGACTGAAGCAGTAATCAAAAACCTCCCAATAAAAGAAGGCCCAGGCCAGGCGTGGTGACACATGCCTGTAGTCCCAGCTACCTGGGAGGCTGAGGAAGGAGGATTGCTTGAATTTGGTAGTTTGAGCCCTCAGTGAGCTATGATCTCACCACTGCACTCTAGCTTGGACAACAGTGAGATTCTCTCTAAAACAACAGACAACAAACAAAAATCATATGTTGAAACACAGGTGATGGTATTGGGAGGTGGGACAATTAGGAGGTGATTATGCAGGCAGGTCCCTCGTAATTGGGATTAGTGCTCTTATAAAAGAGACCCCAGAGACCTTTGCTTCCTCTGCCATGTGAGGACATAGCAAGAGGTTGGCAGTATGCAATTCAGAAGGGGCCATCATTAGAACCTGATCATGCTTGCACCCTAATCTTGGACTTCCAGCCTCAAGAACTGTGAGAAATAAAGATACTTATTGAGCAGAGGAGGTCAAGGATGCAGTGAGCTATGATGTACACTGTACATCATATGGCACCACTGTACTCTAGCTTGGGCAACAGAGCAAGACCCCATTTAAAAAAAGATGGGCTAACTTTTTTCTCCAAGAAGACACATAAATGGTCAACAGGTATTAATATATGAAAAGATGTTCAACATCATCAGGAAAATGCAAATGAAAACCACAAAGAGGTATTGCTACACACATTAGAATGGCTATTATTTTTTAAAAGCCTGAAAAATAACAAGTGTTGATGATGTGTTGGTAGAAATGTAAAATGGTGCGCTCATGCAAAACAATATACAGGTTTCTTTAAAAATTAAAAATAGAACCATCGTATGATTCAGTAATCCCACTTTTGGGTAATTATCCAAAAGAATTTATTTCAGAATCTTTTCTTCTTTTTTTCTTTTTGAGATGAAGTCTTGCTCTGTCACCAGGCTGGAGGGCAGTGGCACGATCTTGGCTTAATGCAACCTCCACCTCCTGGGTTCAAGCAATTCTCCTGCCTCAGCCTCCTGAGTAGCTTGGATTACAGGCACATGCCACCATGCCCAGCTAATTTTTATATTTTTAGTAGAGACAGGGTTTCACCATGTTGGCCAGGATGGTCTTGATCTCTTGACCTCATGATCCACACACCTTGGCCTCCCAAAGTGTTGGGATTACAGCCATGAGCCACCGCACCCGGCCAATATCAGAACCTTGAAGATAGGTTTGCACTCCCATGTTCACTGCAGCATTATTCACAATAGCCAAGAGGTGGAAACAACCTAGATGTCCATCAACAGATGGATGTGTAAAGAAAATCTGGTATATCCATACAATAAAATATTCAGCCATAAAATATTGTAGAAGAAAATCCTGTCAAATGCAACTACATAAATGAACTCTGAGGACATTATGCTAAGTGAAATAAGACAGTCATAGAAGGATGAATACTGCATAGTTCCACTTTTATGAGGTATCTAAAATAGTCAAACTGATAGAAACAAAAAGCGCAATGGTGGTTGCCAGGGGTTGGGGAGAGGGAGAAATGGGGAGTTGCTATTCAGTGGGTACAGGGTTTCAGTCATGCAAGGTTTTGAGAAAGTTCTAGAGACCTGCTGTACAGCATTTTGCTATTGTATTGTACACTTAAAAATGTCTAAGAATATAGACTGATCCTCATGTTATATATTTTTACCACTATTTAAGAAATACTCGAATAATGGTGGAAAACTTCTGATATTTCCAGGAAAACATTAAACTGCACATCCAAGAGGCCCAAAGAACTCCAAGTAGTATAAACACAAAGATACCAACATTCAGAAACATCATGGTAAAAACGTTAAATGTTAATGACAAGGAGAAAATCTTGAAAGCAAGAGAAAAACAACTTATCATGTACAAGGGTATCCCAATAAGATAAACAACAGACTTCTCATCAGAACTAATGGAGGTCAGAAGACAGTGGATAACATATTCAAAGTTCTGAAAGAAAAAGACTCTCAACCAAGAATTTTCTATCCTGGCCGGGTATAGTGGCTCATGCCTACAATCCCAGCAATTTGGGAGGCCGAAGTGGATGGATCACCTGAGGTCAGGAGTTCGAGACCAGCCTGGCCAACATGGTGAAACCCCATCTCTATTAAAGCTGGGTATGGTGGTGTGTGCCTGTAATCCCAGCTACTCAGGAGGCTGAGGCAGGAGAATCACTTGAACCTAGGAGGCGGAGGCTGCAGTGAGCTGTGATCGTGCCACTGTACTCCAGCCTGGGCAACAGAGCGAGACTGTCTCTAAAAAAGAAGAAAAAAAAAGAAGTTTCTATCCAGCAAATTATCTTTCAAAAGTGAAGATGAAATAAAAACATTACCAGATAAACAGAAATATAATTTATTGCTGCTAGACCCACCTTACAAAATATACCAAGAAAATTCTTCAGGTTGAAAGCAAGTAAACCCAGATAGAAACAAGAACCCACCCAAAACACAAAGAACAAAGATAAAGGTAATTCTTTAATTATATAAGACAGTATAAATGTATGTTTTTCATCTTTCTTAATTTAAAAAGCAATTTTATAAATCGATTTTATATAATTATATTGTTTAGGCTTTAAGATGTAAAAATGTATTATATATGACAACAGCACAAAGGAGGTGGATGAGAGCAGAGCTGTACTGTACAAAGGAAATGACAGCATATGGTAACCTGAATGTACAGGAACATATGAAGAAAACCATAAATGGTAAATAAGAAAGTAAACATTAAAAACTTTACCAATATATACTTGCTCTTATTTCTTTTCTGTTTCCACTATTGACAGAAAATTATGTAAAGTAAAAATTATAAAAATGTATTGGTGGGTTTATAACAAATATATAATTGTAAAACAATAGTATATAAAAGAGGAAGATTAAATAGAGCTATATATGAGTAACAATTCTCTATCTCATTGAATTTTGCTAGTATAAGTCAGAAGTAAATTCTGATAAAATGTATGTGGTAAGCTCTAGAGTAGTAATTAAGAGAATAACTTTCAAAAAGTGAAAATATCAGTAAAGAAATTAAAATGTTATAATAGAAAAATTGTACTCAATGCAGCTGGGCATGGTGGTTCACATCTATAATCCCAGTCACATGGGAGGCTGAGGCAGGAAGATCACTTGAGGCCAGGAGTTTGAGACCAGCCTAGGCAACATAAAAGCAAGACCCAGTTTCTAAAAATAAAATTAAAAAAAAAAAGGCACCTGTAGTCCCAGCTATTCGGGAGGCTGAGGCAGGAGAATGGCGTGAACCTGGGAGGCGGAGCTTGCAGTGAGCCCAGATAGTGCCACTGCACTCCAGCCTGGGCGAAAGAACAAGACTCTGTCTCAAAAAAAAAAAAAAAAAAGCAAAACAAAACAAAAAAACACACACTTAGCCAGGCATGGTGGCACACACCTGTAGTTCCAGCTACTTGAGGCTGAGGAGGAAGGATCCCTTCAGCCCAGGAGTTCAAGGCTACACAGAGCCATGATCAGGCCACTGCAATCCAGCCTGGGAAACAGGGCAAGACCTGACTCTAAAAATAAAAATAAAATAAAATCTCAGTGCAAAAGAAAAAAATTAAGGAGGAATGGAAGAACAGAAAAGACACAAGATATACAAAATACAAAGAGCACAATGGCAGATGTAAAGCCAACTACACAAAAAATAACAATAAATGTGACTAAACAATTCAAAGAAAAGGCAGAAAGGAAAAAGGAAGGAAAAAAAGGCAGTCACAGTGGATTAAAAAACAATATCCAACTATATGCTGTCTATAGGAAATACACTTTAGATTCAAAGATATAAACAGATTGGAAGTAAAAGAATGGAAAAAGACACACAGATGCTCCTCGACTTACAATGGGGTTATGTCCTGAAAAACCCATTGTACGTCGAAAATACAGAAGTTGATATGGTTTGGATCTATGTCCCCACCCAAATCTCACGTGGAAATGCAATCCCCAATGCTGGAGGTAGGGCCTGGTAGGAAGTGATTGGATCATGGGGGCAGTTTCTCATGAATGGCTTAGCACCATTCCCCTGCTGCTGTTCTTGTGATAGAGTTCTTGGGAGATCTGGTTGTTTAAAAGTGTGTGGCACTTCCTCCCTGTATCTCTTCCTTCTGCTCCAGCCATGTAAGATGTGCCTGCTTCCCCTTCACCTTCTGCTATGATTGTAAGTTTCCTGAAGCCTCCCTAGAAGCAGAAGCTGGTATGCTTCCCATACAGCCTGCAGAACTGTGAGCCAATTAAACCCTTTTTCCTTACAATTACCCAGTATCAGGTATTTCTTTATAGTAGTGTTAGAATGGACTAATAAGTCAAAAATGCATTTAATACACCTAACCTATCAAACATAGCTTAGCCTAGCCTACCTTAAACATGCTCAGAACACTTACATTAGCCTACAGTTGGGCAAAATAATCTAATACAAAGCCTATTTTATAGTAAAGTGTTGAATATCATGCAATTTACTGACTACTGTACTGAAAGTGAAAAACAGAATGATTTTGCACCATTGTGAAGTTGAAAAATCATAAATCAAATAAGATACCCTGTGTTATGCATATAGCAACCATAAGAATGCTGGAGTGGTTATACTAATAATGACAAAACAGACTTTAAAACGTAACATGCTATCAGAGATAAAGACAGACATTTTATAATGATAAAAAGGTCAACTTGTAAGTTATAACACTTGTAAATATATACACAGCTAACAACAGAGCTTGAAAGTACGTGCAATGAAAGGTTGAAAGAATTGGGGGTAAATACATAGTTAACAACAGTTGTCAGAGACTTCAAACCCCACTTTCAATTTGGATAGAACATCTAACCAGAAGATCAACAAGGAAATACAGTTGGCCCTCTGTATCTAGGTGATATAGTTTGGCTCTGCGTCCCCACCCAAATATCTTCTCAAATTGTAATCCCAACATGTTGAGGGAGGGACCTGGTGAGAGGTGATTGGATCATGGGGGTGGTTTCCCCATGCTGTTCTCATAATAGTGAGTTCTCACGAGACCTGATGCTTTAAAAGTGCTTGGCAGTTGACCCTCTCCCACAAATGCTGCTGTTATGTAAGACATGCCTTGCTTCCCCTTCACTTTCTGCCATGATTAAGTTTCCCGAGGCCTCCCCAGCTATGTGGAACTGTGAGTCAATTAAACCTCTTTCCTTTATAAATTACCCAGTCTCAGGTAGTTCTTCATAGCAGTGTAAAAACAGACTAATACACTAGGGATTCTGCATCAATGGATTCAAGTGACCACAGATACAAAAAAATTTGGAAATTAAACAAAAAGCATGGTTGCATCTATACTGAACATATACAGATTTGTCATTATTCCCTAGACAATACAGTATAACAACTATTTACATAGCATTTACATTGTATTAAAGTATATAGGAGGAGGATATACATAGGTTATATGAAAATATTACACCATTTTATATAAGGGACTTGAGCATCTGTGGAGTTCGGTATTTGAAGGGGTTCCCAGAACCAATCCCCCATGGATACTGAGGGACAAGAGTAGAAGATTTAGAACACTATATACAAACTAGACTTAACAAACATATAAGTTGTTAGAGAATACTCCACCCAACAACAGCAGAATACACATTTTTCTCAAGTACACATGGAATATTTTCCAGGATAGATCACAGGCTAGGCCATAAAACAAGCCTTGATAAGTTTAAAAAGACTGAAATTGTACAAGTTTCCTTGTCATTATGTTTTCTAAACATAATGGAATGAAACTGAAACTAATAACAGAAAATAATTTGCTAAATTCACAAATATGTAAAAATTAAGCAACACAGTACTAAATAACCAATGGGTCAAACAAGAAATACCAAGCAAAACTAGAAAATACTTTGAGATGAATGAAAAGGAAGACACAACATATCAAAACCTGTGGGATGCAGCTAAATCAGTGCTTACAGGGAAATTTGTAGCTGTTGATGCCTACATTATTTAAAGTTAAAGAAATTTTTTCTAAATTTTTTAGAAATTTTACTTTCAGTTCTGGGACAAATGAGCAGAACCTGCAGGTTTGTTACATAGGTATACATGTGCCATGGTGATCTGCTACCTATCAACCTGTCATCTAGGTTTTTAGCCCACATGCATTAGGTATTTGTTCTAATGCTTTCCCTTCCCTTGTCCCTCACAACCTGACAGGCCCCGGTGTGTGATGTTCCCCTCCCTGTGTTGATGTGTTCTCACTGTTCAGCTCCCACTAATGAGTGAGAACATATGGTTTTTGGTTTTCTGTTCCTGTGTTAGTTTGCTGAGGATGATGGCTTCCAGCTTTATCCACGTCCCTGCAAAGGACATGAACTCATTCTTTTTTATGGCTGCATAGTATTCCATGGTGTATATATGCCACATTTTCTTCATCCAATCTATCCGTGATGGGCATTTTGGTTGGTTCCAAGTCTTTACTATTGTAAATAGTGCTGCAAGAAATGTATGTGTGCATTTATCTTTATAGTAGAATGATTTACAATCCTTTGGGTATATACCCAGTAATGGGATTCCTGGGTCAACTGGTATTTCTGGTTCTAGATCCTTGAGAAATCACCACACTGTCTTCCACAATGATTGAACTTATTCACACTCCCACCAACAGTGTAAAAGCATTCCTATTTCTCAACGGCCTCGCCAGCATCTGTTGTTTCCTTTTTTTTTTTTTTTTTTTTTGAGACGGAGTCTTGCTCTGTTGCCCAGGCTGGAGTGCAGTGGCACAATCTTGGCTCACGCCCAGCTAATTTTTTTGTATTTTTAGTATAGGCGGGGTTTCACCGTGTTAGCCAGGATGTTCTCAATCTCCTGACCTTGTGATCTGCCTGTCTCAGCCTCCCAAAGCGCTGGGATTACAGATGTGAACCACCGTGCCTGGCCGACAATGGGGTTTTCTAAATACACAATCATGTAATCCACAAATAGACACAATTTGACTGCCTCTCTTCCTATTTGAATATTCTTTATTTCTTTCTCTTGCCTGATTGCCCTGGCCAGAACTTCCAATACTACATTGAATAGGAGTGGTGAGAGGGTATCCTTGTCTTGTGCCGGTTTTCAAAGGGAATGTTTCCAGATTCTGCATATTCAGTATGATATTGGCTATGGGTTTTTCATAAATAGCTCTTATTATTTTGAGACATGTTCCATCAATACCTAGTTGATTGAGAGTTTTTAACACGAAGCGATGTTGAATTTTATCGAAGGCCTTTTCTGCATCTATTGAGATAATCATGCGGTTTTTGTCACAGGTTCTGTTTATGTGATGGGTTACATTTATTGATTTGCATATGTTGAATTAGCCTTGCCTCCCAGGGATGATGCTGACTTGATCGTGATGAATAAGCTTTTTGATGTGCTGCTGGATTCAGTTTGCCAGTATTTTATTGAGCATTTTCACATCAATGATCATCAGGGATATTGACCTGAAATTTTCTTTTTTTTTTTGTCATGTCTCTGTCAGGTTTTGGTATCAGGATGATGTTGGCCTCATAAAATGAGTTAGGGAGGAGTCCCTCTTTTTCTATTGTTTGGAATAGTTTCAGAAGGAATGGTACCAGCTCCTTTTTATACCTCTGGTAGAATTTTGCTGTGAATCCATCTGCTCCTGGGCTTTTTTTTGGTTGGTAGGCTATGAATTACTGCCTCAATTTCAGAACTTGTTATTGGTCTATTCAGGGATTTGACATCTTCCTGGTTTAGTCTTGGGAGGGTTTATGTGTCCAGGAATTTATCCATTTCTTCTAGATTTTCTAATTTGTGTAGAGGTGTTTATAGTATTCTCTGAGGTGTGTTTTTGCAGTGGCTGGTACCAGATTTTCATTTCCATATTTAGTGCTTCCTTCAGGAGCTCTTGTAAGGCAGGCCTGCTACTGACAAAATCCCTCATCATTTGCTTGTCTGGAAAGGGTTTTACTTCTCTTTCACTTATGAAACTTAGTTTGGCTGGATATGAAATTTTGCATTGAAAATTCTTTTTTTTTTTTTGAGATGGAGTTTTGCTCTTATTGCCCAGCCTGGAGTGCAATGGTACAATCTCAGCTCACTGCAACCTGTGCCTCCCAGGCATGTGCTACCATGCCTGGCTAATTTTTGTATTTTTAAGTAGATACAGGGTTCCTCCATGTTGGCCAGTCTGGTCTCGAACTCCTGACCTCAGGTAACCTGCTCACCTCAGCCTCCCAAAGTGCTGGGATTACAGGTGTGAGCCAACACACCCAGCCCAATTCTTTCTTTAAGAATGTTGAATATCGGCCCCCATTCTTATCTGGCTTATAGGGTTTCTGCAGAGAGATCAACTGTTAGTCTAATGGGCTTACCTTTGTAGGTGACCTGACCTTTCTCTCTGGCTGCCCTTAGCATTTTTTCCTTCATTTCAATCTTGGAGATTCTGATGATTATGTATTTTGGGTTTGATCTTCTTGTGGAGTATCTTAGTGGTGTTCTGTGTATTTCCTGAATTTGAATGTTGGCATATCTTGCTAGGTTGGGGAAGCTCTCCTGGATAATATCCTGAAGTGCGTTTTCCAACTTGGTTCCATTTTCCCCATTGCTTTCAGATACACCAATCAATCGTAGGTTTGGTCTTTTCACATAGACCCATATTTCTTGGAGGCTTTGTTCATTCCTTTTCATTCTTTTCTCTCTAATCTTGTCTTCATGCCTTATTTCAGCAAGATGATCTTCAATCTCTGATATCTTTTCTTCCACTTGATCAATTCGGTTATTGATACTTGTATATGCTTCACGAAGTTCTTGTGTTGTTTTTCAGCTCCATCAGGTCATTTATGTTCCTCTCTAAACTGGTTAGTTAGCAGTTCCAGTAACCTTTTATCAAGTTTCTTAGCTTCCTTACTGGGTTAGAACATGGTTTTTTTTTTAGCTCAGAGGAGTTTGTTATTACCCACCTTCTGAAGCCTACTTCTGTCAATTCATCAATGCCATTCTCCATCCAGTTTGGTGCCCTTGCTGGAGAGGAGTTGTGATCATGTGGAAGAGAAGAGGCATTCTGGTTTTTGGAATTTTCAGTGTTTTTGCACTGGTTTTTCTACATCTTCGTGGATTTATCTACCTTTGATCTTTGAGGCTGATGACCTTTGGATGGGGTTTTTGGGTGTGTGTGGGGGTCTTTTTTGTTGATGTTGTTATTGTTGCTTTGTGTTTGTTAGTTTTTCTTCTAACAGTCAGACCCCTCTTCTGCAGGTCTGCTGCAGTTTGATGGAGGTCCAAACCAGACCCTGTTGACTTGGTTATCACCAGTGGAGGCCGCAGAACAGCAAAGATTGCTGCCTGCTCCTTCCTCTAGAAGCTTCATCCCAGAGGGGCACTGACCTGATGCCATCTGGAGCTCTCCTGTATGAGGTGTCTCTTGACCCGTTAAGAGGTGTCTCCCAGTCAGGAGGCATGGGGTTCAGGGACCCACTTGGGGAGGTAGTCTGTCCCTCAGCAGAACTGGTGTGCTGTGCTGGGAGAATTCCCTTTGTCAGGATCAGCTGCTCTTTTCACAGCCAGGCAGGAAAGATTAAGTCCGCTGAAGCTGCGCCCACAGCTGCCTCTCCCTCCAGGCGCTCTGTCCCAGGGAGGTGAGAGTTTTATCTGTAAGCTCCTGACTGGGGCTGCTGCATTTCCTTTAGAGATGTCCTGCCCAGTGAGGAGAAATCTGGAGAAGCAGTTTGGTCACAGCTGCTTTGCTGCACTGTGGTGTTCTGCCCAGTCCAAACCTCCTGGTCTCCTTAACACTGTCAGGGGAAATCCGCCTACTAAAGCCTCAGCAATGTCAGAAGGTGCTCCTTCCCTCTCCAAGCTCGAATGTCCCAGGTTGACTCCAGACTGCTGTGCTGGCAGTGAGAATTTCAAGCCAATGGTTCTTAGCTTGCTGGGATCCATGGGAGTGGGACTCACTGAGTGAGACCACTTGGCTCCCTGGCTTCAACCCCCTTTCCAGGGGAGCAAATAGTTCTGTCTCATTGGGATTCCAGGTGCCACTGGAGTATGAAAAAAACTCCTGCACCTAGCTCAGTGCCTGCCTAAACAGCCGCCCAGTTTTGTGCTTGAAACCCAGTACCCTGGTAGTGTAGGCTCATGAGGGAATCTCCTGATCTGCAGATTGTAAAAACCATGGGAAAAGTGTAGTACCCAGGCCAGGTAGCACAGTCCCTCATGGCTTCCCTTAGCTGGGGGAGGGAGGTCCCCCAGCTCCTTGCACTTCCTGGGTGAAGGGATGGGCCTCCCTGCTTCTGCTCCCTCTCCATGGGTTGCACCCACTACCTAACCAGTCCCAGTGAGATGAACTGGGTACCTCAGTTGGAAATGCAGAAATCACCCATCTTCTGTGTTGGTCTCAATGGGAGCTGCAGACAGGAGCTGTTTGTATTTGGCCATCTTGGCCCCTTCCTCAATGCCTACATTTTTTTTTAAAGTGAGTAAGTCAACAACCTAATCTTCTACCTTAAAACACTGGGGAAAACAAACAAACAAACAAAAAAACAAAACTAAACCCAAATCAAGCAGAAGGTAGAAAATAAGGAATATAACAGAAACTAATGAACTAGAGAATAGAAAAAAGGCTTAATACCAATTCTTCACAAACTCCTCCAAAAAAAAAAAAGAGAACACTTCCCAATTCATTCAATGAAAACAGTATTACTCTGACACCAAAAACAGGCAATAAAACAACAGATCAGCATCTCAAATGAATATACACACAAAATTCCCCAACAAAATACTAGCAAATCAAATTCTACAATATATATATAAAAATTATACACCATTACTGAGTGGGATTTATCCCAGAAATGCAAGGTTTGTTTAGCGTCCAAAAATCAATTAATACATCATATCCATAGAATAAAGGAAAAAATCAAGAAAGGAAAATAAAGACATTTTCAGACACACAAAAGCTCACAGAATAATGCTAACTTAAGTACAAGAAATACTAGAGGGAAATATTCAAACTGAAAATAATGATCTTAGACAAAAATACAGAACTGCAGAAAGGAATGAAAAACACTAGAAAGGGTAACTCTAAATGTATATTTACCATCAAAAACAGCAACAGAATAAACTCTCTGGTGAGGTTTCCAAGTAGGTAGTACAAAATAAGTGACAATAATAATGAAAGGCAGGAGAGGGACAAAAGGAAACGTAAGGAATTTGCATTTTTCAAGAAGTGGTAAAAATATTAAGGTATACCACAGTAAGTCAAAGAGACATATTTAATCATTAGAGTCATCACTTAAAAAAGAATGTACAACTAAAAAGCTAATGGAGAAGAAACATAAAATTACATAAAGTTTGATTTATTCAAAAGAATATAAAAGGCCGGGTGCGGTGCTTCATGCCTGCAATCCCAGCACTTCGGAAGGTCGAGGTGGGCAGATCACGAAGTCAGGAGATCGAGACCATCCTGGCTAACACGGTGAAACCGCGTCTCTACTAAAAATACAAAAAATTAGCCAGGCGTGGTGGTGGGCGCCTGCAGTCCCCGCTACTCAGGAGACTGAGGCAGGAGAATGGCGTGAACCCGGGAGGCGGAGCTTGCAGTGAGCTGAGATCGTGCCACTGCACTCCAGCCTAGGTGACAGGGTGAGACTCCGTCTCAAAAAATAAAAAAAGTATATATATAATTTATAGTGAAAGAAAGGAGATCAGTAACTGCTTCAGGATAGAAGTAGGAAGGGGTGAGAAAGGTGGGAAGGAGTGAAAAATGATGAAGGAGGAGAAAACTTTTGGGGGTGATGGATATGTCTGCCCTAGATTGTAGCAATGGTTTCACATGTGTATACATATGTCAAAAGATATAAAATCATATACTTTAAATACTTGTTAACATATTATATGTTAATTACACCTGAATAAGTTGGTTCTTTAAAGAAAATAAATAAGTGTATGCAGCTGAGACCAATCTGCCAGGGACCCAATGCTGTTCTGTCCCTGGCTGGCTGTGTGATCAGTTTCCTGGGCACCGATTGTGCAGAGATATTGGCGAATTCCATAAATTCATTGTGAGAGCACAGTGCCAGGCCTGCATCAAGCACAAATGACCAATGTTAGCTGTGTGGTAGCACAGAGCCCTAGGACTCTGCTCTGCTTACTGTTTACATGCCCAGGTCCCCCACTACACAGGAAGAAACGCTTTCTAGCTCATCTGTTTCCCTAAGACCCAGAATCAGCCTGGGATGCTCTGAGTGAATAACAGCAGGAATGAGAAACTTGGAAGAGAACGTCTCTCTAAGTGGTGTCTCCAAGCAGCCAAAACAGAGCTGGCCAGCAAACCCTGTGGGATAGTGTGAAATATATATTTGGTCTTCATCCCCATGACCTGGCATACAACTCCTAAAATCCTTGTAATCTCCAAAGTGCTGTCTTTCCGTAGGCTTATGTTGACTGACAGCTTTAGGATGAAGCTGGTCACTGGAAAGGCCAAGTCATGGTTACATGATTGGGATTCTCAGCCCCAACGCCCCAAACTCAGAGAGGGGAAAGGAGCTAAAGGTTAAGTTTATCACCAATGGCCAATGGTTTAATCGATCATACCTACATAATAAAGCCTCTATAAAAACCTAAGAGGGCAGGGTTCAGAGAGCTGCTGGATAGCTAAGTGGATAGGATCCTAGAGCGTGATGCACCCAGGGAGGGCATGAAAACTCCACACCCCTTCCCGCATACCTCTGCCTACAAATTTCTTCATCTTTATCCTCTATAATAAATTGGTAAATCTTTTTTTTCTTTTCTGAGACAGGGTCTCACTCTGCCACCCAGGCTGGAGTGCAGTGGCATGATCTCAGCTCACTGCAACTTCTGCCTCCTGGGTTCAAGTGATTCTCATGCCTCATCTTCCCAAGTAACTGGGACTACAGATGCACACCACCATGCCTGGCTAATTTTTGTATTTTTTGTAGAGACGGGGTTTCACTATATTGGCCAGGTTGGTCTCGAACTCCTGACCTCAAGTGATCTGCCCACCTCGGCCTCCCAAATTGCTGGGATTACAGGCGTGAGCCACTGCACCCAGCCTAAACTGGTAAATCTGAGTGTTTCCCTGAGTTCTGTGAGCTGCTCCAGCAAATTAATAGAACCCAAAGTGAGGGTCATGGGAACCCCAACTTGAATCTTGTTGGTCTCAAGTTTGGAAACCCCGAACTTACAACTAGTGCCTTGAGGGGACAGTCTCAGAGACTGAGCCTGTGGGATCTGAGGCTATCTCCAAGAGAGCACAAGAATTGAATTGAATTAGAGCTGCTTGGATCATGGGAAAAACCCTCCATATATTTGGTTAGGAAGTTTTTGTTGATTGTTGCTGTGGTGTCAGAGCAGAGGAAAAATGTAATTAGCATTTTTCCCAAACAGCCTAAGGAGTGGATGACATAGAAGTGAAGGGACTGGGAGCCAGCTGCCAGGGAAAGACACTTGAGCTATTTTTTGTGGCTGAAAAAGCATTTTCTAGGGTAAATAAAACACAAAACTACTTATGGACAGATAACAGGGGCAAATAACAGCAAGAAAAGAGGATAAGATAGAAAAAGGAGGAGGAAAGCAAAGGCCCGAGGGTAACAAGAGATTTGTCTGGAGCTTGTAGAGAAGGGATTCGTGAGTGAAGCTGCAGCACCTACCACAGAAGCAGAGAGTGGGGGCAGACTCACCTTCTCTCTTGTGCCTCCAGCTCCCCTGAGTTCTCAGGATGTGAGGGGTCCATGGTTCGTCCCCTCGCTCCAGCCTCAAGATGACATCAGGTTTGGAAGCTTGAAGTCCTGCTCCAGAGAAAGGAAGCAAGACCTGAAAATTCATCCCAGGTAGAGGGCAGGATGGACCTGTGGTCTGAGTCTTTGAGCTGGTTGTGTCCTTCCCTGCCACCTGGTCTCTAACCGTGGAGACAGAGGCCTCTGCCTAAGCTGAAGAAAGGCCAAAATTAGCTTTTCAGGGGGACGGGTGGCATAGATAGGACAGCGTTGGGGCCTGAACACATCACGGTAGATGACTCATAGTGGGGGTGTTGAACCCCAGCAGAAGGGCTAAAGGGGGAATGAGTCTCCAGCACCATGTCTGGTTTGTCTGGCCCACCAGTCCATCATGGCCCTTGTCCGTTGGCCTTGCTGCTTTTGTTCCTGCTGGGCCCCAGCTTGGTCTTCGCCATCTTCTTCCATCTGCCCATTAACTCTCGCAAGTGCCTCCGTGAGGAGATCCACAAGGCCTACTAGTGACTGGCACATACGAGATCTCTAACCAGTCTGGGGGCACTGGCGGCCTGTGCAGCCACCTCAAGATCACAGATTCTGCTGGCCATATTTTCTACTCCAAAGAGGATGCAACCAAGGGGAAATCTGCCTTTACCACTGAAGATTATGACATGTTTGAAGTGTTTTGAGAGCAAGGGAACAGGGTGGATACCTGACCAACTCGTGATCCTAGACATGAAGCATGGAGTGGAGGTGAAAAATTACAAAGAGATTGCAAAAGTTGAGAAGCTCAAACCATTAGAGGTGAAGCTGCGACACCTAGAAGACCTTTCAGAATCTATTGTTAATGATTTTGCCTACATGAAGAAGAGAGAAGAGGAGATGGTGATACCAGTGAGTCAACGAACACTCAAGTCCTATACTTCAGCATCTTTTCAATGTTCTGCTTCATTGGACTAGCCACCTGGCAGGTCTTCTACCTGTGATGCTTCAAGGCCAAGAAGTTGACTGAATAATGAATGAGGCATATTCTCCTCCCACCTTGTACCTCAGCCAGCAGAACATCGCTGGGATGTGCCTGGCCTAAGGCATCCTACCAGCAGCACCATCAAGGAATGTTGGAGGTTTCTTGCCAGAAATGATCTCTTTTGGTGTGCGAGGATATGGGGTACCACCTACACCCAACAAGTCAATGAGGGACTTCTTTTTAATTTGGTAGGATTTTGACTGGTTTTGCAACAATAGGTCTATTATTAGAATCACCTATGACAAAAAAATAAGGGTTACTTAGATAATGCCAAAGTCAGTATTTGTCCTGGGTTCCCTTGTGTGATCTGTTTGAACCATGTTTTCTTTTCTTCTCCCACTTGCTCAGCAGTTTGGGCTTCCTTTCTAGTTCTTTTACCAAGATTTCTGTGTGACCATGTTGACTTCATTCAGATTGCCCTCTTTCAATTTCCTTGTGAAAACACTCTTAACTTTCTCTTTACCCTTAGCTGAAACGTTTATGTAGCTTCTGGTGATATCTTTTCATGATTTTATGTCTCTTAAAATGGTGATGGATGTGACACTTCATAAAAGTGAGCTTTAAACTGTAGATAACTCTTAAAGAAAATGTCATTTCAGACAATTAAAATATTTGTGCTCAACTGCTTGAACGTTGTGTATGTGTATTTAATTCTATGCAGTATTATCACACATGTAGATTCATGTGACCACCATCACAAGACAGAATAGTTCTATCACATGGATCCCTTGTGCTACCCTTTTACAGCCACAGCCACAGCCACATCCCTTTCTTATCCCCTTACTCCAACCTATGGCTACCACTGTTCTGTCCTCCATCTCTGTAATTTTGTCATTTCAAGAATGTTGTATGAATGGAATCATATAGAATGTAATCTTATGAGGTTGACTTTTTTCATTCAGGATAATTCCCTTGAAATCCATCCAAGTTGTTGCATGTATCAAGTTTCTTCCTTTTTTTCTTTTAAAAATGTTTTATATATTTAGGGGGTATAAGTGCAGATTTCTTACATGCATATATTGCATCATGGTGAAGTCTGGGCAGTTATTTTGATTGTTGAGTAGTATTCCATGGTATGGATGTACCAGTTTGCTTAACCATTCACCTACTAAAGGACATAAGAGTTGTTTTCAGTTTTTTGCCCTGCTGTGAACATTCACGTACAGGTTTTTATGTGAACTTTTTTTTTTTTTGAGATGGAGTCTCGCTCTGTCGCCCAGGCTGGAGTGCAGTGGCACCATCTCGGCTCACTGCAAGCTCCACCTCCCAGGTTCACGCCATTCTCCAGCCTCAGCCTCCCACATAGCTGGGACTACAGGCACCCGCCAGCCCCGGCTAATTTTTTTTTTTTGTATTTTTATTAGAGATGGGGTTTCACCGTGTTAGCCAGGATGGTCTTGATCTCCTGACCTCATGATCCACCCGCCTCAGCCTCCCAAAGTGCTGGGATTACAGGAGTGAGCCACCGCACCCGGCCTATGTGAACATACATTTTCATTTTCTGGGATAAATGCTCAAAAGGGCAATTGTTGGGTTGTGTGGTAAACACGTATATTTTTGTAAGAAACTACCCTACTCTTTTTTCCAGAGTGGCTGTACCTTTTACATACAGCCACTCATACAATTCATACAGCAATGTATGACTGATCCAGTTTCTTCACATCCTCATCAGCATTTGGTATTACTACTATTTTTTATCTTAACCATTCACATAGATGTGTGTAATGATAACACATGTGGTTTTAATTTGCATTTTCCAGTGATGGAAAGTATGTTAAGCTAATGATGTTGAGTATCTTTTCATGTGCTAATTTGCCATCTATATATCCTCTTCGGTGAAATGTCTGTTCATGTCTGTTGTCTATTTTCTATTTAGGTCATTTGTTCTTTTTACTATTGAGTTGTCAGAGTTTTTTTATACATCCTAGATAAAACTCTTCTGTTAGATATGTGGTTGCTTGAATTTTTAACATAACTTCTACCAAGGAAAAAATAAGTAAAATTTCCAACTCTTCTTGCATGGCCAGTTACTTACTTAATTCCTGTCCTTCAGTGTTCCATCTAGAGAATTAAGAGATATGATGTATAAAATAGATATCTAGGAGGGCCATTAAGAGAGTAAATACTTAAAAATACAAAGCCAATGAAAGCAAAGCCAATAATCACTGTAGGAATATGAGGTGCCTAAGGGCCAAAACTAATGTAAATAAGAGAAAATGGGGATATAAATGACCATGTTTATAAACAGTTATGAAAAATGCTGTCACTTGAAATCTTTCCCACATCTCTCAAGAAAGTAAGTAGGAGTTTATCCTTTCTGTAATCTCTTTTTAGCCCTGCTATTACAGGGCTTATTTAATCACAGTGGCAAGAATTACATGTATCTTACAGTAAAGAAGCAGAATACTGGAATTGTTAGAGAACCCTGATGTGTTCACCTCATAAAGTACAAAGGTGGAAGAGGGAATGAGTTACGTTGTTAAAATCTCAGGCTATTCTGTTAATGTTCCTGCTACTATGAACCCAAACCTGTTTTTTTCCCCTTTTGACTCCTTGTATCTTCCTCTCATGTGGCATAAAAGTAGTTCTGTCATTAACTTGTACAACATTGCCATCTGCTGTTAAGAATTGGTAGGTACTGCTTCTGAGAACCTGGCTGCAGAACCTTACCATAGGCAGCAGATGTTGAGAAAGTCTATCTTCAGTATTACACATACTAAGTTACAGAGGATGCATCCAAGTAGAGAAAATAATATGTGGGTTAAGATCCATTCTTAAACTTTTTTTTTTTTTTTGGGACAGAGTCTTGCTGCGACGCCCAGGCTGAAGTGCAATGGTGCTATCTCAGCTTGCTGCAACCTTCACCTCCTAGATTTGGGTAGGTCTTCCTCCTCGGCCTCCAGAGTGGCTGGGAGTGCCGGCGCACCCCACCATGCCTGGCTGGTTTTCGTATTTTTGGTAGAGATGGAGTTTCACCGTGTTGGCCGGGCTGGTCTTGAACTCCTGACCTCAGATGATCTGCTGGCCTCAGCCTCCCAAAGTGCTGGGATTTCACGTGTAAGCCACTACGCTCATCCTCCATCATTAAACCTTTTAATGTGAAATTCTATTATGTACCATTAACCTAACAAGATTTTCTTTCCTATTTCTGACTGGTGCCTTTCCCCCTTTTAGGAGCAATGAAAGCTACTCTGTTAGTTATGTTCTTCTGATGTGACAAAATGTCAAGAAGATAGGAGAAGAGAATATTTCATTTTGTTGATGCTTTTGTTCCCAAGTGTGACCCTAAACTTAAGCTTTGTAGGAGCTGACATTCTCTCATGTCCCTTCCCTTTACTCATGCCAAAAGTATCAACTGGGACATTTTGTGCTTTTGGTTTAAAAGTTAATTGATATTACACCTTGGTTTTATCCAAAAAGTAAAAGTATTTGCCTTTGACCAAAGACTGATGCAAGAGCAAATAAGCTTTAAAAACAGGGGTGTTATGTGCTTTCCTCCATTTTTGAGCATGCTATCCAAAATGGTCTGTATAATATAAATGAGAATGATGCAGTTTAAGTAAGTATTTTTATACCATTGTCATGGACCCCTGTCATAAAGCCATTTTTCAGTTTGGGAAAGAGGTATATAGAATTTATACAGATTCACTTGTAAATGTTGCATTGAGGATTTTTGTGTAAATTTTCTCAAGTAAAGGCTAGCAGAAACCAAAAAAAAAAAAAAAAACAAAAAAAAAACAACAAAGGGCTAAAGGGAAGAGCACATTCCAGTGAAAGGAAAGCAGGGCTCTGAAACTGAACAGATCCAAATCCCAGATCTGCCACCAATAGGCTGTGTAAACTTAAGAAAAGTGACAGTATTTGTTAGCCTCAGGTTCATTTATAAACTGTGTATCCTACCACTGATCATCAAGATGCAGAAATATTAATTCAGGGGATAGGGATGTACTAAGTGTACAATGAACAATATTCTCCTTCTATAAATCAGGGAGGGTTGGAAAGGCATGGGAGGCCAAGGTGGGAAGATTCCTTGAGGCTAGGAGTTTGAGACCAACCTAGGGAACATGGAGGTTCTGTCTCTAAAAAATAAAATAAGACAAGCATGGTGGCCCATGCCTGTAGTCCCAGGTACTTGGGAGGCTGAGGTAGGAGGATATCTTCAACCAAAGACGTCAAGGTTACAGTGAGCTACGGTCTCACCACTGCACCCCAGGATGGGCAACAGAGTGAGACACTGCCTATTAAAAAAAAAAATCAAGGAGGGTCCCAGAACCACCTGTCCCCCTCTCTGTGCAAACCAGACCTGCATGGTACCAGGGTCAAAATGTCTGGTCTTTGGGCCCAGGGGGTGAGGAGCCTCTGAGCCCCAAGCTTGATCCTCAAGGTTAAGGAGCAGGAAGCCCAGGAGCTGAGCCCCAGGGAGGGAACTTACCTAGTGAGACTAGGTTCCCATAGGTCTCCATCATCACATCCTTGTAGAGTCCCCTCTGAGCAGGGATCAGACAGTCCCATTCCTCCTGGGAGAAGGGTACAGCCACATCCTCAAAGGAAATCATGATGTGGAATGACAAGATCTTGATGCAGCCCTCAGGTCAGGACCTGGAGGGAGAAGACATTAGGCTTAGGACTGGTAAGATCCCTCTGGGAACATGTACCTGTCTTCCCCACTAATGTGAACTCTTTAAGGCAGACACTATATTGGCTCATCTTGGTGTGCCCCAACCTGACTTCTACCGTACCTGGTCCAGCGACAGGAAAACAGTGAGAAGTACATTTCAGGGACTTGAACTCAGGAACTGAGGACATTGGTGGAGACAGGGAGCTGTCCACCCTCTGGGACCAGCCCCTTATAGACAGACTCCTGCCGAGAAAAGGCTGAGGTCACATGGAAGAGTCTCCATGAGGACCACTCACCTGGAGCCCACCAAGAAGGAGCTGCATGATGGCCATCACTAGGTGTCTGAGCTTGTCCTGAGGTGTGGGCAGAGCTGCAGGGAGAGGAGGGTGATGGAGCCTGACCAACCTTCTGCTCCTCACAGGTGCTCTGAGACTTCTAGGCCCAGACATTTTGTGGTAGCAGAGACCCAATTATGAGCTTCCTGAACACCCCAGGAAAGGTGGATGAACTAAGTAGCCAGTGGTCTTTGAGACCATATCCCCTCCCCACTTTCCTGCCATACTTCTCCATGTCCCAAGAGAGGCCTTCCTGAGGCCCCTGGGATGACAGCATCCTGAGGCCACCATGTGAAAGCCAGGACCATGGCGGTGCACTTGGCCAGGAGAGACAATGGACTGCATTTCCCAGGCCCACCTATGAGGTCCTGCGCAGAGGGCAAACAGCTGAGAACAGCGGATCAGGCTCTTGTGCTAAGGCAGTGAATGAGCAAATGGAGAAGTTGACACGTATGTGTGACACACAAACACAACGCCCAGGTGGTGTCAGGTGACGACAAAGGATACAAAAAATTAATGATGCAGCATGAGGGCAGCGACTGGTGGTAGGAGATATTTTACACAGGATGGCCAGGGAAGACACCTCCGATAAAGTGACAACAAATCAGAGATCTGGATGGAGTGAGGGTAGGCACCATGTGGATATCAGTGAGGTACATCCCAGGCAGGAGGAGGGCACAAGTGCAAAGGCTCTGAGATGCAAGCACACCTGTGTTCAAGGACGGGCAAGGAAGCCAGAAGGGCTGAAACAGACTAGGGGAGGGTAAAAGAGGTGGGTACCCTCTGGGGTGGGTACCTTGTAGGCCTTAGGGCTATGGGTTTCATTCTGAATGGATGGGAAGTGCCTGGAATGTCTGGGAAGAGTGATATGACCTCAGATGTGGTCTCTACAGCTGCTGCTTTGAGGGTGCTTTGAATACACTATGGGGTGGGGGTAAGGAACAAAAACAGGAAACCAGTCAGAAGGTTCTAGCAACAATCCAGCTAGAGATGAATGTCTTCGACCAGATTGGTGGTGGCAGAAGTGATAAAAAGCAGCCAGATTATGGATACATTTCAAAGGTACCATCAATAGGATTTGCAGATGAATTTCATGTAGGACGAGACACCAAGAGTTTTGACCTGAGCAACTGAAATTATGAAATTTCCATATACTCAAAAGAGTAAGGCTGCAGAAGGATTAAATGTAAAAG
This sequence comes from Symphalangus syndactylus, assembly GCF_028878055.3. Lineage (NCBI taxonomy): Eukaryota > Metazoa > Chordata > Mammalia > Primates > Hylobatidae > Symphalangus > Symphalangus syndactylus. The sequence goes on from NC_072429.2 coordinate 143,822,969, forward strand.
TTGTATACAGTAATGTTTAAGATACCTATTAGATTTATAAATGGAAAATTAAGGCATTTGGATATACAAGTTGAAAATTCAGGAGTGAGGTTGGGCTGGCTGGGTATATACTGAAAACTGTCAGTACACAGGTAACATCTAAAACCACACATCTGGTTTTATTTTAGCAGTGACATGTGTCACTCCCACAAAAGCCTTCCCAATTGGCCTCGGCATACACAGCAAGTCTCCTCCCCACAGCCCTCTACACAAAAACAAATTCCTTAGTTTAGTTCAGGAGGAAATGTGCCCTTTTCCTTCGGCTCTAGGTGACCGCAAGGCCCAGTTCTTGTCACCAAGATGTTAAGGGAAGTTTGCCAAGGGGCATCTGAAAGGAAATAAGGGGAAAGGATTGACCACAAAGGAAAGCCAAGAGAACCTTGGAGACACATTCTAGAGCCCTGGCATTTCACAACAAACTCTGGAACAAACCCTGTCTCATCTTCATTCAAGCCTCTGTTGGACAGATTTTCTGACTGGCCGCGGAACATAAGCTCATTGATGTCTTCCCAGTCTCCAGCTGAGTCATACCTTGGTCAGAGGGAATCTTCTAGTCCTCAGACAGGGCTTGCCTTTGACTGGCCCCTGCTGCTTACGTCCTTTGTGAATCACAAGCGGTACCTCTTAATGTACTCTGCCTTCACTCCTAAACGCATGTGGCAGGCATGTAATGCTGCTGTTAGGCGCATGGGCTGGGACTCGAATAGGACTGAGTTCTAACCTTGGATCCACCACTTACTAATGCAGAGGTCTCAGGTAACTGACTTGAGTTTTTCCACAGACCATAAAATGAGATTGACACTACTCCTTAAGTGACAATATTGAGTTAAATGAGAAGATGTATAAAATGCTCAGCACAGTATTAGCAAACCGCAAACAATACAAAGTCTCAATTGTCCTCATCAGTAAGTCAGCATTTACCGAGTGCATACTAAATGAACGTGTTGTTTGTTCCAGCGCATCTGTGAGATATCTCCTGCCTGTTCCTTTCCTTCCCCACAACAGAAGCTCCTTCACACCACAGCTCTCTCACAGCCTTACCCTTTCAGTCAATACATTCCTGCTAAATGAAATGCACTTTTCTCTCTTCTTAAAAAAAAAAAAGCACAATTCAGCTCGTCCCCTGACATTGCCCAAACTCCCTTCCTCTGCGAGACCTTTTTTGTCCATCTGGCTTCCCTGCCTCAGTGTTGCCCGGGAGCCTGGACGACAGCCCGTAGACCTGCACGCCCCACTGCCTGCGCTCGTGCCTCACACCACCCCTCCGTCAACACAAAGCGGGCGCTCAGCAGCCCGCAGCCGCCCTCCAGGCGTCCTCTACGGGTCACTGAGGCCGCGGGGCCCGTCCTTCGGGCTCTCAGAACCCCGGCACCGTCCCTGCCCGCCCTGGCGCCACTCCAGCACCTCCACACCAGGCGCCCTAGCTCGAGACTCACTCAGCTCGACCACGGGAAGGGAAGGAGCGCGAACGCTAAATCCCGTGCCGCGGAGAGCCAAACCCCCTGGACCGGAAATGCCTAATCTGAACTTCCGCCGTGCCCTTCAGCTCACCAACCAATTGAATTCCACGTTTCGTGGGTCCGCTCTAGGCGGCTGATAGTACTCGATGCTCTGGCAGTCCTTTTCCTTCCTGGTTAGTCCCTACAAGCCCTTGGCGGAATCTGCGGGTGAGAGGGCGCAGGTGCAGAGGTGTCGCCGGCGGCGTGGGTGCGAAGGAAGGGACCCCAACATAGAGCGTTCCTGCGGACGCTTCTCAGGCCGGAGTTGTTCTCCGTACTCTGGACCTGGCCCTTCCTGACCTAGGACGTCGCGCCGCGCACTGTCCCTCTCTCTCGGGCGCCTTTTACCCCACCTCCAAATAGTGATGAAGCTCAGAATCCAGCTTGCGCCCGCTGTGCACCTAGCACTTCCCACCTGTAGTCTTTTGACCTCATCGCCCCCTCGAGAAGGCTGCTGCCATAGCTTAAATGAGGAAGCCGAGGTGCAGAGAGGTTTCAGACCTATTCCAGTGGAGCTGGAATTCGAGAACCAACCGCTCGGTGCTGAGACGCGCGTGCGGAACGGGCGGCTGGCGAGGGTGAAGCGGAGTGAGGGGAGAGGCCAGGTGAGGAGCACGGGCCCGGAGGGAGGACTTACGAGAATGGAAAGGAAAGCAGCCTGTCTTCAGTGGGACAGTGGGAGCATTAAGATGTCAGAGAATGAGCAGTTGTGGGAAGAGCCATAGGGTATTTTATTTTATATTATTTTATTTTTTTTTTGAGACGGAGTCTCGCTCTGTCGCCCAGGCTAGAGTGCAGTGGCGCAATCTCGGCTCACTGCAAGCTCCGCCTCCCGGGTTCATGCCGTTCTCCTGCCTCAGCCTCTCGCAGTAGCTGGGACTACAGGCGCCCGCCACCACGCCCGGCTAATTTTTTTGTATTTTTTAGTAGAGACCGGGTTTCACCGTGGTCTCGATCTCCTGACCTCGTGATCCGCCCGCCTCGGCCTCCCAAAGTGCTGGGATTACAAGCGTGAGCCACCGCGCCCGGCCTCGGGTATTTTATTTTTTAGAGACGGGGTTTTGCTCTGTCGCCCGGGCTGCAACCTCGACCTCCCGGGCTCAAGCGATCCTCCTGCCTCAGCCTCCCAGGCAACTGTGACTACAAGCAACGTGCCACCACACTAAATCTTCTTTAATTTTTTTGGGGTGAGTTTGGAGGTGGGGGCGGGACAGGTTCTGTCTCCGTCTCCCAGGCCAGAGTACAGTGGCGCAATTATGGCCCGACTCCTGGGCTTAAGCGATCCTCCCACTTCAGCCTCCGGAGTAGCTGGGACCACAGGCGCCCACCACCACGCCCAGGTAATTTTTGTATTTTTTTATAGAGGTGGTGTTTTGCCATGTTTCCCAGGCTGGTCTTGAACTCCTGAGCTCAAGCGATCCACCCGTCTCAGCCTTCCAAAGTGCTGGGATTACAGGTGTCAGCCACCACGCTCGGCCCTAAATATTTTTTTAAAAGTTGGATTTTTCATGGTGCCCAAGGGAAGAGACACTCCTTTCCCTTTACTAAGACCATATTTTTAAGAAAACTTTGTAATAGGAAAATCTTTTTTTGCCCTCTTGAAATGTTTGTAAATTTTTTAAAAAGCTGCATCAGCCTCTTGCCCGTTTTATAAACCAGGAATGTCTTTCTTAAGGAACTTGGAGTGATTTCTTTGAAATATAAAGGCCAAGGAAGATAGCTTCCCTCCTTGTCTCTGTGGGAATTTAGCAGGTGACTGGCTCCAAGTTGCAATTACCTGCTTGTCATAGAGACATGAGGTTTATTTTAACTTTGGATAAAGGCAGTTAGCTGACACAGATGGCCGCCCCAAGTACCACATACCTGCCTTCTCGTTTAGAAACACTGTGGGCATTAGGGGCAACTCATGCAGAAGACCCAGGAATCTTCCAGGTATACTCCATGGGATGCCTGTTCCACTCTGGCCCATTGGTACAAGCCGGCCTTTTCTTTTAAGGATAGTGGGGTCCGTTCTGAGAGTGGCCTTTGCAACATCTCTCACTTCCCCTGTTGACTGCTATTTCTTTTCTTCCTGCTTTCCTACTCCCTTGATCCCAAACTCACTAGGGGTATTTAGTGAGCACTTACTGTTGCAGTAAGACTCTAGCCAAGGAAGACGAAGAGACAGCTGGAGACCAAAGAGAACTTTAATTCGGGCACCCAAGTCTACAGCAGGCTCATGCCCCAAAGAAAGCAGGCTTGCTTATATGTCGTTTGAGGCGTGAAAAACAAGGCAGGATACAAGTTTCAGACAAAGACAGTAAATTATTCAACCTGTGACAATTCTGAGAAAACTTACATTTAGTTATCTTGACCAGTCAACCTTGAAGCTGGACAGAACTGGGGTAAGGGAAAACAGGAATTACAGAAGAATGTGGGAGTCGCCAGGCCAAGCTTGGAAGGTTGAGATAAGCTCGCAGCTGCAACTTCTTAGCGATGCTGGTAGGGGCTGCTTAAATTTCTTAGCCTGTATATAACTTCTGAATAGCCTACACTAAATGGTAACTATTACCTATGTTATGTTTGTTGTTTTAAACTTTAATATTACTTACTTTATTTTCCTTCCACATTACCTTTGCTGTTAGCAGCTTTGAGAAATGCTGCTCTAAGATGTGGGAAGTCATTAAAGGATTTAAGCAGGGAGAGACAAGGTCAGATTAATGTTTCAGAAAAATATTTACTGTTTTCCAGCTGAAACTAGTACAGTAAAATTTACTTTCTGGTCACAGCACACAGCAGTCACATCCTGGAGGAACTGTACTTCTCTAAGATCTAGTCTGTCCTGTGGTTTAAATGACTTTTATCAAATTGTCTTTATTACTTTGTACACTGCTTTCACCAGTCTGCTCTTCCATGGCAAAGGGGGCAGAACTGTTATTTAGGGTTTTCCACATCCAGTATGCTCATAAGATTTTTACCCTGTGTGAACTTCCAGATGTCGAATAAAGGCTGGATGCTGACCAAAGACCTTTCCCCAATTTTTGCATATGTGTAGGTAGGGTTGCTCACCAGTAGTGTTCCCCTGATGCTTCATAATGGTTGATCCCAGAGAGAATGCCCTTTCACACTCATTACCTTCATAGGGTTTCTCTCCAGTGTGAGTTCTGTGGTGGGAAATTAGGTTAGAACTTTGAACAAAGGCCTTTCCACATTTGTTACACTGATAGGGGCTTATTTCCAATGTGGATTCTTTGGTGTTACACAAGATTAGAGCTATGGTTGAAAGTTTTCCCACACACTGCCTTCATAGAACTTGTCTTTATAGTGAAATCTCTGGGGTTTTCTAAATTGTGTTAGTCCTTCTTAAGGCTTAACATGTTCACTGCACTACACAATTCCTCTCCACGGTAACTATTTGAGTGCTCATTAAAGGCGGTACTCTGACGTTCTGCATGTTTTTGAGATTTCATTAGGATGTGGGCTTTCTGGTGATTGTCGAAATGTGAGTTATCTGAAGCTGTGTCCAGATGAATTACTTTGATAGGTTTTCTCTTTTGTGGGAACATTCAGATATGCTACGGGATTTGAGGTCAAGTCTAGGATGCTGTCAACCTTGTTATACTCCTGGCTTTTCTCCCATGGAATGTTTTTATGGATCACTGTGATTTATCTTCACATTTACTTGACTAGTACTTTCTTAAACATTTTCTTAGTTTTCCTCGACAAAGATTTCCCTGATATTTCTCTAGTAGACTCACAACTTTGTAGGCTTTAAAAAAGTTGGGTGCTTAGTCAATGTCTCCTTTTTAACACTTATACCACCCACTGTGGTTTCATGCTTTGGGGGTTCCTTTAGGAGAGGCAACTCTTTGTTATCTGCCTCACAACCTGAAACGATGCAGCAAGCAGGAAACACGGCATAATAAAAAGACGACAGCCTTTTAATTCTAAAGACCAAGATTCTACATTTCCTCTTCTCCTTTCCAGACAACTTAGTCCCAAAGGTATAAAGTAAAGCTGAGCAAGGTAGCATCCATACCAGGGCTGGGGGAACCAAAGCAGGAAAGAGCAGCAGGGTGGAGGCCATCCATATAGCAAGACTGGCACAGTGTGTCCAGCCTGAGCAGGCTGAAGATGTCTTCATGGAAGGGCAGAGGCAGAAGGGCAAGAGGCAGGGGTTGCAGTGAGCCAAGATTGTGCCATTGCACTCCGGCCTGGGCAACAGAGCGAAACTCTGTCTCAAAAAAAAAAAAAAAAAAAAAAAAGATGAAACCTCTATTTGTAAGATTAAAACTATAAAACTCTTAGAAAAAAGGTATAAATTTTTGTGACCCAGAGTTAGGCAATAGTTTCTTATAAGTGACATCACAAACACAAGCAACCAAATAAAAGATAAGTTGGACTTCAAAATGAAAAACTTTTGTGCTTCAAGAAATACCATCAAGAAAGTGAAAAGACAACCTATAGAATGGCAGAAAATACTTGCAAATCATATATCTGATAAGGGCACAATATCCAGAATATATAAATAACTCTTACGACTTGTCTAAACAGACTACCATAGGCTAAATGGCTTTGACAACAATTTATTTCTCACAGTTCTGGAGGCTGAAGTCCAAGATCAGGGTGCCAGCTGGCCGTTCTTGGTGAAGGTGGCTCCCTGGTTTGCAGACTGTTGTTTTCACACAGCACCTTTGCCTAGCGGAAATGGGGAGCCTGGGGCCCTTCATCCTAATCTTGTATTGGGCCTCCGCCCTCATTACCGCATCTGAATAATCTCAGTGGGGATTGGGTTTCAACACAGGCATATTGTGGTGGACACAAACATTCTGCTATAGCGCAACTCGACAATAAAACACATCCCAACTGTAAAGGAGCTAGAAAGGCAGAAAGCTAAGGTCAGTGGGGGATGCTCTGAGTGTCTGAAGACAGCGCAGCTATCCATACAGATCACATGCGGCTTCCCTTGCATCCAGCTGCGCAAGGGCTGGTGCGGGCAAGGAAGTCCCACTGGGGCTTTTGGGGACCCAGCACAGCTCGGGCGAGTGGATGAGGGTAGAGAGAATGCCTCAGTGCGTCCGGACACCACCGAGACCGTCGTCCTCCACAGGCACCTAGAGGGGATCCAGCTGTGTTCAAGTCCAGACGCACATGGACTGCCTCAGGACCACACTTCCCGCCCGGGTGGTTTCCTCCCTCTGGGAGCAGGAAAGGAGATGAGTCTTGGGGTGTGCGTGGGACTCCTGGCCTGGTGCTGCTGTCAGCTCTGAACCCTCCCCCGCTCTCTCCAGGAACGCACAGGCTCTTCGCGCTGGTCCCCCTGGTAGGGCTGGCCGTCTGGGACGCGTGGGCTTCCTTCCCTGACTGGCTGCAGGGTCTTTTGTGGCGTTTCTGTCTCCTTCGCTGCAGTGTGATCTGTTGTTAACAGTGGTAAATCCACATGGGTCTGCTGCAGCCTCAATTCTTGCCTCCTCAGAAGAAAGAATTTGACGGAGAGGCATGAAGCATAAAGCAGACGGAAAGATGGAGGCAAATTTTAGAGCAGGAGTGCACATTTATTAAAAAGCTTTAGAGCAGGACCAAAAGGGAGTAAAGTACACTTAGAAGAGGGCCAGGTGGGCCACTCAAAAGATCAAGTGCACGGTTTGACCCTTGACTTGGAGTTTTATACATTGGCAAGGTTGTGGCGGTCGGGGGTTGGGGACCATCCCTTCTCTGATTCCTCCCTTGGGGTGGGCTGTCCACATGTGCAGTGGCCTACCAGCACTTGGGGGTGGAGGTGGGGGCACAAGCCCACTGTGTTTCCTGGAGTTGTGCATATGCTCACCAGTTGAGTCTTCTAATAAGGTCATCAACCGGTTAAACTCTGACACTTCACCACCCAGTGTGCATGCTCAAGCCCACTTGCCCAACTCCTAAGATCTCATTGGGAAGCTGCTGATAACCAGCTTCAGGTTTTTTCTATCTGTTGGGAGACTGCCTTTCCCTGGTGCTGGCAGCAACCAATTCTTATTTGAGAGACAATTAACAACTACCTGACTGTCCCCTGCTGGTCGCCTGGTGTTCCTGGTGGGTGGGGGGGGGGCTCTCCGGACTGCCTGATTACCTACTGTAACGCTATCACCCCCACTGAAGCTCCAGAGCTCTTGGGGAAGACGTTATCCACTGAGCCTGTTCCCAAGAAGCAAGATTTTGACTTTACTAAACCCTCCACAATCTGTCAGACACAGTGCTGCATGGATAAATAGCTGTGGATGACTGACCCAGGAAGGTGCTGAGGTGAGTGGGCTCCTGAGAGACAAACATGCTCATGAGAGAGAACTTTCTATTCAGTCAGCCTTTGAGCAAGCGCTTCTGTTAAATACAGCAGGCATGGTGTATTAGTCTTGTCTTAGGCCGGGCGCAGTGGCTCATGCCTGTAATCCCAGCACTTTGGGAGGATGAGGTGGGCAGATCACAAGGTCAGGAGATCGAGACCATCCTGGCTACCATGGTGAAACCCCCGTCTCTACTAATAATACAAAAAATTAGCCAGGCTTGGTGGTGGGCTCCTGTAGTCCCAGCTACTCAGAAGGCTGATGCAGGAGAATGGTGGGAACCTGGGAGGCAGAGCTTGCAGTGAGCCGAGATCATGCCACTGCAGTCCAGCCTGGGTGACAGAGTGAGACTCCATCTCAAAAAAAAAAAAAAAAAAAACAAGAAAAAAGGAAGTCTTTTCTTTCATTGCTATATTCTCTCATTGCTGAGACTGGGCAATTTATATGTTTTTAGAAAAGGTTGAATTGACTGATAGTTCCACAGGCTGTACAGGAAGCATGGCTCGGGAGGCCTCAAGAAACAGTCATGGCAGAAGGCCAATGGGAGGCAGTCACACCTTACATGGCTGGAGAAGGAGGAAGGCAAAGCAAAGCGGGAGGTGCTACACACTTTTAAACAACCAGATGTTGTGAGAACTCACTATCATGAGAGCAGCAAGGGGGAAATCCACCATCATGATCCAATCACCTCCCACCAGGCCCCTCCAACACTGGGGACTACAACCAGACATGAAATTTGGCTGGGACACAAATCCAAACCATATCACATGGATAGGCTGGGGTTGCCATAAAGACTGTATGGTGAAGGACTAAGAACAATATAGTGCAGCCACCAGCGCAGGCCTTCCCAGATAGAGGTGGGGGCTGGGAGGTGGGGAGGAAGGAAGAGAGGGTGTGTGTGTGTGTGTGTGTGTTTGTGTCTGTGTGTGTGTCCTGAGGGGCCTGGGAAGATTTCAGGGGAAAGGAATCAGGGAGCTGTCATTCCTGGGAGTTCTGATTATGCTCTGTCAGTACTTTCCCTGACAACAATAATGATATAATTTAGCATTTATTGAGTGCTTATCCTGTGCCATTTATTCCCCAGAAAATCCTCTTGAGGTGGCATATTAATCATGCTTCTCCAGAGAAGCAGAACCAGCAGAAGCTAGATAGGTAGGTTGATATGGAATGGCTCACACAATTATGGAGGGTGAGGAGTACCATGATCTGCTGTCTATAGCCTGGAGACCCAGGAAAGGCAATGGTGTAATTCAGTCTGAGCCAGAATCCAAAGGCCTAAGAACCAGGGGAGCTGATGGCATAAACCTCTGTCCCAGGGCTGGAGAAAATGAAATTAGATGTCTCAGCTCAAGGTGAGACAGGAATAAAGGGGCAAATTCCTCCTTGCTCCCCTTTTTCTATTTCACGCCCTCAACAAATTGGATGATGTACACCCATGTTAGGAAGGCGAATCTACTTTGCTAATTCAAATGCTAATCTCATCTAGAAGTGCCCTTGCCCAGAAATAATGTTTAGTCTGGGCACCCCATGGCTAGTCAAGTTGACAGGTAAAATTAACCATCCCGGTAATAACTATTTTTTTTCCTACTTCACAGATAAGGGACATAAATCATATAGAAGCTGAGTAATTTGGCCAAGGTCACACTTCTAATAATTGACCAAACTAGAACCCAGCTAGACGGGTGCCCATGCACTATGATGTACTGACCAGCTGAAAAGTCTAAGACTTTGACCCAAGATGAGATCTTGGGCAAGTCCCTTAAGCTCTCTGGGAGTCCATTTCCTTCATTTGTAAAATGGAGATAATAACAAAATGTACCTCATCTACCTCATTAATTAGTTGTAAGATCAAGTGAACTGTTGTTAGTGTTCTCAGAGCCATATTTGCCAGCAAATGTACTTTTGATAGCTTAGGACTGTCTTTAACTGTTTTAGAAAAGAAGCATATGCTAAAACCTTGCAAAATCCAGTCTAAGTAAATGTGACTGTTATAGGAAGGCCATCTCTGGAGTTGGGCCCTTTATAAAGAAGATTCCAAGGCTCCAATACCTGCCTTCTCTTCAGGACATGCACATTCCTGTCCTGCATTTTCACTGATTTTTGTGAGATGCTTACAGTCAGGAAAATTTACAGCAGTACCCTTTCCCAAGCATTCTCTTTAACTATGGAAATATATGGTTATTTTTTTCCTTAATTGATATCATATTCTTTTTTCTCATCTTCCTTGGTATATATTTTCTCATAATTTTTCCTAACTTAAAAATTAGATGATAATTTTTTTGGCTTTTAATTTCTTGTGTGGTGGTATCTTTAATGACTTTGTGCCTTCCATTTATTTACTGACATCCATTCTCCTATATTTTATTTTATTTTTTGAGACAGGGTCTCTATCTTCTAGGCTGGAGTGCAGGGTGGTGCAGTCATGGCTTACTGCAACCTTGAACTTCTGGGCTCAAGTGATCCTCTTGCCTCTGCCTCCTGATTAGCTGAGACTACAGGTACACATCACTATGCCCAGCTAGTTTTTTAAAAATTACCTTTTGTAGAGACAGGATCTCACTGTGTTGCTGAGGCTGTTCTCAAACTCCTGGCCTCAAGGAACCCTCCCAACTCAGCCTCCCAAAGTGCTGGGATTACAGGCATGAGCCACTGCACTTAGCCTATTCTTCTATATTAAAAAAATCTCATACATTCATTATTCTTAAGATTTCAAATATTCTTTGAGGAAGCAATACTTTAATCAGTAATCTTCACCTTTAGCTCATTTTTTTAAACAATTTTTTTTTTGTTTTTTTAGAGGCAGAGTCTCCCTGTGTTGCCCAGGCTGCAGCCTCAAACTCCTGGCTCAAGTGATCCTCTTGCATCAGCCTCCCGAGTAGCTGGGGTTACAAGCACACACCATTGTATCCAGCTTTCTGTTCTATTTAAAAGAGAAAACTCAGGATGAAATCACTTACTCCTCTGAAAGCCATCCTCTCTAGCTGTTATTGATTTAGCCCCTTCCTGTACACTCCCAGCACAATTGTAATCTTCCACCACCAAGTATCCTCTTTTAAGTTTACAATCTCCCTGTCAAGTTCCTCTGCCTACAAATACCTGTAAGGAACGTTCATCCTAGTAAAACTCTTCTTGGTCCTTTGAAGGGGTGGGTTGCCCCTCCACACCTGTGGGTGTTTCTCATTAGGTGGAATGAGAGACTTGGAAAAGAAAAAGACACAGAGACAAAGTATAAAGAAATAAGGGGGCCCAGGAGACCAGCGTTCAGCATATGGAGGATCCCGCCAGCCTCTGAGTTCCCTTAGTATTTATTGATCATTCTTGGGTGTTTCTCAGAGAGGGGGATGTGGCAGGGTCATAGGATAATAGTGGAGAGAAGGTCAGCAGATAAACGTGAACAAAGGTCTCTGCATCATAGACAAGGTAAAGAATTAAGTGCTGTGCTTTAGATGTGCATACACATAAACATCTCAATGCCTTACAGAGCAGTATTGCTGCCCGCATGTCCAACCTCCAGCCCTAAGGCGGTTTTCCCCTATCTCAGTAGATGGAACATACAATCGGGTTTTATACTGAGACATTCCATTGCCCAGGGATGGGCAGGAGACAGATGCCTTCCTCTTGTCTCAACTGCAAAGAGGCGTTCCTTCCTCTTATACTTATCCTCCTCAGCACAGACCCTTTACGGGTGTCGGGCTGGGGGATGGTCAGGTCTTTCCCCTCCCATGAGGGCATATTTCAGACTATCACATGGGGAGAAACCTTAGACAATACTTGGCTTTCCTAGGCAGAGGTCCCTGCGGCCTTCCGCAGTGTTTGTGTCCCTGGGTACTTGAGATTAGGGAGTGGTGATGACTCTTAACGAGCATCTGTTTAACAAAGCACATCTTGCATAGCCCTTAATCCATTTAACCCTGAGTTTGACACAGCACATGTTTCAGACAGCACGGGGTTGGGGGTAAGGTTACAGCTTAACAGCATCTCAAGGCAGAATAATTTTTCTTAGTACAGAACAAAATGGAGTCTCCTATGTCTACTTCTTTCTACACAGACACAGTAACAATCTGATCTCTCTTTTCCCCACAGTCCTTTGTCTCCTTCTAGCTATTGTACTACCTTTCAAGTTTACTGAAGGTTTTCTGTGAGTACAATCTTTGCTTTCTCACCTGTTTCACATCTTAACCATTGCCCTCTTATTTATGCGCCTTTCTCTTTGCCAGAAATGTGGTGACAGAGATCACTGGTGACTGCTTTATTGCCAGATCCAGTGCATGCCTCAGTCCTTAATTCCCTGGACCTCTGTTGAATTTGTCACTGTGGTTACTTAGTCCCTCTTAAAAGTTCGTGCTATCTCCCCCATAAGATGTTGGTGTCTTCAAGTTTTTTTTTTTTTTTTTTGGCTTTTGCTATTGTTACCACTTGTCACTGTCTCCCTGTTAAAATGCCAAAAATGATCTAGTTGTTTTTGCTTTTTTCCCTATTTTCCACCCAGTCACTCCTTACTGTGACTCCTTCCCTCGGAGGGCACATAGCAGTGTCTGTCCCGCCAGTCCCAAGGCCCTGTGGTAGGAGACTTGCCTGCATCTCTCTAAGACTTAGTCTGATGCCATGCGCATCTCTTGTTCTGTGTTCAATCAGTAGCCCAGGGGAGAAGCTTCTGCCACTTCAGAGCTTTGCTAAACTATCCTAATTTGTCTAAATCTCCCCAAAATCGCCATCTCTGACCCAAGCTTCCATGTGACCTCCTAATCCATTTCCCTGGACAGGTCTCTTTCCTGGAATGCAGCCCAACCACCTATGTTCCTGGCACTCTTGAGGTCTCTCCTTTGAGTCGTGGTCACCAAGAGGGTTGAGAAAGCAGCACCCAAGGTCCCAGCCTTTGCAGGAGCTGCCCTGGGTGGAGCTGGACTTAGATCTTCTGGTGGCCTCATGTAAACCCAGCAGTCAGCTTCTTCTAGAACCCTAGCCAGGGACTGGAGCAGGAAAGGGACCTTTGAAATGAAGACTGCCTTGTCCTGCACCTCCTTTTGGCTTAGATTGAAAGATGAACTTCCTAATGGGTTAAATCCTTTAAAACAAGGAGTTGGGGGGAAGGGCGTCATGCACTCCTAGAGAAAGGTACACAGTCGTCCAGCTGGGAACATGCTTGGCGCCGACTCCGTGGGCATCTGACTGGGTCTTCCATCTCAGGAAAAAGAATTTGAAAGAGGCTTAGCATGAAGGGGAATCAAAGAGGAGATTGTGATTTGGTCGAAGGTGCCTGGTTTAGTGCTGCAATTGTCTTATTATATATATATATTTCTTGGAGTAAACATTTTAAATAAACAACACCATTGTCAAGAAAAAAAAAAGAAAGGAAGAAAATAAGTTCGTGCTCTTCTCTGTGAATATTTTTTCCTTGTGCCGCTACCTTCCTGGTAGTTCATTCTTGGTATTCTTCAGGGGCCTCTCTCCTGTCAAAGGTCTTAACCGTGTCAGTGTCTCTCAGGGTTCTGTCCTTGCCTTCTGCTCTTCTCTGGCTATACAGTCTTATTAGGAAACCTCTTTTATTTCATGGCTTCAGCCACTACCTGAACTCTACACCTCATATCTACTTGTGTGTAAGAGGAAATTTCCATCAGAATTCCCAAAGGTCTTACAACTAAAAGTGTACAAATTCAATTCCTCATGTTCTCCCACCAAATCCCCAAGATCCAAGTCTTTTGTTTCCTTTTTCTTGACTTTAGTTATAGGAACTGTAATCTGGACATCATCTTGGGACCCTTCTTCACAGTTATCTCTCCCACACCCAATCAATACCAAGTCCTAGTGATGACACCTATATATTTCTTGATTCCACTTCCTTCCTTCCATCCTTAGCATTACTTCCTTAGCCCACATCTTCCTTCTTTCCTCAGTGGGCTACTGCAGTAACCTTCTAACTATTCTCTTGACATATATTCTTGGTTTTGGTCTACTGATCAAAGCCAGGACTCAAAAATCCATCACTGCTCCTAAGATAAACTTCAAATTCCTCACTCTTGTGTATAAGGTCTGCATTATCTGGCCTTAGTTGTAGGAGCTGTAATCTGGAATCAACATTCAACAGGCTGGTTTCAAATCACCTTCCTCCTGTCACTTCTGACTATGCTGGCCTTGCTTTGTGTTCTCAAATACACACAACTCCTTCCTCAGAATCTTTGCTATAAGTTGTTCCCTCTGCTATAGCACTCGTCTCCCACTCTGTTTCCTTGATGAATTTCTACTCACTCTTCAAGTTTTATTTATTTTTAAAATATATATTTTTTGAGACTGCCATGCTCTGTTGCCCAAGGTGGAGTGCGGTGTTGCTATCATAGCTCACTGCAGCCTCAAACTCCTAGGCTCAAGTAATCATTCCACTTCAGCCTCCTGAGTAGCTGGGACCACAGGTGTGACCTACTGCACCCAGCCGCTCTTCAAGTTTTAGTTTAAACTTCATTTACCTACCCTTCCCTGAGCATTCAGGTGAGAGATTAGCAGTTCCTGAGGCATTTTTGTTTCACCCATGGCAACCACACTTATAATCCCTTGTTTGATGTCTGTTCCAGTAAGCCATTTGCTTCTTGGACAGCTTTGAGGATTAAATGACTTGCTGTATGCAGAGCTTTTGGAGTTTCTTGCACTAATGTAAACAAAATGAATTTTCTTTCATTATTATACTTTAAGTTCTAGGGTACATGTGCACAATGTGCAGGTTTGTTACATATGTATACATGTGCCGTGTTGGTGTGCTGCACCTATTAACTCATCATTTACATTAGGTATATCTCCTAATGCTTTCCCTCCCCCCTCCCCCCACCCCACAACAGGTCCTGGTGTATGATGTTCCCCATCCTGTGTCCAAGTGTTCTCATTGTTCAATTCCCACCTATGAGAGAGAACATGCAGTGTTTGGTTTTCTGTCCTTGCGACAGTTTGCTCAGAATTATGGTTTCCAGCTTCATCCATGTCCCTACAAAGGACATGAACTCATCCTTTTTTTATGGCTGCATAGTATTCCATGGTGTATATGTGCCACATTTTTTAATCCAGTCTATCATTGATGGACATTTGGGTTGGTTTCAAGTCTTTGCTATCATGAATAGTGCCACAATAAACATACGTGTGCATGTGTCTTTATAGCAGCATGATTTATAATCCTTTGGGTATATATGCAGTAATGGGATGGCTGGGTCAAATGGTATTTCTAGTTCTAGATCCTTGAGGAATCACCACACTGTCTTCCACAATGGTTGAACTAGTTTACAGTCCCACCAACAGTGTAAAAGTGTTCCTATTTCTCCACATCCTCTCCAGCACCTATTGCTTCCTGACTTTTTAATGACCACCATTCTAACTGGTGTGAGATGGTATCTCATTGTGGTTTTGATTTACATTTCTCTGATGGCCAGTGATGATGAGCATTTTTTCATGTGTCTGTTGGCTGCATAATGTCTTCTTTTGAGAAGTGTCTGTTCATATCCTTCACCCACTTTTTGATGGGGTTGTTTGATTTTTTCTTGTAAATTTGTTTAAGTTCTTTGTAGATTCTGGTCATTAGCCCTTTGTCAGATGGATAGATTGCAAAAATTTTCTCCCATTCTGTAGGTTGCCTGTTCACTCTGATGGTAGTTTCTTTTGCAGTGCAGAAGCTCTTTAGTTTAATTAGATCCCATTTCTCAATTTTGGCTTTTGTTGCCATTGCTTTTGGTGTTTTAGACATGAAGTCCTTGCCCACGCCTATATCCTGAATGGTATTGCCTAGGTTTTCTTCCAGGGTTTTTATGGTTTTAGGTCTGACATTTAAGTCTTTAATCCATCTTGGATTAATTTTTGTGTAAGGTATAAGGAAGGGAACCAGTTTCAGCTTTTTACATATGGCTAGCCAGTTTTCCCAGCACCATTTATTAAATAGGGAATCCTTTCCCCATTTCTTGTTTTAGTCAGGTTTGTCAAAGATCAGATGGTTGTAGATGTGTGGTATTATTTCTAAGGGCTCTGTTGTGTTCCATTGGTCTATATCTCTGTATTGGTACCAGTACCATGCTGTTTTTTACTGTAGCCTTGTAATATAGTTTGAAGTCAGGTAGCGTGATGCCTCCAGCTTTGTTCTTTTGGCTTAGGATTGTCTCAGCAATGCGGGCTCTTTTTTTGTTCCATATGAACTTTAAAGTAGTTTTTTCCAATTCTGTGAAGAAAGTCATTGGTAGCTTGATGGGGATGGCATTGAATCTATGAATTACCTTGGGCAGTATGGCCATTTTCACGATACTGATTCTTCCTATCCATGAGCATGGGATGTTCTTCCATTTGTTTGTGTCCTCTTTTATTTCGTTGAGCAGTGTTTTGTAGTTCTCCTTGAAGAGGTCCTTCACATCCCTTGTAAGTTGGATTCCTAGGTATTTTATTCTCTTTGAAGCAATTGTGAATGGGAGTTCACTCGTGATTTGGCTCTCTCTTTGTCTGTTATTGATGTATAGGAATGCTTGTGATTTTTGCACATTGATTTTGTATCCTGAGACTTTGCTGAAGTTGCTTATCAGCTTAAGGAGATTTTGGGCTGAGACGATGGAGTTTTCTAAATATACAATCATGTCATCTGCAAACAGGGACAATTTGACTTCCTCTTTTCCTAATTGAATACCCTTTATTTCTTTCTCTTGCCTGATTGCCCTGGCCAGAACTTCCAACACTATGTTGAATAGGAGTGGTGAGAGAGGGCCTCCCTCTCTTGTGCCAGTTTTCAAAGGGAATGCTTCCAGTTTTTGCCCATTCAGTATGATATTGGCTGTAGGTTTGTCATAAATAGCTCTTATTATTTTGAGATATATCCCATCAATACCTAATTTATTGAGAGTTTTTGGCATGAAGGGCTGTTGAATGTTGTCAAAGGCCTTTTCTGCAACTATTGAGATGATCATGTGCTTTTTGTATTTGGTTCTGTTTATATGATGGATTACGTTTATTGATTTGCATATGTTGAATCAGCCTTGCATCCCAGGGATGAAGCCCACTTGATCATGGTGGATAAGCTTTTTGATGTGCTGCTGGACTGCTGGATTTGGTTTGCCAGTATTTTATTGAGGATTTTTGCATCGACGTTCATCAGGGATATTGGTCTAAAATTCTCTTTTTTTGTTGTGCCTCTGCCAGGCTTTGGTATCAGCATGATGCTGGCCTCCTAAAATGAGTTAGGGAGGATTCCCTCTTTTTCTATTGATTGGAATACAGAAGGAATGGTACCAGCTCCTCCTTATACCTCCTTGACTTTTTTTGATTGGTAGACTATTAATTATTGCCTCAATTTCAGAGCCTGTTATTGGTCTATTCTGAGATTCAACTTCTTCCTATTTTAGTCTCAGGAGGGTGTGTGTGTCAAGGAATTTATAAATTTCTTCTAGATTTTCTAGTTTATTTGCATAGAGGTGTTTATAGTATTCTCTGATGGTAGTTTGTATTTCTATGGGATTGGTGGTGATAACCTCTTTATCATATTTTATTGCATCTATTTGATTCTTCTCTCTTTTCTTCTTTATTAGTCTTGCTAGCAGTCTATCAATTTTGTTGATCTTTTCAAAAAACCAGCTTCTGGATTCATTGATTTTTTGAAGGGTTTTTTGTGTCTCTATATCCTTAGTTCTGCTCTGATCTTAGTTATTTCTTGCCTTCTGCTAGCTTTTGAATGTGTTTGCTCTTGCTTCTCTAGTTCTTTTAATTTTGATGTTAGGTTGTCACTTTTAGATCTTTCCTGCTTTCTCTTGTGGGCATTTAGTGCTACAAATTTCCCTCTACGTACTGCTTTAAATGTGTCCCAGAGATTCTGGTATGTTGCGTCTTTGTTCTCATTGGTTTCAAAGAACATCTTTACTTCTGCCTTCATTTAGTTATGTACCCAGTAGTCATTTAGGAGCAGGTTGTTCAGTTTCCATGTAGTTGAGTGGTTTTGAGTGAGTTTCTTAATCCTGAGTTCTAGTTCGATTGCACTGTGGTCTGAGAGACAGTTTGTTATAATTTCTGTTCTTTTACATTTGCTGAGGAGTGCTTTACTTCCAACTATGTGATCAATTTTGGAATAAGTGTGATATGGTGCTGAGAAGAATGTATATTCTGTTGATTTGGGGTGGAGAGTTCTGTAGATGTCTATTAGGTCTGCCTGGTGCAGAGCTGAGTTCAGTTCCTGGATATCATTGTTAACTTTCTGTCCTGTGGATCTGTCTAATGTTGACAGTGGGATGTTAAAGTCTCTCATTATTATTGCGTGGGAGTCTAGATCTCTTTGTAGGTCTCTCCTTAGAGAGATCTTGCTTTATGAATCTGGGTGCTCCTGTATTGGGTGCATATATATTTAGGATAGTTAGCTCTTCTTGATGAATTGATCCCTTTACCATTATGTAATGGCTTTCTTTGTCTCTTTTGATCTTTGTTGGTTTAAAGCCTGTTTTATCAGAGACTAGGATTGAAACCCCTGCTTTTTTTTATTTTCCATTTGCTTGGTAGATCTTCCTCCATCCCTTTATTTTGAGCCTATGTGTGTCTCTGCACGTGAGATGGGTCTCCTGAATACAGCACACTGATGGGTCTTGACTCTTTATCCAATTTGCCAGTCTATGTCTTTTAATTAGAGAATTTAACTCATTTACATTTAAGGTTAATATTGTTATGTGTGAATTTGATCCTGTCATTATGAGTTAGCTGGTTATTTTGCTCATTAGTTGATGCAGTTTCTTCCTAGCATCAATGGTCTTTACAATTTGGCATGTTTTTGCAGTGGCTGGTACTGGTTGTTCCTTTCCATGTTTAGTGCTTCCTTCAGGAGCTCTTGTAAGGCAGGCCTGGTGGTGACAAAATCTCAGCATTTGCTTGTCTGTAAAGGATTTTATTTCTCCTTCATTTATGAAGCTTAGTTTGGCTGGATATGAAACTCTGGGTTGAAAATTCTTTTCCTTAAGAATGTTGAATATTGGCCCCCACTCTCTTCTGGCTTGTAGAGATTCTGCCGAGAGATCTGCTCTTAGTCTGGTGGGCTTCCCTTTGTGGGTAACCCAACCTTTCTCTCTGGCTGCCTTTAACATTTTTTCCTTTATTTCAACTTTTGTGAATCTGACAATTATGTGTCTTGGAGTTGCTCTTCTCGAGGAGTATCTTTGTGGCATTCTCTGTATTTCCTGAATTTGAATGTTGGCCTGCCTTGCTAGGTTGGGGAAGTTCTCCTGGATAATATCCTGAAAAGTGTTTTCCAACTTTGTTACATTCTCCCTGTCACTTTCAGGTACACCAATCAGACATAGATTTGTATTTTCACATAGTCCCATATTTCTTAGAGGCTTTGTTCCATTTCTTTTTACTCTTTTTTCTCTAAACTTCTCTTCTCACATCATTTCATTCATTTGATCTTCAATCACTGGTACCCTTTCTTCTAGTTGATTGAATCAGCTACTGAAGCTTGCACATGCATCACGTAGTTCTTGTGCCGTGGTTTTCAGCTCCTTCAGGTCATTTAAGGTCTTCTCTACCCTGGTTATTCAGTTAGCCATTCATCTAATCTTTTTTCAAGGTTTTTAGCTTCTTTGTGATGGGTTCAAACATACTCCTTTAGCTCAGAGAAGTTTGATCATCTGAAGCCTTCTCTCAACTCGTCAGAGTCTTTCTCCATCCAGCTTTGTTCTGTTGCTGGTGAGGAGCTGCATTCCTTTGGAGGAGAAGAGGTGCTCTGATTTTTAGAATTTTCAGCTTTTCTGCTCTGGTTTCTTCCCATCTTTGTGTTTTTATCTACCTTTTGTCTTTGATGATGGTGACATACAGATGCAGTTTTGGTGTGGATGTACTTTCTGTTTGTTAGTTTTTCTTCTAACAGTCAGAACCCTCAGCTGCAGGTCTGTTGGAGTTTGCTGGAGGTCCACTCTAGACCCTGTTTGCCTGAATATCATCAGCGGAGGCTGCAGAACAGCGAATATTGCACAACAGCAAATGTTGCTGCCTGATTTTTCCTCGGGAAGCTTCATCTCAGAGGGGTACCCGGCCATGTGAGGTGTCATTCAGCCCCTTCTGGGAGGTGCCTCCCAGTTAGGGTACTCAGGGGTCAGGGACGCACTTGAGGAGGCAGTCTGTTCTCAGATCTCAAACTCCGTGCTGGGAGAAACACTACTGTCTTCAAAGCTGTCAGACAGGGACATTTAAGTCTGCAGAGGTTTCTGCTGCCTTTTGTTCAGCTATGCCCTACCCCCAGAGGTGGATTCTACAGAGGCAGGTAGGCCTCCTTGAGCTTCAGTGGGCTCCATCCAGTTCGAGCTTCCCAGCTGCTTTGTTTACCTACTCAAGCCTCAGCAATGGTGGGCGCCCCTCCCCCAGCCTTTCTGCCACCTTGCAGTTCGATCTCAGACTGCTGTGCTAGCAATGAGCGAGGCTCCGTGGGTGTGGGACCCTCCAAGCCAGGCATAGGATATAATCTCCTGGTGTGCCATTTGCTAAGACTGTTGGAAAAGCACAGTATTAGGGTGGGAGTGACCCGATTTTCCAGGTGCCATCTGTCACAGCTTCCCTTGGCTAGGAAAGGGGATTCCCTGACCCCTTGCACTTCCCATGTGAGGCGGTGCCTCACCCTGTTTCAGGTCTCACTCGGCGGGCTGCACCCACTGTCCTGCACCCACTGTCTGACAAGCTCCAGTGAGATGAACATGGTACCTCAGTTGGAAATGCAGAAATTACCTGTCTTCTGTGTCACTCATGCTGGGAGCTGTAGACTGGAGCCGTTCCTATTTGGCCATCTTGGAACCAACCGTGTAGGTTACCATTTTTAGGGGTGGTCACTGTTGAGCCTCCCAGTCCTATTCCCTTAAAATGGAAGACCCAAAATCCTGTTTGGGTCGAGCTGTGGCCGCTTACTCAGGAAAAATTGGGGGCGTTACAGGAATTAGTCAAAAAGCAATTAAACAAAGGAAACATTGAGCCCACATTTTCTCTATAGAATTCGCTGGTGTTTGTAATAAAGAAAAAATCCAGCAGATGGCGCATGCTAACCGACTTATGAGTGGTGAACACATTCATCGATTCCTAGAGACTGGCCATTAATAATTATAGATTTGAAGGATTGCTTTTTAAATATTCCTCTAGCAGAGTCTGATTTTGTGAAATTTGCTTTTACTATTCCTGCTATGAGCAACAAGGAACCAGCAGCCAGATATTAGTGGAAAGTCCTGCCACAGGGTATGTTAAATAGTCCTACTATTTGTCAAACTTTTGTGGGGAAGGCTATTCCACCTGTGAGAGATCAGTTTCCCAATTCATATATCATTCATTATATGGATGACATTGAGTGCGGTCAAAAATTAAGACTGACTTATCCAGTGTTATTCATATTTACAGGAGGTGGTAGCCAATGCTGGATTGCTCATAGCACCAGATAAAATTAAAACGTCCACTTCTTTCCAATACTTGGGAATGCAGGTTCAGGAAAGGGCAATTAAACCCCAAGAGGTTCAAATTCGAAAAGACTCTCTGAAAACTTTAAATGATTTTCAAAAATTATTAGGGGATATCAATTGGATTTCACCTCCTTTGGGAATCCCTACCTATGCTATGTCTAATCTGTTCTCTATTTTAAGAGGAGACCCTGCTCTCAATAGTAAATTAGAACTGACTCCCAAGGCTGCCAAAGAATTACAAATGCTTGAAGAAAAAATACAACAGGCCCAGGTTAATAGAATAGACTCATGTTTACCATTACAGCTCATTGTATTCCCTACTCTCCATTCTCCTACAGGGGTTATAGTTCAGAGTGAGGACTTAGTTGAATGGTCTTTTCTGCCCCACAATAATGTTAGAACACTCACAGTATACTTGGATAAGATGGCAATCTTGATTGGGCAAGCTCACCTTAGAGTTGCTAAACTTCATGGCTCAGATCCAGATAAGATTATAGTTCCAAAGAATAAAAATCAGATTTGGCAAGCCTTTGTTAATTCAGTCAATTGGCAAATAGATTTAGCTGGCTTCATTGGAGTTCTTGACAATCTGAAGGGGTGGCCTGCCCCTCCACACCTATGGGTATTTCTAGTCAGGTGGGACGAGAGACTGAGAAAAGAAATAAGACACAGAGACAAAGTATAGAGAAATAACAGTCAGCCCATGAGAGTGGCACTTAGCACACCAAGGACCTGCACCAGCACCAGTCTGTGAGTTCCCTCAGTTTTTATTGATTACTATTTTCATTATTTCAGCAGAAAGGAATGTAGTAGGAGTGCAGGGTGATAATAAGGAGAAGGTCAGCAAAAAACATGTGAGCAAAAGAATGTCATAATTAAGTTTAAGGGAAGGTACCATGCCTGGATGTGCACGTAGGCCAGATTTATGTTTCTCTCCACCCAAACATCTCAGTGGAGTAAAGAATAACAAGGCAGCGTTGCTGCAAACATGTCTCGCCTCCCACCATAGGGCGGTTTTTCTCCTATCTCAGAATTGGACAAATGTACAATTGGGTTTTATACCGAGACATTCAGTTCCCAGGGGCAGGCAGGAGACGGTGGCCTTCCTCTATCTCAGCTGCAAGAGGCTTTCCTCTTTTACTAATCCACCTCAGCACAGACCCTTTACGGCTGTCGGACTGGGGGATGGTCAGGTCTTTCTCATCCCACGAGGCCATATTTCAGACTATCACACGGGGAGACACCTTGGACAATACCCCGCTTTCAATGGCAGAGGGCCCTGCGGCTTTCCGCAGTGCATTGTGCCCCTGGTTTATTGAGACTAGAGAATGGCGATGACTTTTACCAAGTATACTGCTTGTAAACATTTTGTTAACAAGGCACGTCCTGCACAGCCCTAGATCCCTTAAAGCTTGATTTCATACGACACATGTTTTTGTGAGCTCCAGGTTGGGTCAAAATGGCTGGGTCAAAGTGGCTGGGGCAAAGCTACAAATTAACAACATCTCAGCAAAGCAATTGTTCAAAGTACAGGTCTTTTTCAAAATGGAGTCTCTTATGTCTTCCCTTTCTACATAGACACAGTGACAGTCTGATCTCTCTTGCTTTTCCCTACATATCCCCCTTTTCTTTTTGACAAAACTGCCATCGTCATCATGGCCTGTTCTCACTGGTTGCTGTCTCTCTGGGGCTGCTGGATACACCTGTAGACTAACAATAGAGAAGACAGACATACAAGGATTAATACAAAATTTACAATAGTGGAATTTCCAATGATTTTAACCCAAGTGGCAGGGTTAAGATTTGTGAGGCTATCAACAGCTTTTACCATTGCCTCAGTTTCTGACACCAAATTTAACTGGGCTTTTGATGTTTTAAAAATTTGTTCTTCCAATTTTGAAATATCTAAAGTAAGATTATCTTCTCTTCCTTGTAGATGGCGTCTAACGATGTCCCAGTGATGTTCAGATTCCTTATAGGCTTGAGGTGTAATACTAAAATCTGATGTATTCCAGTCACACTGTAACTGAAAAGATATTCCAAACTTATGAGCCCATCTCCCATCCAAATGACAGTTTGTCTAAGATCATTAATTTGATTTGCCAATTTTTGATCTATTTAAGTCTGAGAATTCCACAATTTTGAGGAATTCTTTTGCCAATTATTCACGTATTCTGTAGTTTGAACAGAGGAGTGTAAAGCAATTTCAGCAGCCAAAGCAGTAGCTGTGACTGCGATAAGACCCATAATCACTGTAATTAAAGTAAAAATGAATCTTTTAGATCTAGTTAGAACTCCTTTTAATACTTCTGTTAAGATGTGTACGGATGGAGAAGCCTCCCACGGTCGGTCCATGGACACAGGGATCCACACACCCTCTCTTGCCCTCACTAACAGAATACGATGCTGCCAATCAAAAGTTGAATCAATGCAAGTAAACAATCTACAATTTTCACAGGTTATAGTTTGGGAATCTGGTTTAATAACTGTTTCCTACAACTAGCATATAAGGGGGTTTTATAAAACTTTGCAAAGGAATTGTGAGATTGGAATTTAGGTTAATAGTAAAATATGGCTTATGATTTCTTGTTCCCATGACTTGATTTCCAGACCAGATTCAAATGTGGTACGAGGCCACAGTGAGCTTCCATAATTCTGGGTGTTCAGGACCAACAACAGGACTAAATAACTTTTGTCGGGGTGATGAAATTCCCTTTTCACCCCATTTCCATGGATAGGGTGATTTTAGCCTTCTATAAACCTGGGCTAGCCTTTTAGTTAAATCACTATCATAGGCCAGATTAGTGGGCCAGACAGATGGAGCCTGTGAACATGAGTGGGTCTGGCCCGTACAATCATAATATAATTGGCCTCGAGGGGCCCAGTCTATAATAGTTCTAAATTTATTGTTTTGTAATACCACCACAGTATCAACCACACATTCTTCCCAAACTAAGACTTCTGGGTCTTTTGATTCTTTTGGAATTTCCTTGGGGCAAGGTTTTCCCTTAGGCCTAAATTTTAATGATCTTTTATAGGAAGAATCCTATAAATTATTCATTTATGGCCCGAGTGACATTTCACTTACCATGTGATAAGTAAATTTACTGGTGGCACTGACAGTAGGTACTTCTACCAACCAATTTTGGCTTGTAGGCATTAAGCATCCTGGTGCTTTTCCCAGGGAAATAGGAGGATAATGACACCCAGTGGAAATGTTTATCATCATTCCTTCTTCTTCAGGTTGGGCAGGACCACGGTCATCTGTGGGGCCTGGTACCCATGCACTATTATTAACATATACTTCAATAGGATTATCTATCCAAGTGACTGCCCAAATTAAGTGTGGGAAAGGCACATAGGCCCAGTAAGTATAGTTAGCTGTAGTGGCTCCTGCAGACATAGGGAGACTTACCACCGTTGATACAATTATTAAAGCTGAAGCAGCATATTCTCTGGAGTTTTTGTTACCTTTGTGTTTTTCAGGCTTTTTTCAGCTAACTGTGTCAGCTTCTTTAGCTGGGCCCAGGTCGGCGGCTCCGCTTTCTTGGTGGATGGCAACTTCATCTGTTCTTCTGATAGAACCATTTTATTCACCTGGTGAGTTGATGATGCTCAATTGCGGGTTTTTTGTCTCTGTGGAGGCACTTTTTTTTTTGCATCTCTGATGGGTTTATTGTAGAACTTCAAATGTCTAGTGGGTATCAAAACAGGAAGCTGATTTTCTCCTGGTGAAACACAAGTAAAACCTCTCCCCCATGTTATCAACTTCCTTATTTCCCATGTTTTATTTTTGTGGTCTTTCCACCAAATCAGTTTTCCCTCATGTGGGCTGTCCTTTTTACCAGTTAAATGTTGTTCTGCAGAAGTAGTGGTCTGATTTCTATAAATGTTTAAAAAATTTAAAGTATAGAGTGCTAGATTAAGTTGCATCTGGGGAGTGTTATACTCCTTACTGTCTTTTTCCTTTTTTTGTTTAACCAATTGAGCTTTGAATGTTCTATTAGTGCTTTCAATTATGGCCTGTCCTTGGGAATTATAAGGGATTCCTGTTGTATGTGTAATTTTCCACTGATTTAAGAATTTTTGAAATGCTTTACTACAGTATCCTGGCCCATTATCTGTTTTAATTTTTTCTGGAACTCCCATGACAGCAAAACAAGATAATAAATGTCTTTTAACATGGGAAGCACTTTCTCCTGTCTGGCAGGTTGCCCATATGAAATGTGAAAAAGTATCAACTGTCACATGGACAAATGACAATTTTCCAAATGAAGGTACATGTGTGACATCCATTTGCCATAATGCATTAGGACATAAATCTGTGGGATTAACTCCTGCCTCCTGAGTGGGCAGGTGTAAGACTTGACACTGAGCACCATGTTGTACAATATTTTTTGCCTGTTTCCATGTGATATCAAATTTATTTTTTAATCCTGTTGCATTTACATGAGTCAGGGCATGAAGTTCTTGTGCTTCCATCAAGGCAGATGATGCTAGCAAATCATCTTGTTCCTTTGCCTTAGTTAAAGGCCCTGGTAAATTAATATGTGCTTGAATATGAGTAATATAAAATGAGAAATTTCTTTTTCTTACAGTTTGTTGTAACAATTTAAACTGCTGATTTAACTGATCATCCATGCTATATTTGATTAGGGCTGTCTCAACATCCTTTGTAGCCTGTACTATATATGCAGAATCTGAAACAATATTAATAAGCTGATTAAAATCTTGTAACACTGAAATGACAGCAACCAATTCTGCTCTTTGAGCTGAGTGATGTTGAATTTCAATGACTCATTCTTTTGGCCCAGTGTAAGCCACTTTTCTATTGCTGGAACCATCAGTAAACACCATCAGAGCATTTTCTAAAGGTTTTTGTCTGGTAATTTTAGTTAATACCCAAGTAGTCAATTTTAAAAACTGGAAGATTTTTGTTTTTGGGTAATGATTATCAATAATTCCCACAAAATCAGCAAGACAAATCTGCAGCAGAATTGATAAAGGCTTGTCTAATCTGTTCCTTGTTTAAAGGAACAATGATTTTATCTGGGTCACTTCCACACAATTTTACTATTCATAGTCTTGTCTGACCAATTAATGTGGCCATTTGATCTAAGTACAACGTAAAAGTCTTAACTGTATTGTGAGGAAGGAATGACCACTCCACAAGATCTGTATTTTGAACAATAATGCCTGTTGGAGAATGTGCAGTAGCAAAAATCAAAAGTTGGTGTGGGGCTAAGTGATCTATTCTATTTACTTGTGCTGACTGAATTTTTTCTTAAACTAATTCAATTTCTTTAGTTGCCTCTGAAGTTAATGTTCGTTTACTATTCAAGTCTGGGTCCCCTCTCAAGATAGAAAACAAATTTGACATGGCATAACTAGGAATGCCTAGAGTTGGCCGAATCCAATTAATATCTCCTAGCAATTTTTGAAAGTCATTTAATGTTCTTATGTGTCTTTTCTTATTTGTATTTTTTGTGGTTTAATTTTTCTTTCCTCTACCTGCATTCCCAAATAATGAAAAGGAGTGGAGGTCTGAATCTTATCAGATGCTATTGTCAGGCCTGCGTTTGCAACCTCTGTCAGTAGAAACAGGTAACAGTCAATTAATTTGTCTCTTGTTTCTGCAGCACACAGAATATCATCAACATAATGAATGATATAACAGTCTGAAAACTTGTCTCTAACTGGTTGAAGAGCCTGAGCTACAAAAGTCTGACAAATAGTTGGACTATTAAGCATTCCCTAAGGCAACAGTTTCCACTGAAATCTGGTGGCTCATTCTTTATTATTTATGGCTGGCATAGTAAAAGCAAATTTTTCAAAATCCTGTTTTGCCAGAGGAATAGTAAAAAAGCAATCCTTCAGATCAATTATAATTAAAGGCCAATCTTTGGGGATCATGGCCGGAGAGGGCAGCCCAGGTTGGAGAGGCCCCATGGGTTGAATTACTGCATTAACGGCTCTCCAATCCGTTAGCATACACCATCTGCCTGATTTTTTCTGAATTACAAACACAGAAGAATACCAAGGTGAAAATGAAGGCTCACTATGTCCCTTTTCTAATTGTTCCTTTGCCAATAAGTGTAAGGCCTCCAGCTTTTGTTTTGTTAGTGGCCACTGATTTACCAATACAGGCTTTTCTGTTTTCCAAGTTAATGGGATGGGTTTTGGAGGCTCTACGGTGGCCACGCCCAAAAACGATACCCTATTCCTTTTCTTTCTTGATTCCCCTCAGCCTCAATTGGGACTTTAATGTCTTCTCCATTCTTCCCTAGTCCTTTGCCAGGGAGATATCCCATTTTAGTCATGATTTTTTGACTCGTGGGTCTGTATAGGGAGACTGGGATAGTAATCTCTGCATGCCACTGTTCTACCAAGTCTCTGCCCCATAAATAGTAACCTCTGCATGCCACTGTTCTAACAAGTCTCTGCCCCATAAATTAATTGGAATAGAAACAATCATGGGCTGAACTGTACTGTCTTCATTATCAGGTCCTAAACAATGTAAAGTCATGGCACTTTGATGCACTTCTGATGTGGTGCCCACACCAACAAGTCCTGTAACAGGCTTTTGTTTAGGCCAATTTTTTGGCCATTGATTTAAGGCAATGATAGAAGCATCAGCCCCAGTATCCACTAATCCTTCAAACTACTTTCTCTGAAGAGTGACTGTACACACAGGTCTATTCTCTGAGGGTTGACTAGCCCAATAAACAGCTTTTCCAGCAGGGTTGGTACTTCCAAACCCTCCTGTTCTTTCTGTTTTGCTATCCCCAATTTTAATATAAGGCAAAAGCAATAACTGAGCAATTCTATCACCTGGATTGGCACTCCAGGGAACAGTAGAGCTGATCACTAACTGAATTTCCCCTTTATAATCTGAATCAATTACCCCAGTATGAATTTGGACTCCCTTCAAATTTAGACTTGATCTTCCTAAAATAAGGACTACCGTCCCTTCTGGCAGTGGGCCATATACCCCTGTAGGAATCTTTTGCGGGTGCTCTCCAGGGAGTAAAGAAACCATTTGAGTAGAATATAAATCTACTGCTGTGCTGCCTGCTGTGGCGGGGGATAACTGTTGTGTTGTTGTAATTGGCTGATTCCCTGAAATGGTGGTATTTACTGTGGGGGTTGTTGTCCCTGAAAACCCTGAGGAACAAATGGCTGAATCGGGAATGCCCCACTTTGTTGTGGGGCCTGGGGCTGGCCCCTCTTCCCATTTCCCAACAATGGGTGTCCATTTTTATCAAATTTAGAATGACATTCCTTAGCCCAATGTTTTCCTTTTCCACATTTTTGACACAGGGCAGGTGGCTCTTTATTTTTGCTCTGTTTATTTAAGACTGGGCAATTCTTTTTTAGATGAGCGATTTGACCACAGTTATAACATTTTCCTCCAAATGTTTTAACTTGTCCTCCTAAAGCAACCCCCGTAATTGCCTGAGCCAATAGCATTGCCTTATGCATAGCTCCTCCAATCCCATCACAAGCCTTCACATATTCTGTAATTACATCAATGCCTGCTGAAAACTTTCCTGTTAATGGCTTTATGGCCGATTGACATTCTGGAATTGCATTTTGATAAGCCATTATTTCTACAACAACTTTTCGGGCGTTATCATCTGCAATAGATTTTTGAGCTGCATCTTGCAGCCTTGCCACAAAGTCTGGATATGGCTTTTCAGAGCCTTGTCTGATTGAACTAAAAGAAGAGCAGGAGGTTCCAGGGTCCTGAATCTTTTCCCAGGCCCTGAGGCAAATAGCCCTTAGTTGTTCAATAGCCTCATTTTGCATTACTGATTGTTGGTTAATAGTGCCCCATATATATATATATATATATATATTTTTTTTTTTTTTTTTTTTTTGAGACGGAGTCTTGCTCTGTCACCCAGGCTGGAGTGCAGTGGCGCGATCTCAGCTCACTGCAAGCTCCGCCTCCCAGATTCACACCATTCTCCTGCCTCAGCCTCTCCGAGTAGCTGGGACTACAGGCGCCCGCCACCACGCCCGGCTAATTTTTTGTATTTTTAGTAGAGACGGGGTTTCACCGTGGTCTCGGTCTCCTGATCTCGTGATCCGCCCACCTTGGCCTCCCAAAGTGCTGGGATTACAAGCGTGAGCCACCGCGCCTGGCCCGGTCTGCATCTATATTAACAACAGGATAAGTAGCCTGATTTTTCCGTACTTGTTCTTGTACTCCATCAATCCACCAGGTTTTAAACTGTAGATACTGAGAGGGTGAAAGAGAAGATTTAGCCAAAATTTCCCAATCATAAGGAATAACTCTATTTCCATGAGCAATGGAATCTAATAACGTTCTCATATAAGGAGAGTTGGGTCCATATTGTTTAACTCCTTCCTTCATATCTTTTAACATTTTCATGGTGAAATATTCATATCTAGCCTTAGTTCGGACAGACGCTCCTGCTTGACTCCCTTTCCTGGCCCTTTCCCAGCCGGTATCGGTTGTAACATTACCGGATACTGCCATGCCTCAGGATCTCCCTGTTTTCTGGCTTTATCAGTGGTCTCATGCAGTGCACTATCTTGTCCACTAGGTGGTATTGTAGGATTAAACACCATCGCCGTGGGTTGTTGATATAGTGCCCTGCTATTTGGCACAGGATCCCCGCTGGGATCTATACTGAGCCTCTGGAGATGGCCAATACTGAAATTCGGCTGGCGGCCGATGTTGATAAACTACCGGTGGTTGGGTTTTATTTTCTACCAGCTGATATTGTAGATACTGTGTCTGGATTGGCATTTGAGGTTGTAATGTCATAGGCATCTGAACCGCGGGAGAAGGAGTTGGTGGCCATCGTGGTCTAAACTCTGATGGCCCGAATAATTCTGGACCTCCTTCCCCCAATTTTGATGATTCAGGATATATTACCTCCTGTAATTGATTATAGTCAACATTTTGCATTGACCAAGCCATTACAGGCTCTACTACACGTTTACAATGTGAACTTTCCATTCCTTTCTTGAACTCTGTTCCTGCCTGTTCTTCACAATCTATTACAGTTTTCAGGGGCATCAGAAACTGAAACGCTATCTTCTTCTATTTGAAATTGTTCTAAAGTTGCTTTAATAATGGCCCAATCATTCCATACTGCAAGTGGGATGATTTTACCTTCCCTACTTTCTTGTTTTAATTCTTTGCCAATTTTCTCCCAATCTTTTAAATCTAAAGTTCCTTGTTCTGGAAACCATGGGCAGAATTGTTCTATTGTTTGAAACAGTGTAATTAGATTTTCTGTAGAAGCTTTAACTCCCCCTCTTCTTAAGAGAACTTTAATGAAGCTGAGATAAGAGGCATATTTACTTTCAGTTTGCCCCATTGTTACCCTGGATTCCTCCGAGCACACAAGTTTACCGCAAGGCTGACCGTGGACTTACTCGGGAATCTCTTGTCAGCTGTCCTAAATGCTCACGTTCTTAGCGTAACTTCACCCTAGAGAAAGGCACCCACGTTGGGTGGCAGATGAAGGAGTGGCCTGCCCCTCCACACCTGTGGGTATTTCTAGTCAGGTGGGATGAGAGACTGAGAAAAGAAATAAGACACAGAGACAAAGTATAGAGAAACAAGAGTGGGCCCAGAAGAGCAGCACTTAGCACACCAAGGACCTGCACCGGCACCGGTCTCTGAGTTCTCTGTTTTTATTGATTATTATTTTCATTACTTCAGCAGAAAGGAATGTAGTAGGAGAGCAGGGTGATAATAAGGAGAAGATCGCAAAAAACATGTGAGCAAAAGAATCTATGTCATAATTAAGTTCAAGGGAAGGTACTATTCCTGGATGTGCACATAAGCCAGATTTATGTTTCTCTCCACCCAAACATCTCAGTGGAGTAAAGAATAACAAGGCAGCATTGCTGCAAACATGTCTCGCCTCCCACCATAGGGCGGTTTTTCTCCCATCTCAGAATTGAACAAATATGCGATCGGGTTTTATACCGAGACATTCAGTTCCCAGGGGCAGGCAGGAGGTGGTGGCCTTCCTCTATCTCAACTGCAAGAGGCTTTCCTCTTTTACTAATCCACCTCAGCACAGACTCTTTACGGGTGTCGGGCTGGGGGACAGTCAGGTCTTTCTCATCCCACGAGGCCATGTTTCAGACTATCACATGGGGAGAAACCTTGGACAATACCCCGCTTTCCAGGGCAGAGGTCCCTGCGGCTTTCCACAGTGGATTATGTCCCTGATTTAATGAGACTAGAGAATGGCATGACTTTTACCAAGTACACTGCATGTAAACATTTTGTTAACAATAAAAATAAGCATTTCGTTGACAATTTAAAAAAAAGGCACATCCTGCACAGCCCTAGATCCCTTAAACCTTGATTTTATACCACACATGTTTTTGTGAGCTCCAGGTTGGGTCAAAGTGGCTGGGGCAAAACTACAAATTAACAACATCTCAGCAAAGCAATTGTTCAAAGTACAGGTCTTTTTCAAATTGGAGTCTCTAATGTCTTCCCTTTCTACACAGACACAGTAACAGTCTGATCTCTCTTGCTTTTCCCTACAACAATCATTATCCAAAAAACAAGATTTTTCAGTTTTTAAAGCTAACAACATGGGTCCTTCCAAAAATTACCCATAGTGCTCCATTGGAAGGAAGAGTGACTGTGTTTACAGATGGCTCTAGCAATGGGAAAGCAGCTTCCGTAGGACCTAAAAACAAAATTATTCAAACTGACTTTCAATCAGCACAAAGGGCTAAATTACAGACAGTTATAGCTGTGTTAGAAGACTTTAAGCAACCTGTAAATATTGTCTCTGATTCATCTTATGTTGTTCAAGCCACTCAATACATAGAAACTGCACTCATTAAATATCTTGTGGGTGAACAAGTCTATCAGCTTTTTTCTTCTTTACAAAAGGCAGTGCATGATCACTGTTTTCCTTTCTGTATTACACACATTTGAGCACACACTAATCTTCCTGGGCCCCTTGTAATGGCTAACGATCAAGCTGATTTACTAGTTTCCACTGTGCTTACTAATGCCCAAGATTTTCACTCCTTGTGAAACACATGTTAATAAAGCAGGACTTAAACAAAAATATCAGATTACTTGGAGACAGGCAAAGGACATTGTACAACATTGCCCTCAGTGCCAGGTACTATAACTGCCACATGAAGGGACTCATGTTAACCCACAGGTATTAACCCCTAATATGTTGTGGCAAATGAATGTAACCCATGTACCTTCATTTGGGAAATTTCATACGTCCATATTACTTTAGATACCTTTTCTCATTTTGTATGGGCAACTTGCCAAACAGGTGAGGTGGCTGCTCATATTAAAAGACATTTACTTTCCTGTTTTGCTGCCATGGGCATCCCACAAAAGATTAAAACAGACAATGGCCCAGTTTACTGTAGTAAATCTTTACAACCTTCCTTCAACAATGGTACATTGAGTACAGTACTGAAATACCCTATAATTCTCAAGGCCAAGCCATTGTTGAGTGGGCTAATCAAACCTTAAAATCTCAATTACAAAAACAAAAGACAGTGGGGGGAACCAGAGAATACTCTACTTCCCATATACAGCTACAATTTACTCTTATATTTTAAATTTTTTGAATTTGTCTAAAGATCAGGTTACAACAACAGCAGAACAGCATTTGTCAGGGCAAAAATAAATCCTCATGAAAGAAAACGTGTGGTGGAAGGAAGTCAGAATCAAAACCTGGGAAAAGGGCAAAATCATTACAGGGGGTCGAGGGTTTTCTCATATCTCACCGGTAGAGAATCAGCTTCCTGTCTGGGTACACACAAGACATCTTAAGCTGTGCCATGAGCCAGAATCCAAGGAAGAGGTAAAGACCTTGGAATATCCCTTCATCCCCAGTTCATCAGATGGCTCAGATGAACATCTCTGTTGAGCAGATGGAAACCAGTAAAACCCACCAAGTAACTCCACCGACCTGGGGGCAGATGAAGAGACTAGCTCACGTTGCAGAAGAGAACCTGAGGCCTCAGAATAAGCCGCTGACCACCAGTAATATAATGGTAGCTATGACGGCAGTAATCTCCCTGGTGGTGAGTCTCCCCATAGCTGAGGCAGATCAAAATTACACTTATTGGGCCTACATTCCATTCCCATCACTGATTAGGCCTGTTACATGGTTAGACCTCCTGGTGGAGGCTTATGTTAATGATAGTGTCTGGATGCCTGGACCAACAGACAACGGAGGTCCTACTCATCCAGAGGAGGAAGGAATGTTAATGAATGTTTCCATTGGTTATTGCTTTCCTCCCATCTGCCTGGGGCCAGCAGGAGGATGTTTAAATTATGATAAAGTTGGTTTATGTCCCTGCACATAATGGATCAAAAGCCTGTATTCATGCAATCAGTGGAAGAACATTTCAATCTTTGGACACTATTAAATACCTTGCACATAGCTATGTTATGACACATCACCAGATTAATAAATTTAAACCTAATAAGAAGCCCTGCCCTAGGCAGGCCACTAAATGGTCTGGAAGTCTAGAGGTGCTAACCTGGGAAGATTGTATTGCAAACAGCGATGCTGTACTGCAAAATAATTCCTATGGAATCATCATTGATTTGGCCCCTAGGGGACGCTTTGCAGTAAATTGTACTGGACAGCGTGAAGATTGTAGAGAGACTCCTTTTGCAAACAACTACCCAGATAATGCACCAAAATTATATAGAAGAATGGAAACAAATTACCCTTTTAAGTGGGAGGAGAATGGTATGGCTCCTTCAAGCCCCAAAATAATTGATCCAATTATAAGTCCAGAATATCCAGAATTGTGGAAATTAATGATGGCTGAAACCCAATTCGGATTTGGAAAGGAGAATATAAAAGAGAGACCCATAGTAAAAAACTTCAATTTGTTGTAGCCATGACTTCTAATCAGACGGTCCCATTGCAGAGTTGTGTTAAACCTCCTTTTATGTTGGCAGTGGGAAAAATTAATATCCTACTACCTGACTCTCAAACCATATCATTCCTCAACTGTCCTCTTTTTACCTGCATTAATTCTACCTTTAATAAAGATAACAGCATTTTACTGGTTACGGCCCGAGAAGGAGTTTGGATACCTGTTTCCCTCAATAGACCTTGGGAGTCCTCTCCCTTTATACATATTATCACTGAATTACTAAAAGGAATACTTAATAGATCAAAGAGATTCATATTTACTTTAATAGCTGTGATCATGGGCCTTATAACTGTCACAGCTGCTGCTGTTGCTGCTGGTGTTGCTTTGCACACTTCTATTCAAACTGTGGGCTTTGTGGATTGTTGGCAGAAAAATTCTTCTAAGCTTTGGAATTCCCAAAGCCAAATAGAACAAAAATTGGCAAATCAAATTAATGATCTCCATCAAACAGTAATTTGGATGGGAGATCGGATTATGAGCTTGGAGCATAGAATTCAAATGCAATGTGATTGGAATACTTCTGATTTTTGTATTACTCCTAGCTCTTACAATGCCACTGAACACCATTGGGAGATGATTAGATGTCACCTACAAGGAAAAGAAGATAATTTAACATTAGATATTGCTAAACTGGAAAAACAAGTTTTTGAGACATCTGAGGCTCATCTCACCCTGTTGCCTGGAGCTGATATTCTTGCTGGAGCTGCTGATGGCCTTTTTAATACCAATCTTTTAAAGTGGATTAAAACCATAGGTAGATCAACAATTGCAAATTTTATTTTGGTTTGTGTCTGTTTATGCTGTTTGTTTTTAATCTACAGATGTGGATGATGCCTTGGGAGAGAAGACAGAGACCGTGAACGAGCCATGATAGCAATGGCGGTTATTAATAAAAAAATTAATAAAGATAGAAAAGGGGGACATGTGAGAAAGAGAGTTTCTAGGGTGCCAGTTGAGTTGGTCTCCCCTGTGTGAGACAGCCATGGGAAGCCATGGGCAGCCTCTGGGGAGAAAAGTCTCCTTATTGCCTTCATGTCTTTATGCCCTGAGAGCATAACTGCTCAGCAGCATTCCACAGGTTACTCAGGGAGATAACACTCCCTTGAAGCAGTGGAGTATAATCAAACATCTTGGCTCCTCCTGAAACCCACTCCCACCTGTTTCAGTTCCAATAAATTAAAGATCTTAAGTAGTGTAGACACACGCCTTTGCTCAAGGAAATTCACAGAAACCGCCACTGCTATACATCTTATGGAATGACTCACTAGTTCTCCTTCACTGATTAATCCTTTTCCTCATCCCTTTCTCCCCCTCCCATCTGCCTTAAGAACAAACAGCTTGTAAACCAATAAATTGGGCAGAGCCCAAGAGCTGGGCTATGAGCAAGCCTCTGACACTCTGGTCTCCTGGACCTGCCTTTTAAATGCTTATTCTGTCTCTTTCCAACTCCTTTGTCTCCGCCGGACTTGGGGTACCTGCTGGGTGTTGTGTGGCTGGTTTCCCCAACATTGGAAAAAAGGCTGGCCTCACTGTTTATGGGTAGTTGTGGCAGTGGCCATCTCAGTATCAGAGGCTATGAAAATAATAGAAGGAAAGGATCTCACCATCTGGACTACTCATGATGTAAATGGCATAATAGGTGCCAAAGGTAGTTTATGGCTATCAGACAACTGCCTGCTTAGATACCAGCTGCTGCTCCTTCAGGGACTGGTGCTTCAAATATGCACATGTGCAGCCCTCAACCCTGTCATCTTTCTCCCAGAGGATGGTGAACCAATTGAGCACAACTGCCAACAAATTACAGTCCAGACTTATGCCACTGAGAGGATCTCTTAGAAGTCCCCTTAGCTAATCCTGACCCTAACTTATATACCGGTGGAAGTTCATTTGTGGAGAATTGGATATGAAGGGCAGGTTATGCCATAGTTAGTGATGTAATGGTACTTGAAAGTAAGCCTCTTCCCCCAGGGACCAGTGCCCAGTTAGCAGAACTAGTGGCACTTACCCGAGCCTTAGAACTCGGAAAGGGAAAAAGAATAAATGTGTATACAGATAGCAATCATGCTTATGTAACCCTGCATGCCCATGCTGCAATATGGAAAGAAAGGGAGTTCCTAACCTCTGGGGGAAACCCCATTAAATACCACAAGGAAATCATGGAGTTGTTGCACGCAGTGAAAAATCCAAGGAGGTGGCAGTCTTACACTGCGAAGCCATCAAAAAGAGGAAGGATAGCAGAGAACAGCAGCATAAGTGGCTGGCAGAGGCAGGGAAAGACAAAGTGGGGGGAAGACAAAGTCAAAGAAGGAAAGAACGAGGAAGACAGAGAGGGGAAAGACAAAAAGAGAAGGAAAGAGAGAGAGGAAGAGACACACAAAGAGGGAGTCAGAGAGAAAGAAAGACAAAGTCAAGGAGAAGGAGAGGAAGAGACAGAGAGACAAAGAGGGAGTCAGAGAGAAAGAGACAAAGTCAAAGAGGGAGACAGAAAGTCAGAGAGAGAGAGAGAGAGAGAGAGAGAGAAGTATTAAAGAAAAAACAGTGTCCTCTATTCCTTTAAAAGCCAGGGCAAATTTAAAATCTCTAATTGATAATTGAAGGTCTTCTCCAGTACCACCACCCTGTTGTCAGTGTAAACAAGAGTGTAGCCCGAAAGCACTGAGGCCACTGTCAACCCATAGCCTTCCTATCAAAAATCCTTAACCCAGCAGGTTTCCTAACAGGGGATCTAAATTAATTATCATACAAAGGTCCGAACAGACCTAGGAGGAACTCCCCTCAGGACAGGATGATAGATGATTCCTTCTAGGGGATTAAGGGAAAAAGACACAATGGGTATTCAGTAAGTGATAAGGAAACTCTTGTAGA
Organism: Symphalangus syndactylus; assembly: GCF_028878055.3. Classification (NCBI taxonomy): domain Eukaryota; kingdom Metazoa; phylum Chordata; class Mammalia; order Primates; family Hylobatidae; genus Symphalangus; species Symphalangus syndactylus. Next base: position 143,860,025 of record NC_072429.2, read on the forward strand.
AGCAGAGTTAGGAAAATTGCCTAATAATTGGTGTGCTCAAATGTGTGAGTTGTTTGCACTCATCTAAACCTTAAAGTACTTACAGAATCAGGAAGGAGCCATCTATACCAATTCTAAGTTAATATGGACTGAACAAGGTCTTATTAATAGCAAAGAATAATTGAAATCCCAAACTTACAAGGTTTTCAACGAAAGTAAGGTTTGCTAAATGTTAACAGTGTAACATGTATTATCCTAACTTCTAATCTTGTGGAAATCAGACTGCATCAGTGCCCCTCAAAACTCAAGTCCATCAGCACAGGGCCATACAACTACTACCCCTACTTATAGGTTTAGAAATGGCCACTGCTACCAGAACCGGAATAGCAGATTTATCAACTTCATTATCCTACTACCACACACTCTCAAAGGATTTCTCAGTTTGCAAGAAAAAACAAAATCTATCCCTGCTCTACAATCCCAAATAGACTGGCAGCAGTGACTGTCCCAAACTGCCAAGGCCAAGGCCTCCTCACTGCTGAGAAAAGAGGACTTTGCACCTTCTTAGAGGAAGAGTGTTGTTTTTACACTAACTAGTCAGGGATAGTACGAGACACTGTCTGGTGTTTACAGGAAAAGGCTTCTGAAATCAGACAATGCCTCTCAAACTCTTATACCAACCTCTGGAGTTGGGTGACATGGCTTCTCCCCTTTCTAGCTCCCATGACAGCCATCTTGCTATTATTCACTTTTGGGCCTTGTATTTTTAACCTCCTTGTCAAATTTGTTTCCTCCAGGATTGAGGCCATCAAGCTACAGATGGTCTTACAAATGGAACCCCAAATGAGTTCAACTCAAAACTTCTACTGAAGACCCCTGAATTGACCCACTGGCCCTTTGGCTGGCCTAGAGATTTCCCTTCTGAGGACACTACCACTGCAGGGCCCCATCTTCACCCCTATCCAGCAGGAAGTAGCTAGAGTGGTCACTGGCCAATTCCCAACAGCAGTTGGGGTGTCCTGTTTAGAGGGGGGATTGAGAGGTGAAGCCAGCTGGACTTCCTGGTTAGAGTGGGGACTTGGAGAACTTTTCTTTCTTACAAGAGGTTTGTAAAATGCACCAATCAATGCTTTGTAAAAACGCACCAATCAGCACTCTGTAGCTAGCTAGAGGTTTGTAAAATAGACCAATCAGCACTCTGTAAAATGGACCAATCAGCAAGACATGGGCAGGCATAAACAAGGGAATAAAAGCTGGCCACCCCAGCCAGCAGTGGCAACCTGCTCAGGTCCCCTTCCACATTGTGGAAGCTTTGTTCTTTTGCTCTTCACAATAAATCTTGCTGCCACCCACTCTTTGGGTCTGTGCCACCTTTAAGAGCTGTAACACTCACCACAACAGTCTGTGGCTTCATTCTTGAAGTCAGCGAGACCACAAACCCACCAGAAGGAATAACTCCAGACACAGAAGGATTGCTTGAGTCCAGGAGTTTGAGACCAGCATGGGCAATGTAGTGAGACACTGTCTCTAAAGTAAAAAAATCCATTGAGCGTGATGGCACATGCCTTTAGTCCCAGCTACTCAGGAGTCTGAGGTGAGGGGATTGCTTCAGCCTAGGAGTTCAAGGCTGTAGGGAGCTAAGATTGTGTCACTGTGCTCCATCCTGGGTGACAGAGTGAGACCATGTCTTAGGAAAAAAAAAAAATAAGGAAGGAAAGCAAACAATTTTTGGTTATGTGTGGACTTTCCATGTTCAGAGACTCCATAGCCATAAATCATTGCTACTCTATTCTTGTATGCTTCATAAACAAGGTTCTAGGTTTTGTAACTCTCCAGATATAGGTATATCTGGAGATATATATACCCCCTCCCCAAAGTCTGAGAAGTCATCTTCATCAAAATATTTGCAACGTGTAGGACATTTATTTCCTTTGGATGTTATTCTGTGAATCATCAACCTGGCTACTTATCTTATCAGGTTTTATCCCCCTTAAAACAATATATTAGTCTGATTGGGCTGCCATAACAAAGTACTACATGCTGTGTGGCTTAAACAACAGAAATTTATTTTTTCGGCCAGGCGCGGTGGCTCACGCTTGTAATCCCAGCACTTTGGGAGGCCGAGGCGGGTGGATCATGAGGTCAGGAGATCGAGACCACGGTGAAACCCCATCTCTACTAAAAATACAAAAAATTGGCCGGGCGTGGTGGTGGGCGCCTATAGTCCCAGCTACTCAGAGAGGCTGAGGCAGGAGAATGGCGTGAACCCGGGAGGCGGAGCTTGCAGTGAGCCGAGATCGCGCCACTGCACTCCAGCCTGGGTGAGAGAGTGAGACTCCATCTCAAAAAAAAAAAAAAAAAGAAATTTATTTTTTCACAGTTCTGGAGGCTGGAAGTCTAACATTAAGGTGCCAACAGTGTTGGTTTCTGGTGAGGACTTTCTCCTCAGCTTACAGATGGTGTCTTTTCTCTTTGGGTATGCACAGAGAGAGATCTCTAATGTCTCTTCATCATTTTGTAAGGGTACCAGTCCTATCTAATTAGGGCCCACAACTTGAGACCTCATTTAACCTTAATTAACTCCAAATACAGTCACACTGGGGTTAGGGCTTCAACATATTAACTTGGTGAGGGGAACACAGTTCATCATAATACATAGTCTATGGCCTTTTTAATGTCTTATAGTTATTTTTAAAGTTTCTGAGTAAGTACCAGTAAAGAACAAACAAGTAGATACTGAAAACATATTTTTAAATCTTGAGTGATTGCCTGTGATGAAAAGCCCCTCCCAATTGATTTTCTTCTGCCTTTAGGAAGAATGTCACTGAGTATCTGTTCTGTGTCTGTCCTACTTTGTGATAAGTCATAGGAAGGATTCAAGTGCTGAGATGAAAAAGCATAGCTAAGTGAAATAAAAACACAAAAGAAGCCAGGTGTCCTGGTTCCATTTTGTTTCTGCTCTCAAGTCTAAGGCAGAGCCTTTTCCTAGTTCCTTTCCCATATACCTTGAAGGTTTATCATCTCACAACTTGCTTACTTACTTTCATGTTTGGATTTACCCTTTTGCCTATCCTTGTCAACCCTGACACAAAATGAACTGTAGTTACTCTGTGGCCACCATATCTCCTACCATTTTGACTTTCCTTACTTCTTTGTTTCTCTTTTCCATTCTCTAGCCATGGCACATAGGGATGAGTTAGCACAGATCCCTTTATTTCCTAAGAAATAACTATTTCATATAATTTTCCTTTTGAATGTAACAATATTTTCTTTTCCTGTAGGATTAAAGAACAGATGATACTTACAACTTGTGTTTATTTCAGAATTGGAGGCCAAGCCTGAGGAGAAACATTTATATTTAAACCAGAAAACTTGTGAAGAAATGGAAGCACAAGAAATGGTTACATCAGGATCAAAGCTTAATGAAATATGGGAAGATGAGGTGAATTTATGCAAACTTGATGGAAGTATGAATTTGAAACAACCTCATTCTGAGAATACTGATTTCAGGCCCATGACACATATCCAGGAGAAAATCCCTACAAAACAGTAAAGGCAGGAATGCAACACAGAGCAGATTTGGAATCAGAGCTCAGAGGCTGTATCATTTTGGAGTTTTCTGCAAGAGATATCCCAGCAATGTGATATATGTGATGGAGACCTCAATCAGAATTCACATAACAATGACTATCAAGGAATCCAGATATTAGAAAAAAAAACTTGTATATTCACTGAATTCCAAGGACTCTTCAATTATAGTAAAACTCTTAATGAAAAGCAGAACATTCAAATGAGAAGGAAGTTTTATGAATGTAATAAATGTGGGAAAATCTTTAAATAGAGTACTGACTTCATTAGACATCAGAGGTACCATACTGGAGAGAAACCCCATCAGCTTACTAAATGTGAAAAAGCTTTGATTCAAATCTCTAATCTTATTCAACATCAGAGAATTCACACTGGAGAAAAGCCTTATGAATGTAATGAGTGTAAGAAATATTTTAGTGATTTCACAACCCTCTGTGAATATCACAGAATTCACACTGGAGAGAAATCTTGCATGTGTGACGAAGGTGGGAAAGCTTTTGTTCAGAGCTCAAATCTTAGCATCAGAGAATCCACACTGGAAAAAAACCCTATGTGTGTAATTAATGTGGAAAGGCCTTCAGGCAAAGCACTGGTCTCATTCAGCATTAGAGAAACCATAATAGAGAGAAACCCTGTGAGTGTAGTGAATGTGGGAAAATCTTAAGACACAATTCACAATTTTGTCAGCATCAGAGGACATATGATATTCAACTGACAATGGGTAACCAAGGGAAGCTTTGTTTATGTAATAAACGTGGTAAGGCCTTTAAGTAAAATGCACATCTTATCTAATATCATAGAACTCATACTGGTGAGAAATCCTATGAGTGTAATGAATGTTGGAAGGCTTTTGGTGCATATTCAACTCTTCTTCCGCATTGAAGAATTCACATAGGAGAGAAATGCTGTGATTATAATGTGTGTGGAAAAGCCTTTAGGCAGAGGGTCCACCTTACTGAACACCAGAGAATTCACTCTGGAGAGAAGGCTTATGAATGCAGCAAGTGTGGAAAAGCCTTCAATCATAGTTCCAATTTTATTCAACATCAGAGAATTCACAGGAAAAAGGTATCTTAAGTAGGACTTCTCCCCCCATATCTCAAGAGCTACATGATTCCTGTGGCTCAAATACCACTTTCACAGTTCTGACATTGTGTCTGGTGCCCACTATACTAATGGGTAAGAATAAGCAAATATCAACTCTAATTAGATGGCCTTGTGAACATGACTATAGAAAGGGGAGAGGCAAAGACTAGCCAAGTGACCACAGGCAAGTCTGAGTCTGGTTTTGTAGCTCCCCATTTCATTCCTAAGCAGCCTGGTGAGCCCAAGGGAACTCTGCTTATATTGAGTAATCATCACTAGCCAACAAAAGGATCATTTCTGTTTTATTACATATAAGGATGGAAAGCAGATACAGGTTGGAGGAGCATAAAGAAAAGGATTTATGAAATAATTTAAAGTTTAGTTCAAACAAAAAACCCTTCATTTTTCCAAACGTCTTTCCTGATATCCAATGTTTTTAAGTCACCACTATGATTTTTTCCCTAGCCCTAGTTGTGAACAAAGTCCACTATGATTTAAAACCTTGGAAACCTTCAAACTATTCAGAAGTGTTTACTGAACACACAAGCAAATGCTATTGAGCAGATGTTGCTACTCACAGCCTACCATATGCCAAGCATTGCACCACGCACCACACTGGAGAGATGGAGAAGAAAGGTGAGACACCTCCGTTATTGGGCTTAGAGTCTATTGGTGAGAGAAGAATGCTAAAAATGATATAACTTATTTAAATTGTAAATACAATAAGGTCTCTGAAGGAGGAATGTAATGGTGCTGGGTGAACCTATAATAGGTGCCCTGTTTAGTGGATTCATGACAGAGTAACTTCTATGGGCTAATGGCAGCATACTCCAGGCAGCCTGGTCCTGTCCTCTTTACCTCTTCTGCTTGGTTCCATATAATTCAGCATTTTTTTTTTGAGATGGAGTCTTGCTCTGTTGCCCAGGCTGGAGTGCAGTGGTGTGATCTCAGCTCACTGCAACCTCCACCTCCCGGGCTCAAGTGATTATCCTGCCTCAGCCTCCCAAGTGGCTGGTACTGCAGGTGCATGCCACCACACCTGGCTAATTTTTGTAATTTTAGTAGAGATGGGGTTTCACCATATTGGTCAGGCTGGTCTTGAACTCCTGACCTCATGTGATCCACCCACCTCAGCCTCCCAAAGTGTAATTCAGCACTCTTCAATTATACATATTGAAATATGCATTTAGAAAAGTACTTAAGTCATAAATATGTACAACTCAATTTTGAGTATGTGAACAAGAAAGTAACCACTATCCACATAAAAATGCAGAGCAGATTAGCCCCCAAAGCCTCCTTTGTGCCCACTCCTGGTTATTACCTTCAAAATGCTACATAATGAGAGGACTCAGGTGCCATATAAAACTATAAAGGTGACAATTGGAACAGAAATTAAAATCTTGCTAAATATTGGAAACTCAACAATAAAAAGGATTGAAACGGAAAGAAGAGTTAATATTGCTATGGTTTGGATGTGTGTCCCCTCTGAATTTCATGTTGAAATGTGATCCCCAAAGTTGGAGGTGGGACCTGGTGGAAGGTGTTTGAGGATGGATCTCTCACGAATGGCTTGATGCCTTCTTGGAGGTAATGAATGAGTTCTCACTTTGTTACTTCATAGAGAGCTAGTTGTTTAAAAGAGGCTGGCTCCTCTCTCTTGCTCCCTTTCTTGCCATGTGACATGCCTGTTCCCTCTTAGCCTTCTTCCATGAGTAAAAGTTTCCTAAGGCCTCACCAGAAGCTGAGCAAATGCCAGCACCATACTTCCTGTGTAACCTGAAGAACCATGAGCCAAATAAACCTCTTTGTAAATTACCCAGCTTCAGTGTTCCTTCATAACAATGTGTAACAGATTAACACAAATATGCAATCAAAATATAATATGACAGAATTAAAACAAGAACAACTATCTTAACAAATTGGATTAACTCACCTCTTTTAAAAAATATATAGATTTGAGCTGGGTGTAGTGGCTCCTGCCTGTAATCCCAGCACTTTGGGAGTCTGAGGCAGGTGGATCACAAGGTCAGGAGTTCAAGACCAGCCTGACCAATATGGTGAAATGCTGTCTCAACTCAAAATACAAAAATTAGCCGACCATGGTGGCATGAGCCTGTCATCCCAGATACTTGGGAGGCTGAGACAGGAGACTGGCTTGAACCCAGGAGGCAGAGGTTCTGTGAGCCGAGATCAAGTCACTGTACTCCAAGCTGGGTGATAGAGCAAGACTGTCTCAAAAATAAATAAATAAATAAAAATTAAAAATATATCATTTCAAATTGGAATGAATTAATGGCACTCACAACAACCTGGATGGGATTGGAAACTATTAGTCTAAGTGAAGTAACTTAGGAATGGAAAACCAAAGAGTGTACATTCTCACTCATAAGCGGGAGCTAAGCTATGAGGATGCAAAGGCATAAGACTGATATGACGGACTTTGGGAACTCATAGTGAAAGGGTGGGAAGGGGGCCGGGTGCGGTGGCTCACGCTTGTAATCCCAGCACTTTGGGAGGCCGAGGCGGGCGGATCACGAGGTCAGGAGATCGAGACCACAGTGAAACCCCGTCTCTACTAAAAATACAAAAAATTAGCCGGGTGTGGTGGCGGGCGCCTGTAGTCCCAACTACTCGGAGAGGCTGAGGCAGGAGAAGGGCGTGAACCCGGGAGGCGGAGCTTGCAGTGAGCCGAGATTATTGCGCCACTGCACTCCAGCCTGGGCAACAGAGCAAGACTCCGTCTCAAAAAAAAAAAAAAAAAAAAAAGAAAGGGTGGGAAGGGGGTGAGGGATAAAAGACTATAAATTGGGTTCAATGTGTACTGCTTGGGTAATGGGTGCACCAAAATCTCACAAATCACCACTAAAGAACTTATGGAACCAAATACCACCTGTTCCCCAAAAACCTATGGAAATAAAAAATTAAAAAAGTATATAGTTTCATATATATATATAGTTTCAAATTAGATCACAAAAGAAAGTCCAACTCTTAAAATACAGTGATTCTGAAAGGCTAAAAATAAAAGAATAAGCAAAATATACCAGGGAAATCTAAACAAGAAGAAAGCATGATATTAAGATGGTAACCTTAATGTCAGAAAAGGTGGAATTCAGGCCGGGCGCGGTGGCTCACGCCTGTAATCCCAGCACTTTGGGAGGCCGAGGCGGGCGGATCACAAGGTCAGGAGATCGAGACCATCCTGGCTAACACGGTGAAACCCCGTCTCTACTAAAAATACAAAAAATTAGCCGGGCGAGGTGGCGGGTGCCTGTAGTCCCAGCTACGCGGGAGGCTGAGGCAGGAGAATGGCGTGAACCCCGGGGGGCGGAGCCTGCAGTGAGCCGAGATCGCGCCACTGCACTCCAGCCTGGGTGAAAGAGCGAGACTCCGTCTCAAAAAAAAAAAAAAAAAGAAAAGGTGGAATTCAGGTTAAAATGCATCAAGTAATACAAGAAAATTTACAATGACAAAGGCTACAATTCCCAATGCAAATTTAGCAGTTTTGAATATTTATGCCCCAAGGAGCACCCAGTTGCTCTTTGGGTTGTCACAGTAATGGCCACAATGGAGCATGCCTCCTGGTGTCCATGCCCTTCTCACACCAACCGTGGACTTCAGCCAGTGTGAAATAAGCAAATGTCACAAGCAGAGAGTTGATAAGAACTGTCTAGCTGAGCCCAGTCTAAATTTTAGAATCGTGAGCAAATAAATGGTTGTTTGTAATGTGAATGCCTATAGAAGAGGAAAAAATTAATAGGATGGATGAAACTTATAAAAAATGTTAGTAAGGTAGTAGCTTTTGAAGTATTGATAAAACTCTAGATATGAGCAAGAAACTAGTGTGTGAGCTATAGGCAGGACTAGTAAGATATGTTACATGTAGATAGGAAGTTAGTATCCTGTAGGACATGCTAAAGATGGAACAAATGGAATGTATAATGCAATCAACAAGAGTATTCCTTTAGATAAAAAGAGATGGGAAGATCAAGTCATAAGATGTGATTGGGCCACTTTTGGGCTCTGTGTTATGTCATCATTTCATCAGCTACCCATTTGTGACACCCATTATGGTCCCTTTCAGGCTCCACATGTGCTCTGCCCAAGAAATGCAGGTAAAACTTAGGGTTTTGTTTTTGTTTTTGTTTTCTTTTTTTTTAGCAAGCTAATTGGTAGACTGTGCTGTGGCCAAGAGTACTTGGTCTTGCATCCCTCTGCTAGCACAAGCATGTATATTGGCCCCAGGTAAGGTCAATCTGTGGTCAACCTTGCTCCAATGCAGCTCTTGTCCTTGTAACTACACTGCTAGCAGGGAAGGCTGATGAGTCCCCATTCTCCTGAGTGCTGGGCCCTTGGCAGCTACTTTTCTACTTCCTGAGCTGAGATAGCGCTACTGCATTCCAGCCTGGGTGACAGAGCAAGATTATATCTCAAAAAAAAAAAAAAGATGAAGATTTCTTTGATCAATGTGTTTATTGTGTGTCTACTGAGAAGTGTTCATGCCAGACAGTATTGTCGGCCACATCAGTAGGCATAGAGTACAATGGCAAACAAAGCACAGGCCTGTTCCCAGGAGCCTCCAGCGTAGTAAAGAGGCACTTGGTGTATAGGATAAATGGCTCTGTAAGCAGGAAGGGGACTCATGGGAAGGGCATTTAAGCAGGATGGAGGAAGCACCAAAGGCAGAAGGGACTTATAAAGCAAAAGCAGGGGACAAGTGGGAGCCAGCCCCTTGGAGAGTGAGGACAGAGGGGCAGAGCATCCATGCCCATGAAAGAGATGTGCAACAGTGGTGGCAAGACTTCCCAGGGTTTCCAGAGACTTTGCTGAGAGGTACAGCAGTGGAGTATTGGATTTGACGTCAGACTGAGGTAGAAGGTTGGACTTGACCCCAGAGGCAGGGCTCAGACACCAGACCAAATTGAGAACTAGCTAAAACAGGTCTGGGGCAGAAGCAGCATTCCATAAGACATACCTACCAGTGTGCCATGCAGTTTATTATTGCCATGGCAACACACGGAAGTTACCATTCTCATCCTAGAAATTTCTGTATAAATTGCTCCTTAAATTGCATATAATTAAAAGTAGGTATAGATGACTGCAGAACCACCTTTAAGCTGTTACTCTGGGCTCACTGCCTGTGGGGTAGCCCTGCTCTGCAAGGAGCAGTCCCTCTGCTGCTGCTTCATTGAAAATTGCTGTCTAAAGGCCAGGCACGGCCGGGCGCGGTGGCTCATGCTTGTAATCCCAGCACTTTGGGAGGCCGAGGTGGGCGGATCATGAGGTCAGGAGATCGAGACCACGGTGAAACCCCGTCTCTACTAAAAATACCAAAAAAAAAAAAAATTAGCCGGGCGTGGTGGTGGGCGCCTGTAGTCCCAGCTACTCGGAGAGGCTGAGGCAGGAGAATGGCGCAAACCCAGGAGGCAGAGCTTGCAGTGAGCCGAGATTGCGGCACTGCACTCCAGCCTGGGCAACAGAGCGACACTCCGTCTCAAAAAAAAAAAAAATAAAAATAAAGGCCAGGCACGGTGGCTCACACCTGTAATCTCAGCACTTTGGGAGGCTGAAATGGGCCGATCACTTGAGGCCAGGAGTTGGAGACTAGCCTGGCCAACATGGCAAAACCCTGTCTCTACTAAAATACAAAATTAGTTGGTGTGGTTGCACACACCTGTAGTCCCAGCTACTCAGGAGGCTGAGGCTTGAAAATCGCTTGAATCTGGGAGGTGGAGGTTGCAATAAGCCAAGATCATGCCACTGTACTCCATCCTGGGCGACAGAGTGAGACTGTCTCAAAAAAAAAAAAAAAAATGCTGTCTAACACTGTGTCTCACCCCTGAATTTTTTCCTGGGTGAAGCCAAGAACCCTCCTGGGCTAATCTCCAGTACTGGGGCTTGCTTGTCCTGCATCAAGACCACAAAAGGCTGAGGAATGTGTTGAGGGGAGGGTCAGTGAACAGAGTAACTGCTGTTAGATGTTTGGCTGTGAATGAGAGTAAAACATAAGAGTGCAGCTTGAGATGGACGTGGGCTTGAAGGAGAGTATGCCATGAACTGAGGATTATGATTGATTTCTTTTTAAATGAAGGGATGTTTGTTGGATTTTGGTTTTGTTATTTAATTGAGAGAGAATTAAATCTGCCAAATGATGTTAGGGACTTTTTGGAAGGGGGAAGATTTGATGCCTCAGGCTTCATCTTATTTGACCTGTTCCATGTTTGACACTGTTGATTACTCTGTCCTTGAAGCATTTCACTTTGGCATCTCAGACCATACCTGTCTGTTGGCCTTCTTCCTACCTTTGGTCACTTGTTTATAGACTCCTTTGCTCATTCCTCATTTCTCTGACCTCTAAGTATGGCTTCCAAGACTTACTTATGTCCCTTCCTTCCTTCCTTCCTTCCTTCCTTCCTTCCTTCCTTCCTTCCTTCCTTCCTTCCTTCTTTCTGTCCCTCCCTCCCTCCTTCCTCTCTCTCTCTGTCTGTTTCTTTGCAACACTCACTCCCTGGGTGATCTTGTTTTATGTTTCACTTATTTTAAAAATTTTAATAGACTATTTTTATGTTATTAATCATCCAGCCCAAAATGTCAATTAAAAAAAATTTTTGAAATAGGTTATCACTCTGTGGCTGGAGTGCTGTGGCTCAGTCATAGCTCACTGCAGCCTCCATCTCCTGGGCTCAAGGGATCCTCCTGCCTCAGCGTCCTGGGTAGCTGAGACTACAGGTGTGAATCACCACGTCTGGTCCTAGACTTTGTTTTATAGGTCAATTTTATGTTGATAGCAAAACTGAGTGAGAAGTACAGAATTCTCATATACCCACTCCCCCTGTCACCCACAGCCCCCTCCTCCAACATCCCATGCCACAGCAGTACATTTGTTACTATCAGAAAACCAATATTGACACATAATTGTCACCCAAAGTCCATGGTTTACATTAGGATTCACTGTTGGTGTTGTATGTTTTATGGGTTTTTACAATGACATGTAAAATGACATATATCCATGATTGTACTACTTACCGAGTAGTTTCACTGTCCTAAAAATCCCCCATGCTCCACCTATTCATCCTTCCCTCCCCCAGCCCCATGCCAACCACTGATCTTTTTACTGTCTCCTTAGTTTTACTTTTTCCGGAATGTCATGTAAGTCATTGGAATCATACAGTGTACTTCTGATTGGCTTCTTTCCCTTAGCAATATACATTTAAGGCCCCTCATTGTCCTTTTGTGGTTTGATAGCTCATTAACTTCTGAATAATACTTCATTGTAGTGATATACCACAGTTTGTTTATCCATGCACTTATTAAAGGACAACTGAGTTGCTTTCAAGTTTCAGCAATTATGAATAAAGCTACTACAAACATTTGTGTGCAGGGATTTTTTTTTTTTTGACAGGGACTTGCTCTGTCACCCAAGCAGGAGTGTAGTACCATGAACATGGCTCACAGCAGCCTTGACCTCCTGGGCTCAAACAATCTTCCTGCCTCATTCTCCCAAATAGCTGGGACCACAGACATGTGCCAGCATGCTCCACTAATTATTTTTTATTTTTTATAGAGACAGGGTCTGACTATGTTGCCTAAGTTGATCTCGAACTCCTGGGCTCAAGTGATCCTCCTGCCTCAGACTCCCAAAGTGGCTGGGATTATAGGTGTGAGCCACTGCACCCCATAATTCAATTTCTTTAGTAGATATATGCCTATTCTGGTTATTTATTTCTCTTGCATGAGTTTTCATAGATTGTATTGTTCAAATAAATCGGTACATTTAATTTAGGTTATCAAATGTGTGAGCATAGAGTTGTTCATAATATTTCTTTATTATCCTTTCAGTACTCATGGATTGATAGTGATGGCCCCTCTTTATTTCTTGTATTAGTAATTTGTGTCTTCTCTCTTTTTTATTATTAAATAGTTAACTTGGCTAAAGTTCTATCAATATGAATGACCTTTCAAAAAGTCAATTTCTGGTTTCATGGATTTTCTTTGCTGGTTTCCCATTTTCAATGTCATTGATTTCTGCTCAAATTTTTATTATTGATGTGGGGAAAGGCAGTCTTGTGCATGTAGTTTTTCAGCCTCCACCCAACCATGTAAGAATGGGCCTTGGGTCCAGAACACTTCCTTATGAGAGAGATAAAGAGCCCTCGCAGCATGTGCTGGGCTTATTACTTTGTATGGGAACATTATTCCCTGTTTTAGACTCATATGTAGTCCTTCGTTCTGCTTGAGTGCATGCATTGATGGATCTCAGGCACGCCCATAGCTTTCTGTGTTTCAGACCCCATGGGAGAGGAGTTGGGGTTCTTCTACTGCAGCAGGAAGTGGGGTGTGGGGTGTGCAGCTACACTGCCCACATTGGCTGTTGATATAGTTCATATGTTTGTCCCTGCCCAAATCTCATGTTGAATTGTAATCCACAGTATTGAAGATGGGGCCTGGTGGGAGGTGATTGGATCATGAGGGTTGATTTCTCATGAATGGTTTAGCATCATTCTCTCTATGCTATCCTCGCCATAATAAGTGAGTTCTCTTGAGACCTGGCTGTTTAAAAGTATGTGGCACCTCCCTATCTTTTACTTGTTCCTGATTTTGCCATGTGATGTGCCTGCTCCCCCTTTGCCTTCTGCCATAATTGCAAGCTTCCTAAGGCCTCCCCAGAAGCCGAGCAGATGTAGAACTATGAGCTAATTAAAACTCTTTTCTTTATAAATGGCCTGGTTGTAGGTATTTCTTTATAGCAATGCAAGAATGGCCTAGCACAGCTGTGATGTGAAACTGCTGTCAATGGGGGAACTGTGCATTGCAAAGGGCTGGATCCTGTGCACTCTTTCTCCTCTTGTAAGAAAATGGCATACCACTTGAGCCTGGTGTGTGTGCCGTTTGTTTTAATGACCCAAAATCATGCACAGGCCTTTCCTCAGTGGCACTTATCTATCTTATAACCTTGGCTGCACAACCTGGTCACCCAGTGAGTGGTGAAACAATTTATTCTGCTTACTTTGATTTGGTTTATTCTTTTTTCCCTAGTTTTCTAAGGTGGAAGCTTAGATTATTGATTGTATCTTTCTTCTAATATATGAATTCAGTGCTATAAATTTATCTCTAAATACTGCTTTATCTCACAACTTTGTGAGATAAATAAGTTGTATTTTCATTTTCATTTAGTTTGAAATATTTTTAAATGTAACTTGAGAATTCTTCTTTGACCCAGGTGTTATTCAGAAGTGTGTTGTTTAATCTCAAGTATTTTGGAGTTTTCCAGTGATCTTTCTGCCATTGATTTCCAGGTTAATTCCTTTGCCATCTGAGACCACAGATTGTATGATTATATACTTTATGTATTTTTTTCAGACAGGGTCTCACTCTGTCCCCCAGGTTGGACTCTAGTGGTGTGACCACAGCTCACTAAAACCTCTGCCTCCTGGGTTCAAGTGATCCTCCCATCTCAGTCTCCTGAGTAACTGGAACTAAAGGCACATGCCACCACACCTGGCTAATTTTTGTATTTTTTGTAGAGATGGGGTTTCACCATGTTGCCCATGCTGGTCTTGAATTCCTGGGCTCAAGCAATCTGCCTGCCTTGGCCTCCTAAAGTGCTGAGATTAGAGGTGTGAGCCACCATGCCTGGCCCTATTCTTTTAAATTGATAAAGGTGTGTTTTATGGCTCAGAATGTGGTCTCTCTTGGTGATTGTTCTGTGTGTTTGAGAATAATGTATATTGTGCTATTATTGGATAAAGTATCCTATAGCTGCCAATTAGAGCTAACTGATTGATGGTTCTGTTCAGTTCAGTCACGTTCTTACTGTTTTTCTACCTGCTGAATCTGTCATTTACTGATAGAGGGTGTTGAATTCTCCAGCTATAATAGTGGACTCATTTATTTCTCCTTGAAGTTCTATCAGTTTTTCCTTCACATTTTTTGATCCTCTGTTGTTAGGTGCAAACAGCTTAAGGATTTCTATGTCCTGTTGGAAAACTGATCCCTGTATGATCAAGTAATTCCCTTCTTTATCCTTGATAATTTTTCTATGAAGTCAGTTTTGTCTGAAATTATTATGAGGATTTTTTTTTTTTGAGACAGAGACTTGCTCTGTCACCCAGGCTGGAGTGCAGTGGCAGTCATAGTAAAACTGACCCAACTGTCCATAGAACTGATGTTTACTGTTTTTTTTGGATAAAGAAAGAAATTGACCCTTTCAGGTCGGGTGCAGTGGCTCCACGTCTGCATCCCAGCACTTTTGGAGGCTGAGGTGGGTGGATCACTCGAGGCCAGGAGTTGGAGACCAGCCTGGCCAAAATGACAAAACTCTGTCTCTACTAAAAATAAAAATTAGCCAGGCATGGTGGCACATGCCTGTAATCTCAGCTACTCAAGAGACTGAGACACAACAATTGCTTGAACCCAGGAGGCATGAGTTGCAGTGAGCTGAGATCATGCCACTGCACTCCAGCCTTGGCAACACAGCAAGATTTTGTCTCAAAAAAAAAAAAAAAAAAAGAAGAAAAGAAATTGATCCTCCCAGTCTTAAAGTTTGAAACTTGTGTTTGTCTTATCCGAGTTCCTTCCTCAGGAAACTGACCCTTGGGCCTCCCAGATAGTATCAAGGAACTGAATCTTACCAGATCACTGCATCCAGACAATGAGATGCCAGATCCCGCCATCCATCAAGATTGCCTAACCAATCATCTCCTTTCTGTTGACCAAATCCTCTTCCTTACTGCTCCCTAATTCCTGTTTTCCCACATGTAGTTACATTTCTTCCCTGCAATATAAACCCCTAAATTTAGCCAATTGAGGAGACAGATTTGAGACTAATCTCCCATTCTCCTCAGCTACAGTACCTGAATAAAGCCTTCTTTTCTGGTGATACTAGTTATCTGAGTGATTGGTTTTCTGTGAGACAAGCAGCAGGATCTAGACAGAACCCCTGGTGTTTTGGTAACAATAGCTCACCACAGCCTTGAACTGCTGGGCTCAAGTGATCCTCCTGGCTCAGCCTCCCAAGTGGTTGGGACTACAATAGTACACTATCCTGCCTGGATAATTATTTTAAAAATTTATAGAGATGGGGTCTCATTATGTTGCCCAGGCTGGTCTTAAACTCCTGGCCTCAAGTGATCCCTCTGCCTCAGCCTCCTAAAGTTCTAGGATTACAGGCATAAGCCACCACACCTGGCCTGTCCAAAATATAGCCACTCTGCCTTTCTTCTGGTTCATGTTAACATGGTTTATCTTTCTCTGTCCTTTGAATCTATTTGTACCTTTATATTTAAGATTGGTTTCTTATAGACAACATATGTCTGGGTCTGGTTTTTTATCCACTCTAACAGTCTTTGTCTTCGAATTTTTGTATTTAGACAATTGATCCTTAAAGTGATTATTGATATAGTTGGATGAATATCTAACATAGTTATTACTGCTTTCTAATAATTTGCCATTGTTCTTTGTGTGTTTTTTGTCTTCAATTCCTTTTCTGCCTTCTTTTTTGTTTGTTTGTTTGTTTTGTTTTTTAAGAGACAGGGTCTTGCTCTTTGACCTAGGCTGGAGTGCAGTGGTAGGATCACAGCTCACTGCAGCCTTGAACTCCTGGGCTCAAGTGATCCTCCCCACTCAGCCTCCCAAGGAGGTGGGACTACAAGTGTTCATCATCATGGCCAGATAATTTATTTCTTTTCTTTTTTTTATCCTTCACTTTAGAGAATTTTAAAATGTTTTATAGGGATGGGGTCTTGCTATATTGCCCAGGCTGGTCTAGAGCCCCTGGGCTCAAACAACCCTCCTACCTCAGCCTCCCAAAGTGCTCAGATTATTGACATGAGCCACTGTGCCTGGGCCTTCTTTGGTTTTAATTGAGCATTTCGTATGATTCTAGTTTTTCTCCTTTCATCACATCAAGCATATATTTTTTTACTTATTTTGTATTATTAGTAGCCCTTGAGTTTGCAGTGTACATTTAGGACTAATCTGAGTCTTCTTTCAAATAGTGCTATACTACTTCCCAGATAGTACAATTACCTTATAACAGAGTATTCCCAATTCCTCTCTCTCATCCCTTATAACTTTGCTATCAGCTAGATGCAGTGGCTCACGCCTGTAATCCCAACACTTTGGGAGGTCCAGGCAGTCGCTTGAGCCCAGGAGTTCAAAATTAGCCAAGTATGTTGGCGCATGCCTGTAGTCCCAGGTACTCAGGAGGCTGAGGCAGGAGGATCACTTGAGCCTGGGAGGTGGAGGTTGCAGTGAGTCATGATCGTGCCACTGCTCTCCAGCCTGGGCAACAGAGTGGGACTCTGTCTCAAACAACAAACAAAAAACTCCACTTCGCTATCATTCATTTCACTACAATCACCAAATACATTGCTATTATTAATTTGAACAAACTGTTATCCGTTAGACAATTGAGAATAAGAAAACTAAAATATTTTATTTACCTTTATTGATTTTGCCTCTAATGCTCTTCCTTTCTTTATGTAGATACTAGTTTCTGATTTATCATTTCCCCCTCTCTGAAGAAGTTATTTTAATATTTCTTGCAAGGTTAGATCTACAGACAATAAATTCCCTCAATTTCTGTCTGAGAGAGTTATTTCTCCTTCATTTTTGAAAGATAATGTCACTTTATACAGAATCTGGGCTGCTGTTACTTTTAACATTTTTTGGAAGATAAAACCGATATAATGCTTACCTTAGCTTACTTTTTTTCTTTCTGGCCTTTTTTTTTTTTTTGATGGAGTTTTGCTCTTGTTGGCCAGGCTGGAGTGCAATGGTGCGGTCTTGGGTCACTGCAATCTCTGCCTCCCAGGCTCAAGCAATTCTCCTGCCTCAGGCCTCCCAAGTAGCTGGGAATACAGGCATGCATCACTACACTCGGCTAATTTTTGTATTTTTAGTAGAGACGGGTTTTCACCATGTTAGTCAAGCTGGTCTCAAACTCCTGACCTCAGGTGATCCACCCACCTCCGCCTCCCAAAGCACTGGGATTGCAGGCATGAGCCACCATGCCTGGCCCTCTGGCTTCTTTGAAGATTTTTTTTGTTCTTCATTTTCTGCAGTTTGAATATGGTATGCTTGGGTATAGAATTTTGGTATTTATCTTGCTGGTGTTGTCTGTACTTTCTGGAACTGTGGTTTGATGCATGTTATTAATTTTGCAAAATTCTGTTACAATTGGCTCAAATATTTCTTCTGTTCCTTTCCTTCATTCTTCTTCTGGTATTCCCAATATGCATATGTTACACCTTTTGTAGTTGTCTCACAGTTCTTGGATATTTTGTTTCATCCTTTTTATTCTTTTTTTCTCTTAGCATTTCTATTTTGAAAGTTTCTACTGACATGTCTTCAGGATCGATTCTTTCTTCAGTTGTGTCCAGTCCTTTTGTTGTTGTTATTTTGAGATGGAGTCTTGTTCTGTCACCCAGGCTGGCTCACTGTAACCTCTGCCTCCCGGGTTCAAATGATTCTCCTACCTCAGACTCTCAAGTAGCTGGGACTACAGGTGTGCGCCACCATGCCCGGCTAATTTTTGAATTTTTAGTAGAGATGGTGTTTCACCATTTTGGCCAGACTGGTCTCAAACTCCTGACCTCAGGTGATCCACCCGCCTTGGCTTCCCAAAGTGCTGGGATTATAGGTGGCAGTCTTTATTTCTGTCATGATGTTTTTGATTTCTAGCATTTTCTTTTGATTCTTTCTTAGTGTTTCCATTTCTCTGCTTATATTACCTATCTGTTCTTGCATATTGTTCTCACTTTCCATTAAAACCCTGTGCATATTAATCATAGTTTTAAAAATTCAAGGTCTGATATTTCCAACATCTCTGCCATAAGCTCAGTCTGGTTCTTATGCTTGCTTTTTCTTTTCAAACTGTGTTTTTTTGTGTGTCTAGAACGTGTGCTAATTTTTTATTGAAAGTGAGATATGATGTACTGATTAAATGGAACTGATAATTAGGCCTTTAGTGTGAGATTTTTTATCTGGCCCATGGTTAGGCTGTATTTTCTCTTTGCTGTAGCTGTCAGTATCGGAGGCTAAAATGTCTCCGGTGTCCTTGTTTTTGTCTTCCTTGTTGCCTTTGGGTTATCCTAGAGACTTCTTAAAGTTTGAGACACACAGGCCTTTCAGTTATATTCTCCCCTAACTATTCAGGATCTTTAGTGCTGGGGTTAGGTATGAAGGGAGCGGAAACATCACATAATCTTATGATTAGGTCTCAGTCTTTCAGTGAAACTGTGACCCTCACGAGTGCTTCTGTTTTGTGTTGGTTTATCTCCCTTAGATGAGACAGAAAGGCTAGAGCAGGTTGGAGGTGGGTATTTCCCTTTCCCCAGGTCAGTTTGTCTCTGGTAAAACCTCAGCAGGTTAGGCTCTGGTAAAATAGTTTCTCCTGAGCTTGGCTTTATTAAGAACAACATGCTCTGGGCATATTTCAGAATGGCTACTTTCCCCCTCCCACTGCTGGAAGTATGAAGGGATTTTTTTCTTAGCTCTTCACTGTGAGAACCTGTTATGGCTTCAGGAGGTAAAGCTCATGAAAGTGTGGGGGTTCCCTTAAAACTGGGCCATACTGGCATTTTTACTGTCAGTGTGCGTGAGCACTCAGCAGGTACTAAGCTCAGTGACGGGGTCAGTTGTGTGCCTTAGCCTCCTCCTGTGTGTTCTTTCCCTAAGCAGTCCCATGGGGCTGAGACAGAGAGTCCATAACCCTGATGAAGTGTCATCACTGACCATCTACAAACACTGTGCCCTGAATGGAACTTAGTTAAACTGCTTTCATCTACTACCTAGCTGTACCAGGGACCACTATTTAAGAGACATGAAAAGAAATCCAGAATACCCAAGTGTCTGTATTGCCTGGGGGTGATCATGGACTGTTATTGACCTCTTGGTGTTTGGAAGGCTGCTTTTAGATACTCCTGAATCTGTTTGCCACATAACTACATGTATTACATATTTCATTTGATTACTTTCTTAGTTATGGTTTTCTTTTCTTCTTTTTGGAGATGGAGTTTTGCTCTTGTTGCCCATGCTGGAGTACAATGGTGCAATCTCGGCTTACTGCAACCTCCACCTCCTGGGCTCAAACGATTCTCCTGCTTCAGCTTCCCAAGTGGTGGGGATTACAGGCATGTGCCACCATACCTGGCTAATTTTGTATATTTAGTAGAGACAGGGTTTCACCATGTTGGCCAGGCTGGTCTCAATCTCCTGACCTCAGGTGATCCACCCACCTCGGCCTCCCAAAGTGTTGAGATTACAGGTGTGAGCCACCACGCCTGGCTAGTTTTGGTTTTCTATGCTTTTTTTCTTGATTGTTTCAGATTCTGAGACCCAGCTAACTACAAACATGGAAGTTTTTAAATAAATAGAACCACTTGAGGCCCAACACGGTGGCTTATGCCTATAATCCCAGCATTTTGGGAGGCCAAGGCAGGCGGGTCACGAGGTCAGGAGATCAAGACCATCCTGGCTAACACAGTGAAACCCTGCCTCTACTAAAAATACAAAAAGAGTAGCCAGGCGTGGCGGTGTGTGCCTGTAGTCCCAGCTGCTGGGGAGGCTGAGGCAGGAGAATGGCATGAACCTGGGAGGCGGAGCTTGCAGTGAGCCAAAATCGCACCACTGCACTCCAGTCTGGGTGACAGGGAAGACTCCATCTCAAAAAAAAAAAAAAAAGAAATAGAGCCACTTGAGGTGGGAGGTGGATATTGGAAAGATTTATATGTAACATTCTGCAGGAAGCCAAGCTTTCATATGTAACATTTTGCAGGAAGCCAAGCTTGAAGAAACTTATAAAAATTAGGGAGACTGGGGGCCAGGTGTGGTGGCTCACACCTGTAATCCAAGCACTTTGGGAGGCCGAGGCAGGTGGATCACGAGGTGAGGAGTTTGAGACCAGCCTGGACAATATGGTGAAACCCTGTCTCTACTAAAAACACAAAAAGTAGCTGGGCACAGTGGCGGGCACCTGTAATCCCAGCTACTCAGGAGGCTGAGGCAGGAGAATTGCTTGGGAGGCGGAGGTTGCAGTGAGCTGAGATTGCCCCACAGTAGTCTAGCCTGGGCATCAGAGCAAGACTCTGTCTCAAAAAAAAAAAAAAAAAATTAGAGAGACTGAGAAAATCATTACAAACATCTTGCAGATGACAGATCAAATATTTTCCTTTCTTTACAAGAGAGAGATTTCCAGGCAGTGATACTGATCCACCCAAACAGTCATGCAATGGAGAGAGGTCTTAAATGTAACAAATACAGGAGCTGCATGAGTCTGTGCTCAAATGCTATTATATACATTAGTGTTCCTACAGAAGAGGTGTCAGAAATGACAGGTGTGTGACCAAAATTTCAAATTAAATTCAGACTTAATGAGACATCAGAAAAGCCTCCTGAGAGAGAAACCTGTGAGTGTATGTGGAAAAGCCATTATGCAGAAATTATTCCTTATTGAACATCAGAGAATTCATCCGATAAGAAACTCTGTCGATGTAATGAATGAGAAAAAGCCTTCAGCCAGAGCTCAGTTCCAATTCACCATTAAAAAGTTCTAGGGTCTGGCGTGGTGGCTTATGCCTGTAATCCCAGCACTTTGGGAGGCCGAGGTGGGCAGATCATCTGAGGGCAGGAGTTTGAGACCAGCCTGGCCAGCATGGCGAAACTCTCTCTACTAAAAATACAAAAATCAGCCAGGCATGGTGGTGGGTGCCTGTAATCCCAGCTACTCAGGAGGCTGAGGCAGGAGAATCACTTGACCTCAGAGGAAGGAAGCTGCAGTGAGCTGAGATTGTGCCACTGCACTCCATCCTGCACTACAGAGTAATACTGTGTCAAAAAAAAAAAGTTCTTACTGGAGAGAAACCTTATGAATATTATGAATGTGGGAAAGCTTTTATCCAGAAATTTAAGTACCAGAGTTTTAATATCTCATGAATATAGGAAGTATGAGAAAACCTTTGCACATAGCTCACACCTAATTCAGCATCAAAAAATTCAGTGGAAAGAAGTCATAAGTATGTAATTACCATGGAAGAGCTTTCCTTTCAAAATCACACCTTATTCAATATCAGATAATTCACAGTAGAGAAAAGCCCCATAATGCAATCAATGTGGAAAAGCCTTCAATTGGAGCTCAGCACTTGCTAAAAATCATATAATTAACACTGGAGTGAAACCTAATGGATGTAATGAATGTGGGAAAACTTTCATCCAGAGTTTAAATCTTATTCTGTCAGAGTTCACGCTGAGAGAAACCATATGAATGTAAATGAATGTGGAAGAGCCTTTAGTTACAGGTCACACCTTATTTCACATCATAGGATCCACACAGGAAATAAGCCATATGAATGCAAGCAATGTGGCAAAAATTCCCATCCAAATTTGTACCTTATTTGACAGCAGGATATTCATCACAGAGAAAATGCAGGAGTGTAATGAATGTGGGATGGTGTTTGGTCAGAGTCCAACCCTTGTTATACATCAGCAGATTCACATTAGAATGAAATCTGATAACTACAGTAAATGTAGGAAAGTTTTTTGTAGATTCATAGCCCCTGCAGAACCTAAGGCAGTTCCAGGTAAATAGAAAACCTATGGGTACAGTGAATACGGGAAGACCATACAGAATTCATACCACTTTCTGGATCAAAAAGAATCAAATAAGAGACAAAACCTGTGAATCTCATGCTTGTGCAAAAACCTTATGTGTCAAAACTTATTAAGTATCAGGGTATGTAGTCTTTAATAGTTTAGAGCCTGTTCAGTAGCAGAAAATCTACTCTATCAATAAACTTTATGAACATAAATACTGTGACAAAGTCTTTAGGCTAATTTTAAGTTTAAAAAATCAGGTTTTATCATAGAAAAAAATGAGAAAAAAAAGTAAAACGTGATCCAAACTTGTAATTATGTTAATGGAGAGACACTATATATAAACATATTTAGATATATGTTTTCTTTTTTTTTTTTTTGAGACTAGGTCTTTCTCTGTCACCCAGGCTGGAGGGTGGTGGTGGAATCTTGGCTCACTGCAACATCTGCCCCTGCACCATCCCCCTTCCCGCCGCTGCCCAAAGCAATCCTCCTGCCTCAGCCTCCCAGGTAGCTGGGACCACAACTGGCTAATTAAAAAAATTTTTTTTTGCAGAGACCATGTTGCCCAGGCTGGTCTCAAACTCCTGGGCTCAGGCAATCTGCCTGCCTTGGCCTCTCAAAGTGCTGGGATTACATGTGGAGCCACTGTGCCCAGCCTGGATATCTGTTTTCTTAAACTGTGTCCTTCAAGGTCGGGGTACTTCTCTTGTTCTTTCACTGTACCCATCCCATTGCCTTATTCATTCAGCCCCTTAATAAATATTTTGGTGTGATTTGTTAAATATGGAAAAATCTTTTCTGAAGACTCATGTTTCCTGCCACAAGAAGAACCATAGAAAATATAGCACTGGAAAGGCAACAGTTCAAATCCAAGGTTATTCACGATTATGTCAACCTACAATTACTGTGCAGGTCCTATGTGCCTGGTAGTGTGCCTGACAATGGCAAATCAGAGATGCAGAAAGACTTGGCCTCTTTTCCTCAGATCTCTCAGTCTAGTTTGGATACAAAGGTACATAGAGACAGATAACCAAATCAGTACAGTAATAGAGGTAAGAATACAGGGTTGAGTGGGGTCCCAGAGGTGGGAGAGGTCTACAGAGATGGCTCATTTTCAAAATTCTGAGAGACAATAACTGTTAACCTCAAAATTGTGTTTCTACCCAAACTATCTTCCAGGAATTAGAATAAAAATTGGCATTTTCAGATGAGCAAAACCCAAAACACCATAACAGATTTCATTAAAGGAGCTTTAAAAGGATGTACATTTAAAGAAATGATATCAGAACTGAGATATAAGGAATGATGCCAGGCATGGGAGGCTGAGGTGGGAAGATTGCTTGAGCCCAGGAGTTCAAGACCAGCCTCGGCATCCTGGTGAGACCCCATCTCTACAAAAAATTACAAAATTAGCTGGTATGATGGTGCATGCCTGTGGTCCCAGCTACTTGGGAGGCTGAGGCAGGAGGGAGGGTCAGTTGAGCCCAGGACAGCCTAGGTGACAGAGTGAGACATGGACTCCAAGAAGAACAAAAGTTGTATATTTGAAAACACTGACTGTAAATAGAATTAAGTCTAATATGGGGGATTTAAAAACAAAGATAGAAATGAAGTCAAGACAAAAATAGCATATGAGTCAGGAAGGTAGTGGATAAAATCAGAGCATTGAAAGTGAGGCAGGATAGGTAGTCAAGGAAGTAGCCATGTCCTCGGGATGCATCAACTGTGGTGACTGTACAATCAACACAATAAGCCTCTGCATTCACATTGTAGTTAAGCTCTTTCAAGCAAAACTATCTTCAGTAGGGAATTTCCTCTGCAAAGAGCATGTACATTTTGATTTTACCTGTGCTCAGACTGTCCTTTCACTCATTATAATAGTAAAAAACAGAGCCCTGCTTGGAGATTTAAGATGCTAAAAAGACGTGACATGTATGAACAATCATATACAAGCATGTAGAACAAGCATTGCATGACAACAAGCATTGTATGAACAAGCATGTAAGAACATACAGCTGCCGCACATGTGCACTCAGAGGACCATCCAGAACATACTCACTAGTAGCACCTCTTCCCACTTCCTTATGAATAATCATGTAAGACCCCCATAAAGGGAGTCTCCCTCATGCGTCTTTGCTGTCTCAACCTTTGCTGGCCCTGAATCCTCTCTCTCTCAGAGTATACTGTCTATTGCGCACTTAACTTTCCAAATATTCTTTCTCCTTTGTAATAAATTACTCTATGCCGCATCTCCTTTACTGCATGTAAATTCTGTTTCTTCGTTTAAATTCTGTTTTTTTTTTTTTTTTTGAGATGGAGTCTCGCTCTGTCACCCAGGCTGGAGTGCAGGGATGCGATCTTGGCTCACTGCAAGCTCCACCTCCCGGGTTCATGCCATTCTCCTGCCTCAGCCTCCCGAGTAGCTGGGACTACAAGTGCTCGCCACTATGCCCGGCTAATTTTTTTTGTATTTTTTAGTAGACACGGGGTTTCACTATGTTAGCCAGGATGGTCTCGATCTCCTGACCTCGTGATCCTCCCTCCTCAGCCTCCCAAAGTGTTGGGATTACAGGCGTGAGCCACCTCACCCGGCCAATCCGCTGAATTTTGGGGGTAATCTGTCACACTGCAGTAAATAACTATCAGTGATGACCAAAATTTTACCCTTCGAGATCTTGTAGACCAGGCAGCTAACACTTCCCAACCCACCGTCTGAGGAAACACCACTTTCCACTCCTGTGTCCCCGAAAGGAATCATCAGACATCTTGGACTCTTAAACCTTCTCAAGCAACACAATCCACCCTCCTGGCATAGCCCGTTGCCCTCCTGAAGCCTTACTCAGCCTCACCTCAGCCCCTACGCAATTCCTCTCGGTTGTCATGCCTCCCTCGGCGGGGGTCGAGTGTTGTGTGTGATCCCAGGTCTCTAGCAAGGTATAGTGGGAGGGAAGCATCCAGGGAAAGACAGGTGGTGGGATGGGGCTCTCCCTCTCCCCCATACCGCCACCCTCCCTCATGTCCATATCCTGTCCAAGGCTCTTCTCGCGTCTGCTTCTGAAACCCCTCCACGTCCCTCCACCCCATGTGTCCCACTCGTTACACAAGAGCAGAGAGATCTGCAGAACACACGTCTACGATTATGCCACTCTTCAGATTTACATCTTGCAGCGACTTCCCACTGCGTTAGAACGGAAGTAAACCCATGACGGGGGCCCTCCCAACTTTCGGACCTCACCCGAGCCTCCACGTCTCAACTGACCGCGCCCTGACCCTCGCTCTTCCCCATTACACAGGGGTCTTTGCCGACCACCCTCCTGCGCCACAGCTGCTCATGTGCTGTTTAGTTGCTTTTCCCTCCCCAACAAAAGGTGAGACTTGAGAGGACACACACTTGTGGAGAGCTTTGGACTTTTATGCGGAAAGGTGCCGGGCACGTTGTCAGTGCCCGCAAGCACTCGCTCACAAGGGTCCTTCCGAGACCCCCCTTCAGCCTCTTCCCGGAACCCCCAGGCCCCGCCCCAGCCCCGTCCCAGATTCGCCCCAGCCCCGTCCAGCCCCGTCCAGCCCCGTCCCAGCTTCGCCTCGCCCCAGCTTCACCCCGCCCCAGCCACGCCCCGCCCTCGCCCCGCCCTCGCCCCGCCCTCGCCCCGCCCCTCGCCCCACCCTCCACCGCCCGCGCCCGGCGGAACCTAGCGTCGCAGGCGCGTTCCTGGAGGACGGAATTCGGCGTGGGACTTTGCGCCCCGCATAGTTCCGGTGGCGACTGCGGCGCATGGCGGTGAGCGGTGTGGAGAAGACGCGCGGGTGGCTGGGCCTTGCACTGTTGGCGGCTCTCGGTGACCCTCGTGCTACCCCCCTTTTCTTCAGGCCCTAGGACATCTTGCTGGGGAGGCAGCGGCGGCCCCAGGCCCAGGTACTCCCTGCGCGTCCCGCAGACACCGGCTTCCTGACCAGGTTTCCAGCGCCCGGAATCCTTCCACTGTCTGTCTCTACCCAGGGCAACCTACGTGCAGTAACGCTGACTCCAGAGCGCACCCATTAGGCGATGAAGGCGGCGCAGCTTCGAAAAAACAAAAGAATAAGAAGAAAACCCGGAACAGGGCCCCTGTGGCAAATGGAGGCCAGAAGGCCTCAGAGAAACCCGCCCCAGAAGAAGTTCCCCTAAGCGCTGAGGCCCAGGCAAGGGCGGGCTTCAGTCGGGAGGGGTGGAATCCACGGGCGCGAATCCACGGGCACGTGTGATCTGGGGTCCGCGGAGTTAAGGTGGGGAGGGGGATGGGATGGGGCCAGGGGCTATGGTTTCCCAGTGCCCTCTCACAGCGGCTTCCCCAAATACATCACAGGCACAACAGTTGGCCCAGGAATTGGCTTGGTGTGTGGAGCAACTGGAGCTGGGCCTCAAGAGGCAGAAACCCACCCCGAAACAGAGTAAGAGACCCTTCTATAGAGTTGGGGGACGTGAACAGTGGCACTGCCTGGCCTGCAGGTGCTGGCAGACTATGGAGTTGTTGCCTTTGCGGTGGGGTGGTAGGCGGTCAGTAATAGAGGTGTTCACTAGTCCTTTATTTTTATTCGCAGAAGAGCAGGCTGTTGGAGCAATTCGAACCCTGCGCAGCAAAAGAACGCCCCTGCCTCGGAAGAGGCAGCTGATGCACTCCTTGTTTGGAGACTATAGGGCTCAGATGGAAGCCGAATGGCGTGAGGCCCTGCGGGCTCTCAGAGCTGGTGAGGAGCTAGCCACTGGTTGATTCAGGAAGGCCTAATTTAAGGAGGAAGTGTGTAGGGGGTGAAAGGAAGAAGGCCCAGAGCAACAAGCCTGGTGGGGGAAGGAGATGGGCTCAGGGAAGCCTGAGGGAGCAGGGAAACAGAAAGCGTGGACCTCTCTCTCCTGTTCCCAGGACAACCTGGGAAGTAGCAGGGAGGTCCTGAGAGGAGTGGGAAAGAGCATGGTCCTATGTTGGTCCTATTCCTGGGTTGGGGAAAGCTGCCTCATGTCTTTGTGTCTTGGCTTTCTCTACTAGCAATGAAGCCATATCCCATAACAGTTTGAGTGCAATTCCTGGGGCCAGATCAGCTAGGTTCAAATCCTGGATCTACCACATAGTAGTACTAACACGTTTTGCAAACTACTGAACCTCTCTAAATGGGGAATGATAGTAATATCAACGTTACAAATTTGAGGAATTAATCAATTAATGCAAAGTGGTTAGAATTGTATGGGCAACCATAACTGTACAGGTAATTTTAGCTGTTATTATTCAGTTCTGACATATGCTGCTTCTCTCCCCCTGATAGCTGCTTATTCAGCCCAGGTGGAACCTGTAGATGGAGCCACCAGAAAGAAGAGCCGAAGGGTCTGCAGGCCTCGCCCTATGTGGAGAGCCAAAGCCACTCTGGACGTTCCTGATGAAGAGTTTAGGTTCAATTTCTTTTAGCTTCTCCCCCAACCTGAAACAATCCTCCTACCTTGGGGTGGTATAGGGGTTTGTTTTGAGTGCAGAGTGTTTCCAGGACTTCCGTTGTCAGAAAACCCTGGAGTTGGTCTGTCTCTGGCTGGTCCAAGGATTTGTAGCTGTTGTGAAGGTGTGAGACCATCAGATAGGCAAAAGACCCCATTCGTTTTCTGATGAAATGTTCTCTTTCAGAAGAGAGAGAGAGGTACATTTAGAAATTATGCTATAAATTGAAGTGAGTGTTCAAAGTATTGTAGAAAGAATATTGTACTCAGTCTTTAGGATTAGATTAAGTGCCTGTTGGTAACAAAGATTAGTGGAGAAGCTATATAGTCGTACACTGGTTTTCGCTTTTGAAAGGAATCCCTGTCAAATGGTTTGGTGCTTAATGCTGTTATGTCACATTGCCCTAATCTCTATTTGATAAAATTGGGTAAGGAGTGGAAGAGTGTGCTGACTACCTGTGTTAGAGGAAGTATAGAAGATGCAGGGGTCTGGTATCTCTGGGTCCAGTCTCTCACCTGGTACCTTTGTCCATGTTGCCTTCATTCCTGAGCAGGTGTCATCCTCAGGGAACCAGCATGGCACCTACCAGGCCAGGCTCTGTTCTTAGAAGCAAAGAGCTTCTTGCCCTAACAGTTGTGGCCTGAGATCTGGATTGAGCCTCGGCAGACTTCTTGTGTAAATGTTGGCCATGTCAGTCTCAGGCCCTGTGTTCTATAGAATTGGGAATTTCCAGGTGACCTAATCCTCATTGGTAGCTTGATGTTTGCTGGTGTCTTCCAAACTCAGTTCCCAGACTAGATTGATACCTGGAGCCCGGCTGCCTACTCAGCATTTCCACTTGGGTGCTTCATAGGCATTTCAAACCTGATGTGTTTAAAACACTTGATTAGGCTCTGGTTTCCGTTTGGCTTCTGCTTTTCAGTGAGTGGCACGACTGCCTGTGTGGGCGGCAAGCCACCCAGGTGCCAAGGCAAGAGACCGAGGGCACGAGCTGTTCCAGTATAATAAAATATATAAAATAAGAAGAGTTATACTAGATCTAGATCATAGGCATGATTATATATGAGTATCATTAATCATTAGTTTGTAGCAATTACTCTTTATTCCAATATAATAATACCTTACAATCATAACCTAGGAAAAACCAGGCCATACAGAGATAGGAGCTGAGGGGACATAGTGAGAAGTGGCCAGAAGACAAGAGTGTGAGCCTTCTCTTATGCCTGGACAGGGCCACCAGAGGGCATCTTGGTCTAGCAGTAACACCAGTGTCTGGGAAGATGCCTGTTGCCAAGTAGACCATGGTCTAGCGGTAGCGTCACTGTCAAGGAAAAACACCCGCTACTTAGCAGACTGGGAAAAGGAGTCTCCCTTTCTCTGGGGGAGTTTAGAGAAGACTACTCTTTCATCTCTTGTGGAGGGCCTGACATCAGTCAGGCCTGCCCGCAGTTATCTGGAGGCCTAAGTGTCTCCCTGTGATGCTGTGCTTCAGTGGTCATACTCCTAGTCCACTTTCATGTTCCATCCTGTATACCTGCCTCTGCCTTTTAGATAGCAGGAGCAAATTAGTGAAAGTACTAAAAGTATCTGATATGCAGAAATAATGGCATAAGCTGTCTCTCTTTTTCCTCTCTCTACCACGGCTGCCAGGCAGGGAAGGGCCCCCTGTCCAGTGGACACGTGACCCACGTGACCTTACCTATCATTGGAGATGGTTCACACTCCTTACCCTGCCCCTTTGTCTTATATCCAATAAATATCAGTGCAGCCTGGCATTCGGGGCCACTACTGGTCTCCACGTCTTGGTGGTAGTGGTCCCCTGGGCCCTGGTGTCTTTTCTTTTATCTCTTTGTCTTGTGTCTTTATTTCTACAATCTCTCATCTCCGCACATGGGGAGAAAACCCACCGACCCTGTGGGGCTGGACCCTACATCTGGCGCTCTGATGTGGGGCTCTCCATCGCTGTGTGAAGTTGCACCCTGAGTGCGGGATTCAGCGGAGGATTTCAACGAGAGATTCCCGAGGATTGCTGTTAGTAAGCTTGGTGGTAAGCGTGAGCACTCAGAGTATTCTGGGGACACCATGGTATAAGCCAGTACTAAGTACTCGGCTTATTTAAATTTTATAAAAACTCTTAAGGAGCGGTTTAATTTTCTACTGAAAAGTTAGTTGAACTATTTGCAGTTGTAAATCTTATTTGCCCTTGTTTTCCGACTGAGGGAACTTTAGAACTTAAAGATAGGCCAACAATTCAAAATTGCTCATAAAGGGGGACATTTTATTCCACCCACCATTTGGTCAATCTGGGCTTTGGTTCGCTCTGTCCTAGACTCCTTACAGACTCAGGAGGACAACATGGAGACTGATCCCTCTTTCCTCTCCCTGAGGAGGTCGAAGATTTCTCAGTTCTCTTTCCCCTGAGGATACTGCACAAATTGAGACCATAATTTCACAGGCGGACTTCCTCTCTGACATGCCTGTGGTGCCACCACCTATGCAAGAGGTTACAGCACCCCCGTTGTCACTTTATGATCTTTTAACTGACCTGAATGAACTTATTTCCCCCAACCAGCAAAACTCAGCTGAAACATACCAACAGCCATTGGTCCTGGACCCTCCTGCCTCTCCTCATCCTCTGAACGCTGCTGCCCTGCAGACAATATGAGATCAGGCAGCATGAAAACGAGGCTATAAATTGTTTCCATGCAGCCCGGTACAGAGGCTCTGATATCTGAAGAGCCCAGAGAGGAGGCTTTCAATTCTCGGCCTGGTAATGAGGCCCTCAACACTATCCCTCCACAGCCTGGTTTTCTCATGCCTGGTCCTTTTCTGCCTAATCAGACTCAGCTAGAGTCAAGGCTTCCTTGAGGCCTGGTTCCTTTCCTCTTAATCAGACTCGTTTAGAGTAACAGGCTCCCTTGAGGCTTGGTTCCTTTCCTCCTAATCAGACTCGGCTAGATTCACAGGCTTCCTTGAAGCCTGGTTCCTTTCCTCCTACTCAGACTCCGTTAGAGTCACAGGTTCCCTTGAGGCCTCATTCTCTTGCTCCTACTCAGACTCAGATAGAGTCGTAGGATCCCTTGAGGCCTGGGTCCTTTCCTCCTCATCAGACTCGGCTAGAGTCGCAGGCTCCCTTTAGGCCTTGTTCCTTTCCTCCTACTCAGACTTGGATAGAGTCACAGGCTCTGTGAGAGCCCCAGCCTCCCTTTAGGCCTGGTTCCTTTCCTCCTAATCAGACTTGGCTACAGTCACAGGCCGCCTTGAAGCCTGGTTGCTTTCCTCCTACTCAGACTCAGATAGAGTCGTAGGATCCCTTGAGGCCTGGGTCCTTTCCTCCTCATCAGACTCGGCTAGAGTCGCAGGCTCCCTTTAGGCCTTGTTCCTTTCCTCCTACTCGGACTTGGATAGAGTCACAGGCTCTGTGAGAGCCCCAGCCTCCCTTTAGGCCTGGTTCCTTTCCTCCTAATCAGACTCAGATAGTCACACACTCCCTTGAGGCACAGTCCCTTTCCTACTACTCAGACTTAGCTAGATTCGCAGGCTCCCTTGAAGCCTGGTTCCTTTCCTCCAAATCAGACTCGGTTAGAGTCACAGCCTCCCTTGAGGCCTGGTTCCTTTCCTTCTACCCAGACTCGGCTAGAGTCACAGGCTTCTTTGAGACCTGGTTCCTTTCCTCCTACTGAGAGTCGGCCAGAGTCACAGTCTCCGTGGAAGCCTGATTCTTTTCCTCCTAATCAGACTCTGTTAGAGTCGCAGGCTCCGTTCAGGCCTGGTTCATTTCCTTCTAATCAGACTCAGCTAGAGTCACAGTCTCCCTTGAAGCCAGGTTCTTTTCCTCTTAATCAAACTGGGCTAGAGTAACAAGCTGCCTTGAAGCCTGGTTGCTTTCCTTCTAATCATACTCGGTTAGAGTCACACGCCCACTTGAGGCGTGGTCCCTTTCCTGCTACTCGGACTCAGCTAGAGTCACAGACTCCCTCGAAGCCTGGTTCCTTTTCTCCTAATCAGACTGCGTTAGAGTCAGAGGCTCCCTTCAGGCCTGGTTCCTTTCCTCCTAATCAGTCTCAGAGTCATGGCTCACTTGAGGCCTGGTTCCTTTCCACCTACTCAGACTCGGCTAAAGTCACAGGTTCCCGTGAGGCCTGGTTCTTTCCTTCTACCCAGACTCGGATAGAGTCACAGTCTCCCTTGAGGCCTGGTTTCTTTCCTCAATGAGACTCGGTTTGAGTCACAGGCTCCCTTGAGGCCTGGTTCCTTTCCTCCGAATCAGACTGGTTTAGAGTCACAGGCTCCCTTGAGACCTGGTTCCTTTCCTATTACTCAGACTCGGCTAGAGTCACAGGCTCCCTTGAGGCCCACTTCATTTACTCCTATCTGACCCAGTTACTGAGTCACAGGCTCCCTTCAGGCCTGGTTCCTTTCCTCTTACTCAGACTCAGTTAGAGTCGCAGGCTCCCTTGAGGCCTGGTTCTTTTCCTCCTACTCAGACGCGATATCTGAGTCGCAGGCTGCCTTGAGGCCTGGTTCCTTTCCTCCTACTGAGACTCGGCTAGAGTCGCAGGGTCCCTTGAGGCCTGGTTGCTTTCCTCCTACTGAGACTTGGCTAGAGTCGCAGGGTCCCTTGAGGCCTGGTTGCTTTCCTCCTACTCAGATTTGGCTAGAGTTACTGGCTCCCTTGAAGCCAGGTTGTTTGCCTCCTAATCAGACTCAGCTAGTGTCACAGGCTGTCTTGAAGCCTGGTGTTTTCCTCCTAATCAGACTCCGCTAGAGTCACAGGCTCCCTTGAGGCCTGGTTTCCTTCCTACTGCTCAGACTCAGCTAGATTCACAGGCTCCCTTGAAGCCTGGTTCCTTTCCTCCTACTCAGTCTCGGCTAGAGTCACAGGCTCCCTTGAAGCCGGGTTGTTTTCTTCTTAATCAGACTCAGCTAGAGTAACGGGCTGCCTTGAAGTGTCATTGCTTTCTTCCTAACCATACTCGGTTAGAGTCACACGCTGACTTGAGTCGCCGTTCCTTTCCTGCCACTGAGCCTCAGCTAGAGTCACAGGCTCCCTTCAAGCCTGGTTCCTTTCCTCCTAATCAGACTCTGTTAGAGTCACAGGCTCTCTTGAAGCCTGGTTCCTTCTACACAGACTTGGTTAGAGTCACAGGCTCCCTTGAGGCTGGTTCCTTTCCCACTACTCAGACTTGGCTAGAGTCACAGGCTCCCTTGAGGCCTGGTTCCTTTCCTCCTACTCAGACTTGCCTAGTGTCACAGGCTGCCTTGAGGCCTGGTTCCTTTCCTCCTACTCAGACTCGGTTAGAGTCACAGGCTCCCTTGAGGCCTGGTTCCTTTCCTCCTACTCAGACCAGGCTAGAGGTGCAAGGTCCCTTGAGGCCTGGTTCCTTTCCTTCTACTCAGACCGGGTTAGAGTCACAGGCTACCTTGATACCTGGTTCCTCTCCTCCTAACCAGACTCAGCTAGAGTCACAGTCTCCCTT
The DNA here is from genome assembly GCF_028878055.3 of Symphalangus syndactylus. Classification (NCBI taxonomy): domain Eukaryota; kingdom Metazoa; phylum Chordata; class Mammalia; order Primates; family Hylobatidae; genus Symphalangus; species Symphalangus syndactylus. The sequence goes on from NC_072429.2 coordinate 143,893,209, forward strand.
TAAGCCTGATTCATTTCCTTCTAATCAGACTGTGTTAGAATCGCAGGCTCCCTTCAGGCCCGGTTCATTTCCTGCTAGTCAGACTCATCTAGAGTCACAGTCTCACTTCAAGCCAGGTTGTTTTCCTCCTAATCAAACGGGGCTAGAGTAACAAGCTGCCTGGAAGCCTGATTGCTTTCCTCCTAAACATACTCAGAGTCACCTGCTCACATGAGGCGCGGTCCCTTTCCTGCTACTCAGACTCAGCTAGAGTCACAGGCTCCCTTCAAGCCTGGTTCCTTTCCTCCTAAAAAGACTCTGTTAGAGTCACTGGCTCCCTTGCGGCCTGTTTCCTTTCCTCCTAAGCAGACTCGGTTAGAGTCCCAGGCTCCCTTGAGACCTGGTTCCTTTCCTCCTAATAAGACTTGGTTAGAGTCACAGGCTCCCTTCAGCCCTAGTTCCTTTCCTCCGAATCAGACTGGGTTAGAGTAACAGGCTCCCTTGAGGCCTGGTTCATTTACTCCTATCAGACTCGGTTAGAGTCACAGGCCCCGTGAGAGTCACAGGGTCCCTTGAGGCCTGGTTCCTTTCCTCCTACTCAGACTTGGCTAGAGTCACACGCTGCCTTGAAGCCAGATTGTTTTCCTCCTAATGAGACTCATCTAGAGTCACAGGCTGCCTTGAAGCCTGGTTGCTTTCCTCCTAATCAGACTTGGTTAGAGTCACAGGCTCCCTTGAGTCCTGGTTCCCTCCTTACTACTCAGACTCAGCTGCATTCGCAGGCTCCCTTGAAGCCTAGTTCTTTTCCTCCTACTCAGACTCGGCTAGAGTCACAGACTCCCTTGAGGCCTGGTTGCTTTCCTCCTAATCAGACTCTGTTAGAGTCACACGCTGCCTTGAGGCACTGTGCCTTTCCTCCTACTGAGACTCAGCCAGAGTCATAGGCCCCCTTGAAGCCTGGTTCCTTTTCTCCTAATCAGACTTGGTTACAGTCACAGACTCCCTTGAATCCTGCTTCCTTTCCTCCTACTCAGACTCTGATATAGTCACAGGCTCCCTTGATGGCTGATTCCTTTCCTCCTAATCAGACTCAGTTAGAGTCACTGGCTCCCTTGGGGCCTGGTTCCTTTCCTCCTACTCAGACTCGGCTAGAGTCACAGGCTCCCTTGAAGCCAGTTTCTTTTCTTCCTAATCAGACTCGGATAGAGTCACAGGCTGCCTTGAAGCCTGATTGGTTTCCTCCTAATCAGACTCGGTTAGACACACAGGGTCCCTTGAGGCCTGGTGCCTTTCCTACTACTCAGACTCGGTTAGAGTCACAGGCTGAGAGTCACGGGCTCCATTGAGGCCTGGTTCCTTTCCTCCTAATGAGACTTGGCTAGAGTCACAGGCTTCTGTGAATCCAGTTTCTCTTCATCGTAATCAGACTCACCTAGAGACCCAGGCAGCCTTGAGGTCTGGTTGCTTTCTTCCTAATCAGACTCGGTTAGACTCACAGACTCCTTTGAGGCCTGGTTCCTTTCCTCATACTCAGAGTGGGTGAGAGTCACAGGCTCCCTTGAGGCCTAGTTCCTTTCCTCCTACTCAGACTCAGAGTCTCAGGCTCCCTTGATGCCTGATTCCTTTCCTCGTACTCAGACTAGGTTAGAATCACAGGCTCCTTTAGAGTCACAGGGTCACTTGGGGCCTGGTTCCTTTCATCCTACTCCGACTCGACTAGAGTCACAGGCTCCCTTGAAGCCTGGTTCCTTTCCTCCTAATCAGACTCGGTTAGAGTCACAGGGTCCTTTGAGACCTGGTTCCTTTTGTCCTACTCAGACTCCGTTAGAGTCACAGGGTCCCTTGAGTCCTGGTTCCTTTCCTCCTAATGAGAATCGGCTATAGTCACAGCCTCCCTTGAAGCCAGGTTCTTTTCCTCCTAATCAGACTCAGGTAGAGTCACAAGCTGCTTTGAAGCCTGGTTGCTGTCCTCCTAATCAGACTCGGTTAGAGTCACAGGCTCCTTCGAGGCGTGGTTCCTTTCCTACTACTGAGACTCAACAAGAGTCAGAGGCTCCCTTGAAGCCTGGATCCTTTCTTCCTCATCAGAGTCGGTTAGAGTCACAGGCTCCTTTGATATCTCGTTCCTTTCCTCCTACTCAGCCTCGGTTAGAGTCACAGGCTCCCTTGAGGCCTGGTTCCATTCGTCCTAATCAGACTCGGCTAGAGTCACAGGCTTTCTTGAAGCTAGGTTCTTTTCCTCCTAATCAGACTTGGCTAGACTCACAGCCTGCGTTGAAGCTTGATTGCTTTATCCTCCTAATCAGACTCGGTTGAGTCACAGGCTCCCTTGATTCTTGTTTCCTTTCCTCCTACTCTGACTTGGTTAGAGTCAGAGGTTCTCTTGAAGCCTAGTTCCTTTCCTCCTACTCACTCGGTTAGAGTCACAGCCTCCCTTGAGACCTGGTTCCTTTCCTCCTACTGAGACTCGGCTAGAGTCACAGGCTCCTTGAGTCCTGGTTCCTTTCCTCCTAATCAGACTCGGCTAGAGTACAGGCTCCCTTGAGGTCTGGTTCCTTTTCTCCTACTCAGACTCAGAGTCTCTGGCTCCCTTGAGTCCTGGTTCCTTTCCTCCTACTCAGACTCAGTTAGAGTCACATGCTCCCTTCAGGCCTGGTTCCTTTTCTCTTACTCAGACCACATTACAGTCACAGTCTCCCTGGAGGCCTGGTTGCTTTGCTCCTAATGAGACTCAGTTAGAGTCTCAGGCCCCCTTTGAGGCCTGTGTCCTCTCCTCCTAATGAGACTCGGCTGGAGTCACCTTCTCCCTTGAGGCCTAGTTCCTTTCGTCCTACTTGGACTCGGCTAGAGTCACAGGCTCCCTTGAAACCTGGTCCGTAGTTGCCGTGGTAGCCTGGCTTTCAGGCCCATGAAAGACCTGCTCAGTAGGTAGTCTGTTCTCATCCTGGCTTTCAGGTTCTCAACTCTCCCTCTATTCAAAATTCCTACTTTTTTTCTGCTCCTGGTCCAGTCGCTGTTGCTGTTGCTAACACTGCCATTGCCTCGCATAAGCAACAAGTTACATACATCCTTGAAAATGACACTCTGCTTGTGAGGGCTATAGCTCAGGCAAGGGAATACGGGGATCCCGAATCCTGGCAGTTTCCTGTAATTTTACAACGTCCACGACCCCCGCCACCCCAGCAGCATAAAATCACCCACAGCCCATTGTTGATCCCGCTCAGCAGTCGTCTGACCCCGCTGCTCATCAGGATCAAGAGGCTGATAATCAAGCCCCTCAGCCCAACAGGCTGCTCAGGGCAATAATGAGGCTTCACAATTGCCTGCCTCTGGGGCACAGCCTGTACCTGTCGTTCCAGCTGTTCAGGGTTCAGGCGGTAGTTCAACCTGACCCCATACATCCAGGTCAGGTTCAGCTATGCCCTGCTACTTGGGAAAGTTTTTCTTTTAAATTTCTCAAAGATTTCAAGGAATCAGTAAAACAATATGGTCCCAACTCTCCTTTTGTCCTTTCCACATTAAAAGCCCTGGCAGAAGATGAACGTTTGGTGCCCTATGACTGGGAAGTTTTAGCAAAGTCAGTCTTATCTAAATCCCAGTATTTACAATTCAGGACTTGCTGGGTTGATGCTGTCCAGTAACACATTCGTCTTAATCAGGGCTCCAATCCTCCTGTTAATGTTACTGCTGACCAGTTACTGGGAATGTGTCAGTGGGCTGCAATTCAACATCAAACTATACTAAATGATGAAGTTATTGAACAATTGCGGAAATGTTGCTTAACTGCTTAGGACAAGATTCAAGATGAGGTTAAACTATGCCCATCTTTCACGGCCATCAGACAGGGACAACATGCACCCTACTCAGACTTTATTGCTCATCTCCAGGACGCAGCAGAAAAGGCTATCCCTGATAGCCACAGCCAATGACTTGTAGAACTCATGGCTTATGAACAAGCAAATTCAGATTGTCAGGTGGCTTTTCTTCCCATCAAAGCAAAATTCCACCGGGTGGTGAGATACTCACCTCGTATATTAAACCCTGTGAAGGAGTGGGAGGAGCTCTGCATACAGCAATGATCATGGCACGAGCTATGGCCTCTATTAGAATGCCTGAACAATTCTCTGGCCAATGCTTTATATGCGGCCAGAAAGGACATACAAAAAGAAATTGCCCCCGGCATACAGGTCACCGTTCTTTACAATACCACCACCACCAACAAAAAATTTTTCAGCAACAAAAAGTCCCACCTTCTACTTTATGCCCATCATGCCAAAAGGGAATTCACTGGGCTACTCACTGTCATTCAAGATTTGATATTGATGGTAATCCTTTACAGCCTGTTAACATCCAGGGAAACAGGATGAGGGGCGGCCCCAGGCCCCTCTAAACAATGGGGCATTCCTCAACTCCCAGCTCCCGGCGTCCAGCCAGACGGGAGCCTTCCCAGTCCAATCCATTCAACCTCCACCCCAATTCCCACTTCAGCAATTTGTGCCACAGGATCTAACGGCTCAGCCCCAGCACGAATCTCAGTACAGTGCTTGACCCTGCCACCACAGGATCAGTGGCAGTAGATCTCTCTTGTACCAGAGATATTTCTGTTCCCTGGAGAGCCACCTATTGCTGTTCCTACAGGTGTTTTTGGTCCCTTGCCGACTGGCAGTGTCGGTTTGCTACTGGCTCATTCAAGTCTAAACTTAAAAGGTGTTCAAGTACATACTGGTGTAATTGATTCAGAATAGTCAGGTGAAATTCATATTGTCATTAGCTCTACTGTCCCTTGGAATGCGGCAGCTGGGGACTGCATTGCTCAACTTCTGATGCTTCCTTACGTTCCTTTAGGATCCAGTTCTTGTACGAGAAAAGGAGGTTTTGGTAGCACAGATTATCAAGGTAAGGCGGCTTATTGGGCCAGCAAAATTTCTGACACTCCTCCTGTGTGCTCCGTGCATAGGGGAGAAAGTTTGAGGGAATCATTGATACGGGCGCTGATGTTTCTATTATCGCCTTACATCAATGGCCCCAACATTGGCCAGAGGAGCATGCGTCCACAGCATTAGTTGGTGTTGGTCAGGCTTCAGAAGTATATGAAAGTTCCACAATTTTACATTGCACGAGCCCTGAAGGACCCTGCCACCACAGGATCAGCGGCAGTAGATCTCTGTTGTACCAGAGATACTTCTATTGGAAATATTGGAACTATTGGAACTATTTGCCACCTCATTACAAGCATTCCTGTTAACCTATGGGGAAGAGATCTTTTATATCAGTGGGGGGCACAGATTTCTTTTCCTGAAGACAATTACAGCCAACAGAGTAAAGACATTATGACCAAAATGGGATTTGTTCAAGTTATGGGCTTAGGAAAATTAGCACAAGGCATCACCGAGCCTATTATATCTACTCATGAATCAGACTACAGGACTGGATTATTCTTTTTAGAAGCGGTCACTATCAAGCCTCCAGATCCCATCCCTTTGACCCGGAAAACTCAGAAACTGGTCTGGGTAGATCAGTGCCCTCTCCCAAAAAATAAGGGGGAGGCACTTCATATTTTGGTTCTTGAATAGTTAGAATTGTGACACATCGAACCCTCTTTTTCTCCCTAGAATTCACCTGTCTTTGTTATCCAAAAGAAATCTGGTAAGTGGAGAATGCTTACTGATCTTAAGGTGGTAAATGCTGTCCTTCAGCCTATGGGGACATTACAACCCAGTTTGCCCTCCCTCACTATGATTCCTGAGTATTGGCCACTTATCATGATTGACCTTAAAGATTTCTTCTTTACCATTCCTTTGGCCCCTCAGGACTTTGAAAAATTTGCTTTCACTGTTCCAGCCCTTAACATCATCACTCCTGCAGCACGTTACCATTGGAAAATCCTACCTCAGGGTATGCTTAATAGCCCTGCTATTTGTCAATATTATGTGGGATGCATATTAAAACCAGTAAGAGATTAATTTCCCCAATGTTATGTTATTCATTACACAGACAATATTCTTTGTGCAGCACCTTCACGCTCTGTATTAATATCTTGTTTTTCTGCTTTACAACAAGCAGTTACAGCAGCTGGCTTGGTTATCGCTCCAAAAAAATTCAGAGTTCTTCCCCTTATCACTATTTAGGAATGCAGCTAGAGGACAAGGTCATTAAGCCTCAAAAAGTTCAACTCAGATGAGACTCGTTAAAAACTCTAAATGATTTCCAAAAATTCCTAGGAGACATTAATTGGATTCCTCCCTCCTTAGGCATTCCTACTTATGCTATGTCTAATCTTTTGCAATGTTGTGGGGCAATCCTGATTTACGCAGCAAAAGGTCCTTGACTCCTGAGGTGGATTCTGAATTACAACTTGTAGAAAAATGCATTCAACAGTCTCAGGTTACCAGAGTGAATCCACATTTACCTTTTGAAATACTAATTGTTCCTACTTAACATTCACCAACAAGACTCATTATTCAGGGACATAATTTAATTGAATGGTGTTTTCTTCCACACAGCTCTTTACAGACACTAACTATTTACCTAGATCAAATTTCTATCTTAATTGGTCAGGCTCTTTCTCGTCTACTTCGTCTTTTGGGCACAGAGCCCCAAAAAATCATTGTTCCCCCCACCCAATTACAACTTCAACAGGATTTTGCTACTTGCATCGCTTGGCAAGTACATTTGGCAGGTTTCCCGGGTATAGTTGATAATCATTATCCTAATGTAAAATTATTTCAGTTCCTTAAACTCACTTCTTGGACTTTACCTAACATTACTAGAAACACCCCATTAGCTGAAGCTGTCACTGTTTTTAATGATGCTTCCTGTAATGGCCGAGCAGCATATACAGGGCCAAGAGAATGTGTTCTTAGCACAGGAGCTATTTCAGCACAACGAGCTGAGCTGCTTGCTGTTATGGCTGTCCTTGAAGATTTCCCTAAACCAGTTAACATTGTCTCTGACTCAGCGTATGTAGTACATGTTGCTTGCAACATTGAAACTGCCTTGATCAAATTTCTGCCTGATGATAACCTATTCTTTCTTTTTCAAAGGTTTCAGTCTGTGATCAGAGCAAGGTCTTCTTTCTACATTACTCACCCTCGGGCCCACAGACCCCTCCCCCGACCCCTCTCGGCAGCAAATGCCTGAGCTGATACTCCCGTTTTTACAGATGCAGAAAATTTTCATGCCTTAACTCATGTCAATGCTGTGGGACTCCGAAAAAAGTTCCCCCTCACATGGAAACACGCTAAAACCATTGTACGTCACCGTCCTACTTGTCAAGTGTTAATTTTACAGCCACTTTCCTCAGGAGTTAACCCTACAGGACTTTCACAGAATCCTCTCTGGCAAATGGACGTGACTCATTATCCTGCTTTTGGCAAGCTCTCTTTTATACATGTAACTATTGACACCTTTTCTTATTTTATCTGGGCTATTTGTCAAACGGGAAAGTACAGCTCATGTTAAACGACATTTGCTTTCATGTTTCTCGGTTATGGGCTGTCCTGAGAAATTGAAAACTGATAATGGCCCCGGCTACAATAGTGCTGCTTTTAAAAAGTTCACTCAAACATGGGCAATTACTCACACAACTGGCATCCCCTATAACTCTCAAGGACAGGCCTTGGTGGAACGAGCCAATAAAACAATCAAAAATCAACTTCGAAAACAGGACACTAAAACAAAGAGGGATGCTGCTACTCCTCATGCTCAATTAAATCTGGCTCCTTTTTCCCTAAATTTCTTAAACATAGCAAGAAGTCAACCTTTTACCGTGGGAGAACAACATTTCACTGGAAGTAAATTTGATCCACAAAAAGGAATGCAGGTGTGGTGAAAAGATTCAAAAACTAACAATGGGACTTAGGCACAGTCGTAACATGGGGTAGGGGTTTTGCTTGTGTTTCCCCAGGAAAAGGACTACAGCCCATGTGGGTCCCCTCCCAACAATTAAAATTGCACCATAACTCCAAAGATGAAACGCTCCCAGAAACAAAAGGCAAAGACCCCTCGGAAACCAAAGAGCAACTTTTGCCGCCTGACACATAAACTTCATGACCTCGACATTGAGACAAGATCTCGCCATGTGACCTACAACACCTCTGGTTCAACTCCTCCAACATGGGGTCAAATAAAGGTTTTGTCTCATCAAACAGAAAATTTATTAAAAGAAAAAGGAATCCCAGAAACGACAGGTAATATAATTCTGGCTGCCTTTATGGTAGTCAGTGGAGCCGTAAGTATACCACCGGTTAGGGCAACTCAAAATTATACTTACTGGACATAGGTTCCTTTTACCCCTGTAATTCTGTCTGTCTCCTGGATGAACTCCCCAGTAGAAGTTTACACTAATAATAGTGCATTCATGCCGGTCCCTAATGATGATAGGTTTCCAGCTCAACCGGAAGAAGAAGGTATGCGCTTTAATCTGTCAATTGGCGATAAATATCCATCACTATGCATTGGGATGTCTTCTGGCCGTTTAGCTTATTCTTACCAGAATTGGATTTGAACCGTACCGTCCTTTACAAATGATTCTTATCGAGTACATAATGTGTTCAGTACCAATTCGTTTCAACTTCTCACTGTCAAACTTAATCCACATGAGGAATGGAGAATTCCTGTCAGTACTAAAATTAATAAAAGGACTGCCAGACTGACCAAAGAAACCTACAAAGGTACCTTTTATAGTGACTTCAATTTTATGGAATGATTGTGATGCTCCCAAGGCCGTTGTGCTCCAAAGTCTACCCACGGGTATTGTTATTGATTGGGCTCCAAAATGGCATTATTGGCAAGATTGCTCCGGCAAAAATACCTCATGCTCGGAGTTTAATTATTTGTTAGATTATATAGATGATGGATGGCAGTCATACAGGTTGAGACAATGAGTGTCTCCTTACCCATTTAAATGGATGGACGCAGGCATTGCTCTTCCTAGACCAAAAATGATTCATCCCGTTGTTACCCCAGAATATCCTGAATTATGGAAATCAGCTGCAGCTATGACAGGAATAAGGATATGGAACACTACGTATCAACTCCTTCACACTAATACCAAAACACCCACATTCAACATCACCTTGATATCTGAACAGATGATACCCATCTGGAGCTGTGTCAAACCCCCTTACATGCTGTTGGTTGGAAATATAATTATCATTCCCAATACACAAACTACAGAATGTGATAAGTGTAAGCTGTTTACGTGCGTTGATGCTACTTTTAATCCCACAACAAGTATTCTCTTCGTAAGGACTAGGGAGGGGTTATGGATACCAGTTTCTTTACATCGTCCTTGGGAGTCTTCCCCCTCCATACACATAGTCAATGAAGTTCTTAAAAGTATCCTCAAAAGAACAAAGATTTATTTTTGCTCTTATTGCAGTCTTTGCAGTTCTAATTGCAGTTACTGCAACAGTGGCAACCGCTGGAGTTGCCATCCACTATTCTGTTCAAACTGCTCAATATGTTGCAGCATGGCAGAAAAACTCCTCCAGACTCTGGAATTCTCAGACTCAAGTTGATCAAAAATTAGCTAATCAAATTAAGGATCTTCACAAGAGTGTAATCTGGCTGGGAGATAGAGTTATGAATGTGGAACATTATATGCAATTACAGTGTGATTGGAATACTTCTGATTATTGCATAATACCTTATGCTTGTAATAAAGATCAGCATAGCTGGGAAAAGGTCTCAAGACACTTAAAAGCTTGGGATGATAACTTAACCTTGGATATTTCAAAACTTAAAGATCAAATTTTCCAGGCTTCACAAGCTCATTTATCCACTGTTCCTGGCTCAGACATTTTTGAAGGAATAACTAAAGAACTATCTGATCTTAATCCCTTTAAATGGATCAAACCCCTCGGAGGATCATGATTGTCACTGACGTTATTAATATTGGTATGCTTATGTTATCTCCTTTTAGTCTGCAGATGCCTCCAAGGAGTCCGAAAACAAGTCCGAAGTCAATGACGAGCAATGATGGCGATGGAGATCCTAGTTAATAAAAAGGGGGGAGATGTGGGTGGCAAGTCACCCAGGTGCCAAGGCAAGAGACCGAGGGCACGAGCTGTTCCAGGATAATACAATATATAAAATAAGAATAGCTATACTAGATATAGATCATAGATATGATTATATATGAATATTATTAATCATTAGTTTGTAGCAATTACTCTTCATTTCAATATAATAATCCTCGCTTTACAATCATAACCTAGGAAAAACCAGGCCATACAGAGATAAGAGCTGAGGGGACATAGTGAGAAGCTACCAGAAGACAAGAGTGCGAGTCTTCTCTTATGCCCAGGCAGGGCCACCAGCGGGGCTCCTTGGTCTAATGGTAATGCTAGCATCTGGGAAGACGCCCGTTGCCAAGCGGACCATGGTCTAGCGGTAGCATCACTGTCAAGGAAAAACACCCGCTACTTAGCCAACCAGGAAAGAGAGTCTCCCTTTCCCTGGGGGAGTTTAGAGAAGACTCTACTCCTCCACCTCTCGTGGAGGGCCTGACATCGGTCAGGCATGCCTGCAGTTAATCTGGAGGCCTAACCGTCTCCCTGTGATGCTGTGCTTCAGTGGTCACACTCGTAGTCTGCCTTCATGTTCCATCCTGTTCACCTGGCTCTGCCTTTTAGATAACAGTAGCAAAATTAGTGAAAGTACTAAAAGTCTCTGATATGCAGAAATAATGGCGTAAGCTGTCTCCTCTCTCTCGGCCTCGGCTGCCAGGCAGGGAAGAGCCCCCTGTCCAATGGACATGTAAGCCACATGACCTTACCTATCATTGGAGATGGCTCACACTCCTTATTCTGCCCCTTTGTCTTGTATCCAATAAATATCAGTGCAGCCTGGCATTTGGGGCCACTACTGGTCTCCGCGTCTTGGTAGTAGTTGTCCCCCAGGCCCAGCTGTCTTTTCTTTTATCTCTTTGTCTTGTGTCTTTATTTCTACAATCTCTTGTCTCTGCACACAGGGAGAAAACCCACCGACCCTGTGGGGCTGGACCCTACATGCCTGTCTAGTTGATTTGGCAGCAAGCCTGTGTCATCCTTGATTGCTGTCTCTCCAGCACTGTATACTTTTTATTTCTTTTTTTTTGATAAGGAGCTTTGCTCTTGTTGCCCAGGCTGGAGTGCAATGGCGTGATCTTGGCTCACTGCAACTTCTGCCTCCTGGGATCAAGTGATTCTCCTGCCTTAGCCTCCCGAGTAGCTGGGATTACAGGTGTGAACCACAATGCCCGGCTAATTTTGTATTTTTAGTAGAGATGGGGTTTCTCCATCTTGGTCAGGCTGGTCTTGAACTCCGGACCTCAGGTGATCCACACATCTCGGCCTCCCAAAGTGCTGGGATTACATATATACTTTTAATACTTCAGGTGGCATATCAGATCTGTCTTGAAAATAAATCTCAAGTATTTCACGTTTTCTTTATCCTCACTGCTGCTCATTCTACTTAATGACTGTTCTTACCCTGCCTACTGTGTGAGCCAGACTGACACTTCATGTATGTTGGATCACTGTCTTCTGATTCAGTGACTTCACTGTACCTAGGATATGATATGAAGGCTGATGTACAAGGCCCTGCCTAGGCCTGCACATGTTTATGCTCCTGACGGTCTCTCTGATGTGGTCCCCCTCTGCTCCTGAGGTAACTGGACTTAATTCAAGGTCTTCAACCTTGCTCTTTCTTTTGCCTGGATTACTCTTCCTCCAGATCTTAGCATAACTGGCTTCCAGGAAAGTAAACATCAGCTTTGTGTGAGAAAGCTCTGCCCTATCATTCATCAGGCCGAGGTAACAGATTCAGGAAACAGATTTCCTCCATGGTCACTGCAGGTGTAAAGTGTCATAATGACCCCATTGAGTGTGTGTTTTCCTACTGAGAATCCTTGTTTATTAAAATCATGGACAGCCACTTTGCTGTTAGAAATCATCAGTAGGAAGGAATGTCTGATCTCAAAAAGATTCCTTGATTTACAACCCAGATGCAGAGCTTCAAGTAAGGGGTTTTAGAACTCTGCATCTCAAGGAAACAGAAGCCTGGTTCACTTCACAGTTCAGACCAGGTCTTTTTCCCACTACCCAGCTCTGTCTTGTTATGTGCCCATGAAAACACTGTTGCATTTACATTTCACCTAAACACGCTTTTACTAAATCTTCTAATACTCCTGTCTCTTGTGAGATGCCTCATGGATCTGATGTTTGGTCTTCCATATTAGAATGAGCCAATAAATTAACTGTCCATTAGGGACTTGGGATGATTGGACTAGGACTGTCCTTATCTTTTGGATCTTATCACGTTGCTGCCCCTCCAGCATCCCCCACTGGTGGTTGGCCCTTTGCTCCTCAAATCTTTTTCTATGAGTTTGGAGTGCTTGAGTAAAGGAGATGCTAGAGTAGATCTTCCCGTTTTTCCTTTGCTAGTGTCTCCATGGTTCTTCCTCCAGGGGTTCCCTATTGCGCCCTGTTAAAACCACCTATTCTTGGTCTGTCCAGCCTAAGTGTCCCAGTTTGACTTGAGGATCAGGTTGGGGTTGGGTTAGGGTGAGGGTGATGGAGAGGATTAGAGAGTGATGGGGGTTTTAGGGTGTTTAGGGTGAGTCTTAGCGGATAGAGTAAGGGTTAGAGGGTGAAGGTGAGGTTTTAGAGTGAGAGGATTTGGTTAGAGTTAGTTTTGGGTCAGTGATGTGGTTAGTGTTAGAGATTAGGTGTTAGGGATGATGGTCTACATGTTAGAAGTTAGGTGAAGTTAGGGTTTGGGGTCATAGATTCAGATTCAGCTTGCAGAGCTGTTTGTCACTAACATCATTGTTTGCCTTCTGCTATAATCCCTCCATCACCTCTAATTTCAAACCCTTCCTTAACCTGGCAGAGCTCAACTAAGAGCTTCTCTGTACTCAGCATGGTTATTATCAGGTTCCATTTCCCTTGAAAGCTTGTTCATACTTACCCATATTATTTTGTAGCGTGTGCAGAGATATCTGGCTTTCTAAAATGTTATTTAAATCCCATTACCTCAAATTAACAAGTGGATTTTTGGCAACCTTGGATTTTCTTCTTTAAGCATTCTTAGAGCAGAGCCACTTCCTCACAGAGGATTTTAAATTATTCTTCTTGGTTGCTTTACAAGATAATTTTGCAGCTTGCATGTTTGTCTTCAACATCTTAAAAGGTTTCATCTAATTTTAGGCAGGGTGCCATGGCTCACACCTGTAATCCCAGCACTTTGGGAGGCCTAGGCAGGTGGATCACTTCCAGGAGTTCAAGACCAGCCTGGCCAACATGGTGAAACCCCGTCCCTACTAAAAATACGATATTTAGCCAGGCGTAGTGGTGCACACCTGTAATCCCAGCTACTCGGGAGGCTGAGGCAGGAGAATGGCTTGAACCCGGGAGGCAGAGGTTGCAGTGAGCTGAGATCACACCATTGCATTGCAGCCTGGGCGACAAGAGTGAAACTCCGTCTCAAAAAAGAAAAGAAAGGAAAAAAAGTTTCATTTACTTTCTTCATTACATTTGATAAATTACCAACTCTAGCTCCGTCTGTTTTTCATGGGTTTGGTATCATTTACTGTCATCCTGTAGCAGGACGAGTAGCAGACAAAACTCCTCAGACACCGGATTAAAGAAAGAAGAGGTTTTTTATTCGGCCGGGAGCGTCAGCAGACTCGTGTCTTAAGAGCCGAGCTCCCCGAAAAAGAAATTCCTAGCCCTTTTAAGGGCTTACAACTCTAAGGGGTCCACGTGAAGGGGTCATAATAGATCAAGTAAGCATGAGGAACGTGGCTGGGGGCTACCTACATCAGCTAACAAAACAAAAAGTTTTACAGTGCTTTCTCATACAATGTCTGGAATTTACAGATAACATCAGTAGTTTTGGTCAGGGGTTAATGTTATTATTTTTACCACCAGGGCCAGATGATTGTGCCAAGGCCATCTAGCTATTTATCTTACTTCTGTCTCTTTCCAACTTTTTGCTTTCTCCCTTTTCTCCTGTCTTATAAACTAGGGAAAAGGGGAGATTGGGGAGAAGCTGGGAAGGACAACAGGAGAAGTGGTGGTCTTATTCTATATTTCCCCCCTTTGAGAATTTTCACTTTTTAGTGGGAGTTCTCACTCTCATCTTCACCTTCTGAGTCCCTTTGTGACAAAGAGTGATAGTGATTTATATAATACACATGTGCTGAAGTTTTTTGATGAACCAAAGTAGCAACAAAACTTTTTATCATTTGAAAAAGCAAGAGTAATACACAGGGGAGCAGCAAGCAAGTTCCTGTTACTAGCAATACACCTACAATGAGGGTTTTAAATCCTCCTATAGCTGGAAACTATTTTCCAAATAAAGACTCAGGATCAAACTCGTGCCAAACCTGTACAGGCACATGTGCCAACTTTGTCATGTCCCTGACTATGTTTTCAACCACCTGTCCTTTATCATCTATTTGTAGGCAGCAATTGGTTAAGTTAAATTTTCTACAAACTCCTCCTTCAGCTGCCAGCAAGTAGTCCAAGGCCAATATATTCTGATAGATAGCATTTCTCATTTGGGTTTCCTGCTGAGCTAAAACAGTCAAAGCTCTTCCAGTTTCATTAGTAATTATTTCTAAGATGGCCTGCAACCGTATGACCCGATTGAGCATACGATTGAGCATGTAGATGGAGATTCGGTATCCCCATGAGCCGTCTTGTGCCCATGTGGCAGGCCCATAATACTGTATGATCCTTTCAGGGGGCCTCTCATTATCTTTCCTATAACTATGCCTCTCTTTTCTCGGGAGGCATAGACAGGGAAACCTAGGAGCTCACCCGTTTTTATGGGGTCGGCTTGATAGTGCCAATAACACAACTGCCTGCCCACTTACTAGGTAACCGAATGTAGGCTCTGTGCCCACATATCCAGTATAGTCCAGCGGGAGCTGCCCAGTCCTGATGAGCTTCTGGATGAGCCCAGGCAGTTTTTAATTTAGAAAATTTACTAAATGAGTTCAGTGTGGTTTAGGCCCCACCAAGTAATTGTCTTTGTTTTGCTCTTGTACAACTTCTGTCCTATAAAATTAAGCTTTCCTACAGGGATGATAAAGTCTTTTCCTTCTCTAGCTATACAGTATTGTCCAATAATTGAGGTTTTTAGGACCCAGAAGTTGCTAGCTTGGGCCTTCTGAACTGGAACTATATCAGAAGCTGGATCAGTAGGCACCATCTCTGGGGCTTCCCAAGGCCATCGGTCTCTGATAGTGGTTCCCCCGCATACATAACCAGAAGTAACATTAAGGGAATGAGCTACATTTTCTGCTAATTGGAGAAACAAATTTTTTGTCTTTTTCGGAAGTTCTGGTGCTGGCAGATTCAGCTCCTCATAAAAGGTTTGAAACACTGGTTTGGGGGAGCGCTTGTGGACCTCCCCTCTAATTAAAATGGCAACTTGGGGATTTAACCCTCTCCCATCGATCCCCAGGGTTACACGTTCTCCCTTTTTCCAACGGGGATCTAGGGGATTGGTAATTATTAGTTCTAGTTGGTTACAGTGACCGGCAGCCCAGGAGGGGTTGGCTTCCCCCTTCTGAAAATGAACCGGGTCCTTTTTGTTATTTTTCCAAGTAGCCCAAATAACACATGGACAAAAGGCACAATTTTCACAAACCCCTGACTCATGACAAACATATTTATTTTCTACTCTGTAGTTCCTTTCGCAGTTAAGAGAACCATATCTGTTCCTAGCTTGTTACTATTAATGGCTGCACAAGCATCAAATCTTAAAGTTGTTTGTTTGGGGATTCCTTTTTCTTCTGTTCTAGTTATTATTTTCCTTGTGTCACCTAGGAAAAGGCCAGTTCTTAATCTTATTTCAAAAACGGTGGTTGCAGGGGGCTCAGATGGGTTATAACACACATCGGGTTGGTCATTTCCCGTGCTACATACCTTGTACTGGGTGGCATAATACAAACAAGTTTCTTTTAATGTTCCCATACATTCATAATAACTATAGAACAGAAAGATTGTTTTAATTTGCTGTCCTACCTCAGTGACCTGATGAATACACTGGGAACAGTCCCCAGTTTGAGTAAGGTCAGTTGAAGCCCTTACTGTATAAGTCCAAAATTTAAGAAAAATGAATTCCACGATGAGCTTCCTCATGCTTCGGCCGTGCGTGGAACAGTCAGCTTCCGGGTGTGACTGTAGCAGGGCTTGTCGTCTTCTTCAAGGTCACTCTGCAAGAGTTGTCTGGGCTTGGTCTTGCCTCCCAGGTTTCAGGTGCTGCAGGTTTTACACAGCTGTGGTGGATCCAGGCTTGGATTCCCTCTACGTTCACAGCGGTGGGAGTGGTCAGGACGACAGTCTGGGGTCCTTTCCACTGTGGGCACAAAGTGGCTACGTTCCAGTCCTTGATCCACACTCGATCACCTGGGGAGAAAGGGTGAACTGGGAAGAATAAGCTAACAGGGCATCTCTCATTTACCCAGGCTGAGATTATTTGTGTAATTTTTCCTAAAGCCTGTAACTGCCACTATAACTCAATTTCACCTAACTCTCGGGGAGTGCCTGGAAGTCCCCACAATATGGGAGGGGGCCTATGATATAATATTTCATAAGGGGAATATCCTGTTCTTTTAGAAGGGGTACATCTAATTTTAAATAATACCATAGGGAGAGCCTGTATCTATTTTAATCCTGTTTCCTGACATACTTTTCCTAAACTATTTTTGATAGTCCGATTCATCTGCTCCACCTTTCTGGAATTCTGAGGCCGGTAGGCAGCATGCAGTTTCCATGCGATCCTCAATACCTTTGCCGTCTTCTGTACCAAGTCAGCCACAAACGCCGGCCCATTATCTGAGCCAATCCATAAGGGCAGTCCAAATCTAGGAATAAGATCTCAAAGAAGCACACAGGTTACTTCACGAGCTTTCTCAGTTCATGTTGGATAAGCCTCCACCCACCCAGAGCAGGTACACACAAGAACTAGTAAATACTTGTTACCTCCACACTTTGGCATCTCTGTGAAGTCCACCTGGAGATCTTCAAAGGGGGCTGCTCCATAAGCTTGTATGCTGGGTGGAACAGCTGGACCTTGCCTCGCATTATGCTCTCAGCAGGTAACAAACAGCTGTGTCACCGTTTTGGCAAGGGGTGACCAATGCTAGATGTAGAAATACCAGCCTAACAGCTTTTCAAGTGATTCCTGACCTAGATGGGTGGTTTCATGCACAGCCAGTACAAATGTGGCTCCTAGCAGCTGTGGCACAGCTACTCTCCCATCTGGTAACCGAATCCATCCTTCCTCCATCACTTGTCCTCCCTCTGCCTGGAGAAAGCCCTTTCCTTCTTTAGAATAAGTAGGTACAAGATCAGGTGCTTGAGGGAGCAGAGGGGCTCTGACTGATGCCCGGAAGGGGGCCGATGCTGCATTTCGAGCCTCTGAGTCAGTGCAAGAATTCCACAAGCCCACCAAGGTGGAAGCTCGCTGGTGTCCTCTGCAATGCATAACTGCCACCTTGTGTGGTTTCCATACTGCTTCTAATAATTGCAAGATTTCTTGTTGATATATTATGTCCTTTCCCCCAGAATTCAATAGGCCTTTTTGTTTATATAATGCTCCATGCACGGCCGGGCGCGGTGGCCCACGCCTGTAATCCCAGCACTTTGGGAGGCCGAGGCGGGCGGATCACGAGGTCAGGAGATCGAGACCATCCTGGCTAACAGGTGAAACCCCGTCTCTACTAAAAATACAGAAAAATTAGCTGGGCGTAGTGGCGGGCGCCTGTAGTCCCAGCTACTTGGGAGGCTGAGGCAGGAGAATGGCGTGAACCTGGGAGGCGGAGCTTGCAGTGAGCCGAGATGGCGCCACTACACTCCAGCCTGGGCGACAGAGCGAGACTCCGTCTCAAAAAAAAAAAAAAAAAAAAAAAAAATGCTCCATGCACTTGAAGGGTTAAAAAGGCATACCGAGAGTCAGTGTAAATGTTTACAGTCTTACCTTCACTGAGTTCTAAGGCCCAAATTAAAGCAGTGAGTTCAGCTTTGTGGGCTGAAGTGCCCTGGGGCAATGATCTGGCTTCAACAACAGTGTCCAGGGTTACCACCGCATACCCTGCACATCTCTCTCCTTGTGGATTGATGAAGCTGCTCCCATCCACGTATAGTTCCCAGTCTACTGATGCCCAAGGCTGGTCCCGGAGGTCAGGTCTGCTAGAGTAAACTGAGTCCAACACTTCTACACAGTCATGCTCGACAGGGCTCTGATACCGGGAGGAAGGTAGCGGGGTTCAGGGTGTTACAAACTTCAATGGTTATACGGGGATTTTCGCAGAGCAAACTTTGGTACTTGGTGTGTCTAGCATTCGCTAGCCAATGATTCGCTAGTCCTTTAGTATTCGTTAAAGTCACCACAGCATGGGGGACCTTTATGTTCAGGTTTTGCCCAATAGTCATCTTATCTGCTTCTTGTACAAGCAGAGCAGTTGCTGCCAAGGCCCTCAAACATGGGGGCCAGCCTTTAGAAACCCCATCTAGTTGTTTAGAGAGGTAGGCCACTGGCCTCGGCCAGGGCCCCACAGTTTGGGTTAAAACTCCAACTGCCATCTTTTCTCTGTCTGACACATACAATATAAAAGGCTTTGTCAGATCGGGTAGCCCCAGGGCTGGGGCTGACATAAGTTTTTCCTTTAACTCATGAAAGGCCTGCTGTTGTTGGGATCCCCATTCAAAATGTTCCCAGTCCCCCCCACCCTTTGTGACCTCATACTAAGGCTTGGCTAATACTGCAAAGTTTGGGATCCACAGTCTACAAAACCCCACAGCTCCTAAGAATTCTCTCACCTGCCTTCTGGTCTTAGGCTCCGGTAGACTGCAAGTGACCTGCCTTCTTTCTGATCCCAGGCTGCGCTCCCCCTTCAGATAGTAAATCCCAAGTAATGTACCCTCTGTCAGCAGATCTGAGCGTTTTTTCTTGGACACCTCATACCCACAGTCCTCCAGGTGCCGGAGTAGAGCATCTGTTCGCTTGGCACACCCGACTGCCTTGGGGTGTTCCAGCAAAAGATCATCAACATACTGGAGCAACACGCAGCTTAGGTCTCTGATGGGAAACTTCTGGAGGTCTCAAGCCAACACCTCCCGGAAGATGGTGGGGGAGTTCTTGAACCCTTGGGGAAGCCGGGTCCAAGTGTACTGAGTAGTGACACCTGACTCCAGATCTTCCCACTGAAAGGCAAAGAGCTTCTGGCTCTCAGGGGTTAATCTGATGCTAAAGAAAGCGTCTTTCAGGTCCAAGCAGGTGAACCAGCTGTCCTCAGCTGGCAGAAACCCCCACAATGTGTACGGCTTAGGTAATGTTGGATGTAAAGTCGCTGTAGCCTGATTAACCAAGCACAAATCCTGTACCAGCCTGTAGTCCTTGGTCCCAGGCTTGGGAACAGGCAGGAGGGGAGTGTTCCATGGAGACTGACAAGAAACTATAATTCCAAAGGTTCTTAGGTGCTTGAGATGGACCTGGATACCTTCAAGAGCTTCTCTGGGGATCGGGTACTGTTTTTGCCTAACCAGCTTGGCCCCAGGCTTAACTTCTATAAGTACGGGGGCTTGGTTGACCGCCAACCCTGGAGAGTTGTCTTCCACCCACACTTTTGGCCACTGCTTAGCCAGAGCTGGTCTTATCTCTTGGCCTGACTCAGTTAAGAAAAGTCTCCATTCCTCCTCTCGGGGGACCATAAGGGTCATAATGACTCTCGTTCTGGGTAACTTTAGCAGCAAAGAGCCATGCTCTGTAAAAGAGATAGTGGCTGTCCGCTTGCTAAGCAACTCCCTTCCCAGCAAGGGCAAGGGACAGTCAGGCATATACAAAAACTGATGAATCACTTTATGTCCTCCTACAGTACAAGTCTGGGGCAAGCAGAAGTCTTGTTTTGCTGAAATTCCCATAGCTCTGATTATGTCGATAGTCTTTTTGGATAAGGGGGTGACTGGGGCAGTTACTACTGAATGTTCAGCACCGGTATCTACAAAAAAATCAATGTCTTTACCCCCGACTGTCATCCTGACTGTAGGCTCTTTGGGGGCCCTTAAGCCCAGTCCCCCTCAGTCCAATAACCCTTCTGCCAGGTTGAGCAGGACCCCTTCCTGCTTGTCTGGAGCCTCCTGCTCCGAGTCACCCTGTTTTCCTTTTAGCTGAGGGCATTTGTTTTTCCTGTGTCCTATTTCTTTACAATAAGCACACTGATTATGCTGCAAGCTCTGACAGCCAGGCTGAGTTTCTTTCCCGGGGCCCCCCTTCCCTTGCCTCTTTGGGGGGTCCCCTCTGATTGCTGAAGCTAACAGGTTGGCATTTCACCAGGCCTGACGTTCATTCTCTTTGCGATTTTCCTTATGGCTTACTGCATCCCTGTTTACAAACACCTGGTTAGCTATTTCTAATAACTGTGATGTGTTAATCCCTGCAAACCCAGCCTGTTTCTGCAGTTTTCTTCTAATGTCTTCTGCGCTTTGACTAACTAAAGCCATGTTAATCATGCGCTGATTTTCAGGGCTACTGGGATCAAAGGGAGTATACATATGATAGGTCTCACACAGTCTCTCGTAGAATTGTGCTGGACTTTCTTCTTTTCCCCGAATGACCTCAGAGACCTTGTTAACGTTTGTGGCCTTCTGAGCTCCCCTCTTTAATCCTTCCAAGAGAGCTTCCCTGTATCCGTTTAGCCTTTGCATATCCTCTCTTTCATTTGGGTCCCACTGGGGGTCTCTTCCTGGTAACTGGTTCCTTATATACTCTTGGAGGTTTTGGTAATCAGATGGTGCATGTTCCTCTAGCCACTTAGTTGCTGCTTGGAGCACTCTCCGCCTTTCATCTGTGTTAAACAGGAATATGAGCAACTGGTGGCAATCAGCCCAAGTGGGGTTATGGGTCTGGATAATAGTTTGGAGCAAATCAATTAGAGCTTGTGTCTTTTCGGTATAGGACAAGGTATTGTTTTTCCAGTTGAGAAGGTCGGCAGCGGTGAAGGGCTGGTACACAAAAACGCGCCTCTCCACCATGTGCCCATCCTCATCTATTCCAGTATATCTCTGCTCTCTCAGGGGCATTTGTATCCCAGTTTTGGGTCTTAAACCAGCTGCCAAGGGAGGGGTTTCTCCCGAGGCTTCGCCTCCTCTCTTGTTTACTCTGGGTGGCCTAGGGATATGTTTGTCTTGCGGAAGTGCAAGCACTGTGGACTCAAAAGTGGGGAGCCTCTCTCTCTGGTAAGGGGGAGGCACCACTGGGATCACTGGTACCATCTCCTGCAATGGATCTTCTGATGTTGGGTCAAACAGAACTTCAGGAGTTGATTTCCCTCGGCAGGTGGAGCGGGATCCTTCCTTGGCTATCTGTCCCTTTGCTACTAGCACTGCTGCTGCCTGCCCTCTTAGCCCCTGTGGGGAGGTCTAGCACCAGCTGTAACCAAGTGTCTATGTATGGGAACTGGTCTCAGTGTCCTGACTTACCAGTTACCTGGTGCCATACCTTAGAAACAAGGGACCTGTCCAGGCTTCCTTCTGATGGCCATCCCACTTCTAATGTTGGCCAATCTATTTCACACAAAATTCTGTTTCTCTGGTGGTCTAGTGGTTAGGATTCAGCGCTGTCAATGCCATGACCCAGATTTGATTCCCGGTCAGGGAACCAAGAAATGTAGCAGGACGAGTTGCAGACAAAACTCTTCAGACACCGGATTAAAGAAGAAAGAGGTTTTTTATTCGGCCGGGAGCGTCAGCAGACTCGTGTCTTAAGAGCCGAGCTCCCCGAAAAAGAAATTCCTAGCCCTTTTAAGGGCTTACAACTCTAAGGGGTCCACGTGAAGGGGTCATAATAGATCAAGTAAGCATGAGGAACGTGACTTGGGGCTACCTACATCAGCTTACAGAACAAAAAGTTTTACAGTGCTTTCTCATATAATGTCTGGAATTTACAGATAACACCAGTAGTTTTGGTCAGGGGTTAATATTATTATTATTTTAACAACCAGGGCCAGATGGTGGCACCAAGGTCATCTAGCTATTTATCTTACTTCTCTTTCTTTCCAACTTTTTGCTTCCTCCCTTTTCTCCTGTCTTATAAACTAGGGAAAAGGAGAGATTGGGGAGAAGCTGGGAAAGACAACAGGAGAAGTGGTGGTCTCATTCTATAACCCAAGGAACATGTCCCCCAAAGTCATATGCTGTCTGGACAGCTTAGCAGTCCTAAGACAGAGGTGACAAGTCGAGTTGCCCCATGAACTGAACTAAGTGCCAGTGGCGCCTCACATTGAGCTGTGACACCTGATGTTCCTTAGCTTGCCTGGTCCAGAGTCAGCACCCTCTGCCTGATGTCCCTGACTCTGCTGTCATGACACCAACTTTCATCCTGGAGTCTACCTGGGGCGTTGGCCATCCCTATAGATTAGGCTGCAAAGTACCCCAGACCCTCTTGGTAAGAGCTGTTGAGCAGGTCCTCGCCTGGGACAGATGTGTTGGCCTGTAGAGTCCAGGGTTGTATGGGATGATATTGCCCACAAGGTTTGTGTCTCCCTAACCATTGGAATTCAGGTTGCTTGGGTGGGTGGGTGGGTGGGCAGGCAGGTGGAACACAGGCAGGTAGAGCCAGGGCTGGTGAAGGCTAAGTTTAGAATTAGGGTTAATTTTAGGTTTAGATTTGATATAGGAGTTAGAATCATCATGTTCACCTGGTAAGTGGCTGGACAGCAGTGGCTGATTGCTCAATAACTGTCTCTAAGAAATTTTGTTTGGGGCCGGGCACAGTGGCTGATGCTTGTAAACCCAGCACTTTGGGAGGCAAACGTGAGTGGATCACCGGAGGCCAGGAGTTTGAGACCAGCCTGGCCAACATGGTGAAACCTCGCCTCTACTAATAATACAAAAATTATCTGGGTGTGGTGGTGCACACCTGTAATCCCAGCTACTCAGGAGGCTGAGGCACGAGAATTGCTTGAACCTGGGAGGTGGAGATTGCATTGACCTGAGATTGTGCCACTGTTCTCAACCTGGGCGACCATGAGACCCTGTATCAAAACAAACAAAACAGAAATGTTGGGGCTGGGCACAGTGGTTCATGCCTATAATCCGAGTAATTTGTGAGGCTGAGGTGGACATATAACTTTAGCCCAGGTGTTCAAAACCAACTTGGGCAACATGGCAAAACCCTGTCTCTACAAAAACCACAAAAATTAGCTGGGTGTGGTGGTACATGCCTGTAGTTGCAGCTACTTGGGAGGCTGAGATGGGTGGCTTGCTTGAGCCTGGGAGGTCGGGGCTGTTGTGAGCCAAGATGGCACCACTGCACTCCAGCCTGGGTGATAGAGTAAGACCCTGTCTCAAAACAAACAAAAAACTTAAGTTGGCGATGGGACCGGGCTTACTGGAGCCCTGCTGTCTCTCCAGACATGTGGGTTCACATAGGCTGGTGGCTTGGCGAGGTCTTTGCCATCTGCTAAAAGCTGCGTTGCTGTGGGTTCTGCTTACTGGGGTCACAGCCATTTCCAGAAAGATGGCAGCAATGGTATTGGTAATTATGCTGGATCACAGAATAGAACGACCTCAGGGATGTTGAGGGAGTAATGCGACATCTCCCTGTGCTTTGGTTCAGTGGTAGGTATACCATCTGTAAAGCATGTCTTGCCAGTGTTTGTGCTGTCTCTTCTCAGATGGGGTGTATTAAAATGGCAGGTTTGCAGGGGCTCCTGGTGACTCGTGAGTAGAGAGTTCTGGCAGTGAGGAGGGCATTCCCTGGAAGTGAGACACAGCAGCATTGTGGCATGGCTTTCCTGGGTCCCCAACATCTGTATGTGGGGATGTGGCAGTGGGACAACATGCTCATGTCCCTGCTGTGGCCTAGAAGATAATTTTGGATTCCCTACTGTCTTCAAGTTGGTGCCACAGCCACTGCATGGGTCAGCTTGCCTGGGTCACTGCCATCTTCTGGATATGGGGCTTGGCAGAAAGCAATGCAGAGCAGCTTCCTGGGCCCCCACAGTTCTTTGGAAGAGACAGAAGCAGCCAGTGAAGGCATGCTGGCGTCCCTTCTGTATTATCGAAGGGGCTGTCAGCCATCTTTGGAAGAGGGGCAGCAAGGGGACTGACAGTGTTGCCATTTGGCTTGCTTGGGTCCCCACTATCTTATGAAAGTGGATGGGATATTTTCCCACCACATCTTGGAATCGTAGAGCAGTGTGGTGGGGTTGCAGGGTTTCCTATCATCTCCAGGAAGGAGCTGGCTGTCAAGGGTGCCTGCATTCACTTGGAGGGATGGTGTGGCTGTGAGTATGGGCTTACCAGGTTCCCTGCCATCTCCTGAAAAGACGGTATGCCACTGATAGCAGTACCCACATTTTCATGGAAGTGTGAGTCACATAGGCAGTTGGGGCTAGTTTGCTGATGTCCCCCACCTCTCCTGATAGTGACACAGTAGCAGTAAGGGGCAACCGAATGGGATCCTCACCATCTCTTAGAAGCTTGGAGAAGTGGGTTTTGCTGGGTCTCTCTGTGTCTCCTGGAACATGGGACATCAGGTGTCATTTTGCCAGGTTGTGTTTGTATCCCGGGAGTTGGGGAGCAAAAAGAATGGAGAGCAGTTGGCCAGGGTCCTCGTTCTCTCCTGGCAAGTGAGGGTGTTGGCGTAACCAGCTGGCCTGTGTCCCAGCATTTCCTGAAGTAGGGCAAGGCAGCGGGGCTTGCCTTTCTATTCCCTGCCATGTCCTGAAACAGGCCCTCGGCAACATCAGGGAGCGGGCACATGGCCATGGTGTTGATTTGCTGGTCCCTGCTCCTGGAAGATTGGACTAACGTGGGTTCATTTGGTTGGTTTTCTGACCTCTCCAACAAGTGTGGCAGATTGCCGGGTCCTTGCTGTCTTCTGTAAGAAGGGAGTAGGGGTAGTGCCAGTGAGAATATGGGGTCTGTCCTGCTTTAGATATCTGGCACCTTGGTGGCTCTTTGTCTAGCCTATTTTGCCTCTAGGGAAAGTTGACTGTCTGTTGGTCACTGGCCTTTGCTGTCCCTCATGAGGCAGACACTCCTGGGCTCTGTCCAGGCCATGCAGTAGCTCAGAGAATCCTAAGGTTCCTAAAGGCTTCCTGGGAAAGTGGCTCACAAATCCCTCCCCTTCACAGCTCAGAAACCAAGACCAATTCCATAGCCACCCCAGAGCTGGCTGGCCACCTCACAGCTCAGCTCCATGACTATGTGAGGGAGGAACAGGTGTTTGGGGATGGCCAGACATCCTTTCCACATAGCAGCTGCCCATTTTTCTTTTTTATGTTTCTTTTTTCTTATAGTCTATAGGACTTCACAAATTAGGAAAATAAGCTTTTTATGACGAGTCGCGAATATTTTGCCCTAGTTTGACTGTAAGTTATTGTAATATAGAACTTAAATTTTTCTTTTAAAATTTGTACACTAAATATGTGCATCATATGAGATGTTAATTAAACCTTAACAAATTTGTTTTTAAGATACCACACATTTCCTTTTTTGTTTCTTTTTTTTTTTTGAGATGGAGTTTTGCTCTTGTTGCCCAGGCTGGAGTGCGTGGTGCGATCTTGACTCACTGCAACTTCTTCCTCCTGGATTCAAGCAATTCTCCAGCTTCAGCCTTCTGAGTAGCTGGGATTACAGGCATGTGCCTCTACACCTGGCTAATTTTTCTATTTTTAATAGAAATGTTGGCGAACCTGGTCTCGAACTTCTGACCTCCGGTGATCCACCTGCCTCAGCTTCCAAAAGTGCTGGGATTATAGGTGTGACCCACTGCTCCCAGCCTTAAAATACCACACATTTTCTTATTTATTTTTCCGTTTTTTATTTTTAATTTTTGAAGAGCATCAAAACATACAAGTGGCTTTGTTTGGCAGGGAAGGAATGTTGAGGAATCAATGGAAATTTTCATGATTCCTGGTACAGTATGGCGAGTCTTCTGTCTCAGTTTTCCCCCAACTCTATCTTGTGTGTATGAAAGTATTTGTCTGGGCTGAGCTGTGGCCTCCTGGTCAGAGGTCAGCATGGTGGCTCAGGAAGGAGGGTCCTGGACCCTGGCTTTGCCTATGGGAAGATGCTGGCTGCTGCAGACTCTCCTGCCCTCTGCAGCCTGAGCCAGGCACTGCAATGACCAGGTGGTCAGTCTAGGGTGAGTTCCTAATCCTAAACCTATCTCGTAACCGTAACCAGTCTCTGGGCACAGTGCTGCTGGAAGTAGAAGGCAGGCACTGGGAAGGGCACAGAGATCACTTTTCTGCCCGGATCTGCCCTATCAGCATCTCCAGCAGCATGCCGTGGATGGGTAGATCATCTGCAGAGCCCAGACCTAACGCTTCCTGTGGCTAATGGCACCCCCAGGCCTCTCTAGTCAGGCTCCAGGGAGACAGTGAAGTAGATCAAGAAGTTGGGGTTCATGTTGACATAGTGGCCACCCTCCACCTGTGGAGGTCTTACCTGTGGCCATGGCCACCATGCAGTTGAGGCTGAACAGCTGCATGTGCTCCACTGGGGACTGCTGCTGCCAACTCTCCTGCTGTGCTACCTGGTTGATCATGACTGCCTGCTGCACATCTGAGATCATTGCCTGGTACATCTTCTATACAACAGCCACTACCTACTCCATCACAGTCTCCAGCACCTCACTGGTCAGCCCCTGCCAGCTCCAGCTGGCCTAAGTTGCTGCAAGCTAGTACCCTCTCTGACCAGCCTGGAAATGGGCTAGACATTGTTGGAAAGAATGCTACAATGCACTGTGACATTGCACTGGGGAAACTCCAGACACCTTTATACATATATATATATATATACAGTTCTCAATCTGGCTGTGGCAGCTGCATCCCATATCCATCAAAATCCATTTGTTTAAGTGGTACTCAATTCACTTATTAACAAGTCAAAATCTTCTATGTTCCAAGTCAGAACTTTGAAAGAACTGTTATGGGGCTATACGGATCCATTTTTGAGTTTGGTTCCATATCCTGTTACTACCACACTTGGTCTATTTTATCCTTACAACAATACTGCAGATGGAGTTTATAAAGTTTTCAATGGAAAAGATAACATAAGATAACATAAGAACCTATAACTGGATTCACTTTACAATTTGCAAAATGGCTGCAGGTCAACCTATTGGTCAAGCCATCAAAAAAAATTCAAATATTAAAGCGTCTGAAGAGGAAATACATTGTGCCTATTCTTTGGCTTAATGAGACTGGGACCACTGGTGATGAGAAGGCAAATATGTTCAGAAGTCAAGTAACTGGAAAAATAAACCTCCTTGGCCTGATAGAAATGATCTTCCTTAGTGTTGGTGTGGTGATGTTTGTTGCTTTTATGATTTCATATTGTGCATGCAGATCAAAAACAATAAAATAAGTAAGTATATACCAAAACAAAACAAGACAAAACAAACAACAACAACAAAAAACCCCTGTATATATACATATATATATATAAATTTGTAGGATAAATATATAAATATATAAATATATATTTATATAAATATATAAAAATATATATTTATATATATATAAATATATATTTATATAAATATATAAAAATATATATATAAATATATATTTATATAAATATATAAAAATATATATATAAATATATATTTATATATATATATATAAATATATATTTATATATATAAAAATATATATTTATATAAATATATATAAATATATATTTGTATAAATATATATAAATATATAAATATATATTTATATAAATATATATAAATATTTAAATATATATTTATATAAATATATATAAATATATAAATATATAAATTTGTAGGATAAATTCTTTTTCACATGATGTATTCTGTCCTGGCATACTCCACATCCTGAGTAATTTTATTTAATTTGAATAGAGTTTGATTTACCCATTTGGCCATGAAATTCTGCGTATTTTGACAAAGGCATTGTGGCAGATATCCCACTATTAAAGTATCATATGGAATGCTTTAAACCTCCACCCCATGGAGCCAATGGCTTCCCATCTTTGTAGTTTGCCTTCTCCAGTGTCTCATTAAATGAGGTCACACTGTGTGTATCCTCCTCAGACTGTCTTCTTCCACTTAGCAGTGTGCATGCAAGATTCACTCATGTCTTTGTGTGAGTTGATAGCTTGTTCCTTTCTATGGCTAAATAGTATTCCATTGCATGAATGTACCACAATTTGGTTATGCATTATGGGGAGCAAAACCTTCCTGTTCTAACTTTGTTCCAGGGTTGGAGACCTTCAAATTAACTGACAATAGATATATTAGTAGGAGAGACAATACTTGGCTTCTTATTCCACAAGTATCACTGTGGGACAAAATTCATCAGATGGCAGGACCCAGTTTATAAAGAGGTAAAAATAGCCCCAAAACAAGAAACAAGACTAGAATCTGATAATCCACAATAGCTATAGTTTTCCTTTAAAAAATGTTTTTTGAGACAGGGTCTGGCTCTGTCGCCCAGGCTGGAGTGCAAAGGTGCAGTCACAGCTCACTGCAACCTCTACCTCCTGGGTGTAAACAATCCTCCCTCCTCAGCCTCCTGATTAGCTGGGACTACAGACACATGCCATCATGCCCATCTAAGTTTTGTATTTTTGGTAGAGATGGAGTTTCACCATGTTGCCCAGGCTGGTCTTGAACTCCTGGCCTCCCAAAGTGCTGGAATTATAAGCATGTGCTCCCATGCCCGGCCATGTTGTAGTTTTCCATTGAAACATAAAATTTCTCTCTGTAGTAACCATCATTTTTGATCATAAAGTAAGACTATTCTTGTTTAAAAATAAGTCTAGTTTGTTAGATTTTGCTTGATTATTTACATAAGTGCAGCAAGAACAGGAGATGACCACATAGGTGCTTTCAAGTTTCTTTGCTGGAAGTTTTCATACAGAATCTCAGATTTGACTTTTAAAGGTCTAATTCAGGCTAAAAGCCAAGCTAAGAACATACTATCAGATTTTAGCTGCAGTCCTCATAGCTTTGTGTGAATTCCTCTCCTCTTGAAGCCACCCAAATATCCCTAATTTCCTGGGCCTACCAGGAAATGACCTTCTTTACTAACCTGTAAGTCTGTGAACCCTGTAATCTAGCTATCAGGCTGGCTTTTCTCAGAGTGCTGTTGGGAATGAAGTTTTTGGTGTTCCAAAAAAAAAAAAAAAGAAAATTAACGTGGGAACAAATGATCTCTTAGCGAGGCGAGCTTTACTTTCTGCATAAAGGGTGCTACTCAATAGCTGTCCAGCCACAACAGCACACCAAAAAAAGGAGACAGAGTTACTTATAACCTGATGTGTCTACCCTATTGCTGTGTCCAGTTTCCATTGGCTGAAATAGGACCTCACATTTTACACTTTACCTGATTGGCTGTTAGTTTAAAACTTTCTTAATTAGGTAAGGGGAATAGAACAAAGAAAGAAAAGGAAGTTGCCCAGGGATAGTTAACGAAGCATCTCCAAATAAGGAATGGCATGCACTATGGGCTGGGGCTTGTCTAGTTCTGTTCAGGTATGCTGGAGCAAGTGATTTGGAATACACACACACACACACACACACATAAAAATAGTGGATAGCTGTGACTTTATAATCTTTGAGGAAGAACTTTCCCATTTCTCACAGTGCTTTGTAAGCATTGTCTCCATAAAAGTCAACCTTACTTCCTTAAAATTGCTGATCATAACTGATCTTAGGTACACTTCCTAAATATGATATTCCAGTAAAAACCTTGATAATATAACCAAAATTTCCAATTATGTCCTGTTATAAGGCGAATAGATTCTTACTGGACTTCTGCTAACAACTATATCATCGTGAAAATAAGAGTATTCAGTAAGGATTTCAAAATTCTGGAAAAATCAGGCAGGGAAAAAAGATAAATGCTTCATTTCTGTTTACAAAAGTATAATCTACTAAATTGTTGTAAGTTACAGTTAGATTAAGATAAAGAGACTTCTTAAATCCAGAAACTAGAACATTAAAAAACCAGCAATGCTCCAAAAAGCTATGAAATTGTAATCAATTTTCATGAGTTCATTCAATGCCATGTAATCAATTCCATTCTTGTTGGATCTTGGGTTAGCAGCGTCATGAACCCATCAACTTCTCAACCAGACTTCTGGAGATCTTCACTGAGTCAAGTGTATGGTCTTAAAGTTATTTAAGCAATATCATCAGAAGCCTGTAACCAGAGTACCTGTCATAGTCTTTTCCGTGAGTCTCAGAGGGAGTCTTGTGTTGGAGATGAACATTCTGAGCTGTAGCTGATTGCAGGAGCTTTCAGGAAAGCATCAGGGGGAAATAATATCTAAATGACAAAGGGTATGAAATGGCTGTGATGAAAGATCTGATGAGAGTTCATTATACTACAACTGACAAGGATATTTGATTTTTTCTGTGGCATACAACATTTATTTATTTATTTAGAGACAGAGTCTTGCTCTGTCACCCAGGCTGGAGTGCAGTGGTGTGATCTTGGCTCACTGCAAACTCCATCTCCCGGGTTCATGCCATTCTCCTGCCTCGGCCTCCCAAGTAGCTGGGACTACAGGTGCCTGCCACCACGCCTGGCTAATTTTTTTATTTTTAATAGAGACGGGGATTCACCGGGTTAGCCAGGATTGTCTGGATCTCCTGACCTTGTGATCCACCCGCCTCAGCCTCCCAAAGTGCTGAGATTACAGGCACGAGCCAGTGTGCCCGGCACAAAATTTAAAATAATAATTGGAATTATCACTCATTACTCTATACTGGCACATAGCATGCGTAAGGAGGACATTGACACATTTCCAGGAATTTTATATAATTTCTGAAAACATAACATTTTACCCATACAAATATAACACAGGGAAGGTTAGGTATCTCTTTTTATTTGTATCTTATGTATCATTTTCCTTATAAAAAATACAACCTACTTTACTTTCGAAACATGCCCTACTTTTCTTGCATGCTTTGCATAGAGTTGTTTCTAGTTATTCTATTATTTCTAGTAGTTTTATTTACATATATTGATTATAATTTTAATACTTACTAATCTTTTATTTTCCAGAGAAAACTAGGAAGTAGACAGTTATAAACTGTCATATATTAGCATTCTATAGTAGGTTAGAAAATGTATGAATATACCATCTCCCAACATCTAGAGGGATGTGTTTCCTCATAATATAATTTCTCAGTGTGGCAGAAAAAAAGACGTTTATTAATGGGCCAAAATATCTTTAGTCTCTCTGTAAAAATATGAAGCCAAAAGTATATAAACTTGAATTATTTATGTTCAGTAATTAATGTTTTAGTATTGTATCTTATTTATAAATCGTCTAGATATTTAAGGCAAATCTTTTACTTAACTTTAAGGTTAAAAATTAACAAAAGTACTTTGGAAACTACTATTAGGCAGATTTACTGTAAATAATTTATTTTTGAAATAATGCTTTTCGCTTTTCACAAGATGGCACCGAAAGCGAAGGAAGCTCCTGCCCCTTCTAAAGCTGAAGCCAAAGAGAAGGCTTTAAAGGCCACGAAGGCAGTGTTGAAAGGTGTCCACAGCCACACGCAAAAAAGAAGATCCGCATGTCACTCACCTTCAGGCAGCCCAAGACACTGCGACTCCGGAGGCAGCCCAGATATCCTCGGAAGAGCACCCCCAGGAGAAACAAGCTTGACCACTCTGCTGTCATCAAGTTTCCGCTGACCCCTGAGTCAGCCAGAAGAAGACAGAAGAAAACAACACGCTTGTGTTCATTGTGGATGTTAAAGCCAGAAGCACCAGATCAAACAGGCTGTGAAGAAGCGCTATGACAGTGATGTGGCCAAGGTCCCCACCCAGATTCGTCCTGATAAAGAGAAGAAGGCATATGTTCTACTGGCTCCTGATTATGATGTTTTGGATGTCGCAACAAAATTGGGATCATCTAAACTGAGTCCAGCTGGCTAACTCTAAATACATGTGTATCTTTTCACCATAAAAAAATAACTTTTTTCAAAAGAATGACAAATTAATTAGAATCAAATCTATAAGCTTTAAGATTTTACATTTCTAGTAAGTATAATATTAGCTTATTTGACTAGAACTCAAGCAGAATAGGAATTTATGTTTGTTTTGTATTCAATAGTGATAACTTTGAAGACATAGTTGTTTTATTACACCAAAAATATTACATTAATCTTATTTAACTAAGTTTTATCCAAATCGTGTTAACTTAAAAAACATTTGATCATTTCCTATATTTCTAGGGTTTGGTGAATATTTATAAATGCTTATTTTTTTCCAAGCCAAGTTAGAATAGAGCACTTTTAGAGGATTTTATAAATGAATTTTGCAATGCTATCTGGAATTAAGAAAATATTACATATACATAACATATATTAATAGATATATAAACACAAATAGAGATTTCATAGCTTTCATCCTGAAGTTTCAGCCATGAATCGGGCGTAAATATTCTGATGGTTAATTTTAGACATCTACTTAATTGGATTAAGGGACACATATAGCTGGTAAAACACAATTTCTGGGCATATCTGTGAGGGTGTTTCTGGAAGACACTGAGATAACCCTGATCCAATGTGGATGGGCACTGATATGGTTTGGCTGTGTCCCCACCCAGATCTCATCTTGAATTGTAGTTCCTATAATCCCTACATGTCGTGGGAGGGACCCAGTTGGCGGTGATTGAATCATGGTCGTGGTTACTGCCATGCTGTTCCTATGACAGTGAGTGAGTTCTCATGATCTGTTGGTTTTATAAGGGGCTTTTCCCTTTGGCTCAGCACTTCTCCTTGTTGCTGCCATGTGAAGAAGGATGGCTTTGCTTCCTCTTCTGCCGTGATTGTGAGGCCCCTGCAGCCATGTGGAACTGTCAGCCCATTAAACCTCTTTGTTCTTTATCAATTGCTCAGACTCAGGTGTTTCTTCATAGCTGTATAAAAATGGATGAATACAGGCATCATCCAATTGGTTGAGAGCCCAGATAGAACAACAAGGAAAAGGAAAGGTGAATTATCTCCTTCTGAAATGGAAACATCTTTCTTCTCCTGCCCTTGACATCAGAACTTCAGGGTCTCAGACCTTTGGCCTCAGAATCAGAGTTACACCACTGGCTTCCCTGATTCTGAGTCCTTTGTGTCTGGAGTGAGCCATGCTACCAGCTTTCCTGGTTCTCCAACTCGGAGACAGGCTATTATGGAACTTCTCAGCCTCCATAATTATGTGAATGAATTCCCCTAATAAATCTTCTCTCATCTATCTATCTACATATGTCCTATTGATTCTGCCTTTCTGGAGAACCCTGACTAATGTGATTACAATAACTACAAAATTCACAGTTTATATAGAAGACTTGGTTTTTGTCTTTGCCCCATTTTATATTTGTATTATAACTCTGTATCTGGAAAATGGAACAAGTTTTTTTTTCTTCATATGAGGGCTAAAGCTTTTCTCTCACCAACATTTTCGGAGATTTAAAAAATCTTTTTTTGTTTTGACATACATTCTTAAGGAGGCTGAGAAATAAATTTTTTTTCTATTTTATTTTTCAGCCCCAGGTGTTTGCTTTTGCAGATTCTTCAGCACATTGAGAGCTTCCAAGGCATGGAGCAGTATGCCTAAAGTTTCAGTGATTATAGGGAGTTGAGAGACTCAATTAGGAAAGGAAAGGTCTAAAAGGAGGCAATTTTGAAGATAAACATTTTCTCAAAGGAGCCACTAAAGTTCGAAATAATTCTTAGTAAAGTCATCCAAACAGGAAAGGAAGTAGAATTAATTCCATATTTGTGGAACACAGTCAGCAGAGGTTTGAGAATGTAGAATTTAGTCAATTTTAAAGTAGTCAATTTAAATTAGTCAATTTAGGCTAATTTTTTGTATTTTTAGCAGAGACAGGGTTTCATCATGTTGGCCAGGCTGGTCTGAAACTCCTGACCTCAGGTGATCCACACGCCTCGGCCTCCCAAAGTGCTGGGATTACAAGCATGAGTCACCACACCCTGTGAGAGATTTATTTCCTATAAAGGGTTGCAGCCTGCAGGGTTGTCCTTCTGACAGGCTGGGAAGCATAGCCTCCAGCCAGAAGCCAGAAACAGATACTTCAAGGAGGAGGTAAAGGAAATAGTAATTTATGCTGAGTGGAATGGCCAAATACATTTATTTAATAAGCTCTAGGAGGAGTCATGAATATTTATGGAAGGAGAAATGCATGCATGCACAATTGAGTTTCTTGCTTCTTCATGGATCCCATGTACAAAAA
Organism: Symphalangus syndactylus; assembly: GCF_028878055.3. Classification (NCBI taxonomy): domain Eukaryota; kingdom Metazoa; phylum Chordata; class Mammalia; order Primates; family Hylobatidae; genus Symphalangus; species Symphalangus syndactylus. The sequence continues at coordinate 143,927,435 of NC_072429.2, forward strand.
AATGGCAGTGTTAGCATGATCCCAGGGTGGAGTTTTCAGCCATCTGACATTAAAAAGTGAAGCAGAGGACATGAAAACTCGCTCTGTGCGTCCTCTGTACGCTGGCCAGAACCTTTCCGTCATGGGTGGTCTCTTATCAGACAAGAAAGGAGAGGTTGATATCAGTGGTGGAACCTTTGAAAGGGCTGGTTTCTGTTAAATCCTTAAGAAAGAAAGTCTCATCATGGTTAGCAAAGGAGGGGGTATAACGATGTGTTTCTCACCCCCATCATCCCATCCTAGGAAAGCTGAGAACTCAGTTTTGAAAGTTACTCTGGGGTGCCCTCAGCCAAGAGTGGGTGTGTTCAGCCAGTTGGGAGGGTAGAATTTCATTTTCATTTATCAGTGCTAATGGGAAAGAGTACACTGTCTCCATGGCAGCTGAATTTGCAAGAAACTCCTTTGAAGGGGTTAATGGCAGTTGTATTTTTCTGGGAGCTCTGCTTTAATTGGATAAAGTAAGTTCTGGTAAGATTTCTTCCTTTATCTTCAGTATCTCAACTGTTTTCTTTAAATAATCTTTATAACAGCTTTTGATATCTGAGTGGATTCCCACACAGTCATCTATTGTAAGACTTTCTGATTCCCTTTTTTTCCTTTGGTCATTATGAATAGGGCTTCTGTAAATAATTGCATGTTAAAAAGAAAAAAGAAAAAAGAAAAAAAAAGCAAAATAGCAGGCTTAAATCCAACCTTATCAATAATTATTTCAAATGTAATTTAAATACTCCAAATAAAACACAGATTGTCCATCGGTATATTCTGTTGTATGAATATACCACATTATCTTTATTCATCTGCCAATAGACATTAATAAAAGTACCTATAAGAGATGCATGCCAAATATTATGATATAGATAAGCTGAGAGTAAAATAATTTCCAAGTATACCATGGAAACAACAAGCACAAGAAATCTTATATGGCTATATTAATAGAAGAAAAAGTAGACCTCCAAACAAGCAATATTACAACAGAAAGCTATTTCATAATGATCAAATGTCAAGTACTTATGAAGACATAGTGCTGTATTGCTAACTGATAGAATAACTAAAGAAAGTTAAGATAAAATAATTTTGACAACAGCTTGACCTAATCAATATTGACCAAGACGATAGAATATATGTTCTATTATGCTACACCTGAAACATTTATCAATAGACTATAGACCACAAAATATCCCTCAAGAAGTTTCAAAACACTGAAATCATAGAAAGTATGCTTTCTGACCATAATGAAAATGAGTTGAAATGGGTAAAAACAAGCTACCCAGGAAAGTCTACACTACTGGAAGATTTAAATACACCTTAAAATGCCCTTTAGCACAAGGAAGAAATCATAAGTAACACCTTAAAATACATTGAACTGAATACAAATAAAAGTATACTATCTCAAAATGTGTGGGGTAAAGTTAAGCAGACCCACAGTAAAGTTTTTGTATAAATGCTTATTCTAAAAAAGAGAAGTTCAAAACAAGTGAACTAATTTTCTACCTTAAAAAGAAAATCTAAAACAAGAGAGCAAATTAAGTCCAAAACAAGTAGAAGAAAGGAAATAAAACACAAATTAGAAATCAATGAGACAGAAAACAGACACAGGAGAAAATTAATATGGCCAAAAGTTAGTTCTGTGAGAAAGAAAGAAAACGCAAATTATAAATATCAGGGATTAATGAGATTGTACAGTTGTAGACACAAGAGACATTAACAAGATAATGGAATATTGTGAAACATTTTATACCAATTTTCATTACTTGGATGAAAGGGTGAATTCCTTGGAAAAAAATACTTATAAAAAAATTCACAAGATTAAATGGAGCATATGAATTGACATTTATTAAAGTAATTAATTGTCAAATACTTGCACATAAAAACATAAAACTAAAGAAAATAAAAAAATAAGCAAACTCCAGATCCAAGGAGTTTTGCTGGTGAATTCTTTCAAACATTTAAAAAAAATAAAATGTTTAAATTATTTCAGAAATAAAGAAGGGGGAAATTCCAAACTTGTTTTATGAGTCAGAATTCTGATACCAAAACTACAAAACGCAGGAATGCAAAACTGATTTCAGCTTAAAGAGTTATCACCATTCTAATCTGTGATTCTAATGAATTTGGCTATCTTAGATACTTTATACACGTGGAATCACACAGTTTGTCCTTCTGTGACTGATTTCCTTTACTTAGCATTAATGTCCTCTAGGTTCATCCATGTTGCATATTGCAGGGCTTTCTGTTTTTAAAGCTGAATAATACTCCGTTGCATGAATATACCACATTTTCTTTATCTATTGATCTGCCAATAGACATTAACCTTATTCCCACATTTTGATTTGTGTAAATACTGCTGCAATGAGCCTGAGAATCAGAGAATCATCCCAATTTCAATCCTTTCAGATAAATAACCTGAAGTGAGATTGCCAGATCATATAGTAGTTCTACTTTCTTAATTTTTTTGAGGAGCCACCGTACTGCTTTCCACAGAGGCTGCACAGTTTTACATTCCCAGAAACACTGTACAAGTGTTCCAATTTCTCCCCATTCTTAACACTCATTATCTTTTTCTTTAATAAGACCATTCTAACAGGCTTGAGGCAATATCTCTGTGGTTTTGATTTGCATTTCCCTGATGATTAGTGATGCTGAGCATTTTTTTCATGTACCTGTTGGTCATTTGGACATTTCATTTGGAGAAATATCTATTGCTGATTAAAAAAAGAAAAAACTCTCAGCAAGCTAGAAAAAGAAATTTTCTCGAAGTGATGGAAAGCATCCACAACAAAACGTATAAACAATATTATATTTAATGGTGAAAGCGTAAATGTTTAAACCACATAGATTAGGACAAGAAAAGGATGTGTGTGTTCATCACCTCTATTCAACATTGTACTGGTGATTCCAGATTTTGAGTATAAATATTTAGGGGACAACTGTTGTCACTGAAGCCCAAATCTTGGTCATCCTCAGAAAAAAAAAAAAGTTGATTAGGTTGTATATAATCTAATTCTACTTGCTTTGGGCTTAATTTTAGAGAAATTCAATTAAGTTGCTTAATTTAAGCAAAAGTTGCTTAAATTAAGCAACTTAATTGAATTTCTCTAAAATTACAGCTTGTATCAACTCTAGAATTTATTGGGCACCTCCTAGGACATAAACACTGGAATTTGGTGAGAGACATCAGGTAGGAAAGAGCCTGGCTCTGACGTAAATTCAACACACAGAGGGGGACACATGTTATGAGACTGACCTGCCTTCTCCATCTCATAAAAGGGGTTCTTGTTGCTGGTAACACAGATTAAACTATTTCAATTACATTCAAGATAAAAGATTAGCAATTGTATGTAAGATGAAAAAATCACCCCTCAGGAAGACAAAAGTCTCACAAAAGGATAATTAAACTAGCCAACACTTTGAAATTTAGGCAGAGATCACGCTTTCTGGGTGAACTAAAGTAGCAAGAACAAAGTAGAGGCTCCAATTCTAGGAAAAAGGGGCCCTAATAAGGTTTACGATCCAGAAACTCAAGAAATCCAGACAGAAGGATGCAGTCTCCGCATTCAAGGCAGTAGCAATACCTGGATTACGAAGCCAATCCCCAAAGCAGGAACTCATAAACACAAATTGGATTGAGGAAGAAGCTTGCCCACCAGAAGATTTAGGTTATTACAAGGTAGAATGTGATAGAGAAAACGAGCATGGGACTGGAAACAAAAGGAGGAAGCCCCATGATTACAACTAGAATATAACTGTCAGAGATGGTGCAGAAACAAGACTGAAGAGAGAACTCCTTAAACCCCACGTGCCTTACGTCAGGACTGATCCTGGACACAGGCTGGACAGCATAGCCCGCAAGTGCTGAGGGAGGAGGCGTGGACTCAGCTGTGAGAAGGAGAAGGACATACAGCTGAAAAGCAGATACGGGTCTTGACATCACGCAGAGGGTTTGGGCCTTTGTTGCTCTCTGCCAGCTGCTGCCAGTAGTTCTCACACTTTGGCTGGCATCAAAATCACCTGGGGCAGTGGTGGGGAGGGGGAGAGTGTTGTGAAACCACAAGTGACCAGGCAGAAAACACCTGTATGTTTTCCAATTCAGTAAGTACAGAAATCTTAATTGGAACAAGGTGGAGGTCAGACATTGATAGTGCTGTGGACTGCTCCAGGGACATAAGCATGATGTTTAGAGAAGCGGCTCTAACCAGTTGAGGGCAACCACGGGACAGAGAGAGGTCCAGACCAACCGTACACAGAGACATCATGCAATTACACTTTAGCAACCTCTCCAAATAACATGTCTGTTAGTGAAACTTGGCAGGTTGAAAACTAAACCATAAAATCCACTGGCATTTATGTATCCTAGGCACTTACATTTGTCTGGTTCTTCCACCTTGCCTTTGCTTGGTTAGAATTTTGGGTAAATAAGAGGTGGATTTACATGTGCTAGTGTGAGAACTTTGATACACTCATTTAGACATTGACCTACTTACTATCTTGATGTTTGAAAGCTACAACCCAAAGAAATTTCTTTTTACATAAAACAAATTCAGACCTTGCCTTCCTTATAGATTACATCTTCCACTAGCAGTAATAAAAAAGTAACAATATGCATAAGTCAAAGTATCTTCTTAGATCCTCTGTAGTGTTTTATTATTTAGTTGTGTGAATTAAAGTAACTCTCAAAATTTCAAGGATGGCTGAGAAGCAATTCATGTTCAAAGGCTGCCCTCTTGTGACAATGTGTTGTATGTTTTACTGTAAAAGTAATCTTATTTCACCTTATAACATCTACAATCCAATTCATAACAGCATAAAAAGGAAATAAAACCTTACATAATTTTGAATTTTAGAAAGTACCTTGTTTATATGGCTCCTTAGATAATGGTCAATTTGGTAAATATTCCAGTGAGTTGAAGGCTTGAATCCATCTCACTTAACTAGCTTGGTTTATGTATTTCTAAACCTATACAACCCACTCCTCTGCTTCTAAAAAATTAAAGTTAGCTGTAGATTGAGATGTCAGTGACACAGTTTATAGAACATAACTTAGATTGTCATCCACATTACTGTAACTACAAATACCACCCTCAGATGGAAGAATCAGTTTTATCAGTAAACATCTCTAATTGAACTACAAATGCTGTATGTCTTCTGGCTTTTACAAGCTCTTGGTCTAACGCAGGGGTTATATGATGTAAAAATTACAAAACAAGGCCACGCGCGGTGGCTCACGCCTGTAATCCCAGCACCTTGGGAGGCCGAGGCGGGTGGATCACAAGGTCAGGAGATCGAGATCATCCTGGCTAACACGGTGAAACCCATCTCTACTAAAAATACAAAAATTAGCTGGGTGTGGTGGCGGCGCCTGAAGTCCCAGCTACTCAGAAGGCTGAGGCAGGAGAATCGCTTGAACCCAAGACACGGAGGTTGCAGTGAGCTGAGATTGCACCACTGCACTGCAGCCTGGTGGCAGAACAAGATTCCATCTCAAAAATAAATAAATAAATAAATAAATAAATATAAATAAGGTATAAATATATATAAAATAACAGTGACTATAATGTTTTGTGATGTTAAACTTTGAGAGCTTTTTTTTCTTTCTTTGCCCAAGTCCCATTCCCAGTTCCAGGAGCAGTCATTCTAAGCTCATTGACGTAAAGGAATAGAAAGAAAAGGTTTGGTGGAAAAAATAATAACCTGCTATCATTTCTGTCTTTTGTTTTTTTTTTTTTTTTTTTTGAGACGGAGTCTCGCTCTGTCGCCCAGGCTGGAGTGCAGTGGCGCAATCTCGGCTCACTGCAAGCTCCGCCTCCCGGGTTCACGCCATTCTCCTGCCTCAGCCTCTCCGAGTAGCTGGGACTACAGGCGCCCGCCACCACGCCCGGCTAATTTTTTGTATTTTTTTAGTGGAGACGGGGTTTCACTGTGGTCTCGATCTCCTGACCTCGTGATCCGCCCGCCTCGGCCTCCCAAAGTGCTGGGATTACAAGCGTGAGCCACCGCGCCCGGCCTGTTTTTTAAAAGCTTGAGCACTTGGGAGAATTTGGAAAGATTGTGGAGTAAGTGCAAAGAAGGAATTCGCTAACAAAAATTATATAGGTTAAAATGAGTTTTTTCCAGGTTAGAAAATACTCACTCCCTACACTCCTACCTTCCTTTCCCATAGTTAAGAAGAGGAAAAAGCAAAGGCCTCTTGGTAGCAGTGGTGACTTAGGCAGTTTCTTAGAAATATTCTAGAAGGCATAGTCATCTTTTAAAAAAATAGCTACAAGGATATGTCTAAGCAGAAGGGACCATGGGCCAAATTACGAGTAGATTTTTGCATTCCAGATATGGTAAAGAAGAAGCAGGAAGCCGGTGGTCCTAAACAGGCCACACAGAAATGGACAAGGAATAGGCCAGCAGCAGCTTGTGGGGACAAGATGTCAAGCCCCAAATGTTAAACCCACCATCCATCCTCCAAATTCTGGCTCTGTTTAACAAGGCTGTGGTCTGGCACTAGGTGCCACCTCAGTGACTAAAGCATAATTCCCCGTCTCCTGGGAGTGTTGACAGCTGACTCCTGGCAACAACACTCACAGCACAGTAAAGTTCCTTCATCCAAGTTCATGTCCCTTCTCAAGGCATCCCACATCCGAGAACTGCTTGGTACAGGAATATAATGGCCTGGCTTGCTTGCTCCAATTTGAGCTCATTAGGTAAACTCACCAAGATCCCTGTAGAGCGGGCTGCGGCCATGATAGTGATTGCATTCCAGCCAGCTTCCTGCTCTGCCCAATCCTATTGCGTTCACTCTTCGCAGGTGTTGGGAATATCCATTTGAACTTCCTTGCATGCAAATCTCCAACTCCGAGTCGGTTTCCTAGGACACCTGACTGGTGACATCTCTATCACTATCACAGTACTTAGAGGGGAGCATCTTAAAATGATTTAAGGCTAACTGCCCTAAGAGCACAGACAGATGGTGGCTTAAAATAGAATTTAAGTGGGTTTAAAAAAAACATGAAAAAAGTTGACATTGCACGCTCATATGAGCTTATGGATCAAACCATGCATATGATTTCTAAGATCCCTTGTGCAGTATATATTTGCACTGTTTATAAATGACATCCCCTTGAATTGAATTCAGTGCAATTCAAAACAGTAATTTGTGGGAAAAATTAGGTATGCAGATAGCCTAGACTCTACAGAGGCACACATCTTTTGGAGAACAATAGTGAACTGGCTGGTCTATGAGGGAAGAAAACAGTGAATATAGACTACTAGTGAACAAGGATATTTTCCCATATATATTCAAATTAAGGTGAATTTCTTTACAGAATTATGCCTCAGAAAAAGTATTTCCCTATATATGAATCCTCACAAGTTTTCCCACGATGAGTGCTTTTGTGATTATTTTGAATAACGAAGTAATATTTAAGGAAACTCTCTTGCCCCGAATGTACTTTATGTCAATTGATGTTGCATATAGAGATCATCAGAGTGAAGCTACAAGAAAAGGAGGAACATTACTTAGCAAAGACTTAGAGAATTAGTCCTAATAGTGTGAAATCACAATTTCAAGTGAGGGTATAAATGCAGCTTTTAATGATTACTTAAATGAAGTTTAACTGTAGCAGGATCTACAAGAAATTGGCAACCTTTGGCTCCGGTAACAGAAACTCAGGATATACGCCTTTCAGGGCTTTTGGATTCTGCATCATATTGAGAGAGACTCCTTTAAACAAGCAATAGGAAACTTCCTGTGACAACATAATAAATTCAAAAAGTTCTGTAACTCAGACAAGGTAGATAGAAGTGAGGACTTTGGCCTAGACAGCACTGTTCACTCTAAAGATGGATTAAATAATGAAAAAGTTATTGATATCAAAAATTCAATCGGGAATTTGATTAAAGCATTTCATTAAATGTGATAATTTCTTAGTATATTATCTCACATATGCAATATTCATGTGTAACAAATTAAATACAAGTAAACATTTGACTATATTATCTGCAGCATAATTTACATATCAATTTACATATTCAGTTTTGCTCACGTGAAAACTTGGATCTTCTCAAGAAGAAAGTTTGTGAAATCTTTAATTCCTCATCCCCAGAAATGTAAATAAGTCAATATCAACACTGTAAGTCAGTGATTTGTTCCTAAGAAGACAGTAAAAATTTTACAAAAATGCTTTAGAGCCCTTCTCATTGTAAACCTGGAAAACAGAGAAAGGCTCTCTGATGGAAAAAGACACACCTTAGGGAGGAGGACATTGCAACGGGAACATGCCTGACAAAAGAAACTATGTAGATTCAAATGGTGAAGGAAGACAAGGTCTTTAACAGAAAAACGATCAACCTGGAAGCATGGGGGAGTAGAAACAAATAAAGGAAAAATGAAGAGGCTTATGTAATTGTTTCGATATAGTTATCTTCAACTATACAGATCAACAACAAGGTCGATGTCAGTTGAAGGTTGGGCAGGTAGTTGCTGGATAGATGTCCTCACAGAAATGTATTTTGTGTAAGGTTGCTATGGCTTTTGTGCAAGGTTGTGGTTTTTGTGGTATTTTGTGATAGTTTTTGTTATCAGGCCTAGAAGCATGAGAACCCTCTCTTCAAGGCCTTCTCTGAATCTATTTGTCCAGGTTTTTTCTTTTCCTTTTAAACATTAGTGACAGTTTGGATTCTGATAACTTTCATATCATGATCCCTAATTTCAAAAAAAAATTAGACATGTAATTTGTTAGTGATGTATTTGATAGGCTTGGATTTGTGAGTCACCTCTGCTATCTATAGTGGTAGATATATCTGAGCCTGCTTACACCAGACTTCCATCAGATTTTCTCTTCAGTGGAATTGGAAGAGGGAGTTTTGGAGAAGGGGATGAAGGAATTGTGCTGCATCAGAGGTCCCCATCTAACACCACAGGGACTTTTCCTGTGCTCTTGCCAGGCCGTTGTATTAGGCTGATGCAAAAGCAATTTTGGTTTCGTCATCGAAAGTAATGAGACCATCTGACTTACAATGTCTGCGCCATGACCAGCTTCTAATAGCCTCCGAGGACCCCTCTGCCCTGACACATACTGTCCTGGAACCACGTCTGCCTTGTAACACCTGAGGTAGCTGCCACCATGACCAATCCCTTCTCATCTTTACTCTACATGCAGGCAACAGTTATAATTACATCTCTGTGTATTCACAGAACAATTAGTACATCTAGGACTTCTACAAAATTTCCCTAGCTGATTTTGGTGTTCTGGTGTCCTGGCAGCTCTAGCCATGAAGGGATGATGCTTTATGAGCATTTCTGTTGAGTTTTTTGCTTTTCCTCAGAAACTGATTCAAATTTTCCTACATATGTTTGACAATTTGTTTGAACTCATTTATTCTAAACCCATTACTTTTTGTCTATTATTTAAAAGGGAGGGGGGCGAGGGATAAAAGATTACAAATAGGGTGCATACAGCAGGAGGTGTACAGCCACCCTGGGATATGACTCCGAACATCCACGGAGAGGAGAGGCTGCTATTACTCCCAATATCGCAGGGGGTGTACATCCATTCTGTGACATTGCTCTTAATATTCCAAGGCAGAGAGGTTGATATTACTCCCAATATCACAGAAAGTGTACAAACCCGTGTGATATTGTTCCTATTATCCAAAAGAAGACAAGATGATATTACCCCCCATATCGCAGGAGGTGTACACCCACTCTGTGATATTTTTCGTAATATGCAGGGCGGGAGAGGCAGAGGGGCGAGGCGCCCCCCGCGAGGTGGGGACTGAGAGCCAGCCCCTCTGCCCCCCTGGCTCTTAGGACCCGCGGTGGACTCACAGCCTGTTTACCATATTGTGACTAATATCATCTTCCCCTCTGGATATTATCAACTATTGCACAGACGGGTGTACACCGGCTTTCTACAGAGGACGTACACCCGTCTGTATTCGAGTAACATCATCCTCTTCCTCCCTGAAGATTAACAACAGTATCACAGGGGTGTTTCTACTCCCTGCGATATTAAAAACAATATCACAGGGGTGTTTCTACTCTCTGCGATATTAATAACAATATCACAGAGTGGGTGAACACAGCCTGCGATGCTGGAATTATTATCATCCTCTCCCCCTCGGGATACTAGGAACAATATCACAGAAGGGGTGGACATTCCCTGCGATATTGGGAGTAACGTCATACGCTTCTTCCGTGAATGTTAGGAGCAATATCACCGGGTGGCTGTACATTCATTGCTATGTTGCAGTCATGTCATACTCTACCCGCTGGATATTAGGATCAGTGTCACAGGGTGAGTGTACACCTACTGCGATATTAAAACTAATATCACGCTCTCCATCCCTGCATATTAGGAACAATATCACAGGCAGGTGTACACCTCCTGAGGTATTAGGAGTCATAATATTGTGAATTATTAAACATCAGTCTCATTAATAACTATCAATTGTAATATTAATTCATAGTATAACGTTATTAATCATTAATGATTATTTTAAAGAGAGGATTATGCATGATTAGAATTATTACTATTAATGCCATTTTTAATATTAGTTATTAATCTTAATGTTTATCATTGTTTTATTACCAACATCGGGAATAAAATCACCCTGTGATATTGTTCTTCATATTATAGGGAGATATTGCTTCTAATATCACAGTGGGTGGACCCCTCGTGTGTATACTCTGTGACAGTGTTTTTTATATCCTAAGGAGGTATTACTCCTAATGTCACAGTGGGTGTTCACCCTGTGTTATCATTCTTATTTGACCTGACCGCCTTTTTAAACCCACACAACAAAAGGAATGGAACAGATAAAAAGATATGGAGATTGGGCCGTGCTGCCGTGTCGCCGCTGCAGGACACCTTTACTATCCCTGTTTCTCAGGCTGTCGACGAAGGGGTTCAGCATGGGGGTGACCACCGTGTACATCACTGAGGCCACTGCAACCTTTCTGGGGGAAGAGGACACATCTGAACTGAGGTCCCCTCCAACGCCTCTTCCATAAACTCAGCAAACAACTGACAGGTGAGACCCACAGGTGGAGAAGGCTTTATACTTCCCACCTGATGATGAAAGCCTCAGAATAGAGGAAACCATTTTATAGTAAGAGGAAAGGGTCCCCGAGGTGGGAAGGAACCCAAATACGGCAGCAGGAAAATACATGATTATGCTATTGGTGAAGGTGTCACATCATGCAAGATGGGGGAGTTGAGAAAGGTCACAGAAGAAATTAGGAATTTCCGCACCCTTGAAGCAGGTCGTTAGCAAGGCAATCAAGTTGTGCAGCTGGGAGTCTAGAAGACTGAGAAGAAAAAAAAAAAAAAAAAGACAACCAAACTAGGAAGCCACAGAAACACGGGTTCATGATGGCCGAATGATACAGAGGGTGACAGATGGCTACAAACTGGTCATAGGGCATCACACTCAGGAGCCTGTCTCTCTTCCATGCCTCGAAAAATGGCAAAGAGAGACATCTGAGTCAGGCGGCCTGCCTAGGAGATGACTCTGCTGTGAGATTGGATGTCCACAATCGTCTCGGGGACCGTGGTGGAGGTGAAACCCATGTCAGGCGAGGACAGGTTGGAGAGGAAGAAGTACATGGGGGTGTGGAGGTGGGAGTCAGGGCTGATGGCCAGGATGCTGAGCAGGTTCCCCAGGACCGTGACCAGGCACATGGACAGGAACAGCCCGGCGAGGATCGGCTGCAGTTCTGGATCCCCTGAGAGTTCTAGGAGGAGGAATCTAGAGACATCGGTTCGATTCTGTGGGTCTGCATGGTCTGGACACCTTTTACCTAGAAAAGGGGGTTGAAAAATGGAAAACAAGTAAACCAACACGCGGCATTGTGTCTGCATTTTGGATAGAAGCAATTCACAAGTAATGTTTTCAGATTTCAGAGCAATCCACGCTCAGCAATATTTTGCAGTTCTGACAAACTCACTTGTCTTCTAATGCTTTCATCATTGATTTCTGTGTTCTTCACTTCTTGCTGTACACGCCTGCCTTAGAGACACTAGATTCAAGAATGTTCCAAGAACCAGATCATCATATATAACAAATGCGTAACTGCTAGAAAATACAGCCTATCTTGTCCGAAGAAAAATACGTAACAAAGCCGTTCTCTTCACTTGAAGAAAAAGGTTACCCTAATTAAAGGAAATTAAGAACTCCAATATTTTATTTTATTATACAAGACTCATACAAATTCCCTTGATTTAGAACATTTATAAACACTGTATAGCAGCTGAGACCGGGCGAGGCGCGGTGGCTCACGCCTGTAATCCCAGCACTTTGGGAGGCTGAGGCGGGCGGATCACCTGAAGTCAGGAGTTCGAGACCAGCCTCAACATGGGGAAACCCCGTCTCTACTAAAAATACAAAATTAGCCGGGCGTAGTGGTGTATGCCTGTAATCTCAGCTACTCGGGAGGCTGAGGCAGGAGAATTGCTTGAACCTGGGAGGCGGAGGTTGCGGTGAGCCGAGATCGAGCCATTGCACTCCAGCCTGGGCAACAAGAGCTGAGACCATGTCAGCTGGAAATGAAATGAAAGTTGATGGTTCCTAAGCAGAAACTACTTCCACATGCCGGTTAGGTCCTAGTGATGTCATCGTTCCGTTTTCTGACTTTCCACCTTCAGCAGGAGAGTAATTGCTTCCTCAAATCGGTGGGTCTTCTTTGAAAATTCACGTCAGCTACAACTCCTGTCCTTAGCTTAGGTGGACTCAGAGTTTTCATCAGAAAGTTCGGCCGGACGCGGTGGCTCACGCCTGTAATCCTAGCACTTTGGAAGGCCGAAGAGGGCGGATCACGGGGTTAGGGGTCAAGACCATGCTGGCCAACATGGTGAAACCCCGCCTCTACTAAAAATACAAAAACTTCTCCCGGTATGGCGGCGGGCGCCTGTAGCCCCAACGACTCGGGAGGCTGAGGCAGGAGAATGGCTTGAACCTGGGAGGCAGAGGCTACGGTGAGCCGAGATCACACCACTGTACTCCAGCCTGGGCAACGGGAGCAAAACTCCGTTTCAAAAAACAAAAAACAAAAAGAATCAAGTAAGTCGAAGTCACACTGATGACAGCCAATTTTTGTGAACCAAGGAAGTGTCAATTCAAGAATTAACGTAGATTTTGACTTTTGCTGCCTCTTCTGTGCCAAGCAAGATACAGGCTCTGGGGAATCAGAAACAAGAGACTCACTTGTTCCTCTCACAATACTCAGTACTTACTGAGATAAAGACAAAAGAAAATGTCCTGTCTGGAATGCAGGGAAACCGGAACTTCAGGTCAGGGGATATTTCCGTTGAACTGTATGGAGTTGAAGCTTAAAATAGTAATGAGTGTATGGGAGATTCACTTTGCCTTGACTTTCCGCATCCATCACAGAGAAATCACGCAGCGGGCACCCACGATCGGTTTCATCATCGCTCGCTTCCATTAGATCACCTAGAAATCAGCTCAGATGAGAGTGCTGAGTCTCAGAGGATGGACATCTCACCGCCTGCCATACACAGAAGTAGAAAGGGTGGTATTCCAAATTCATTGCCAGACTCTAAGTCCCCGGTACTCTACTTCATGGTCTTCCAACTCTCAAAAAGTTGTGGTTTGCGTTTTGCTTTTTGAGACGGAGTCTCGTTCTGTGGCCCAGGCTGGAGTGCAGTGGAGTGATCTCGGCTCACTGCAGCCTCCGCATCCCAGGTTCAAGCTATTCTCCTGCCTCAGCCTGCCGAGCAGCTGAGAGGACAGGCGCCCGCCACTACGCCCGGCTCCTTTTTTTCTATTTTTAGTAGAGACGGGGTTTCCCCGTGTTGTCCAGGCTGGTCTCGAACACCTGACCTTGTGATTCGCCTGCCTCAGCCTCCCAAAGTGCTGTGATTACAGGCGTGAGCCACCGCGCCCAGCTTCCAAAAGTTGTAAGCAGAGCTCAGAGGTCTTAACCACGGGCACGTCTGAGGAGCATTTTTTGAAACGCTTTCCAGCTTCCTCAGTAGGAATGGAAGCCAAACTCCGAATCGATGACTCCTTTGAGGCAGTCGAGAGCTGTAAGGAGAGCCAGGAACAGGGGCAAGGGAGAGATGCGTCCCGAATGATCCTGTGCCCATTCTTTCTGGAACCTTTGATGTGATCTCAGCTGCCCTTTCTCTACTTGACACAGTGATTGTGGCACCCACTGGTCTAGCTGTGGTCTACAAGGAACCCCCAAAAGTAAGGGCACAGTGAGCAGGGGCATCGGCCTGAGTGAAAAGGATTTGAGAGGGCAAGTTGGATGCAGGGAGAGGATTGGCCAAATGCCACGTGTCCGGACTTAGACTGCCTGGTTCAAATTGGACTTCACCCTTTTTGACTTCGTGATCTGGTACAAGTCCTATGAAAATGCGTTGCTCCTTCTCTAGTCCATAAAATCATCATGAAATGTGCACTCGTAACTGGGAAACTACGCAGATGAAATGAAACAAGCTGCATAGAGCACAGAGCTCAGAGCCTGGCCTTTAGGAAGCCCTCAGTAAGGGTTCATGCTGCCCTGGTGTCTGTCTTCATCCTCTTTATCCTCATCATCACCTTCATCATCTTTGTTGTTCTTAGGGAATAGTTTAGAGGGACTCATTCTCTGCTATCTTGGGTGAGGTGTGTATGAAAAGGACAACTCAGTGGGGAAGGAAGGCAAAAGTTTGAATAAGATTTCTGGGGCCCCCTCACCACAAGCAAGAACAGAAACTCCACAGTCTGCTGAGCTGACAGGTTGCACCTTGGTCTCCTCCCATCTGCCGACCGCACTGTCCTGTTTGTCCTGAGGATGAGGAAACAAAGCGAGGCTCCCCAACGTCCCTCAGCTGAACTGCCCTTCCCCCCTGCCGGGCCATGACCGCGGAGAACAGGTCCACTGTCCTCCCTGTGTGGTGCACGATGGAGGCTCAGACTTCGTCCTCAAGGCTGGCAAGAAGACAGGGTGAGACATAGCCTCCTGATACAGGTGACGGGTGTGGAGCCCCCAGGACTGGAACCTCAGACTGCAGGGCTGGAGGCACAGACTGAGTAGTGACTATTCTATGGCCTGGGGGGCTCAAGGCACAGAGCTCCTCATTAGCCAAAGTCGCCCAAGCTCCCCAATCTCTAAAGATTTCCTCATAAGACTGCAGGAAGAAGAAGAGAAAAGGGAGTGTCCATAGAAGAATTGGGGCTCTTCCTGTAATCAGGAGGAAGCTTGCGTGTATTCTTCGCTTCTTTCTTTTCTTTCTAAAGATCCAACTGCTTTCATTTTCATCTTTTATTATGGGAAAATATACCACGTATCAATACTAAAAGTTGTAAACAGATATGATTTCATCTAGAACGGCCGGTATAAACATTGACAATTTCCACTATTTTTCAGTTGACAGTTGAATGACATTAAGTACATTGACGTTGTTTAGCAACCATCAACGCCGTCAGCTCCAGAACAGTTTTATCTTTCAAAATGGAAATGGCACCCCTTCACCAAACTCTCCATTCCTCTCTCTCGCCCACCCCGGGGGCCACCATTCTGATTTGCAACTCTATGAATTTAACTACTCTAGGCACTTGATAGAAGTGGAATCATACCTTGTTGAATTTGTTTATCTGTTTTTTTTTTTTTTTTTTTTGAGACAGAGTCTTTCTCTGTCGCCCAGGCTGGAGTGCAGTGGCGTGATCTCGGCTCACTGCAACCTCCACATCGTGGGTTCGAGCGATTCTTGTGCCTCAGTCTCCCGAGTAGCTGGGATTACAAGCGTGTGCGCCCACGCCCGGCTAATTTTTTGTATTTTTAGGAGAGACGGGGTTTCACCGTGTTAGCCAGGATGGTCTCGATCTCCTGACCTCGTGATCCGCCAGCCTCGGCCTCCCAAAGTGCTGGGATGACAGGCTTGAGGCACTGCGCCCGGCTAATTTTTTGCATTTTCAGTAGAGACAGGGTTTCACCAAGATGGCCAGGCTGGTCTTGAACTCTTGACCTCAGGTGATCCGCCCACCTCGGTCTTCCAAGATGCTGGGATTACAGGCGTGAGCCACCGCACCGGCCAGAAGTGCCTGCATTTTGAAGGCTGAATGGTCTTCCATTGTATGAATGAACTGCAGTGTGCTTTTTCATTCATCTGTCCACGAACCCTTGGGGTGCTTCCACATTTTGGCTGTTGTGAATAATGCTGCTATGAACATGGGTGCACAAATCTCTCTTCCATTTCTGCCTTCTAATTCTTTTTGGTAGGTACCCACAAATGCAACTGCGGGAACATCTGATCATTCTGTTTCTGATTTTTCCCGTACACGCCATACTATTTTCCCCGTTCCTTCACGGTTTTACATTCCCTCCAATCATATTCGAGCATTCCTACTTCCCTCTAGTCTCACCAATGCTTGATTGTTTATCATATCCATCCTAATGTGTGGTGTCACATTCTTGGTTTCATTTGCGCTTCCCTACGATTAGTGATTTTGAACATCACTTTAGATGCTTATTGGCCATTGCTGTATCTCCTTTAGGGACACGTCTACTCGGGTCTTCTGACCATTGTTAATGGGACGCTTTGGGTTTCTCGTTGTTTAGTTCTAGCTGTTCTTGATATACGACGGATATCATCCTCTTTTCAGAGATATGATTTTCAAATATTTTTCCTAATCCATGGGTTATCTTTTTACTGAGTTCACAGTGGTTTTTGCTGCACAAAAGTGTCTGTCATTTAGATGGAATCCAAGGAATGTAATTTTCTTTTGTTGCCTATGCTTTTGGTGTCATATCCCAGAAAGCATTGCCCAATCTGACGTCATGAAAGTGTGGCCAATGTTTTCTTTTAGGCATATGATACTTTTAGCACTTGGGGTTAGGTCTTTGGTCCAGTTTGTGTTAAGTTTTGCACCTGGTGTGACATAGGGTCCACCTTCATTCTTCTGCGCGTGGAAGTCAAGTTCCTCCAACACCATTTCTTGAAAAGGCTGCTTTTCCACCAATGAGCTTTCTTAGCACTCATGTGAAAAATCATTCGAACGTAGAGGTGAGAAGTTATTTCTGGGCTCAAAAACAAACAAACAACAAGCGACAACAGATAAGGATACAGCATGGGCCGGGCGCAGTCACTCGCGCCTGTAATCCCAGCACTTTGGGAGGCCGAGGCGGGCGGGTCACCTGAGGTCAGGAGTTTAAGACCAGCCTGACCGACAGGGAGAAACCCCCGTCTCTACAACAAATACAACATTAGCTGGGCGTGCTGGCGCATGCCTGTAATCCCACCTACTCGGGAGGTGGAGGCAGGAGAATCGCTTGAACCCAGGAGGCAGAGGTTGCGGTGAGCCAAGATTGCACCATTACGCTCCAGCCTGGGCAACAAGAGCGAAACTGCATCTCAAAACAAAAAAAACAAAAACCAGCACGATTTCAAGAGCAGAAGGAGAAGAGCTTCAAAACCAGCATAATGAGAAAGTTAGGAAGCTTCTTACCAAAGCCTCTGGAAATAGACAAGAAATTCTTGTGAACTCAAGTTTTCATACTGTACTGTCGAACACTAGAACTCACCGATTCCATCTTTCTGTATTTTGGGACCCGACTATCACTTCTCTTCATTTCCCATCCCACCCCTTTTCTTCCTAGCGTCTGCTAACCCCCTTTGTACTCCCCACCTTCCTGAGATTCCCTTTGTGTGTAGGTGTGTGATGGAGTCTCTTTCTGTTGCCCAGGTTGGAGTAAACAGGCACAATCCGGGCTCACTGCAACCTCCGCCTCCCGAGTTCAAGCGCTTCTTGGGCCTCAGCCTTCCGAGTAGCTGAGACTACAGGCACGCATCACCACGCCCGGCTAAATGTCTGTGTTATTAGTAGAGAGGGGTTTCACCGTGCTGGCCAGGCGGGTCTCCAACTCCTGGCCTCAAGTGATCCGTGCGACTCGGCCTCCCAAAGTGCTGGGATTACAGACCTGAGCCACCACATCTGGCCAAGATTTTCTTTTTTGTTCCCACATCTAAGTGAGGACATGTAATATTTGTCATTCTGTGCCCGCCGTACTTCACTTAACATACAGACCCTGCAGTCTCATCCATTTTTTCTGCAGTGGAGAGGATTTTATGCCGTTTTAGGCTGGATAATACCGCATAGTGTGTGTATACCACAGTTTCTTCATTGAAACAAAATTCTAAAAATCAAATATTCTTAAAATGTCTCGGAATGTGAAACTTTAGGGATACTGTGCCCATTTTATTCTTTTCTATTTCCGATTTTATTTATATGTAAGTGTAGAATAAAGCAGCAATCAATGTGTGTAGAGATCTGTGACTTCAACAAATGTAAAATGAAAATGCTAAGTGGTGGATGGGCACCGTCGCTCACGCCTGTAATCCCAGCACTTTAGGAGGCCGAAGCGGGCGGATCACCTGAGGTCGGGAGTTCAAGACCAGCCTGACCAGTACGGAGAAACAATGTCTCTACTAAAAATACAAAAAAAAAAAAAAAAAGAAAACTGAACGGGGCGTGGTAGCACATGCCTGTAATCCCAGCTACTCGGAAGTCTGAGACAGGAGAATCGCCTGAATACGGGAGGCAGAGGTTGCAGTGAGCCGAGATGGTGCCATTGCACTCCAGCCTGGGCAACAAGAGTGAAACTCTGTCTCAAAAAAAAAGAAAAGAAAGAAAGAAAAAGAAAAAGAAAAAGAAAAGAAGAAAAAAAAAGAAAATATTACTCCCATTATCGCAGGGGGTGTTCAGACCTGATGATATTGTTTTCTAATATCCAGGGAAGGAGAGTATGATATTACTCCCAGTATCGCAGGGGGTGGACACCTTTTTGTGATATTGTGTCTAATATCCAAGGAAACAGAGGATGACATTACTCCCAATATCGCAGAGGGTGGACACCCCCCTGGGATATGGTTCTGAATATCCCAAGGGGGAGAGGATGATATTACTCCCCATATCAACCCTGGAGGGTTATCTTCCGCCCCTACTCTTGGCCACCGCTTAGCCTGAGCTGGTCTTCTCTCTTGGCCCGGCTCAGTGAAGAAAAGTCTCCATTCCTCCTCTCGGGGGACCGTAAGGGTCATAATGACTCCCGTTCCGGGTAGCTTTAGCAGCAAAGAGCCGTGCTCTGTCAAAGAGACAGTGGCTCTCAGCTTGTTAAGCAAGTCCCTCGCCAAGAAGGGCAAGGGACAGTCAGGCATGGACAAAAACTGATGAGTCACTGTATGTCCTCCTACAGTGCAAGTCCCAGGCAAGCAGAAAGCTTGCTTTGCTGAAACCCCCGTGGCTCCGATGATGTCAATAGTCTTTCCGGAGAAGGAGGCGACTGGGGCGGTTACTAGCCAATGTCCAGCACCGGTATCCACGAGAAAATCAACGCCTCTACCCCCGACTGTCATTCTGACCATAGGCTCTTTGGGGACACTTGAGCCCGCTCTCCCTCAGTCCAAGAACCCTTCTGCCAGGTTGAGCAGGGCCCCTTCCTCCTTGTCCGGGGCCACCTGCTCTGAGTCACCTTGTTTTCTTTTAAGCTGAGGGCATTTGTTCTTCCAATGTCCTATTTCTTTACAATAAGCACACTGGTTACGCTGCCAACTCTGACAGCCAAGCTGAGTTTCTTTCCCAGGGCCCCCCTTCCCTTGCCTCTTTGGGGGGACCCCTCTGATTCCTGCAGGTAGCAGGCAGGTCGGCGTCTCGCCGGGCCTGACGTTCATTCTCTGTGCGGTGTTCCTTACGGCTTACTGCGTCCCTGTTTACAAACACCTGCTTAGCTCTTTCTAATAATTGTGATGTATTCGTCCCTGCAAACCCAGCCTGTTTCTGCAGTTTTCTTCTCATGTCTTCTGCGCTTTGACGGACTCAAGCCATGTGAAGCATGTGCTGATTTTCAGGGCTATCGGGATCAAAGGGAGTATACATATGACAGGCCTCACACAATCTCTCATAGAATTGTGCTGGACTTTCTTCTTTTCCCCGAATGACCTCAGAGACCTTGTTAACGTTTGTGGCCTTCTGAGCTCCCCTCTTGAATGCTTCCAAGAGAGCTTCCCTGTCTCGGTTTAGCCTTTGCATATCCTCTCTTTCATTTGGGTCCCACTGGGGCCGGTTCCTGGTAACTGGGTCCTTCCATACTCTTGGGGGTTTTGATAATCAGCTGGTGCATGTTCCTCTAGCCACTTAGTTGCTGCTAGGAGCACTCTCCGCCTTTCAGCTCTGTGAAAGAGGAACATGAGCAACCGGTGGCAATCAGCCCAGGTGGGGTTGTGGGTCTGGATAATAGTTGGGAGCAAATCAATTCGAGCTTGTGGCTTTTCGGTATAGGACGGGGTATGGTTTTTCCAGTTGAGGTCGGCACAGGTGAAGGGCTGGTAGAGAAAAACACGCCTCTCCACCACGTGACCATCCTCATCTATCCCAGTATACCGCTGCTCTGTCAGGGGCATGTGTATCCCCGTTTTGGGTCGTCAACGAGCTGCCAAGGGGGGGGTTTCTCCCGAGGCCTCACCCCCTCTCTTGTCTCCTCTGGGTGGCCTAGGGATACGCTTGTCTTGCGGAGGCGCAAGCACTGTGGGCTCCAGAGTGGGGAGCCTCTTTCCCTGGTAAGGGGAGGGCACCAATGGGATCACTGATGCCATCTCCTGCAATGGATCTTCTGACGTTGGGTCGAACAGAACTTGAGGAGTTGATTTCCCTGGGTGGGTGGAGCGGGATCCCTCCTTAGCTGTCTGTCCCTTTGCTACTAGTATTGCTGCTGCCTGCCCTCTTAGCCACTGTGGGGGGTCTAGCACCAGCTGTCACCAAGTGTCTATGTATGGGAAGTGGTCTAGGTATCCTTTCCCAGTTACCTTGTGCCACACTTGAGAAACAAGGGACCTGTCCAGGCTTCCTTCTGACGGCCAACCCACTTCTAATGTTGGGCAATCTATTGCCCACAAAGTTTGAAGTTCCCCGGTGGTCTGCTGTTTAGGAGTCGGCGCTCTCACCGCTGCGGCCCAGGTTCGATTCCTGGTCATGTGAACCAAAAAGTGGAGCAGGACGAGCCGCGGACAAAACCCCTCAGACGCCGGATTCAAGAAGGAAGAGGTTCCTTTTAATTGGCCGGGGGCGTCGGCCGACTCGCATCTTAAGAGCCGAGCGCCCTGAAGGAAGACAGACTTCCTAGGCCTTTTCTCAGGGCTTACAACTCTAAGAGGTTCCACGTGAAAGGGTCCTGATGGATTCAGAGCACATGTGCTTAGAGTAGGGAAGTGGGGGGTTCATCTTTTCACCTCAGGCCGACTCATCAGTGGCAGCGGCTGGTCTTGCCACTGACTTCAATCCTCTTGGTTTTCAACTTTTACTTCTTCCTCCTCTTCAGAGACAGGAGACAGAAAGAGAAATGCCTTCTCTCCTCAGGGCCACAGGATGATATGACTCCCAATAATACTGTGAGGAAGGTCGCAATATTACTTATCACAATTGATAATATCAATTATTAATTGATATTAGTAATTATCAATATTAATAACGGATCGTATAATTTTTAAAATCAATACCGATAATAATGATAATTAATATTCAAGAGTCATACTGACGATAACAATAAATTATTAATATTAACTATTAATAACGCCTGATATTGATAACTGGGACTGACCATATTCATTAGAACACAGTAATATTAGCTCCTAATAATTAATATTAATAACCCGAAAACTTTTTATTAGCAATTATTTCTTAACATTAATATTGGTAATTCATATTAATGTGAATCATAAATGAGTAGCAAGTAATACTAATATGACTCCTAATACCGCAGTGGGTGTACCCCCACCTGCGATAGTGTTCCCAATGTCCAGGGAGGGAGAGAGCATGGGATTACTTTCAATATCGCAATAGGTGTACAGCCACCTGCCGATATTGATCCGAATAGAATCTCCAGGGGGTGGAGGATCCCCATCGCAGGGGGGCGAGGGCGCCCCTCGGTACTAACAGCCAGGAGGGGAGAGGGGCTGGCTCTTACTCGGCATATCGCAGGAGGTGTCTACTGCCCCTGCGATCTTGGGAGTGATATCATCCTCTCCCCCTGAATAGAAGAAACAATATCACAGGAGGATGTACACCCCCTGCGATATTGGAAGTAACATCATTTTCTCCCCCTAGGGATATCGGGAACAATATCAGAGTGGGTGTGGACAGCCCCTGCGATATTGCCGCCACTATCTTCCTCTCCCTCCCAGGATAGAAGGAACAATGTCACAAGGGGGTGTACACCCCCTGCGATATTCAGGGTATTATCTTCCTCTCCTCCGCTGCCTATTAGGAACAATGTCACAGAAGGGGTGTACACCCCCTGCTGTACTGGGAGTGATAGCATCCTCTCGGTCCCTGGATATTAGGAACAATATCCCTAGGGAATGTACACCTCCTGCAATATTCAGACTAATATCATCCCCTCGGCCCCTGGATATTAGGATCAATATCACAGGGGTGGTGGGCACCCCAGGCGAAATTGGATGAAATATCGTCCTCTCCACCTTTGGATGTTAGGGACAGTATCACGGGGGAGGTCTCCGCCCCCTGCGATATTGGGAGTCCTATCATCCGCTCCCAACCAGGATATTAGAAACAAGATGACCGTAGGGATGGATATCCCACCGCGATATTTTCAATAATGTCACCCTCTACCCCCTGGCTACTAGGAGTCACATCATAGAGGGGTGTACACTTTCTGCGATACTGGGAGTCATATCCTCTCCCCCAAGGATATCGGGAACAGTTTTATTAATTACTAATATTAATAAATACAATAACAATTAATAGTAATCATCGATATTAATAATTACAGTAGAGAGAGTAAAGCTTAATGTGGATTAAAAATATTAATGATTACTATTAATTAATAGCAATATCACTATTAATTATAAAATAATGATATCAATAATGAATGTTCCCGAAATCAATCATAAGTGATGTTGGTAATAAAACAATGATAAATATTAAGATTAATAACTAATATTAAAAATGAGGATTAATAGTAATAATTCTAATCATGCATAATCCTCTCTTTAAAATAATCATAAATGATTAATAACGTTATACTATGAATTAACATTACCATTGATAGTTATTAATGAGACTGATGTTTAATAATTCACAATATTATGTCTCCTAATACCGCAGGAGGTGTACACCTGCCTGTGATATTGTTCCTATTATCCAGGGATGGAGAGCATGATATTAGTTTTAATATCGCAGTAGGTGTACACTCACCCTGTGACACGGATCCTAATATCCAGCGGGTAGAGTATGACATGACTGCAACATAGCAATGAATGTACAGCCACCCGGTGATATTGCTCCTAACATTCACGGAAGAAGCGTATGACGTTACCCCCAATATCGCAGGGAGTGTCCACCCCTTCTGTGATATTGTTCCTAGTATCCCGAGGGGGAGAGGATGATAATAATTCCAGCATCGCAGGCTGTGTTCACCCACTCTGTGATATTGTTATTAATATCCTGAAAGGGAGAGGATGATGTTACTCCCCATAATAGATAGATATTCTTCCCCATAATAGGGCGGGAGGTGAACATCCACCCTGTGATATTCCTCCTAATATTCAGAGGCCGAGAGGTTGATATTACCCCCAATATCACAGGAAGTGTACAAGCCCGTGTGAGATGGTCCTTAATAATATTCCAAGGCGGAGGGGGTGATATGACTACATGTATCGCAGAAAGTGTACACCCCCCAGGGATATGGTTCCCATGATCCTGGACAGAAGGGGCTGATATTACTTTAAATATCCCAGAAGGTGGACACGCCCCCACTGAAATTGCTTCTAATTGCAACGTGGGAGAGGAGGACGTGACACCCAATATAGCATGAAGTGGAAACACCCTTGGGATACAGTTGTTAATCTTCAGGGAGGAACAGAATGATATAACTCGAATACAGACGGGTGTACGTCCTCTGTACAAAGCCGGTGAACACCCGTCTGTGCAATAGTTGATAATTTCCAGAGGGGGAGATGACATTAGTCACAATATGGTAAACAGGCTGTGAGTCCACCGCGGGTCCTAAGAGCCAGGGGGGGAGAGGGGCTGGCTCTCAGTCCCCGCCTCGCGGGGGGCGCCTCGCCCCCCTGCCTCTGGCGCCCTGCATATTACGAAAAATATCACAGAGTGGGTGTACACCTCCTGCGATATGGGGGATAATATCATCTTTTCTTCTTCTGGATAGTAGGAACAACATCACACGGGTTTGTACACTTTCTCTGATATTGGGAGTAATATCAACCTCTCTGCCTTGGAATATTAAGAACAATATCACAGAATGGATGTACACCCCCTGCGATATTGGGAGTAATAGCAGCCTCTCCTCTCCGTGGATATTCAGAATCATATCCCAGGGTGGCTGTACACCTCCTGCCCTATCGGGGGTCATAGCGTCCTCTCCCTTCCTGGCCATTGGGAAGAATGTCACTGCGTGGGTGTACACTGCTTGCGTTATTGAGAGTGATATCACCCGTCCCCCCCCGGATATTAGGAACAATATCACCGAAGGGGTGTACTCTTCCTGAGATTCTGGGAGTATTAGCGTTCTCTTCTTCCGTGAATATTCAGAGCAATATCACCGGGTGGATGTACACCCACTACTCTATTGGGAGTGACGTCATACTCCACCCGCTGGAGATTCTATTCGGATCAATATCGGCAGGTGGGTGTACACCTATTGCGATATTGAAAGTAATCCCATGCTCTCTCCCTCCCTGGACATTGGGAACACTATCGCAGGTGGGGGTACACCCACTGCGGTATTAGGAGTCATATTAGTATTACTTGCTACTCATTTATGATTCACATTAATATGAATTACCAATATTAATGTTAAGAAATAATTGCTAATAAAATTTTTCGGGTTATTAATATTAATATTAATTATTAGTAGCTAATATTACTGTGTTCTACTGAATATGATCAGTCCCAGTTATTAATATCAGGTGTTATTAATAGTTAATATTAATAATTTATTGTTATCGTCAGTATGACTCTTGAATATTAATTATCATTATTATCGGTATTGATTTTAAAAATTATACGATCCGTTATTAATATTGATAATTATTAATATCAATTATTAATTGATATTATTAATTGTGATAAGTAATATTGCGACCTTCCTCACAGTATTATTGGGAGTCATATCATCCTGTGGCCCTGACTAGAGAAGTCATTTCTCTTTCTGTCTCCTGTCTCTGAAGAGGAGGAGGAAGTAAAAGTTGAAAACCAAGAGGATTGAAGTCAGTGGCAAGACCAGCCGCTGCCACTGATGAGCCGGCCTGAGGTGAAAAGATGAACCCCCCCTCCCCCACTCTAAGCACATGTGCTCTGAATCCATCAGGACCCGTTCACGTGGAACCTCTTAGAGCTGTAAGCCCTGAGAAAAGGCCTAGGAAGTCTGTCTTCCTTCGGGGCGCTTGGCTCTTAAGATTCGAGTCTGCCGATGACCCCGGCCGATTAAAAGCAACCTCTTCCTTCTTGAATCCAGCGTCTGAGGGGTTTCCTAAGCGGCTCGTCCTGCTCCACTTTTTGGTTCACGTGACCGGGAATCCTACCTGGGCCGCGGCGGTGAGAGCGCCGACTCCTAACCAGCAGACCACCGGGGAACTTCAAACTTTGTGGGCAATAGATTGCCCAACATTAGAAGTGGGTTGGCCGTCAGAAGGAAGCCTGGACAGGTCCCTTGTTTCTCAAGTGTGGCACAAGGTAACTGGGAAAGGATACCTAGACCGCTTCCCATACATAGACACTTGGTGACAGCTGGCGCTAGACCCCCCACAGTGGCTAAGAGGGCAGGCAGCAGCAATACTAGTAGCCAAGGGACAGACAGCTAAGGAGGGATCCCGCTCCACCCACCCAGGGAAATCAACTCCTCAAGTTCTGTTCGACCCAACGTCAGAAGATCCATTGCAGGAGATGGCACCAGTGATCCCAGTGGTGCCCTCCCCTTACCAGGGAAAGAGGCTCCCCACTCTTGAGCCCACAGTGCTTGCGCCTCCGCAAGACAAGCGTATCCCTAGGCCACCCAGAGGAGACAAGAGAAGAGGTGAGGCCTCGGGAGAAAGCCCTCCCTTGACAGCTCGCTGACGACCCAAAACGGGGATACAAAGGCCCCTGACAGAGCAGCGGTATACTGGGATAGATGAGGATGGTCACGTGGTGGAGAGGCGTGTTTTTCTCTACCAGCCCTTCACCTGTGCCGACCTTCTCAACTGGAAAAACCATACCCCGTCCTATACCGAAAAGCCACAAGCTCGAATTGATTTGCTCCCAACTATTATCCAGACCCACAACCCCACCTGGGCTAATTGCCACCGGTTGCTCATGTTCCTCTTTCACAGAGATGAAACGCGGAGAGTGCTCCTAGCAGCAACTAAGTGGCTAGAGGAACATGCACCAGCTGATTATCAAAACCCCCAAGAGTATGGAAGGACCCAGTTACCAGGAACCGGCCCCCAGTGGGACCCAAATGAAAGACAGGATATGCAAAGGCTAAACCGAGACAGGGAAGCTCTCTTGGAAGCATTCAAGAGGGGAGCTCAGAAGGCCACAAACGTTATCAAGGTCTCTGAGGTCATTCGGGGTAAAGAAGAAAGTCCAGCACAATTCTATGAGAGATTGTGTGAGGCCTATCGTATGTATACTCCCTTTGATCCCGATAGCCCTGAAAATCAGCACATGCTTCACATGGCTTGAGTCCGTCAAAGCGCAGAAGACATGAGAAGAAAACTGCAGAAACAGGCTGGGCTTGCAGGGACGAATACATCACAATTATTAGAAAGAGCTAAGCAGGTGTTTGTAAACAGGGACGCAGTAAGCCGTAAGGAACACCGCACAGAGAATGAACGTCAGGCCCGGCGAGACGCCGACCTGCCTGCTACCTGCAGGAATCAGAGGGGTCCCCCCAAAGAGGCAAGGGAAGGGGGGCCCTGGGAAGGAAACTCAGCTTGGCTGTCAGAGTTGGCAGCGTAACCAGTGTGCTTATTGTAAAGAAATAGGACATTGGAAGAACAAATGCCCTCAGCTTAAAAGAAAACAAGGTGACTCAGAGCAGGTGGCCCCGGACAAGGAGGAAGGGGCCCTGCTCAACCTGGCAGAAGGGTTCTTGGACTGAGGGAGAGCGGGCTCAAGTGTCCCCAAAGAGCCTATGGTCAGAATGACAGTCGGGGGGGTAGAGGCGTTGATTTTCTTTTTTTTTTTTTTTTTTTTGAGATGGAGTCTCGCTCTTTCACCCAGGCTGGAGTGCAGTGGCGTGATCTCGGCTCACTGCAGGCTCCGCCCCCCGGGGTTCACGCCATTCTCCTGCCTCAGCCTCCCGCGTAGCTGGGACTACAGGCACCTGCCACCTCGCCCGGCTAATTTTTGTATTTTTAGTAGAGACGGGGTTTCACCGTGTTAGGCAGGAAGGTCTCGATCTCCTGACCTCGTGATCCGCCCACCTCAGCCTCCCAAAGTGCTGGGATTACAGGCGTGAGCCACCGCGCCCGGCCAAGGCATTGATTTTCTCATAGATACCGGTCCTGGACATTCGCTAGTAACCGCCCCGGTCGCCCCCTTCTCCAGAAAGACTATTGACATCATCGGAGCCATGGGGGTTTTAGCAAAGCAAGCTTTCTGCTTGCCTGGGACTTGCACTGTAGGAGGACACACAGTGACTCATCAGTTTTTGTCCATGCCTGACAGTCCCTTGCCCTTGTTGGGGAGGGACTCGCTTGGACTTGCACTGTAGGAGGACACACAGTGACTCATCAGTTTTTGTCCATGCCTGACTGTCCCTTGCCCTTGTTGGGGAGGGACTCGCTTAACAAGCTGAGAGCCACTGGGTCTTTGACAGAGCACGGCTCTTTGCTGCTAAAGCTACCCGGAACGGGAGTCACTATGACCCTTACGGTCCCCGGAGAGGAGGAATGGAGACTTTTCTTCACTGAGCCGGGCCAAGAGAGAAGACCAGCTCCGGCTAAGCGGTGGCCAAGAGTAGGGGCAGAAGATAACCCTCCAGGGTTGATATGGGGAGTAATATCATCCTCTCCCTGTTGGGATATTCGGAACCATATCCCGGGGGGTGTCCACCCTCTGCGATATTGGGAGTAATGTCATCCTCTGTTTCCTTGGATATCAGACACAATATCACAAAAAGGTGTACACCCCCTGCGATACTGGGAGTAATATCATACTCCCCTTCCCTGGATATTAGAAAACAATATCATCAGGGCTGAACACCCCCTGCGATAATGGGAGTAATATTTTCTTTTTTTTGTTCTTTTCTTTTTCTTTTTCTTTCTTTCTTTTCTTTTTCTTGAGACAGAGTTTCACTCTTGTTGCCCAGGCTGGGGTGCGATGGCACGATCTCGGCTCACTGCAACCTCCGCCTCCCGTATTCAGGGGATTCTCCTGTCTCAGCCTTCCGAGTAGCTGGGATTACAGGCATGTGCTACCACACCCCGTTCAGTTTTCTTTTTCTTTTTTTCTTTTTTGTATTTTTAGTAGAGACATTGTTTCTCCATACTGGTCAGGCTGGTCTTCAACTCCCAACCTCAGGTGATCCGCCCGCTTCGGCCTCCTAACGTGCTGGGATTACAGGCGTGAGCGACGGTGCCCATCCACCACTTAGCATTTTCATTTTACATTTGTTGAAGTCACAGATCTCTACACACATTGATTGCTGCTTTATTCTACACTTACATATAAATAAAATGGGAAATAGAAAAGAATAAAATGGGCACAGTATCCCTAAAGTTTCACATTCTGAGACATTTTAAGAATATTTGATTTTTAGAATTTTGTTTCAATGAAGAAACTGTGGTATACGCACACTATCCGGTATTATCCAGCCTAAAAAGGCATAAAATCCTCTCCACTGCAGAAAAAATGGATGAGACTGCAGGGTCTGCAGGTTAAGTGAAGTACGGCGGGCACAGAATGACAAATATTACATGTCCTCACTTAGATGTGGGAACAAAAAAGAAAATCTTGGCCAGATGTGGTGGCTCAGGTCTGTAATCCCAGCACTTTGGGAGGCCGAGTCGCACGGATCACTTGAGGCCAGGAGTTGGAGACCCGCCTGGCCAGCACGGTGAAACCCCGTCTCTACTAATAACACAAACATTTAGCCGGGCGTGGTGACGCGTGCCTGTAGTCTCAGCTACTCAGAAGGCTGAGGCCCAAGAAGCGCTTGAACTCGGGAGGCGGAGGTTGCAGTGAGCCCGGATTGTGCCTGTTTACTCCAACCTGGGCAACAGAAAGAGACTCCATCACACACCTACACACAAAGGGAATCTCAGGAAGTTGGAGAGTACAGAGGGGGTTAGCAGACGCCAGGAAGAAAAGGGGTGGGATGGGAAATGAAGAGAAGTGGATAATCGGGTCCCAAAATACAGAAAGATGGAATCGGTGAGTTCTAGTGTTCGACAGTACAGTATGAAAACTTGAGTTCACAAGAATTTCTTGTCTATTTCCAGAGGCTTTGGTAAGAAGCTTCCTAACTTTCTCATTATGCTGGTTTTGAAGCTCTTCTCCTTCTGCTCTTGAAATCGTGCTGGTTTTTGTTTTTTTTGTTTTGAGATGCAGTTTCGCTCTTGTTGCCCAGGCTGGAGCGTAATGGTGCAATCTTGGCTCACCGCAACCTCTGCCTCCTGGGTTCAAGCGATTCTCCTGCCTCCACCTCCCGAGCAGGTGGGATTACAGGCATGCGCCAGCACGCCCAGCTAATGTTGTATTTGTTGTAGAGACGGGGGTTTCTCCCTGTCGGTCAGGCTGGTCTTGAACTCCTGACCTCAGGTGACCCGCCCGCCTCGGCCTCCCAAAGTGCTGGGATTACAGGCGCGAGCGACTGCGCCCGGCCCATGCTGTATCCTTATCTGTTGTCGCTTGTTGTTTGTTTGTTTTTGAGCCCAGAAATAACTTCTCACCTCTACGTTCAAATGATTTTTCACATGAGTGCTAAGAAAGCTCATTGGTGGAAAAGCAGCCTTTTCAAGAAATGGTGTTGGAGGAACTTGACTTCCACGCGCAGAAGAATGAAGGTGGACCCTATGTCACACCAGGTGCAAAACTTAACACAAACTGGACCAAAGACCTAACCCCAAGTGCTAAAAGTATCATATGCCTAAAAGAAAACATTGGCCACACTTTCATGATGTCAGATTGGGCAATGCTTTCTGGGATATGACACCAAAAGCATAGGCAACAAAAGAAAATTACATTCCTTGGATTCCATCTAAATGACAGACACTTTTGTGCAGCAAAAACCACTGTGAACTCAGTAAAAAGATAACCCATGGATTAGGAAAAATATTTGAAAATCATATCTCTGAAAAGAGGATGATATCCGTCGTATATCAAGAACAGCTAGAACTAAACAACGAGAAACCCAAAGCGTCCCATTAACAATGGTCAGAAGACCCGAGTAGACATGTCCCTAAAGGAGATACAGCAATGGCCAATAAGCATCTAAAATGATGTTCAAAATCACTAATCGTAGGGAAGGGCAAATGAAACCAAGAATGTGACACCACACATTAGGATGGATATGATAAACAATCAAGCATTGGTGAGACTAGAGGGAAGTAGGAATGCTCGAATATGATTGGAGGGAATGTAAAACCGTGAAGGAACGGGGAAAATAGTATGGCGTGTACTGGAAACATCAGAAACAGAATGATCAGATGTTCCCGCAGTTGCATTTGTGGGTACCTACCAAAAAGAATTAGAAACCAGGAATGGAAGAGAGATTTGTGCACCCATGTTCATAGCAGCATTATTCACAACAGCCAAAATGTGGAAGCACCCCAAGGGTTCGTGGACAGATGAATGAAAAAGCACACTGCAGTTCATTCATACAATGGAAGACTATTCAGCCTTCAAAAGGCAGGCACTTCTGGCCGGGGCGGTGGCTCACGCCTGTAATCCCAGCATCTTGGAAGACCGAGGTGGGCGGATCACCTGAGGTCAGGAGTTCAAGACCAGCCTGGCCATCTTGGTGAAACCCTGTCTCTACTGAAAATGCAAAAAATTAGCCGGGCGCGGTGGCTCAAGCCTGTCATCCCAGCACTTTGGGAGGCCGAGGCTGGCGGATCACGAGGTCAGGAGATCGAGACCATCCTGGCTAACACGGTGAAACCCCGTCTCTCCTAAAAATACAAAAAAATTAGCCGGTCGTGGTGGCGGGTGGCTGTAGTCTCAGCTACTTGGGAGGCTGAGGCAGGAGAATGGTGTGAACCTGGGAGGCGGAGCTTGCAGTGAGCCAAGATCGTGCCACTGCACTCCAGCCTGGGCGACAGAGCAAGACTCCGTCTCAAAAAGAAAAAAAAAAAAGACAATGCAAAAAATTAGCCCAGCGTGGTGGCGTGTGCCTATAGTCCCAGCTACTCGGGAGGCTGAGGCACAAGAATCGCTTCAACCCGGGAAGCGGAGGTTGCAGTGAGCCCAGATTGTGCCACTGCACTCCAGCCTGTGCGACAGTGAGACTCCATGTAAACACAAAACAAAACCAAAAAACAAAACCAGACAGGCGCTTCTGACACAGGCTGCAACATGGATGAACCTTGAAGACATTATCGTCAGTGAAATAAAGAAATCTCAAAAGGATAAACACGACCAGGCTCAGTGGCTCACACCTGTAACCCCAGCGCTTTGGGTGGCTGAGGCAGGCGGATCCCCTAAGGTCAGGAGTTCGAGAGCAGCCTGGCCAATATGCTGAAAGCTCGTCTCTGTTAAAAATACAAAAATTAGCTGGGCGTGGGTGCGCACGCTTGTAATCCCAGCTACTCGGGAGACTGGGGCACAAGAATCGCTTGAACCCACGATGTGGAGGTTGCAGTCAGCCGAGATCACGCCACTGCACTACAGCCTGCCTGGGCGACAGAGAAAGACTCTGTCTCCAAAAAAAAAAAAAAAAAAAAAAACAGGAAAACAAATTCAACACGGTATGATTCCACTTCTATCAAGTGCCTAGAGTAGTTAAATTCATAGAGTTGCAAATCAGAATGGTGGCCCCCGGGGTGGGCGAGAGAGAGGAATGGAGAGTTTGGTGAAGGGGTGCCATTTCCATTTTGAAAGATAAAACTGTTCTGAAGATGACGGCAGTGATGGTTGCTAAACAATGTAAAGGTACTTAATGTCATTCAACTGTCAACTGAAAAATAGTGGAAATTGTCAATGTTTATACCGGCCATTCTAGATGAAATCATATCTATTTACAACTTTTAGTATTGATACGTGGTATATTTTCCCATAATAAAAGATGAAAATGAAAGCAGTTGGATCTTTAGAAAGAAAAGAAAGAAGCGAAGAATACACGCAAGCTTCCTCCTGATTACAGGAAGAGCCCCAAAGCTTCTATGGACACTCCCTTTTCTCTTCTTCTTCCTGCAGTCTTATGAGGAAATCTTTAGAGATTGGGGAGCTTGGGCGACTTTGGCTAATGAGGAGCTCTGTGCCTTGAGCCCCCCCAGGCCATAGAATAGTCACTACTCAGTCTGTGCCTCCAGCCCTGCAGTCTGAGGTTCCAGTCCTGGGGGCTCCACACCCGTCACCTGTATCAGGAGGCTCATGTCTCACCCTGTCTTCTTGCCAGCCTTGAGGACGAAGTCTGAGCCTCCATCGTGCACCACGCAGGGAGGACAGTGGACCTGTTCTCCGCGGTCATGGCCCGGCAGGGGGGAAGGGCAGTTCAGCTGAGGGACGTTCGGGAGCCTCGCTTTGTTTCCTCATCCTCAGGACAAACAGGACAGTGCGGTGGGCAGATGGGAGGAGACCAAGCTGCAACCTGTCAGCTCAGCAGACTGTGGAGTTTCTGTTCTTGCTTGTGGTGAGGGGGCCTCAGAAATCTTATTCAAACTTTTGCCTTCCTCCCCCACTGAGTTGTCCTTTTCATAGACACCTCACCCAAGATAGCAGGGAATGAGTCCCTCTAAACTATTCGCTACGAACAACAAAGATGATGAAGGTGATGATGAGGATAAAGAGGATGAAGACAGACACCAGGGCATCATGAACCCTCACTGAGGGCTTCCTAAAGGCCAGGCTCTGAGCTCTGTGCTCTATGCAGCTTGTTTCATTTCATCTGCGTAGTTTCCCAGTTACGAGTGCACATTTCATGATGATTTTATGGACTAGAGAAGGAGCAACGCATTTTCATAGGACTTGTACCAGATCACGAAGTCAAAAAGGGTGAAGTCCAATTTGAACCAGGCAGTCTAAGTCCGGACACATGGCATTTGGCCGATCCTCTCCCTGCATCCAACCTGCCCTCTCAAATCCTTCTCACTCAGGCCGATGCCCCTGCTCACTGTGCCCTTCCCTTTGGGGGTTCCTTGTAGACCACAGCTAGACCAGTGGGTGCCACAATCACTGTGTCAAGTAGAGAAAGGGCAGCTGAGATCACATCAAAGGTTCCAGAAAGAATGGGCACAGGATCATTCGGGACGCATCTCTCCCTTGCCCCTGTTCCTGGCTTTCCTTACAGCTCTCGACTGCCTCAAAGGAGTCATCGATTCGGAGTTTGGCTTCCTTTCCTACTGAGGAAGCTGGAAAGCGTTTCAAAAAATGCTCCTCAGACTTGCCCGTGGTTACGACCTCTGAGCTCTGCTTACAACTTTTGGAAGCTGGGCGCGGTGGCTCACGCCTCTAATCCTAGCACTTTGGGAGGCTGAGGCAGGCGAATCACAAGGTCAGGTGTTCGAGACCAGCCTGGACCACACGGGGAAACCCCGTCTCTACTAAAAATAGAAAAAAAGGAGCCGGGCGTAGTGGTGGGCGCCTATCCTCTCAGCTTCTCGGCAGGCTGAGGCAGGAGAATAGCTTGAACCTGGGATGCGGAGGCTGCAGTGAGCCGAGATCACTCCACTGCACTCCAGCCTGGGCCACAGAACGAGACTCTGTCTCAAAAAAGCAAAAACAAAAACAAAACCCAAACCACAACTTTTTGAGAGTTGGAAGACCATGAAGTAGAGTACCCGAGACTTAGAGTCTGGCCATGAATTTGGAATACCACCCTTTCTACTTCTCTGTATGGCAGGCGGTGAGATGTCCATCCTCTGAGACTCAGCACTCTCATCTGAGCTGATTTCTAGGTGATCTAATGGAAGCGAGCGATGATGAAACCGATCGTGGGTGCCCGCTGCGTGATCTTTCTGTGATGGCTGCGGAAAGTCAAGGCAAAGTGAATCTCCCATACACTCGTTACTATTTTAAGCTTCAACTCCATACAGTTCAACGGAAATATCCCCTGACCTGAAGTTCCAGTTTCCCTGCATTCCAGACAGGACATTTTCTTCTGTCCTTATCTCAGTAAGTACTGAGTATTGTGAGAGGAACAAGTGAGTCTCTTTTGTTTCTGATTCCCCAGAGCCTGTATCTTGCTTGGCACAGAAGAGGTAGCAAAAGTCAAAATCTATGTTAATTCTTGAATTGACACTTCCTTGGTTCACAACAATTGGCTGTCATCAGTCTGACTTCGACTTACTTGATTCTTTTTGTTTTTTGTGTTTTGAGACGGAGTTTTGCTCCCGTTGCCCAGGATGGAGTGCAGTGGTGTGATCTCGGCTCACCGTAGCCTCTGCCTCCCAGGTTCAAGCCATTCTCCTGCCTCAGCCTCACGAGTATTTGGGGCTACAGGCGCCCGCCGCCATACCGGGAGAAGTTTTTGTATTTTTAGTAGAGGCGGGGTTTCACCATGTTGGCCAGCATGGTCATGATCCCCTGACCCCGTGATCTGCCCTCCTTGGCCTTCCAAAGTGCTAGGATTACAGGCGTGAGCCACCGCGTCCGGCCGAACTTTCTGATGAAAACTCTAAGTCCACCTAAGCTAAAGACAGGAGTTGTAGCTGACGTGAATTTTCAAAGAAGAACTATTTTCTGCTTATGAACTATCAGTTTTCATTTCATTTCCAGCTGACATGTTCTCAGCTCTTGTTGCCCAGGCTGGAGTGCAATGGCTCGATCTCGGCTCACCGCAACCTCCGCCTCCCAGGTTCAAGCAATTCTCCTGCCTCAGCCTCCCGAGTAGCTGAGATTACGGGCATGCACCATTACGCCCGGCTAATTTTGTATTTTTAGTAGAGACGGGGTTTCCCCACGTTGAGGCTTGTCTCGAACTCCTGACCTCAGGTGAACCGCCCGCCTCAGCCTCCCAAAGTGCTGGGATTACAGGCGTGAGCCACCGCGCCCCGTCTGGTCTCAGCTGCTATACAGTGTTTATAAATGTTCTTAATCAAGGGAATTTGTATCGATCTAGTAGAATAAAATAAAATATTTGAGTTCTTAATTTCCTTTAATTAGGATAACCTTTTTCTTCAAGTGAAGAGAACGGCTTTGTTACGTATTTTTCTTCGGACAAGATAGGCTGTATTTTCTAGCAGTTACGCATTTGTTATATATAATGATCTGGTTCTTGGAACATTCTTGAATCTAGTGTCTCTAAGGCAGGCGTGTACAGCAAGAAGTGAAGAACACAGAAATCAATGATGAAAGCATTAGAAGACAAGTGAGTTTGTCAGAACTGCAAAATATTGCTGAGCGTGGATTGCTCTGAAATCTGAAAACATTACTTGTGAATTGCTTCTATCCAAAATGCAGACACAATGCCGCATGTTGGTTTACTTGTTTCCCATTTTTCAACCCCCTTTTCTAGGTAAAAGGTGTCCAGACCATGCAGACCCACAGAATCGAACCGATGTCTCTAGATTCCTCCTCCTAGAACTCTCAGGGGATCCAGAACTGCAGCCGACCCTCGCCGGGCTGTTCCTGTCCATGTGCCTGGTCACGGTCCTGGGGAACCTGCTCAGCATCCTGGCCATCAGCCCTGACTCCCACCTCCACACCCCCATGTACTTCTTCCTCTCCAACCTGTCCTCGCCTGACATGGGTTTCACCTCCACCACGGTCCCCGAGATGATTGTGGACATCCAATCTCACAGCAGAGTCATCTCCTAGGCAGGCCGCCTGACTCAGATGTCTCTGTTTGCCATTTTTCGAAGCATGGAAGAGAGACACGCTCCTGAGTGTGATGGCCTATGACCGGTTTGTAGCCATCTGTCACCCTCTATATCATTCGGCCATCATGAACCCGTGTTTCTGTGGCTTCCTAGTTTGGTTGTCTTTTTTTTTTTTTTTTTTTTCTTCTCAGTCTTCTAGACTCCCAGCTGCACAACTTCATTGCCTTGGTAACGACCTGCTTCAAGGGTGCGGAAATTCCTGATTTCTTCTGTGACCCTTCTCAACTCCACCATCTTGCATGTTGTGACACCTTCACCAATAACATAATCATGTATTTTCCTGCTGCCGTATTTGGGTTCCTTCCCATCTCGGGGACCCTGTCCTCTTACTATAAAATGGTTTCCTCCATTCTGAGGCTGTCATCGTCAGGTGGGAAGTATAAAGCCTTCTCCACCTGTGGGTCTCACCTGTCAGTTGTTTGCTGGGTTTATGGAAGAGGCGTTGGAGGGGACCTCAGTTCAGATGTGTCCTCTTCCCCCAGAAAGGTTGCAGTGGCCTCGGTGATGTACACGGTGGTCACCCCCATGCTGAACCCCTTCGTCCACAGCCTGAGAAACAGGGATATTAAAGGTGTCCTGCAGCGGCCACACGGCAGCACGGTCCAATCTCCATATCTTTTTATCTGTTCCATTCCTTCTGTAGTGTGGGTTAAAAAAGGCAGTCAGGTCAAATAAGAATGATAACACAAGGTGAACACCCACTGTGACATTAGGAGTAATACCTCCTTAGGATATAAAAAACACTGTCACAGAGTATACACACGAGGGGTCCACCCACTGTGATATTAGAAGCAATATCTCCCTATAATATGAAGAACAATATCACAGGGTGATTTTATTCCCGATGTTGGTAATAAAACAATGATAAATATTAAGATTAATAACTAATATTAAAAATGGCATTAATAGTAATAATGCTAATCATGCATAATCCTCTCTTTAAAATAATCATTAATGATTAATAACGTTATACTATGAATTAATATTACCATTGATAGTTATTAATGAGACTGATGTTTAATAATTCACAATATTATGACTCCTAATACCGCAGGAGGTGTACACTTGCCTGTGATATTGTTCCTAATATCCAGGGATGGAGAGCATGATATTAGTTTTAATATCGCAGTAGGTGTACACTCACCCTGTGACACTGATCCTAATATCCAGCGGGTAGAGTATGACATGACTGCAACATAGCAATGAATGTACAGCCACCCGGAGATATTGCTCCTAACATTCAGGGAAGAAGCGTATGACGTTACTCCCAATATCGCAGGGAGTGTCCACCCCTTCTGTGATATTGTTCCTAGTATCCCGATGGGGAGAGGATGATAATAATTCCAGCATCGCAGGCTGTGTTCACCCACTCTGTGATATTGTTATTAATATCGCAGGGAGTAGAAACACCCCTGTGATACTGTTGTTAATCTTCAGGGAGGAAGAGGATGATGTTACTCGAATACAGACGGGTGTACGTCCTCTGTAGAAAGCCGGTGTACACCCGTCTGTGCAATAGTTGATAATTTCCAGAGGGGAAGATGATATTAGTCACAATATGGTAAACAGGCTGTGAGTCCACCGCGGGTCCTAAGAGCCAGAGGGGCAGAGGGGCTGGCTCTCAGTCCCCACCTCGCGGGGGGCGCCTCGCCCCTCTGCCTCTCCCGCCCTGCATATTACGAAAAATATCACAGAGTGGGTGTACACCTCCTGCGATATGGGGGGTGATATCATCTTTTCTTCTTTTGGATAGTAGGAACAATATCACACGGGTTTGTACACTTTCTGTGATATTGGGAGTAATATCAACCTCTCTGCCTTGGAATATTAAGAACAATGTCACAGAATGGATGTACACCCCCTGCGATATTGGGAGTAATAGCAGCCTCTCCTCTCCGTGGATGTTCGGAGTCATATCCCAGGGTGGCTGGACACCTCCTGCTGTATGCGCCCTATTTGTAGTCTTTTATCCCTCGCCCCCCTCCCTATTAAATAATAGACAAAAAATAATGGGTTTAGAATAAATGAGTTCAAACAAATTGTCAAACATATGTGGGAAAATTGGAATCAGTTTCTGAGGAAAAGCAAAAAACTCAACAGAAATGCTCATAAAGCATCATCCCTTCATGGCTAGAGCTGCCAGGACACCAGAACACCAAAATCAGCTAGGGAAATTTTGTAGAAGTCCTAGATGTACTAATTGTTCTGTGAATACACAGAGATGTGATTATAACTGTTGCCTGCATGTAGAGTAAAGATGAGAAGGGATTGGTCATGGTGGCAGCTACCTCAGGTGTTACAAGGCAGACGTGGTTCCAGAACAGTATGTGTCAGGGCAGAGGGGTCCTCGGAGTCTATTAGAAGCTGGTCATGGCACAGACATTGTAAGTCAGATGGTCTCATTACTTTCGATGACGAAACCAAAATTGCTTTTGCATCAGCCTAATACAACGGCCTGGCAAGAGCACAGGAAAAGTCCCTGTGGTGTTAGATGGGGACCTCTGATGCAGCACAATTCCTTCATCCCCTTCTCCAAAACTCCCTCTTCCAATTCCACTGAAGAGAAAATCTGATGGAAGTCTGGTGTAGGCAGGCTCAGATATATCTACCACTATAGATAGTAGAGGTGACTCACAAATCCAAGCCTATCAAATACATCACTAACAAATTACATGTTTAATTTTTTTTTGAAATTAGGGATCATGATATGAAAGTTATCAGAATCAAAACTGTCACTAATGTTTAAAAGGAAAAGAAAAAACCTGGACAAATAGATTCAGAGAAGGCCTTGAAGAGAGGGTTCTCATGCTTCTAGGCCTGATAACAAAAACTATCACAAAATACCACAAAAACCACAACCTTGCACAAAAGCCATAGCAACCTTACACGAAATACACTTCTGTGAGGACATCTATCCAGCAACCACCTGCCCAACCTTCAACTGACATCGACCTTGTTGTTGATCTGTATATTTGAAGGTAACTATATCGAAACAATTACATAAGCCTCTTCATTTTCCCTTTATTTGTTTCTACTCCCCCATGCTTCCAGGTTGATCGTTTTTCTGTTGAAGACCTTGTCTTCCTTCACCATTTGAATCTACATAGTTTCTTTTGTCAGGCATGTTCCCATTGCAATGTCCTCCTCCCTAAGTTGTGTCTTTTTCCATCAGAGAGCCTTTCTCTGTTTTCCAGGTTTACAATGAGAAGGGCTCTAAAGCATTTTTGTAAAATTTTTACTGTCTTCTTAGGAACAAATCACTGACTTACAGTATTGATATTGACTTATTTACATTTCTGGGGATGAGGAATTAAAGATTTCACAAATTTTCTTTTTGAGAAGATCCAAGTTTTCACGTGAGCAAAACTGAATATGTAAATTGATATGTAAATTATGCTGCATATAATATAGTCAAATGTTTACTTGTATTTAATTTGTTTCACATGAATATTGCATATGTGAGATAATATACTAAGAAATTATCACATTTAATGAAATGCTTTAATCAAATTCCCGATTGAATTTTTGATATCAATATCTTTTTCATTATTTAATCCATCTTTAGAGTGAACAGGGCTGTCTAGGCCAAAGTTCTCACTTCTATCTACATTGTCTGAGTTACAGAACTTTTTGAATTTATTATGTTGTCACAGGAAGTTTCCTATTGCTTGTTTAAAGGAGTCTCTCTCAATATGATGCAGAATCCAAAAGCCCTGAAAGGCGTATATCCTGAGTTTCTGTTACCGGAGGCAAAGGTTGCCAATTCTTGTAGATCCTGCTACAGTTAAACTTCATTTAAGTAATCATTAAAAGCTGCATTTATTCCCTCACTTGAAATTGTGATTTCACACTATTAGGACTAATTCTCTAAGTCTTTGCTAAGTAATGTTCCTCCTTTTCTTGTAGCTTCACTCTGATGATCTCTATATGCAACATCAATTGACATAAAGTACATTCAGGGCAAGAGAGTTTCCTTAAATATTACTTCGTTATTCAAAATAATCACAAAAGCACTCATCGTGGGAAAACTTGTGAGGATTCGTATATAGGGAAATACTTTTTCTGAGGCGAAATTCTGTAAAGAAATTCACCTTAATTTGAATATATATGGGAAAATAACCTTGTTCACTAGTAGTCTATATTCACTGTTTTCTTTCCTCATAGACCAGCCAGTTCACTATTATTCTCCAAATGATGTGTGCCTCAGTAGAGTCTAGGCTATCTACATACCTAATTTTTCCCACAAATTACTGTTTTGAATTGCACTGAATTCATTTCAAGGGGATGTCATTTATAAACAGTGCAAATATATACTGCACAAGGGATCTTAGAAATCATATGCATGGTTTGATCCATAAGCTCATATGGGCGTGCAATGTCAACTTTTTTCATGTTTTTTTAAACCCACTTAAATTCTATTTTAAGCCACCATCTGTCTGTGCTCTTAGGGCAGTTAGCCTTAAATCATTTTAAGATGCTCCCCTCTAAGTACTGTGATAGTGATAGAGATGTCACCAGTCAGGTGTCCTAGGAAACCGACTCGGAGTTGGAGATTTGCATGCAAGGAAGTTCAAATGGATATTCCCAACACCTGCGAAGAGTGAAAGCAATAGGATTGGGCAGAGCAGGAAGCTGGCTGGAATGCAATCACTATCATGGCCGCAGCCCGCTCTACAGGGATCTTGGTGAGTTTACCTAATGAGCTCAAATTGGAGCAAGCAAGCCAGGCCATTATATTCCTGTACCAAGCAGTTCTCGGATGTGGGATGCCTTGAGAAGGGACATGAACTTGGATGAAGGAACTTTACTGTGCTGTGAGTGTTGTTGCCAGGAGTCAGCTGTCAACACTCCCAGGAGACGGGGAATTATGCTTTAGTCACTGAGGTGGCACCTAGTGCCAGACCACAGCCTTGTTAAACAGAGCAGGTGGCACCTAGTGCCAGACCACAGCCTTGTTAAACAGAGCCAGAATTTGGAGGATGGATGGTGGGTTTAACATTTGGGGCTTGACATCTTGTCCCCACAAGCTGCTGCTGGCCTATTCCTTGTCCATTTCTGTGTGGCCTGTTTAGGCCCACCGGCTTCCTGCTTCTTCTTTACCATATCTGGAATGCAAAAATCTACTCGTAATTTGGCCCATGGTCCCTTCTGCTTAGACATATCCTTGTAGCTATTTTTTTTAAAGATGACTATGCCTTCTAGAATATTTCTAAGAAACTGCCTAAGTCACCACTGCTACCAAGAGGCCTTTGCTTTTTCCTCTTCTTAACTATGGGAAAGGAAGGTAGGAATGTAGGGAGTATTTTCTAACCTGGAAAAAACTCATTTTACCCTATATAATTTTTGTTAGCGAATTCCTCCTTTGCACTTACTCCACAATCTTTCCAAATTCTCCCAAATGCTCAAGCTTTTAAAAAACAAAAGACAGAAATGATAGCAAGTTATTATTTTTTCCACCAAACCTTTTCTTTCTATTCCTTTACGTCAATGAGCTTAGAATAACTGCTCCTGGAACTGGGAAAGGGACTTGGGAAAAGAAAGAAACAAAAAGCTCTCAAAGTTTAACATCACAAAACATTATAGTGACTGTTATTTTATATTTATTTATTTATTTATTTATTTATTTATTTTTGAGATGGAATCTTGTTCTGCCACCAGGCTGGAGTGCAGTGGTGCAATCTCAGCTCACTGCAACCTCCGCGTCTTGGGTTCAAGCGATTCTCCTGCCTCAGCCTTCTGAGTAGCTGGGACTACAGGCGCCGCCACCACACCCAGCTAATTTTTGTATTTTTAGTAGAGATGGGTTTCACCGTGTTAGCCAGGATGATCTCGATCTCCTGACCTTGTGATCCACCCGCCTCGGCCTCCCAAGGTGCTGGGATTACAGGCGTGAGCCACCGCGCATGGCCTTGTTTTGTAATTTTTACATCATATAACCCCTGCGTTAGACCAAGAGCTTGTAAAAGCCAGAAGACATACACCATTTGTAGTTCAATTAGAGATGTTTACTGATAAAACTGATTCTTCCATCTGAGGGTGGTATTTGTAGTTACAGTAATGTAGATGACAATCTAAGTTATGTTCTATAAACTGTGTCACTGACATCTCAATCTACAGCTAACTTTAATTTTTTAAAAGTAGAGGAGTGGGTTGTATAGGTTTAGAAATACATCCACCAAGCTAGTTAAGTGAGATGGATTCAAGCCTTCAACTCACTGGAATATTTACCAAATTGACTATTCATTATCTAAGGAGCCATATAAACAAGGTACTTTCTAAAATTCAAGATTACGTAAGGTTTTATTTCCTTTTTATGCTGTTATGAATTGGATTGTAGAGGTTGTAAGGTGAAATAAGATTACTTTTACAGTAAAACATACAACACATTGTCACAAGAGGGCAGCCTTTGAACATGAATTGCTTCTCAGGCATCCTTGAAATTTTGAGAGTTACTTTAATTCACACAACTAAATAATGAAACACTACAGAGGATCTAAGAAGATACTTTGACTTATGCATATTGTTACTTTTTTATTACTGCTAGTGGAAGATGTAATCTATAAGGAAGGCAAGGGCTGAATTTGTTTTATGTAAAAAGACAAATTTCTTTGGGTTGTAGCTTTCAAACATCAAGATAGTAGGTCAATGTCTGAATGAGTGTATCAAAGTTCTCACACTAGCACATGTAAATCCACCTCTTATCTACCCAAAATTCTAACCAAGCAAAGGCAAGGTGGAAGAACGAGACAAATGTAAGTGCCTAGGATACATAAATGCCACTGGATTTTATGTTTTTAATTTTCAACCTCCCAAGTTTCACTAAGAGACATGTTATTTGGAGAGGTTGCTAAAGTGTAATTGCATGATGTCTCTGTGTACGGTTGGCCTGGACCTCTCTCTATCCCGTGGTTGCCCTCAACTGGTTAGAGCCACTTCTCTAAAGATCATGCTTATGTACCTGGAGCAGTCCACAGCACTATCAATGTCTGACCTCCACCTTGTTCCAATTAAGATTTCTGTACTCACTGAATTGGAAAACATACCGGTGTTTTCTGCTTGGTCACTTGTGGTTTTACAACACTCTCCCCCTCCCCACCACTGCCCCAGGTGATTTTGATGCCAGCCAAAGTGTGAGAACTACTGGCAGCTGCTGGCAGAGAGCAACAAAGGCCCAAACCCTCTGTGTGATTTCAAGACCCGTATCTGCTTTTCAGCTGTATGTCCTTCTCCTTCTCACAGCTGAGCCCACGCCTCCTCCCTCAGCACTTGCAGGCTATGCTTTCCAGCCTGTGTCCAGCATCAGTCCTGACGTAAGGCACGTGGGGTTTAAGGAGTTCCCTCTTCTGTCTTGTTTCCGCACCATCTCTGACAGTTATATTCTAGTTGTAATCATGGGGCTTCCTCCTTTTGTTTCCAGTCCCATGCTCGTTTTCTCTATCACATTCTACCTTGTAATAACCTAAATCTTCTGGTGGGCAGGCTTCTTCCTCAATCCAATTTGTTTTTATGAGTTCCTGCTTTGGGGATTGGCTTAGTAATCCAGGTATTGCTACTGCCTTGAATGCGGAGACTGCATCCTTCTGTCTGGATTTCTTGAGTTTCTGGATCGTAAACCTTATTAGGGCCCCTTTTTCCTAGAATTGGAGCCTCTACTTTGTTCTTGCTACTTTAGTTCACCCAGAAAGCGCGATCTCTGCCTAAACTTCAAAGTGTTGGCTAGTTTAAATATCCTTTTGTGAGACTTTTGTCTTCCTGAGGGGTGATTTTTTCATCTTACATACAATTGCTAATCTTTTATCTTGAATGTAATTGAAATAGTTTAATCTGTGTTACCAGCAACAAGAACCCCTTTTATGAGATGGAGAAGGCAGGTCAGTCTCATAACATGTGTCCCCCTCTGTGTGTTGAATTTATGTCAGAGCCAGGCTCTTTCCTACCTGATGTCTCTCACCAAATTCCAGTGTTTATGTCCTAGGAGGTGCCCAATAAATTCTAGAGTTGATACAAGCTGTAATTTTAGAGAAATTCGATTAAGTTTCTTAATTTAAGCATAAATTAAGCAAC
Organism: Symphalangus syndactylus; assembly: GCF_028878055.3. Lineage (NCBI taxonomy): Eukaryota > Metazoa > Chordata > Mammalia > Primates > Hylobatidae > Symphalangus > Symphalangus syndactylus. The sequence continues at coordinate 143,971,525 of NC_072429.2, forward strand.
TTAATTGAATTTCTCTAAAATTAAGCCCAAAGCAAGTAGAATTAGATTATATACAACCTAATCAACTTTTTTTTTTTCTGAGGATGACCAAGATTTGGGCTTCAGTGACAACAGTTGTCCCCTAAATATTAATACTCAAAATCTGGAATCACCAGTACAATGTTGAATAGAGGTGATGAACACACACATCCTTTTCTTGTCCTAATCTGTGTGGTTTAAACATTTACGCTTTCACCATTAAATATAATATTGTTTATATGTTTTGTTGTGGATGCTTTCCATCACTTCGAGAAAATTTCTTTTTCTAGCTTGCTGAGAGTTTTTTCTTTTTTTAATCAGCAATAGATATTTCTCCAAATGAAATATCCAAATGACCAACAGGTACATGAAAAAGATGCTCAGCATCACTAATCATCAGGGAAATGCAGATCAAAACCACAGAGATATTGCCTCAAGCCTGTTAGAATGGTCTTACTGAAGAAAAAGATAATGAGTGTTAACAATGGGGAGAAATTGGAACACTTGTACAGTGTTTCTGGGAATGTAAAACTGTGCAGCCTCTATGGAAAGCAGTACGGTGGCTCCTCAAAAAAATTAGGAAAGTAGAACTACTATATGATCTGGCAATCTCACTTCAGGTTATTTATCTGAATGGACTGAAATTGGGATGATTCTCTGATTCTCAGGCTCATTGCAGCATTATTTACACTAATCAAAGTGTGGGAATAAGGTTAATGTCTATTGGCAGATCAATAGATAAAGAAAATATGGTATATTCATGCAACGGAGTATTATTCAGCTTTAAAAACAGAAAGCCCTGCAATATGCAACATGGATGAACCTAGAGGACATTAATGCTAAGTAAAGGAAATCAGTCACAGAAGGACAAACTGTGTGATTCCACGTGTATAAAGTATCTAAGATAGCCAAATTCATTAGAATCACAGATTAGAATGGTGATAGCTCTTTAAGCTGAAATCAGTTTTGCATTCCTGCCTTTTGTAGTTTTGGTATCAGAATTCTGACTCATAAAACAAGTTTGGAATTTCCCCCTTCTTTATTTCTGAAATAATTTAAACATTTTATTTTTTAAATGTTTGAAAGAATTCACCAGCAAAACTCTTTGGATCTGGAGTTTGCTTATTTTTTTATTTTCTTTAGTTTTATGTGCAAGTATTTGACAATTAATTACTTTAATAAATGTCAATTCATATGTTCCATTTAATCTTGTGAATTTTTTTATGTTTTTTTTTCCAAGGAATTCACCCTTTCATCCAAGTAATGAAAATTGGTATAAAATGTTTCACAATATTCCATTATCTTGTTAATGTCTCTTGTGTCTACAACTGTACAATCTCATTAATCCCTGATATTTATAATTTGCGTTTTCTTTCTTTCTCACAGAACTAACTTTTGGCCATGTTAATTTTCTCCTGTGTCTGTTTTCTGTCTCATTGATTTCTAATTTGTGTTTTATTTCCTTTCTTCTACTTGTTTTGGACTTAATTTGCTCTCTTGTTTTAGATTTTCTTTTTAAGGTAGAAAATTAGTTCACTTGTTTTGAACTTCTCTTTTTTAGAATAAGCATTTATACAAAAACTTTACTCTGGGTCTGCTTAACTTTATCCCACACATTTTGATATAGTATATTTTTATTTGTATTCAGTTCAATGTATTTTAAGGTGTTACTTATGATTTCTTCCTTGAGCTATAGGGCATTTTAAGGTGTATTTAAATCTTCCAGTAGTGCAGACTTTCCTGGGTAGCTTGTTTTTACCCATTTCAACTCATTTTCATTATGGTCAGAAAGCATACTTTCTATGATTACAGTGTTTTGAAACTTCTTTTTTTTTTTTTTTTTTTTTTTTTTAATTTTTTTTTTTTTTTTTTATTATACTTTAGGGTTTTAGGGTACATGTGCACAATGTGCAGGTTTGTTACATATGTATCCATGTGCCATGTTGATTTCCTGCACCCATTAATTCGTCATTTAGCATTAGGTGTATCTCCTAATGCTGTCCCTCCCCCCTCCCCCCACCCCACAACAGTCCCCGGAGCGTGATGTTCCCCTTCCTGTGTCCATGAGTTCTCATTGTTCAATTCCCACATATGAGTGAGAACGTGCGGTGTTTGGTTTTTGGTCCTTGCGATAGTTTACTGAGAATGATGTTTTCCAGTTTCATCCATGTCCCTACAAAGGACACGAACTCATCATTTTTTATGGCTGCATAGTATTCCATGGTGTATATGTGCCACATTTTCTTAATCCAGTCTATCGTTGTTGGACATTTGGGTTGGTTCCAACTCTTTGCTATTGTGAATAGTGCCGCAATAAACATACGTGTGCATGTGTCTTTATAGCAGCATGATTTATAGTCCTTTGGGTATATACCCAGTAATGGGATGGCTGGGTCAAATGGTATTTCTAGTTCGAGATCCCTGAGGAATCGCCACACTGACTTCCACAATGGTTGAACTAGTTTACAGTCCCACCAACAGTGTAAAAGTGTTCCTATTTCTCCACATCCTCTCCAGCACCTGTTGTTTCCTGATTTTTTAATGATGGCCATTCTAACTGGTGTGAGATGGTATCTCACTGTGGTTTTGATTTGCATTTCTCTGATGGCCAGTGATGAGGAGCATTTCTTCATGTGTTTTTTGGCTGCATAAATGTCTTCTTTTGAGAAGTGTCTGTTCATGTCCTCTGCCCACTTTTTGATGGGGTTGTTTGTTTTTTTCTTGTAAATTTGTTTGAGTTCATTGTAGATTCTGGATATTAGCCCTTTGTCAGATGAGTAGGTTGCAAAAATTTTCTCCCATTCTGTAGGTTGCCTGTTCACTCTGATGATAGTTTCTTTTGCTGTGCAGAAGCTCTTTAGTTTAATGAGATCCCATTTGTCGATTTTGGCTTTTGTTGCCATTGCTTTTGGTGTTTTAGACATGAAGTCCTTGCCCACGCCTATGTCCTGAATGGTATTGCCTAGGTTTTCTTGTAGGATTTTAATGGTTTTAGGTCTAACATATAAGTCTTTAATCCATCTTGAATTAATTTTTGTATAAGGTGTAAGGAAGGGATCCAGTTGCAGCTTTCTACATATGGCTAGCCAGTTTTGCCAGCACCATTTATTAAATAGGGAATCCTTTCCCCATTTCTTGTTTTTGTCAGGTTTGTCAAAGATCAGATAGTTGTAGCTATGCGGCATCATTTCTGAGGGCTCTGTTCTGTTCCATTGATCTATGTCTCTGTTGTGGTACCAGTACCATGCTGTTTTGGTTACTGTAGCCTTGTAGTAGAGTTTAAAGTCAGGTAGCGTGATGCCTCCAGCTTTGTTCTTTTGGCTTAGGATTGACTTGGCGATGCGGGCTCTTTTTTGGTTCCATATGAACTTTAAAGTAGTTTTTTCCAATTCTGTGAAGAAAGTCATTGGTAGCTTGATGGGGATGGCATTGAATCTATAAATTACCTTGGGCAGTATGGCCATTTTCACGATATTGATTCTTCCAACCCATGAGCATGGAATGTTCTTCCATTTGTTTGTATCCTCTTTTATTTCATTGAGCAGTGGTTTGTAGTTCTCCTTGAAGAGGTCCTTCACATCCCTGGTAAGTTGGATTCCTAGGTATTTTATTCTCTTTGAAGCAATTGTGAATGGGAGTTCACTCATGATTTGGCTCTCTGTTTGTCTGTTATTGGTGTACAAGAATGCTTGTGATTTTTGTACATTAATTTTGTATCCTGAGACTTTGCTGAAGTTGCTAATCAGCTTAAGGAGATTTTGGGCTGAGACAATGGGGTTTTCTAGATATACAATCATGTCATCTGCAAACAGGGACAGTTTGACTTCCTGTTTTCCTAATTGAATACCCTTTATTTCCTTCTCCTGCCTGATTGCTCTGGCCAGAACTTCCAGCACTATGTTGAATAGTAGCGGTGAGAGAGGGCATCCCTGTCTTGTGCCAGTTTTCAGAGGGAATGCTTCCAGTTTTTGCCCATTCAGTATGATATTGGCTGTGGGTTTGTTGTAGATAGCTCTTATTATTTTGAGATACGTCCCATCAATACCTAATTTATTGAGAGTTTTTAGCATGAAGGGTTGTTGAATTTTGTCAAAGGCCTTTTCTGCATCTATTGAGATAATCATGTGGTTTTTGTCTTTGGTTCTGTTTATATGCTGGATTACATTTATTGATTTGCGTATGTTGAACCAGCCTTGCATCCCAGGGATGAAGCCCACTTGATCATGGTGGATAAGCTTTTTGATGTGCTGCTGGATTCGGTTTGCCAGTATTTTATTGAGGATTTTTGCATCAATGTTCATCAAGGATATTGGTCTGAAATTCTCTTTTTTGGTTATGTCTCTGCCAGGTTTTGGTATCAGGACAATGCTGGCTTCGTAAAATGTGTTAGGGAGGATTCCCTCTTTTTCTATCGATTGGAATAGTTTCAGAAGGAATGGTACCAGTTCCTCCTTGTACCTCTGGTAGAATTCAGCTGTGAATCCATCAGGTCCTGGACTCTTTTTGGTTGGTAAGCTATTGATTATTGCCACAATTTCAGAACCTGTTATTGGTCTATTCAGAGATTCAATTTCTTCCTGGTTTAGTCTTGGGAGGGTGTATTTGTCGAGGAATTTATCCATTTCTTCCAGATTTTCTAGTTTATTTGCATAGAGGTGTTTGTAGTATTCTCTGATGGTAGATTGTATTTCTGTGGGATCGGTGGTGATATCCCCTTTTTCATTTTTTATTGCATCTATTTGATTCTTCTCTCTTTTCTTCTTTATTAGTCTTGCTAGCGGTCCATCAATTTTGTTGATCTTTTCAAAAAACCAGCTCCTAGATTCATTAATTTTTTGAAGGGTTTTTTGTGTCTCTATTTCCTTCAGTTCTGCTCTGATTTTAGTTATTTCTAGCCTTCTGCTAGCTTTTGAATGTGTTTGCTCTTGCTTTTCTAGTTCTTTTAATTGTGATGTTAGGGTGTCAATTTTGGATCTTTCCTGCTTTCTCTTGTGGGCATTTAGTGCTATAAATTTCCCTCTACACACTGCTTTCAACGTGTCCCAGAGATTCTGGTATGTTGTGTCTTTGTTCTCGTTGGTTTCAAAGAACATCTTTATTTCTGCCTTCATTTCATTATGTACCCAATAGTCATTCAGGAGCAGGTTGTTCAGTTTCCATGTAGTTGAGCGGTTTTGACTGAGTTTCTTAATCCTGAGTTCTAGTTTGATTGCACTGTGGTCTGAGAGACAGTTTGTTATAATCTCTGTTCTTTTACATTTGCTGAGAAGAGCTTTACTTCCAACTATGTGGTCAATTTTGGAATAGGTGTGGTGTGGTGCTGAAAAAAATGTATATTCTGTTGATTTGGGGTGGAGAGTTCTGTAAATGTCTATTAGGTCCACTTTATGTAGAGCTGAGTTCAATTCCTGGATATCCTTGTTAACTTTCTGTCTCGTTGATCTGTCTAATGCTGACAGTGGGGTGTTAAAATCTCCCATTATTATTGTGTGGGAGTTTAAGTCCCTTTGTAGGTCACTGAGGACTTGCTTTATGAATCTGGGTGCTCCTGTGTTGGGTGCATATATATTTAGGATAGTTAGCTCTTCTTGTTGAATTGATCCCTTTACCATTATGTAATGGCCTTCTTTGTCTCTTTTGATCTTTGTTGGTTTAAAGTCTATTTTATCAGAGACTAGGATTGCAACCCCTGCCTTTTTTTGTTTTCCAGTTGCTTGATAGATCTTCCTCCATCCCTTTGAGTCTATGTGTGTCTCTGCACGCGAGATGGGTTTCCTGAATACAGCACACTGATGGGTCCTGACTCCTTATCCAGTTTGCCAGTCTGTGTCTTTTGATTGGAGCATTTAGCCCATTTACATTTAACGTGAATATTGTTATGTGTGAATCTGATCCTGTCATTATGATGTTAGTTGGTTATTTTGCTCGTTAGTTGCTATAGTTTCTTCCTAGCCTTGATGGTCTTTACAATTTGGCATGTTTTTGCAGGGGCTGGTACCGGTTGTTCCTTTCCATGTTTAGTGCTTCCTTCAGGAGCTCTTTTAGGGCAGGCCTGGTGGTGACAAAATCACTCAGCGTTTGCTTGTCTGTAAAGTATTTTATTTCTCCTTCACTTATGAAGCTTAGTTTGGCGGGATAGGAAATTCTGGGTTGAAAATTCTTTTCTTTAAGAATGTTGAATATCGGCCCCCACTCTCTTCTGGCTTGTAGAGTTTCTGCTGAGAGATCAGCTGTTAGTCTGATGGGCTTCCCTTTGTGGGTAACCCGACCTTTCTCTCTGGCTGCCCTTAACATTTTTTCCTTCATTTCCACTTTGGTGAATCTGACAATTATGTGTCTTGGAGTTGCCCTTCTCGAGGAGTATCTTTGTGGCGTTCTCTGTATTTCCTGAATCTGAATGCTGGCCTGCCTTGCTAGATTGGGGAAGTTCTCCTGGATAATATCTTGCAGAGTGTTTTCCAACTTGGTTCCATTCTCCCCATCATTTTCAGGTACACCAATCAGACGTAGGTTTGGTCTTTTCACATAGTCCCAAATTTCTTGGAGGCTTTGTTCATTTCTTTTTATTCTTTTTTCTCTTAACTTCCCTTCTCTCTTCATTTCATTCATTTCATCTTCTATCAGCGATACCCTTTCTTCCAGTTGATCGCATCTGCTACTGAGGCTTCTGCATTCTTCGCGTAGTTCTCGAAACTTGGCTTTCAGCTCCATCATCTCCTTTAAGCCCTTCTCTCCATTGGTTATTCTAGTTATCCATTCTTCTAATTTTTTTTCAAAGTTTTTAACTTCTTTGCTATTGTTTTGAATTTCCTCTCGTAGCTCAGAGTAGTTTGATCGTCTGAAGCCTTCTTCTCTCAACTCATCAAAGTCATCCTCCATCCAGCTTTGTTCCGTTGCTGGTGAGGAACTGCGTTCCTTTGGAGGAGGAGAGGTGCTCTGTTTTTTAGAGTTTCCAGTTTTTTTGGTCTGTTTTTTCCCCATCTTTGTGGTTTTGTCTACTTTTTGTCTTCGATGATGGTGATGTACAGATGGGTTTTTGGTGTGGATGTCCTTTCTGTTTGTTAATTTTCCTTCTACCAGACAAGACCCTCAGCTGCAGGTCTGTTGGAGTTTACTAGAGGTCCACTCCAGACCCTGTTTGGCTGGGTGTCAGCACCGGTGGCTGCAGAACAGCGGATTTTCGTGAGACCACAAATTCAGCTGTCTGATAGTTCCTCTGAAAGTTTTGTCTCAGAGGAGTACCCGGTTGAATGAGGTGTCAGTCTGTCCCACTGGGGGGGTGCCTCCCAGTTAGGCTGCTCAGGGGTGAGGGACCCACTTTAGGAGGCAGTCTGTCCGTTCTCAGATCTCCAGCTGCATGCTGGGAGAACCACTACTCTCTTCAAAGCTGTCAGTCAGACAGGGACATTTAAGGCTGTGGAGGTTCTCGCTGAGTTTTTGGTTGTCTGTGCCCTGCCCCCAGAGGTGGAGCCTACAGAGGCAGGCGGGCCTCCTTGAGCTGTGGTGGGCTCCACCCAGTTCGAGCTTCCTGGCTGCTTTGTTTACCTAAGCAAGCCTGGGCAATGGCGGGCGCCCCTCCCCCAGCCTCGCTGCCGCCTTGCAGCGTGATCTCAGACTGCTGTGCTAGCAATCAGCAAGACTCTGTGGGCATAGGACCCTCCGAGCCAGGTGCGGGACACAATCTCCTAGTGTGCCGTTTTCCAGGCCCGTTGGAAAAGCGCAGTATTAGGACGGGACTGACCCGATATTCCAGGTGCCGTCTGTTTTCCCTTTCTTTGACTAGGAAAGGGAACTCCCTGACCCCTTGCGCTTCCCGAGTGAGGCAATGCCTCGCCCTGCTTCGGCTCGCGCACAGTGCGCTTCACCGACTGTCCTGAACCCACTGTTAGGCACTCCCTAGTGAGATGAAACCGGTACCTCAAGCAGAAATGCAGAAATCACCCGTCTTCTCTGTCGCTGGGGCTGGGAGCTGGAGACCGGAGCTGTTCCTAGTCGGCCATCTTGGCTCCACCCCCAGAACTCTTTTTTTTTAATTTTTATTTTAAGTTCTGGGATACATGTGTAGAGTATGCAGGTTTGTTACATAGGTATACACATGCCATGGTGGTTTGCTACACCTATCAACCCATCATCTCAGTGTTTTGAAACTTCTTGAGGGATATTTTGTGGTCTATAGTCTATTGATAAATGTTTCACGTGTAGCATAACAGAACATATATTCTATCGTCTTGGTCAATATTGATTAGGTCAAGCTGTTGTCAAAATTATTTTATCTTAACCTTCTTTAGTTATTCTATCAGTTAGCAAGATAGCACTATGTCTTCATAAGTACTTGACATTTGATCATTATGAAATAGCTTTCTGTTGTAATATTGCTTGTTTGGAGGTCTACTTTTTCTTCTATTAATATAGCCACATAAGATTTCTTGTGCTTGTTGTTTCCATGGTATACTTGGAAATTATTTTACTCTCAGCTTATCTATATCATAATATTTGGCATGCATCTCTTATAGGTACTTTTATTAATGTCTGTTGGCAGATGAATAAAGATAACGTGGTATATTCATACAACAGAATATACCAATGGACAATCTGTGTTTTATTTGGAGTATTTAAATTACATTTGAAGTAATTATTGATAAGGTTGGTTTAAGCCTGCTATTTTGCTTTTTTTTCTTTTTTCTTTTTTGTTTTTTTTTAGACGGAGTCTCGCTCTGTCGCCCAGGCTGGAGTGCAGGGGCGCGATCTCAGCTCACTGCAAGCTCCACCTCCCAGGTTCACGCCATTCTCCTGCCTCAGCCTCCCAAGTAGCTGGGACTACAGGTGCCGCCACCACGCCCGGCTAATTTTTTGTATTTTTAGTAGAGACGGGGTTTCACCGTGTTAGCCAGGATGGTCTCGATCTCCTGACCTCGTGATCCGCCCGCCTCGGCCTCCCAAAATGCTGGGATTACAGGCGTGAGCCACCGCACCCGGCCTATTTTGCTCTTATGTTCTATTTGTTCCATCATTTTTTGCTCCTCTGTTCTTTCTTTCATGCCTTTTTATATTAACTGAACAATATTCGGCGTTCCATTTTAATTCCTTTATTGGCATTTTAGAAGAATGTCTTCATATGATGTGGTGCTTCTCTAGGGATTATAATCAGCATCCTGGGCTTATCGCAGTCCACTTACTGTTAACAGTCAACGTTTTCATGTAACATAAAGAAATGTTGCAGCAAAATTGTTACGTTTAGTCTCCTGTCAGAGCTATTAATTTAGAATAGTTTACATACATTATCAACAGTACACTTAATTTTTTATTTAAACCATCAGTTGTTTGTTATAAAACTAAAAGAAAAAAGCCTCAGTTTTTCATGTTGATGTACTTGCCATTCCTGGAGCTTCTCCTTGCTTCCTGTAGTTCAGAATTTCCATCTGTTGTTATCTTTCTTTAGCCTGAAAAATTTCCGTTTGCATTTCTTGTATTTAGGTATGCTAATGACAGATGTTCGAAGCTTTCTTTTATCTGAATAAATCTTTATTTTCTCAAGAATTACTTTTTCTAGTTATAGAATTTGGAGTTGACAGGTTTTTTTTTTATTTTGAAGATGTGGTTTCATTGCTTTTTAAACTGTCATTTCTGATGACAGGTCATCTGTCTATTTGTTTCCATGTATGTACATTATTTTTCTCCCTCACTTTAGCTACTTCCAAGATTTACTCTTTTTTTGCCCAGTGGTTTGACTATGATATGTCTGCATTTGGTTCTTTATTTTTATTCTGTTCTTTGAGTTTCTTAAACCTGTAAGTTGATATATGCTGACAATTAGGAAAACTTTTGGTCTTTACTTTTTCAAATAGCTTTTTCTGTCTCATTTTCTCCTTCTCTACTCTTTCTAGGACTCCAATTATGTTAGTTCTAGACTGGCCCTATTTTTATGACTTTTCTTCCTCTGTATTCTTAACTGTATTGGGAAATTGTTCTTGATCTCTTTTTAAGTTCACTGATAGTTTTTCTGCCATCTTTAATTTACTGGTATGTGCGTACGATGTCATTTTTATATAAGATATTCTGCCCCTCAGTTCTAAAATTTCTCCCATTATTTCTTTATCGTTTTTACTTCTCTGTTGAGATTCTCCATATATTCACTCTTATGACCGTCTATTTCTTAAATCCTTGAATATGCTTACAATAGCTTATTTTAAATTTCTTATCTTCTAATCCCAGCGTGTGGGCCATTTCAATGTCTTAATCCATTGTTTACTTTTTTCTTATGCGTCATATATTCCTGGTTCTATGTCTAGACAGGTTAAATTATATGTTAGATTATGTGGATGATATTTTGTAGAGATAGGTTCTTTTATTTTCCTTTGAAGAGTGACTCTTTTCTAATATTAGTCTTCTTTGTGTAGTTAAACACCAAACTTTTACTCCTGAGCTATATGCAATGGTTGAAATATCTGCTCTGTACTAGCAATTTAGCTGTTGTTTTCTGCTGGATTCTATGGAGTCTCTTTTTATCAATGTGAAATGTAGCAGCCGTCATATATCTGAATGAAGTTTAAGTGCTGATTTTAGATTTTTACTCTGTGACATTCTCCTCTGTGACTTTCACTTGTGTGAGATTTCCTCCCATGTCACTCAAATTTCCCAGTTCTTCTTTTCTGTCAGCCTGGAACTCTGTGCTCTTATTCCTCAAGCTAGTAAAACTCACTGCTTTACTCGTAGACATGCAATTTTGCACAGACCAGGGAATGTCATCAGGTGTGAAGCTGCATTGATGCAAATTTAAATCATTGCAATTTTTCTTTATTCAATGGTTAAAAACTTCATCAGTGGTCAAATATTCTACTATTTCTGCCTATTTTCTGTTTCTTATTACCATCAAATGTGTATTTTTTTTTTTAGAGTTTATAGTTTTTTTTCCCTGCATTTGAGTTAGACATGAGCTACTACCACATTTTGTAATTCAAGCTTTTTGTCTAACAGTGTTTTAAAAAACTCTTTCTTTGGAGGGAATTCTCAAATTTCTAAATACTCTACAAACATTAGGATTGGGGCTCAAATTCCCAGTTTCCCTTGTAGCCAGATGTGCGTATGAAACATGGCCTCAGCTAATTAAGCATACCCACATATTTGAAAGTAAGAAAAGTGTTAAGAGGAACTATAGATATCATTTTAGTTGATGCAAGGATGGAAAAAAAAATAACCAACTTTCACTGGTGAACTTTGTCTTCAATTATTGTTTTCCTGTGGGAAGTGGCTAATTTTCTGGCCTAGAGGTGGAATTGGTGTGTTGGTAACAATTGATTTGATGATAACCTGCGTTCATCTTTTTTAAAATTGCTGATCCACCATTGTTTCTGGTCCTGTTTTATACTTATGCAGTGTATAATCTCTCATGCAAAATTTAGTTCTTTGTTTCTCAGCTTAAACTGGATTTTGATGAGCAGTTTTCACCTTCAAATGAAAGAAATGGCTTTGGTTGATGTTAGACAAAAATAACAACAAGAGGGAATTAAAGAAATACGTTTGTCACCTTGTGACATTACATAAATGAAACTTTGCAAATTCAACAATACTGCTTTATAAGAAAATAGAAAGTTTCTACTGTTTTTCTTTATTTTCAAAGCTATATCATTAAATGAAATTTCTGCCTCATGGAAGATTTTTCGAACTATGTAACAATAACATACAGACCATCAGGAGAGAAATGAATAAAGACGGAAAGAAGTGGGCACTGTGTGGTAACGTAGATGGCGCACAGTTGTGTGCCTGGAGCCCTAATCCATTTTACCATGGAATTTATACAATAAATGTCAGTTTCCTGTGAACCTGCTAATCAATGTGGCTTCTGCAGACATTTCATTAACCTGAGCAGTTGAGGTTTCCTGTAGACAGACTGCATGTATTCTCATCTTTAACCTTTCCATAATGTTCAGTAATTAGAGATGTCACTGGTTCTCAAGAGCAAAAGAACAGCAGTAGCTTATAAAGTTACATTATTTGTTTTTTACTAATATGTGAAGTGATTTTGTCTTTCATTTCACCTCTAGAGCTAATTATGTATTCTAGGTTAACACAAATTCCAGATCATACCATCATGAGTTTAAACTTTACAATGAACTCGTTATTTCCATTTATTACTAGCCTGCATTATAGCAATATTTAGCTAATGAATTCTCAAAATAGTTCTTGAAAGGTGAAAGAGTGCCTCAAGTAAATGGTGTAATTATTTATTTCTCAGAATTTGAAATTCAGTGTTCTGTTTAATCTCAAAGGGATACCAATGAAGTTAGGGCGTAAGGACTCTGTGGTTAATAAAATGGCAAGAATTAAAAAGGATTATTACATTTTTTCCTCATACTATGATGGCTATAATTTTTTAAAACAGTAGAAATGTTTAATTTTTGAAGGCCGCTAGTGTCTATTTTATGCAAAGATGTGAGCTCCCCAGTTCAATTTGTTGTTTGAAATTTGACCAGCTTTTTCTTGCTCTTGTTCAGGACACTTATTAAACAGTCCAGGCAGGCCTCCGGAGTTACATATATGTATGTGGCTCTGTGTATATATATACACAGAAGTACAAGTAGCATATAATCAATTTACATAAGACTTTTGCTTTTGATGAAAATTCTTCTAAAAGTGAATATAAATTAATAGCATATGGAGCCTACAAAAATTGTCTAATAGGCAAGTAGTCAAAGATGATCTGTTAACAAAGAGTTTGCTAAAACATACTTTTTTTTTTTACATGTAATAACTTTGTATCGAAGGGTTTCCAGAAATACATAATGTTATAGGGCACTTATCCTGAGACACACAAAGGAGACAAGGGGTAGAGTTAGAATGGAAGGGAAAATAAAGGACAAATAGAGATAGATACTTAAGTGGAAATGTTTTTATAAGAAAATCATCAAACAGGTGGTAATTTTGAAACATGGCTTTTCCAGGCAGCAAATTTTCTGAATTTATTGCAAAAGAAGATAAATCACGTGTCTACGTAGATCATGCCAATGAAATAAACAATAAAGGTTACTTATTAGAATATTGAAAGTGGTTGATAATAAATTATTTATATTTATGGTAAGAGCAATAAACTTGATTTTTAGGGGGTTCAATGACTTCCTGAAAATATCCTTTCACAGATTTTCTCAGAGTGTCTAGTTGGCAAAAGCACAGCTCCAAATAGCTATTTCTGTCAACGTCTACAGAACATTTACAGTTTGATTTCTGAAAGTTTCCATTTCTACTGATCTTACAAATTTGAAAAATGAATGCCTACCAGGACAAAATATTAAGTGATAAAATTAATTGAATCCTACAAGTGAAAATCTAGGCAAGGAAAGTCTTCTTCCTTCTTAATGAATGATTTTTATGTCTCTTTATTCATGTCCTTCTAGGTAGAGCAACACTCTGTAGACCTTCTTTTGAGGCATTTCACCACCAGAGTAAGTGTGATGTATGACGAATTAGTCCACCCACTGGGGGCTGGTGAAATTAAATTGGAAGTTATTTCCTAATTGGCATATCTTGGAGTAAAATTAATCTAATAACAGCTCTCATAAGAGAGCATAAGCTTAAAAGACAATTTTTCATTCAACTTTACCAAACAAAGTGCAAATTTAGGACTCCAGTTGTGAAGTTTGGTTGTGTGTGGATTGTACAGTGAAGGTACCAGTGGACAACAGTCGCTCATCAAGCAAGTTTATACAAAAGCTTTGGGACAAGTCCAACTCTAGATAAAATTCTAAAGGATTTCGTGCCTGTGTTCAGAGTTCCTTTTTCTCTCTCCAAGGTAACCCACATATCAAAAGACATATGGGTTGTGGGTAGAATTTCCTAAAATTGCTGGTGAGAAGTGTGCCATGCATGAACCTACTTCACTAGCTTGAATTTTCTATTAGTCTCACAGGCAACAATTACAATCCTGTATGTTGTTCTATCTCCACACACTCCTGTACATAGAAAGATCAAGTAACATCCCTGGTTAAGATGTGTACAGGTTACAAGACATGTCTCAATATATTCACCAAGAGGTTTATTATTTTCACAGTGGCATTCACTAAATCAGTTGTCAGTGCAGCAATACTCAAGGAATAAGCAGAGTCTTTACTTTATCAAAGTTTGGAGTCAACCCCAAGTTAGATCACTGAAGCACATAACTATAGATAAGGTCACTCAAAAGCACAAATCCAGGTTATAAATATTCAGTTGTCATTTATATGCATTTAGCAATTTGAATGCTGGGAAGTGTAGCCCAGAAAATCAATTGACATGGAACTATTGAAGAGGCATGCATGGCACCTGCACTTTGAATCTCTTCAGACTCAGGTTAAACAGGAGACACCGTAGCTCATGTATCCTGCAATAACCCTTCCTCATCGCCTTTTTATCTACGAACCTGCCCTTTTCAATGTTATCTATATGCCTGAAGGTATGAATACCCTTGATCTTGGTAAAAAATGGTACCACCCGTCAGCAAAATCTCACTGATCAGTGTCTATGTTACCTCACCGAGTTAGCCTTTTGTGTTGTTGTGGCCCAGGATGACAATGTTGACACAATCCAAACCAGTAATTGGAAAGTTAATGTTGGATGCGTCTTTGACAATTGATGGAATGACCTGAAATCAAATGTGAGGCAGTGGAGATTCAAGAATGATATTCAGGCAGTTAGTGATCTGTGGAGATACTAAATGAAATATCTGGAAGGAATTGTAATCTTGCAACTATGCTGTTATGTGTTTTTTGACATAAACGGTTTCTATTTATGATGGAGCTGCAGAGTGCATTTCCCATGAAGTTCCCACAGTGTTAACTAACATAGTAGTGTGTCACTTAATGACAGGGGTATGTCTAAGAAATGCATTGCTGGACAATTTTATTATTGTATGAACATAACAGAGTTTACTTACACAAACCTAGATGCTATAGCTGATTACATACCTAGGCTATATGGTATAGCCTATTCCTCCTAAGCTACAAACCTGTGCAGCATGTTACTGCACTGAATACTGTAGGCAATTGTAACACAACAGTTAAGTATATCTATATGCTTACTTATATCTATACAGTAAGTGTGTCTATACATGTCTAAACATAGAAGAGGTACAGTAAAAATACAGTGTTATGATTTTATTGCACCACTGTCATGTGTGTGCACCATCCTTGACCAAAATGTTGTTATGTGATGCATGATTGTAACAAAAGAATTAATTAAAGATAATATTGAAGGGCCTATTGAAATTTCAATGAAGGAAGGAATATTTGTAAATTCTGATTGCCTTAAGTGGGAGTTGACTTTCTTCCTGTTTCCATGGCTGTTCTTGTGAAAGGGCATAGCTTTCCAAAGACCTGAAATCTCCGACAAATCTTGCAATTCTCTATTGCCTGCATTATGAAGGTCACCTGGTATCAAATGAGGCAAAATGGTAGATTATAAAGACCTGTACTTTCTTGTCAGTTCCTAAACATAGCAAGCATTGGTCTGTCTTGAACATTTGTGCAGTTATAAATTAGCCTTGGGTCATGATTTTCTGCCTTTTTATCATAGACAAGATTTAATTTAGGAGATGTCCTTTTAATGCGTTATGTGAATAGTAAGTGCCACTTATGAAGCCCTATTTTCTTCCAGTCATTTTAATTTTCGAATCTATCCAGTCAAGATGCATTGTTAGAGGCTTCACTGACGACACCGTCTGTGTGTGTGTGTGTGTGTGTCTGTGTACATACATATGATTGAGCAGGATTTAATGTAAGTCAAAACAGCCTCAAATTTTTTAGGCCAATGCAGCTTCCTTGGCCATTCCCTTGGAGCTCTGGATTGAGGAGCTGTTGATGTGTATTTCTTTTGTGTGTTCTACACGTTATCCCTATGCAGGCCTTCCTTGGGCTTGGTTTTGGAACCAGTGATGAGGAATATCATTAGAATTGTTGTACTCAAAAAAATTCCTCCATTCTTCTGTATAAGCAATGGCAATTTTCCCAGACCAATATTTCTTCTTTTGAAATGGTAAATTTTGAATATTAACTGGTTAGTATAATCCCATAAAATAACAAAGTTCGAGTCCTATGAACTGTGTTTTATGCTAAATCATCATTTACTCCTTGTATGATTTTTTCTTTTTTTTGAGATGGAGTCTCACACTGTCGCCGAGGCTGGAGTGCAGTGGCATGATTTTGGCTCACTGCAAGCTCCACCTCCTGGATTCACACCATTCTCCTGCCTCAGCCTCTTGAGTAGCTGGGACTACAGGTGCTGCCACCATGCCTGGCTAATTGTTTTTTAAGATTAAGGGCAAAATCAAAGCTGCTCCCCTATATTATATTCATAAACCGGAATGATTAAAACAAGCTATTTATTTATTAGAAGCACATACTCCAAATTTAGCATCTAAGACATGACAGCCCTTCAAGAGACATCAATTTACTTTTTAGTGTCTATAGCTATGTTTGTATTCATGTTATTGGTGTCCATAATATTTCATTAGATGTTTTGGGCAAATCGAGGCCTCCTGGTGGCCCCTTACAACTCAGCTGGTGAAGCAGGAATGCCTGGGTGTAATAGTGAGAAACAATCTTTCAAACGTGTTGGGCAGTTTTCAGGCAGCGGAATATGTATGCCAATCCAGGCAGCAAGATAAGTGGAGGCCAGTTAAAAGATCAGGTTGTGATTACATGTTTTTTTTTTTTTTGTTTGTTTCTACTGAGGAAATATAACACTTAGTCATTATTTTCTCCATCTATCCCGGAATTTGTCAAAACCTTTCATGTAAGTTACTACCAAACACTGGGTTATCCAAGATCTGTGGGTCATATTCAATATTTGCTTTTCCCTCAACTACTAACACATTTGATTCTCTTTGTAACATTCTCCCGTTTCTCCTTTCAGCCTGTTTTCTCCAACCACACTGAGGTTATGAGCCTCCCTATGTACTCTCACACCCTGTTTCATCTCATAGTGGAAAAACAAATATCTTCATATAAAACTACACAGAAGCATTCTGTGAAACATCTTTCTGATCTGTGCATTCAGCTAACAGAGTTAAACCATACTTTTGATTGAGCAGTTCTGAAACACTCTGTCTGTAGAAAATGCAAGTGAACATTCGGAGCGCTAAGAGGGTAATAGTGGAAAAAGGAATATCTTCAAATATAAACTACACAGAAGCATTCTGTGAAACTTCTTTCTGATCTGTGCATTCAACTAAGAGAGTTGAACCTTACTTTTGATTAAGCAGTTCTGAAACACTCTTTCTGTAGAAACTGCAAGCAGACATTCGGAGGGCTAAGAGTCCTTCAGTGGAAAAAGGATTATCTTCAAATAAAAACTACACAGAAGCATTCTGTGAAACTTCATTTCATTCTGTGCATTCAACTAACAGAGTCGAACCTTACCTTTGATTGAGCAGTTCTGAAACACTCTTTCTGTAGAAACTGGAAGTGGACATTCGGAGCGCTAATCGGCCTATAGTGGAAAAAGGAATATCTCCAAATAAAAAGTACACAGAAGCATTCTCTGAAACTTCTTTCTGTTCTCTGCATTCAACTAACAGAGTTCAGCCTTATTTTTGATTGAGCAGTTCTGAAACACTCTTTCTGTAGAAACTGCAAGTGGACATTCGGAGCGCTAAGAGGCGTATAGTGGAAAAAAAAATATCTTCATAAAAAACTACACAGAAGCAATCTGTGAAACTTCTTTCTGTTCCGTGCATTCAGCTAACAGAGTGAAACCATACTTTTGATAGAGCAGTTCTGAAACACTCTTTCTGTAGAAAATGCAAGTGAACATTCGGAGCGCTAAGAGGGTAATAGTGGAAAAAGGAATATCCTCAAATATAAACTACACAGAAGCATTCTGTGAAACTTCTTTCTGTTCTGTACATTAAACTAACAGAGTTGAACTTTGCTTTTGATTGAGCAGCTCTGAAACACTCTTTCTGTAGAAACTGCAAGTGGACATTTGGAGCGCTAAGACGCCTATAGTGGAAAAAGGAATATCCTCAAATAAAAACTACACAGAAGCATACTGTGAAACTTCTTTTTGTTCTGTGCATTCAACTAACAGAGTTGAACCTTACCTTTGATTGAGCAGTTCTGAAACACTCTTTCTGTAGAAACTGCAAGTGGACATTCGGAGCGCTAAGAGGCGTATAGTGGAAAAAAAATATCTTCAAATAAAACTACACAGAAGCATTCTGTGAAACTTCTTTCTGTTCTGTGCATTCAACTAACACAGTTAAACCATACTTTTGATTGAGCAGTTCTGAAGCACTCTTTCTGTAGAAAATGCAGGTGGACATTCGGAGGGCTAAGTGGCCTACAGTGGAAAAAGAAATATCTTCAAATAAAAACTACACAGAAGAATTCTGTGAAACTTCGTTTTGTTCTGTGCATTCAACTAACAGAGTTGAACCTTACTTTTGATTGAGCAGTTCTGAAATACACTTTCTGTGGAAACTGCAAGTGGACATTCGGAGGGCTAAGTGGCCTATAGTGGAAAAAGGAATATCTTCAAATAAAAACTACACAGAAGAATTCTGTGAAACTTCATTTTGTTCTGTGCATTCAACTAACAGAGTTGAACCTTACCTTTGATTAAGCAGTTCTGAAACACTCTTTCTGTACAAACTGCAAGTGGACATTCGGAGTGCTAAGAGGCTTATAATGGAAAAAGGAATATCTTCAATTAAAAACTCCACAAAGGCATTCTGTGAAACTGCTTTCTGATCTGTGCATTCAACTAACAGAGTTAAACCATACTTTTGATTGAGCAGTTCTGAAACACTCTTTCTGTAGAAAATGCAAGTGGATATTCGAGCGCTAAGAAGGTAACAGTGGAAAAAGGAATATCTTCAAATATAAACTACACAGAACTATGCTGTGAAACTTCTTTCTGTTCTGTGCATTCAACTAACAGAGTTGAACCTTACTTTTTATTGAGCAGTTCTGAAACACACTTTCTGTAGAAACTGCAAGCAGACATTCAGAGGGCTAAGAGTCCCACAGTGGAAAAAGGAATATCTTCAAATTAAAACTACATAGAAGCATTCTGTGGAACTTCATTTCTTTCTGTGCATTCAACTAACAGAGTTGAACCTTACCTTTGATTGAGCAGTTCTGAAACACTCTTTCTGTAGAAACTGCAAGTGGACATTCGGAGCGCTAATCGGCCTATAATGGAAAAAGGAATATCTCCAAATAAAAACTACGCAGAAGCATTCTCTGAAACTTCTTTCTGTTCTCTGCATTCAAGTAACAGAGTTGAGCCTTACTTTTGATTGAGCAGTTTTGAAAAACTCTTTCTGTAGAAACTGCAAGTGGACATTTGGAGCGCTAAGAGGCGAATAGTGGAAAAACAAATATCTTCATATAAAACTACACAGAAGCATTCTGTGAAACTTCTTTCTGTTCCGTGCATTCAACTAACAGAGTTAAACCATACTTTTGATAGACCAGTTCTGAAACACTCTTTCTGTAGAAAATGCAAGTGAACATTCGGAGCGCTAAGAGGATAATAGTGGAAAAAGGAATATCTTCCAATATAAACTACACA
This sequence comes from Symphalangus syndactylus, assembly GCF_028878055.3. Classification (NCBI taxonomy): domain Eukaryota; kingdom Metazoa; phylum Chordata; class Mammalia; order Primates; family Hylobatidae; genus Symphalangus; species Symphalangus syndactylus. Next base: position 143,991,085 of record NC_072429.2, read on the forward strand.
GAAGCATTCTGTGAAACTTGTTTCTGTTCTGTACATTCAACTAACAGAGTTGAACCTTACTTTTGATTGAGCAGTTCTGAAACACTCTTTCTGTAGAAACTGCAAGTGGACATTCGGAGCGCTAAGAGGCGTATAGTGGAAAAACAAATATCTTCAAATAAAAATACACAAAAGCATTCTGTGAAACTTCTTTCTGTTTTGTGAATTCAACTAACAGAGTTAAACCATACTTTTTATTGAGCAGTTCTGAAACACTCTTTCTGTAGAAAATGCAAGTGGAAATTCGGTGCGCTAAGAGGTTAATAGTGGAAAAAGGAATATCTTCAAATATAAACTAAACAGAAGCATTCTCTGAAACATTTTCCTGTTCCGTGCATTCCGCTAACAGAGTTGAACCTTACTTTTGATTGAGCAGTTCTGAAACACACTTTCTGTAGAAACTGCAAGTGGACATTCTGAGCGCTAAGAGGCCTATAGTGGAAAAAGGAATATCTCTAAATAAAAACTACATAGAAGCATTCTCTGAAACTTCTTTCTGTTCTCTGCATTCAACTAAAAGGGTTGAGCCTTACTTTTGATTGAGCAGTTCTCAAACAGTCTTTTTGTAGAAACTGCAAGTGGACCTTAGGAGTGATAAGAGGCCAATAGTGGAAAAAGGAATATCTTCAATTAAAAACTACACAAAAGCATTGTGTGAAACTGCTTTCTGATCTGTGCATTCAACTAACAGAGTTAAACCATACTTTTGATTGAGCAGTTCTGAAACACTCTTTTTGTAGAAAATGCAAGCGGACATTCGGAGCGCTAAGAGGGTAACAGTGGAAAAAGGAATATCTTTAAATATAAACTACACAGAAGCATTCTGTGAAACTTCATTGCGTTCTGTGCATTCAGCTAACAGAGTTGAACCTTACTTTTGATTGAGCAGTTCTGAAACACTCTTTCTGTAGAAACTGCAAGTGGACATTCGGAGGGCTAAGAGGCGTATAGTGGGAAAAAGAATATCTTCAAATAAAACTACACAGAAGCATTCTGTGAAACTTCTTTCTGTTCTGTTCATTCAACTAATAGAGTTCAACCTTACTTTTGATTGAGCAGTTCTGAAACACTCTTTCTGTAGAAACTAGAAATGGACATTGGGAGCGCTAAGAGGCGTACTGAGAAAAAGGAATATCTTCAATTGAAAATTACACAGAAGCATTCTGTGAAACTGCTTTCTTATCTGTACATTCAACTAACAGAGTTGAACCTTACTTTAGATTGAGCAGTTCGGAAACACTCTTTCTGTAGAAACTGCAAGTGGACATTCGGAGCGCTAAGAGGCGTACAGTGGAAAAAAGAATATTTTCAAATAAAACTACACAGAAGCATTCTGTGAAACTTCTTTTTGATCTGTGCATTCATCTAACAGAGTTGAAGCTTACTTTTGATTGAGCATTTCTGAAACACACTTTCTGTAGAAACTGCAGTGGACATTCGGAGCGCTAAGAGGCCTACAGTGGAAAAACGAATATCTTCAAATAAAAACTACACAGAAGAATTCTGTGAAAACTCTTTCTGATCTGTGCATTCAGCTAACAGAGTTAAACCATACTTTTGATTGAGCAGTTCTGAAACACTCTTTCTGTAGAAAATGCAGGCGGACATTCGGCGCGCTAAGATGGTAGTAGTTGAAAAAGGAATATCTCCAAATAAAAACTACACACAATCATTCTCTGAAACTTCTTTCTGTTCTCTGAATTCAACTAACGGAGTTCAGCCTTACTTTTGAAGGAGCAGTTCTGAAACACTCTTTTTGTAGAAACTGCAAGTGGACATTCGGACTGCTAAGAGGGTAACAGTGGAAAAAGGAATATCTTCAAATAAATACTACACAGAAGCATTCTGTGAAACTTCTTTCTGTTCTGTGCATTCAACTAAAAGAGTTGAAACTTACTTTTGATTGACCCGTTCTGAAACACTCTTTCTGTAGAAACTGAAATTGGGTATTCGGAGCGCTAGGAGGCCTATATTGGAAAAAGGACTATCTTCAAATAAAAACTACACAGAAGCATTCTGTGAAACTTCTTTCTGATCTGTGCATTCAGCTAACAGAGTCAAACCGTACTTTTGATTGAGCAGTTCTGAAACACTCTTTCTGTAGAAAATGCAAGTGGACATTCGGAGCGCTAAGAGGCCTACAGTGGAAAAGGATATCTCCAAATAAAAACTACACAGAAGCATTCCTGAAACTTCTTTCTTTTCTCTGCATTAAACTAACAGAGTTGAGCATTACTTTTGATTGAGCAGTTCTGAAACACTCTTTCTGTAGAAACTGCAAGTGGACATTCGGAAGGCTAAGAGGCGTATAGTGGGAAAAGGAATATCTTCAAATAAAACTACACAAAAGCATTCTGTGAAACTTCTTTCTGTTCTGTGCATTCAACTAATAGAGTTGAACCTTACTTTTGATAGAGCAGTTCTGAAACACTCTTTCTGTAGAAACTGCAAATGGACATTCGGAGCGCTAAGAGGCGTATTGTGGAAAAAGTAATATCTTCAATTAAAAACTACACAGAGGCATTCTGTGAAACTGCTTTCTGATCTGTGCATTGAACTAACAGAGTTAAACCATACTTTTCATTGAGCAGTTCTGAAACACTCTTTCTGTAGAAAATGCAAGTGGACATTCGGAGCGCTAAGATGGTAATAGTGGAGAAAGGAATATCTCCAAAAAAAACTACACAGAAACATTCCCTGAAACTTCTTTCTGTTCTCTGCATTCAACTAACAGAGTTGAGCCTTACTTTGAAGGAGCAGTTCTGCAACACTCTTTCTGTAGAAACTGCAAGTGGATATTCGGTGCGCTAAGACGGTAATAGTGGAAAAAGGAATATCTTCAAATAAATACCACACAGAAGCATTCTGTGAAACTTCTTTCTGTTCTGTGCATTCAACTTACAGAGTTGAACCATACTTTTGATTGAGCAGTTCTGAAACTGTCTTTCTGTAGACACTGCAATTGGACATTTGGAGCGCTAAGAGTCCTATATTGGAAAAAGGAATATCTTCAAATAAACACTACACAGAAGCATTCTGTGAAACTTCTTTCTGAACGGTGCATTCAACTAACAGAGTTAAACCATACTTTTGATTGAGCAGTTCTGAACACTCTTTCTGTAGAAAATGCAAGTGGACATTCGGAGCGCTAAGAGGGTAGTACTGGAAAAAGGAATATCTTCAAATGCAAACTACACAGAAGCATACTGTGAAACTTCTTTCTGTTCTGTTCATTCAACCAGAAGAGTTGAACCTTACTTTTGATTGAGCCGTTCTGAAACACTCTTTCTGTAGAAACTGCAATTGGATATTCGGAGCGCTAAGAGGCGTATATTGGAAAAACGACTATCTTCAAATAAAAACTACACAGAAGCATTCTGTGAAACTTCCTTCTGATCTTTGCATTCAGCTAACAGAGTTAAACCATACTTTTGATTGAGCCGTTCTGAAACACTCTTTCTGTAGAAACTGCAAGTGGACATTCATAGCGCTAAGAGGGTGATAGTGGAAAAAGGAATATCTTCAAATAAATACTACACAGAAGCATTCTGTGAAACTTCTTCCTGTTCTGTGCGTTCAACTAAAAGAGTTGAACCTTACTTTTGATTGAGCCGTTCTGAAACACTCTTTCTGTAGAAACAGCAATTGGATATTCGGAGCGATAAGAGGCCTATATTGGAAAAAGGACTATCTTCAAATAAAAACTACACAGAAGCATTCTGTGAAACGTCTTTCTGATCTCTGCATTCAGCTAACAGAGTAAAACCATATTTTTGATTGAGCATTTCAGAATCACTCTTTCTGTAGAAAATGCAAGTTGACATTCGGACGCTGAGAGGGTAATAGTGGAAAAAGGAATATCTTCAAATATAAACTACACAGAAGCATTCTGTGAAACTTCTTTCTGATCTGTGCATTCAACTAACAGAGTTAAACCGTACTTTTGATTGAGCAGTTCTGAACACTCTTTCTGTAGAAAATGCAAGTGGACATTTGGAGCGCTAAGATGGTAATAGTGGAGAAAGGAATATCTCCAAAAAAAATTACACAGAAGCATTCTCTGAAACTTCTTTCTGTTCTCCGCATTCAACTAACAGAGTTGAGCCTTACTTTTGAAGGAGCAGTTCTGAAACACTCTTTCTGTAGAAACTGCAAGTGGATATTCGGTGTGCTAAGAGGCTAATAGTGGAAAAAGGAATATCTTCATATAAATACCACACAGAAGCATTCTGTGAAACTTCTTTCTGTTCTGTGCATTCAACTAACAGAGTTGAACCTTACTTCTGATTGAGCCGTTCTGAAGCACTCTTTCTGTACAAACTGCAATTGGATATTCGGAGCGCTAAGAGGCCTGTATTGGAAAAAGGACTATCTTCAAATAAAAACAACACAGAAGCATTCTGTGAAACTTCTTTCTTATCTGTGCGTTCAGCTGACAGAGTTAAACCATACTTTTGATTGAGCAGTTCTGAAACACTCTTTGTGTAGAAAATGCAAGTGGACATTCGGAGCGCTAAGAGGGTAATAGTGGGAAAATGAGTATCTTCAAATAGAAACTACATAGAAGCATTCTCTGAAACTTCTTTCTGTTCTGTGCATTCAACTAACAGAGTTGAACATTACTTTTACTTGAGCAGTTCTGAAATTCTCTTTCTGTAGATACTGCAATTGGTCATTCGGAGCGCTAAGAGTCCTATATTGGAAAAAGGAATATCTTCAAATACACACTACACAGAAGCATTTTGTGAAACTTCTTTCTGATCTGTGCATTCAACCAACAGAGTTAAACCATAGTTTTGATTGAGCAGTTCGGAACACTCTTTCTGTAGAAAATGCAAGTGGACATTCGGAGCGCTAAGAAGGTAATAGTGGAAAAAAAAATATCTTCAAATATAAACTACACAGAATCATTCTGTGAAACTTCTTTCTGTTCTGTGCATTCAACTAAACGAGTTGAACCTTACTTTTGATTGAGCCGTTCTGAAACACTCTTTCTGTAGATACTGCAATTGGACATTCGTAGCGCTAAGAGGGTAATAGTGGAAAAAGGAATATCTTCAAATAAATACTACACAGAAGCATTCTGTGAAACTTCTTTCTGTTCTGTGCATTCAACTAAAAGAGTTCAACCTTACTTTTGATTGAGCCGTTCTGAAACACTCTTTGTTTAGAAACTGCAATTGGATATTCAGAGCGCTAAGAGGCCTATATTGGAAAAAGGACTATCTACAAGTAAAAACTACACAGAAGCATTCTGTGAAACTTCTTTCTGATCGGTGCATTCAGCTAACAGGGTTAAACCACACTTTTGATTGAGCAGTTCAGAAACACTCTTTCTGTAGGAAATGGAAGTGGACATTCGGAGTGCTAAGAGGGTAATAGTGGAAAAAGGAATATCTTCAAATAAAAACTACACAGAAGCATTCTCTGAAACTTTTCTGTTCCGTGCATTCAACTATCAGAGTTGAACCTTACTTTTGATTGAACAGTTCTGAAGCACTCTTTCTGTAGAAAATGCAAGTGGACATTCGGAGCGCTAAGAAGGTAATTGTGGAAAAAGGAATATATTCAAATAAAAACTACACAGAAGCATTCTGTGAAACTTCTTTCTGTTCTGTGCATTCAACTAAGAGAGTTCATACTTACTTTTGATTGAGCCGTTCTGAAACACTCTTTCTGTAGAAACTGCAATTGGATATTCAGACGCTAAGAGGCCTATATTGGAAAAAGGACTATCTTCAAATAAAAACTACACGGAAGCATTCTGTGAAACTTCTTTCTGATCTATGCATTCAGCTAACAGAGTTAAACCATACTTTTGATTGAGCAGTTCTGTAACACTCTTTCTGTATAAAATGCAAGTGGACATTCGCAGTGCTAAGAGGGTAATAGTGGAAAAAGGAATATCTTCAAATATAAACTACACTGAAGCATTCTCTGAAACTTCTTTCTGTTCTGTACCTTCAACTAACAGAGTTGAACCTTACTTTTGATTGAGCAGTTCTGAAACACTCTTTCTGTAGATACTGCAATTGGACCTTCTGAGCGCTAAGAGACCTATATTGGGAAAAAGAATATCTTCAAATAAAAACTACACAGAAGCATTCTGTGAAACTTCTTTCTGATCTGTGCATTCAGCTAACAGAGTTAAACCATACATTTGATTGAGCAGTTCTGAAACAATCTTTCTGTAGAAAACGCAAGTGGACATTCGGAGCGCTGAGATGGTAATAATGGAAAAAGGAATATCTCCAAATAAAAATTACACAGAAGCATTCTCTGAAACTTCTTTCTGTTCTCTCCATTCAACTAAGAGAGTGGAGCCTTACTTTTGAAGGAGCAGTTCTGAAACACTCTTTCTGTAGAAACTGCAAATGGACATTCGTGGCGCTAATAGGGTAATAGTGGAAAAAGGAATATCTTCAAATAAATACCACACAGAAGCATTCTGTGAAACTTCTTTCTGTTCTGTGCATTCAACTAAAAGAGGTGAACCTTACTTTTGATTGAGCCGTTCTGAAACACTCTTTCTTTAGAAACTGCAATTGGATATTCGGAGCTCTCAGAGGCCTATATTGGAAAAAGGACTATCTTCAAATAACAACTAAGCAGAAGCATTCTGTGAAACTTCTTTCTGATCGGTGCATTCAGCTAACAGAGTTAAACCATACTTTTGATTGAGCAGTTCAGAAACAGTCTTTCTGTAGAAAATGCAAGTGGACATTCGGAGTGCTAAGAGGGTAATAGTGGAAAAAGGAATATATTCAAATATAAACTACACAGAAGCATTCTGTGAAACTTCTTTCTGTTCTGTGCATTCAACTGACAGGGTTGAACCTGACTTTTGATTGAGCCGTTCTGAAACACTCTTTCTGTAGAAACTGCAAATGGACCTTCTGAGCGCTAAGAGAACTATATTGGAAAAAGGAATATCTTCAAATAAAAACTACACAGAAGCATTCTGTGAAACTTTCTTCAGATATGTGCATTCAGCTAACAGAGTTAAACCATACTGTTGATTGAGCATTTATGAAACACTCTTTCTGTAGAAAATGCAAGTGGAGATACGGAGCACTAAGATTCTAATAGTAGAAAAAAGAATATCTCCAAATAAAAACTACACAGAAGCATTTTCTGAAACTTCTTTGTGTTCTGTGCATTCAACTAACAGAGTTGAGCCTTACTTTTGAAAGAGCAGTTCTGAAACACTCTTTCTGTAGAAACTGCAAGTGGACATTCGGAGCGCTAAGAGGGTAATAGTGGAAAAAGGAATATGCTCAAATAAATACTACACAGAAGAATTCTGTGAAAATTTTTTCTGTTCTGTGCATTCAACGAAAAGAGTTGAACCTTAGTTTTGATTGAGCTGTTCTGAAACACTCTTTCTGTAGAAACTGCAATTGGATATTCGGAGCGCTAAGAGGCCTATGTTGGAAAAAGGGCTATCTTCATATAAAAACTACACAGAAGCATTCTGTGAAACTTCTTTCCGATCTGTGCATTCAGCTAACAGAGTTAAACCACAGTTTTGATTGAGCAGTTCTGAAACACTCTTTCTGTAGAAAATGCAAGTGGATATTCGGAGCGCTAAGAGGGTAATAGTGGAAAAAGGAATATCTTCAAATATAAACTACACAGAAGCATTCTCTGAAACTTGTTTCTGTTCCGTGCATTCAACTAACAGTGTTGAACATTCCGTTTGATTGAGCAGTTCTGAAACACTCTTTCTGTAGATACTGCAATTGGACATTATGAGCGCTGAGTCCTATATTGGAAAAAGGAATATCTTCAAATAAAAACTACACAGAAGAATTCTGTGAAACTTCTTTCTGATCTGTGTATTCAACTAACAGATTTAAACCATACTTTGGATTGAGCTGTTCTGAACACCCTTTCTGTAGAAAATGCAAGCGGACATTTGGAGCGCAAAGAGTGTAATAGTGGAAAAATGAATATATTCAAATATAAACTACACAGAAGCATTCTGCGAAACATCTTTCTGTTCTGTGCATTCAACTAACAGAGTTGAAACTTACTTTTTATTGAGCCGTTCTGAAACACTCTCTGTGGAAACTGCAATTGGACATTCTGAGCGCTAAGAGGCCTTTATTGGGAAAAAGAATATCTTCAAATATAAACTACACAGAAGAATTCTGTGAAATTCCTTTCTGATCTGTGCATTCAGCTAACAGAGTTAAACCATACTTTTGACTGAGCAGTTCTGAAACACTCTTTCTGTAAAAAATGCAAGTGGACATTCGGAGCGCTAAGATGGTAATAGTGGAAAAAAGAATATCTGCAAATAAAAACTACACAGAAGCATTCTCTGCAACTTCTTTCTGTTCTATGCATTCAACTAACAGTGTTGAGCCTTACTTTTGAAGGAGCAGTTCTGAAACACTCTTTCTGTAGAAATTGCAAGTGGACATTCGGAGCACTAAGAGGGTAATAGTGGAAAAAGGAATATCTTCAAATAAATACTACACAGAAGCATTCTGTGAAACTTCTTTCTGTTCTGTGCATTCAACTAAAAGAGTTGAACCTTACTTTTGATTGAGCCGTTCTGAAACACTCTTTCTGTAGAAACTGCAATTGGATATTCGGAGCACTAAGAGGCCTATATTGGAAAAAGGACTATCTTCAAATAAAAACTACACAGAAGCATTGTGTGAAACTTCTTTCTGATCTGTGCATTCAGCAAACAGAGTTAAACCATACTTTTGATTGAGCAGTTCTGAAACACTCTTTCTGTAGAAAATGCAAGTGGACATTCGGAGCGCTAAGAGGGTAATAGTGGAAAAAGGAATATCTTCAAATATAAACTACACAGAAGCATTCTCTGATACTTGTTTTTGTTCCGTGCATTCAACTAACAGTGTTGAACCTTCCTTTTGATTGAGCAGTTCTGAAACACTCTTTCTGTAGATACTGCAATTTGACATTCTGAGCGCTACGAGTGCTATATTGGAAAAAGGAATATCTTCAAATAAAAACTACACAGAAGCATTCTTTCAAACTTCTTTCTGATCTGTGCATTCAGCTAACAGAGTTAAACCATACATTTGATTGAGCAGTTCTGAACACTCTCTCTGTAGAAAATGCAAGTGGACATTCGGAGCGCTAAGAGGGTAATAGTGGAAATAGGAATATCTTCAAATATAAACTACACAGAAGCATTATCTGATACTTGTTTTTGTTCCGTGCATTCAACTAACAGTGTTGAAACTTCCTTTTGATTGAGCAGTTCTGAAACACTCTTTCTGTAGATACTGCAATTTGACATTCTGAGCGCTACAAGTGCTATATTGGAAAAAGGAATATCTTCAAATAAAAACTACACAGAAGCATTCTTTCAAACTTCTTTCTGATCTGTGCATTCAGCTAACAGAGTTAAACCATACATTTGATTGAGCAGTTCTGAACACTCTTTCTGTAGAAAATGCAAGTGGACATTCGGAGCGCTAAGATGGTCATAGTGGAAAAAGGAATATCTCCAAATAAAAACTACACAGAAGCATTCTCTGAAACTTCTTTCTGTTCTCTGCATTCAACTAACAGAGTTGAGCCTTATTTTTGAACGAGCAGTTCTGAAACACTCTTTCTGTAGAAACTGCAAATGGACATTCGTGGCGCTAATAGGGTAATAGAGGAAAAAGGAATATCTTCAAATAAATACTACACAGAAGCATTCTGTGAAACTTCTTTCTGTTCTGTGCATTCAAGTAAAAGAGTTGAACCTTACTTTTGATTGAGCCGTTCTGAAACACTCTTTCTTTAGAAACTGCAATTGGATATTCGGAGCTCTCAGAGGCCTATACTGGAAATAGGACTATCTTCAAATAACAACTAAGCAGAAGCATTCTGTGAAACTTCTTTCTGATCGGTGCATTCAGCTAACAGAGTTAAACCATACTTTTGATTGAGCAGTTCAGAAACACTCTTTCTGTAGAAAATGAAAGTGGACATTCGGAGCGCTAAGAGGGTAATAGTGGAAAAAGGAATATCTTCAAATAAAAACAACACAGAAGCATTGTCTGAAACTTCTTCCTCTTCCGTGCATTCAACTAACAGAGTTGAACCTTACTTTTGATTGATCAGTTCCGAAACACTCTTTCTGTAGATACTGCAATTGGACATTCTGAGCGCTAAGAGTCGTATATTGGAGAAAGGAATATCTTCAAATAATAACTACACAGAAGCATTCTGTGAAACTTATTTCTGATCTGTGCATTAAACTAACAGAGTTAAACCATACTTTTGATTGAGCAGTTCTGAACACTCATTCTGTAGAAAATGCAAGTGGACATTCGGAGCGCTAAAAGAGTAATTGTGGAAAAAGGAATATATTCAAATAAAAACTACACAGAAGCATTCTGTGAAACTTCTTTCTGTTCTGTGCATTTAACTAAAAGAGTTGAACCTTACTTTTGATTGAGCCGTTCTGAAACACTCTTTCTTTAGAAACTGCAATTGGATATTCGGAGCGCTAAGAGGCCTATATTGGAAAAAGGACTATCTTCAAATAAAAACTACACAGAAGCATTCTGTGAAACTTCTTTCTGATCGGTGCATTCAGCTAAGAGAGTTAAACCATACTTTTGATTTGGCAGTTCAGAAACACTCTTTCTGTAGAAAATGAAAGTGGACATTCGGAGCGCTAAGAGGGTAATAGTGGAAAAAGAATATCTTCAAATAAAAACTACACAGAAGCATTCTCTGAAACTTCTTTCTGTTCCGTGCGTTCAACTAACAGAGTTGAACCTTACTTTTGATTGAGCGGTTCCGAAACACTCTTTCTGTAGATACTGCAATTGGACATTCTGAGCGCTAAGAGTCCTATATTGGAAAAAGAAATATCTTCAAATAAAACTACACAGAAGCATTCTGTGAATCTTCTTTCTGATCTGTGCATTCAGCTAACAGAGTTAAACCATAGTTTTGATTGAGCAGTTCTGAAACAGTCTTTCTGTAGAAAATGCAGGTGGACATTCGGAGCGCTAAGAGGGTAATAGTGGAAAAAAGAATATGTTCAAATATAAACTACACTGAAGCATTCTCTGAAACTTCTTTCTGTTCCGTACCTTCAACTAACAGAGTTGAACGTTACATTTGTTTGAGCAGTTCTGAAACACTCTTTCTGTAGATGCTGCAATTGGACACTCTGAGCGCTAAGAGTCCTATATTGGAAAAAGGAATATCTTCAAATAAAAACTACACAGAAGCATTCTGTGAAACTTCTTTCTGATCTGTGCATTCAACTAACAGAGTTAAACCATACTTTTGATTGTGCAGTTCTGAACACTCTTTCTGTAGAAAACGCAAGTGGACATTCGGAGCGCTAAGAGGGTAATAGTGGAAAAAGGAATATATTCAAATATAAACTACACAGAAGCATTCTGTGAAACTTCTTTCTGTTCTGTGCATTCAACTGACAGGGTTGAACCTGACTTTTGATTGAGCCGTTCTGAAACACTCTTTCTGTAGAAACTGCAAATGGACCTTCTGAGCGCTAAGAGAACTGTATTGGAAAAAGGAATATCTTCAAATAAAAACTACACAGAAGCATTCTGTGAAACTTTCTCCAGATATGTGCATTCAGCTAACAGAGTTAAACCATACTGTTGATTGAGCATTTATGAAACACTCTTTCTGTAGAAAATGCAAGTGGAGATTCGGAGCACCAAGATTCTAATAGTAGAAAAAAGAATATCTCCAAATAAAAACTACACAGAAGCATCCTCTGAAACTTCTTTCTGTTCTGTGCATTCAACTAAAAGAGTTGAGCCTTACTTTTGAAGGAGCAGTTCTGAAACACTCTTTCTGTAGAAACTGCAAGTGGACATTCGGAGCGCTAAGAGGGTAATAGTGGAAAAAGGAATATGCTCAAATAAATACTACACAGAAGAATTCTGTGAAAATTTTTTCTGTTCTGTGCATTGAACGAAAAGAGTTGAACCTTAGTTTTGATTGAGCTGTTCTGAAACACTCTTTCTGTAGAAACTGAAATTGGATATTCGGAGCGCTAAGAGGCCTATATTGTAAAAAGGGCTATCTTCATATAAAAACTACACAGAAGCATTCTGTGAAACTTCTTTCCGATCTGTGCATTCAGCTAACAGAGTTAAACCACAGTTTTGATTGAGCAGTTCTGAAACACTCTTTCTGTAGAAAACGCAAGTGGACATTCGGAGCGCTAAGAGGGTAATAGTGGAAAAAGGAATATCTTCAAATATAAACTACACAGAAGCATTCTCTGAAACTTGTTTCTGTTCCATGCATTCAACTAACAGTGTTGAACATTCCGTTTGATTGAGCAGTTCTGAAACACTCTTTCTGTAGATACTGCAATTGGACATTATGAGCGCTGAGTCCTATATTGGAAAAAGGAATATCTTCAAATAAAAACTACAAAGAAGAATTCTGTGAAACTTCTTTCTGATCTGTGTATTCAACTAACAGATTTAAACCATACTTTGGATTGAGCTGTTCTGAACACCCTTTCTGTAGAAAATGCAAGCGGACATTTGGAGCGCAAAGAGTGTAATAGTGGAAAAATGAATATATTCAAATATAAACTACACAGAAGCATTCTGTGAAACATCTTTCTGTTCTGTGCATTCAACTAACAGAGTTGAAACTTACTTTTTATTGAGCCGTTCTGAAACACTCTTTCTGTAGAAACTGCAATTGGACATTCTGAGCGCTAAGAGGCCTTTATTGGGAAAAAGAATATCTTCAAATATAAACTACACAGAAGAATTCTGTGAAATTCCTTTCTGATCTGTGCATTCAGCTAACAGAGTTAAACCATACTTTTGATTGAGCAGTTCTGAAACACTCTTTCTGTAGAAAATGCAAGTGGACATTCGGAGCACTAAGATGGTAATAGTGGAAAAAAGAATATCTGCAAATATTCTATGCATTCAACTAACAGTGTTGAGTCTTACTTTTGAAGGAGCAGTTCTGAAACACTCTTTCTGTAGAAATTGCAAGTGGACATTCGGAGCACTAAGAGGGTAATAGTGGAAAAAGGAATATCTTCAAATAAATACTACACAGAAGCATTCTGTGAAACTTCTTTCTGTTCTGTGCATTCAACTAAAAGAGTTGAACCTTACTTTTGATTGAGCCGTTCTGAAACACTCTTTCTGTAGAAACTGCAATTGGATATTCGGAGCACTAAGAGGCCTATATGGGAAAAAGGACTATCTTCAAATAAAAACTACACAGAAGCATTGTGTGAAACTTCTTTCTGATCTGTGCATTCAGCTAACAGAGTTAAACCATACTTTTGATTGAGCAGTTCTGAACACCCTTTCTGTAGAAAATGCAAGTGGACATTCGGAGCGCTAAGAGGGTAATGGTGGAAAAAGGAATATAATCAAATATAACCTCACAGAAGCATTCTGTGAAACTTCTTTCTGTTCTGTGCATTCAACTAACAGAGTTGAACCTTACTTTTGATTGAGCCGTTCTGAAACACTCTTTCTGTAGAAACTGCAAATGGAAATTCTGAGCGCTAAGATGCCTATATTGGGAAAAAGAATATCTTCAAATAAAAACTACACAGAAGCATTCTGTGAAACTTTTTTCTGATCTGTGCATTCAGCTAACAGAGTTAAACCATACATTTGATTGAGCAGTTCTGAACACTCTTTCTGTAGAAAATGCAAGTGGACATTAGGAGCGCTAAGATGGTCATAGTGGAAAAAGGAATATCTCCAAATAAAAACTACACAGAAGCATTCTGTGAAACTTCTTTCTGATCTGTGCATTCAGCTAACAGAGTTAAACCATACATTTGATTGAGCAGCTCTGAAATAATCTTTCTGTAGAAAATGAAAGTGGACATTCGGAGCGCTGAGATGGTAATAGTGGAAAAAGGAATATCTCCAAATAAAAACTACACAGAAGCATTCTCTGAAACTTCTTTCTGTTCTCTGCATTCAACTAACAGATTTGAGCCTTACTTTTGAACGAGCAGTTCTGAAACACTCTTTCTGTAGAAACTGCAAGTGGACATTCGTAGCGCTAAGAGGGTAGTAGTGGAAAAAGGAATATCTTCAAGTAAATACTACACAGAAGCATTCTGTGAAACTTCTTTCTGTTCTGTGCATTCAAGTAAAAGTGTTGAACCTTGCTTTTGATTGAGCCGTTCTGAAACACTCTTTCTTTAGAAACTGCAATTGGATATTCGTAGCGCTAAGAGGCCTATATTGGAAAAAGAACTATCTTCAAATAAAAACTACACAGAAGCATTCTGTGAAACTTCTTTCTGATCGGTGCATTCAGCTAACAGAGTTAAACCATACTTTTGATTGAGCAGTTCTGAAACACTCTTTCTATAGAAAATGCAAGTGGAGATTCGGAGCGCTAAGGGGGTAATAGTGGAAAAAGGAATATCTTCAAATATAAACTACACTGAAGCATTCTCTGAAAGTTCTTTCTCTTCCGTACCTTCAAATAACAGAGTTGAACCTTACTTTTGATTGAGCAGTTCTGAAACACACTTTCTGTAGATGGTGCAATTGGACATTCTGAGCGCTAAGGGTCCTATATTGGAAAAAGGAATATCTTCAAATAAAAACTACACAGAAGCATTCTGTGAAACTTCTTTCTGATCTGTGAATTCAACCAACAGAGTTAAACCATACTTTTGATTTAGCAGTTCTGAACACTCTTTCTGTAGAAAATGCAAGTGGACATTCGGAGCGCTAAGAGGGTAATAGTGGAAAAAGGAATATCTTCAAATATAAACTACACAGAAGCATTCTGTGAGACTTCTTTCTGTTCTGTGCATTCAACTAACAGAGTTGAAACTTACTTCTGATTGAGCCGTCCTGAAACACTGTTTCTGTAGAAACTGCAATTGAATATTCTGAGCGCTAAGAGACCTATATTGGGAAAAAAATATCTTCAAATAAAAACTACACAGAAGCATTCTGTGAAACTTCTTTCTGATCTGTGCATTCAGCTAACAGAGTTAAACCATACATTTGATTGAGCAGTTCTGAACACTCTTTCTGTAGAAAATGCAAGTGGACATTCGGAGCGCTAAGAGGGTAATAGTGGAAAAAGGAATATCTTCAAATAAAAACAACACAGAAGCATTGTCTGAAACTTCTTCCTCTTCCGTGCATTCAACTAACAGAGTTGAACCTTACTTTTGATTGATCAGTTCCGAAACACTCTTTCTGTAGATACTGCAATTGGACATTCTGAGCGCTAAGAGTCGTATATTGGAGAAAGGAATATCTTCAAATAATAACTACACAGAAGCATTCTGTGAAACTTATTTCGGATCTGTGCATTAAACTAACAGAGTTAAACCATACTTTTGATTGAGCAGTTCTGAACACTCATTCTGTAGAAAATGCAAGTGGACATTCGGAGCGCTAAAAGAGTAATTGTGGAAAAAGGAATATATTCAAATAAAAACTACACAGAAGCATTCTGTGAAACTTCTTTCTGTTCTGTGCATTTAACTAAAAGAGTTGAACCTTACTTTTGATTGAGCCGTTCTGAAACACTCTTTCTTTAGAAACTGCAATTGGATATTCGGAGCGCTAAGAGGCCTATATTGGAAAAAGGACTATCTTCAAATAAAAACTACACAGAAGCATTCTGTGAAACTTCTTTCTGATTGGTGCATTCAGCTAAGAGAGTTAAACCATACTTTTGATTTGGCAGTTCAGAAACACTCTTTCTGTAGAAAATGAAAGTGGACATTCGGAGCGCTAAGAGGGTAATAGTGGAAAAAGAATATCTTCAAATAAAAACTACACAGAAGCATTCTCTGAAACTTCTTTCTGTTCCGTGCGTTCAACTAACAGAGTTGAACCTTACTTTTGATTGAGCGGTTCCGAAACACTCTTTCTGTAGATACTGCAATTGGACATTCTGAGCGCTAAGAGTCCTATATTGGAAAAAGAAATATCTTCAAATAAAACTACACAGAAGCATTCTGTGAATCTTCTTTCTGATCTGTGCATTCAGCTAACAGAGTTAAACCATAGTTTTGATTGAGCAGTTCTGAAACAGTCTTTCTGTAGAAAATGCAGGTGGACATTCGGAGCGCTAAGAGGGTAATAGTGGAAAAAAGAATATGTTCAAATATAAACTACACTGAAGCATTCTCTGAAACTTCTTTCTGTTCCGTACCTTCAACTAACAGAGTTGAACGTTACATTTGTTTGAGCAGTTCTGAAACACTCTTTCTGTAGATGCTGCAATTGGACACTCTGAGCGCTAAGAGTCCTATATTGGAAAAAGGAATATCTTCAAATAAAAACTACACAGAAGCATTCTGTGAAACTTCTTTCTGATCTGTGCATTCAACTAACAGAGTTAAACCATACTTTTGATTGTGCAGTTCTGAACACTCTTTCTGTAGAAAACGCAAGTGGACATTCGGAGCGCTAAAAGGGTAATAGTGGAAAAAGGAATATATTCAAATATAAACTACACAGAAGCATTCTGTGAAACTTCTTTCTGTTCTGTGCATTCAACTGACAGGGTTGAACCTGACTTTTGATTGAGCCGTTCTGAAACACTCTTTCTGTAGAAACTGCAAATGGACCTTCTGAGCGCTAAGAGAACTGTATTGGAAAAAGGAATATCTTCAAATAAAAACTACACAGAAGCATTCTGTGAAACTTTCTCCAGATATGTGCATTCAGCTAACAGAGTTAAACCATACTGTTGATTGAGCATTTATGAAACACTCTTTCTGTAGAAAATGCAAGTGGAGATTCGGAGCACCAAGATTCTAATAGTAGAAAAAAGAATATCTCCAAATAAAAACTACACAGAAGCATCCTCTGAAACTTCTTTCTGTTCTGTGCATTCAACTAAAAGAGTTGAGCCTTACTTTTGAAGGAGCAGTTCTGAAACACTCTTTCTGTAGAAACTGCAAGTGGACATTCGGAGCGCTAAGAGGGTAATAGTGGAAAAAGGAATATGCTCAAATAAATACTACACAGAAGAATTCTGTGAAAATTTTTTCTGTTCTGTGCATTGAACGAAAAGAGTTGAACCTTAGTTTTGATTGAGGTGTTCTGAAACACTCTTTCTGTAGAAACTGAAATTGGATATTCGGAGCGCTAAGAGGCCTATATTGTAAAAAGGGCTATCTTCATATAAAAACTACACAGAAGCATTCTGTGAAACTTCTTTCCGATCTGTGCATTCAGCTAACAGAGTTAAACCACAGTTTTGATTGAGCAGTTCTGAAACACTCTTTCTGTAGAAAACGCAAGTGGACATTCGGAGCGCTAAGAGGGTAATAGTGGAAAAAGGAATATCTTCAAATATAAACTACACAGAAGCATTCTCTGAAACTTGTTTCTGTTCCATGCATTCAACTAACAGTGTTGAACATTCCGTTTGATTGAGCAGTTCTGAAACACTCTTTCTGTAGATACTGCAATTGGACATTATGAGCGCTGAGTCCTATATTGGAAAAAGGAATATCTTCAAATAAAAACTACAAAGAAGAATTCTGTGAAACTTCTTTCTGATCTGTGTATTCAACTAACAGATTTAAACCATACTTTGGATTGAGCTGTTCTGAACACCCTTTCTGTAGAAAATGCAAGCGGACATTTGGAGCGCAAAGAGTGTAATAGTGGAAAAATGAATATATTCAAATATAAACTACACAGAAGCATTCTGTGAAACATCTTTCTGTTCTGTGCATTCAACTAACAGAGTTGAAACTTACTTTTTATTGAGCCGTTCTGAAACACTCTTTCTGTAGAAACTGCAATTGGACATTCTGAGCGCTAAGAGGCCTTTATTGGGAAAAAGAATATCTTCAAATATAAACTACACAGAAGAATTCTGTGAAATTCCTTTCTGATCTGTGCATTCAGCTAACAGAGTTAAACCATACTTTTGATTGAGCAGTTCTGAAACACTCTTTCTGTAGAAAATGCAAGTGGACATTCGGAGCACTAAGATGGTAATAGTGGAAAAAAGAATATCTGCAAATATTCTATGCATTCAACTAACAGTGTTGAGTCTTACTTTTGAAGGAGCAGTTCTGAAACACTCTTTCTGTAGAAATTGCAAGTGGACATTCGGAGCACTAAGAGGGTAATAGTGGAAAAAGGAATATCTTCAAATAAATACTACACAGAAGCATTCGGTGAAACTTCTTTCTGTTCTGTGCATTCAACTAAAAGAGTTGAACCTTACTTTTGATTGAGCCGTTCTGAAACACTCTTTCTGTAGAAACTGCAATTGGATATTCGGAGCACTAAGAGGCCTATATGGGAAAAAGGACTATCTTCAAATAAAAACTACACAGAAGCATTGTGTGAAACTTCTTTCTGATCTGTGCATTCAGCTAACAGAGTTAAACCATACTTTTGATTGAGCAGTTCTGAACACCCTTTCTGTAGAAAATGCAAGTGGACATTCGGAGCGCTAAGAGGGTAATGGTGGAAAAAGGAATATAATCAAATATAACCTCACAGAAGCATTCTGTGAAACTTCTTTCTGTTCTGTGCATTCAACTAACAGAGTTGAACCTTACTTTTGATTGAGCCGTTCTGAAACACTCTTTCTGTAGAAACTGCAAATGGAAATTCTGAGCGCTAAGATGCCTATATTGGGAAAAAGAATATCTTCAAATAAAAACTACACAGAAGCATTCTGTGAAACTTTTTTCTGATCTGTGCATTCAGCTAACAGAGTTAAACCATACATTTGATTGAGCAGTTCTGAACACTCTTTCTGTAGAAAATGCAAGTGGACATTAGGAGCGCTAAGATGGTCATAGTGGAAAAAGGAATATCTCCAAATAAAAACTACACAGAAGCATTCTGTGAAACTTCTTTCTGATCTGTGCATTCAGCTAACAGAGTTAAACCATACATTTGATTGAGCAGCTCTGAAATAATCTTTCTGTAGAAAATGAAAGTGGACATTCGGAGCGCTGAGATGGTAATAGTGGAAAAAGGAATATCTCCAAATAAAAACTACACAGAAGCATTCTCTGAAACTTCTTTCTGTTCTCTGCATTCAACTAACAGATTTGAGCCTTACTTTTGAACGAGCAGTTCTGAAACACTCTTTCTGTAGAAACTGCAAGTGGACATTCGTAGCGCTAAGAGGGTAGTAGTGGAAAAAGGAATATCTTCAAGTAAATACTACACAGAAGCATTCTGTGAAACTTCTTTCTGTTCTGTGCATTCAAGTAAAAGTGTTGAACCTTGCTTTTGATTGAGCCGTTCTGAAACACTCTTTCTTTAGAAACTGCAATTGGATATTCGTAGCGCTAAGAGGCCTATATTGGAAAAAGAACTATCTTCAAATAAAAACTACACAGAAGCATTCTGTGAAACTTCTTTCTGATCGGTGCATTCAGCTAACAGAGTTAAACCATACTTTTGATTGAGCAGTTCTGAAACACTCTTTCTATAGAAAATGCAAGTGGAGATTCGGAGCGCTAAGGG
The DNA here is from genome assembly GCF_028878055.3 of Symphalangus syndactylus. Taxonomy (NCBI): domain Eukaryota; kingdom Metazoa; phylum Chordata; class Mammalia; order Primates; family Hylobatidae; genus Symphalangus; species Symphalangus syndactylus. The sequence goes on from NC_072429.2 coordinate 144,010,584, forward strand.
GGTAATAGTGGAAAAAGGAATATCTTCAAATATAAACTACACTGAAGCATTCTCTGAAAGTTCTTTCTCTTCCGTACCTTCAAATAACAGAGTTGAACCTTACTTTTGATTGAGCAGTTCTGAAACACACTTTCTGTAGATGGTGCAATTGGACATTCTGAGCGCTAAGGGTCCTATATTGGAAAAAGGAATATCTTCAAATAAAAACTACACAGAAGCATTCTGTGAAACTTCTTTCTGATCTGTGAATTCAACCAACAGAGTTAAACCATACTTTTGATTTAGCAGTTCTGAACACTCTTTCTGTAGAAAATGCAAGTGGACATTCGGAGCGCTAAGAGGGTAATAGTGGAAAAAGGAATATCTTCAAATATAAACTACACAGAAGCATTCTGTGAGACTTCTTTCTGTTCTGTGCATTCAACTAACAGAGTTGAAACTTACTTCTGATTGAGCCGTCCTGAAACACTGTTTCTGTAGAAACTGCAATTGAATATTCTGAGCGCTAAGAGACCTATATTGGGAAAAAAATATCTTCAAATAAAAACTACACAGAAGCATTCTGTGAAACTTCTTTCTGATCTGTGCATTCAGCTAACAGAGTTAAACCATACATTTGATTGAGCAGTTCTGAACACTCTTTCTGTAGAAAATGCAAGTGGACATTCGGAGCGCTAAGAGGGTAATAGTGGAAAAAGGAATATCTTCAAATAAAAACAACACAGAAGCATTGTCTGAAACTTCTTCCTCTTCCGTGCATTCAACTAACAGAGTTGAACCTTACTTTTGATTGATCAGTTCCGAAACACTCTTTCTGTAGATACTGCAATTGGACATTCTGAGCGCTAAGAGTCGTATATTGGAGAAAGGAATATCTTCAAATAATAACTACACAGAAGCATTCTGTGAAACTTATTTCGGATCTGTGCATTAAACTAACAGAGTTAAACCATACTTTTGATTGAGCAGTTCTGAACACTCATTCTGTAGAAAATGCAAGTGGACATTCGGAGCGCTAAAAGAGTAATTGTGGAAAAAGGAATATATTCAAATAAAAACTACACAGAAGCATTCTGTGAAACTTCTTTCTGTTCTGTGCATTTAACTAAAAGAGTTGAACCTTACTTTTGATTGAGCCGTTCTGAAACACTCTTTCTTTAGAAACTGCAATTGGATATTCGGAGCGCTAAGAGGCCTATATTGGAAAAAGGACTATCTTCAAATAAAAACTACACAGAAGCATTCTGTGAAACTTCTTTCTGATCGGTGCATTCAGCTAAGAGAGTTAAACCATACTTTTGATTTGGCAGTTCAGAAACACTCTTTCTGTAGAAAATGAAAGTGGACATTCGGAGCGCTAAGAGGGTAATAGTGGAAAAAGAATATCTTCAAATAAAAACTACACAGAAGCATTCTCTGAAACTTCTTTCTGTTCCGTGCGTTCAACTAACAGAGTTGAACCTTACTTTTGATTGAGCGGTTCCGAAACACTCTTTCTGTAGATACTGCAATTGGACATTCTGAGCGCTAAGAGTCCTATATTGGAAAAAGAAATATCTTCAAATAAAACTACACAGAAGCATTCTGTGAATCTTCTTTCTGATCTGTGCATTCAGCTAACAGAGTTAAACCATAGTTTTGATTGAGCAGTTCTGAAACAGTCTTTCTGTAGAAAATGCAGGTGGACATTCGGAGCGCTAAGAGGGTAATAGTGGAAAAAAGAATATGTTCAAATATAAACTACACTGAAGCATTCTCTGAAACTTCTTTCTGTTCCATACCTTCAACTAACAGAGTTGAACGTTACATTTGTTTGAGCAGTTCTGAAACACTCTTTCTGTAGATGCTGCAATTGGACACTCTGAGCGCTAAGAGTCCTATATTGGAAAAAGGAATATCTTCAAATAAAAACTACACAGAAGCATTCTGTGAAACTTCTTTCTGATCTGTGCATTCAACTAACAGAGTTAAACCATACTTTTGATTGTGCAGTTCTGAACACTCTTTCTGTAGAAAACGCAAGTGGACATTCGGAGCGCTAAAAGGGTAATAGTGGAAAAAGGAATATATTCAAATATAAACTACACAGAAGCATTCTGTGAAACTTCTTTCTGTTCTGTGCATTCAACTGACAGGGTTGAACCTGACTTTTGATTGAGCCGTTCTGAAACACTCTTTCTGTAGAAACTGCAAATGGACCTTCTGAGCGCTAAGAGAACTGTATTGGAAAAAGGAATATCTTCAAATAAAAACTACACAGAAGCATTCTGTGAAACTTTCTCCAGATATGTGCATTCAGCTAACAGAGTTAAACCATACTGTTGATTGAGCATTTATGAAACACTCTTTCTGTAGAAAATGCAAGTGGAGATTCGGAGCACCAAGATTCTAATAGTAGAAAAAAGAATATCTCCAAATAAAAACTACACAGAAGCATCCTCTGAAACTTCTTTCTGTTCTGTGCATTCAACTAAAAGAGTTGAGCCTTACTTTTGAAGGAGCAGTTCTGAAACACTCTTTCTGTAGAAACTGCAAGTGGACATTCGGAGCGCTAAGAGGGTAATAGTGGAAAAAGGAATATGCTCAAATAAATACTACACAGAAGAATTCTGTGAAAATTTTTTCTGTTCTGTGCATTGAACGAAAAGAGTTGAACCTTAGTTTTGATTGAGCTGTTCTGAAACACTCTTTCTGTAGAAACTGAAATTGGATATTCGGAGCGCTAAGAGGCCTATATTGTAAAAAGGGCTATCTTCATATAAAAACTACACAGAAGCATTCTGTGAAACTTCTTTCCGATCTGTGCATTCAGCTAACAGAGTTAAACCACAGTTTTGATTGAGCAGTTCTGAAACACTCTTTCTGTAGAAAACGCAAGTGGACATTCGGAGCGCTAAGAGGGTAATAGTGGAAAAAGGAATATCTTCAAATATAAACTACACAGAAGCATTCTCTGAAACTTGTTTCTGTTCCATGCATTCAACTAACAGTGTTGAACATTCCGTTTGATTGAGCAGTTCTGAAACACTCTTTCTGTAGATACTGCAATTGGACATTATGAGCGCTGAGTCCTATATTGGAAAAAGGAATATCTTCAAATAAAAACTACAAAGAAGAATTCTGTGAAACTTCTTTCTGATCTGTGTATTCAACTAACAGATTTAAACCATACTTTGGATTGAGCTGTTCTGAACACCCTTTCTGTAGAAAATGCAAGCGGACATTTGGAGCGCAAAGAGTGTAATAGTGGAAAAATGAATATATTCAAATATAAACTACACAGAAGCATTCTGTGAAACATCTTTCTGTTCTGTGCATTCAACTAACAGAGTTGAAACTTACTTTTTATTGAGCCGTTCTGAAACACTCTTTCTGTAGAAACTGCAATTGGACATTCTGAGCGCTAAGAGGCCTTTATTGGGAAAAAGAATATCTTCAAATATAAACTACACAGAAGAATTCTGTGAAATTCCTTTCTGATCTGTGCATTCAGCTAACAGAGTTAAACCATACTTTTGATTGAGCAGTTCTGAAACACTCTTTCTGTAGAAAATGCAAGTGGACATTCGGAGCACTAAGATGGTAATAGTGGAAAAAAGAATATCTGCAAATATTCTATGCATTCAACTAACAGTGTTGAGTCTTACTTTTGAAGGAGCAGTTCTGAAACACTCTTTCTGTAGAAATTGCAAGTGGACATTCGGAGCACTAAGAGGGTAATAGTGGAAAAAGGAATATCTTCAAATAAATACTACACAGAAGCATTCGGTGAAACTTCTTTCTGTTCTGTGCATTCAACTAAAAGAGTTGAACCTTACTTTTGATTGAGCCGTTCTGAAACACTCTTTCTGTAGAAACTGCAATTGGATATTCGGAGCACTAAGAGGCCTATATGGGAAAAAGGACTATCTTCAAATAAAAACTACACAGAAGCATTGTGTGAAACTTCTTTCTGATCTGTGCATTCAGCTAACAGAGTTAAACCATACTTTTGATTGAGCAGTTCTGAACACCCTTTCTGTAGAAAATGCAAGTGGACATTCGGAGCGCTAAGAGGGTAATGGTGGAAAAAGGAATATAATCAAATATAACCTCACAGAAGCATTCTGTGAAACTTCTTTCTGTTCTGTGCATTCAACTAACAGAGTTGAACCTTACTTTTGATTGAGCCGTTCTGAAACACTCTTTCTGTAGAAACTGCAAATGGAAATTCTGAGCGCTAAGATGCCTATATTGGGAAAAAGAATATCTTCAAATAAAAACTACACAGAAGCATTCTGTGAAACTTTTTTCTGATCTGTGCATTCAGCTAACAGAGTTAAACCATACATTTGATTGAGCAGTTCTGAACACTCTTTCTGTAGAAAATGCAAGTGGACATTAGGAGCGCTAAGATGGTCATAGTGGAAAAAGGAATATCTCCAAATAAAAACTACACAGAAGCATTCTGTGAAACTTCTTTCTGATCTGTGCATTCAGCTAACAGAGTTAAACCATACATTTGATTGAGCAGCTCTGAAACAATCTTTCTGTAGAAAATGAAAGTGGACATTCGGAGCGCTGAGATGGTAATAGTGGAAAAAGGAATATCTCCAAATAAAAACTACACAGAAGCATTCTCTGAAACTTCTTTCTGTTCTCTGCATTCAACTAACAGATTTGAGCCTTACTTTTGAACGAGCAGTTCTGAAACACTCTTTCTGTAGAAACTGCAAGTGGACATTCGTAGCGCTAAGAGGGTAGTAGTGGAAAAAGGAATATCTTCAAGTAAATACTACACAGAAGCATTCTGTGAAACTTCTTTCTGTTCTGTGCATTCAAGTAAAAGTGTTGAACCTTGCTTTTGATTGAGCCGTTCTGAAACACTCTTTCTTTAGAATCTGCAATTGGATATTCGTAGCGCTAAGAGGCCTATATTGGAAAAAGTACTATCTTCAAATAAAAACTACACAGAAGCATTCTGTGAAACTTCTTTCTGATCGGTGCATTCAGCTAACAGAGTTAAACCATACTTTTGATTGAGCAGTTCTGAAACACTCTTTCTATAGAAAATGCAAGTGGAGATTCGGAGCGCTAAGGGGGTAATAGTGGAAAAAGGAATATCTTCAAATATAAACTACACTGAAGCATTCTCTGAAAGTTCTTTCTCTTCCGTACCTTCAAATAACAGAGTTGAACCTTACTTTTGATTGAGCAGTTCTGAAACACACTTTCTGTAGATGGTGCAATTGGACATTCTGAGCGCTAAGGGTCCTATATTGGAAAAAGGAATATCTTCAAATAAAAACTACACAGAAGCATTCTGTGAAACTTCTTTCTGATCTGTGAATTCAACCAACAGAGTTAAACCATACTTTTGATTTAGCAGTTCTGAACACTCTTTCTGTAGAAAATGCAAGTGGACATTCGGAGCGCTAAGAGGGTAATAGTGGAAAAAGGAATATCTTCAAATATAAACTACACAGAAGCATTCTGTGAGACTTCTTTCTGTTCTGTGCATTCAACTAACAGAGTTGAAACTTACTTCTGATTGAGCCGTCCTGAAACACTGTTTCTGTAGAAACTGCAATTGAATATTCTGAGCGCTAAGAGACCTATATTGGGAAAAAAATATCTTCAAATAAAAACTACACAGAAGCATTCTGTGAAACTTCTTTCTGATCTGTGCATTCAGCTAACAGAGTTAAACCATACATTTGATTGAGCAGTTCTGAACACTCTTTCTGTAGAAAATGCAAGTGGACATTCGGAGCGCTAAGAGGGTAATAGTGGAAAAAGGAATATCTTCAAATAAAAACAACACAGAAGCATTGTCTGAAACTTCTTCCTCTTCCGTGCATTCAACTAACAGAGTTGAACCTTACTTTTGATTGATCAGTTCCGAAACACTCTTTCTGTAGATACTGCAATTGGACATTCTGAGCGCTAAGAGTCGTATATTGGAGAAAGGAATATCTTCAAATAATAACTACACAGAAGCATTCTGTGAAACTTATTTCGGATCTGTGCATTAAACTAACAGAGTTAAACCATACTTTTGATTGAGCAGTTCTGAACACTCATTCTGTAGAAAATGCAAGTGGACATTCGGAGCGCTAAAAGAGTAATTGTGGAAAAAGGAATATATTCAAATAAAAACTACACAGAAGCATTCTGTGAAACTTCTTTCTGTTCTGTGCATTTAACTAAAAGAGTTGAACCTTACTTTTGATTGAGCCGTTCTGAAACACTCTTTCTTTAGAAACTGCAATTGGATATTCGGAGCGCTAAGAGGCCTATATTGGAAAAAGGACTATCTTCAAATAAAAACTACACAGAAGCATTCTGTGAAACTTCTTTCTGATCGGTGCATTCAGCTAAGAGAGTTAAACCATACTTTTGATTTGGCAGTTCAGAAACACTCTTTCTGTAGAAAATGAAAGTGGACATTCGGAGCGCTAAGAGGGTAATAGTGGAAAAAGAATATCTTCAAATAAAAACTACACAGAAGCATTCTCTGAAACTTCTTTCTGTTCCGTGCGTTCAACTAACAGAGTTGAACCTTACTTTTGATTGAGCGGTTCCGAAACACTCTTTCTGTAGATACTGCAATTGGACATTCTGAGCGCTAAGAGTCCTATATTGGAAAAAGAAATATCTTCAAATAAAACTACACAGAAGCATTCTGTGAATCTTCTTTCTGATCTGTGCATTCAGCTAACAGAGTTAAACCATAGTTTTGATTGAGCAGTTCTGAAACAGTCTTTCTGTAGAAAATGCAGGTGGACATTCGGAGCGCTAAGAGGGTAATAGTGGAAAAAAGAATATGTTCAAATATAAACTACACTGAAGCATTCTCTGAAACTTCTTTCTGTTCCGTACCTTCAACTAACAGAGTTGAACGTTACATTTGTTTGAGCAGTTCTGAAACACTCTTTCTGTAGATGCTGCAATTGGACACTCTGAGCGCTAAGAGTCCTATATTGGAAAAAGGAATATCTTCAAATAAAAACTACACAGAAGCATTCTGTGAAACTTCTTTCTGATCTGTGCATTCAACTAACAGAGTTAAACCATACTTTTGATTGTGCAGTTCTGAACACTCTTTCTGTAGAAAACGCAAGTGGACATTCGGAGCGCTAAAAGGGTAATAGTGGAAAAAGGAATATATTCAAATATAAACTACACAGAAGCATTCTGTGAAACTTCTTTCTGTTCTGTGCATTCAACTGACAGGGTTGAACCTGACTTTTGATTGAGCCGTTCTGAAACACTCTTTCTGTAGAAACTGCAAATGGACCTTCTGAGCGCTAAGAGAACTGTATTGGAAAAAGGAATATCTTCAAATAAAAACTACACAGAAGCATTCTGTGAAACTTTCTCCAGATATGTGCATTCAGCTAACAGAGTTAAACCATACTGTTGATTGAGCATTTATGAAACACTCTTTCTGTAGAAAATGCAAGTGGAGATTCGGAGCACCAAGATTCTAATAGTAGAAAAAAGAATATCTCCAAATAAAAACTACACAGAAGCATCCTCTGAAACTTCTTTCTGTTCTGTGCATTCAACTAAAAGAGTTGAGCCTTACTTTTGAAGGAGCAGTTCTGAAACACTCTTTCTGTAGAAACTGCAAGTGGACATTCGGAGCGCTAAGAGGGTAATAGTGGAAAAAGGAATATGCTCAAATAAATACTACACAGAAGAATTCTGTGAAAATTTTTTCTGTTCTGTGCATTGAACGAAAAGAGTTGAACCTTAGTTTTGATTGAGCTGTTCTGAAACACTCTTTCTGTAGAAACTGAAATTGGATATTCGGAGCGCTAAGAGGCCTATATTGTAAAAAGGGCTATCTTCATATAAAAACTACACAGAAGCATTCTGTGAAACTTCTTTCCGATCTGTGCATTCAGCTAACAGAGTTAAACCACAGTTTTGATTGAGCAGTTCTGAAACACTCTTTCTGTAGAAAACGCAAGTGGACATTCGGAGCGCTAAGAGGGTAATAGTGGAAAAAGGAATATCTTCAAATATAAACTACACAGAAGCATTCTCTGAAACTTGTTTCTGTTCCATGCATTCAACTAACAGTGTTGAACATTCCGTTTGATTGAGCAGTTCTGAAACACTCTTTCTGTAGATACTGCAATTGGACATTATGAGCGCTGAGTCCTATATTGGAAAAAGGAATATCTTCAAATAAAAACTACAAAGAAGAATTCTGTGAAACTTCTTTCTGATCTGTGTATTCAACTAACAGATTTAAACCATACTTTGGATTGAGCTGTTCTGAACACCCTTTCTGTAGAAAATGCAAGCGGACATTTGGAGCGCAAAGAGTGTAATAGTGGAAAAATGAATATATTCAAATATAAACTACACAGAAGCATTCTGTGAAACATCTTTCTGTTCTGTGCATTCAACTAACAGAGTTGAAACTTACTTTTTATTGAGCCGTTCTGAAACACTCTTTCTGTAGAAACTGCAATTGGACATTCTGAGCGCTAAGAGGCCTTTATTGGGAAAAAGAATATCTTCAAATATAAACTACACAGAAGAATTCTGTGAAATTCCTTTCTGATCTGTGCATTCAGCTAACAGAGTTAAACCATACTTTTGATTGAGCAGTTCTGAAACACTCTTTCTGTAGAAAATGCAAGTGGACATTCGGAGCACTAAGATGGTAATAGTGGAAAAAAGAATATCTGCAAATATTCTATGCATTCAACTAACAGTGTTGAGTCTTACTTTTGAAGGAGCAGTTCTGAAACACTCTTTCTGTAGAAATTGCAAGTGGACATTCGGAGCACTAAGAGGGTAATAGTGGAAAAAGGAATATCTTCAAATAAATACTACACAGAAGCATTCGGTGAAACTTCTTTCTGTTCTGTGCATTCAACTAAAAGAGTTGAACCTTACTTTTGATTGAGCCGTTCTGAAACACTCTTTCTGTAGAAACTGCAATTGGATATTCGGAGCACTAAGAGGCCTATATGGGAAAAAGGACTATCTTCAAATAAAAACTACACAGAAGCATTGTGTGAAACTTCTTTCTGATCTGTGCATTCAGCTAACAGAGTTAAACCATACTTTTGATTGAGCAGTTCTGAACACCCTTTCTGTAGAAAATGCAAGTGGACATTCGGAGCGCTAAGAGGGTAATGGTGGAAAAAGGAATATAATCAAATATAACCTCACAGAAGCATTCTGTGAAACTTCTTTCTGTTCTGTGCATTCAACTAACAGAGTTGAACCTTACTTTTGATTGAGCCGTTCTGAAACACTCTTTCTGTAGAAACTGCAAATGGAAATTCTGAGCGCTAAGATGCCTATATTGGGAAAAAGAATATCTTCAAATAAAAACTACACAGAAGCATTCTGTGAAACTTTTTTCTGATCTGTGCATTCAGCTAACAGAGTTAAACCATACATTTGATTGAGCAGTTCTGAACACTCTTTCTGTAGAAAATGCAAGTGGACATTAGGAGCGCTAAGATGGTCATAGTGGAAAAAGGAATATCTCCAAATAAAAACTACACAGAAGCATTCTGTGAAACTTCTTTCTGATCTGTGCATTCAGCTAACAGAGTTAAACCATACATTTGATTGAGCAGCTCTGAAACAATCTTTCTGTAGAAAATGAAAGTGGACATTCGGAGCGCTGAGATGGTAATAGTGGAAAAAGGAATATCTCCAAATAAAAACTACACAGAAGCATTCTCTGAAACTTCTTTCTGTTCTCTGCATTCAACTAACAGATTTGAGCCTTACTTTTGAACGAGCAGTTCTGAAACACTCTTTCTGTAGAAACTGCAAGTGGACATTCGTAGCGCTAAGAGGGTAGTAGTGGAAAAAGGAATATCTTCAAGTAAATACTACACAGAAGCATTCTGTGAAACTTCTTTCTGTTCTGTGCATTCAAGTAAAAGTGTTGAACCTTGCTTTTGATTGAGCCGTTCTGAAACACTCTTTCTTTAGAAACTGCAATTGGATATTCGTAGCGCTAAGAGGCCTATATTGGAAAAAGTACTATCTTCAAATAAAAACTACACAGAAGCATTCTGTGAAACTTCTTTCTGATCGGTGCATTCAGCTAACAGAGTTAAACCATACTTTTGATTGAGCAGTTCTGAAACACTCTTTCTATAGAAAATGCAAGTGGAGATTCGGAGCGCTAAGGGGGTAATAGTGGAAAAAGGAATATCTTCAAATATAAACTACACTGAAGCATTCTCTGAAAGTTCTTTCTCTTCCGTACCTTCAAATAACAGAGTTGAACCTTACTTTTGATTGAGCAGTTCTGAAACACACTTTCTGTAGATGGTGCAATTGGACATTCTGAGCGCTAAGGGTCCTATATTGGAAAAAGGAATATCTTCAAATAAAAACTACACAGAAGCATTCTGTGAAACTTCTTTCTGATCTGTGAATTCAACCAACAGAGTTAAACCATACTTTTGATTTAGCAGTTCTGAACACTCTTTCTGTAGAAAATGCAAGTGGACATTCGGAGCGCTAAGAGGGTAATAGTGGAAAAAGGAATATCTTCAAATATAAACTACACAGAAGCATTCTGTGAGACTTCTTTCTGTTCTGTGCATTCAACTAACAGAGTTGAAACTTACTTCTGATTGAGCCGTCCTGAAACACTGTTTCTGTAGAAACTGCAATTGAATATTCTGAGCGCTAAGAGACCTATATTGGGAAAAAAATATCTTCAAATAAAAACTACACAGAAGCATTCTGTGAAACTTCTTTCTGATCTGTGCATTCAGCTAACAGAGTTAAACCATACATTTGATTGAGCAGTTCTGAACACTCTTTCTGTAGAAAATGCAAGTGGACATTCGGAGCGCTAAGAGGGTAATAGTGGAAAAAGGAATATCTTCAAATAAAAACAACACAGAAGCATTGTCTGAAACTTCTTCCTCTTCCGTGCATTCAACTAACAGAGTTGAACCTTACTTTTGATTGATCAGTTCCGAAACACTCTTTCTGTAGATACTGCAATTGGACATTCTGAGCGCTAAGAGTCGTATATTGGAGAAAGGAATATCTTCAAATAATAACTACACAGAAGCATTCTGTGAAACTTATTTCGGATCTGTGCATTAAACTAACAGAGTTAAACCATACTTTTGATTGAGCAGTTCTGAACACTCATTCTGTAGAAAATGCAAGTGGACATTCGGAGCGCTAAAAGAGTAATTGTGGAAAAAGGAATATATTCAAATAAAAACTACACAGAAGCATTCTGTGAAACTTCTTTCTGTTCTGTGCATTTAACTAAAAGAGTTGAACCTTACTTTTGATTGAGCCGTTCTGAAACACTCTTTCTTTAGAAACTGCAATTGGATATTCGGAGCGCTAAGAGGCCTATATTGGAAAAAGGACTATCTTCAAATAAAAACTACACAGAAGCATTCTGTGAAACTTCTTTCTGATCGGTGCATTCAGCTAAGAGAGTTAAACCATACTTTTGATTTGGCAGTTCAGAAACACTCTTTCTGTAGAAAATGAAAGTGGACATTCGGAGCGCTAAGAGGGTAATAGTGGAAAAAGAATATCTTCAAATAAAAACTACACAGAAGCATTCTCTGAAACTTCTTTCTGTTCCGTGCGTTCAACTAACAGAGTTGAACCTTACTTTTGATTGAGCGGTTCCGAAACACTCTTTCTGTAGATACTGCAATTGGACATTCTGAGCGCTAAGAGTCCTATATTGGAAAAAGAAATATCTTCAAATAAAACTACACAGAAGCATTCTGTGAATCTTCTTTCTGATCTGTGCATTCAGCTAACAGAGTTAAACCATAGTTTTGATTGAGCAGTTCTGAAACAGTCTTTCTGTAGAAAATGCAGGTGGACATTCGGAGCGCTAAGAGGGTAATAGTGGAAAAAAGAATATGTTCAAATATAAACTACACTGAAGCATTCTCTGAAACTTCTTTCTGTTCCGTACCTTCAACTAACAGAGTTGAACGTTACATTTGTTTGAGCAGTTCTGAAACACTCTTTCTGTAGATGCTGCAATTGGACACTCTGAGCGCTAAGAGTCCTATATTGGAAAAAGGAATATCTTCAAATAAAAACTACACAGAAGCATTCTGTGAAACTTCTTTCTGATCTGTGCATTCAACTAACAGAGTTAAACCATACTTTTGATTGTGCAGTTCTGAACACTCTTTCTGTAGAAAACGCAAGTGGACATTCGGAGCGCTAAAAGGGTAATAGTGGAAAAAGGAATATATTCAAATATAAACTACACAGAAGCATTCTGTGAAACTTCTTTCTGTTCTGTGCATTCAACTGACAGGGTTGAACCTGACTTTTGATTGAGCCGTTCTGAAACACTCTTTCTGTAGAAACTGCAAATGGACCTTCTGAGCGCTAAGAGAACTGTATTGGAAAAAGGAATATCTTCAAATAAAAACTACACAGAAGCATTCTGTGAAACTTTCTCCAGATATGTGCATTCAGCTAACAGAGTTAAACCATACTGTTGATTGAGCATTTATGAAACACTCTTTCTGTAGAAAATGCAAGTGGAGATTCGGAGCACCAAGATTCTAATAGTAGAAAAAAGAATATCTCCAAATAAAAACTACACAGAAGCATCCTCTGAAACTTCTTTCTGTTCTGTGCATTCAACTAAAAGAGTTGAGCCTTACTTTTGAAGGAGCAGTTCTGAAACACTCTTTCTGTAGAAACTGCAAGTGGACATTCGGAGCGCTAAGAGGGTAATAGTGGAAAAAGGAATATGCTCAAATAAATACTACACAGAAGAATTCTGTGAAAATTTTTTCTGTTCTGTGCATTGAACGAAAAGAGTTGAACCTTAGTTTTGATTGAGCTGTTCTGAAACACTCTTTCTGTAGAAACTGAAATTGGATATTCGGAGCGCTAAGAGGCCTATATTGTAAAAAGGGCTATCTTCATATAAAAACTACACAGAAGCATTCTGTGAAACTTCTTTCCGATCTGTGCATTCAGCTAACAGAGTTAAACCACAGTTTTGATTGAGCAGTTCTGAAACACTCTTTCTGTAGAAAACGCAAGTGGACATTCGGAGCGCTAAGAGGGTAATAGTGGAAAAAGGAATATCTTCAAATATAAACTACACAGAAGCATTCTCTGAAACTTGTTTCTGTTCCATGCATTCAACTAACAGTGTTGAACATTCCGTTTGATTGAGCAGTTCTGAAACACTCTTTCTGTAGATACTGCAATTGGACATTATGAGCGCTGAGTCCTATATTGGAAAAAGGAATATCTTCAAATAAAAACTACAAAGAAGAATTCTGTGAAACTTCTTTCTGATCTGTGTATTCAACTAACAGATTTAAACCATAGTTTGGATTGAGCTGTTCTGAACACCCTTTCTGTAGAAAATGCAAGCGGACATTTGGAGCGCAAAGAGTGTAATAGTGGAAAAATGAATATATTCAAATATAAACTACACAGAAGCATTCTGTGAAACATCTTTCTGTTCTGTGCATTCAACTAACAGAGTTGAAACTTACTTTTTATTGAGCCGTTCTGAAACACTCTTTCTGTAGAAACTGCAATTGGACATTCTGAGCGCTAAGAGGCCTTTATTGGGAAAAAGAATATCTTCAAATATAAACTACACAGAAGAATTCTGTGAAATTCCTTTCTGATCTGTGCATTCAGCTAACAGAGTTAAACCATACTTTTGATTGAGCAGTTCTGAAACACTCTTTCTGTAGAAAATGCAAGTGGACATTCGGAGCACTAAGATGGTAATAGTGGAAAAAAGAATATCTGCAAATATTCTATGCATTCAACTAACAGTGTTGAGTCTTACTTTTGAAGGAGCAGTTCTGAAACACTCTTTCTGTAGAAATTGCAAGTGGACATTCGGAGCACTAAGAGGGTAATAGTGGAAAAAGGAATATCTTCAAATAAATACTACACAGAAGCATTCTGTGAAACTTCTTTCTGTTCTGTGCATTCAACTAAAAGAGTTGAACCTTACTTTTGATTGAGCCGTTCTGAAACACTCTTTCTGTAGAAACTGCAATTGGATATTCGGAGCACTAAGAGGCCTATATGGGAAAAAGGACTATCTTCAAATAAAAACTACACAGAAGCATTGTGTGAAACTTCTTTCTGATCTGTGCATTCAGCTAACAGAGTTAAACCATACTTTTGATTGAGCAGTTCTGAACACCCTTTCTGTAGAAAATGCAAGTGGACATTCGGAGCGCTAAGAGGGTAATGGTGGAAAAAGGAATATAATCAAATATAACCTCACAGAAGCATTCTGTGAAACTTCTTTCTGTTCTGTGCATTCAACTAACAGAGTTGAACCTTACTTTTGATTGAGCCGTTCTGAAACACTCTTTCTGTAGAAACTGCAAATGGAAATTCTGAGCGCTAAGATGCCTATATTGGGAAAAAGAATATCTTCAAATAAAAACTACACAGAAGCATTCTGTGAAACTTTTTTCTGATCTGTGCATTCAGCTAACAGAGTTAAACCATACATTTGATTGAGCAGTTCTGAACACTCTTTCTGTAGAAAATGCAAGTGGACATTAGGAGCGCTAAGATGGTCATAGTGGAAAAAGGAATATCTCCAAATAAAAACTACACAGAAGCATTCTGTGAAACTTCTTTCTGATCTGTGCATTCAGCTAACAGAGTTAAACCATACATTTGATTGAGCAGCTCTGAAACAATCTTTCTGTAGAAAATGAAAGTGGACATTCGGAGCGCTGAGATGGTAATAGTGGAAAAAGGAATATCTCCAAATAAAAACTACACAGAAGCATTCTCTGAAACTTCTTTCTGTTCTCTGCATTCAACTAACAGATTTGAGCCTTACTTTTGAACGAGCAGTTCTGAAACACTCTTTCTGTAGAAACTGCAAGTGGACATTCGTAGCGCTAAGAGGGTAGTAGTGGAAAAAGGAATATCTTCAAGTAAATACTACACAGAAGCATTCTGTGAAACTTCTTTCTGTTCTGTGCATTCAAGTAAAAGTGTTGAACCTTGCTTTTGATTGAGCCGTTCTGAAACACTCTTTCTTTAGAAACTGCAATTGGATATTCGTAGCGCTAAGAGGCCTATATTGGAAAAAGTACTATCTTCAAATAAAAACTACACAGAAGCATTCTGTGAAACTTCTTTCTGATCGGTGCATTCAGCTAACAGAGTTAAACCATACTTTTGATTGAGCAGTTCTGAAACACTCTTTCTATAGAAAATGCAAGTGGAGATTCGGAGCGCTAAGGGGGTAATAGTGGAAAAAGGAATATCTTCAAATATAAACTACACTGAAGCATTCTCTGAAAGTTCTTTCTCTTCCGTACCTTCAAATAACAGAGTTGAACCTTACTTTTGATTGAGCAGTTCTGAAACACACTTTCTGTAGATGGTGCAATTGGACATTCTGAGCGCTAAGGGTCCTATATTGGAAAAAGGAATATCTTCAAATAAAAACTACACAGAAGCATTCTGTGAAACTTCTTTCTGATCTGTGAATTCAACCAACAGAGTTAAACCATACTTTTGATTTAGCAGTTCTGAACACTCTTTCTGTAGAAAATGCAAGTGGACATTCGGAGCGCTAAGAGGGTAATAGTGGAAAAAGGAATATCTTCAAATATAAACTACACAGAAGCATTCTGTGAGACTTCTTTCTGTTCTGTGCATTCAACTAACAGAGTTGAAACTTACTTCTGATTGAGCCGTTCTGAAACACTGTTTCTGTAGAAACTGCAATTGAATATTCTGAGCGCTAAGAGACCTATATTGGGAAAAAAATATCTTCAAATAAAAACTACACAGAAGCATTGTCTGAAACTTCTTCCTCTTCCGTGCATTCAACTAACAGAGTTGAACCTTACTTTTGATTGATCAGTTCCGAAACACTCTTTCTGTAGATACTGCAATTGGACATTCTGAGCGCTAAGAGTCGTATATTGGAGAAAGGAATATCTTCAAATAATAACTACACAGAAGCATTCTGTGAAACTTCTTTCTGATCTGCGCATTCAACTAACAGAGTTTAGCCATACTTTTGCTTGAGCAGTTCTGAAACACTCTTTCTGTAGAAACTGCAAGTGGACATTCGGAGCGCTAAGAGGGTAATATTGGGAAAAAGAATATCTTCAAATAAAAACTACACAGAAGCATTCTGTGAAATTTCTTTCTGTTCTGTGCATTCAGCTAACAGAGTTAAACCATACTTTTTATTGAGCAGTTCTGAAACACTCTTTCTGTAGAAAATGCAAGTGGACATTCGGAGCGCTAAGAGTCCTATGGCGGAAAAAGAATATCTGCAAATAAAAACTACACAGAAGCATTATCTGAAACTTCTTTCTGTTCTCTGCATTCAACTAACGGAGTTGAGCCTTACTTTTGATAGAGGAGTTCTGAAACTCTCTTTCTGTAGTAACTGCAAGTGGACATTCGGAACGCTAAGAGGCCTATAGTGGAAAAACGAATATCTTCAAATAAAAACTACACAGAAGCATTCTGTGAAACATCTTTCTGTTCCGTGTATTCAACTAACAGAGTTGAACCTTACCTTTTACTGAGCAGTTCTGAAACACTCTTTCTGTAGAAACTGCACGTGTAAATTCGGAGCGCTATGAGGCATATAGTGGAAAAAGGAATATCTCCAAATAAAAACTACACAGAATATTCTCTGAAAATACTTTCTGTTCTCTGCATTCAACTAACAGAGTTGAGCCTTACTTTTCATTGACCAGTTCTGAAACACTCTTTCTGTAGATACTGCAAGTGGACATTCGAAGCGCTAAGAGGCGTATAGTGGAAAAACGAATATCTTCAAATAAAACTGCACAGAAGCATTATGTGAAACTTCTGTCTGTTCTGTGCATTCAGCTAACAGAGTTGAACCTTACTTTTGATTGAGAAGTTCTGAAACACTCATCCTGTAAAAACTGCAATTGGACATTTGGAGCACTAAGAGGGTAATAGTGGAAAAACGAATATCTTCAAATAAAAACTACACAGAAAAATTCTGTGAAATTTCTTTTGTTCTGTGCAATCAAATAACAGAGTTGAACCTTAACTTTGATTGAGCTGTTCTGAAACGCTCTTTCTGTAGAAACTGCAATTGGACATTCGGAGCGCTAAGAGGCGTATATTGGAAAAAGGAATATTTTCAATTAAAAACTACACTGAATCATTCTGTGAAACAGCTTTCTGATCTGTGCATTCAACTAAAAGAGTTGAACCTTACTTTTGATTGAGCAGTTCTGAAACACTCTTTCTGTAGAAACTGCAAGAGGATATTCGGAGCGGTAACAGGCCTATAGTGGAAAAAGGAATATCTTCAATTAAAAACTACACAGAAGCATTCTGTGAAACTGCTTTCTGATCTCTGCATTCAACTAACAGAGTTAAATCATACTTTTGATTGAGCAGTTCTGAAACACTCTTTCTGTAGAAAATGCAAGTGGACATTCGGAGCTCTAAGAGGTTAATCGTGGAAAAAGGAATATCTTCAAATATGAACTACACAGAAGCATTCTGTGAAACTTCTTTCTGTTCTATGCATTCAGCTAACAATGTTGAACCTTACTTTTGATTGAGCAGTTCTGAAACACTCTTTCTGTAGAAACTGCAAGTGGACATTCGGAGGGCTAAGTGGTCTATAGTGGAAAAAGGAATATCTTCAAATAAAAACTACACAGAAGCATTCTGTGAAACTTCATTTTGTTCTGTTCATTCAACTAACAGAGTTGAAACTTACCTTTGATTGAGCAGTTCTGAAACACTCTTTCTGTAGAAACAGCAATAGGACATTCAGAGCGCTAAGATCACTATATGGGACAAAGGAATATGTTCAAATAGAAACTACACAGAAGCATTCTGTGAAACTTCTTTCTGATCTGCGCATTCAAATAACAGAGTTTAGCCATACTTTTGCTTGAGCAGTTCTGAAACACTCTTTCTGTAGAAACTGCAAGTGGACATTCAGAGCGCTAAGAGGGTAATAGTGGAAAAAGGAATATCTTCAAATAAAAACTACACAGAAGCATTCTGTGAAAGTTCTTTCTGTTCTGTGCATTCAACTAACAGCGTTGAACCTTACTTTTGATTGAGCAGTTCTGAAACACTCTTTCTGTAGAAACTGCAGGTGGACATTCGGAGCGCTAAGACGCCTACAGTGGAAAAAGGAATATCTTCAAATAAAAACTACTTAGAAGCATTCTGTGAAACTACTTTTTGTTCTGTGCATTCAACTAACAGAGTTGAACCTTACCATTGATTGAGCAGTTCTGAAAAACTCTTTCTGTAGAAACTGCAAGTGGACATTCCGAGCGCTAAGGGGACTATCGTGCAAAAAGGCATATCTCCAAATAAAAACTACACAGAAGCATTCTCTGAAACTTCTTTCTGTTCTCTGCATTCAATTAACAGAGTTGAGCCTTACTTTTGATGTTGCAGTACTGAAACACTCTTTCTGTAGTAACTGCAAGTGGACATGCGGAGCGCTAAGAGGCGTATAGTGGAAAAAGGAATATGTTTAAATAAAACTACACAGAAGCATTCTGTGAAACTACTTTCTGTTCTGTGCATTCAACTAACAGAGTTGAACCTTACTTTTGATTGAGCATTTCTGAAACACTCTTTTTGTAGATACTGCAATTGGACATTCTGAGCGCTAAGAGTCCTATATTGGAAAAAGGAATGTCTTCAAATAAAAACTACACAGAAGCATTCTGTGAAACTTCTTTCTGATCTGTGCATTCAACTAACAGAGTTCAACCTTACTTTTGATTGAGCCGTTCTGAAACACTCTTTCTGTAGAAACTGCAATTGGATATTCGGAGAGCTAATAGGCATATATTGGAAAAAACACTATCTTCAAATAAAAACTACACAGAAGCATTCTGTGAAACGTCTTTCTGATCTGTGCATTCAGCTAACAGAGTTAAACCATACTTTTGATTGAGCAGTTCTGAAACACTCTTTCTGTAGGAAATGAAAGTGGACATTCGGAGCGCTAAGAGGGTAATAGTGGAAAAAGGAATATCTTCAAATGTAAACTACACAGAAACATTCTCTGAAACTTCTTTCTGTTCCGTGCATTCAACTAACAGAGTTGAACCTTACTTTTGATTGAGCAATTCTGAAACACTCTTTCTGTATATACTGCAGTTGGACGTTCTGAGCGCTAAGAGTCCTATATTGGAAAATGTAATATCTTCAAATAGAAACTACACAGAAGCATTCTCTGAAACTTCTTTCTCATCTGTGGATTCAAAAAACAGAGTTAAAGTATACTTTTGATTGAGCAGTTCTGAACACTCTTTCTGTAGAAAATGCAAGTATACATTCGGAGCGCTAAGAGGGTAATAGTGGAGAAAGGAGTATATTCAAATATAAAATACACAGAAGCATTCTGTGAAAATTCTTTCTGTTCTGTGCATTCAACTAACAGAGTTGAACCTTACTTTGACTGAGCCGTTCTGAAACACTCTTTCTGTAGAAACTGCAACTGGACATTCTGAGCGCTAAGAGTCCTACATTGGGAAAAAGAATATCTTCAAATAAAAAGTACACAGAAGCATTCTGTGAAACTTCTTTCTGAACTGTGCATTCAACTAACAGAGTTAAACCATACTTTTGATTGAGCAGTTCTGAACACTCTTTTTGTAGAAAATGCAAGTGGACATTCGGAGCGCTAAGGGGGTAATAGTGGAAAAAGAAATATATTCAAATATAAACTATACAGAAGCATTCTGTGAAACTTCTTTCTGTTCTGTGCATTCAACTAACAGAAGCGAACCTTACTTTTGATTGAGCCGTTCTGAAACACTCTTTCTGTAGAAACTGCAACTGGACATTCTGAGCGCTAAGAGGCTTATATTGGGAAGAAGTATATCTTCAAATAAAAACTACACAGAAGCATTCTGTGAAACTTCTTTCTGATCTCTGCATTCAGCTAACAGAGTTAAACCATACTTTTGATTGAGCAGTTCTGAAACACTCTTTCTGTAGAAAATGCAAGTGGACATTCCGAGCGCTAAGATGGTAATAGTGGAAAAAGGAATATCTGCAAATAAAAACTACACAGAAGCATTCTCTGAAACATCTTTCTGTTCTCTCCATTCAACTAACAGAGTTGAGCCTTACTTTTGAAGGAGCAGTTCTGAAACACTCTTTCTGTAGAAGCTGCAAGTGGACATTCGGAGCGCTAATAGGGTAATAGTGGAAAAAGGAATATCTTCAAATAAATAGTACACAGAAGCATTCTGTGAAACTACTTTCTGTTCTGTGCATTCAACTAAAAGACTTGAACCTTACTTTTGATTGAGCCGTTGTGAAACACTCTTTCTGTAGAAACTGCAATTGGATATTCGGAGCGCTAAGAGGCCTGTATTGGAAAGAGGACTATCTTCAAATAAAAAGTATACAGAAGGATTCTGTGAAACTTCCTTCTCATCTGTGCATTCAGCTAACAGAATTAAACCATACTTTTGATTGAGCAGTTCTGAAACACTCTTTGTGTAGAAAATGCGAGTGGACATTCGGAGCGCTAAGAGGGTTAGAGTGGAAAAAGGAATATCTTCAATTATAAACTACACAGAATCATTCTGTGAAACTTCTTTCTGTTCTGTTCATTCAACTAACAGAGTTGAACGTTACTTTTGATTGAGCAGTTCTGAAACACTCTTTCTGTAGATACTGCAATTGGAGATTCTGAGCGCTAAGAGTCCTATATTGGAAAAAGGAATGTCTTCAAATAGAAACTACACAGAAGCATTCTGTGAAACTTCTTTCTGTTCCGTGCATTCAACTAACAGAGTTAAACCATACTTTTGATTGAGCAGTTCTGAACACTCTTTCTGTAGAAAATGCAAGTGGACATTAGGAGCGCTAAGAGGGTAATAGTGGAAAAAGGAATATATTCAAATATAAACTACACAGAAGCATTCTGTGAAACTTCTTTCTGTTCTGTGCATTCTACTAACAGAGTTGAACCTTACTTTTGATTGAGCAGTTCTGAAACACTCTTTCTGTAGAAACTGCAATTGGACATTCTGAGCGCTAAGAGGCCTATATTGGGAAAAAGAATATCTTCAAATAAAAACTACACAGAAGCATTATCTGAAACTTCTTTCTGTTCTCTGCATTCAACTAACGTAGTTGAGCCTTAGTTTTGATAGAGGAGTTCTGAAACACTCTTTCTGTAGATACTGCAAGTGGACATTCGGAATGCTAAGAGGCCTATAGTGGAAAAAAGAATATCTTCAAATAAAAACTACACAGAAGCATTCTGTGAAACCTCTTTCTGTTCCGTGTATTCAACTAACAGAGTTGAACCTTACCTTTTATTGAGCAGTTCTGAAACACTCTTTCTGTAGAAACTGCACGTGTAAATTCGGAGCGCTATGAGGCATATAGTGGAAAAAGGAATATCTCCAAATAAAATCTACACAGAATATTCTCTGAAAATACTTTCTGTTCTCTGCATTCAACTAACAGAGTTGAGCCTTACTTTTCATTGACCAGTTCTGAAACACTCTTTCTGTAGAGACTGCAAGTGGACATTCGAAGCGCTAAGAGGCGTATAGTGGTAAAACGAATATCTTCAAATAAAACTGCACAGAAGCATTATGTGAAACTTCTGTCTGTTCTGTGCATTCAGCTAATAGAGTTGAACCATACTTTTGATTGAGAAGTTCTGAAACACTCTTCCTGTAAAAACTGCAAGTGGGCATTCGGAGCACTAAGAGGGTAATAGTGGAAAAACGAATATCTTCAAATAAAAACTACACAGAAAAATTCTGTGAAATTTCTTTTTTTTTTTTTTAATTATACTTTAGGGTTTTAGGGTACATGTGCACAATGTGCAGGTTTGTTACATATGTATCCATGTGCCATGTTGATTTCCTGCACCCATTAACTCGTCATTTAGCATTAGGTGTATCTCCTAATGCTGTCCCTCCCCCCTCCCCCCATCCCACAACTGTCCCCGGAGCGTGATGTTCCCCTTCCTGTGTCCATGAGTTCTCATTGTTCAGTTCCCACCTATGAGTGAGAACATGCGGTGTTTGGTTTTTTGTCCTTGCGATAGTTTACTGAGAATGATGGTTTCCAGTTTCATCGATGTCCCTACAAAGGACACGAACTCATCATTTTTTATGGCTGCATAGTATTCCATGGTGTATATGTGCCACATTTTCTTAATCCAGTCTATCGTTGTTGGACATTTGGGTTGGTTCCAACTCTTTGCTATTGTGAATAGTGCCGCAATAAACATACGTGTGCATGTGTCTTTATAGCAGCATGATTTATAGTCCTTTGGGTATATACCCAGTAATGGGATGGCTGGGTCAAATGGTATTTCTAGTTCTAGATCCCTGAGGAATCGCCACACTGACTTCCACAATGGTTGAACTAGTTTACAGTCCCACCAACAGTGTAAAAGTGTTCCTATTTCTCCACATCCTCTCCAGCACCTGTTGTTTCCTGATTTTTTAATGATGGCCATTCTAACTGGTGTGGGATGGTATCTCACTGTGGTTTTGATTTGCATTTCTCTGATGGCCAGTGATGAGGAGCATTTCTTCATGTGTTTTTTGGCTGCATAAATGTCTTCTTTTGAGAAGTGTCTGTTCATGTCCTCTGCCCACTTTTTGATGGGGTTGTTTGTTTTTTTCTTGTAAATTTGTTTGAGTTCATTGTAGATTCTGGATATTAGCCCTTTGTCAGATGAGTAGGTTGCAAAAATTTTCTCCCATTGTGTAAGTTGCCTGTTCACTCTGATGATAGTTTCTTTTGCTGTGCAGAAGCTCTTTAGTTTAATGAGATCCCATTTGTCGATTTTGGCTTTTGTTGCCATTGCTTTTGGTATTTTAGACATGAAGTCCTTGCCCACGCCTATGTCCTGAATGGTATTGCCTAGGTTTTCTTGTAGGATTTTAATGGTTTTAGGTCTAACATATAAGTCTTTAATCCATCTTGAATTAATTTTTGTATAAGGTGTAAGGAAGGGATCCAGTTGCAGCTTTCTACATATGGCTAGCCAGTTTTCCCAGCACCGTTTATTAAATAGGGAATCCTTTCCCCATTTCTTGTTTTTGTCAGGTTTGTCAAAGATCAGATAGTTGTAGCTATGCGGCATCATTTCTGAGGGCTCTGTTCTGTTCCATTGATCTATGTCTCCGTTGTGGTACCAGTACCATGCTGTTTTGGTTACTGTAGCTTTGTAGTATAGTTTAAAGTCAGGTAGCGTGATGCCTCCAGCTTTGTTCTTTTGGCTTAGGATTGACTTGGCGATGCGGGCTCTTTTTTGGTTCCATATGAAGTTTAAAGTAGTTTTTTCCAATTCTGTGAAGAAAGTCATTGGTAGCATGATGGGGATGGCATTGAATCTATAAATTACCTTGGGCAGTATGGCCATTTTCATGATATTGATTCTTCCAACCCATGAGCATGGAATGTTCTTCCATTTGTTTGTATCCTCTTTTATTTCATTGAGCAGTGGTTTGTAGTTCTCTTTGAAGAGGTCCTTCACATCCCTTGTAAGTTGGATTCCTAGGTATTTTATGCTCTTTGAAGCAATTGTGAATGGGAGTTCACTCATGATTTGGCTCTCTGTTTGTCTGTTATTGGTGTACAAGAATGCTTGTGATTTTTGTACATTAATTTTGTATCCTGAGACTTTGCTGAAGTTGCTAATCAGCTTAAGGAGATTTTGGGCTGAGACAATGGGGTTTTCTAGATATACAATCATGTCATCTGCAAACAGGGACAATTTGACTTCCTCTTTTCCTAATTGAATACCCTTTATTTCCTTCTCCTGCCTGATTGCTCTGGCCAGAACTTCCAGCACTATGTTGAATAGGAGCGGTGAGAGAGGGCATCCCTGTCTTGTGCCAGTTTTCAGAGGGAATGCTTCCAGTTTTTGCCCATTCAGTATGATATTGGCTGTGGGTTTGTTGTAGATAGCTCTTATTATTTTGAGATACGTCCCATCAATACCTAATTTATTTAGAGTTTTTAGCATGAAGGGTTGTTGAATTTTGTCAAAGGCCTTTTCTGCATCTATTGAGATAATCATGTGGTTTTTGTCTTTGGTTCTGTTTATATGCTGGATTACATTTATTGATTTGTGTATGTTGAACCAGCCTTGCATCCCAGGGATGAAACCCACTTGATCATGGTGGATAAGGTTTTTGATGTGCTGCTGGATTTGGTTTGCCAGTATTTTATTGAGGATTTTTGCATCAATGTTCATCAAGGATATTGGTCTGAAATTCTCTTTTTTGGTTATGTCTCTGCCAGGTTTTGGTATCAGGACGATGCTGGCTTCGTAAAATGTGTTAGGGAGGATTCCCTCTTTTTCTATCAATTGGAATAGTTTCAGAAGGAATGGTACCAGTTCCTCCTTGTACCTCTGGTAGAATTCAGCTGTGAATCCATCAGGTCCTGGACTCTTTTTTGTTGGTAAGCTATTGATTATTGCCACAATTTCAGAACCTGTTATTGGTCTATTCAGAGATTCAACTTCTTCCTGGTTTAGTCTTGGGAGGGTGTATTTGTCGAGGAATTTATCCATTTCTTCTAGATTTTCTAGTTTATTTGCATAGAGGTGTTTGTAGTATTCTCTGATGGTAGATTGTATTTCTGTGGGATCGGTGGTGATATCCCCTTTTTCATTTTTTATTGCATCTATTTGATTCTTCTCTCTTTTCTTCTTTATTAGTCTTGCTAGCGGTCCATCAATTTTGTTGATCTTTTCAAAAAACCAGCTCCTAGATTCATTAATTTTTTGAAGGGTTTTTTGTGTCTCTATTTCCTTCAGTTCTGCTCTGATTTTAGTTATTTCTAGCCTTCTGCTAGCTTTTGAATGTGTTTGTTCTTGCTTTTCTAGTTCTTTTAATTGTGATGTTAGGGTGTCAATTTTGGATCTTTCCTGCTTTCTCTTGTGGGCATTTAGTGCTATAAATTTCCCTCTACACACTGCTTTGAACGTGTCCCAGAGATTCTGGTATGTTGTGTCTTTGTTCTCGTTGGTTTCAAAGAACATCTTTATTTCTGCCTTCATTTCATTATGTACCCAATAGTCATTCAGGAGCAGGTTGTTCAGTTTCCATGTAGTTGAGCGGTTTTGACTGAGTTTCTTAATCCTGAGTTCTAGTTTGATTGCACTGTGGTCTGAGAGACAGTTTGTTATAATCTCTGTTCTTTTACATTTGCTGAGAAGAGCTTTACTTCCAACTATGTGGTCAATTTTGGAATAGGTGTGGTGTGGTGCTGAAAAAAATGTATATTCTGTTGATTTGGGGTGGAGAGTTCTGTAGATGTCTATTAGGTCCACTTTATGTAGAGCTGAGTTCAATTCCTGGATATCCTTGTTAACTTTCTGTCTCGTTGATCTGTCTAATGCTGACAGTGGGGTGTTAAAATCTCCCATTATTATTGTGTGGGAGTTTAAGTCCCTTTGTAGGTCACTGAGGACTTGCTTTATGAATCTGGGTGCTCCTGTGTTGGGTGCATATATATTTAGGATAGTTAGCTCTTCTTGTTGAATTGATCCCTTTACCATTATGTAATGGCCTTCTTTGTCTCTTTTGATCTTTGTTGGTTTAAAGTCTATTTTATGAGAGACTAGGATTGCAACCCCTGCCTTTTTTTGTTTTCCAGTTGCTTGATAGATCTTCCTCCATCCCTTTATTTTGAGTCTATGTGTGTCTCTGCACGTGAGATGGGTTTCCTGAATACAGCACACTGATGGGTCCTGACTCCTTATCCAGTTTGCCAGTCTGTGTCTTTTGATTGGAGCATTTAGCCCATTTACATTTAACGTGAATATTGTTATGTGTGAATCTGATCCTGTCATTATGATGTTAGTTGGTTATTTTGCTCGTTAGTTGCTATAGTTTCTTCCTAGCCTCGATGGTCTTTACAATTTGGCATGCTTTGCAGGGGCTGGTACCAGTTGTTCCTTTCCATGTTTAGTGCTTCCTTCAGGAGCTCTTTTAGGGCAGGCCTGGTGGTGACAAAATCACTCAGCGTTTGCTTATCTGTAAAGTATTTTATTTCTCCTTCACTTATGAAGCTTAGTTTGGCGGGATAGGAAATTCTGGGTTGAAAATTCTTTTCTTTAAGAATGTTGAATATCGGCCCCCACTCTCTTCTGGCTTGTAGAGTTTCTGCTGAGAGATCAGCTGTTAGTCTGATGGGCTTCCCTTTGTGGGTAACCCGACCTTTCTCTCTGGCTGCCCTTAACATTTTTTCCTTCATTTCCACTTTGGTGAATCTGACAATTATGTGTCTTGGAGTTGCCCTTCTCGAGGAGTATCTTTGTGGCGTTCTCTGTATTTCCTGAATCTGAATGCTGGCCTGCCTTGCTAGATTGGGGAAGTTCTCCTGGATAATATCTTGCAGAGTGTTTTCCAACTTGGTTCCATTCTCCCCATCATTTTAAGGTACACCAATCAGAAGTAGGTTTGGTCTTTTCACATAGTCCCAAATTTCTTGGAGGCTTTTTTCATTTCTTTTTATTCTTTTTTCTCTAAACTTCCCTTCTCTCTTCATTTCATTCATTTCATCTTCTATCAGAGATACCCTTTCTTCCAGTTGATCGCATCTGCTACTGAGGCTTCTGCATTCTTCGCGTAGTTCTCGAAACTTGGCTTTCAGCTCCATCATCTCCTTTAAGCCCTTCTCTCCATTGGTTATTCTAGTTATCCATTCTTCTAATTTTTTTCAAAGTTTTTAACTTCTTTGCTATTGTTTTGAATTTCCTCTCGTAGCTCAGAGTAGTTTGATCGTCTGAAGCCTTCTTCTCTCAACTCATCAAAGTCATCCTCCATCCAGCTTTGTTCCATTGCTGGTGAGGAACTGCGTTCCTTTGGAGGAGGAGAGGTGCTCTGTTTTTTAGAGTTTCCAGTTTTTTTGGTCTGTTTTTTCCCCATCTTTGTGGTTTTGTCTACTTTTTGTCTTCGATGATGGTGATGTACAGATGGGTTTTTGGTGTGGATGTCCTTTCTGTTTGTTAATTTTCCTTCTACCAGACAAGACCCTCAGCTGCAGGTCTGTTGGAGTTTACTAGAGGTCCACTCCAGACCCTGTTTGGCTGGGTGTCAGCACCGGTGGCTGCAGAAGAGCGGATTTTCGTGAGACCACAAATTCAGCTGTCTGATAGTTCCTCTGAAAGTTTTGTCTCAGAGGAGTACCCGGTTGAATGAGGTGTCAGTCTGTCCCTACTGGGGGGGTGCCTCCCAGTTAGGCTGCTCAGGGGTGAGGGACCCACTTTAGGAGGCAGTCTGTCCGTTCTCAGATCTCCAGCTGCGTGCTGGGAGAACCACTACTCTCTTCAAAGCTGTCAGTCAGACAGGGACATTTAAGGCTGTGGAGGTTCTCGCTGAGTTTTTGGTTGTCTGTGCCCTGCCCCCAGAGATGGAGCCTACAGAGGCAGGCAGGCCTCCTTGAGCTGTGGTGGGCTCCACCCAGTTCGAGCTTCCTGGCTGGTTTGTTTACCTAAGCAAGCCTGGGCAATGGTGGGCGCCCCTCCCCCAGCCTCGTTGCCGCCTTGCAGCGTGATCTCAGACTGCTGTGCTAGCAATCAGCAAGACTCTGTGGGCATAGGACCCTCCAAGCCAGGTGCGGGACACAATCTCCTAGTGTGCCGTTTTCCAGGCCCGTTGGAAAAGCGCAGTATTAGGACGGGACTGACCCGATATTCCCGGTGCCGTCTGTTTCCCCTTTCTTTGACTAGGAAAGGGAACTCCCTGACCCCTTGCGCTTCCCCAGTGAGGCAATGCCTCGCCCTGCTTCGGCTCGCGCACAGTGCGCTTCACCGACTATCCTGAACCCACTGTTAGGCACTCCCTAGTGAGAAGAAACCGGTACCTCAAGCAGAAATGCAGAAATCACCCGTCTTCTGTGTCGCTGGGGCTGGGAGCTGGAGACCAGAGCTGTTCCTATTCGGCCATCTTGGCTCCACCCCGAAATTTCTTTTGTTATGTGCAATCAACTAACAGAGTTGAACCTTAACTTTGATTGAGCTGTTCTGAAATGCTCTTTCTGTAGAAACTGCAATTGGACATTCGGAGTGCTAAGAGGCGTATATTGGAAAAAGGAATATTTTCAATTAAAAACTACACTGAATCATACTGTGAAACAGCTTTCTGATCTGTGCATTCAACTAACAGAGTTGAACCTTACTTTTGATTGAGCAGTTCTGAAACACTCTTTCTGTAGAAACTGCAAGAGGATATTCGGAGCGGTAACAGGCCTATAGTGGAAAAAGGAATATCTTCAATTAAAAACTACACAGAAGCATTCTGTGAAACTGCTTTCTGATCTCTGCATTCAACTAACAGAGTTAAATCATACTTTTGATTGAGCAGTTCTGAAACACTCTTTCTGTAGAAAATGAAAGTGGACATTCGGAGCTCTAACAGGTTAATAGTGGAAAAAGGAATATCTTCAAATATAAACTACACAGAAGCATTCTGTGAAACTTCTTTCTGTTCTGTGCATTCAGCTAACAATGTTGAACCTTACTTTTGATTGAGCAGTTCTGAAACACTCTTTCTGTAGAAACTGCAAGTGGACATTCGGAGGGCTAAGAGGCCTATAGTGGAAAAAGGAATATCTTCAAATAAAAACTACACAGAAGAATTCTGTGAAACTTCATTTTGTTCTGTTCATTCAACTAACAGAGTTGAAACTTACCTTTGATTGAGCAGTTCTGAAACACTCTTTCTGTAGAAACAGCAATAGGACATTCAGAGCGCTAAGAGGCCTATATGGGAAAAAGGAATATGTTCAAATAGAAACTACACAGAAGCATTCTGTGAAACTTCTTTCTGATCTGCGCATTCAAATAACAGAGTTTAGCCATACTTTTGCTTGAGCAGTTCTGAAACACTCTTTCTGTAGAAACTGCAAGTGGACATTCGGAGCGCTAAGAGGGTAATAGTGGAAAAAGGAATATCTTCAAATAAAAACTACACAGAAGCATTCTGTGAAAGTTCTTTCTGTTCTGTGCATTCAACTAACAGCATTGAACCTTACTTCTGATTGAGCAGTTCTGAAACACTCTTTCTGTAGAAACTGCAAGTGGACATTTGGAGCGCTAAGACGCCTACAGTGGAAAAAGGAATATCTTCAAATAAAAACTACTTAGAAGCATTCTGTGAAACTACTTTTTGTTCTGTGCATTCAACTAACAGAGTTGAACCTTACCATTGATTGAGCAGTTCTGAAAAACTCTTTCTGTAGAAACTGCAAGTGGACATTCCGAGCTCTAAGGGGCCTATAGTGCAAAAAGGCATATCTCCAAATAAAAACTACACAGAAGCATTCTCTGAAACTTCTTTCTGTTCTCTGCATTCAATTAACAGAGTTGAGCCTTACTTTTGATGTTGCAGTACTGAAACACTCTTTCTGTAGTAACTGCAAGTGGACATGCGGAGCACTAAGAGGCGTATAGTGGAAAAAAGAATATGTTTAAATAAAACTACACAGAAGCATTCTGTGAAACTACTTTCTGTTCTGTGCATTCAACTAACAGAGTTGAACCTTACTTTTGATTGAGCATTTCTGAAACACTCTTTCTGTAGATACTGCAATTGGACATTCTGAGCGCTAAGAGTCCTATATTGGAAAAAGGAATATCTTCAAATAAAAACTACACAGAAGCATTCTGTGAAACTTCTTTCTGATCTGTGCATTCAACTAACAGAGTTGAACCTTACTTTTGATTGAGCCGTTCTGAAACACTCTTTCTGTAGAAACTGCAATTGGATATTCGGAGAGCTAATAGGCATATATTGGAAAAAACACTATCTTCAAATAAAAACTACACAGAAGCATTCTGTGAAACATCTTTCTGATTTGTGCATTCAACTAACAGAGTTAAACCATACTTTTGATTGAACAGTTCTGAAACACTCTTTCTGTAGGAAATGAAAGTGGACATTCGGAGCGCTAAGAGGGTAATAGTGGAAAAAGGAATATCTTCAAATGTAAACTACACAGAAACATTCTCTGAAACTTCTTTCTCTTCCGTGCATTCAACTAACAGAGTTGAACCGTACTTTTGATTGAGCAGTTCTGAAACACTCTTTCTGTAGATACTGCAGTTGGACGTTCTGAGCGCTAAGAGTCCTATATTGGAAAAAGGAATATCTTCAAATAGAAACTACACAGAAGCATTCTCTGAAACTTCTTTCTGATCTGTGCATTCAACAAACAGAGTTAAACTATACTTTTGATTAAGCAGTTCTGAACACTCTTTATGTAGAAAATGCAAGTAGACATTCGGAGCGCTAAGAGGGTAATAGCGGAGAAAGGAGTATATTCAAATATAAAATACACAGAAGCAGTCTGTGAAAATTCTTTCTGTTCTGTGCATTCAACTAACAGAGTTGAACCTTACTTTGATTGAGCCGTTCTGAAACACTCTTTCTGTAGAAACTGCAACTGGACATTCTGAGCGCTAAGGAGCCTACATTGGGAAAAAGAATATCTTCAAATAAAAAGTACACAGAAGCATTCTGTGAAACTTCTTTCTGAACTGTGCATTCAACTAACAGAGTTAAACCATACTTTTGATTGAGCAGTTCTGAACACTCTTTCTGTAGAAAATGCAAGTGGACATTCGGAGCGCTAAGAGGGTAATAGTGGAAAAAGAAATATATTCAAATATAAACTACACAGAAGCATTCTGTGAAACTTCTTCCTGTTCTGTGCATTCAACTAACAGAAGTGAACCTTACTTTTGATTGAGCCGTTCTGAAACACTCTTTCTGTAGAAACTGCAATTGGACATTCTGAGCGCTAAGAGGCCTATATTGGGAAAAAGTGTATCTTCAAATAAAAACTACACAGAAGCATTCTGTGAAACTTCTTTCTGATCTCTGCATTCAGCTAACAGAGTTAAACCATACTTTTGATTGAGCAGTTCTGAAACACTCTTTCTGTAGAAAATGCAAGTGGACATTCGGAGCGCTAAGATGGTATTAGTGGAAAAAGGAATATCTCCAAATAAAAACTACACAGAAGCATTCTCTGAAACATCTTTCTGTTCTCTCCATTCAACTAACAGAGTTGAGCCTTACTTTTGAAGGAGCAGTTCTGAAACACTCTTTCTGTAGAAGCTGCAAGTGGACATTCGGAGCGCTAATAGGGTAATAGTGGAAAAAGGAATATCTTCAAATAAATACTACACAGAAGCATTCTGTGAAACTACTTTCTGTTCTGTGCATTCAACTAAAAGACTTGAACCTTACTTTTGATTGAGCCGTTGTGAAACACTCTTTCTGTAGAAACTGCAATTGGATATTCGGAGCGCTAAGAGGCCTATACTGGAAAGAGGACTATCTTCAAATAAAAACTACACAGAAGGATTCTGTGAAACTTCTTTCTCATCTGTGCATTCAGCTAACAGAGTTAAACCATACTTTTGTTTGAGCAGTTCTGAAAAACTCTTTGTGTAGAAAATGTGAGTGGACATTCGGAGCGCTAAGAGGGTAATAGTGGAAAAAGGAATATCTTCAAATATAAACTACACAGAAACATTCTCTGAAAATTCTTTCTGTTCCCTGCATTCAAGTAACAGAGTTGAACCTTACTTTTGATTGAGCAGTTCTGAAACACTCTTTCTGTAGATACTGCAATTGGAGATTCTGAGCGCTAAGAGTCCTATATTGGAAAAAGGAATGTCTTCAAATAAAAACTACACAGAAGCATTCTGTGAAACTTCTTTCTCATCTGTGCATTCAACTAACAGAGTTAAACCATACTTTTGATTGAGCAGTTCTGAACACTCTTTCTGTAGAAAATGCAAGTGGACATTAGGAGCGCTAAGAGGGTAATAGTGGAAAAAGGAATATATTCAAATATAAACTACACAGAAGCATTCTGTGAAACTTCTTTCTGTTCTGTGCATTCTACTAACAGAATTGAACCTTACTTTTGATTGAGCAGTTCTGAAACAGTCTTTCTGTAGAAAGTGCAAGTGGACATTTGGAGCGCTAAGCGGCCTATAGTGGAAAAAGGAATATCTCGAAGTAAAAACTGCACAGAAGGATTTTCCGAAAATTCTTTCTGTACTCTGCATTCAACTAACAGAGTTTGCCTTACTTTTCATTGAGCAGTTCTGAAACACTCTTTCTGTAGAAACTGCAAGTGGACATTTGGAGCGCTAAGAGGCCTATAGTGGAAAAACGAATATCTCCAAATAAAAACTACACAGAAGCATTCTCTGAAACTTCTTTCTGTTCTCTGCATTCAACTAACAGAGTTGACCCTTACTTTTGATTGAGCAGTTCTGAAACACTCTTTCTGTAGAAACTGCAAGTGGACATTCGAAGTGCCAAGAGGCGCATACTGGAAAAACGAATATCATCAAATAAAACTGCACAGAAGCATTATGCGAATCTTCTTTCTGTTCTGTGCATTCAACTAACAGAGTTGACCCTTACTTTTGATTGAGAAGTTCTGAAACACTCTTTTTGTAGAAACTGCAAGTGAACATTCGGAGCGCTAAGAGGCCTATAGTGGAAAAAGGAATATCTCCAAATAAAAACTACACAGAAGCATTCTCTGAAACTTCTTTCTGATCTGTGCATTCAACTAACAGAGCTAAACCATACTTTTGATTGAGCAGTTCTGAAACACTCTTTCTGTAGATAATGCAATTGGACATTCGGAACGCTAAGAGCGTAATAGTGGAAAAAGAATGTTTTCAAATATGAACTACACGGAAGCATTTTGTTAAACTTCTTTCTATTCTGTGCATTCAACTAACAGAGTTGAACCTTACTTTTGATTGAGCAGTTCTGAAACACTCTTTCTGTAGAAACTGCAATTGGACATTCGGAGGGCTATGAGGCCTATAGTGGGAAAAGGAATATCTTCAAATAAAAACTACACAGAAGCATTCTGTGAAACTTCTTTCTGATCTGTGCATTCAACTAACAGAGTTAAACCAGACTTTTGCTAGAGCAGTTTTGAAACACTCTTTCTGTAGAAACTGCAAGTGGACATTCGGAGCGTTAAGAGGGTGATAGTGGAAAAACGAATATCTTCAAATAAAATTACGCAGAAGCATTCTGTGAAACTTGTTTCTGTTCTGTGCATTCAACTAACAGAGTTGAACCTTACTTTTGATTGAGCATTTCTGAAACACTCTTTCTGTAGAAACTGCAATGGACATTCGGAGCGCTAAGAGGGCTACAGTTGAAAAAGGAATATCTTCAAATAAATACTACACAGAAGAATTCTGTGAAACTTCCTTCTGTTCTGTGCATTCAACTAACAGACTTGAACCTTACTTTTGATTGAGTCGTTCTGAAACACTCTTTCTGTAGAAACTGCAGTTGGACATTCGGAGCGCTAAGAGGCCTATATTGGAAAAAGGAATATCTTCAAATAAAAACTACACAGAAGCATTCTGTGAAACTTCATTCTGTTCTTTGCATTCAACTAACAGAGTTGAACCTTACTTTTGATTGAGCAGTTCAGAAACACTCTTTCTGTAGAAACTGCAAGTGGACATTCAGAGCGCTACGACGCCTATAGTGGAAAAAGGAATATCTTCAAATAAAAACTACACAGAACCATTCTGTGAAACTTCTTCCTGATATGTGCATTCAACTGAGAGATTTGAACGTTACTTTTGATTGTGCGGTTCTGAAACACTCTTTTTGTCGAAACTGGAAGTGAACATTCTTAGCGCTTAGAGGCCTATAGTGGAAAAAGGAATATCTTCCAATAAACACTACACAGAATCATTCTGTGAAACTTCTTTCTGTTCTGTGCATTCAACTAACAGAGTTGTACCTTACTTTTGATTGAGGAGTTGTGAAACGCTCTTTCTGTAGAAACTGGAAGTGGACATTCGGAGCAATATAACATGAATATATTTTCACTTTAAGCATAGGAGTATAAGAATAAGGGAACATGCCTGCAATTCCGCAAGGTTTGATTTTATCTTACATGTAGTTCGTTATCCAGTCAGTAAGTGTTTGTTGTACTCGATCCTGTGCCAAGTGCTGGGAATTGAGGTATGAGGACAAAGTTGTAGAAACTCGGCCTATTGGGATTCTATTCAAAAGGCTCTCCTCTGTGTAAGTTAGTAATCACATAAATAGACGAGATATTGACATATTATAATATACGCTATGAAGAAAAATCAGATTGAGGATTTTTAAAAGAGGTTGAAGGTGAAGTGAGATAAGGTGGGATCAAGAAAGGCCTGTTTGAGGAAATTAATCTCAGGCCTGAAAGAGGAGAAGATGACCAGAGATTTCCAGGCAACCAGAAGAACACATGACAAGGCCTTCTAACAGGAGAATGTTCTGCGTGTATGAGTAATAGAAGTCCATGGTGGCCGGAGCATAGTAAGTGAGCGATGCATGACGTGAGGTTATACACCCATTTAGAGTTAGGGGGTCCGAATATGGGGTGTGAGCTTTCTTGCACAAGTATCGGGAAGCTTCTGCAAGATTTTTCTAGGGCAATGACCTGATGTTATTCCTTTCCTGTTTTCTTTTTCTTTTTCTTTTTTTGGTGATTACTCTCTTTGCTTTCTAGAGAACAGATGGTAGAAGGGGGAAGTGGAAATATGCAGACACATTAGGGATCCATCAAAATATTGAACTGAACTGATGGGTTTGGCCGTGGTTTGACCTAGAGTGGTTATTATAGAGAATGAGCAGAATGGATGCATTAGAGAGATTTCTCAAATTTGATATGGTTGAGCTACAGATTGGATACAGGTAGGAAGATGGTAAAGGAAGGGATGACATCAGGTATACTTTGAGTTTGGTGTTGACAAGCAGGGTGCATGGTAGAGCCGTTTATGAGAAGGCTTCAGGAGAAAAAGGAGCCTTGGAAACTATTCAGAAAGTTCAGAGACTGTGTTCTGAATCTCATGGTAGAAACAGGAAGGATTCTATTGTATACAGTAATAGGAAGAAGAATGCAAATGCAACTTTTTTGACCAGCTTTACAGAGTTCAGCCAAACAAGCCATACCTAGTTCAACCTCATGTTAGAGATGAGCAAACTGAATTTCAGAACCTGTAAACAACCTGTCAGAATCAAAAACGAGCCAGAAGAATATTTCGCCCATTACATGATACTTTGTTTATTTAAATAGTTATAATTATTTTAGATATTTTACTTTCTTGATTTTATTATTAAGCACAAATAACATTGTACTTAAAGTTTATCTCTATTTTTCACTTATTTTATCATAATTTCAGGTAAAAATCAATCAAAAAATCATATTGAAATTGAAATACTGAATTTTATACTAAAGACAAGGCATCCAAATGAAAATGAAATTTTCCAGGTGAAAATTTCCAAATCATAAATATGTAGGGACAAAAAACTTTATTTATAAAGTAAAAGATAATTCTAATTAATTGATGATTCAAAGGTTTACAACTTTAAAAGTAAATATTATCTTTGAAGTAAAGTCCATTTAAATTATTTATGCAGCCAAAGTTTTAGTAATTTTATAGGTATATCATGTAAACTTTTTCGAGAAAAATGGAATTGGAAATGTTAGAGTATTATGCGGAAAAATTCACCTAAAGGAAAAAATTATCTCCTTATGAAGGATTACTTTAGCCACTTTGACAGGTGTAGGTAAAAGAACACTAAATGCGCATCAATATGATTAGGAGATGCGCGCTTAGAAATACGTTATCATTGAAAAGAGAATTGTATTATCAGGTTTGCAGGGGCCCTTCTTATCCTTCATATTTATGTAACTTTGTCATCTATAGAAAGATTATGGGAATTTTAAAAATAGCTGATAGTTAAGAAACATCACCATAACACTGTGCTGAATGCATAATAAAACATTTCCCTTCTCTCTAAAAGCCTTTTAAAATTATGTACCATAATCAGTATGGCCAGCAGAGGGTCATTTCCATGTTCAAGTTCCTCTGTTTCTCGAGGGTGAGAATCCTTCTATAGTCTTCTGAGGGTGACACTGTAGTGTTTTCTTAGCCTGATTATTTTTACCTATTTTTTCCGATCCTTTCCTTTGTATATTTACATTTTACATATTGAAAGTTATTTTTTCAAATATTTTATATGCAAGTTTACAAAGTACAACGACTGTACATTAAAATAACTTATTTATGCCATATGGAAGATTAAATATAATTTTACAATATCTAATATTGATTGTTTAGTTTCTAATCATTGATACTTGACATGATTTTTCCCAGCATACCTCAAAATATTCTTCAAAATCCTGCGAATTAATTCCTGTAACACTTCTGAGGTGTATTAATAAGCTAGAGATGTAAAGAAGATTTGCAGAGAAAATTAGCTTCCCAAATTAGAAATTTTGTCCCACTATCGACTAGAAACCTCTTGAGATGATCAAAAACAATAATAATGCATGTCATAGAGGAAAACCAATAAGCCTGCTGCAGTATGACTACCTCTGTGACCTCAGACAAGTTACATGTGGGTCCCTACTTCTGTGACCTCAGACAAGTTACGTGTGGGTCCGCACTTATTTTCTTCATCTCTAATAAATATTTGACAAATCTCATTTTCAAAAGTCTTTTAAGGCCTTTCCACCTTTTTTTTTTGAGACGGAGTTTTGCTCTCATTGCCCAGGCTGCAGTGCAATGTCATGGTCTCGGCTCACACAACCTCCGACTCCCGGGTTCATGTGATTCTCCTGCCTCCACCTCCTGAGTAGCTGGGATTACAGGCGCGCAACACAACGCCCAGCTAATTTTTTGTATTTTTAGTAGAGATGGGGTTTCACCATGTTGGTCAGGCTGGTCTTGAACTCCCGACCTCAGGTGATCTGCACGCCTCGGCCTCCCAAAGTGCTGGGATTTCAGGCATGAGCAACCGCGGCCTGTGAGGGCTTTCTACTTTTAAGATTTCAGGACGTATAGCCTGGGAGGTAAATGGTAGTATATATATAATATATACACACACACACACACACACACACACACACTGTATATATATGCATATATACGGTATATTATACTATATATACATATATACTGAATATTATACTCTATATATACATATCTACTGTATATTATACTGTATATATATATACACATACACACATACACACATGAGACAGAGAGAAGAGATAGACAATTTCATGTGAAAATATAAACTGTTAACATAAAATTTTGCTTCTCTGAGGAATATTTAGCATTGTTCTCAATCTTCTCTGCAGAATTTAAGCATTTTTCTCAGAACTCACCAGATAGAATGAGGGAGGGGCCATACGATAGGAGCCAGAGATGAAGGGAGAACAATAGAGAGGGTGCTTTGGGAAAAATAGTACAGTAAGGCTAGGGAATACTTCTCTCCAACAAAAAGACCAAGGTCACAGCTATATCTCTTCAGAAGCCAAACTTTCTTTTAAAATGTCAATTTCCATCTATTTCTTGCTTCACAGACATTCCATTCATTGCTGGATTTCAAATAAAGCCTTTCCATGTGCAAACTTTCTATAGAAAAAAGAGAAATATGGGGGACAGTACAGTCTAAGAAGTGATTAAGAATATCTAGTGGACTTTCCCAGACTGTAAATCTTTACATATATCTGAGCCTAATGAGGTGATTTATTGTGCTATAATGCACAGTGAACTGTACAGATGCTTCTTTTTGATCATGCTGCAGAATGGGACTAAATACTAAATACCAAATAGCACTCCCATGATTCTTATACATGTCATTCATATGGCATATTTATGCTTTTTTATATAGCAATTCTTATTCTTAGCTCTTAGGCAATTACGGAATCTTTTTTGTCATTTTAATAATCATGCTCCATTTGAGTTATGCAAGGTAGAAACTCTAAGTAGAAAATCTTGTTTTTATTGAACGTTTTTAGTAAACATTTTGGAAAATGTCTGTTTTTTGGTGCTACTTCTGCACGCTTTCTCAACATGATATTACTTGGTATTGTCCTTATTAACCATAGTACACCATATTCTGCAAATATTAGAGAGGGTTAAAAATCAGTCATGTATAAGTAAAGTTAATGAAATAGAAAGGAAACCACATTTAGGAAATGGAAGGCAGAAGCAAATGTATTAACCGTGAGTTAGAAACGGTTTAGTTTTTGGAATGAAGCAGCAAGAGTTTAAAAATCTTGTTTGTGATTCACTAGCTTTGTGACCTTGGAGAATTACTTCAGATTTCTGAGAATCAGTTTAGTAGGTGATATCAATTGCAACTTTGCAGAATTATCACAAGTATTAAATAAAGGACTTAGTATCTGGGAGAGATAGAAAATTACTAATAGTTACATTTTTGTTAATATTACCGTTATTATTATCATACGTATAGTATTTTCTTTCACTGACAATGCATTTAGGACATAAGCAGAACTATGAGTGAGAACATGCGGTGTTTGGTTTTTTGTCCTTGCGATAGTTTACTGAGAATGATGTTTTCCAGTTTCATCCATGTCCCTACAAAGGACATGAACTCATCATTTTTTATGGCTGCATAGTATTCCATGGTGTATATGTGCCACATTTTCTTAATCCAGTCTATCGTTGTTGGACATTTGGGTTGGTTCCAACTCTTTGCTATTGTGAATAGTGCCACAATAAACATACGTGTGCATGTGTCTTTATAGCAGCATGATTTATAGTCCTTTGGGTATATACCCAGTAATGGGATGGCTGGGTGAAATGGTATTTCTAGTTCTAGATCCCTGAGGAATCGCCACACTGACTTCCACAATGGTTGAACTAGTTTACAGTCCCACCAAATTGAACAATGAGAACTCATGGACACAGGAAGGGGAACATCACGCTCCGGGGACTGTTATGGGGTGGGGGGAGGGGGGAGGGACAGCATTAGGAGATACACCTAATGCTAAATGACGAATTAATGGGTGCAGGAAATCAACATGGCACATGGATACATATGTAACAAACCTGCACATTGTGCACATGTACCCTAAAACCCTGAAGTATAAAAAAAAAAAAAAAAAGGACATAAGCAGAACTATAGAACAGTGCTTCTCCAACTTAAATGCAGAGCATGAATCACCTGGAGTTTTGTCAAAATGCGAATTCTGACTCAGTAGTCCTGCAAACTAACGAACTCTTGGTAATGCTGGTGCTGCTAGTTCACCAACAGACCACACGTTTTGCAACAGCTATATAGAATGTCCTGTTTCTCTTTTTAATCACAAAACATGGCAAGCTCTAAAATAAAGCAGAATAACAGATTTAAATGTTAATACTCATGTCCTCAATTTATAATTTCTCCCTCCCTAACAATGGTATAATTCTGATTAAAAATTAGCAAAGAAAAAAATGGAAATTAATCTTCCTATGTTTATTCTTTTAACAAATTCTGGGTGATTACTACTGGGTTACTTGCTGTAGGAAATAGAAAAATTGCTTTGACATAGATCCTCAAGAATCTGTCCCACTACAAGCTTATTTTTGTAGGAAGCTAAAAGATTTATATAAATAACCGTAATTAAAGAGACAAATGAAGAAGTGCAATGAAAGACGTAGGGAAAGTGCTAGAGGAGTTCGGGGTGGAGGAAAATTATCCTAAAATAATATCTATGCGTAACATTATGCTATCTTCCCTAACCAGCGCTTGACCAGATTGTCACAGTGAACTTTGGTCCTTTCTTATATCTTAGTTTTGGTTCCCACATCCTTCTGTTTGGGGAAGTTCTTGTTTTCCTCATGTAATGACAACAACACTTAAACAATGTATACTAGATAAAAGGAACTATATTGCTTGCTTTATTTACATAGTTAATTTAATTTGCACAATGAACTATGAAGTAATCAGCATTATTTCCTTCATTTTACATATGAGAAAATGGAGAATCAGCGACATTGAATCATCTCAAGTTTCTAAAATATCCACTCTCACCAGGCTGTTTACCCTGTTTTTGTCTGTATGCTGCTATAACCAAATGCCACAGATTGAGTAATTCATAAAAAACAGAAATGTATTTCTCACAGTTTTGGGGCTGAGAAGTCCGAAATCAAGGCAGCGGAGATTTGGCAGTTGGTCCCGAGGTGGCACCTTCTTGCTTCGTCTTCACGTGACAAAAGTGGGCAAAAACGGACAATGTAAGGACATGGCAGAATAGACTGAGGAGCCCGGCATTCCTCTAAAGCATCTTTTACGAGGACGTTTATCTCATTCATGAGGGTGGATCCTTCTTCACTTAATCACTTAACCAAAAGCCCCATCTCTTGATGTCATTGTCCTGGGATTTTAGTTTCAACATACAAACTTTGGATGGGCACATAGGTTCAAATCATAGCACCCTCCAAATTATAATGCCTCTCTCATGCCTGTTCTCCTTGAAGTACCCTCTGGTTTTGCTCTCTTCATTCTTGCCATCACAGTTAACCCTTCAGTTCCATTTCTTTAAGTAATCTCTAAATTTGTAAGATGGTTCCATCTTTTTTTTTGTATATGGCAGTCTCTCAAACATATTTGTCATATGAACTAAGTAGGTAAATATGTAAATGCCTGCTAAATTTTAGTGAATGATATAATGGCCTAAAGATGTATCTACCCTTCAGCCAAATATATTTACTTTTAGTAGCAATCTCCTGTCATATACAAAGTCACGACTCTAGGGGTAAACATTTTAGCCTGTGGGTAAGATATAAAGCAGTGGTATGTTATACTGACAACTCACTGTCATAGCACTGGGACATGCTCCTCTATCTGCTACAAATTGAATCAACAAAATATATATGATTTTGTGAGATTTAAATGTATGCTCCTGTTAGTAAAATAAAAGTATGGGAAAACTTTATGGAGTAGATTTAATAGAAATGTTTTCCTGAGTTATCTGCCTTCTTTATTTTTATGTTATGCTTTAAGTCTATGGTCAATGTATAGAGCTATGATTGATGTGCTTTTCCAATTCTGTTCAGATCAGACAGGTTAATTTTCTTCTTTTAAATCTTCTTGAATTTTGTCTAACACTTTTTGTTCCAATTTCTTACTAGATTATACTCCCTTCCCTAACTGCTTCATGATTACTTATACACAAACAATATTATGATATTTACACATTGAATTCATTTTAGGTGATGATTTTGGTCATAAACATGAGCAGGTTGTGAAGTGTTTCAGCCATCCCAGGGCATGGCTGTCAGTCCCTTGTCTAATGTTTCAAAAAAATCTTGAATTTGTGATGATGCTGTGATGGCCCCTCAGATATTCTTACACACATCTTTGCCCCTTGTTCCCTCTAACTTTCCTCTTCTGATAAAAAAGCAAACACTGCCAAGCTCAAATGGAATTACATTTGGATGCAAGTGTCACTATGCAATGGTTGCCAATAAAAGTACACAAGGAATTTTATTATGGTGAATTAAAGGCAAACAGACTTCAGAGAAATGAGCACGAACATGAAAATGGCGCATGGTACGCGGATCTCACTGGAAAGTCATTCGGTACACAATGTTTTCACTAGAAAAATCCATTAGCTTTAGCTAGAAATTGAAATTACTTTGTAGGAAATCAGAATAAAATATGTGAAAACATTATATTCTGTGCAAGATTAATACCACGCATGGTGTTGAAAGGTTTGTGGTCTTGCTTCGACGATGCTAAAAGGTCAGAAACCACAAAGATGCATATGTGCTGTCGTTTGCACAGTTACTAATTTTTCTCATTATTTCCATAATGCGATGTGCTGTTTCAACAGAGAAACCCTCTGGAGAGTGGCTTGCACTGTTTTCAGGCAGCTGTTTTGCTTTCATGTTTTGGCCTTGGCCAGGGAATTCAGACAGACTTTTCATTTATTTTCAACAAGAATGTATTCATTGATTGTTTTAAATAATAATAAATAGATTTTAAAATTACTGTACATTACTGCACTTTAAACTCCATGAGGTCAAGGACTCTAAAGTCTGGACGTCATTGTATACCCTACATCTTGCACAAGGTTTAGAAAAAATGGCATGGACACCTATTTTTTGAATCAATAAATGAATACATAAAAGAATTCCAAACTCTAGTCCAAGGTTTTAGATTAATAATATATTAAAATGCGTAAAATTTATAGACAAAACTATTCTTATTTAGAAGTTTATTCTTTAGTTGGAGAGATAAAATATATGCACATAAAAGCTTAAGGAAAAATAATAAGGGTTTTGAAGTACTTACTATGTGAAAAATTTAGCATAAACCTTACATCCATTTATTTAACACATTTTATACGTTGCATTATTTATATATAGTGCTGATTGGTAGAATTCATATGTGAACGGAACTATAAAAATTTTGAGGATAAGCACTAGAAACACAGAATAAATAGAGTGTTAACATGCAAAACACAGAAATACTTACATTGACTAGGTGAAAGAAAAGATTTCTGGTTCCATGTACACTGATTATTGAGGGATGAGTATGACATTATTATGCCAGAATCAATAAATATTTTAAATAGGGAGAAAACTATAATTATATATCTTTGTGTTCAACAGGAGTAGTAGTATTGATAAAGTAGAAGTTTGTTATACCTTGTTTATAGTCTTTTAAAGTTGTTTATAAATAAAATCTACTCTTAGTTAATTAATGGTTGATGTTCATTTAAGTGTTTTAAAATTTTTGATCTCTGAATTGCCTTGTACATATGGAGAAATAAAGCTTGCCTAGCATAATTTCTTGAGTGGAGAATGAATGATCTGGATAGATTTGTTGACAATAAATATGTCTGTACTTATTTTATTAATTCTTTAATCTTCATGAAGAAAAATATAAAAGTCATATTCTAGTATTTTATACCATGGAAAAAATGTCTTATCCTTTTCCTAAGGAAAAATACATCATGACACAGAAGTAAAGTTAATTAAATTACTTACTTTATTAATTAACTGTCTATTATTTCTATGAGTTGAAGTAAATTTGATACTCAATGCTATTTAATCTAATTCTAAAAGCTTGAATGAGT
This sequence comes from Symphalangus syndactylus, assembly GCF_028878055.3. NCBI lineage: Eukaryota > Metazoa > Chordata > Mammalia > Primates > Hylobatidae > Symphalangus > Symphalangus syndactylus. Next base: position 144,053,508 of record NC_072429.2, read on the forward strand.
AATGATTTTTTCATGTAAGGTTAGTTGAAATAAATTATCATTGATTTTCAGATTTAATATTAATTAGCTATTGCATATTCTTAATGGGAAACAAGTGTTTAAAAAGCCCTTTTTGGTTGCAAAAAGACCACGCCCATTGTAGACTTCTTAGAATACATCACATCTGGCCTCTTTTTTAGAGTGGGGAATTCAACTCATAAGTGGCTGGACATTGATTCTGAACATTTTGAACATTATTTGCCTGTCTTCACTCATACTGGTTGCTGTTCTTTGATAAGTAATCACCATGTTTAGCATGCACTTGAACTATTGTTACTTAGGGTGCTTGACTATTTACAAGTCTCACTAGGATTCTAGGTATTCATTAGTCTCGTGGTGTGTATTTGCTGATGGTCCTATTATCTTTGTTGGTTCAGTTACACAGTACCATCCAAGATGCTGCAACACATTATACACAGGGTATGGGTTGTGGGAGCTACAGATTTCAGTTATTATTTAGGCTCAGAAACTTAGAATCTCTGCAAGGTTGGACATGTTCCTTAGTCTTGTTTTAAGACCGTCTTGTTTTAAAAGTTAGTCCCAAATTCTTAAAATATAGAATAGGGGTGCTAGTAGTGCTCACAGAATTGTAGTAAAGATCAGCTGGGAAAAAAGAGCCTATTAAACAGAGCCTGGTATTTAATAAGTATCAGCTGCCTTCAATTAGGAATCTGTGTTGTCATGATTAGAAGATTGCTGGTTTATTTTACAGATCTGTAAGTATAGCCAAAATATGTCAAAATAACAACCAGAAAGAATCATATACCGTCCCTTGAACATTTCATCCCTAGAATCTAGCCAGATTAGCATCTCTATACTGGCAATACTGTTAACACAGATTGTGCTCAAACCCCTCATTGACTTTTCAGCACCTGTAAATTACTGGAGATTTAGGAAGAAGTCTGGGGTTATGGCTTAGTTAAGCTGAGTGGCCAGAAAGTGTGAGATGCTGGATGCCTCCTCCAGTTCATTTCTCCAGCGGCCGCACCAGGCGTATCCATAGCTCCGCTCCCGGGAGCTCGTCTCCGGCGTGGGGCGTGTGCGCACCCCTGGTCGGGCGGAGCCTGGAGCCTGCTCCTTAGCAGCGCGGGCAGCTCGTGCGCCCGCAGGAGGGAGGCGGAAGCACAGCCCTGCGCCGCCAGCAGGAGGAGGGAGCGCGGCGGCTGCAGGCAGGGGAGGGAGAGGAAAGAACGGAGGGACGGTTCCCGGACAGAGCGGGAGGAATCGGGGAGCGGCCGGTCCGGGGGGAGCTGCTCCGCTGCGCTGCGCTCGTTATTCACAGGACGCGGCGGCGCTTCCCGGGGCCGCTTCCCGGTCCCCTGGGTGGAGGCTGCCGTCTAAACCTGACTCCAGGTGAGTTCCCCAAAGAGGTGAACCGAGGGGTCTCGAACCAGAGACGTGGAACTGGCGAGGCTGCTCGGCTCCCCAGGCGCTGCTGCCTTGACATTTCCCGATTCACGGGAGGTTTTGGGGGCGGCTGCACAGGCTGGAGGGGCGGATGGGCGGTTGCGATCCTCAGCCGGCGTGGGGGCGTTCGGGAGGAATTAGCTTCAGTGAACGGGGTTTTAGGAGATGTCCCCAAGGCACGCGCTATGTACGCGTTTCTAGACGAGCTTTTGAGACAGAAATTTGGCTTCCCAGATGCCCGTTTTGGCCTTCTGTCCTTCCTTTTGCTTGCCTCATGCCCAATTTTCCAAGCCGAGGAAAGGACTGGAAGGGCGTGGAAGTAGGAGGTCTGGGCACAGCATGCGGCAGGGCAGCCCTGGTCTCCAAGTTTGGGGGTGGGGGGTGGGACTCTTTTCCTTTCAGCCTAATTTACCAGGGGAAAACCCGCAGAGCACCTTGAGGTGCCTTTGCTCCGCACCCTCCATAAGTTTATTAGAGGGAACTTGAGGCTCCCTAGACAGCCTGTGACAGGTGACGGCAATTTAGCTTAAAAGCCATGTTGGTTCACTTCGTCTCCTCTTTATCCTTTGTTGCAAAATTGATACCTTTTTGGATTTCTTTAACAGCACAAAGTTTAAGTGGCCGGCTGACAGGAAATATTTCTTTTGAAAATGCTATGAGAAAAGTGATGAGTTAACGTTGAGAGAAAGGCAACTTTATTTTCTTGGAAGAACTTTGGGGAAAGAGATTGATAGAGAAATTCTGGGCATGAAATTATGGACATTTCCCACAGAACTTCCTTCATTTATTTATTTTTTTTACATTTCCTTCATTTTTTTAATCGTGTGTGTGTGTATCAGAGAGACAAAATTCCTTGGAGGTATTAGGACTTTATTTGGTTTAGAAGTTTCTTTCTTAATAATAGCACTAATTTGTGATCATCATGATTGTAAGAATTTACTAAGTGTTTTGCTTTTAGGTGTTTTGGGTCTGTTTTTTTAAAAAATTCAATACTTACTTTGTGGGCCTTGCTGAATACCTGTCAATAAAATCGGTGGGCATACAGTTAGTCACATGACCCCTGTGGATTTAATAGCAGGTAAGTATACAAATGATAAGTTTAGGAAATAAATGTCAGAATCAACATTTAGCTGTGAAATTGAAATATGTTTCAAATATTTACCAAATTCTCTTTTAGGATCCAATGTCATTTTATGGTCAAGAGAGCTTAAAGGTTTCTCAGATTGAGATATATGTATCTACTTTGTTAATCCAAATGTAATGTTTTATTTTGTTCTTTAATGACTGTTTGAATTCAACAAATAAAACTTGCATATTTAATGTAAGGTTCTTTCACATATATTACTTCTCCAATTTTTAATATAAATTTAAGGAGAAAAGCAATATTAATTCCATTTTGTAGATGAAGAGACTGTGTCACAGAAGTATTACTTTACCTAGATTTCTATAATTATTATGTTATAAACTTAGAAATTACATATTATTCTGGAACATATAAAATATATGAATGTTATAAACCATAAGAATTCAGACCTATGCTATTTAACTTCAAGTTTAGTTCTTTACCCAAACAATTGCATGACTACATTGAGACTACTGAAGTAATTATATATGAACATGCTATATGAAAAAATAGTTAAAACATTTCTTATTTTTCTCGTTTCTCTTTGATATAAAATATACTATAATTTTATGGAGTTATATTCCATATTTAGATGCTCCTAACTTCCACATAACACCTAAACTCCTAAAAACTGACCTGTGTCCTTCTTAATAGAAGTGGCTTGACAGGGAGACTCAATTTTTACTAAGAATATTCTTGGGATAATTTATGTCTTATCAAGATAAAGACAGGCCACATTTAGTTGTATTTTTAAACCACTTAGTGTGAACTTGCAACGCAGACATAACTTGCTTTCAGGCTACACTGCCAGCTTTGCAGTGAATAGTCTTTAAGATTCCGTGGAAACATTGGCAGATATAGCTAATGTCTATCTGATGTAGGATTTATGAGAAAAGGAGAGGTAGAAACTGAATGCTCTTATATTTCATATGTGACCACATTCATAAAACTTTATTGATAAGTACTTTGTTGTCTGACACGGGCTGATACAAATAGGCTTCTTCAAGAGTTGAGGAAGAAAACAAAATCCCTATAATACAGCCTTTTTCCTCCTTTTCTTTCTTAAGTGGTAATAGTTGATCCTAGCTTTTGTGTGTCTATGCATGCTCAATACAGTTAGGGGTATAAGGAGAAGTTAAGCAAGAATATTGAATGCTAGCTAGGAAACTTTTTGGAGTCTCAAATACTTTGGAACGATTTTTCACATTATATACATAAAATTCACAGTTACATTTGGGAACTAAGTATATTCTACACAACTTTGCATCTGATTACAGGATTCCCTGTACATTTATAGCTCAGGTATTCTGGAAAGAGTGAAGATAATTAGTTTTATGGCTCTTGCCTGTGTGACCTGTTCCTTCCTGGTCCTGATATTAAAAGGATGACTTAAATTTTCTGGAATGTCAAAATTTTCTCTTCCCTCGGATCCTACAATATACTTCAAGCAGTGTATGTGTGATACTCGCTGTCATTCCAACATTTCCAATCCTCCTGAGAATGCTAAACAATGCCCTATATTTCTTCCTTTGTAATTCTTTCAGATAGAGGGTTAGCTGAGTTAGGAAGAAAGGAGAGAGGGAGAGAAGAAGAGAGATGACATTTTATCCCTCAGGAAAGAACAAGACCAATTGTATTCCTAATTTAGAAATATTATTCTACAAACATTCCTGAACAAGAGGGCTTTGCATATACATTAAAGCAGAATACCTAGTCAACTTCTAGTTGTGCCATGTAGTGAGATGAAAGTAAGATGAGCAAGCCGAGATCATTTTTGTTGGAGAACTGAGACCACATGAAATAGGTAACAGAGTTACCCCAACTGGGAGGCAAGAGGACTTGAAAGTTTCCTCCATAAATTTGCAGTTAGTACAGGGCTGCTCCAGTGATCAGAGTCATGAATGCCCTAGAGTGTCTGTATAACCCTGTACACAGGCTGAGACAGCTCTAACGGCCCAGAAAAGCCTCTGGACAGAATCACTGCACCCTTGGACATTGTCCGACCGCATGTATGAGAATAGTGAGTGCTGAGGAATTGTGGGTAGCTCGGTACAACTCTTGCTAAAGGAGTGTCATCAACATTCATTGCTGAAAGTGAATTTTTTCATTCACATATGTGATGCCTATTAGGTCATGCTTTCTTGGATACAAATTTGTACAAGATATGAATTAATTTTTGAACATCCTTTCTTAAAAGTACCATGTTCATATAGTTGCTCATTTTAATATGAGTAGTTCAGATGGGACATAATACAGTAAGGAGATGATTGAACGTCCTAAGATCTAGTGTATATACCTTTGTTCATGATGAGATTCATCCCCTGTCCCCCTTTGTAGTGACACTGATGGCATAAGGGAGTATTAGATGAAATTTAATGCAGAAAACAATGGGATATATGAATGGTAGATATGATTGACAACCACCATTTTCACTGAAGTTGTTTCAAAGCAAAGAAATTTGGGATAAATTCATTTTATTTGCTCCTGAAGGGTAATTAGGAATAAGTAGGAATTGTGAAGAGGCTGTAGTGTTGACATTAAGAGAAGTTTTGGATTCTTAAAATGGGATATATGACACAAGAGTGAACAAACAGAAGATACTGAACAAATATTCTGTCATAAGTAAGTGATGGATTATTCGGACTTGTTGAACTATGTTTTTAAATGTATTATTTAAATATTTAAATATTAAAACCTTAAATAATATTTAAATATAAAAGTTATAGAAAATTATGTTTTCAATACAAATATACACTTATAAGCTATATTGTAGATATGGGAGTAAACAATGCAATTTTTTTTTACTGAGCGAAAAATTTAGTTTTTAAAATTCCAAATGGAGCTAACAGCTTAGTGTGATACATATTTTGAATTTCAAAATTTGTAACCAAATTGGACAAATGTGTTGAACTGTACTTTTCTTGAAGAACCGTGATAAGAATGAGCGGTGAAAAAATTACAGCATACTTACCAGGGATCAAATACTTGCTTAGGGTTAATAAGAAAAATCTCAGCAAACGCTAGAAATGAGGTACACGATCTATCAGAGACCCATGATTAAAGTGGTATCTTGTTAGGTATATGAGCTTGAAAAGAAACGGCATAGCTTCACTTTACCTCAGTTGCTTCTTTTGTAAAACGGGGAGACTAAGATTGTGGTAACTCAAAATCCTTTGTTAATGATTTGCTTCTTAGAACAGTGCCAGGTCCAATTAGGATTAGATTGCTATTTTTATTATTGATATTTGCCCTAGTTCTGCCTTTTATTGATTGTGTGAAATTGGTGAAGATCCCTTTCTGAAGCTTTGTTTCTTACCTACAAGCTGGGAATAGAATACCTGCTATGAAGTGTGGTTGTTAGTACATTAGAAAGGCTGGATATTTGTTTATATAAGGGGCTCAGCCCATGGTAGAAATTTGATAGCATTTTTTTCTTGCCCTCCCATGTATTACTGTGGGGACATCCCACATATTATGTCCAAGTTTTTATTTTCCCCTCAAATGCAATGTCAAGCACAAAACATTCCCATCTCCCAATTCTCTTCTGATGTTCTACAACCATTAAAGTATAGAAAACTAGAATGAGTGTTTTTATAACTTTTGCTGTACTTAAGCATGTGGAGAGAAGAGCGCTAGATCACAGGACACACTTTGATAGGAAAAAGGAAATATTTACACCACAAACAACTTTCTCCTCATGCTTAACAGTTTTATGCTGTCATTCTGTCAGCACCAAGTGAGTTTTTTCTCTTTAATAGTTTTCTATTTGTGGTATGATAATTCATGTATGGACTTCATGTAATTAACATAAATATAATGGATGGTTGAGAAGTGGTTTATTTTTACCAAGAGGAAAAAATTTGTACACGATTTTTAAAAATATTGCTTTGAACATATTTAAAATTAATTTTGATTCAGTTGGTGGAAGATAGCGTCACAAACTCACTGCTAGTGGTATTCTTGAGAAGTAATGTTTGAATTTTCTAGGTATTGTCCCCAGACTGGCTTAAAAGAATTTAATTTTAGATGTAAATTTTCTGCTTAACATGGAAGATTTTTCCCTGAAAATATTAGCTTCATCAGATACACAGTTGCTTAGGAGTAGCTGCATGGAATTATGGGAAGGGTGAAATAGAAAAAATTTTCATGTCTAAGTTATACATACTGGTGTAATCATATTGATTGGATGATAATGATAATTACAGCAATAATGTGATTGAAAGGGTAAGCAAGTAACATATACTACAGTTACTAATATAATCCTGTGATTGAGTTTACCACTTCGTTTCTCTTTTCTGGAATCCCTTATGTTTGTCAGTATTGCACTTTATTTTCTTTGCTTATTGTAGTGGTGTGTTAGTTGTATTACTGCCGCTATAACAAATTACCACACATTTACATAACTTAACACATATTTCTTGTCTTGCAGTTTCAAAGGTCAGAAGTCCAAAATCACTTTAATTAGGCTAAGTCAATGTGTCTGCAGTGTGGGTTCCTTCTCGAGGTGCTGAGGGGAGAATCCATTCTCTTGCATTTTCTGCTTCTGGTGGCCCCTGTCTTCATTGTCTTTTCCCCATTCCTCCATTTTCAAGGTGCGTTGCTTTTATTTCTGTTTCTGTCTCCGCGTTGTCTCCTCCTTTAACTTTGAGTCCTTCTCTCCACTTCATCTAAGGACTCTTGTGATTACTTTGGACTCACGTGGATGATCTGGGATAATCACCTTGTCTCCAGATCCTTAAATGAATCGTATCTACAAGTCCTTTGGCTGTGTAAGGCAGCACATTCCCAGGGCCGGGAGATTAGGTTGAGAACATCTTTTGGGACTATTATGCAGCCTATCACAAGTGGTAATAACACTTTTATGCCTTGAGACCCTGAAATTAATGTACTTGCTTACGCATGGAAAAACAATGTATCTGTGGGGGTAACAGTTTATTTTTGAACCGTTAGAAGGTATTGATGGGGAAGTTTTCATCTGACAACAGATACTGATAAATTAAATACCCTTAGATTTGTCAAAACTAGCTTTAGTAAATATAAGTAAAAGTATTTGCACTGCTGGGGTCAAAAATATTAATGAAACCTATTATTTATCAAGGCCAAGTCCTGGATTAGTTAGGTTTAAATTAACATAGAACATTATCTTCCATAGTGCTTAATTGTGAAGCTTAGTTCTTGTTGACAAAAGCTCATCCATATAAGAAAGCATCGAAAGGTTGGTGTTTTTTTTAACCTTTGCAGAATATAAATTTTCAAAGGGATGTTAGACAGTAGTTCCATCATAATTGATGCAGTTCACAAACATTCATTGTGAATATTTTATCTCATGAGTTATATCTATGACACTAATCATAGACTTCTAGAAGAAATTTAGCAATTGTCATGTCAGCCTTTCAAATCTTTCTGTAACCTAGAAGAGGATCATTGCATAAGATAGATTCATTTTCCCCTTTATTCCATTGTTGCCAGAGAGAACTTGAAATGCCCTGTTCAAATTAATTTAATGCAAATGAATTCTTGCTGCCTCACAAGTAGTTTGTCCTTCATTTTTCTTAAAATTATATTGAAAATGGATGTGACATGCTTTACTGGTTGTTGTGCAGGAAGCATTGTCCTTCCTGAAAGCTCCCTCATTTGTCAAAATGAAGCCATTAAGAGCAAAGTAGATTATATTATCTGATCATAGTATCACAATTGACCTTAAAACAATAAATTTTATAATCAGTGCAAATTGCTGAATAGTGTTTGCAGTTGTAGAAATTTCAAAGGAAACCCTGGTTGAGATACAAAGCTGCTATAATCATTTTTAAAATCTTTGTTTTTCTTTTACTTTGGAACAGTAGTGCAGTAAGTACTTTTGCCTTATTGTTCTCTCTGCCTTCCAGAAACCCTCATTCAAATATTCTAAGTTTTTAAGTCTTTTTCATTTCTTTTAATATTGTAACATTTAACAATGTCAAAGAAAGTATAATTTTTCTGGAAATCAAGCTAAAAATAAAGAGAAGCCGATGTAAATGAACATCAAATTAACAAGATTGATTAGGAAAAGTAATTTTTGAAAAGGGCCCAAAATCCCTTTGCACATAAATGCAAAAGAATTTAGTGAAAGAAGGTGAAACTGGAGTAAAGGACTCTACGGATGCGTAAGTAACTCTTAATGAGAATGAGTAACGTACATGCATATCTTTAGCTCCCAGTTTCAGAGATACAGTAGTTGTACAACTGGTCCTTTCTTGCTGTTAAGGAAGGCTCTCCTCCTCCAGCCATGCAATTCCTCAGAGCAAGCTCTTCCACTGAGTTTTCAGCAACCATAAGTAAGAAGGATGGTACAATAGGCTGCGTGTACATATGGCCCTCGTTAGCAGGCCAACTGTTCCTTTTGCCCACCCACATCACTGGGGACATATGGCATTACTTTGACTGTGGAAATTTGTGTGTGGACATATCTTGGTGTGAGTAAAAGACTGTTGATTGTCTTTCTCTTGTCGCTCGTGCAACCGTCTCCTTGTGGAGATCATATTATCCATAACACTAGATTTGAGGATGATAAATGACGTTGTTATTATTAACTGAATTTGCCTCTCTAGTTTGATCACAAAACCAGTGAATGTTTGCTTATGGAACATGTAAAGCTTATAGAAGATGGAAAGCTTACAGAAAGAAATGATGGCTTTTCTAAGCATAAGAGTCAGGTCTTTTTCAATCAAAAACGAACTCATTCAAAAATTCAAGAGTTATGTAAAACCAGAACAGCAGAGGGTTCAGAAATGCTATTGAGATCATTTATTATAAAATAGCCATTAATGAAATGTAATAGTGAGTCTGTTGTTGTGACTATATGGAGAAATTTATGAGAAAATATAAGATAGGCTGGAATGAAGAGAGTCATCTGATCCCAGCATAATTCATTTTATATAGTTCACATTATTGTAACTTTAAAAAAATTATGAATTTTTTCAATACTGTGAATTCTGAATTTGCAATATGAGGCTTTTCAATCCTTGCAACAAGTGTGTATTTTTCAGTGGTTCTAGAATATGGACTTTCGAGCTGCTTCTGATAAGAAGCCAAGGCTGGAGGACTCGTGTTGAGGTGGCATTTGCACAGGACTTTAGATAACATACATCGATGATGTAGAGAGAAGAGCGGGTGATGTTGCTGAGGATTATAGGGGAGATAATAACACTGAAAGGCACCTTTTGCTCCCTCTGCTGACCTCTTTGTGTATTCAGCTGTGTAGCATATTTCTTGTATAATTACATAGTAATTTCACACACTACATTAAGAAAATCTGAACAATTTTTACTAAACTCATGTTTTCTAAATATTAAGTAAATAAAACCAATATTTGGCTAGGTAACATTTATAAAAACAGGATTTCTAGATAGATGATGATAAATTTTCATCTATAGAGCTGATAAATTTTCAAAACCCTTTGAATATCACTTGTACTACAAAGTCTCGTTTCAGTTTCAGTGCCATGGCACATTGATTAATCACCAGTAAAGCGGTACATGAAATATTTGGCAATATAGGTATCAAGATATTTGGTAATGGTGATTGATGCACAGAATACGGCACCATTATTATGCACTGGCCTTAAGAACTTTAGTTTTCATCTTCGTTCACCTGATAGAGAACAAACTAACAGCTTTTTCTTTCACCTTGCTGGAGAATAAACTAACCACTTCAAATTATCTGATCCATCCAAAAACTTATTTCCGTGAAACTCACTGATTTATTTATTATTTCGGGGGGATCACTATTATTTGCTGTAGTAAAATATCAAATGATCGATGTTTTATACCAACATGGCAGCTCACATGGTAGGCAACAGAATGAAAACAAACAAGTTTACTACCAAGAATTATACTATATTGCTTTTATTGACAGAAAAAGCATACAGATAATTTTATTCAGAGATTTTATGTGAATTATTTTGATAAGTGTACACATATATTTATAACTGACCTTTCTTTGTCAAGTGTGTGCCCACACACGTACTCATACTAAATCAATCTTAGAGATCTTACCCAAAGATTGAATTTCTTAAAGTGACTGTTCCAAATATGTATAATTTATGGCAAAAAAGTCACCAAATGGCAATACAAGGAGGCATAAAAGTGAAGATAAAGGGGGAGATGATGGCTAAAAACACCTGTAAGTGAATAATTGATTTTGATTTAAATTCTCTTTAGTTCTTAGCTGATGAAATGAATATAAATGAAATTATTATGCAAAACACCTCTATTTGTTGTATATGCATGTACATATATGTGTTACAAATACAAAACTGATAGGATATTATTTAACATATATTCACACTCATAATGTGCATATATGTACATAATGAAAATGAGTGTTTTATATGTATGTATACACACACATACACATATTGCATACTTTCATTTTTTAAAATTTTACTTTAAATTCTGGGATACATGTGCTGAACATCCAGGTTTGTTACATAGGTATACTTGTGCCATGGTAATTTGCTGCACCCATCAACCCATCATCTAGGTTTTAAGCTCCACATGCATTAGCTGTTTGTCCTAATGCTCTCCCTCCCCTTTCCCCCCACCCACCTACAGACCCCAGTGTGTGATGTTCCCCTCCCTGTGTCAACATGTTCTCATTGTTCAGCTCCCACTTATGAGTGAGAACATGCAGTGTTTGGTTTTCTGTTCCTGTGTTAGTTTGCTGAGGATGATGTTTTCTAGCTTCATCCATATGCCTGCAAAGGACAGGAACTCATCCTTTTTTATGGCTGTGTAGTATTCCATGGTGAATATGTGCCACATTTTCTTCATCCAGTCTATCATTGATGGGCATTATGTTGGTTCCAAGTCTTTGCTATTGTAAATAGTGCCACGATAAACATATGTGTACGTGTGTCTTTAGAGTAGAATGATTTATAATCCTTTGGGTATATACCCAGTAATGGGATTGCTGGGTCAAATGGTATTTCTGGTTTTATATCCTTGAGGAATCACCACATTGTATTCCACAATGGTTGAACTATTTTACAAGCCCACCAACAGTGTAAAAGTGTTCCTATTTCTCTGCATCTTCTCCAGCATCTGCTGTTTCCAGAATTTTTAATGATCACCATTCTAACTGGTGTCAGATGGTATGTCATTGTGGTTTTGATTTGCATTTCTCTGATGGCCAGTGATGATGAGCATTTTTCATGTTTATTGGCCACATACATGTCTTCTTTTGAGAAGTGTCTGTTCATATCCTTTGCCCACTTTTTGATGGGGTTGTTTGTTTTTTTCTTGTAAATTTGTTTAAGTTCCTTCTAGATTCTGGATATTAGACCTTTGTCAGATGGATAGATTGCAAAAATTTTCTCATATTTTGTAGGTTGCCTGTTAACTCTGGTGATAGTTTATTTTACTGAGCAGAAGCTCTTTAGTTGATTAGATTCCGTCTGTCAATTTTGGCTGTTGTTTCAAGTGCTGTTGGTGTTTTAGTCATGAAGTCTTTGCCCACACCTATGTCCTGAATCATATTGCCTAGGTTTTCTTCTAGGGATTTTATAGTTTTAGGTTTTACATTTATGTTTTTAATCTACCTTGAGTTAATTCTTTTATAAGGTATAATGACGGGGTCCAGTTTCTCTTTTCTGCATATGGCTAGCCAGTTTTCCCAGCGCCATTTATTACATAGGGAATCCTTTCCCCATTGCTTGCTTTTGTCAGGTTTGTTGAAGATCAGATTGTTGTAGATGTGTGGTGTTATTTCTGAGGCCTCTATTCTGTTTCATTGGTGTATATATCTGTTTTGGTATTAGCACCATGCTCTTTTGGTTACTTTAGCTTTGTAATATAGTTTGAAGTCAGGCAGCGTCATGCCTCCAGCTTTGTTCTTTTTGCTTAGGTTAGCCTTGGCTCCACAGGATCTTTTTTGCTTCCATATGAAATTTAACATAGTTTTTTTCTAGTTCTGTGAAGAAAGTCAATGGTAGCTTGATGGGAACAGCATTGAATCTATAAATTACTTTGGGCAATATGGCCATTTTCATGATATTGAGTCTTCCTATCCATGAGGATGGAATGTTTCTCTATATGTTTGTGTCCTGTCATTTCCTTGAGCTCTGGTTTGTAGTTCTCCTTGAAGAGGTCCTTCACATCCCTTGTAGGTTGTATTCCTAGGTATTTTGTTTTCTTTATAGCAATTGTGAATGGGAGTTTACTAATGATTTGGCTCTCTGCTTGTCTGTTATTGGTATATAAGAATGATTGTGATTTTTGCACATTAATTTTATATCCTGAGACTTTGCCAAAGTTGCTTATCAGTTTAAGGAATTTTTGGGCTGAGTTGGTGGCGTTTTGTAAATATACAATCATGTCATCTTCAAACAGAGACAATTTGATTTCCTCTCTTCCTATTTGCATGCTTTTATTTCTTTCTCTTACTCGATTGCCCTGGCCAGAACTTCCAATACTATGTTGATAAGAGTGGGGAGAGAGGGCATCCTTCTCTTGGGCCAGTTTTCAAAGGGAATGCTTCCAGCTTTTGGCCATCTAGGATGATATTAGCTATGCATTTGTCATAAATAGCTCTTATTGTGAGATATGTTCCATCAATACCTAGTTTATTGACAGTTTTTAGTATGGGGGTATTAAATTTTATTGAAGGCCTTTTCTGCATCTATTGAGATAATCATGTGGTTTTTGTCATTGGTTCTGTTTATGTGATGGATTATGTTTATTGATTTGCATATGTTGAACCAGCCTTGCATGCCAGGCATGAAGCCAACTTGATCGTGGTGGATAAGCTTTTTGATGTGCTGCTGGATTCGCTTGCCAGTATTTTATTCAGGATTTTCGCATCGATGTTCATCAGTGATATTGGCCTGAAATTTTCTTTTTCTATTGGGTCTTTGCCAGGTTTTGGAATCAGAATGATGCTGGCCTCATAAAATGACTTAGGGGGGAGTCTCTTTTTATATTGTTCAGAACAGTTTCAGAAGGAATGGTACCAGCTCCTCTTTGTACCTCTGGTAGAACTCAGCCGTGAATACATCTGGTCTTGGGCTTTTTTTGGTTGTTAAGCTAGTAATTACTGACTCAATTTCAGAAGTTGTTATTGGTCTATTCAGGGATTTGACTTCTTCCTGGTTTAGTCTTGGGAGGGTGTATGTGTCCAGGAATTTATCCATTTTTTCTAGATTTTCTAGTTTATTTGTGTAGAGGTGTTTACAGTATTCTCTGATAATAGTTTGTATTTCTGTGGGATCAGTGGTGATATCCCCTTTATCGTTTTTTAATGTGCCTATTTGATCTTTCTCTCTTTTCTTTCTTGTTAGTCTGGCTACCGGTCTATCTATTTTGTTAATCTTTTCAAAAAACCCACTCCTAGATTCATTGATTTGAAGGTTTTTTTGTGTTTCTCTCCCATTCAGTTCTGCTGTGATATTAGTTATTTCTTGTCTTATACTAGGTTTTTAAGGTGTTTTCCATTGCTTCTTTTGATTGTGATGTTAGGGTGTCTATTTTAGATCTTTCCCACTTTCTGATGTGGGCATTTAATGCTGTAAATTTCCCTCTAAACACTGTTTTACCTGTATCCCAGAGATTCTGGTATGTTGTGTCTTTGTTCTCATTGGTTTCAAAGAACTTATTTATTTCTGCCTTAATTTTGCTATTTACACAGTAGTCATTCAGAAGCAGGTTGTTCAGTTTCCACGTAGTTGTGCAGTTTTGAGTGAGTTTCTTAATTCTTAGTTCTAATTTGATTACACTGTGGTTTGAGAGATTGTTTGTTATGATTTTCATTCTTTTGCATTTGCTGAGGAGTGTTTTACTTCCAATTATGTGGTTGATTTTAGAATAAGTGCTATGTGGTAATGAGAAGAATGTATATTCTGTTGATTTGGGGTGGAGAGTTCTGTAGGTATCTATTAGGTCCACTTGGACCAGAGCTGTGTTCAAGTCTGAATATCCTTGTTAATTTCCTGTCTTGTGGATCTGTCTAATATTGATAGTGGGTTGTTAAAGTTTCCCACTATTATTGTGTGGGAGTCTAAGTCTCCTTGTAGGTCTCTAGGAACTTGTTTTATGAATCCAGGTGCTCCTGTATTTGGCATATATATATATATTTAGGATACTTAGCTCTTCTTGTTGCATTGATCCCTTTACTAATATGTAATGCCCTTCTTTGTCCTTTTTTATCTTTGTTGGTTGAAAGTCTGTTTTATTAGAGACTAGGATTGCAACTCCTGCTTTTTTTTTTTCTTTCTTTCCATTTGCTTGGTAAATATTCCTCCATCCCTTTATTTTGAGCCTATGTGTGTCCTTGCAAGTGAGATGGGTTTCCTGAATACAGCACACCTGTGGGTGTTGACTCTTTATCCAATTTGCCAGTGTATGTCTTTTAATTGGGGCATTTAGCCCATTTATATTTACAGTTAATATTGTTATTTGTGAATTTGGTCCTGTCATCATGATGTTAGCTGGTTATTTTGCACATTAGTTGAAGCAGTTTCTTCTAGTTTCATTGGTTTTTATATTTTGGTGTGTTTTTGCAGTGGCTGGTACTGGTTTTTCCTTTCCATATTTAGTGCTTCCTTTAGGAGCTCTCGGAAGGCAGGTCTGATGGTGACTAAATCTCTCAGCATCTGCTTGTCTGTAAAGGATTTTATTTCTCATTCACTTATGAAGCTTAGTTTGGCTGGTTATGAAATTCCATTTGTACATCATGGAAACGAGTGCATGTGATACACACACACACACACGCACACACATTGCATACTTTCATTTTTATGTCCATTACTTTTCTGATTTCATCAGCAGCCAACGAAAGAAAATAGAAAAAAAATTGGTAATTTGATCTTTCATGTTCTACATCTTCCAGCTTCACAACTTATAGTTTTCTATTTTTATTGTTATTGTGATCATAATGAAAATGTATACAATAGAATCAGAATCAGGTCAGAATCAACAAGTATACTGTAATGTTTGTACATGCTTTCAATGCAGTTTGTCTCTGCAAAGGGTGTGTGTGTTTCTATGCACGTGTGCATGTACACAAGTGTGTAAATAAGTGTTTTATTCATGATGGAGAAAGGCTGGTCAAAATGATTCTGAATGAGATAGCACCACTACAGCAGATAATCAGGTCTCTAGCAATAAAACAAGTCATTAAACATGTTTCTAAGCATCTACTCAGTATCTGGCACAATGTTAAGTAGTGTAAATATAATCATTAGCAAAATTCAGCTTCTACCCTCAATGGTATAGTGTAGAACAAATTGGTAAAGCTGGAGTACATTTCAGGACCAAAAACAGTTTCTGTGTAGTTCCCACTTCATCAAGACCATGTTATATACCTCTCATACATTTAAGCCATAGGGAAGCAATTATTCCATCCATCCTTTTACAGGGTAGTTGTGGGGAAGAAGAGCTGACTGTCATGCTTGAATTCACATAATTTCATAATTAAATAATTTCATGTTAGATAATCTCAATCAACCTAAAATCCAATATATGATAAAGATAGTGTTTCAAATCAGTAGATAAGTGATAAACAGTTCATAAAATGGTGTTCAGATAATTGGCTATATGTATTTTATAGTTGCACAAAGGTATAATATGTCATTCATAAATACTAATTCCACAGTGGATGTCAAATACGCTTTTTCAATATATAAAGAAAAAATCCCATAGACAAATATCACTTGCAACATTACAGTTAAAATTAAATATCTAAACGTAGCCCTAACCAGTAACAGAAAATTTTTTAAAAAATGTTTATGGATTGGAATTTGTTAAAATAGAAAACTTTTCTTTTTCAGAGGATACCATGAATATGTATAAAAATCAAATATCAAATCAGCAACAAGTGTTTGCAATTCACTTGACATATTTAAAATACGAGTAGTTCCAAATCATAAATAAATGATTAGTAGTCCAATAAAAAAAGACAAAGTACATTGACAGGAAACTGTATGAAACTCATGAACACTAAGTGTATTAGATTCTCTATCGTTAAACAAAATGCAAAAACAATAGAGAACATTATTAATATGGAATTAATATTTAACAAAATTATTTTATCCATGTTATAAGTAAATATATACATCCAAAAACCCTTGTTTTCTCTGAAAGTTGTCACTTATGAGTCTACTTTGAAAATGTTTAAAGAATAGTAATTAATTAACTTTAATAAATAGGTACTCCTATTGAGGGAAAACAGACATTTCCATAATTTTTCTTCTGTTTCTGATCTAGTAGATGGTAGGAAAATAATGACAATTGCATGTTCATACCTGGAGAATATGCATTCCATTTCTTTTAAACTTTTGCATTCTCAAAACTATATTGATACCTCAAAGCATACCCTTTGCTGTTGAAAGCAGCCTTTCAAGTATAAAGGCACACACATCACTTTCCTTAAATCTTATATAAGGCAAGGGCCTAGATGCCTATCAGAAAATATATTTCAAGAATGATTTTTTAGTAGTTCCTGTGGCCTTATCTTATAGAGGAAGGTTTTTTATTTTAAACATACACACAGTTTTTGATGCACATTTTTATTGGAAAGAGCTTTTATTTCCTTAAATGTTTTGTTGTCTAAGTGTGAAAAGTATCCTGCAGTGGAATTTAGTGGCACAGTTGCTTATTGTGATAGATGAGATGAACTTGCTTCCCTAAGCATGCATGGGCATGAAATGCATCTGGCTTCTGTACATAAAAGTCGGTTATGTTCCCAAATGTGTCTCTGCATTTACACAGACGTTTAGGGGCAGACACCCTACTGTTCCCTCAAAAGGCGCCCCTGCTTAATTATGAAGTTCAAGTTAGACCAGAAGTTGGAAAATACTAAATTCCACATTGCAGACAGAGCCTAAGCAGGTGATGTCACCACTGCATTCTAAGGTGGCAAGTCCTCAGAGAAGTCACTTATCACCTTACCATGGAGAAAAATAACCGTGTCCAGAACACAAGAGGATGCTTTAAGGTAGCGTACAATCAAGTGTGCAAACCTGTGCAATACATATCATATGAAATCCAGTTCAGAGGCTCAGGAAAACAAACAAATGAGGATATGCTTTAAAAAATAGGACTTAATATAAACAGTCCTGAGAGTAAAACTATTGCTAAGCACATAGGAAACATAAACCAGGCTTTCAGGAAGGAGTTTAGCACATGTGTGCACTGGTAGGAGGTGTAATGTGCAGAAATCTGGCCTTTTGTGGCATAGCAACTAAAGTTCCTTTTCTATTGTCCAGACAACCTTAAATATTCCTTCATACAGTAACATTTTAAAAAGGCCATCTACTGTGCACAATATGTTAGCATCAAGGACATGAAATTTATCTGGAATATACCAAAACTTTAATCAATAGACTAGGACCAAAGCTTTTAAAAGCAGGTTTTTTTAGATAAATCATTATAAGTTATTATTTCCTCGCCATAGGTAAGGCATGATACATAACTTTACTTTTTCTCAGTCACTTAGTGTGTAGGTAGAATAATGACCCTTAGCAGGATGACCTTTTGAATGTGTTGTTAGGCAGCATGGGAGCATTATGGTTAGAGGTGGAATTAAGATTGCTAATCATGTGACCTTAAAATGGAGCGATTATCCTGAATTATCTAGGTGGGCCCACTGTAGTCACAAAGAACCTTCAGACAGGAAGGCGGAGAGACCAGAGTGAGCAGAAGAGCTTGGGGAAACTGGAGCCGAGGCTGAAGTGATGTGCTGTGTCCAAGATGTGCAGAGGCCAAGAGCTCAGGGATACATGTGACCCCTCAAACCTGGTGAATTCTCTCCTGAAATCTCCAGACAAAATATAGACTTGATGATAACTTGATTTTAGCACACTAAGACCCATTTTGGACTTCTGACCCCCAGAAGTAAAAAGAAAAAAATGTGTTGTTTTAAGCCTCTGAGTTTATGTTAATTTACTGTAACAGCAGTAAGAAACTAACACAGTAAGACGGCTTTTATTTTTATGTGATGTATAGAATTAAATTGGATATTCTTGGAAATATTGGAAATTTATTGATTTATTTTTTTGTCTGAGCTGTAGTCTGGCTCTGTCCCCCAGGCTGGAGTGCAGGGGCGCGATCTCGGCTCACTGCAAGCTCCGCCTCCCGGGTTCCCGCCATTCTCCTGCCTCAGCCTCCCGAGTAGCTGGGACTACAGGCACCGCCACCACGCCAGCTAATTTTCTGTATTTTTAGTAGAGACGGGGTTTCACCGTGGTCTCGATCTCCTGACCTCGTGATCCGCCCGCCTCGGCCTCCCAAAGTGCTGGGATTACAAGCGTGAGCCACCGTGAACGGCCGGGAATTTATTTTCTTAAGATAGTTCTTCATATTAGAATAATGAGAACCATCGAGTAATGAAGTGTTCTATTTTGTGAAGGATGATTATATAAACAGTACGAAGGTTAAAAACCGGGCGGGGCCGGCTGGGCACAATGGCTCGTTCATGTAATCCCAGCACTTTGGGAGGCCGGGGCAGGTGGAACGCTTGAGCCCAGGAGTCTCAGATCAGCCTGGGCAACATGTGAAACCCCATCTCCACAGAAATACAAAAACCAGGCAGACGTGGTGGCGGCGCCCGTGGTCCCAGCCACTCAGGAGGCTGCAGTGGAAGGATCGGAGCCCGGCAGGTGCAGGCTGCGGTGGACCGTGATTATGCCACTGCGCTCCAGTCTGGGTGACAGAGTGAGATCCTGTCTCCATTAAATAAATAGATAAATAAATATATATATAAGTAAAAGAGGAGGGTGTCTTTTGAAGGCTATTAAAGTCGTCTAAGTGTCCTCTGATTATATGAGGCTGGGATGGTGCATGGAAGGTTGTGTTGAATAACCTGATAATGTCTCTGAAACTATAGAAGCATTAGTAATTTTAGCCTGAGAGTGCTATAATCTGGGATAATTTGGTCCAATACTTCCAGGGAGGGTTGAAGTTTTGAGATAGCTGGAGTTATTTCAGTTGAAGACCAGAATATGAGGCAACTGGATACTCAATTATAATTCAATTTCTACTCTTTATATTAGGTAGAAATGGGTAACATGTGGGACACTATGTTATAAGTAATGCAGCCATAGTGTAGTGGTAGAAGCAGATGAAAAGTACTACAATAGTCGTATAGATGAGGTACTGGAAAGAAGCAGAGTTGAAAAATTGGAGATAAATGTCAGTTTTCCAGAGCCATGGGATGAAAACCAAACAGGATTACAACAGATTCAATTCACTGAAGATGTCTAACTTGGTAATAGGTCAGAAAACTAAATTTGTCATACTTTCTTAAAAGTAAACAAAAATGTTCCTTTTGATAAAACATGTGTAGTGCACCTTCGGATTTGATTTTTCTTTATGTTCTGTAAACTGCTCACAGTAAAACAGAAAAAAAGTCTGACAAATATGATGGTCCTTAAATCTTGTAGGAGTATGATGCTTCTCCAAAGAATAAAGGTTTTGCTAGGAAGGCCCTAAGCAAGGAATCAAATTTCCTTTTGCAAGAAATAAAATTCTCAAAAGTTCCCTGCACCTTGGAAAGGCTCTGGTTGAAATTAATAGCACAACGTTCTTTATTTAAATTTTAACTTTTAAGTTCAGGGGTACAAGTGTAGGTTTGTTACAGAGGTAAGCTTGTGCCATGGGGTTGGTTGTACAGTTTATTTCGTCACCCAGGTATTAAGCCTAATATCCATTAGTTGTTTTTCCTGATCCTCATAGCAAATATTACCCCCATAAAGTTTTATGGTTACTTTTTTCTTATCTTCTGATTAATGCCATTATATTCACAAATTGGAATTATTTTTTGGTAGTTTAATTCCCTCTAGAAGGTTTAAAAAATGTTTCTGAATTTCCTAAGTCTTCTTTCTTTGTTAGTCTTCTAAAAAGCTATCTTAAATAGCATTCATGTGCTTAGGTACAGTTTCACTAAAAGCATATCTTCAACATTTGACCTGTTTAAAAGTTCTTAAGGTGTTAAGGAACATTAGGTATCAGAGTTTATGGCATTTGATTAATCTGAATAATCTTGGCATCAAATTGAATTCAGCAAAAGTAACAGTGATAAATCAGAGAGCAATATTTGAAATGTCTCCATGAAACATTTTAAAACAATTTCTAAGTTCACTAATTTGAGTCATTACACTTGGCCCTAATATAGTAGATTTTAAGTGAAGCTCAGTCGAACCTGGCAGATATCATATACAAACTTTTAATAGTCATAACAATTCCTGTACCTCATTTGGAAAATGATTATTTCCAGAGCATCAGTGCTTTGACCAGAAAGGCATTTATTATTCTGTAACACTTTTCTTCAGAAATTAGCATGATTCATCATTTGAGTATGCTCTCTCAGATAAGATTCTAATATTTGGGTGTGAATAAAACTTCAGGGCATTGAAAACAGCTGGAAGATAGACAATAGGGTGATCATCCTCTCTTGTCATTCTCTATCAAGGTCCTCTTTAATTATTGGCCTAAACAGCTATAACTTTATGGTGAAAACAAACCGCTTGGATATAGCGTTAAAGGTTGAAATAATGAATTATACATAAATCTATTTAGTTCAGTTATATTCTGTTGAATTGGAGAACATCTAATTTTTAAATTTCTCTGCATTTCTTGAAGTTAGGAATAAAAGCTGGGGTGGGGTCTCCTGAAATAATGAGGTCTAGAATAATTTCTGTTAAATTTACTTTTTAGCAAGATAAGTCTACTAAAATCAATATGAATGGAACCTTCAATGTACCACTGAAGATAATTAATCTTTGAGAGGTTAAGTAACCATTACAAGGTAATTTACCTAATTAGCAACTAAACCAACCAATTTTTAGATTTCTTAACTTGAAGACTATTGCTCACATAGTCACGTAAAGTATATCTTCCACATAGTCACAGGCAATCACAAGCTAACACGAGCAGTTAGCACAAAATATATGTTCCATACAGAATGTAGAACAAAAATAGACACTTTAAAAATCCTTTTCCCTTTTCCAAATTCATATTTGAAAAGTTTCTTGTGGAATTTCCCAAATGCCAGCATGGCCACATGTAATACAGATTGATACTCAGACCTCTAATGAGAAACAGTTAGAATTATGCTAAACAAGGAACATTCTATATTGATTTAACAAATTCTCCTCTTTCCACTTATAGTTTCTCATAAAATGTAACATGTTTGTCTTGTGTGGAGTCTGTATAGAAAAAGTGTGATAACTGAAGATATACACACACAGGTGTATGTGTGTCTGTGTGTTCCTGTGTGTTATAGCCTTTCTTTAATGGTTTTCTCTTTTTATATATATATATACTTTAAGTTCTAGGACACATGTGCACAACGTGCAGGTTTGTTACATATGTATACATGTGCCATGTTGCTGTGCTGCACCCAGTAATTCATCATTTACATTAGGTATATCTCCAAATGCTGTCCCTCCCCCTCACCCCACCCCATGACAGGCCCCGGAGTGTGATGTTCCCCTTCCTGGGTCCATGTGTTCTCACTGTTCAATTCCCACCTATGAGTGAGAACATGCAGTGTTTGGTTTTTTTTTGTCCTTTTGATAGTTTGCTGAGAATTATGATTTCCAGCTTCATCCATGTGTCTACAAAGGACATGAACTCATCCTTTTTTATGGCTGCATAGTATTCCATGGTGTATATGTGCCACATTTTCTTAATCCAGTCTATCATCGTTGGACATTTGGGTCGGTTCCAAGTCTTTGCTATTGTGAATAGTGCCGCAATAAACATACGTGTGCATGTGTCTTTATAGCAGCATGATTTATAATCCTTTGGGTATATATACATATATATATATATATATATATATATATAAATAAAAACTATATATATATTTTTTTGGGACGGAGTTTCGCTCTGTCACCCAGCTGGAGTGCAGTGGCGCGATCTCGGCTCACTGCAAGCTCCGCCTCCCGGGTTCACACCATTCTCCTGCCTCAGCCTCCAGAGTAGCTGGGACTACAGGTGCCCGCCACCATGCCTGGCTAATTTTTTGCATTTTTAGTACAGACGGGGTTTCACCGTGTTAGCCAGGATGGTCTCGATCTCCTGACCTCATGATCCACCCTCCTCGACCTCCCAAAGTGCTGGGACTACAGGCATGAGCCACCGCGCCTGGTCTCTATTTAAGTTAGCTCTGTCCAGGGCAAACCAGCATTTCAAAGATACAAACTGTTTTTGCAAAAAGCAGGTATACACCTATCCATAGTGCAGGCATTATGTCTACTTATTTCTCTCTCAATAGATCTTTCATTTTAACAAGTACTTCACCTTCACAAAATTTAGTTGAGTCAGTGAACTCTTATGCAGATGCTATATCTTGGCCAGATTATCAAGAATTAAGCCTCACAGATAGGCTGTTTCCATTTCCTTTCACAAAGTTTATCAGTCCTGGGTTACTTCTTGATTTCTTGCCAGTGGCATATAATGATGACTCAGCCAAGTCAGTTCCCAGAGTTGGACTCTTTTTTTTCTTATACACAGGAAACTTCTTTTCCAAGAATACTTGTTCCAGTTGCTCACAATCTTCATAGTTGATGATTATAGAATGATCTATGTACTTTCAATGTACCTTCAAAAATGAGATCTGCAGCTGGATAACACGTGTGTGTGTGTGTGTGTGTGTGTGTCTTAGTAGACTTAAACCGTTCATTGAATAAGAAGCCTAGTTGATAGTGTAAGGAGAGAGTTAGAAGAACAGGGAATTATTTGGTTTAAGGAATTGTGAAGAAAGGTGCTATGCCATTAAAGTTTTTCTCTACTTTTGTGTTAAATCTTAATTTTGTGCAGAATTTACTAAGCTGCAGGAAACTGTCAAAATTGACTGTTGCTAAGTTCCATATTGCTTTGTAATTATCTTAAAACAAAAGTTGGTTGATACCAAAGTGCAATTTTTCCTCTAGCTTTCATAAATTGAGACAGGTCTTTTTCTCACCCTCCACATACCTATGGCTGGAAGCCGAGGTGGTTGTTCTTGGTTCCCGTTACAACTTCTAGACTGTTAATTTCTCCGCTCCTTGCAAATTAGACTGTTCCTTTGAAACTCAAACCCCTTGGAAATATCAGCCATGCCCCTTTGGTATTACCATCATCAACAGACCTCCCTCCTGGGCACTCTGGTCTTATTTTTTGTTTTTTTTTGAGATGGAGTCTTGCTCTGTCACCCATGCTGGAGTGTAATGGTGTGATCTCGGCTCACTGCAACCTCCTCCTCCCGGTTTCAAGTGATTCTCCTGCCTCAGGTTCCTGAGTAACTGGGATTACAGGTGCATACCACCACACCCAGCTAATTTTTGTATTTTTGGTAGAGACGGGGTTTCGCCATGTTGGCCAGGCTGGTCTCAAACTCCTGACCTCAGGTGATCTGCCTGCCTCAGCCCCCTAAAGTGCTGGGATTACAGGCATGATCCACTGCACCTGGCCTCTTGCCATTTATTTAAGGCTTTAGATCTTTTGCTCAATATCATCTTCAGGCAAGTTGAGCCATCATTTTAGTGGCTCAGCTTTCACGTGAAAGGACCAGTACAAACCTCGGTTCCCCGTTTTTTGACATCTTTATTTCCATTACTTTTTTTCTTTCCTCCACTTTATTGTCATCAAATCTGAAACATTTTCTATAAGGGTATGTACCACCAGGATCTAGATGCAAATATTCTGCCTCCTGGACATCACTCCTTGCCAGCTCGTTGGCCCAGATGTCCTCATTCCTACAACCCTTCATTTTCACTGAGACTCTCCTTAGGACACAGATGCTGCTGCTCCCTCACGATCCATCCGTACTCTCTTGCTTTCAGTTTCCACGTTTTCCTCCTCAAATGCCATAGTTCATTTATAGCATTCCCTTACAACTACCCTGAGCTTCATTTTCCCACAATTTATTTGTTTCTCTTTCTCTTCCCAAATTTTAAATATTGATGTTTCTAAGGGTTCTGTCCTAATTGCTCTTCTTTTCTCTCCACACACATACTCTCTCTAAGCTCTAAACACTACTAAACAGCTCATAATTTCCAGTCTTAGAGTTTGGCCCAGACCTTTATTCTGGGAGTTGATGATTTACGTCACAATAGCACTCGAATAATTCAGAGGTAACATGTCCTGGTTTCCCACAAGTCAGTAAGTGGCACTGCCAGCCATGCTAGACACTTATAAGTCATTTTTGGCCCTTCCTCAATATTCTGACAATATCCAATTCAACATTCATTTAAAAAATATTTTGGTTCCAAATACATCTCTAATTTCCTCCACCTATTTTGATTTCCAATGTCCCCAGCCTAGCCAGAGCCACATATTTTCTTACCTACGCTTATTTTCTTAGGTCATCCTTAGTCAACCTACTTTAATTCTTATCTCCGACACCCTGTTAGCTACAGAGAAACCATAGTGATCTCTTAACATGTCTTTCAGTTTCCAACTCTCCCATTTTTCTGGTGTACTTGGACTAAGATTTATGTTCCTCATCATTACTAATGAAGACCTGTACTGTTTCACATATCCTTCTCTTTCAGCCACGTCTCACATTAGTCTTTCTCCCTTCTGTACTTCATCCAGATTCCTACTTTTCAGTTTTTCATTTCATCCAATTCACAGGTTTCTTCTACATGCCAAGATCTTGCTCATATATTAGGGTCCTTGAACACTGAGGTTTTTCCTAAAAGACGAATCTTTCTGTATTGTATGAAAAGCTAACTCTTTTTATTCTCAGGTCTTAGCTTAAATATTCTCACTTGAAAGAAGTGGTTAGAATCTGTATAATCCAAATTAATATTTCTTTTTTTCTTTCTCTTTTGAGACAGGGTCTTGCTGTGTCACCCAGGCTGGAGTGCAGTGGCACAATCTTGGCTCACTGAAACCTCTGCCTCCTGGGTTCAAGCAGTTTTCCTTTCTCAGCCTCCTGAGTAGCTGGGACTACAAGCGCACACCACTACACCCGGCTAACTTTTTTATTTTTAGTAGAGATGGGGTTTTGCCATGTTGATCAGACTGGTCTCAAACTCCTGGACTGAAGTGATCCATCCGCCTTGGCCTCCCAAAATGCTGGCATTACAGGCATAAGCCACCACGCCCGGCCCAAATTAATATATCTATATATAAAAATTATATGTATGAATCTTATATAATCTGAATTAAGATTATATCTAATGTTCGCCCCAACACCCTTGTTGTATATTCAGTCCCTTGCTTCACTTTGCATGTGAACACATTTTGTAATAATCTCTTCTCTTTGCTCAGTTGGGTTTCTGTTCCTGTCTTCGTCTTCAGAATTGAAACCCTAGGAGTACAGGACTGTGGCTTTCTTATTCACCACAGCAGCTCCGTAACTAAGAGAGCATCTGATACATATGTGTGAAGGGAATTGGTTAAATATAGACCACTAGGTCCAGTGGAGTCCACTATTCACTTCATGTAGTTTCCAAGAAACAAAGACTTCTCAACATATATTAATGAATGAGATATGGGCCAGGGTATCTGGTCTGGCTGGAGATGGCTTAACTTTGAGTTCACTTGAGAGGGTATCAGTGTGAGCAGGAATGCTTTCACTCACTTCAAGAATTGCATGGTGTTGGCCTGGCGCGGTGGCTCTCGCTTGTAATCCCAGCACTTTGGGAGGCCGAGGCGGGCGGATCACGAGGGCAGAAGATCGAGACCACGGTGAAACCCCGTCTCTACTAAAAATACAAAAAAAATTAGCCGGGCGTGGTGTCGGGCGCCTGTAGTCCCAGCTACTCGGAGAGGCTGAGGCAGGAGAATGGCGTGAACCCAGGAGGCGGAGCTTGCAGTGAGCCGAGATTACGCCACTGCACTCCAGCCTGGGTGACAGAGCGAGACTCCGTCTCAAAAAAAAAAAAAAAAAAAAAAGAAGAATTGCATGGTGTTTAGGGGGAAGAATCACCCTGCTTCTCTGGGGAGACATGAGGGCTCTGTGGCTCCTGTGGGCTCTCAAACTGTTGGAAGATGACTACTAAACCTGAGTTTTCAGGTCTCCTAGTTATATTCATTTAAACTTATAGATGATTTGTCACTATTTTAAGTTGTTTTTCACTGAAAAGTCAGTCTGAATATAGAGCCTTATTTCATTCAGATCAGAAAAGCTGGGTTATGGTGAAATCTGTTTATCTATAATTTTTAAGTAAGTACAATTTTATAAACCAGTTATTCCTAACTTGAGAGGCCTGGAGGATTTATTACAATGTGTATTTCAGGGCCACATCTGCAGAAATTTTGATACAACATTTCCTTACTAATCCCCCTGACAGCACATTTTAGCAGGCATCCTGTGTTATTCAGAAGCAGAACGTTTATGCACTACACTTTGGGAGAGAGAAGTGCATGTTATGTTACCATTTAAAGATGCCTGGTTCTTGTGGGGCAAATTGGCAAATGACTTATCTGAACTAATGGCAGAGTGGAATTTTAATATTTTAGGGTTTTCAGGAATCTTAGAGCTGTTTTCATTTGTCTCATACATAGAGCCTGAACCTTGAAGACGTTAATGAATTTGTCACAGAAATTAAATGGGGTCAAAATTTACATTTCCAACCGATGTCTGTGCTCTTCATTCTAAAGCACAATGGCCTAGAGTCATATTTTAACCTCTAAGTTTTATCTTATTAAAAAATAAAATAAAATAAATAATTGTAAATACATGCATGTATTATACCTATATATACAATTTATATACATTACAATATTAATTTGAATTACACATGACATCACTAGTAAAGGCCAGTTACAGTTTAGACTGAGATAAGCCCTGTGAGAATTTACTAAGGTCAAAAAGACTCCTTTTAATAGTGACTCAGTGGCACCTACTCTAAGGACAAAGGCTCCAGTATGTATCCTAATCTAAGTTATTACTGAATGTGAGTCCTGTGATAGCTTCTAATGAAAATTTTCCATTGAAAAAAATCAATGTTAATAACTGGAACTCGAGAGCTGTAATGGGTTCTGCTGTGTTTTTCGGGCTTATACTGTGTGCTATAATATGCTAAGAAGAGGAGTTGATGACCTGTGAGCTCTGGTCACTTCCTGATCTCATTTGACTCTTTGGTCTTTAGTTTTAAAAGGGTGATCAGAGAGGTTGCTTTATAATGGAGAAGTTGAACAAAAGGACCATCAACCTGCAGGCTCACTGTCACAGCACAAGTTTCACCGGATAAGCATTTCAGTAAAGAGGACTATTGCCAACAGCAATACTTGCAAGGAAGCTTTGTTCCAGAGAGGATTTTTTTTTTTAAAGAAGCTGCTAGGAAAACTAACACTAGAAGCTAACTAGAGTCACTCTTTCTAGATATCAATGAAATTGTAAGTCTCAAGACATTACTTACCTAGATACAGAAATGGACTTTATTTAAGAACCAACTTTATACATACCTAATATACCTAGGTTTGTTGATCAAGTTGGCTGGCTGGGGAAGAATAAAACCATCTAGAAGATCCACATGATGAGAGAAAGCATTCGGGGAGGGCAGACAGAGACTTGATGCTGGCCACAGATAGAACCCAGAGACGCTCTGTGATTGAAGTGGTTCTAATACCTGGAAGCTTCGATTTGCTCTTATAACGTGTCTAAAGCCATTTAATTCAAGACTACCCTTCCTAGTTGATACCTGTAGATGTAATGCATCTCCTAAGGTATTACTCTAGGCTCCATCGGACAGAACAACTACTTGGAGGTAGGTGGTGGAGCCTCTGGACTCCACGACACATTTCACAGTGCTGTTTACTCCAAAACATTGGCCTAATCGAACTAATCTAGCTATTGGGTAAGAAGAGAAGTAATACACGAACATTCTTAAAGTCTGTTCTCTTTTGCCTTGTGACCTTAAACATTTGAAAGACCAACATGAACACTATTGAATAGAATTGTGTTTCCATCGTCATAACTAATCTGAAAGCCTAAGTTATACCTCTTTCACTGCACATCCAATCTATTTTATGGGCAGAAGAGCACAATGGGCTCAGCTATCCAGGATTTAGGAGTTATTTTAATCTTTAAAGAACAATAGACACAAGTAAAAGTACATACATAAAGTAGGCATTTTATATTTAATTTTTATTTTCATATGCATGAAAAGTGTGTTCCAAAAAAAGATTAGAGAAGTCCATGGCATGTCTTTCTGGTTAATGTTACTTTATTTTTTGGTTCATCTACCATACTACTTACAAGTTACTTGTTTTTTTTTTCATGGAAAATTTTTTTTAAATGAATTGATTTTACTTTTGATCAGCACAGTTGTTGACTAATACCAAAGTTAGTTGGAAGGTTATGATTTTTACATTTATAGAATGGCAGGGGCAGCATTTAGATACTACATCATAGTAACTTGGCATTTATGAAATATTAGTTTTCCATAAACATGAACTCAGAGAGGAAGGTTACATTTTTTAAAATTATAATAACATTTTGAAAACCATCTGTCCTTTAAAATGTTACTAAAATATATATTGGAACTGGTGTTTTAGATGCCAGTCCTTCCTGAAGAGTGTTTTGAGATTTTTTTCAAATACTGTCTCAGTTCTATATAAAATAGAAAAAATTCTGCCTTGTAAAATGACTACTGGATGTAGGTAAGAAGAAGTTAAGGAAATATTACATAAAAGTAGATTTGCAAAGGTAATTTGCTGAAGGATTATTTACACTTTGATGAGTGGATCTGGATATTTTGATACTAATTGAAAGTGGTTCCACTGCAATTAGAAGGGAACAGAGATCTGCAAGCAGGAGTGAAAAGAATGTGTGTAAGCCGGGCACGGTGGCTCATGCCTGACCTCAGGTGAGCCGCCCACCTCAGCCTCCCAAAGTGCTGGGATGACACGCTTGTTAAGTGGTACTCTAATTAATCAGTAACTTAAACCTCAAAAGAGATTCATTATGTACACAAAATTAATCTTGTGTAATCAAGTGTATAAGTAAAATTAATTGAAGAAATCAAAAAACGCACGGTGGCTGACACCTGTAATCTCAGTGCTTTCGGAAGTCTAGGTGGGAGGATCCCTTGATATAAGGAGGCTGAGACCAGTCAAGCAACACGGTGGGACCCATCTCTGTAAAACAATTAGCCGGGGATGGTGGTGCGTGCCTGTAGTCCGAGCTACTTGAGAGGCTGAGGCAAAAGTATCGCTTGAGCCTAGGACTTGGAGTCTGCAGTGAGCTATGATCACACCACTGACTCCAGCCAGAGCAACAGAGGGAGACAATGAGAACACGTGGACACAGGAAGGGGAACATCACACTCTGGGGACTGTTGTGGGGTGGGGGGAGGGGGCAGGGACAGCATTAGGAGATACACCTAATGCTAAATGACGAGTTAATGGGTGCAGCACACCAACATGGCACATGGATACATATGTAACAAACCTGCACGTTGTGCACATGTACCCCAAAACTCAAAGTATAATAATAAATAAATAATAAACCACAAAACACTTGTAATTCCAAATCCAGATATATAAACCACAGGAATACTTAGATAAACACACGTTATACACACATATAGTATATGTATGATAAAATATTCTTGTATGTTCAACTTGGGAAAGGTTGATGATTTTAGAAACAAACTAATAATTCTATTGCCTTGTGCTCTAATGATTTTCAATTTGAAGATGTATTTGGGATCAAAGACATGAAGCTCCATATACAAGACATCTTTCTTTCCCCTCTTCTAAGCATCATGTTTTGGCTGATTATTGGACTACAACTGGGAGATCTAGAACTAAATTCCTGCTTAGTGTTTACTTGTTCAGAGCATAGGCTTTGAAATCGTCCTGTTTTGCCTCAGTCTCCACAGAGGTACCTACTAACCTCATGACTAGGGGATCGTGTAGCATTTCTCTAAGCCTTGTTTTCTTAGCTGTGAAGTGGTAAATTTCGGAAGTGCTTTGTTCATAGGATTTCTGTGAAAACTGAATTGGGTAAAGAATGTAAGGCATTTATCACAGTAAAATAACCTGGATTACAGTAACTTTTCCAGGAGTGTTTATTAGTACTTAAACTGTCATTGTCATCAAAATTCTGTTTTTACATATGAACTTAGAAATGTCATTGTAACCTTCTCAACTCATTTGGTCATTTAAAATGGAGAGGTTGAGTTAGGTGTTTCTTAAATTTCTCTTTAGCTCTGATACTATGAGTCTGACGTTAAGTAATGCAAAGTTGGTAATTAAATCTTCCCCTTTCGTGATGTAGGAGAAAGGCATAAAAAATTTCTGGGTGACTGGATTCCCTTGCAAGTTTATTAGAATTGTAATTACGTAGCATTTTGAATAAAGCATTCATTCTGGAAATCATTAAGTTTATTTTTCTTAACTCCGTTATTTTGTCAACTGTGGAAAAATTGGGATTTAGGAGTAACCTCTGATTTAAAATTCCACCTACTAACCATTTAAATTGTAGTCTTGTAATTTCCTAACTTTGGTCTTGAAGGTGTTTCTCATTCTTATGCGTTATTATACTGTATTATATATTTATGCAACATAAAATTTATAGTTTTAACTATTGCACATGTTTACATATGAAAGGTATAATTTTGAACTTATCATTATTAAATTTGCTAGTTTTTCTTCACTATTCATTTTGGACACTTATCCATATTAGTACATGCAACTCAAGTTTATTCTTTTGAGCTACTGTATATCATTCAAATGTATGAATAAATAACCTTGCTTTGGTGGACACTTAAGTATTTTCATGTATCAGTATGAAAAGCAGTTTCAAAATGAACATTCAAATATACATTGTCATATATGTGTATAATATTTGTATATATGAAGGTTCCTGTGGGTCATATATCTGAAATCAAAATTACAAGTGTTTTGTACCTTCTATAATGAATTTTACTCTCAATTTTAAGTAAACAAGATTAGTTTTTGCACATGATGCATCTCTTTATTCAGTTAAAATTACTTACATAATTAGAATACCACTTAAAACTTGAGAATATTTTCAAGGTTATTTATGCAAAACTTACATAAATGTGTTGAAAAGTCCTTTTGTATATATGTAGAGATTATATGGTATGTTAAATTCATCAATTTGCCTAAATATCAAGTTATACTTAAGTAGTGTCCATACACCATGCTTTTGCTTGACTGAACTCCAATATATATATCGGGAGTA
This sequence comes from Symphalangus syndactylus, assembly GCF_028878055.3. Classification (NCBI taxonomy): domain Eukaryota; kingdom Metazoa; phylum Chordata; class Mammalia; order Primates; family Hylobatidae; genus Symphalangus; species Symphalangus syndactylus. The sequence continues at coordinate 144,085,201 of NC_072429.2, forward strand.
CTTTTTAACATTCATAGGTTAAGTGGCCTGTTTTGGAAAATGATATTAAAAATGTAATTCAGATGAATGCTTAAAGATTAAAAATGAATGAGCTTTCGTATTAATCATCAATATGACAACCCTAAAGGGAAGCATGATTTTCAAATGTACCTCCTTGTAGGCAGGATAATTCAGAAATGCACAGTGCATATTAGATATGGGATTTGAGTCATAGTGTATTTCTCTAAGAATGTAATTTATTGTACTTTCACATCCACCCCACTGAATATGCAGAGTTTAAGATGCAATGGCCAGAAGACACGAGCGTGTCACTAGAAGGATGTGGACGTGGGCTCCGGGGCTGTTGATGATGACGGTGGTGTTTTGGGGTCATCTGGGGAATGGACAAGGCCAAGGTAAGTGCAAGGATTTTCTAATTCTTTGCGAGTTGGATGCGAATTTCACTTTGTGATGAAATTATGTTTAGTCTTTGGTTTGATGTTTAAGCAATTTGTTACAATCTTCCGTCAGGTTTTTGTTACAGGGTATTGTAATATCTCTGCAGTTAAATTGAAATAGAATTAGGTGTGAGTAAATGCATCAAAATTGAAGCCATCTTTCTGAAATTGGCTTTTCTCTGTTGTAATTGATGATATGTATATATATGTGAGGTATTACGAGGCCATATATATGCGAGTGTGTGTGTTTTGGGTGGGTGGGTGTGCCTGTGAGTTTGTGTATGTGGTATTTTACAGGAACATGTAGCATATAAAGTTGTTGTGATTTTGAAGAAAAGTTTTTGGACGTTTGTCTCTTTAGGGTTTTTATGCTTTTGGATGTTTGTCTCTTTAGGGTTTTTATGTTTTACATTTTAAAATTTCAAGAACCTATTCTTAAAGGATGTGATGTTCTTTAGAAATTAAATGAAAAATGTGACGTTTCTCGTTCTTCTGCCAAGTGTATTTAGGGGAAATTAATGAGAGAGTGGAGCTGCAATGTTGTGGCATCCTGAAATGTCAGTTGGAGAGTAGAAAAGGGCCATAGATTTTGGAATAAGGCTTTCAATACTGATTTCATCAATAGCTGTATGGAGTGGTTTGTGCCAAATCTAGTATCTGTGAATGTATTTTGTGATAAGTATTGTATTATTTTTGGAGGTGTGTTGCCTGCTCAGATACAAATTGCAATTCTGTACTTTATGTGATAAAACATCCTGACACCCCTGAAATTTTCTTTTCCTTTCGGGGCAAGTGTATTCAGCATTGATTTTCTGCATTTTCAAGGCTTGAAATGAAATCTGTGAGCAGGAAGTTTACAGAGTTATTTCAAGGGATAGGTATATTTCTCCAGATAAAATTGAAAGTGTGCAGTGTTATTATATAATTGTGATGAAGTTGAGCTTTGCTAGTTTGGAGTATCTAATAAAGTTTAACACTTTTTAAAAGATCCTTCAAAAAGATCAGTTTTCTTGCCATATGTAATATTGTTCAATGAAGATTTGAAATGAAATAGATATTTTTTCAAAACCACAAATGCATCTGTGCCTTTGTATATGAACAGTTGTATATACATGTAAGCAGATAATACATTTTGTTAATTAAGATCAGCTTTGATTTTAATTTTTCTTTCCTGTCATTCAGAATTTGTATTTGCATCTAATAGAATTCTCATTTTTCTTTTTTGTGATAAAACTAATGTAAAATATATTCAATACACATAGTAGTTTTTTTCACCAAAGGTCTAAAACAAGAATATGTAGACAGTAGCTACGTTGGATTTCTGTGGCTATAAGAGTTGTCTATTTCTCTGGTGATGTGTAGAATTACTAAAATGCAGCATGACAACTGTTTCTCTGTAATAGTGATCCAACATGATATGTAGTATTACACAGGGTTGCTAATACCTTCCTCTGACCATCATTTCCAGTAATTGTGGCTTGTTTTAGATGAGGAATAGGTTATTAGATATTTAAAATATTTGAGAAAAATAGGTATCTTCTCTCTTATTTACCCAAACCCTTTTATTTACTCAATATTGATGGCTCAAGTATTCTATCTTTCACTAGGGACCATCATTTATTAAAAAATGGCCTGAAATCAATTCCAAGTCTAGCTGTAGTGAAGCTTCTAGTGGGAAATGCAAGTTAAGTAATTTGTTTTCTTTCTAAAAGGATAAATTAAAATAGACAATGATTCAAAGAACAAAACAACTTAATAGAAAACATAATGGAATGCTTTGATATTATGATTCAGGGAATTTTGCTTCCTTAGTGGTAGCTAGATTGAGTGAAGGAGATTGCTTAGGTATAATGAGCAAATCTTATAATTGCAAGTATAACCCAAGCTGCATATCATCATCTAGCTCAATAAGCCTCATTAAATATTAAATATTACCTTTTAACTTTTATGCAATTAAGCAGAATTTAAAAATAAAAGTTTTAAAAATTAAAGTTTTTATTACTAAGTATCTTTTAAAATACAAATCTCACAGCTCCTTATTGTCAAGAAAAGAACACATGAAAATTTATAAATAAGGTTTTCTCTCTATTAAGTTTACAGACTTGCATTAAATATTGGTTATTGGGACCCACCATGTCCAAGATTATGATTAAGTATCAATGAAGTATGACTCTTGCAGCAAATATGCAAGCAAATGTTTTAAGATTATTTTCACATTATTTCACATAATTTCTTAAGCATAATAGGATAAGTAAATTATACTTTCTACACAAGCTCTTCACATTTATGAATAGACCATGTTCTAAATTTTTCAATCATTGGGGAATCCCAATGTCATATTTATGAATGGACCATGTTCTAAATGTTTCAGTCATTGGGGAATCCTAAAGCCATATTTATGAATGGACCATGTTCTAAATGTTTCAGTCATTGGGGAATCCCAGTGTCATATTTATGAATGGACCATGTTCTAAATGTTTCAGTCATTGGGGAATCCCAGTGTCGTATTTATGAATGGACCATGTTCTAAATGTTTCAGTCATTGGGGAATCCCAGTGTCGTATTTATGAATGGACCATGTTCTAAATGTTTCAGTCATTGGGGAATCCCAGTGTCGTATTTATGAGTGGACCATGTTCTAAATGTTTCAGTCATTGGGGAATCCCAGTGTCGTATTTATGAATGGACCATGTTCAAAATGTTTCAGTCATTGGGGAATCCCAGTGTCGTATTTATGAATGGACCATGTTCTAAATGTTTCAGTCATTGGGGAATCCCAGTGTCGTATTTATGAGTGGACCATGTTCTAAATGTTTCAGTCATTGGGGAATCTTCCTAGAGAAACCGTGTGAGAAATTGTAGCTAAGCTCAAAAACGGAAGACAAAAATCGATTTAACGAGGAATGTAGATTAATGTCATAGTATTATCGCGACTGTGTGCAACCACTACTTATAAACAATGATATAAGAAATGCAATCTGAAATCTGAATTCTAAATAGGAATGTAGTGCCATTATCCCTCTGGGACCCTTAGGGTCAAAATAAGATAAAAGGGATGAATGGTGGGTTGGAAGTCAGTCAGTGATCCTTGTCAAATTTTTGTATCTGTCAAGAAAAGCATCTGCTTGAGGACATCCATTTTCCTACTTCTGAGTTACAGAATGATAGGTACTTATACTGAATGTGACATTCCCTGACGTGGACTCTGTCTTTGCTGCTTAGGTGGTGTGTGCATGAGAAAGTGCTTAACATCTGAAAACGGAGACAATCCTTAGAGAAAGATATATATGAATTTTAAAAGGAAATATACCTACGATGGAAATAAAACAAATAGCATAAATATCTAGCTGTATTTGGTCTTTTTGGTAACTATTACAATATATACATTTTCAAACAACTAAGTTCAGCACTGACTTTGGGAGAATCTAGATAAAACTGAACTGACATATAATAAGCATTGGTGTAATTAATAGCACAGCGGGCAGAACCATGGGGGTATTTCCTGAGGAAGAGGGACTATAGAGAGGCAAAAGAAAACCCAGCTCATTCTGGGGAGTGCCAGGAGCAGTTATTATATTCAGAACTGAGAACTTATTTCTAACTCACCAACCCATAGTTCTGGCTGAAGTGCAGTGGTGCAGGCATAGCTCATTCTCAGCCCCAAACTCCTGGGTTCATATGGTCCTCTCATCTCAGCCTCCTGGTAGCTATGACCACAGGTGTGCACTACTTTGTCCAGCCAGTTTATTTTATATTTTATTTTCATTTCATTTGTAAAGACTGGGTCTTGCTATGTTGCCCAGGCAGGTCACAAACTCCTATCCTCAAGCAGTCCTCTAACCTAGGCCTCCCAAAGTACTGAGATTACAGGCATGAGCCATTGCATCTGGCTCAAAAATATTTCTGTCCTAATGGCTTTAACAAAGAAGTGCCGTTTTGGGGATATATACAATGGTGTGCTGCTTGGGAGTGACAAAAAAATAATTATAAGAAGAATGGAACGAATACGTCAGTATGTTTTCAAAAGCAAGTTAGCCCAAGTTTTTAAACAAGCATAATTTTAGGGTTTTTGTAACTAACTTAGGGTTTAAATGTAGCAAAAATTTTAAACATTATCATGAATACACAGAAAATTTTAATCAATTTGGTTTCCATGATGAATTTACATGCTTAAATTCCTAATTTCAATTTGCTGCTAGATATGAGAAAGTTTGAGATTTTGAAGAAGCAAGTGGTTCTTACAAATGTAGCAAACTTAAATTTTGAGGACAATTTAATTTAACTTCCATTTTTATGACCAGATTTTGGGTCAGCTGTTAAGCATTCAAAAAATAAAATCTGATAATATCTGGCAATTCCAATTTTCAGTTTTATTGATCTTCACCATGAAATAATATATAAGGTAAGGGGCAAAATTTTGGAAAAGCAGATCACTTTGTTGTCCTATTTAGCAGGTTCTCAAATTATGCCATCCTGGAATCATTACAAGTAATTATAGGAAGACAATATCTTGTGTTTTGTATTTCATTGTTACCCATCCAGTTGTTCTCTAGAGATATCAGAGAAAACCAACTCAAGAAGGGAAGGTTAGATAAACAGCCCTCTCTCTCTCTCTCTCTGTCTTTGCCTCCATTTGGTTCCTTATGTTCATTTCTCAGTGCATTTCAGTTACTTTTATTGTTCCCTTCATTTTCTTTCATTCCAGAAGTTTAAGTGATTGCATAATTCTTTTGACAGCTGAAGGTAGTATCCGACTTTGAATGAAAGGTTTACAGCTACAGCTTTTCAATTAGAAAATCTCAGATCATGTGATCTATGAGTTTTAATATCTTAGGATCTCGACCAGTAAGGAATAATCACTTTGAAAAACCTTGATGCTACCTAGAGTTTGTGTTTTGTGAGGTTGCTTGGTAAATTATTTTCATTTGATAATTGAATATTGCTTCAAGAGAGGTGAGCTCAGACACTTGGCAATGAATATTGAATGTGTATTCCAAGAGACATGACCTTAAAATATCATCAAGCTAAGTAGTAGTGAAATTGAACTCTGCTGTATAATAGAAGTCAGTGTTTCTTACATCTTTGTGATATATAAATATTTTTACATTGTGGTAGATAATAATTTGTATGGGAACATTTAATTGAATTTAATTTATCCTATGGCAGAATTATGTTGCATAGGTCATTTTAGTTTTTGATTTAAGCATCTTAAAATTATAAATGCAAATATTCAACACGTAAAACCCACATGAATACACACTCCCAAACATTTGAAATCCTAACAGTCATTTCCAACAGCTTTTTCCTACAAAAGAAGTCAGCTCTTCTTAGAGATGACATGCATTCCCATAGCTTGAGAGGTGCACACTATAAGGTAAACAGAGAAAGGATTACAGCAGTTTAAGAATACCAGCGGATTTACTTTATAGACAATAGACTTTTGAATTACTTGTCTTCAAAATTTGGTTTCTTGAGAAAATTATCTGTGTAGATTAATCATGCATTTCAGATACTTTCCGGACATCTGAATGTTGTTTTCTTAAAAGTAGCCAGCACGCCTTTTTATGCAGTCTGCATGGGAGATAGTAAGAGATGTGTATGCTGTATATCTACTAGTAGAGATTGGTTTTTGAGTGCTTCCTTAAAAAATTATTTTTTCTGAAGAAAGGGATTTATTTTTTATAATTTAGATTAGATGATTTTAAATGTTTTTAGGTTTTAACCTCTCTGATCATCAGGGTCATTGCCATGGAAAAAATGCAAGTTATAGCATATTTCATTTTTATAAGGAAAGAAGTTGATAATTTAGACTTTTTTCTTTTACTAAATTGAATCAATATTTGGATGGCATTAATTCACAATAGCAACAAAAAAATCTTACTATTCAACAAAATAAAGTATGATTTCCTTCACATTTAACTTAATTTGTTCTTTAAAACATCTCCTAACGAAGGTTTTCTCATCCTCTGAAGCTGAATTTATTTAGGAAAAAATATTTTGAACACCATCCCAAGTGATGTAACTATTTTTATTGAGCTTTGATGTTCTATTTGAACATATTTGAAGACTGTACAAGCACTCAATTTAGAATTAAGATTTTATTTGGAGATTTTGGTTGTATTTGAAATCTGTTGTGGAATTAAACATGAAGAATATGTCAATTTACTAGATGTCATTGTCTATGACACATTTTAGTCTTATCTTTCTGCCTATATGTAAAGAGGAATAGAAATAATTGGTACAAACAGGAAAAAAGAAGTAAAGTGGTAGGATCAGATGGGAGAAATATATAAGCTAAGATACTCTTTTTTTGTTTGTTTGTTTTTTGTTTTTGTGAGACAGAGTCTTGCTCTGTTGCCCAGGCTGGAGTGCAGTGACACAATCTTGGCTCACTGCGGCCTCCACCTCCCAGGCTCAATGGTTCTCCTGCCTCAGCCTCCTGTGTAGCTGGGATTACAGGTACGCATCACCACACCCGGCTAATTTTTGGATTTTTAGTAGAGACTAGGTTTGACCATGTTGGCTAGGCTAGTCTCAAACTCCTGACTTCAGTTGATCCGCCCAATTCAGCCTCCCAAAATGCTGGGATTTCAAGTGTGAGCCACCAGGGCCAGCCTAAGCTAAGATATTCTAGAAGCTAATAATAGTAAAATATAATGTAAATTGTTTAAAATTAATCTGTATATGAAATTTTTTCTAGGACTTTCCTGCCAGAAAAGTAGGAATAGAATGGCAAAAGGAACGAGGTTCCTTCTACAAGTAGGCACACATCCTATTTCACTTTATCCTGTGATCAGTCTCATAACCATCTCCTGGTGTGAAGTGCTAAAACTGTGCTTTAAGAATAACTTAAGTCCTTTATGTACAAACTAAAGTATGAGAGCCTGAACCTTGGAAACCAAGAGATTCCAAAAAGCCTTATGTGTGAGACTGGGTGCCACAGATCTTGGCAGAAATTACTGCTTATTCTTAATTCTTATTGTTCCTTTCTAGCACTTCAATTTATAATGCCAATATCTACCTCAGCCTAAAGACAAGCTCTAGAATCACTTGTGTTACTTATTACATTTCTTTTAAAAAACTCATGAATTACACATGAATTTCAAAGTTGCCAACTGAGATTCCAAGGACTTAAAAAAGAAAAAACGTGGCACCTTTCCATTATAAAGGCTGTACGCAGTCTTCATAGTGTTTGTCTTTAAGGGACAACATGCCTCATCCATCAGCAACTTTTCTTCCTTGAATCATCATATCTTGCCTAAAAAGGTTTTCTGAAAACTAAGATTTGCAGATTGTTATATCACATCTTAATCTACGTATCAACTTTAGCATTATCAAAGCATGAACTGTTCTGGGTTTTCATAGTTAATTATGTTTGTGGTAATAACTGGGATGCAATTGTTTTTCTTCTGATGATTTTGTACTTGCTTTTCTTATGGTAACTTCTGATGCTTGTTTGTAAGATCTTCCTCTCTTTTCTCCATCTGGTTATCTTCTTACCTTCTGTCCTTTAACTCAGATGTCACCCACACTGTGTGTCTTTCTGGATTGCTTCTTATTTAACTGTTGCTTCTCATAGTTTACATACCTCCTCCTGTACCACACTATCAATATTTCTCAAGCTGCACTATATGCTGGGTTGTGTCTTTATTTATTTATAAGTTCCTTGATAATTCGGACTATATATTAGTATATTCAAAAAATACTTATGAAGTGTTTACTTTGGGTCAGGAATTATTGAGTGAAGGAAATTGACCAAAACTCTGCCATCATGAAGCTCGCATTCTAACTTAGGGAGACAGATAACAGACAATGAGCCACATAAATATGCAAAGTATCGTAAGTTAGATGGTGAAAAGTAATCCTGGATGGGGATCAGATAATTTTGATAGGATAATTTTTAACTGGGTAGTCAAGAAAGTCCGCACAGAGAAGATGGCAATTGGAAGAACAAGGTGGTGAGAACTGCTGAGTCTGGAGCAAACACACAATTTGGAGTAGTAGAAGATTCCAGAAGTAACAGAATAGAGGCGAAGAAGTGGGAATTGTGTGGAGTCTTTTACTTGCTGTTGTAATGACCTTGGCTATGCTTTGAAGTGAGGTGGAAAGTTGGCAGGGACCTTAGTTTTCTTTTTAATAATTCACTATGAATTTTGAACGGTCACTATTATAGACTCAATAATTTTGCTTTATTACTCTTGCAATTGACTACAAAAGAGCGTATTGAAGAAATGTTAAATTCTAATTTAAACTGATTGAAATAGGTTTTTATCTTTTTATGTTTCTCATCACTGAATATCTCATTTTTAATTAGTTTGAAAGCATTCTAAGATAGTGAGCCAATGCAATTTAGCATAATGCATAACTTATTATTCATCAGATTTAGGTATTTAACCGAGGATGCTAATTAGGAAAGTAACTTGTTCTGTTGGATGATTTTGATAAAGTTACTTTCAAATGATTATCACATCCATTGATGTCATATTAAGTTGTGTTTCTGGAAACCAAATTTAGGCAGTGGTAATGAGTTAATATCTCTAAGTGGATACCTTTTATCTCTACAGTCAAGGATACTTGAAAGTGGAAAAACTTACTGGCTTCAAGTCTTGGGAACTAGGACTTACCGGAAATGTGTGTGTTTGTTTTGTTTCCTGGTGGAATTGTCTTCTCGGAAAGATGGTGTTTCCTTTTCAATAGGAAAAAATTGATCCTATGCTGCTTTACTTTAATGCTTTGCTTTTGTCAAAATAGTGTTTTCTTAGGAAAATTAACCTATCATAATATAATGAAAAGAGAAATGCTGAAGACACAAAATGATGTCCATGTTAATATTGAGTAGGAAGCATCAAGGGACATGAGAAGAGGGAAGCGAAGAGAGGGAGAAGAGAAATTTATAGTGTAACAACAATTAGTAAAAAGGATTAGCATATACATGTAGTCAATAAGTCAATAAATGGCTGTTTATAGAAAGCCTACCAGGCACTAGGGGATATAGCAGTGAAGAAGGCAAAGACACAATTGGCTATACTGTAGTGAGGAGGGAAAGAGGAGGAAGACATACAAATACCTAAACAAAGCAATGGTGTGAAGGGCTATAAAGTACACTACTACGAAGAAGATTACATGTGATAACATGGCTGAGTAAAACTGTCAAGGAGGAAGGCACTGATCTGGCTGTAGGTATTTCAGAGCATTTTTCTCTCTGAGGAGGTAATATTTCATTTGAGAGTTGAGTGAAGACAAAGAGGAAGGTACTTTGAAGATCTGGGGTGCTCTGAGCAGAAAGAAGGGCAGATATAAAGATTCTGTAATTTAAAAAGAGAGCTTGATAGTTTCTTACAAAGAAAAGAAGGCCGGTTTGGCTGGAATGTCCATGAAGGAAGAGCATGGAGAGAGATTACATGAGTGTTCTCAGGGACCAAATCTAGATCTTATATCAAAATGTGAATATAAATTAACTACATTGAAAAGTGTATGATGGATGTGTGATACGATGAGGTTAGCTCTTAGGAGGGTGTACTATTGTGGAAGGGTACACTAGTGAAGGAAGGGGGTTCATTTAGCTGACTATTGCACCTGTCCAGTTGAAGGATGATGGTAGTTGGGATTATGAGTGTAGCAATAAAGTTGGAGAAAATCAGTTGAGATTGGAAGTTGATTTGAAGATGATTGAATTTACTGAGCAAGAATTATATCAAGGTATTTGGATTTAGGGACATGGGGGATTATGGTCACTTTTAGTGATATGGCAAAGTCTTGATGACATGAGGCAGTTTGCAAGTGACAGAGGTGTGGGTAGGTGCGTATGTGTGATTGATTTTACATTTTTTAATCTTAAATTAAGATGCTAGTTAGAATCCAAGTGGAGACATCAAGTAGGCACTGACAAGTTGACTTGGCTAGAGATGTGAGTTAGATCATCGTAGCCTATAGAGCATGCCTAAAGTCATGAATCTAGGTGAGGGGTTGGAAAACTATTATAGCCCATGAGCCAGATCTGGTCTGCCACCTATTTTTGTATGGCTCATGAGTTATAAGTACGTGTGGCATTTATAAGTCTAAAATGTAAAATACAGGGAAATTTTTCAGCAGGGAAAGTTCCATAAATTTGCCTCTTGGCAACACAAAGCCTGCAATATTTACTATCTGGCTCTTTGTCAAAAATGTTACTGACTCCTGATCTGGATGAAACCCTGTGAGGAGAGAGTGTTGACAGAAGAGAGAGAAGCATCACAGTGGAAATTAAAATTATGTCAACTGAAGTGTGTAGGGTAGAGAATTTAAGCCTGAGTATAACAGTAAGAGATTAAAATAACAGTAAATTCATTATCAGCGTGATCAATGAAACCTTTGGGGGCAAAGAGGAACTATCTTCGTCACACCTTTCACTCACTCATAGAAAGATCTTAGGCAGGAAATATAACTTGTTTGAAGATCTGAGATAAGGCTAATGTAGTTTGGACAAAGAAAGCCAATGGGAGGATGACATTACATCTGGCCAAAGATTTAGGGAAGAGCCAAATACTTCAGGCTTTTTAAAGTGATCTTTAGATAAAGAGGAGGTCATCAAGGCATTCCGAATTTGGAGGATCAAATCACATCTGATGGGAAAAAATCTGGCTGTATGTGCATCTAGGATGTAAGGAAGCCAACATGGATGTGAAGTTAAAATTGTCCATTGCAAATAATAAAATGAACGCCCCAGGTAGCCTTGGCAAGGGCAGATTTGGTATAAAATCCTTATTGGAATGGGCTTAAGCAGTAACGGGAATACGGATCTAGCTGTTGTGTTTAGTGGAATTTTATCAGTCTTTTTGTTGTGTATGATATATAGATGGTCAAAATAAGGAACTTCTACATTTTCGGTTTTTGTTTTATTTTAATTGAGATTTGAATTAAAAATAAGAAACTTTTATTTTGAAACTTGGAGACTGTGTTTAAAAAGTATAGAGTAGGGCTAGAAAAAAACCTAAAACTCTCCTGATGAGGAGAGTGCTAATCGTGACTCTAATAATAATAAAATACTTTTCTGATAATTTTTTATGTGTTTCATTATTTATATATGTATGGGAAGTTGTACCCTAGCCACATGCCAATTCACCTGGTGAACTTGCTCTTCAACGTGGCACAAATATTTCCTTCTATCTTTAGCCTTCCGGGGTTTCTCACATGGACTATTGGCTCTTCCTACATGAACCTGCTGGTAGTACCCTGTAGGAGACATGCTACTCCATGACAACAGGCACCACGCTGTAGGGGAATTACCATACCTGTCAATCACTATCTCTAGAATGTGGCCTTTCATGAGCCCTGAGATTTCATACTGTTTCTCTGAGCTGTAACAATATTTATATTGAAAAAATAAACATGTTCTTCTATCTTTAATATTTTATATCTTATAATTTGAATATCCCATTTTCATTATACTACTTAGCTGCTAAGTTATGTTATAAAAACAAGTTTTAATTATCTGCAAACACCTTCAAATCTAATCCTTACCGGTGAAGACTGATGTCTGGTTAACATCTGTTAGGACATTTATTTCCATACAGTATTTATAGCGCCTTTTTGTTATTGATTGGTATGATAAATGTGTAACTCTTACACAAAGATAAAATTTTTAGATTTTTGTATTTAAAATACTGGTTATCAAAAGAAAAACCCAGATGTTATTTGTTTATGTTTCTGCTTGAGGTACTGAATCTATTTCAAGTCATATTTCTCAGTATTGATATACTTAATTTTGCTGAAATAATAACACACTAACTTTAGCTACTTTTTTTCTCAGTGTATCTCCTTGTCGCTCACCATTTCCGCCTCATTTCACTTCTCATCTTTATTTCTTTTTCTTTGGTCTTCTTTTACTTTAGGGATTCTTTCAATTTAGAAGTGTTCTTGTTTTCTGTTAATTACTATTCTTCTTGGATGTACACAGTTATCCTTTTCCATTTCATTTGTGAATTCATCTCAGAGGCATTTTGTGTGTGCCTTTTACTCATAGCTTCTCAGAAGTCCCTTTCGAGGTTACCGATTTAACATGTCATGTACTATAAGGTTTGCATGGCATGGTGGCAGCTGACTTTGGTCTTTACAAGGATTGAAATGTTCACTCAACATGGATTGGTAGAATTTATTTTTTCCTTAAACATTTCATCGCCTTGTAAACAAACAAAAGCAAACCCAAGACTCAAAACTGACATTACTATTGGTGCCCCTGGAAATAGCTACCTTCTCACTAAAGTAGATTTTGTCATCCAACTTTATGTGTTGTTGAACACACATGGTGCTGTATGAGCACTCACTCACTAGTCTAGAAAACATTGCTGTGACCAGTTACCAGAAAAATAAATTCAGATTGCTCTTCACCTTCCACAGATGACCCTTCTGAAAGCCATTTGAATTCATTATAAATTATAGTTATATTAGTGTGACTTTAATTCACTTGTAATCTGAACTTTATGTGCAATGCATTTTTTCCCGTGTTTAATCATTTTTGAATGCTAAATCATTTGCAAACAAATGGCTTGTCCTTGAGAAAGAATTTAAGGCTGAAAGTACATTAAGTGCCATCTGGGTATCTGTGTCAATGGTTTTGTCACTACAAATGTGTGTGTGTGTGCATATCACCTACTTTATCACATTTATTTGATAAAATTGATATGCAATCTCTAAATCATTGTGTCTCCAACTTGTGTTATGCCACAAATACAAATTTTTGTCCTAAAGTTGATGGTACCCTTTGTAAAACTAGAAGTTCTCATTTGTGCAAAGGAAGGAAAAATAAAACAAGAAACAAATTCAATAAAAAAAATTAAAGGTCAGATTTCTTTTATAGCTGCTGAGTTCCTTTCTTTCCTTTCCATCATCCTCACATTCCCAAATCTCAACAAAGTTAAGAAATTAAAACACACATCATGAGATCATATGTTCACCTTGTTCAGGAACTGAAGGATTACATATACAAGACTATACCTTAATAAGTAGAGGGAGAAATATGAAGATATGAATAGAATATGAAAATTTATTATAATGCAGTTCTATTCTAAAGTGTTTCCTAGGCAGGCTAAGAGTATGTTGCCAGGAAATTTTAAGAGACCCACTCCATTATATAGAAGAGGATGTGTGTAGATCTCTTAATTCTGAAATGTTTAGAACTGAGTACAACAGGTCTTTGAATAACGACGTTTCATTCAATGTCATTTCATTATAATGTTGATGAGAAAAAACAAATTGATTCCAATTGGGGTTCACTGTCTGTGTAGAGCTTATGTATTCTCCCCATGTCTGCATGGATATTCTCTGGATGCTCCAGTTTCCTCTCACTTCCCAAGGCTGTGCATGTGAGGTTGATTGACGTGTCTATGTGGTCCCAGTCTGAGTAACTGTGGGTATGTGTGAGTGCACCTGCAATGCGACGGCGCCCTGTCCAGGGCTGGTTCCCACATTGCGTCCTGAGCTGACAGGATAGGCTGCGGTCAACTGCAACCCTAAACTGAAATAAGTAGGTAAATAATGATTTTACTAGCTTTTATTAATCTTAAACGTATGAATAGCTGAAATTTATTTCAGCATTTAATATTAGAAGTGTTTTGATCTTTATTTACAAGTTTGTTGACGTTTTAGTTACCAAAAGCCATAGAAGCTTAACTCTTTTGATGTCAACCTATGGTAAAATGGGTTTCGCTTACTGTATTTTTGTACCAATTAACCATCCCCAATTTATCCCTCCGTATGCGTGTATCAAAACATCACGTGACCATAAATATATATACCTATGACCAGTTTTCAAGCACCTGTCAATGATGTTAAGTGAAGACTTATTGTAGTCCTTTTTTGGCATAATGAAAATGTGTGTGTTTTGTTCAAGATTGGAAAAGTTCTTTGTGTAAAGAACTAGACAGTAAATATTATAGGCTTTGCTGGCCATATGTAGTCTCTGTCTCTCCTTCATCTACTCATTCTTCTTCTCCCCTTCCTTCTCCTTCTTTAAACACTTCCAAAATGCCAAAACAATTTTTAGCTCTCAGCCATATGAAGCAAGCCATTGATTAAATTTGGCTTGTAGGCCCATAAGGTGTGAATTCCTTTACATCATCAGAATGCCGCATATATATGAAATGTTATCTATGAGAAATTAATGGTGCTCCCAGCAGAGAGAAATTAGCCTAAGTTAAGTTTGGGCTTTGGAATTCAGGGGAATGCCATGCACAAAAATGCTCTGCTTTTAAAACTAGTTACTAACAGTCCATTTCTGATATCAGAAATACATGAAAACTACCAATTGAACGGACATTATTCACTACTTTAGTGCTGCTACTCCTGTGTGGTGGAAAAAGAATCCAGAAAGTTTTCCTTTCCATTTGAACATTCATGCAATAAAAATTTCCAAATCTTTTTTTGAACAAATTTTTATCTTATAGCTCTCTTGTGTACTTTATAAGTACGTTTTGCTGCTTATTCTCAGTAACTGTATTGAAACAATCTGTTTTCCTTTATCAATCAAAATAAAATAAGAAATTTAGCTTAATACTAATATTAAGCTGAAGTGCAAGATATATGAAAAAGAGAGAAAAGAAGCAGGATAAACTGACCTTTTGATAACTGCAGAGGACAGCAGATCAAAGACTGGACTTTAACGTCTGACATTTTCAGAATCTATCACAGTAAGTCCACTGGGTCCAGAAATAGGTTTTAATCCTAGATTGAAATGACAATGCTGTCATGACATTGAGTTTGATGGAAAAAGTGAAGTTAAAGTTTTTCTCAATATTTTTTTAAAATCAATGATTGATTTAACTATAAAATGGACTGATTCTGAAGAACTCATTCTGACATTGGAGGTGAAAATGCTTTTACTCTAATCATTAAAATCAATTTCTCTAGATATCTGACTTTATTCTGCTTTATAACATAAAGAATGAAACTATATTTATTAATGAAGTGTAATCTAGCAAAGTGGCATAAGCATAATTATGAGTCACTTACTAAAGTTGTGTGTTTTTTTCCATTGCATGAAAACCCTGCCTTGTTTTAATTTTTATTGACTCTTTAAAAGCAATTTTAGGTTTGTAGAAAGAAGTGAATAAGCATTCACACGTCATCCTCAGCCTCTACCCCAATTTCCCCGATTTTTAACATCTTGCAATAGTGTGGTACATTTGTTATAGTTGATGAGTCAATATTGGTACATTACTATTGACTAAAGTATGTAGTTTGTATTAGAGTTTACTCCTTGTCTTATGAATTCTATAGGTTTTGTCAAATGTGTAATGACAAATAATCCTCATTACAGTGTCATACAGAATAATGGATTCACTCTCCTAAAATTCTTCCTTGCTCCATCCGTTCATCGTTTCCTCTACTAATTTATGTAGAAGATAAATTAGTAGATTGAGTTGATGGTTATAGCAGTTTAAAGCACAGATAGAAAACTAGATTGACCTGCCTACCCAGACTGTGCTTCTCACTCTCACTGTGCCCTTTCTTAACCTTTGGAAATGCTTTTATTCATATATAAAATAGGCTATAACTTCATATAGTTGTATTACAAAAAGTTAATGCACAGAAAAAGACTTGTGCTAGGTATATGGTTTCTTCTCAGTTAAATGGAAGCCATTGCGTGTGTTTGTCAATAGAATTCGTCATACTTTATCTCACATATCTTTACGTCATTGTTGGCACATGACATGTTTAGACTGCACAAATCTCCTCCAAATCCCTAATAGCCACTGATCTCTTTACTGTCTCCATAGTTTTGCTTTCTCCAGAAGGTCATGTAGTTGAATCATACGGTATGTAGACTTTTCAGACTGGCTTCTTTCACTTGGCAATATGCATTTAAAGGTTCCTGTGTGTCTTCTGTAGCTTGACAGAATACTATTCCATTGCCTGGATATACCACAGTTTATTTTTCCATTCACTTCCTGAAGGACATTTCGATTTTAGTGATCATGAATAAGGCTCCTGTAACATTCATGGGAAGAAGGCTTTTGTGTGCATGTAAGTTTTCAAATCCTTTAAGTAAATACCAGGGAATGTAATTGCTGGGTTGTGTGGTAGGAGTATGTTTAGTTTTATAAGAAACTGCCAAACTGACTGCCAAAGTACCTGTACTATTCTGCATTCTCACAAGCAATGAATAAAAGTTCCTGTTTCTCCTCACATTTGCCAGCTTTTGGTATCATCAGACTTTTGGATATTGGTCATTTTAATAGTCATGTAATAATATCTCACGGTTGCTGTGACTTGCAGTTCCCTAATGATACACGACTAGTAACTTCAAAATCCCCATTTGACAGCTGTATTTAGACCTTTGGACTATTTTTTAAATGAGTTGTTTTCTTTCTTATTTTCGAGTTCTCTGTATACTTTAAATACCAGTAATTTATCTGATATGTTTTGAAAATGTTTTGAATATGTTTTGAAAAAATTTTCTCCCAACCTGTGGCTTTTGTTTTCATTCTAAGCACAGTTTTAATAACAAAAGTCTTTAATTTTAATGATGCTCAATTTCTCAATTTTTTCTTTGTCTAACCCAATAAATCAGAAAGCTTTTTATCATTTCACATGACTTAATATTCAGGCAAGGTCTATATAGGCCCCTTTCAAACAGTCATAAAGTTTAGAAGCTCTGACCTCACAAACAATAACAACGACAACATAGAAACAAAAATGACAGCTTTTGATGTTGTCTCAGTAATTTCTCAATTCAAGAACAGATTACTGAGCTTTATAAGCAATACGTATAGATATCAATTTCACAATAAAATACCTTATGATATTTATCAAATCACCTTAGTTTTGGTCACTTATTACTATTAGACTAAAATGTAATTTGTCAGACATGAGAAATCCTTTGGAGTATTTTTTAGAGAACCAAGTATTTGTTTTAGCCTTTTCAGTTCTTCTCTTGCTGTTTCTCCAGTATAGTCATTCCAATTGTCTCTATAGATGTATTAATACCAGGTACATAGTAAACACAATTATCTCCCACGTGTACCCCAACCCCATTCCCTGTTCATGCAGTGAACATAAAGGAAGCAGGTCAAAAGGAAGCAGGTCATGTACCCTGTGATGTGCTGGGTTGTAAGGAAAGGTACACAATTAATGTACCATGTCTGAGTTTTCTTCTTCTCTGTATTTGTTCCATTTAATGCATGTATGTTTTTTATTCCTTAGGCCTCTCCAGTCCTAACACACTCAGGGATACTTGATACAGCTATAAGGCTGTGTCTTTATCAGGTACCTTTGGGTTACCCCCGGCCAGGGGTGGGAAATAGAGGAAGTGAATGTCTGTATCCTCATTAAGTATCACACAGAGCAGAAACATAAAGAAGCCTGTGCCATGAATGGGTCTCTTCTTTCTCCAAAAACCACCTACCCCTTCAACTCCCACTGCTTAAAGGAAAATCTTGTATTAGTCTCCCCATTTTCTCCTCAAACTTGCTTTAGCAAAGCAGTTCCTAAACCTCTGTTAATGTATGTCCCCACCCCTAACTCAACACACAGTCTCATGTCACATCACAGAAAAGAAGTTCAAAACAAAACAAAACAAAGCCACAGTCTTATAAGAAAAATAGGTAAGTTTTACAAAAGTTGTGTACTGTATCTCTGCTTTGAATTTTGTCATTGGCCAAGGATAGTAAAACTCTTGGAAAACTATAAAACAGGAACTTACGTAATATGTTTTACCCAAGATTTTTCAAACATTTTTGGAAGGATACTTATTAACATCTTGCAGAGGTAATGTTACATGAAAAACTTAGCATAAGACCAATCAGGTATTCTATGCAATAATGCAGATATATGAAAAAATAATATAATGAAATAAATGACTTTTCAAAAGGTATTGATCCTAGATCCACATTCTTTTTTTGGTTCAGGTGAGGCAATTAGAATGTGAAAAAAAGAAGCATAGAACAACTGTCTAATGAGAGGGACGAATGTTCCTGGGTGGAAAGTTATTAGAAGATAAATTAGTAGATTGACCCTTTTGCTGTCTACGCAGGTTTGTTTTTTTTTTGCTAGTACCAATAGAAACAAATTCATTTTATGGTTTGTGTCACTGGAAATGTATAACTTAGTGGTAGCTGTATAGCAAACTTTGAATATGTAATAATAAGAGATTAGATGTAGGTTTAATATCATTATTTAATTTATTTGCTTGAATACCAGTGAGGAATTTCCACTTAAGCTCTCGTTTTCCAGATGAGTGTTTAATTGAATTCCAGAATTCATTTTGAAATAGAACTTTGTGTAGAATATGAATTTCTTTGCAAGAAGAATCATTTGTACACTTGGGTTTGAGAGCAGTTTAATGTCAATATAACTTCTTTCCAGGCTTTCATTTCCTACTTTTTGATATGGGAATAATCTCATGGCGTGATTGTGAAAGTCTTAAAAGATAATGTTTGGGGGGAGGGGAAGGGATAGCAATAGGAGATATACCTAATGTTAAATGATGAGTTAATGGGTGCAGCACACCTACATGGCACATGTATACATATGTAACAAACCTCCACGTTGTGCACATGTACCCTAAAACATAAAGTGTAATAAAAAAAGATAATGTTTGCAAAGATACTCTGTGCACTCAAAGCGTGCTCTATGAACTTCATTGCCGTTCACATTTTGGGTTTATGAGGCTTCCATTTGCTGGCAATTGAAATGTGACTCTGAGTTAGATGCCGTGGTGTGGGAGATGATGTTTATTGGAGTTTAAAGCACAGATAGACAACTAGATTGTCCTGCCCACCCAGACTGTGCTTCTCACTCTCACCGTGCCCTTTCTTAACCTTTGGAAACACCTTTATTTATATATAAAATAGTTTCATATACTATTTTATACTATATACTTCATATAGTTGTATTATGAAAAGTTAATGCACAGAAAAAGACTTGTGCTAGGTATACGGTTTCTTCTCAATTAAATGGAAGCTATTGCCTGTATTTGTCAATGGAATTCATCATACTTTATCTCACATATTCAGTGCTTTACATCATTTTTGGCACATGGTATGTTTAGACTGTGCAAGGGTTAATTACGCCAAATTTATCTATCTACAGTTAATATAGCCCAAGGTACCTTGTTTAGCTGAGCCAAAGTTTGCATTTATTAAAAATGTAAATTTATCTTGAAGTGATGCCTGATCTCACAGAACTATGGGTTCCAATCTCTAAATCACTGTGATCAGTAGTAAAACTATGTACTCTGTGTCTGTCCTACTAGCTATATTGCCGGAATCTGGAGCATGACTTTTGGGTCTTTCTGTAATGCCTTACCTCTCATCAAAATTCACAAAATTCACAAGACCTGCTCTCTGGATTGTGAGACTTTTGCATTACAAAGAAAAAGGTACTGTCCTAATGGCATTCCAAAGCCATTTGAAATGAGTTGCTGTCGTTTCCAGGGAGTCATTTTTGTGTTGGTTATCATTACTTTACCATTACCTTTTAATTTGGAAATGTTAAAATCCATTGCCATGCTCCTTGGAATATAAAGATCATATAGGGTCATTGACATGAGTCTGAAAGTATCAGTCACTGGAGACCTTCTAGTGGGATAATGTTGTTAATATTGCTGGTATTCTATTCTTCACGTTTCCTCCAGTAAAATGTAAAGTGACCAAAATATAAGCGTCACGCAGGCAAAGATTCTTTTATTTGTTCAACGAACACTGCTTTCACATAGTAGTCAGTTAATATTCACTACTAGAATGCATGTTGAATGGCAGCTCTTTTATTTGCCATTAGCGTTGGCCCACTTGATAGCAGTTGGACAAAAAAATTGGACAAAGTGTGTTGATCTTTTATGAAAAAATAGATATCTCTTTCTTTCTTTCATTGTTGCGTTTTCTCTGGGCAAGTTGATACACACTGTAGACCTGATGTTATTTTAGGGATACAGTTGAAGTTACTAGATACTTTAGAGTTTATTTAATTATAATATGAAGCTTTGAGTTTCTGTTTCATTATTAAATAATTTATTTTATGATAGTGTTGCTTAACTTAGTGTGCAAGGCCTACAAATAAACCTAATAAATATCTTACAAACTACCTTAAAATAAATCTAACATTTTTTACTGAAATATTTTTAAACATGTTGAAGTTGGAATGCCAGGTAATTGTATACATACACACACACACATCTTCTTTTGGTTTCTTTGTTCCTATTATTGAAATTCCTATGCTAATAACCATATCAATTTATGAAACTCATTTTGAGAAAAAAGGCCTAAAATATAACTCATTTTTAAAATGATTTTCTCTTAATTTATAATGTCATACTTTAATAAAATAGGATAGGGCAATTTTGTATAAATATTTATGCTAAGTTTTCTACATAAGTTACTGCATGTAGTCTAGTTTTTAATAGAAGGGTTTTCTTTTTCTTCAGTATCCACTTTAAAGTCAATGACATTTAGTGTTTTTTACTTTACAGTTCTAAGTTACTTATGCTTAAAAAGACATCTGACTTTTAAGTTACTGTCCAACTTGATTGTTATCTCTCTGTATCTTATCGATGTGTTCTTGAAAGTAGTTAGATTTTGAAAGACATTACTAAGAGGGCTTTTTCTCATCTTTGGAGAGTAACTTGGGGTAAACGGTTGTCTTTCGTCTTTGTCCTCCTCTCTACCCACAACTCCCCATCCCAGATCATTAGCTGAACTTGTGTGCTCAGGTTAATGTTCTGTTTCACCTTTCTTGTCAAATTGCTAGATACAACTCTCTTCAGTTATATACTGTACAAACAGAATCTCATCTTTTTAATCTCTCTCTTTTAAACAAATGTGTTCACGCTCAGATTTGTTGTCATTTAGAACAGGACTTCCTATTAGAAATATAATAATTTTCCTTCATGTTGTATCTTCAATACAAAAAAAAAAAACCAGAAAAACACGTATCAATGGTTTGCATGTGTCATGCTGATAGTTGGAAGGCAACTGATATTAGAAAAAGTGACACTATATTTCTGAACACAAACCTTGTTTCATCTTAGAATTTGGTGTTGAACCAATTGTGTACCTCATAGCAATAAACTTTAATGAGTTGTTAATATGTGATTAACTGCCTTGGCCAAACTCAAAATCTTATTCACACATACAATACACACAGAGAACTTATTTTTATTTGTTCAGTCACTCCTTTAGTCCTTCATTTATTTCACAAACATTCATTGACACTTACGTGGCAGCACTCTTATAAGAATAGAATATACCCTGTTAAATCAGACATGATACTTGCTTTTGTGGAGCTTATGCTTTAATGGAGAAACAGAAAGTCAAGCAAAAACTCAAACTATATAACTTCAAATTGGATATGTGCTAATGAAGGAAAATGTGGCAGTGTAAGAAAAAATAATAGGGAGTTAAAGGATAAATAGGAGTTTGGTGGATGAAATTTATGAAGGGCTGAAGATTTCAAACAAAAGAAACTGATGCAGGAGGGTGCAGCTTTGGAGTCAAGAATGAAGTTCTAGGAGATAGCAAGGAAATGGTGGGAGAGGAGGTCAAAGTAGGTAGGATTTTATATATTATCAATGGGAAAATATTGAACAACCCTAAGCAGAAAGGCAATGATAGGGGGTCAAAGTAGGTAGGATTTTATATATTATCAATGGGAAAATATTGAACAACCCTAAGCAGAAAGGCAATGATAGGAGGTCAAAGTAGGTAGGATTTTATATATTATCAATGGGAAAATATTGAACAACCCTAAGCAGAAAGACAATGATATATATTCATCTTCATTACAAATTCTTATATCTTTAGTAGACCTGTTTTCAGGCAAAACTTCATGAGAGAATAGTAACAAAGAGAAAAAAAGTGGTGTTCTCAGATTATCTCTAACTCACCTGATGACTTTAAGCTAAATGACCTCAACATTTTGTGAGGCTTTTCCTTCTTATAAAGTAAGGAGTTTAGATGAGGTGAGGTGTCCAATTTCATTTAGCTTCAATTTCCTGTAATTTGACGGCTGTCAAGTCATGCTTTGATTTGTTCTGTTTGTGAGCCAGAGTAACTTTAAGGCAGTATATTAACTAGGAGAACTATTTCTTTACTTTTAAACTTCAAAATTATGATGACATAAGTATTTTAAAGAGCATTTAGAAAGTAGACAAATGAAAAATTTTTAACATTTTGGAATGCTTCTTGTATTTCTTTTTGAAACCTAGGTTTTTGGTGGTAGTGTTGATATTTATTTTTGCCAAACTAACCATTCCATGTAATTTTGTAGCATTTTGGGTTGATGACCACCGTAAGTCTAGTATTCCCATATGTGTTAAAATTTATCTTTACAATTAATATATTTTCACTGAATTATTTAATTAAAAATTAAACTACGATTTCTAATACATGGTCAGTGAGATATTATTAGGCATTACCTGAAAGGGATTTCTGGAGAAAGAAAGAATTTCTGGTTAAAAAGAGTTGAGCAGGTTTTCCTAGAGCGATTCTCTTGGTCTCTAGGATGGTGCTACAGCATAAAATATCCTCCTAATTTACTTCACAAATTAGCCCTTAGATTTCATGAATTACTTATAATTTTTTTTGTAGACCACAGTTTCTTTGCTCTTCAGTATTACACTTGCTTATGTGAGTTTCTAAAACTAAGTTTAATTTTGGAAATTCTTAATTTTATATTTATATTTTGAATTGTGTTTAAAATTAAGTTTAGTAAAAAGCTAGGTTTTTATTTCTACCTACAAATTCAGTGTCCCATCAATAGAAAAAAAATTCTCAATAATATTTTAAAGTTACTTACTTTAGTCTTTGTCATTAAAGAATAAAATTTACCAGGCAGAAATGCCCCAGAAGCTACCTATGGAGGAAATATAAATATTATTATTACCTACTAATAGTAATATACAAAATAGTCAATTATGTGTATAGAAGTTAAATATATATAAAAGTTAAATATTTATAAATGATACAGGACTCACGTGTTTGTATTCTCTGACTGCTGTGCAGTCACAGTCTGATAAATTGATAAACAGAGTTTGCAGTAAAGGAAGAGTTTAATGATTGCAGGACAGCTGAGTGAGGAGATGCGAGCACCCTCAAATCTGTCTTTCCAGAGAGTACTTGGTTGGGGTGAAGGGATTGTAGAGGACCAGGGGCTGGATAAATGGGGTCACTGACTGGTTTGGGTTAGGGGGATTAAATCTTAAATCACCAGGATATAGAAACTTCACCCTTTAGTGAGTCAGCTTCTCCTGGAGCCCTTCGGAGGAGCTGATGTCAGTAGTTTCACTGGTATGTAGGATCTGAAAGAATACCTCAGAGAGAAAACAACATTTCACAATGCTCAAGTTGTTATCTATGAGTAGTTAAGTTAAGGGATGAATATTCTGATATATGTAAGTCATCAATTCTGATATATGTAAATCATCTATTCTGATATATGTAAATCATCAGTTCTGATATATGTAAATCATCAGTTCTGATATATGTAAATCATCTATTCTGATATATGTAAATCATCTATTCAGATATATGTAAATCATCACTACTCACTATGCTGCATGATCCTTGACAAATTTTCTGATTTCCTTGTATTATTAAGTAATAGCTGCATTCTTTTAGGATACTATTTCATGATCAGCACTCTTCCTTCAGGCTCTACATAAAAATTATATAAGACTACTAAATCAGTTTATGATCTAATTATGTCATTTCTTTATTTGTCTATTATTTGCCACTGTAACTCAATTGTTCAAAGATTCAATGTAGGAGTCATATAATTCAGCCTGATTAATATAAGTATTTGCTCTAAATGACATTGGAACTATATATATCCATTATAGCTCATTTTAGCACATATGTTAATATTTCTGTTGCAGGATTCACTCAGTTATATCCTCATTAAATGTTGGTACACTTCGAAGATATCAAATGATATCAAATCAGCAATACTGAGCAGCTAGCTACATTTATGAATTTCTTATTTGCTAGTTGAAGTTACTTATATTTGTTACAATCTGGGAAGCTCTTAAAAATATAATTATGCCTTTAAATATATCTCTGCAAAAAAAACTTTTGGAAAGAATTTCTTTGGTGTCTCTGAGAACTGTGAAGTCTTAAGTCTGAACGGAATTAAAGGCATTTGTATTCGTCCATTCTTTTTTTTTTTTTCCTGAGACGGAGTCTCGCTCTGTCGCCCAGGCTGGAGTGCAGTGGTGCAATCTCGGCTCACTGCAAGCTCCGCCTCCTGGGTTCACACCATTCTCCTGCCTCAGCCTCCCGAGTAGCTGGGACTACAGTTGTCCGCAACCACGCCTGGCTAATTTTTTTTTGCATTTTTAGTAGAGACGGGGTTTCACCCTGTTAGCCAGGATGGTCTCGATCTCCTGACCTCGTGATCTGCCTGCCTCGGCCTCCCAAAGTGCTGGGATTACAGGCCTGAGCCACTGCACCTGGCAAGTGGTATCTTTTCACTTAGTTTAAGTTTACTCAGTGATGAGGATATGAACATTTTTCTAATTGGCATTCACTTCCATAACTGTGAACTCTACCCAGTGACCAGTATCTGTGATGGTATTAAGTACCACCTGTTCAAGCTATTTATGTGTTGTAAATTAGTCCCTAATACCCCCTGTTTCCAAAGTCTTATGACATCTAAGATGAAATGATAATAGATAATTTCATTAATTTATAAAACTCTGACTGAAGATGGGAGAAAGATGTCTAAACTAATTCTTTAGATTATATTTATCAAGAACCAGACAGATTCTAATCATTCTACATGTACATTAAATATATTGAATTAGATTTCTCTTCTAACCTTTACAATAAATGCTATATGAGCTTGTGTGTTTATTTAGCTCCTGGAAAATATTAGCTCTAATCTCCCCTATTTCATGCTATTTATGTTTTAAACCTCGTTTCTGAATGTGCTTTGTTAATTTGAATTTTATTGGCCTAAACAAATTTTTTCTTATAATCAACATAAATTACATCGCCATAACTCATATGAAGTTTTCTTCCCTCCCTCAGAAAGTTGTGACCAAACAGGATTTTAATACATTGCAGTTTTTGTAGAACTCCTCTACCAACAATTTCATAGCTAGTTAACTGTTTAAATGCACACTTACTGTGCTAATGGTTGGAGAATAAGAGGTCAAGATGGTGGCTTTTACAAGGAACACATATTTCTGAGCTTATGGCCTGCAAAGCTAAGATAAATTTTAAGAGAGAGAAAAATATCCTAAGTATTTATATATTTAATTATGTTATATTTGAAGTCACATATTTAGGAAATGAAAGTAGGTGTTTTCAAACAATGTCAGTTTCTATCAGCATGCAGCAGGGGTATCCCTCTCCATGCACAGATGCACAGAAACGAGAGAAAAATTAAGTACTAAATTCTAGTGACTATTATAGGATGATGCAAGTTTCAAGACATGTGAAAGAAAACACAAACTAAAATAATTAGTGAGGACTGTGATGTCCGATAAGGCAAGCAATGAATTCTCTCTTAGCCTCATCTTCTTCATTTGTAAAATTGTTAAATATTTTGCATGACTTCTTCATACTCAGACTTTAATTGTGGTTGGCTTAGAACTCTTTCTCTTTCAACATTGTCTTCATTTCTCCACCGTTTTACTAAATCTTAGTCGTGACTGTTGATATGTCCTCAAGTATCATATACGCACCACGTTCCTTGGAGGTGGTAGAGTGTAGTGAATAGTCAAACAGGTTCTGGGTTTAAATCCTGCATCCTCTGCTTTCTAGCTGTGTGATTTGGGTCAGGCTAGTTGCTATCTGAGCCTCATTTTCCTCATCTGATTGTTTTAAAGACAAAATAGTATATAAGACAAAAGAGTTAAACAATATGTGAAAATATTCCAGCCTCTGACACATCGAAATTCTCAAGAAATATTTACTGTTCTCAGAACAATATTCTATTCTATTCACAATAACAATTGTTAAAATTTTTATGCCTGTTCTAAGTTAAAATCTCTACAAGTCCAAGGGTTAATCAAGAAACATTAAATGTCCCACAAATAATTATTTCTATTTAACATAATTTAATTTTAAAACAGTTTTAGGTTCACAGCAAAACTGAGCATTGAAGTGTAAAAGCTTTAAGATAATTTTTTGCCCTTTCAGTATTTAATTTATTTAGACCTGATTAATTATAAAATTATTTTTCCTTAGCCATGAGAATTCAATATTACGTTATAAAGATATTTCAACTGGAAAGCTTTTTTTTTTTTTTTTTTGAGATGGAATCTGGCTCTGTCGCCCAGGCTGGAGTGCAGGGGCACGATCTCGGCTCACTGCAAGCTCCGCCTCCCGGGTTCACCCTGTTCTCCTGCCTCAGCCTCCCTAGTAGCTGGGACTACAGGCGCCTGCCACCATGCCTGGCTAATTTTTTGTATTTTTAGTAGAGACGGTATTTCACCATGTTAGCCAGGATGGTCTCGATCTGCTGACCTCTTGATCCACCCACCTCGGGCTCCCAAAGTTAATTTTTGAATATATTTCAGATTTTGCTCTAGCATATTTAATGAGATATTAATGTCACTATACAATCTAAATTTTGGCATATCATTTTATGTCCCTCAGCGTGTAAAAATCCTTTGTCATTATAGCTTGTACTCTCTGTCTTTTAATAGTGAACTTAATGTATTTATACTAAATATGATTTTGACACATATGGATATATTTCTGCATCTTTAATAAAATTTCACTGTATTTTTACTTCTTTACTTTTTTCGTTTGTTTTCTGCTTTTCATTGACTTGATTGCATATTTTTGGGGGGTGTGTTGTTTGTATATTTCCTTTTCCATTTAATCTGTGTCGCTTTTCATTGCTCTTTAGTTATTAAATGTTGAACAAAGTGCATTAGCACTAATGAAGCACAAGGTTGCATTAGCAAAGTACAACTTGAAACAATCATCTCCTTCTACCTGAACAATTTAAAGGCTGTAGAAAATTTTAGATATGATCATCTCTTCCAGTTTTTATATTATTGCAATTTGTAAATATAATTATGTATTGTTTTTTAAATTCCAAGCTAAATAGTCATTATCCTTAATGTTATTATTGCTGTTACTTTGGTTATTGATTATTTAGATACACCAACGTGTTTTCAAGTTTCTGTATAACTCAGTGCCACTTAGATCTCACTCTTTTCTTCTCATTGAAGCATATATTTTGGTGCTCTTTGGTATGTAAACTCAATCATTTATTTGAATGTGTGTGTGTGTGTATGTGGCAGGGTCTCAGGCTGTCACCCAGGCTGCAGTGCTGTGGTGCAATCATGGTTCACTGCAGCCTTGACTTTCTGGGCTCAAGCAGGTCTCCCACCTCAGCCTCTTGGGTAACTGGGACTACAGGCATTTGCCACCATGCCCACACCAGGCTAATTGTTTGTATTTTTAGTAGAAATGAAGTTTCACTATCTTGTCCAGGCTGGTCTTGAACTCTTGAGCTCAAGCAGTCTGCTCTCCCGAGCCTCCCAAAGTGCTGAGATTACACGCATGAACAACCATGGCTGTCCTGAAAATTATCTTATTTTATATATCTTACTCTTAATAATTTAGAAAGGTTTAAAATAATAGATTGATGGATATTTTCTCTTAGCACTTTGAAGAGTTTAAAATCATAGGTTGATGGAAATTTTCTCTTAGCACTATTGTCTTTTATAATTTCAAGATGCTTTCATTTTAAATTATGAGTAGAAAACAGAAATTACCTAAAAGGGCACAATTACTAGACTGACAGTGTTATGGGTTGAATTGTGTACCTTCAGCAAATAATGAGGCGGTAATTCCAGTAGCTGTGAATGTGACCTTGTATGGAAATACAGCCTTTGCAGATGACCAAGTCAGGATGAAGTCATTAGGATGGGCCCAATCTAATATGACTCTGTAGTTACAAAAAGGAGAAATGTGGACACAGGGAAAGATAGGTATACAGAGAAGGCGATGTGAAGACACAGGAAGAATGCCATTGATAAGCCAAGCGATATGGTCTGTCTTAGCTCCCGTAACTCCCATGTGTTGTGGGAGGGATCTGGTGAGAGATCATTGAATCACGGGGTGGTTTTCCCCATACTGTTCTTGTGGTGGTGAATGAGTCTCACAAGATCTGTTGGTTTGATAAGGTGTCTCCTCTTTGCTTGGTTCTCATTCTCTCTTGCCTGCCGCCATGTGAAATGAGCCTTTCGTCTTCTGCCATGACTATGAGGCCTTCCCAGCACATGGAACTGTGAGTTCATTAAACCTCTTTTTCTGTATAAATTATCCAGTCTCTGGTATGTCTTCATGAGCAGCAGGAGAACAGACTAAAACACCAAGAAACACCCAAAGCTGCATGACATAAGGAGAGAGACTTCTCTGGAATAGCTTTTTCCTTGTGGCTCTCAGAAGGAGCCACCTTTTCAACACCATGATTTTAGACTTCTGCCTTCCAGAACTCTGAGACAGTACACTTATGGTTAAGCCACCCACTGTGCACTGTTTTGTTAGGGCAGTCCCAGGAAACTACTACAGATACAAATCGTAAACAGAAACAAGAGCCAGGAGAAACCAGAACCTTCAACCCTCTATGCAGTACTCTGTCCTTTCTTTCTGGAGGTTTTCAGAAGGAATTTCAAGGATTCGGCAGGGGGTTGGTAGACCATGCTGGGCCCACTGTGTCCCATTCCTGCCAGATTCCTGCGGGAACTGCACGGTTTACTAGGTTACACTTTCTTTTCTGTTTATGGCTTCTCAGGATGCACACTTGACCCTATGCCCTCTCTTAATCCTGGCAACCCCCCATACTCTGCCTAAATAAATACCAGTGGACATAACTACCGACATGCCAAAGTCCTCAACATCTCATATTCCATGGAAGAGTACATAGACGGGCTCTTTATACTGTCATAGATTATACCAGCCGGGTATCCAAGTGATGTCAACAGGGCCCCAGTGTTTTTTAGACATTTTAATAAAAATTTCTTTTTAAAAAATCAGATTTTGCTATAGAGTCAGGCTTATAATCCCTATGTTCTTTTCTTGACAGTATGTTTTTCCAAAAGAATCCTCAGCCATCCACATAAAAACAGTTTCCATATATGCGAACTGGAAATTTTTATAACTGGTAGAAACAGACTAAAAACTGGACTTTCAAAAAATATAGTTGGCCTTTCCTGTGTACGAGCTCCGCATTCACAGATTCAACCAACTATGGATAGAAAATATAGTATTCCCAGATTGGGCAGCCCAAGGATGCAGAGGGCTCAGTTTTAATTTTCCCAGGTTATACAGGACCAATGTTGGAATTTTAGCATTTCTGGATTTTGGCATCCATCAGGGTTCTAGAACTAATCTCTCACGGAGAACGTGGAACCACTGTATATACCAATGGCAAATAAGCAGTGAAAATTTGCTTAACGCCACTAGTCATTAGGAAAATGCAATTAAAACTGCAATGAGATGCTCTATACAGCTACTAGGACGGCTATAATCAAATCACAGAAGACGGAGTACTGATGAGGATATGTAGAAACATCAGTGGTATAGTTGCTTTGGATAACAATAGGGAAGTTTCTTTTAAATTTAAATATACATTTATCATATGACTCAACTATCAATTCCTGGATGTTTACCCAAGAGAAATAAAAGCATGTTCATACAGAGACCCATTTGCTAATGTTTATAGCAACTTTATTTGCATGGCCTTAAACTAGAAATAATCCAGAGGCCCATGTATTAGTAAAGGTATAATCAAATGGAACACTAGTTTGCGATAAAAAAATACAATATAGACATATGTAACAGCATGAATAAATCTCCAACGCATTAAGTAAACTCAATAAAAAACAATCAAAGCTACATAGTATATGATTCAATTTTTGTGACATTATTTAATAGCCAAAACTGTAGCCACCCAAATCTGAGTGGGGTAGACAGGGGCTAGGTGTCAGGTTGGGGGCGAGGACTGATTACAAAGGGGCACCAGGTAACATAGTACTTTAGGTTGCTGTAACAGAATATCATAGACTGGGTAGTTTATAAACAACCAAAATTTATTTTTCACAGTTTTGGTGACCAGAAGTTCAAATTCACGTTACTGACAGACTCAGTGCCTGGTAATGACTCACTTCCTGATTCAGAGGTGGCTGTCATTCTTTTGTCTCCTCACATTGTAGAAGGACGGGATATCTCCCGGGTCTCTTATAAAAAGCACTAACTCCTTTGATTAAGTCTCTGTTCTTATGATCTAATCACCTTCCAAAGCCTCCAACTCGCAATACCATTATATTGGGTATTAGATTTCAGCATAAAATTTCAGAAGAATATAAAAATTGAATCTATAGAACAAGGGAATTTTTAGGATGAAACGTCTCCATTGAAGTGGTTGTTACACTACTGTAAACATTTGTCAAAATTCATCAAAATGAACACTTAGAAAATGCTGTTATATATCATTATCGTTTGGCTGTGTCCCTCCAAAAGGCATGTGTTGGAACATAATCCAATGAACCACTGTTGGGAGGTGGGGCCCAATGGGAGGTGTTTAGGTCATGAAGGCTGAAGCCTTGTGAACAGATTCATGCTGATTTAAAATAACTTAAAGCTGGGAGTTCAATCTCTTGCTGTCTCACCTTCCACCATGAGATGACACAGAAAGAAGGTCCTCACCAGACACTTGCCTTTGCATCTTGGATTTTCCAGTTTCCAGAACCATGAAGAATCTCTACAAATTGCCCAGTCTCTTATATTCCATTATAGCAGCACAGACTGAATGTAACTATACATGTATTGCATTTGAATGAATATTAGTAAGAAATTAAACATTCACCACAATAAAGGGATCTTTGAATGAGCACTGGGTCCCTCTGAGCAAGGCCATGGACAGATGTTATGTAAGAGAAAGGACTGGATCAGAACTTTGAGAGCAGAAAACATCAAATATTCTACAGCTTGAGCCTTCTGTAATGGTAGCAGTAGGAACTGAAGATTCCTATGTTTTTGTTATCTTAGATGGTGAATTGGACTCCACTAATGGAGGGGCTTAAGATATCAGCAGCCA
Organism: Symphalangus syndactylus; assembly: GCF_028878055.3. Taxonomy (NCBI): domain Eukaryota; kingdom Metazoa; phylum Chordata; class Mammalia; order Primates; family Hylobatidae; genus Symphalangus; species Symphalangus syndactylus. Next base: position 144,116,667 of record NC_072429.2, read on the forward strand.
TTTATTTTGTATAAACAGTTGTGCAAAATGAATGTGCCAATAAACCATAACAAAATAAATTGGGAGAGCTTCAAATCTAATCCATCTTTTAGGAAGTCTATGATGGATAGACTTGACCTACAGAATCTATGCACACTTTTGATAAGCCAATAATTTCCTCTCTATATAGATACCCCTAATTCAGGCTTCAGGGGCTAAAAAGTGTTCCCAGAGTTGCAACAAAATCATCAATACTTGAACAATATAACACACACTACAAGATTCCTTACTTTGAATGTTGAATATGTGTAGATATAGATACTAACAGAAGAAATTAAAGTTTGGCAGCTTTTGAAAGTGTAGTCATTCAAATATGTAAGGCACTGTTTGATGACACAACTAAAAATAAAGTTTTCATATTTCTTTTTTCAGTATTTTACATAATCTAGGGAGATATAAACTTCTGGCTAACAAAAAAATAAATGTTTGCTTAGGAAACAAGACTCCCAGACTTAAAAATCGTTACAAAAATACATATGTGACCAGCTATGTTTGGTTTCTCTGTTGTCTTTTGTTTGCATTCTAATTTTTCCAGCTTGAAGTATCTTGTCCTTACTCATTTTTAGACATCCAATGCAGAGGTAATATTTATTTATTCAGTATTTGTCACTTTGAGAGTACTATGTTTTCTCAGATGTGAATCATCAAGTTGTTCTTGAATATTATACATTTCATTTTCAGGGTAGGATAAACTTTGTACCGATTATATTTGAATTTGTTACTTGAAGTGGAAATTGTATGTGATAGCAGAAAGGCTGAGTGCTTTGAAATGAGTAATACTGGATAGTGAAATATTGGTTAAAATTCTGGATCTTCCAGTGATAGCTGCCATCAAGGACACATTTCTTATCATTTTTAGCCTTAAGTCACTCACTTTGAACATGGAAATAATAAACACATTTTACAAAGTTATACTGGTGTGATGAGATCAGCATTCAGTAAAGGGAAGCTGATACGACTGTCAGTCAACGGATTCATCTAGCTATTTACCTACCGTTCTTTTGTTTTCCTCTCTGCAGCCAAAAGATTTAAGTTCAAATTCTGGATTGACAGTTTATTACATCTGTGACTTTTAGCAAATTATGTACTTTGCAGTCTAAAATTTCACATTTATAATGTATGATATTATTATTAAAGAGTCTATAAGAATCCAGTTTAGTGCCTGAAATATAGTAGGTGCTCATTTAATGACAGCTACTATTTCAACTTTTAGACATCACTATTACTACAAAACTGGCTTTGATATTTTACCTTTCTAAAATTTATTTTTTTGCTTCCTAAAATGCAGACTGTCCTACATCCAAACTATATTGGAAATTAAATATTTTAACGGAAAATAAAAATCACACACAGGTCAAGTAAGTTATAGTGGTTTTGAACAAAAGGCATACAATTTCTTTTTAAAAAAATATAAAAAGTACTAAAGCTATGTTCAACACGAATATACTTATATGTGTATTATATACATGCTGGAAATATCAGTTTTTAAGGGACTACATAGCAGCTACATGTTTTGATAATTGACATTATTCAGCAAATTATTCTAATACAGGAAGTATGTCAAATGATGAGTTCAGTATAACATTTTTATCTGCATTGCTTTGTTACTTTTGTGCATTACTATTAAATGCATTGCTATATGTTGCTGTAAGTTGTATTATTGCATATTAAAATCATTCTTAGATAAAATAAAAATCAACAAGGTCATTTGCACAGCTCGAGAAAATGTTTTTATCATACACAGATTACGCATTTTTCTTTTAGCACTTTTTTTGCATGAAATCAATTGTTTCAGGGTTTTTTTTGAAAAAAAACACATCTTCCAGGTAAAGTAAATATTTTCACTTTTAGCTACCATGGATATCCTCCATTATTTATGTTGCCATATACTTATCTTAGTAAAAGTTTGCCTAAAAATAACTGCTTATCCAAAGTGTACTTATGTTAAGTGTAGATATATTTTGAGTAAATAAAAAGCAGGTATTGTTTTCAGAGATAATCTTAAAAATGCTTTATCATGAATCTGGAGGTTAAATAGCTGGAAATGAAATCCAGAAGTAAATGATACCACTTGTAAACATACCTCTGACATTAGGAGTATACAGGAAATTATGACAAGTATCTGTTATCATAGATAAGTAAGGGTATCCCATGGGTAACTAAAAATGAGCATATTTAATGGGAGCCAAGTTTCGTATTTTTAAAAGACATGGAGAAATTTATTTTATAAGAAAAATCTGTTTAAAATGGAAAATCTTTGTAAAAAAACTACTCTTTTTAAAATCCTTTGCTAATGGCCTTCTTGAACTTTATCTTAATGTATATAAGAATTCTTCAAAAGTCACATTATATAATTAATTAAGGATACTAGAGAAAATTAGATACTGCAATGTGTCAACAATGTTTAGAACTGATGTTAAATAAGTCTGGGTGCAGTGCCTCACTCCTGTAATCCCAGCACTTTCGTAGGCGGGTCACCTGAGGTCAGGAGTTCAAGACCAGCTTGGCCAACATGGTGATACCCCAACTCTACTAAAAATATGCAAATTACCTGGGTGTGGTGGTGGATACCTCTAGTTACAACTACTCTGGGAGGCTGAGGCAGGAGAATTGCTTGAACCTGGGAGGTGGAGGTTACAGTGAGCCGAGATCACGCCACTGCACTCCAGCCTGAGAGACAGAGCAAGACTGTTAAAAAAAAAAAAAAGAAAAAAAATCGCTGCTAAATACGTTTCTGGCTATTACTAATTTCTATTTGTGATGGTCTAGTTTGTGCTTTTCTTTTTAATAAAGACTTGTTTTTTAAAAGAAAGCACAGTGATCTGGATGATGTCTTATGGTAAAGCCTTGGGGTAAACTCCAAAGGGTAAGTATTAGCAGTGTCGATGCCACCTCATTACAGTAACCACAATACCACATTTAAAGTGAAAAAAAAGGGGTCGGGAGCCAAGATGGCCGAATAGGAACAGCTCCGGTCTCCAGCTCCCAGCCCCAGCGACACAGAAGACGGGTGATTTCTGCATTTCTGCTTGAGGTACCGGTTTCATCTCACTAGGGAGTGCCTAACAGTGGGTTCAGGACAGTCGGTGAAGCGCACTGTGCGCGAGCCGAAGCAGGGCGAGGCATTGCCTCACTCCGGAAGCGCAAGGGGTCAGGGAGTTCCCTTTCCTAGTCAAAGAAAGGGAAAACAGACGGCACCTGGAATATCGGGTCAGTCCCGTCCTAATACTGCGCTTTTCCAACGGGCCTGGAAAACGGCACACTAGGAGATTGTGTCCTGCACCTGGCTCGGAGGGTCCTATGCCCACGGAGTCTCGCTGATTGCTAGCAGTCTGAGATCACGCTGCAAGGCGGCAACGAGGCTGGGGGAGGGGCGCCCGCCATTGCCCAGGCTTGCTTAGGTAAACAAAGCAGCCAGGAAGCTCGAACTGGGTGGAGCCCACCACAGCTCAAGGAGGCCCTCCTGCCTCTGTAGGCTCCACCTCTGGGGGCAGGGCACAGACAACCAAAAACTCAGCGAGAACCTCCACAGCCTTAAATGTCCCTGTCTGACTGACAGCTTTGAAGAGAGTAGTGGTTCTCCCAGCACGCAGCTGGAGATCTGAGAACGGACAGACTGCCTCCTAAAGTGGGTCCCTCACCCCTGAGCAGCCTAACTGGGAGGCACCCCCCCAGTGGGACAGACTGACACCTCATTCAACCGGGTACTCCTCTGAGACAAAACTTTCAGAGGAACTATCAGACAGCTGAATTTGTGGTCTCACGAAAATCCGCTGTTCTGCAGCCACCGGTGCTGACACCCAGCCAAACAGGGTCTGGAGTGGACCTCTAGTAAACTCCAACAGACCTGCAGCTGAGGGTCTTGTCTGGTAGAAGGAAAATTAACAAACAGAAAGGACATCCACACCAAAAACCCATCTGTACATCACCATCATCGAAGACAAAAAGTAGACAAAACCACAAAGATGGGGAAAAAACAGACCAAAAAAACTGGAAACTCTAAAAAACAGAGCACCTCTCCTCCTCCAAAGGAACGCAGTTCCTCACCAGCAACGGAACAAAGCTGGATGGAGGATGACTTTGATGAGTTGAGAGAAGAAGGCTTCAGACGATCAAACTACTCTGAGCTACGAGAGGAAATTCAAAACAATAGCAAAGAAGTTAAAAACTTTGAAAAAAAATTAGAAGAATGGATAACTAGAATAACCAATGGAGAGAAGGGCTTAAAGGAGATGATGGAGCTGAAAGCCAAGTTTCGAGAACTACGTGAAGAATGCAGAAGCCTCAGTAGCAGATGCGATCAACTGGAAGAAAGGGTATCGCTGATAGAAGATGAAATGAATGAAATGAAGAGAGAAGGGAAGTTTAGAGAAAAAAGAATAAAAAGAAATGAACAAAGCCTCCAAGAAATTTGGGACTATGTGAAAAGACCAAACCTACGTCTGATTGGTGTACCTGAAAATGATGGGGAGAATGGAACCAAGTTGGAAAACACTCTGCAAGATATTATCCAGGAGAACTTCCCCAATCTAGCAAGGCAGGCCAGCATTCAGATTCAGGAAATACAGAGAACGCCACAAAGATACTCCTCGAGAAGGGCAACTGCAAGACACATAATTGTCAGATTCACCAAAGTGGAAATGAAGGAAAAAATGTTAAGGGCAGCCAGAGAGAAAGGTCGGGTTACCCACAAAGGGAAGCCCATCAGACTAACAGCTGATCTCTCAGCAGAAACTCTACAAGCCAGAAGAGAGTGGGGGCCGATATTCAACATTCTTAAAGAAAAGAATTTTCAACCCAGAATTTCCTATCCCGCCAAACTAAGCTTCATAAGTGAAGGAGAAATAAAATACTTTACAGACAAGCAAACGCTGAGTGATTTTGTCACCACCAGGCCTGCCCTAAAAGAGCTCCTGAAGGAAGCACTAAACATGGAAAGGAACAACCGGTACCAGCCCCTGCAAAAACATGCCAAATTGTAAAGACCATCGAGGCTAGGAGGAAACTATAGCAACTAACGAGCAAAATAACCAACTAACATCATAATGACAGGATCAGATTCACACATAACAATATTCACGTTAAATGTAAATGGGCTAAATGCTCCAATCAAAAGACACAGACTGGCAAACTGGATAAGGAGTCAGGACCCATCAGTGTGCTGTATTCAGGAAACCCATCTCACGTGCAGAGACACACATAGACTCAAAATAAAGGGATGGAGGAAGATCTATCAAGCAACTGGAAAACAAAAAAAGGCAGGGGTTGCAATCCTAGTCTCTGATAAAATAGACTTTAAACCAACAAAGATCAAAAGAGACAAAGAAGGCCATTACATAATGGTAAAGGGATCAATTCAACAAGAAGAGCTAACTATCCTAAATATATATGCACCCAACACAGGAGCACCCAGATTCATAAAGCAAGTCCTCAGTGACCTACAAAGGGACTTAAACTCCCACACAATAATAATGGGAGATTTTAACACCCCACTGTCAGCATTAGACAGATCAACGAGACAGAAAGTTAACAAGGATATCCAGGAATTGAACTCAGCTCTACATAAAGTGGACCTAATAGACATCTACAGAACTCTCCACCCCAAATCAACAGAATATACATTTTTTTCAGCACCACACCACACCTATTCCAAAATTGACCACATAGTTGGAAGTAAAGCTCTTCTCAGCAAATGTAAAAGAACAGAGATTATAACAAACTGTCTCTCAGACCACAGTGCAATCAAACTAGAACTCAGGATTAAGAAACTCAGTCAAAACCGCTCAACTACATGGAAACTGAACAACCTGCTCCTGAATGACTATTGGGTACATAATGAAATGAAGGCAGAAATAAAGATGTTCTTTGAAACCAACGAGAACAAAGACACAACATACCAGAATCTCTGGGACACGTTCAAAGCAGTGTGTAGAGGGAAATTTATAGCACTAAATGCCCACAAGAGAAAGCAGGAAAGATCCAAAATTGACACCCTAACATCACAATTAAAAGAACTAGAAAAGCAAGAGCAAACACATTCAAAAGCTAGCAGAAGGCTAGAAATAACTAAAATCAGAGCAGAACTGAAGGAAATAGAGACACAAAAAACCCTTCAAAAAATTAATGAATCTAGGAGCTGGTTTTTTGAAAAGATCAACAAAATTGATGGACCGCTAGCAAGATTAATAAAGAAGAAAAGAGAGAAGAATCAAATAGATGCAATAAAAAACGAAAAAGGGGATATCACCACCGATCCCACAGAAATACAATCTACCATCAGAGAATACTACAAACACCTCTATGCAAATAAACTAGAAAATCTGGAAGAAATGGATAAATTCCTCGACAAATACACCCTCCCAAGACTAAACCAGGAAGAAGTTGAATCTCTGAATAGACCAATAACAGGTTCTGAAATTGTGGCAATAATCAATAGCTTACCAACCAAAAAGAGTCCAGGACCTGATGGATTCACAGCTGAATTCTACCAGAGGTACAAGGAGGAACTGGTACCATTCCTTCTGAAACTATTCCAATCGATAGAAAAAGAGGGAATCCTCCCTAACACATTTTACGAAGCCAGCATCGTCCTGATACCAAAACCTGGCAGAGACATAACCAAAAAAGAGAATTTCAGACCAATATCCTTGATGAACATTGATGCAAAAATCCTCAATAAAATACTGGCAAAGCGAATCCAGCAGCATATCAAAAAGCTTATCCACCATGATCAAGTGGGCTTCATCCCTGGGATGCAAGGCTGGTTCAACATACGCAAATCAATAAATGTAATCCAGCATATAAACAGAACCAAAGACAAAAACCACATGATTATCTCAATAGATGCAGAAAAGGCCTTTGACAAAATTCAACAACCCTTCATGCTAAAAACTCTCAATAAATTAGGTATTGATGGGACGTATCTCAAAATAATAAGAGCTATCTACAACAAACCCACAGCCAATATCATACTGAATGGGCAAAAACTGGAAGCATTCCCTCTGAAAACTGGCACAAGACAGGGATGCCCTCTCTCATCGCTACTATTCAACATAGTGCTGGAAGTTCTGGCCAGAGCAATCAGGCAGGAGAAGGAAATAAAGGGTATTCAATTAGGAAAAGAGGAAGTCAAATTGTCCCTGTTTGCAGATGACATGATTGTATATCTAGAAAACCCCATTGTCTCAGCCCAAAATCTCCTTAAGCTGATTAGCAACTTCAGCAAAGTCTCAGGATACAAAATTAATGTACAAAAATCACAAGCATTCTTGTACACCAATAACAGACAAACAGAGAGCCAAATCATGAGTGAACTCCCATTCACAATTGCTTCAAAGAGAATAAAATACCTAGGAATCCAACTTACCAGGGATGTGAAGGACCTCTTCAAGGAGAACTACAAACCACTGCTCAATGAAATAAAAGAGGATACAAACAAATGGAAGAACATTCCATGCTCATGGGTTGGAAGAATCAATATCGTGAAAATGGCCATACTGCCCAAGGTAATTTATAGATTCAATGCCATCCCCATCAAGCTACCAATGACTTTCTTCACAGAATTGGAAAAAACTACTTTAAAGTTCATATGGAACCAAAAAAGAGCCCGCATCGCCAAGTCAATCCTAAGCCAAAAGAACAAAGCTGGAGGCATCACGCTACCTGACTTTAAACTATACTACAAGGCTACAGTAACCAAAACAGCATGGTACTGGTACCACAACAGAGACATAGATCAATGGAACAGAACAGAGCCCTCAGAAATGATGCCGCATAGCTACAACTATCTGATCTTTGACAAACCTGACAAAAACAAGAAATGGGGAAAGGATTCCCTATTTAATAAATGGTGCTGGCAAAACTGGCTAGCCATATGTAGAAAGCTGCAACTGGATCCCTTCCTTACACCTTATACAAAAATTAATTCAAGATTGATTAAAGACTTATATGTTAGACCTAAAACCATTAAAATCCTACAAGAAAACCTAGGCAATACCATTCAGGACATAGGCGTGGGCAAGGACTTCATGTCTAAAACACCAAAAGCAATGGCAACAAAAGCCAAAATCGACAAATGGGATCTCATTAAACTAAAGAGCTTCTGCACAGCAAAAGAAACTATCATCAGAGTGAACAGGCAACCTACACAATGGGAGAAAATTTTTGCAACCTACTCATCTGACAAAGGGCTAATATCCAGAATCTACAATGAACTCAAACAAATTTACAAGAAAAAAACAAACAACCCCATCAAAAAGTGGGCAGAGGACATGAACAGACACTTCTCAAAAGAAGACATTTATGCAGCCAAAAAACACATGAAGAAATGCTCCTCATCACTGGCCATCAGAGAAATGCAAATCAAAACCACAGTGAGATACCATCTCACACCAGTTAGAATGGCCATCATTAAAAAATCAGGAAACAACAGGTGCTGGAGAGGATGTGGAGAAATAGGAACACTTTTACACTGTTGGTGGGACTGTAAACTAGTTCAACCATTGTGGAAGTCAGTGTGGCGATTCCTCAGGGATCTCGAACTAGAAATACCATTTGACCCAGCCATCCCATTACTGGGTATATACCCAAAGGACTATAAATCATGCTGCTATAAAGACACATGCACACGTATGTTTATTGCGGCACTATTCACAATAGCAAAGAGTTGGAACCAACCCAAATGTCCAACAACGATAGACTGGATTAAGAAAATGTGGCACATATACACCATGGAATACTATGCAGCCATAAAAAATGATGAGTTCGTGTCCTTTGTAGGGACATGGATGAAACTGGAAAACATCATTCTCAGTAAACTATCGCAAGGACAAAAAACCAAACACCGCATGTTCTCACTCATAGGTGGGAATTGAACAATGAGAACTCATGGACACAGGAAGGGGAACATCATGCTCCGGGGACTGTTGTGGGGTGGGGGGAGGGGGGAGGGACAGCATTAGGAGATACACCTAATGCTAAATGACGAATTAATGGGTGCAGGAAATCAACATGGCACATGGATACATATGTAACAAACCTGCACATTGTGCACATGTACCCTAAAACCCTAAAGTATAATAATAAAAAAAAAAATATATAAAAAAAAAAAAAAAAAAAAAAAAAAAAATAAAGTGAAAAAAAAATCAGACTTTTCTGAAGTGTCTTGCAAATTCAAATCCTTTCTATGATGGCAAATAAAACAGGAATTTGGAGCACCAAACTTGCCCCTTCCTCTGCAATAAACTAAACAAAAGTTTCAAACATGTTTTAGAATGAATTCCTAATTTTATACATCAAATGACCACCCTCTCATCACATTGAATACCTATGGTAAGAAATTAGAATTCTCTCTCTCGTCCTTCCTTGTTAGTGTAGGGTAGAAGGGATTTTTTTTTCTCATCCATCACTAGGTTCATGGCTGAAGCACCTATAACAAAAGGCAGTTTAACAACAGAAAAGCATACATATTTATTTAATGTAAATTTTATGTGACATGTGGACCTTCAGAAATGAAGACCCAAAGAGATGGCGAAATCTATGTATATTTATGCTTAGGTTGGATGGGGAGTAGACAGTCATGAGGAAGCATGATTGAACAGAAGGAGTATGATCTAATGGTAATAAGCTGGGGGAACTTAGCAAGGCCTGTTTCTTCATATTACTTTCTGTGTCCCAGTGTGACATTCCTTGTCTCCAGATATGAGGCACATGAGGCTCTTATCACATACTTCAGAGGAAGATCAGATTCTTTTTTTATTTTTTTTTTGAGACAGAGTCTCGCTCTGTCGCCCAGGCTGGAGGGCAGTGGCGTGATCTCCGCTCACTGCAAGCTCCACCTCCCGGGTTCACACCGTTTTCCTACCTCAGCCTCCTGAGTAGCTGGGACTACAGGCGCCACCACCACACCCGGATAATTTTTTGTATTTTTAGTAGAGACGAGGTTTCACCGTGTTAGCCAGGATGGTCTCAATCTCCTGACCTCGTGATCCACCCACCTCGGCGTCCCAAAGTGCTGGGATTACAGGAGTGAGCCACCGCACCCAGCTGAAGATCAGATTCTTTTACAGCTTGCTTCAGAAAAGAAGGATTGGAGAAGGTCAGAGACCTTTCTCCTTTGTGATTTTCTCAAATGTGAAGGTGCCATCTTCTGGGGTAGCACGTTCTGAACCCAATGCTCTGGGGTAGCGTGTTTCTATTTGTAGAATATCAAGAGAATGGTGTTGCATCTTTCAGAAAACCCAGTCTAGAAAATCTTAGGAATGAAATATACAACCTAATTTTATACATTTTTCTAATTTCTATTTATGGTTAATATTTGAAGAAACATTCCCTCATGCATATAGAGTTTTAATTTAATGTAAGTGGATAATATACATAATAATGCTGGTTGCAAAGATTTTGTGTTCCAGAAGAGTTCAATAATATTTTCCTTAAAGGTTGGTGTGGAAGAAGAAAATTTATTTCCAACATTTTAATCTTTGACTCTGCATTAGCCATTTTCAAGTAGATAAATTAATTTTTTTCACTTGAGTTATTTACTGAAAATTGGTGAACTTAATTGCTGAAAAGCTTTAGCTTTTGCTGTTTTTTTTTTCGCTAATCATTGATTCAGTGATTACTATTTCTTTTCTATTTTCTTTATATGTACTGTAATTTCTCAATGGCATTCAAGAAACCCAGGAAAGCACATTGAAAGTGGAATTATTTGAGCTGGACATATACTTGTGCATTAAAAAATTCTCCAAATATGTCTTTAAAACTTAATTAAAAATGTCAACTTAGAAACTTAATGTGCCTGGGGCTTAGTCCAGAGGACAGTGGTATCAGCTGAAACAGGAAGATAATGGAAGGGGATTTGAACTTTATGATAAGGACTCCTGGTCAGTTTAAGAAAGACAATGGCAGGATCAGAGTATACGTTACTGCCTGCTGTGTATATGCAGCAATAGTGGTTATACCTGGTTCTTTGTCTCCAAATCAGAGCACAGGCCCAACAAGAACAATCCTCGGTCCACTTATGAAGGAGGCTTATCCACTCAGTTGGAGGTATGGTTTCCCTGCATATTGCTGCCAACTTCCTGTCACTGCCCCAGAGGTTTAGAATTAGCATTAATGACCTTCAAACAGCTTAATTTCCCCAGAGTCATTGAACACAGCTAGTTGGCCCTACTAGGCTGAAAGCCATATGGCTTCAATTGTAAATGTTTTGCTACCATTTCCCAACATAACCACCTGCCTGATTTACTGTTTGCTGGATACTCACCTTGAATGTGAATATGTCCACATAATTTTTTTCTTTAAATTAAGAAATGTAGTTTAAAATTATGATTCATTTTATCCTATTAAGATGTTGAAGGGGGATGCTGAAGAAGATTCACATTGTCAGTTTTGTATAAATCCACTTGTTGGAGAAAAGTGTTGAAATGAAATTAACAAAACCATCACATAAATATAAACGTGTAGATTGTTAAAATTACAGTTTTAGGAAATTTGCAACATAAAGTACAAGGTAAATAAATATCTCATTTTGAACTCACATATTTAGTACAAATTATTGCCCAAAATACATCCTAGGGCTTGGGGATATTTAGAAAAGAGAAGACCCCCAGAGCTATAAATCATTAAAAAACCAGATAGCTTAACTTCGAAATGCATTTTATTTTTTTTAGTCTTGGGTTTCAAGATAAAACCTTGAAGAAAACTGTAGAAGCCTTTTCTCTTAGCCATATAATAGACTCCATATCCCTCCCTTTCCTACCATGTATACTCCCTTCACATTTATCTAATTGTATGCTGTCATCTATATGCCTTCTTAGAAGTTGCAGGGGCTAATCTTGAGTCTGACAAAGGAAGCTTGGAGACTCAGCTGCAAAATTCCCAAGATTATTTCAAGGTGGCTGGCTAGTCAACAACCCCGCCATTGTTGAGATGCTGCCAGCTCGTGATTCAGGAGGACTGAGACACAAAATAGCCACCAGAGCAAGACACACAGACATTGTACTCAGCACAATTCTTGCGCGCCTTCCTTATCAATTTTTCCACACTTAAACTCCTACCCTCACCCCCAAAATTGAAGTGGTTGCTTTGGATGGGAATCCGGCCACATCCCCTTTACTAGTTTTGGTTAGTAAAATCCCTTTCTTTCCACCAGACCTCACTCTTGTGAATTGGACTCTGCAAGTGGTAAGCATTCAGATCTGTATTCAGTTACAACGAAGTGATCTCTCTGCAATGGATACAGAAAAGATAGGTTCAAGGGGAAATATAGGGGAAGAGGGAGGGGGAACTTAAATAGGGGGGATAAATGAATTTGGGATAATTAAAAGCAGACATAGAGAAAATTCTGAAGGGAAACTGGTAATAGTGTATATGGAGACATTGTGCTCCTCAATGGAAATTTTGAGGGTACGATATTGTTTCCATGCATCTCCCTTTCAGCAATTCATCCCAGTGACTTGATGCAATGACATCACCTGTTCTCTTCTGAGGAAACAGTTTTAGACATTCAAAGCCCAGTTGTTCAATGTAGCCGAGATTCTTTAATTTCTATTTCAGCTAATTAGTAGCAATACAAACTCTTGCCAAACAAGAAATGTGAATTCTTAAAGATTAAATTTTATTTTCTCTCTATCTAGAGGTAGGAAACCAATCTTTCGGGAGGCACAAATTACGATGACAGCCAACATTCATTTATTCATTCCAAAATAAAGCCTTTATGTGTAATGAATTATTTTTCGTAATTCTAGAAAGTGGCGTGTTCCAGCAATTATAATTATAAAGTGTACTGTTTTTGGAGGGTAAAACAGTAAGTCACATCATTAAGGTCAAAATGATGTTTAAAGGAAAACTATAACTATGCCTTTAGTATATTAAAATTAGATAATATTTTATACATCTGTCCCTGCAAAATAAAACACTTTTCATATGTTTTCTTTGGCTCACACACAACTAAATTTGATGAGATAAAATATACAAATATTTGACAGGGTCAATTTCCTTTTCAAGTTGGATTTTAATTAATTCAATAAGCATGTATTGATGACCTACTGTATGCAATACATTTGGCTAAATTTAGCATATCTGATTTTGCTCTATCATCATGGATCGTGATGTTTGTGACGGGGGATGTTTGTGACTGGGAGCTTTTTTTTCCCATTAGCCAAATAAATAAGTAGGTAAATGCTTAAAGATTTTTTTAAAAATCCACGTGGTGTTATTTTGAGAGGTATAGAATTTATCTAAGCTCCAGTTCCTTCCATTGGAAAAATGCATATTTAAATGAGGTAATATGTATAAAGGCAATGGTGGCTGGGCACGGTGGCTTGTGCGTGTAATCCCCGCAATTTGGGAGGCCCAGGTGGGACGATCGCTTTAGCCCGGGAGTTCAAGATCAGCCTGGGCAACAGGGAAAGACCCAGTTTCTACAAAATATTTTTAAATTTAGCTGGGTGCAGTGGCACGTGCCTGTAGTCCCAGCTACTTGGGAGGCTGTAGCAGAAGGATTGCTTAGGCCTGGGAGGTTGAGGTTGCAGTGAGCTGTGATCGCGCTACTGCCCTCCAATCTGAACCACAGAGTGAGACCCTGTCTCTAAAAATAAACAAATACAGAAATAAATAAATAAAGACATACATACATACATACACAAAAAAGGCAAAGAGTAGGCCCTCAATAACATGAGCTAATATCAATCTGTATTTCCATAAATTGGTATCATTCTATGTATTCATAGCCTCCAAACCTGTTATAGTCCAGTCTTCGGCTCCTTTTCCTGTGGCTTTAAAAATTTATATTAGATAAGGAAAAGAATCACACTATATACTTATCCTTAACTGTTTTATAGTTATTTTCAGATTTACATTTCCTGTGGTTACCAAATTACAAATGGCTACATGTAAAAACATACCTTTCTGGACAGTTTAGTTTCTCAAAGTTCAGAGGAACTCATATGCACTTACATGTAAAAATTATATAAAATATGCATATGTTAACTTCTCATATATACTTGAAAGACACCTAACAAAATTGAGAGTTCGCAATGGCGTTACACACATATTTGAAGTTGCAAATAGAAAAAAACAGATATCCAGAAATCAGGCTGAGTTTATACCCTAGAGATATTTGCAATTCCTCCATAATAAAGTGACAAAATTTGTGACTTTGAAGCTAAAAATTATGTATAACTACATTTTACACAATTTTAGCCATCAACAACTTATATTAACAAATAAATTAAGTTATACATCAAGCCAGAAAAGATAGCAAATTTCTTATGTTCTAGTATGGGAAGAAGAAAGGCATTTTTAGTTTAAAATTTAGTATGCGACACAAAATGGCCAGATGGTGCACATAATCCATTTGTTGCAGGGCTTCTAGTTCTTTCTGTGCATTGGAAGAAAACCAGGTAACAAGTTAGGCAGCAGTTTTTATGTAGGACATTTCCAAATTGCATATAATCAGAGAATAAGGATCTAGAAGATAACTTCCAACTAAAAACAAGCCATTCTGACTCAAAGTCACAAGAATTCAGTCTTAATAATCACAAATGCTTTCTGGTCTCAAGCTTAAATATCTATTCTCTATTTTCTTTGGACTCTCAGTGTCTTAGAATTTTTGCACACATAGTCTTACATTTTCCTCTTCAGAGAATGGGATTGGCAGAAGAAATGAGAGAACTTTTTGCAGCCAGTCATTTTTTTCCAAGATCACAGAGCTAGTCAATACACCCTGAGATTCACATAAAACATGAGAATAGCCAGTATGGGGTACCTAGAAATGAGGAGCACTGCAATTATAATACAAACAAAAATTATACCCCATTTTACTAGTTTGAATCATTACCACAATAAACATGGATTCATATGTTAGGCTGTGATAGAACCAAAAGAAGACATTTATGTGATTTTTTTTTTAATGGCATGCATCTGCTCGGGACAGGCTGTGCTTTTTAGAGGAACAAATTTATCCTTCAGTAAAAAATTCTGGAGAAGTGTGATATAAAAGATCAATTAAACTTGATATTTAAAGTCTTTGTACCAAAATAATGAATCTATTCATGAACAATACAAGAATGAGATTTGGCAGGAAAGCTATGTCAGTATATCTCATATCAGTGCCTAGCTAGGATGCTAATTCACAAGAAAAAATATTGTCATTCTCCAATGTCAGACGGTTATTTGAAGCCTGTCTGCTTTTTTTGGTAAAGATACTTTAAATAAGGAACCTGGGGAAAGAGTTACAGATATCTACTGGCATGAAGAGGAAGACTGTTTACTGAATAGAATTGAATGGATTTTTTTATGAGTATTGGTATTATTTCAATTTTCAATTAAAAAATAAACTGGTATATGCAAAATCTTCATGCTGTGGGCCATATTGAAAGATAGTAAATAATTGAAATAAAATGCCAAGATATTGGTGGGGACCCGTCTGCACCTACTAGGGTCTTGATGTTACCTGAGCCCCCTTAGGTATTTTAAATATGTGCCAGAAGACATGCTTCCCAGGACATGATTTTTCTATTCCTAAAAATAAGTTACAGGAAAAATAGACAAATGAAGACTAAATGTTTCAAGAGGGAACCCATATAATGGGTTAAATGAGGCATAGGATAGCAGTGTGTGAGGCATTTTGTATTAGAGCTCATTTAAAATACCATCGGTTACATGAGGTTTCAGAAAAAAAGAAAACAGCCTGTGTTCTGCATAAACAACTGTATGCAATGCATTGTAAAATGGGTATGAGGAATTAAGGAAAGAATGCCTTTTCTTCTGGTGTTCATCTTCCTCCTGGTTCCTAGCCAACTACAACAATTTGTTTTATAATCTTGCTTATGGCACCTTCCATGGCAACAGGTGCTTACTCATTTTGACAAATGTCACTTTATTAACAATCGTGATGTATGCAAAGAGGACTAACAATCCCTCTAGTTATGCAAAGGACAGGCACAGTACCCGCTGGGGATCAGAGCCTACCAACTTTGTGACAGCTCACAGTATATTTTCACTATTGAAGCCAATGGAGTATATATTGAATATACACTTTGTTCAAGGATTGGTCCTGCTTTATGCTTGAGGCTTATTTTATTTTCAATGTGTCCTGATTTATTAAACTAGTTTTATGATGGACACACCTAAAGAGCATCTGTCTCCTATACAGGAAATGGCCATGTTATAGTGACAAACTTGGCAATGTAGAAATAAACTTAGAAATGTAGGCAAATATGAGATGATACCTGAACATCATCTCAGCCACACCACAGTTATTGAGATATTGTTTTCTAAGGGTAAGGTCCAAACACTTTATCATATTTTTATATCTTGCATGTAGTAGATAATTTATATACCTACCAATCACACACACACACACACACTTAATGTCATAGCAATCTAATTAGAAATAAAAGTTTCTAAATTTCAAACAATGTGGAGCAAAACTATAAAATATTGTCTTAAGTTTTACAAATTTTTTAAAAAGGTGATTCACAGGATTATGGAGGATATTGATCCAATTGAATAAAACATAAAGCCCTGAATACTTCTCCACTCTTCCATTTTTATAGAAACTAAGAAGCAATTTAAGGATTTCTTTTTTAATGTGAAGAAAAATGTTTTGTTAGATTTTCTGCTAAATGCCATTTAAATAATCAATTTGCCAACATTTAGGGAAATTGAGTATGCCACTTCTCTAAAAAGCTTGTCATTTCTCTTTAGGGTAACGTGTAACAGAGATGCATAGGAAAATTCAGGGATGTGCTTTGAAATACTATTAGTAGATAGCAAATGGGGGATAGATGGATAAAAATTTAATCTATATATTACTGGGCAATAGTTAAAAGGAATAAAGTATCTCTCTATACACATGGGTCTCAAAATTGGCCTCAAAAATGATACTGAGTTAAAAAACACTAAGTGAAACATGGTGAATATCACATTTCCCTGTGTAAATATAAAAATAGAAAAAATATAACAATCATTGTTGATATATATTTAGGAAAGAAAGGATTAATAGTTTAATATTGAGAGTAGATTAGACACACACATATATTAAATATATAAGAATTAGCCTTTCGATTTGTTAATCTTTTTGTTTTAATCTGCTGTATCTCTATTTACTATTTCATTCATTATTATTGTTGGTTTTTATAATTGCATTTCTTCTGCTTGGGTTTCTTATATTTTCCCTAATATCTTAAGTTAACTGTTGAATTTATCGGTTTTCAGACTTTATTGCTTTCTTGTATGTTTTAAATATGCTTTCCTATTTCCAAATCTACAAATTTTTCAAAAAAAAATGTTTTTTTCTGACTTTGAACTTCGTTGTGCTAAGAGAAGTATATCTGTCTGATAATTCCTTGGAATTGGCTGATATGTGCATTATGTCTTCCCCACGTGGTTCGGCTTTCTCTGAAGTTCCGTGCGTACCTGAGAACACTGTGTATTCCTTGGTATGATGGGTTTGTTGACTTCTTTATATGTTTTGAGGCAAGTTATTAGAGGCATCAAAGTTGAAATGAGTGTATAATTATCATTGTTTTATGATGTTTTCCATTCTATGTGATGCTTTGTGCCTTAAAGACTTCACTCTATAATATTAATATAGATACACCAGCTTTCCTTTGACTAATATTTAAGCTGCGTAATTTCTTATCCTTTGTGTATCAGTTTTTCCATGTTTTTATTTTCATGTGTGATTCTTCGATAGTATAATCCTGGATCTTATCTTTTATTGAATTTAACCTTTAACTAGAAAGTTAATTTATTTACATTTATTAGGATTGCTGATATATTTGGATTCATTACCATCCTATTTCTTGTTTTGTATGTTCCTCTTTTGCTTCATCGCTTTTACTTTTTATCACTTTTTCTGCATCTTTTACATGAAGTTTTTATTTAAATTCTATTTCCCTCTTTATTCTTTTAATAGTTACCATGAAATTTTAACAGATTTATTTACTTAAAGTCTACATTAATCATTTTCTCTATTCCTTCTTTATATAACATAGGGACCTTAGAATTATAAAAATCAAATCACCTGCTAGTCTTACTTATTGTCCCATATTTTAATTATATCCTTTCTGTATTCCCAAATTTAATTTTTTTGTTATTTCACACAGACCCTGTGGTTTATCTACATGCTTTCCATGTTCTTCACTCAACATTTCTTCTTGTATCTGCAGCTTTCCTTTTGTAGTTATTTTCCATCTTGCTGACATATCGTCAAAAGTTTGTTGAAGTGTGAATCTATTCACTTTTAGGTTTCCTAAAGGGAGTTTTAGTTTTTCTTTTAGGTTTACTTACATCTTACTTTTGAATTATTTCACACATGACAAAATATGTGAGAGGAGTACAACTATTAATACTTCCTATATACCTTGCGCCCACATCCTTTACTTGTTTATGTTTTACTGAATGCACTTTATCATTCTCTCTCTCTTCATCCTCAGTGTTCATTTTATTACCATGTTGACAGGAAGAGTTGTTCTTGATATTAAGTAAGGATTTTAAATCAACTTATTATCACTGCAAATTTCCAAAAGACAGAAAGAAGGGTAACAGTGTGAATCTCTCTGGCTTCTAGTAGAAATGGAAATATTGCTTAGATTGGAGGAAGGTCATAGAGCACTCAGAAGAAATATGATCGTATTGTCATCATAGAAGCAATACATTTGTCTTTTGTCTCCTTACTTGTTTATATTTTTTCAACTATTTAAATCAAACAATTTGAGGTGAAAGTTCACCACCACTCTCACCTACCAATAACAAGATAGAACAGTGGAAATATTAATTCACAAACATGTGTTTTCATTTTGATGATAGTCAGCTACTAATCTAGATGCTTGATATAAGAGACATTATCTAAGCTCTACCATACCTGTATCAGTAGAATTACTTCCCTATTATACATGAAGATATACAGGCATACCTTGGAGATATTACAGATTCAGTTCCAGACCACTGCAGTAAAGCAAACATTGCAATAAAGTGAGTCATACAAGTTTGTTGGTTTTCCAATGCATAAAAAAGTCATGTTTACATTACAATATAAGCAGCTGAGTGTGCAATAGAAGTATGTCTAAAAAACAATGCACATACTTTAATTTTAAAATACTTTATTGCTAAAATGCTAATGATTATCTGTTCCTTCATCAAGTTGTGATTTTTCACAGGTAAAGGGTTTGGTCCAAGTGTTGGTGGCAGCTGACCGATCAGGGTGGTGGTTTCTTAAAGTTAATATGGCTGTGGCAATTTCTTCTAACAAGGCAGCAATGAAGTTTGCCACATTGGTTGACTTTTCCTTTCATGAAAGATTTTTTTTTTTTTTGTAACGTGATGCTGTTTGATAGCTTTTTCCCCACAGTAGAACTTCTTTCAAACCCAAATTCTACCATTGCTTTATCAACTAAGTTTCTGTAATATTCTAAATTCTTTGTTGTTATTTGAAGAATGTTCACAGCATCATTACCAGGAGTAGATTCTATCTCAAGGAACGACTTTCTTTGCTCATCTCTAAGAAACAAATCCTAATGCATTAAAATTGTATCTTGAAACTGCAGCAACTCAGTCACATTTTCAGGCTCCAGTTCTAATTCTAGTTGTCTTGCTGATTCCACCACATCCGCATTTACTTCCACTGAAGAGTTAAACCCCTCAAGGTCATCTGTGAGAGTTGGACTCAACTTCTTCTAAACTCCTGTTATTGTTGATATTTTGGACTCCTCCCAGGAATCACAAATGTCCTTAGTGTCATCTAGAGTGGTGAATCCTTTCCTGAAGATTTTCAATTTATTTTACCCAGATTAATCAGAGTAGTCATTATGGCAGCAATAACCTTACCATGTTTAGTTCTTATGTAATAAAATTTGAAAGTTGAAATTACTCTTTGATTCAGAGACTACAGAATGGATGTTGTGTTAACGAGCTTAGAAACACTAATATCCTTGTTCACCTCCATCGGAACTCTTGGGTGGTCAGGTACATTGTCAATGAACAGCAATATTTTGAAAGGACTCTTTTTTTCCTGAGCAGTAGGTCTCAAGAGCGGGATAAAAATATCCAGTAGACCATACTGTTAACAGATATGCTGTCATTCAGACTTTGCTCCATTTATAGAGTACAGGCACAGTAGATTTAGCATAATTCTTGCTATTTTCAGAATCGTTAATCAGTATTGGCTTCAACTTCAATTTACCAGCTGCATTAGCCCCTACCAAGTGTGTCACCCTGTGCACTGAAGCTTTAAAGCCAGGCATTGACTTATTTTCTAGCCATGAACGTCCTAGACAGCATCTTCTTTCAATATAAGTCTGTTTCATCTACACTGAAAATCTCTTGTTTAGTGTAACAAACTTCATCTATTATCTTAGCTAGATTTTCCAGATTATGTGCTAAAGCTTCTACATCAGCACATGCTACTACTTCACCTTGCACTTTTTCTTTTATTTTGGGATGGCTTCTTTCCTTAAAAATTATCAACCAACTTCTTCTAGTTTCCAACTTTTCTTCTTCATTTCTCTCAGCCTGAAGAGAATTGAAGATAATTTGGGCCTTGTTGTAGTTGGTTTGATTTTCTATCCAGACTGATAAAACGTTCTTCATATCAGCAACAAGCCTGTTTTACATTCTTCATCGTTCATTTGTTCACTGTAGTAGCACTGTCAATTACCTTCAAGAACTTTTCCTTTGTGTTCATAAGTTGGCTGTTTGTTATAAGAGACCTAGCTTTTAGCCTCTCTCAGCTTTCAACATGCCTTCTTCATTAAGTTTAATCATTTCCAGCTTTTGACTTAAAGTGAGAGATGTATGATGCTTTTCTTCTCACTTGAACACTTACAGGCCATTGCAGGGTTATTACTTGGTCTAATTTTAATATTGTTGTGTCTCAGGGAATAGTGAGGCTTGAGGAGAAGAAGAGAGGTGGAAGAACAGCTAGCTGCTGAAGAAGTGGGAACACACATGATATTAATTAAGTTTGCTATCTTATATGTGCAGAGTGTATGGTGTCCCACAATTACAATAGTGACATAAAAGATCATTGATCACAGATAACCATAAGTAATATAATGACAATGATAAAATCTGAAATATTGTGAGACGTATTGAACTGTGACCCAGAAACCAAAAGTGAGCATATACTGTTGGAAAAAATAGTGTGGATAGAATTGCTCAAGGCAGGCTGGCCACAAACCTTCAATTTGTAAAAAACACAACATCTACAAGAAAAGTGCAATGAAACAAAGTACGCTTGTCATTGCTCCAGGTTACAGAGAAAAAAAGTGGAAGAGATTAGATTCAAATCAAATCTCTCTGATGCCAAAATCCATGATCTTAATCATTAAATACATTGCTTCCAATTTTATGTCTAGATAATATATATTTCATAGGTTTTATATAAAAATCTATTGTTTAACCTCATCTCATTAGTAATATATATATAATATTCAGAAAGTTTAATTAAACAATGGTTGCTTAAATGAACTACTGCTTTATTAAGCAAGAAACAAATCTTAATCTGTAATATATATTTAGAAGTAGCATTTATAACATTAAAATAAGCCATGATGGTTTTTCCAAAATAATGAGAAAATGACCCCTTAAATCAATTATACTTTAAAAAGAAAGATGCCTGTTTTGTCTGTCTTTATGAAGGAGATGAAATTTGGCAAGGCAAAAACTATAGATTGTTAAAAGAAGCAAGTTAACTCATGTTTATGTTTTATAACTTATTTTATTTTTTAAAACAACCTTGAGTAGAGTTTTCTTTGTATTTATTTTGTACTATTTTAAGATGTATAGGTCATTTGCAAGTAGTTAGTTTCTGAATTTTCGGTGCAATCCAAATACTTAGTTTAGTATTACCTGTGGTTTACCTGCTAATTTAAAAAAATGACTATAACATGCAAATTAAGATTATAACCACGCATTTTCAACTGCAAACTATATGGAGAGAGTATTCGTTATGAAAAAGTTAAAAAATAAAAATCACAGTTTCTATTTTCTTTGCAGTTTAAAAATGAATTGGAAAATGAATTAGTAATAATGTTTAAAATGCATTTAATTGTGTTTTTTAATGTTGCATGGCATAAAATTTTAATAGCTCGGTTAGAAATCTATGTCTGAACTAGATTTCAGAGAAATTGTTTTCCTCTTTCTATTGGTGAAATACTAACTGCTGTGTCTTGATATGACCACTTGATGGAACTCTTTCATTTTGCTTTCAGCAATCTCTAAGCAGTGACAAACTTACCTTTCTTGGCAGGTATAAAAGTGTATATAAGTATGTATGTGTGTATATATACATGTATATGTATGTGTGTGTGTGTATATATATGTATATATATGTGTGCGTATGTATATATGTATATATATATGTGTATATATGTGTATATATATATCTATGCTTAAAGGAATTCGTTATTTGGCACATTTAGTATTCTCTACCGTTTTTTATGTATGTGAATTTTATTTATTTCTATGGAGAACCACAGTGTTAGTAAGTCGACCTGTAGAAAAAGAAATAAAATTCTACTTCTTAAATAAACTCTTGTTCTCATTTCCCTCCAAGAATTTTTGCAAAAAATTAATTTTAAATAATTCTAAATATTTAAATATAATAATATCCAAGATGTTATTTGCTTTATAATCAAACTGAAACTGTATTTCTGGAATGCCTTCAAAATTCATAGTCAGAAGCATTCACAAGGTCTTGGGAATTAGAGGGTGTTAGGTAGCTGTGGGAACTTCCTAACAATTATCCTTATTAAGAAAGATAGTTTGAGAAGGGGAGAGATTGATTTTGAAGTGAAGCTTTCAATAAAGTCATATAGAACAATTAGGAAAAACTAGAAGTGAAGGATGGGGTGAAAATCACCTTCTCTTCATTGAAAACATTGACGCTATAGGTCATCCAAGAGCTGTGGATTAGGTATCAATCATCTATTTGTGACCTTTCATTTAAACTTTCTGAAGTTTTGCATAAAATAGGGATAATCGTAAATCTCTCACGAGGCTCAGAT
The DNA here is from genome assembly GCF_028878055.3 of Symphalangus syndactylus. Lineage (NCBI taxonomy): Eukaryota > Metazoa > Chordata > Mammalia > Primates > Hylobatidae > Symphalangus > Symphalangus syndactylus. The sequence goes on from NC_072429.2 coordinate 144,139,718, forward strand.
ACAATAAAACTCACTGTAGTAATACATTTGTAAACTCTAAAAACATCGTGGAACTAGTAGTTGTTGGAATGATCACATTGTTGTAAAGAAAGCCCACATTAAGCATGTCAGCATATCTCGGAGAAAAAGGCCGTCTTCGGTAACTCTACCTTACAAAATATTTTCCATGCTCTGTAGTGTCTGGCTCCTAGTCAGAAGAATCTCAAGGAAGTAAGGCCTCTTTTTTGTTTGCCATTTATTCTAAGTGATCTCTGCCACTTCAGTGGCATCTAGTCCTATGCTAATGGTGGCCAAATCATTTTTCCAGTCCAGAATCTCTACATGAACTCCACCATCCTATTAGACACTTTCTCCCCAATATTCTGGAAACTTAAATTTCTCTGTCTTAAACCAAACTCACTGTGTTTATTCTGCAAAACTGTTGCATACACTTGGCTGACAGAGTTTTTGGTTTTTAAATTGATGACCGTGATTAATTTCTCTTTTGGCTCCCCAGTACCCAGCCTACAGTAGTCAGTGACCGATTAACCATTGAATGAATGAAGTATTTTGAAGCTCAAGACACAGATTTGACCTAATGGTGATAATTTCAAACATTAATTTGTTTTATTGTGACTCTGTTAGAGATTGGCTTATACAATATTACTTTCCTAGTGATTCTTGTTTTTATCTATTTTTGGTCTACACAAGGCATTGAAAATATAAGTCACTGAATGTGCCCTCATTTTCAGAGTTTAAAAGAAACTTCATTGCTGCACTAATGATAAACATTTAATCAACCCATTTTTAGGAATAAGTTATAAAACAGTATTAATGCTTTTTCTCTATATACACTTTTTCTTCTTGAATTACTGGAGTGAGGAAATTCACTTAAGAGTAATGTCTTTCAATAAGAGCAGCTGTAAGGGAAAAGCATATTTTCACTGCCAAGAAAAACTATCAGATAAAATACATTCATTGTACAAAAAAATTACAAACGATTTCTGTAGACATGCAATATGGTATGTACTATTGAATGTGTTGGGGATAAAGTAATAAACAAAAGTACATGTCCTTACATTCTTTGAGCTTGTGTGGGAAACCCAATATAAACAAATGTGCTATTTATATTTCGGTTTAAATTATTTTATTTCAGGTTGCAACAGAACTATACAAAATGTGAAGTAGGGAAGGTGATGAAGTAACAGAGGCTGCTATTTTCTAATGGGTTGTCAGAGAAGATCTGTCTAAGGGGAGACTTTATATAGATATCTGAGTGAAATGATGGGCCAAGGCATTTCGGGAAGACATTTTGGATTGCCTCGAGAGGTCTCAAGAACCTTCCAGGGCTCTCCAGAACCCCTCTTCAGGGATCTCTGACAAGATACTGATTACAGAGATGTCTGAGGACAGAGCTGGGACAATCCAACATTTGTAGTACTGATGCAAAGAAAGCCCACCAAAAGAGATTTAGATCATTTCTATAGTTCTATAAAAATGTTTTTATGACTCCCAATTTTCATTTAGTTAGCGTATTTTTTCTTCTTCATGTCACCTTTACCCTTTGGTTGACTGTAAAGGAATCCATACACTTACGCAATGTATTCTGTAACAGCATAAGCTGTTTTCAATGATGGGAGCATCAATTTATAGGTAAGTATAACTCAATTAAAGCACATAAGTTCAGGTACTAAAATCAATACAAAGAGCATATTCTGGTACCTCCCAGTCGCCCGCCTCCGGTTTACATATGCTTAACATTTCTGGTGGACAGAATCTTGCTGCTTGTTTGGGATTCTTGACATCACAATATTCATCGTAGAGTAGGCATGCAATGCTTTTAATTTAAATCAATAAGTTAATTTCAAGGGGCAGGGAAGTGAGCAAAAGGGGGCTTATGACCCTTTTTCCTAAAGAGCAACCAATGGTCAGCCACCATTGATTGCTACACAAGGCCACTCCTGAGATCCCAGTTCTAATATCATAAATAATCAAGTACATGAAAATAATAGAAAATGAAAGCCATCCTTTTCTGACAACAGTGTCTTGCTTCTGGAGATAAAACTAATGATTTTCCCAGAAAATTTTTAAGCAACATTTGGAGGAAAAGCTAAAGAGAGATTTGAATATTATTCCTTTAGGACAGGATTGCCTGGTAACTTACAGGGCACCTATTTAAATGTGAACTTCAGATAAGCCTCTAAGTATTTAAGATGTTCTTATACTAAAAAGTTATTTGTTTTTTACATGAAATTGAAATATAAGTAGAAATCCTATATTTTTATTTGCTAAATCTGACAATCCTATGTTAGGAATACTTTAGACAGATGAGGGTAAGATACTTTCTCTGGAAACATCAAGCAAGCTATTTTTGTTAGTCCATCAATCAAAGCCAAGGAGCCAATACGATAGATTAGTATGGCTAAATGTCTTAGGCTATTGGCAAAAATGTGTGGGTGTAGTATTTTTCAGGACAAAATAAAAGAAAGGAAGTTAGCTTTTAGATGGATGAAATGTTCTTTCTTAGCTATGATTTTATTAAAAATATACTGAGATGAGAAAATCAATCCTTTCTCAGATGAGAAGAAATCCAAACATAAGCGCAATAAAACGTGTGAAAGCAATAAAATACATGCTATAGAATTCAACCATATTCCAATATATACTGATAGAGCAAATATGAGCGAGGATAATAATACATGAAGCTAAACTATGCCCTCTTCCATGAAAAATCATAGGCTCAAATTGTCTATGGAGGGGCTAGGCCACTCATAATGACAAAAGATGAAGACATTAATAAGAGTTATATAACATTTTTAGTAGTTATATTAAGCTTCTAAGTGAGGGTAAAAAGTAACAAATATTCCCAACCGTGTGATAAAAGCAATAAAAAATTACTACAATTGACAGAACTCCAGGATCATAAGAGACTTGTTAGATTCTAAAGGAAGTTGCTAATGAATAAGGAAAGCTGTTAAACAGGCATTGAAAGTCTCCAAAGAACTAGGGCATGCATTAAAGAAATCCTCAGGAAAATGCAATATAGTAAAATTCAGAAAAAAATGTTTAACTGTGGTGTGGTATAAAATTCCAGTGGTGTGAATTTCAGAATCAAGAATAGACCTGAGAAAGAAGAGGAGGAGGAGGAGGAGGGGGACCTTTCTAGCAAAGATCATTATCTGTCAAAACCATGAAGTCTCTTAATAAAATAAGCTACTGACTAGATTTTAAATTTGCATTGGAAATGCCATGATTATTAAAAATTTTTACATAAAAAAAGGCCCGGGTTATTTGAATGTGTTCTCTAACTCTGGTTGTGTGCTTGGAAATAAAGCCCTATCACTGGCGTTCCAACTCTGCTGTGATCCTATTTTGGGGGTTAGTTCCTGGCAGTGCTGCTATGAGCATATTTGCCAAATTGTCTAAAGACCACTTTTCTTGTTATGCAAATATCAGTTTAGTCGTCCAACTTGTGTATACAGTTCTGGAACAAGAAGCATCTGGAAAAAAAAGAACATATTATGACAGTTAGCTAAAAGTGGGGGATGGTGATATTCTTTGGAGGAAAAGAATTCTATCAAGGACCTAATGTATTTAATTCTGTTCGTTAAAAACAAATTTCCAATGGTTTGAAGCCAGAAATTAATTAAAATAAAAATGGGAGTTAACATGAAATATTAACAAAACTTTATCATTTCTATTTGTTTTTGTTAACTGTGCTTAATAAGTGTTCAGAAAAAACATGGCATTATATTAATGTCTCCTAAATATTTGAAAATCTGTAATTTAGCACTTCTTACATTTCTTTATTATTATTATACTTTAAGTTCTAGGGTACATGTGCACAATGTGCAGGTTTGTATACATGTGCCATGTTGGTGTGCTGCACCCATTAACTCCTCATTTACGTTAGGTATTTCTCCTAATGCTATCCCTCCCCCAACCCCCCACCCCATGACAGGCTCTGGTGTGTGATATTCCCAACCCAGTGTTCAAATGTTCTCATTGTTCAATTCCCACCTGTGAGTGAGAACATGCAGTGTTTGGTCTTCTGTCCTTGCGGTAGTTTGCTCAGAATGATGGTTTCCAGCTTCATCCATGTCCCTACAAAGGACATGAACTCATCCTTTTTTACAGTTGCATAGTATTCCATGGTGTATATGTGCCACATTTTCTTAATCTAATCTATCATTGATGGACACTTGGGTTGGTTGCAAGTCTTTGCTATTGTGAATAGTGCCACAATAAACATATGTGTTCATGTCTTTATAGTAGCATGATTTATAATCCTTTGGGTATATACCCAGTAATAGAATTGCTGGGTCAAATGGTATTTCTAGTTTGAGATCCTTGAGGAATCACCACACTGTCTTCCACAATGGTTGAACTACATTACAGTCCCACCAACAGTGTAAAATCCTTCCTATTACTCCACATCATCTCCAGCACCTGTTGTTTCCTGACTTTTTAAATGATGGCCATTCTAACTGGTGTGAGATGGTTTCTCATTGTGGTTTTGATTTGCATTTCTCTGATGACCAGTGATGATGAGCCTTTTTTCATGTGTGTGTTGGCTGAATAAAGGTCTTCCTTTGAAAAGTGTCTGTTCATATCCTTTGCCCACGTTTTGATGGGGCTGTTCGATTTTTTCTTGTAAATTTGTTAAAGTCTTCGTTGATTCTGGATATTAGCCCTTTGTCAGATGGGTAGATTGCAAAAATTTCCTCCCATTCTGTAGGTTGCCTGTTCACTCTGATGGTAGTTTCTTTTGCTGTGCAGAAGCTCTTTAGTTTAATTAGATCCCATTTGTCTATCTTGGCTTTTGTTGCCACTGCTTTTGGTGTTTTAGTCATGAAGTCCTTGCCCATGCCTATGTCCTGAATGGTATTGCCTAGGTTTTCTTCTGGGTTTTTACGGTTTTACATATAACATTTAAGTCTTTAATCCATCTTGAATTAATTTTTGTATAAGGTGTCAGGAAGGGATCCAGTTTCAGCTTTCTACATATGGCTAGCCAGTTTTCCCAGCACCATTTATTAAATAGGAAATCATTTCCCCATTTCTTGTTTTAGTCAGGTTTGTGAAAGATAAGATGGTTTTAGATGTGTGGTGGTATTTCTGAGGCATCTGTTCTGTTCCATTCATCTATGTATCTGTTTTGGTACCAGTACCATGCTGTTTTGGTTACTGTAGCCTTGTAGTATAGTTGGAAGTCAGGTAGCATGATGCCTCCAGCTTTGTTGTTTTTGCTTAGGATTGGCTTGGCAATACAGGCTCTTTTTTGGTTCCATGTGAACTTTAAAGTAGTTTTTTTCCAATTCTGTGAAGAAAGTCATTGGTAGCTTGATGGGGATGGCATTGAATCTATAAATTACCTTGGGGAGTATGGCCATTTTCACAATAGTGATTCTTCCTATCCATGAGCATGGAATGTTCTTCCATTTGTTTGTATCCTCTTTTATTTCATTGAGCAGTGGTTTATAGTTCTCCTTGAAGAGGTCTTTCACATCCCTTGTGAATTGGATTCTTATGTATTTTATTCTCTTTGTAGCAATTGTGAATGGGAGTTCACTCATGATTTAGCTCTCTGTCTGTTACTGGTGTATAGGAATGCTTGTGATTTTTGCACATTGATTTTGTATCCTGAGACTTTGCTGAAGTTACTTATCAGCTTAAGGAGATTTTGGGCTGAGATGATGGGGTTTTCTAAATATAAATCATGTCGTCTGCAAACAGGGACAATTTGACTTTCTCTTTTCCTAATTGAATATTTATTTCTCTTTATTTCTTTATTTCTTTCACTTGCCTGATTGCCCTGGCCAGAACTTCCAGCACTATGTTGAATAGGAGTGGTGAGAGAGGCCATCCCTGTCTTGTGCCGGTTTTCAAAGGGCATGATTCCAGTTGTTGCACATTCAGTAAGATATTGGCTGTGCGTTTGTCATAAATAGCTCTTATTATTTTGAGATACGTCCCATCAATACCAAATTTATTGAGAGTGTTTAGCACGAAGCGCTGTTGAATTTTGTCAAGGGCCTTTTCTAAATCTATTGAGATAATCATGTGGTTTTTGTCTTTGGTTCTGTTTATGTGATGGATTATATCTATTGATTTGCGTATGTTAAACCAGCATTGCATCCCAGGGATGAAGCCAAATTGATCTTGGTGGATAAGCTTTTTGATGTGCTGCTGGATTCCGTTTGCCAGTATTTTACTGAGGATTTTCGCATCGATGTTCATCAGGGATATTGGTCTAAAATTCTCTTTTTTTGTTGTGTCTCTGACAGGCTTTGGTATCAGGATGAAGCTGGCCTCATAAAATGAGTTAGGGAGGATTCCCTCTTTTCCTATTGTTTGGAATAGTTTCAGAAGGAATGGTACCAGTTCCTCTTTGTACCTCTAGTAGAATTCAGCTGTGAATCCTGGACTTTTTTTGGTTGGTAGGCTATTAATTATTGCCTCAATTTCAGAGTCTGTTGTTGGTCTATTCAGGGATTCAGCATCTTTCTGGTTTAGTCTTGGGAGGGTGTATGTGTCCAGGAATTTATCCATTTCTTCTAGATTTTCTAATTTATTTGCATAGAGGCATTTATAGTATTCTCTGATGGTAGTTTGTATTTCTGTGGGATCGGTGGTGATATCCCCTTTATCATTTTTTATTGCGTCTATTTGATTCTTCTCTCTTTTCTTCTTTATTTGTCTTGCTAGCGGTCTATCAATTTTGTTGATCTTTTAAAAAAAACCAGCTCCTGGATTCATTGGTTTTTTTGAAGGGTGTTTTGTGTCTCTATTTCCTTCAGTTCTGCTCTGATCTTAGTTATTTCCTGACTTCTGCTAGCTTTGGGATGTGTTTGCTCTTGCTTCTCTTGTTCTTTTAATAGTCATGTTAGGGTGTTGATTTTAGATCTTTCCTGCTTTCTCTTGTGGGCATTTAGTGCTATAAATTTCCCTCTACATACTGCTTTGAATGTGTCCCAGAGATTCTGGTATGTTGTGTCTTTGTTCTCATTGGTTTCAAAGAACATCTTTATTTCTGCCTTCATTTCGTTATGTACCCAGTAGTCATTCAGGAGCAGGTTGTTCAGTTTCCATGTAGTTGTGCAGTTTTGAGTGAGTTTCTTAATCCTGAGTTCTAATTTGATTGCACTGTGGTCTGAGAGATAGTTTGTTGTGATGTGTGTTCTTTTACATTTGCTGAGGAGAAGCACTTCTCACATTTCTGATGTGAAAACTGTTTAAACACTATGGCATCCTAGTTTAAAAATTACATATTGAGTGGTCCAAACAGACCGTAAAGTTTTCAGAAAGCAATATTCATATCACGTACATTGAAGTTAGTTTCGACTGGATATTATACGATACTGCTTATTTAGGCAAGATAGTGTTTTCTTTTAATATTGCAATGTGTGATATACTAAAGAACTTTAATGTTGAAGCTTTAAAAAGACAGAAATAAGAGAAACCCAAACACATTCTGACTGGCTGTAAAAGTAAGAATAAATAGTACTTGCAAAGCATCATAAAATGGATATAACAGCAAAAAAAAAAAAAAATGGGTAGAAATGTTATCGTTGATTTTTCTTTGTTTCCTCAAGGAGGAAAAATAACACTTTTATCATGGTTGGGACATAACTTCTAAAGAAAAACAAGTTTAGAGCTTTCTATGTATTTTCTATTTCTTTCTTTAGACAATGTTACCACGTGGTCTGGTCTAATGCAGCTGTGACACATACACATACACACACATCACCGACCAGGATATGCTGTGCTATTGCTTTTGCTTCTTCGTGTGAATATTGAAAGGCCACAGGGTCACCTTCAGCTCCTTGGACACTGGCTTCCTGTGTGTCCTGCTATGCATATAGGGCCTGCTACCGTGGTGTTTCCTCTGAGTCCCACACGCTGTGCCATTTTTGTACGAATTGAGCCAGATATTTTCTACATGGCATCATGGTCTGCCACTGGAATTTTACACTGAAAAGTTAGCAATAAGCATTTTACTACTCATTATTATTTATATGTTGCTATGTAATAAAGCACCCCAAAGCTTAATGACTTCAAATCACAGCCATTTTATTGGGTATGATGCCATGAGACAGCAATATGGGCAGGATGAAGAAGAGAGAACTCGTCCATGATTGACATGGTTTTGGCTGGGACAGCTCAGCTGGACATAGTGGAACCCATTGGCCTCATTTGCACGTGGGGCCTGGTACTTGCTGTTGGCTGGAATGCCATGGGTCTCTTCCATGTAGATTGTGTTTCTGCCTGTGGCCTGTCACTCTCCCGTCTCTCTGTGTGGTTACCCTCCTTAATAGGAGATTCTGGAATTCTTTATTCGGAGCTGAGTTCCGAAAGGGAAAGTAGAAACTGAAGACCTGAGCTCAAAAGTCCTAGAACATAACTTCTGTGACATTTCATTGATCAAAGCAAGCCACGTGGGCAACCCAGATTCAGGAGTTAAAGAAACAGACTTCACCTCTTGACAGGAGGGTGGCAAACATCTTAGAAAACGCGCATAGGCATGACCATTGGTGGGCAGTTTTTATCACTGTAGCACACTGCTTTTATGGGAGATGTGCAGTGGCCTTTGAAATGAACAGCTGTACCCAATATCATTTTGCTTTGAATAAGGCAGGAGCATGGATTCTAATTTTTCTCCCAAGTATTCCCTGAAGGAAAAAAATTTATATATCCATTTGTGGTTATAATGTTAAATTAGTTTTAAAAGTTTACAATTTTGATATAATCTCTTCCTTCTCAAGTAGCTTAGCTGGTTAATTCAGAAGGACTAAATGCATCTATTTCTATTTTTCTCCCTGTTTGAAAATAGACAAGTCACCTGTACTAATTTTCTATGATAAGACGTGGAGACTAGGTTATATATCTTTGCAGATAAGCACGCTCAGAACTGAAAGAATAAAGTTGAAAGTATGTTGTTTCAGTAGGGAACAGTGGGAAATAATTAATAACCCACATTAGTTCTGTGTGTTGGAATGTTGTTGTGGGGGTAGGAGAAGTAATTATTTTGCAGTTAAATTAATACAAGTCTACTTCCTGATGCTTCTGCTACAGTAACTTCTTTTTGTCTTACCACCTCGAATCCATGTGTTTTGTGATGTGCCATTATCTTGCTTTAAGCTCTTCAGTTTCTTCCAGTGGCTGGTAGAAAACAGTGAAAATTCCTTAGTGTGACATTTATGAGCCTTGCCTGGTTCCAGCTGTCACTCATCATGCCCCACCTCACGGCCTGTGCCCCAGCCAATCAAACTGCCTGTAATTTTCTCAGATGGCAGTCTGGGTCAGACCTGCAAGGCTGCTCGTTCAGTGCTCTCTGTTGTAGCTTCCTTTGGTCCCGGACTTCTTTTACTCTCCCACCTCCCAGAAAACTTGGTCCAAGAACAATGCTTCTCTCTTTAACCTTAGCTCAATACTGAATCTTAAGTGAATCTTCTTTATAATCGCCTCCTCTTATGTAGAAGTGACTGTTTTATCCCATGTGTGCTAATTTCCAGACCTTCATAAGTTTTATCTTTGAAGCTATAGTATAATCCTGCATTTAATTACTTACTTATCTTTTTCTATGGCTGGACTGCGGTAAATATATCTTTATTTTTTTTTTTTCTAAATCCTCTCTTCCTAGGACAATGTCTGGCGCATGTTTGGTATTGAAGAAATGAGGCTTGCTGAATTAATGCACATATGCCAAAATCCCTTTTGATAGTGAGTCTTCCTAGTAAATATTCTAGACATGTTCTAAGACAGATGCATAAGTATTATCTCAGCATGGACTTTCCCTGTATGATTCAGAACAGATTACTCAAATATGATTCTTTGTTTTTTTTTTTTTTTTTTTAATTGAGACTGGAACCATGATGAGAAGGTGAATGTGATCAGTCTGAGGATGTGCTCGGCTAGATTTCTGCAGGGTAAATTTTCTCCTCTATGCCATAAAATAACCAGCAGACTGTTTAAGAGCCACCAGGAACTCCAGTTTTTCTTTCAGAAGTCTGTTAAGACATAATGTTTGATGTGCTTGCTTTCCAAGGCATACATTAGTTGAGTGCAATTATATAAAGGAATGTTGTACCCACAAGCCATATTGCACTGAGTATGTTCTGCAGAAATGTACCTTGATATGCCACATAACACCCATACACATTTGCGGGCCTGCACTCATTATCGATTGAAAACAATCTGATCGAAAAGTGACAGTCTCGATTGCGATTTTCATTTGATCTTACAAGTTATTTCCAAGGGCCACGGTGTTGGCACATTTTTAACTCCTGTGTCTCCTTCACCCTCTGAAACAGACTTAGCCCCACCTTTTCATGGAAAAGCACAAGACCCTCAAATCATTGTGTTGTCCTAACGGCTTTCAAAGAATTACTTCCTTCGAAGTTATTTTCCTCTTTTTTTAACTTACGTTTCTAAAGCTAGAGTCAGGATAGTTGATTCTGGTGCTGAAAAAAATCAGTTAATAACCATTTTTATAAACTTCTACACATTTCTTTGGTGTAGGGTTGGTGTCGTGGAATATTGTGCATTTGGAGGTTAGAAAGAAACTGTTTCACTTCTTTTTTTTTTGAGGCAGGATCTCACTCTTGCCCAGGGTGGAGTGCAGTGGTGCGATCCCGGCTCACTGCAACCACCGCCTCCCGGGTTCAAGTGATTCTCCTGCCTCAGGCTCCCAAGTAGCTGGGATTACAGGCACCCGCCACCACGCCCAGTTAATTTTTGTATTTTTAGTAGAAATGGGGTTTCACCATGTTGGCCAGGCTGGTCTCAAACTCCTGACCTCAGGTGATCTGCCTGCCTCGGCCTCCCAAAGTGCTGGTATTACAGGTGTGAGCCAACGCGCCTGGCTGGTTCACATTTTAAATATGCAACTTTTTAACCAAATGATTTGGGGCAAGTTTCTCCTGTTTTTCTTTTTTTTTTTTGAAATAGAGTTTCATTCTTGTTGCCCAGGCTGGAGTTCAATGGCGCAATCTCAGCTCACCACAACCTCTGCCTCCCAGGGTCAAGCGACTCTCCTGCCTCAGCTTCCCTAGTAGCTGGGATTACAGGCATGCGCCACCATGCCCAGCTAATTTCATGATTTTAGTAGAGACGGGGTTTCTCCATGTTGGTGAGGCTGGTCTCAGACTCCCGCCCTCAGGTGATCCGCCAGCCTCGGCCTCCCAAAGTGCTGGGATTACAGGCATGAGCCACCGTGCCCAGCCATTTCTCCCCTTTTTCACATGTTTTCTCAGCTATAAAATATTTATCCCTGTAGATCTCTGTTCACCTCGAAAGTCAAGATAAAACTTTCCATTTGCTTCCCAGTATATATTTGGACATTTTGCCATAGTGAACTTACCCATGCCTGTTTTTAAGTGTGTTCATTTGTATTACTTTGGAAAAGCAATTATCTTGCCATCCTCTTTGTTGTCTTCAGATTTCTACTCCCTATTTTTCATTGAGATTTTCTTCTGCCCTCAAGTAGTACATGCTCATCCATCTCCATTGCATATCAATAGGCCTTTGAAAATAATCCTAGCTATAAATCCTGACTATTAAATAATTCAGAATTATTTACTCATCTGCATCATCCTGATTTATATTCCTATGTTTCCCACACTGTGTTCAGTGGTAGAAACACATGCTAAATTATGCATGTACATTTTCTTTTTTCTTTTTTTTTTTAGACAGAGTATCACTCTGTTGCCCAGGCTGGAGTGCACTGGCACGATCTTGGCTCACTGCAACCTCTGCCTCCTGGCTTCAAGCGATTCTGCTGCCTCAGCCTCCCAAGTAGCTGGGATTACAGGTGTCCACCACCATGCCTGGCTAATTTTTGTATTTTTACTAGAGACGGGGTTTCACCTGTGGGCTGGGCTGGTCTCAAACTCCTGACCTCGTGATCTGCCCTCCTCGGACTCACAAAGTGCTGGGATTCACATGTTCATTTTCCAGTCACTATTTACGCATTCTTCAATCATACTGCTTTTCTCAGCGTATACATACATAAAATGTTTTCTGTGCATCAAGCCTTATTCTAGGCACTGGGGATAGACTAAAAACAAACAAAATAGGATAATCTGTTCCCCTGCCCCCTTGAAACTCACGGTCAAACAGAAGAAAAATATATGAAACAAAAGAATAAAGTAAATAATTTTGTCATTTGAATAAACACAAAGATAGAGTGATATTATAGAACAAAATCCTTAACTACTTTTGGACAATGAGTAAGAGTTTTTAAAGAAATGCCATTTAAACAGATACTTTAAAAATAAAGAAAGATTCACCGAATGACAGGGATCAAGGAGGACGTATGAATAAGTAAAATTAACCTAGAGAGGAACTTAAGGAAGAAACGTAGATCAGAATGTGCAGAGCTTTGAAAGAGTCATTTTAAGAATGTTCTTACCTTTTCTGAAGGGTACTGGGAAGATACCGAAAAGTTTCAGCAGAAGGGTAACTTGACCTCATTTGTATTTTTAAAGAAATCATTCTAGTTTCTGTTTGTGGAGCAAGAAAAAAGAAAGATTGTTTGGGAAAGAACAGGAAGTGGGGGAAGATGGTGAGTAGAATTCTACAAGTAGGTTTTGCAAATATATGTGTAGAGCTAGAAGAAATATCTGGTACAGATATAAATTTGGGTCCCTTCAGTCTATCATTATTAAAGGAAAGAATGGGAGTAGGTGAGATTGCATTGAGTGTATATTGCATGAAGAGTGGGGAAAAGAAATTATGAGGAACTTCAACACTTTAAAATTAAGTAGAAAAGTAGGACCTGGTAAGGAACAATCAAGATGCAAGAATGATAGAGGTGTGAGGAACATCCTCAGAATGAGGTTACATTGTATGATGGGTGCTGTGATCACAGCCCTCTTTAAGGGTGGTCTCAACTGCCTGCAACCAATGACTGATCAATAGACGGATATGAAGGCACAGTCTACCCGTTCCAACTAGAACTTGGCCTTTATACAACTCTGAAGTGTTATTTTACCAGTGTCCCCATAGGCTGAAGCTGCGTCCAGCCCACTTTCTCTCCTTGTCCTACCATGCTTCTCTCTACTTTCCTAGGTATTGATCCCAAGAGAATTCCATAAAAGACATCCTTCTTGTTAGTATCCATCTGACATTCTCCTTCCCTGGGAACACAACTGGTAGCACATGGAAAACTGCATGTGTGTGTGTGTGTATGTGTGTGTGTGTGTATCTGTGTGTGTATGTGTGTGTATGTATGTGTGTGTGTATGTGTGTGTGTGTGTATCTGTGTGTGTATGTGTGTGTATGTATGTGTGTGTGTATGTGTATGTATGTGTGTGTATGTGTGTGTATGTGTGTGTGTATGTGTGTGTATGTATGTGTGTGTATGTGTGTGTATGTGTGTGTATGTATGTGTGTGTGTATGTGTGTGTATGTGTGTTTATGTGTGTGTGTGTATGTGTGTGTTAAAAGAGTGTGCTAGATTGTGTCTAGTAATCTTGCACAGTCAATAAATAATGTCTGCAATAGGAACAAAGTAGTGATTCGCCCTTTTGTTTCAGTAGTGAATGCAGCTAAATTGGTCAAGTCATGCCAGCAGCAATGGAATTGGACCGTGTAGAGGAATAAGAGAGGGAGACTTAGGATGGGTAATGTTGACAATCTTCCTGAAGAGCTTAGGAGGAAACACAAAATCAGGACAGTGGTAACACATGTAAAATTTGTTTCAGGTGGAAGAAATGACATTGACTTTGGAATGTTCCTCCACAGGTGGCGGAGCGGCCATAGGAAAGACTGGCGTTAGGTTGACTAGAGGAGGATGCAGCACAGTTTCCTGTCTTGGCTTTTGTTTGTTTCAGGGAAGAAAGAGACAAAGATTAAGGACAGCAGAGGGAAATACAGGTTGTGTTTGTGGTGAAAGATTAAAATAGTCATTCTGAAGGGTGATGGGTTGAATTGAGAAAATAAACGTGGTCTCTTTTTTTTTAGGCAGCATCAGGAGTTCAGTTGAGAGTAATGACAATGAATTTATACGGCACAAATGTAGGCAATCACATGTTCTACTTGTTTTCTTGTTTAATATAAATGGCCATGCATTTTGGGTTGGTTGGTAAATGGTGTTTGTGATGAAAACATCTGTTTCCCTTTTTTTTTACTCTCTTAAGAAAAATACCATTTAAAGAAAATTTAAATTACCTTGCATTTGAAAAGAACACATCAATAAGCTTATATAAACATTTTCTCTGTTGGGGAATACTTCCTAATGAATCGCATCCTTTGTCTATAGGGTAAAAGGAAAGAACATTATCTGACTAATAAGGAAGAAGGAGCTCTTTGTGAATCTATAATAATAAGCATAGATATTTGTCAGGCTAAACTTACCTGGTTGAGCCTCTATAATTAGAATATGACTGATGAAGAGAAGAAATATTTGTATATAATGTAATGAAAGGCTTTGTAAAGTTTATTTGCATAGGGGATGTAGGTGGAAGGCTGGCTCAAATTAATCAGTATTATCTGCGGAAGTGATGGCATTCCACTTCGGAGAATAAACGACATGACATCCTGTGGTTCCTTTGAATTCTGGACATTACATGAAAGGGGACATATTATTGCTCTCTTAAATAACATCCGACTTGTAATTAAAAATGAATGTAGGGTTTAATGACTTCTTTTGTCTTCTTTTTTGTGCAGAGAAAACTTCTAAAGCTCATTTTTAACATTTGCTGTTCAATTTATAGATTTATAAGCCTAGTTCTTCTCTAGGTCTCTTTCATTACTGAGATTATTTTATTTTTAAAATGGGAAATTGCAGCAATTATTTTAAGGGCTTATGAATTTTTTTAATCTTGTTTACAAATGTAAAACATTTTCAAATATTTTTAAATTTATTTATAAACCTTTATAACTTATTTTTTGAGTGCTTCAAATTTAGGACAGTAAATTTTTTCTGCATATCTAAATAACTTTTATAAATCTAATTAATAAAAATAGTGACCCTAAATGCATCTAGTTGTTCCAAAATAATATATAAATACTAAAATATCAATTTAAAATAACATGTCAAAATCAAGCAAATAATTACATATTTTAAGTTTGAAATTATGAAACCATCATTCCAATTCACTAGGAATTCCAAATGTAATATATTTTATTTCACTTAAGTTCTTTAGTGTCTGCATCTACAAACAAAATTTCCCCGATAATTTTATTTTTGTAAGAACAATCAATATGGTGAATCCAAACGCTTTGCCAAATGTTCCAATACTGTTTATATTAGTAAGAAATTTAAAATCAAATATCTGTTTCAAGTACTCAACTGCATATTAGATATTGTACCTTTAAAACTCACTCTCTGCTGGGCATGGGGGCTCATGCCTGTAATCCCAGCACTTTGGAAGGCAAAGGAGGGCAGATCACCTGAGGTCAGGAGTTCAAGACCAGCCTGGCCAACATGGAGAAACCTTGTCTCTACTAAAAATACAAAAATTAGCCGGGCGTGGTGGGGTGCATCTGTAGTGCCAGTTACTCAGGAGGCTGAGGCAGGAGAATTGCTTGAACTGGGAGGGGAGGTTGCAGTGAGCTGAGATCCCACCACTGCCCTCCAGCCTGGGCGACAGAGTGAGACTCTCTCTCAAAAAACAAAACGAAGCTTTCTCTCATAAGCGAAGTTCTCTTAAACATTACACGTATGTAGATTTCCAACACAGATTGGATCCTTTCCAATGCCAAACTATCTTTACTAGGATTTCAAATTTTTGAAGTATTTCTATGCTTAATTGGAAACCCTGCCGAGGCTAAGGAGACGTGTACACATCATGAAAGCAACGACTATCTGGTAACTGAAGATACTCACAATACCAAACACTTAATTCTAAATTTTATGCTGTGGGAGATCATGTCATCCTGCGCGACTATGATTTATTATGACCGGAAATCTTTGCCAGGATTTTGATCTTTTTAGATTCTATTTTTTTTTCTGAGCTACTAATAAAAACTTATGTAGAGCTTTTATGTTGGTGACCCTCGGACCTCAAGGAGGAAGTTATACCACCCATTCCCAGGAGTTACTTGGAACAGATTTTCTAATTCTCCTGTCTAATCACAGAACTCTGCCCTCCCACCTACATTGGTCATTTGTCTGTATGTTGAATGCATTATTTTAGCTCTTAAGAAACATATGTGTATTTTCCAACTAAACCGTAAAACTTCGTGGGAATACCAATGAATGCCTTTTCCATCTAACTTTAAAGAACTTTGAACTTCATAGAATTTTCTATTTTTTCGTGTTCTTAATACCACAAAACACAGGTATTAATATCATATGTATTGGCATTTGGATATCTCTTATAGCTTTATCTGACATGGGTTTGAAAATTATAAGGTCATTCTATTGGCATTTATTTAATTATTGCTTATGACATTTTATGTTGATTGAGCCCTACATTTTTGGCTTTTGGAAATAAAGACTGCTGTGATTTTGTCTGTAATGGTGCAAACACATTGTCATTCATTGACATATGAATGTACTTCAAGTTTAAAAGATGTCCTGTTTCTCTTGATCATCAGAAATCTCAGAGCTGACAGCACCAGGCATGTGTGTTTGTGTGTGTGTGACAGTGAGAGAGGGAGAGAGAGAGCGAGAGAGAGAGAGATTAAAAAACACCCCAGAACATAGTAAAGTGACAGAAACAAATTAAAGATGAATTAAATTTCATCCAAACTTTAAATATGGTCATTTTGCACCTTTGAGAAAGTTGGGTAGCTTATTCTAGGAAGACCATACTGTAGAAAGGATGGAATACCTGATTAGTACATTAACGTAATTTTGAAGACATGAAATGAATAAAGTACTTGATTCTAATGCATGATATGCAGGTGTATGTAAGAACTTTGCTAATAGTTGTCTTTTTGAAACAGTAATAGATGTTTCCACGTGTGCACAGGTATGTGCGAATATCAGAGATTAAAATAGAAATGGAACCAAAAAGCTGTGCCATCATTGAAAATGTATTTGTTTAAAGACTACGTGACACTTAGGAGGCATTTTAATGCAATATTTTATGTATGCAATTATTTACATATGTTTAAGTGTTTTTTATTTGACTTCCATAAAGTTTAGATTTGTCGCAATCTTATTTTTACCCTTGAGGGAAGAGAGAGACCCTCTCATATTGTTTTATACTGTTTTATACTCAGTACCTGTTTTAAGAAAAAAACAAGGAAGTGAAATCAAAGACAGGCAGCCCAGCGCCAGACCCAAAACCAGGCCTGGGCCTGCCTGGCCTAAACCTAGTAGCTAAAAATCAACTCATGACTTAGAACCCGATGTTACCCATAGATTTCAGGCATTGTATGGAAGAACATTGTGAAACTCCCTGCCCTGTTCCGTTTCACTCTGACCACCGGTGCATGCAGCCCCTGCCACGTACCCCTTGCTTGCTCAAATCAATCACGACCCTTTCTTGTGAAATCCTTAGTGTTGTGAGCCCTTAAAAGGGACAGAAATTGTGCACTTGGGGAGCTCGGGTTTTGAGGCAGTAGCTTGCTGATGCTCCCCACTGAATAAAGCCCTTCGTTCTACAACTCGGCGTCTGAGGGGTTTTGTCTGCGGCTCATCCTGCTACACACTTAGTAGTGTCTGAATCTTGGAAAGGAAGGGGAGGGAATATCCAGATACCTTAAACGGGGTTCTCGGACTTCTAATAAACAGTTAAAATCTTACACACACGGTATTTAAAGCATACAGATGATTCTACATTTGTCCTAACAGATCATAGTGCCATGAATATTTGTCCATTAACGAACATCCCTTACGTGTAAGAACATTTTGCCACTGCGCTTTGAGTTATCTCCTTTTCACCTACTGTCCCCTGGAATAGTCTCTCCCTTTCGTTTCTCAGGGGTCTTCTTGAGCCTGAAGCTTTTATTGGGCCTCACTTTTTGCTGCTTTGTTCCTTCGCCAGTTCTGGGCCTTTTTGCTGTGTCGACTACAGGTTGAAAAAAGGAGAAAGCGCAACCCCAAGCTACTGACCTATGAGTAACAAGGTCACCGAATTCCCCTTAATCCTGCTGGTCTGATCCCCCACTCTGTGAAGACCACGGCTGGGGAAGACCTAACCTTCACTCCAGCTCGCCTGAATTTGTCAGTCTTTGATGATGGAAGCCTGAAATGCAGACCTTATACCCTAACCAATTCTTCCTCGGCCAAAAAAAAAAACAACCAAAAACCAAACAAAACAAAACAAAAAAACACGGCCACCTCTTTATGACCAACCATAGTTTTGGTTTAAGCCTTCAAGACGCACTTATCTACTTCATCCACAATTACATTGTAGTATCACGCTAAGCCTGGAGTTAATATCAAGGAGCAAATGGCCTCTGGCCTTTTGGAATCCACATGATCTTGGAACTCTGTGGAGATTGTCTTCGGATCACTTTGCCCTGCTGTTGTCCCCCCACCCCGTGCATTTTGTCTTTTCTATCTCCTTCCCTATTGTCGTGTAAAGTTACATCACGATGTTGAGTGGTGTGTTTTACACCCCGATGTCCCATAAACAAATACTTTTAATACCCTTTTGTTGGTCTAATTTGTAAGTGACCATTTTATACGCCACAGTAAGTACCTGTAAAGTTGGAGACAAAGAAAAGAGAATTGTGTTGTTCTCGTTCTAAGAAAGGGCAGCATTAAACTCCTCCGTAACCTCTTTTCTGTATTTCCGTTTTAACAAGGGTAAAGTTATCACAAAGTAGGTGAATGTAAGCATTCTTCCCTCAAACATCTGTGTTCTTCAGCCTGTCCCACTTCACCCTTTCCAAAGAAGGGCAGGTTTTTAAATAGAAGAGAAGCAATGTTGAATAAAGAGTATATCATGACGCTCCATAATTCATATAACCTCCAGACAAGCTCTCAGGTTTATTGGTCAGAAAACACATGGTGACATTCACTACTTTTTTGTTATTATTTTAAAGATTTCTGTGAGAGTGTGGGGCTCAGTCAAACTTTGTAGGGAGAAATAAGCCACAGTCACAGAGATTCATTCATTCATTCAACACATAGCTGTGTTTCTATTATGCCCCAGTGTCCTAGGCTCTGGGGATTAGACAGTGACCAAAACTGACAGGTATTTAGCCTCATGGAGCTTAAAGCATATTGAAGGGAACAGACAAAACTCACATAGGAATGTGCGATGTGCATAAATAAAATACTTTCGGTAAGTGCCATGACTAAAATACACCGAGGGCTGACATACAGTTGCATGTTGCGTAAGAGAGACTTGCGTTAGGTAAGGTGTCTAGGTTAGCTGTCTCTGAGGAAATTGCATTTCAGCTGAGACCTAAAAGATTACAATGAGGTCGGAGAGTGTCCTAGGCAGAGATAAATAGAATGCGTAAATGACTTTACGTTGAAAAATTCCTAAGCTGTTTGAAAAACTGATAGCGGCCAAGTTGCAGGTGAAATGGATGAGAGCAAGTCAAGCTATTACCATTTTATTACAAACCACACATAGGGTCTTTAAATGTTCCAGAATTTTGATTTTTTTTATTACCTGGGAGAGAATGTAATTTTATTTTCATCAAATCTTGTTCTTATAAACTCCGTTTACATTTTGCTTTCATCTGAGTAAGCTGACCATATAGTGCCCTCGTGTGGCATAGTGCTGTATTACACGATTAATACTGTAGACTCTTTGAGGCATGATTTTAGCAAAATTCTTTTACACCTTTTTCAGTTAATCTAAGTCACCTCTAGCTGCTCTCACTCAGACTCAAACATAGAATCTTATTTATTTGTATTGTTGTGTTTTACTACTTTCTCACATTCCACTGTGGAATGGACACGCGCTGGGAGCACAGAATCCAGTGACCTCAGGATCCAGGCAGACTGAGAACAAAAATGAGGGAGGCCAGACTAGACCTGAAACAAAGACTCCGAGAGATTTGGAGAAGCAGGTTATAGGAAAGACTTTCAATTTTATGTATTTACTTTATAAATAAGTAATGCCAAAATAAATAGCCTTGGGGATCATTGTATTTTTCAGTCTCTGTCCCCAGATTTCTACGTTTAGCAAATGTACATGGTTAATTTCTCAGTCAACACCACAAATGCTTTGTATCCTTTTGTACATTTTGACTATTTTAGAACTGATTATTTTGTGCATCAAGCTGTCTATTTCTGTTTCCAAGTTCAGCATTTTGCCACAGGTTTATTTTGGAAAGTATTTCAGGAATCTTTGTTGCTCAAAACCAAGCACTGTAGCTGGAGCTGGTTTCTTTCCTCCTCTCCCTTCCTCTCTCTTCCTTCTTCCTTCCTAAGGCTTGAGCCATTTTTCACTAGAAGAGTTTTATTTTTAATTTTATTTTTATTTATTTTTTTTGACAAATGACTGCCAGTATGCTTTATGGAATGCAGCTGTTGAACTTTATTTCCTGCTTTTCTTTGCATTAAAGTAGTCCCAAAATTGTTTTCTGAGGAACTCTTCACTTTGACTGCCAGCGCTGCTTGTGTACCTTTCAAGTCAGAAATTGAGCGGTCTGTTCAGGCCCATCTTTATCCAGCTCCTGCTTTTCACATGAGGATGTTTGTGCTACATGCAATTTTGTTGACTTTTGGAGTGTAATGCTTTGTTTGCAAATGAAAACATAGAATTACAGCTTTCCCGGTACTTGTCAGGGACTATAATCACGAATTCACTGCAGCTGGATACTTTTCAGACACGTGGATAAGATAAATAATATTTATGAAAGATGGCCTGGAGGAAACGAAGCCATCTATTCTGCATTGTTATCTAAAATCTGTTTCAAGATGAAGTGAGACCATCAAAAATGCCTAACTGGCCGGGTGCGGTGGCTCACCCCTGTAATCCCAGCACTTTGGGAGGCTGAGGCGGGCGGATCATGAGATGAGGAGATCGAGACCATCCTGGCTAACACGGTGAAACCCCGTCTCTACTAAAAACACAAAAAATTAGCCAGGCGTGGTGGCGGCGCCTGTAGTCCCAGCTACTTGGGAGGCTGAGGTGGGAGAATGGTGTGAACCCGGGAGGCGGAGCTTGCAGTGAGCCGAGATTGCACCACTGCACTCCAGCCTGGGCGACAGAGTGAGACTCTGTCTCAAAAAAAAAAAAAAGAAAAAAGAAAAAGAAGCCTAACTGGACCACATCATACTGGGCCCAACACAGTCGCTTCTTACTGAACTGCTTTAGCCATCATAAAACCTTCTCTTCTTGAGGGGCCGTAGGAAATATTTTCTCTTATTTCATATTGGTGTTCTCCCAAATAACTAGAATATATCATGCACGGTCTTGTTACTGGTTATATTTTCTCCTTTCTGCATGTTAATTAGAAAACTCAAAGTCAAATTTGTGCTCTGCCCTGACTCAGTGCATGATTCGTCAAAGTGTCCATTTGTTCACTGACCACGTTTCTGACACCATCTTGCTTCCCTATTTTTTGTATTTTCTAAAGGTTCTTTCTAAAGAGTTTAAGTATTTTATATTGCTATATTGTATGCATTTGCAAGCAACTTAAATGCATTGGGAACAGAAGTGATAGATAAGTAGCAACCATGGGATCGCTATCGATTCTGTACCTAATTATAAGTACATAATTCCTGGCTTAACCGTCTGTAACCTAAATAAGTAAGAATTAATACACCCTATAATTCCTCGATAGCTGAAACCTCCCCCCAGATAAATTTTATAAGCCATGCTAATCCTATTTCTCAGTGCACAGAGGTTGAACTTGTGGACTAATAATGCATTAATATTCCTCATGAAAAATATAGCTAAATAGGGAGAAAGAGATGAAAAGAACCAAAAATATTCTTTTAAGGATAATATTTAATCCTCTGCATCCATTCATTAAAGCTAATATTCATTCTCCATTTCTCTCTGTCCGTCTGGTTCTATGAAAATACCTAGCCTGCCCTCAACATGTGTGTGACATTAATAGATGTTAGTGATACAGAGATTGCCCTCAGCGCAGATTGACAGCACTGTGTGGAGGTGAGAAGGAGTCTTGTTTACCACTTAGGATCTGGATCTCTGGTCTGCTTTGTCATGCAACACAATCCTTCTGGGATTTGTAAGTGACGACAAGCCTCAGCGATAATTATATTAAAATGCTTTTAACTTAGTGTAAACATAATTTAATAAGATGTAGATGTTCAAAAGGCTAGCCTTGAATTCAGTCTTGAGACCAGAGACAATATGCCTGTGTGCATGGTGTATGTCTGGAAAGCATGTACATTCTTTGACCCCAGTTAATTTCTACGAAGAAGTGTGTTAGTCTCTGATCTAATAATCTCATCTGCAGATTACTACATTTTTATTACGATAAAGAACACCTGGGCTTTTAAAATATAGTAAGGTTATCTTACCTGGAATATTAAATATTATTGAAGTTACAACTTTGGAGAAATTATATTTTTAATGAATATGGTTATATTATACCTGTTCGTTATTAGAGTAGCCCTCAAAGTTGGTGATTTATCAATGCGTTGCTGCTGAATAACAATAGCTTTATTGAATGTCTGCTTGATACTGAGCGTTGTATTAGCGGCTTTTCATATATTATCTCATTTAGTCATCGTAAAACATTTTATGGAATGCATTGTCAACATTTTGAGAATGATAAGTGAAGTAAATTGTTTGCATTCCCTTAGGTGGGCAGGTATTTTATGCTAAAAAAAAAAAGAAAATAGTTGCATTCACATCTCTTAACCTATATGCACACTTCCTTTGCACGGTGGGGTTTGGCAAAGCTCTATCTTCTGCTAGTGATAGGGCAATTCTGATTGAAATCATACCATTTTAGATAAAATTAAAAATTAAACTTGTATTTGTATAACTTGAAAATTGTGAATTTTTCCTGCAATGACAGGGAGGCACACATCATGATTGGCACTCAGGTTTATGTTTTAGAGTAGCAAACAGACAGTGATAAGCCAGAAAAATGAGTTTGTACGTAAAATGCAAATATTTTTACTTAATATAGTAAGCAGTAAATAATTAGTCAATGTTTTTGATCATATGAATGACAATTTGAACATGGGAATATTGCAGCCCTTATGCACTGCAGATGAGATTATGGATTGTCACACTGGTTGAAAAAACAATATGAAATTATACAATATGTTTTAAGATGCTCACAACCCCTAAAAAGCTAGCAAGGAAGCTCAGACACATGTGCATAAGGACACACAAGAGCATCCATGGCAGCTCTGTCTACGGTAACGGGGCACTGAAGATTAGCAGGAGAGCAAGTTAACAAATCATAGCATGTTTACAAATGGAATACTACACAGCAGTGTGAATGAGGGACCGGAACTGTAAATGTTAACAAGATTAATCTCAGAAACACAATGTTGAATGAAAATAGCACACCACAGAAAGATACATACTTCTTGAGTATACTTGAATAAAGTTCAAAGCATGCAACACTAAACAACATATTAGAGGCACATATGATGATACAACTATTAATAAAAATAAAGAGGAATTAAAAACCACACAAGATACAGGATAATGGTAATCTCTTTGGGGGAGAGAGTTGTCAGGTTGAGGGACCCTCAGGGACCCTAAGGGTTTCGGCAACTTCTTTTTTTTTTATTTTTTTTTGAGACGGAGTCCCGCTCTGTCACCCAGGCTGGAGTGCAGTGGCGCGATCTCGGCTCACTGCAAGCTCCGCCTCCCGGGTTCCCGCCATTCTCCTGCCTCAGCCTCTCCGAGTAGCTGGGACTACAGGCGCCGCCACCACGCCCGGCTAATTTTTTGTATTTTTAGTAGAGACGGGGTTTCACCGTGGTCTCGATCTCCTGACCTCGTGATCCGCCCGCCTCGGCCTCCCAAAGTGCTGGGATTACAAGCGTGAGCCACCGTGCCCAGCCTCAGCAACTTCTTATTTTGAGCTGGGTAGCTAGGCGGTGGGTGTAAGGAACACCCTTTTACATTTAATCTCAGTGTCTCACGTTTATCACAAGCATTTTTTGTTTTTGCTTTTGTTTTTTTGAGACAGGGTTTTGCTGTGCTGCCCAGGCTGGAGTGCAATGATGTGACCACAGCTCACTGCTTCAGCCACGACCTCTTGGGCTCAAGCAGTCCTGTCACCTCAGCCTCTGGAGTAGCTGAGACCACAGGCGCATGCCACCACCCCTGGCTAATTTAAGTGTATATATATATATATTTTGTGTGTGTAGAGACAGAGTTTTCCATATTGCCCAGGCTGATCTCAAACTCCTGGACTCAAGTGATCCATCTCCCTCAGTCTCCCAAAGTGCTGGGATTACAGGCGAGAGCCACAGAGCCTGGCCACAAGCGTTCCTTTAGTGTCTATGTATTCAATATTCCAACAAGGACAAACAATGAGAAAATATTTAGACCTTAAATATTTTCTAAGTAAAGTTATTTATATCACGCTCTTTAGAGAAGCACCTCTTCTTACTTTATTATTTACACATATTCTTCTCTGAATTTAATTCATAAAAGTTATTGTCCAGTGTCCTCTAATTTGTGCCACTTTTTCATCAAATGAGGAAGATATGTGTGTGTCCTCGTACCCTGGGTGGCATGTTGCAAATTTTTCACTCCTGGTAGTGCATAGTCCCTCTCTGGAAATCAGGTCAATTGGTAGAGTCCTCTGTATTTCTGCCTCCTGCCCCAGTGTATTAAAAATGATAAAAAGATAGGCCTCTTCTTCTTCGTGTTGTAATACAACACAAGCATAGCAAAGCTTTGATTAAATGAGTACAGAATAGTTGGTAGCTGATGCTTGCTATTCCCCAGTGTGATGGTTAATAACGAGTGTCAACTTGATTGGGTTGAAAGATGCAAATAACTGTTCCTGGGTGTGTCTTTGAGGGTATTGCCAAAGGACATTAGCATTTGAGTCAGTGGACTAAGAGACACAGACCCACCGTCAATCTGAGTGGGCGCTGTCTAAGCAGCTGCCATTGTGGCTAAGATAAAAGCAGGCAGGAGAACGCAGAAGGACCAGACTGGCTAAGTCCTCAGGTCTCCATCTTTCTCCCGTGCTGGGTGCTTTCTGCCCTCGAACATCGGACTCTGAGTTCTTCAGCTTTCAGACTCTTGGATTACACCAGTGATTTGCCAGGGCCTCTCGCGTCTTCGGCCACACACTGAAGGGGACACTGCTGGCTTCCCTGCTTTTGCAGTTTGGGACTCAGACTGGCTTCCTGGGTCCTCAGCTTGCAGATGGCGTATTGGGGGCTTCACCTTAAGATCATGTGAGTCAATTCTCCTAATAAACTCCCTTTCATGCATACATCTATCCTATTAGTCCTGTCGCCCTAGAGAACCCTGACTAATACACCCAGCTAGGAGGTACAGTTAAGTTGTAAATACCACCCACAGGCTGGTTCTTGTGGCCACTGCCTCTTACAGTGTTTATTTCTCCATCGAGTTCGCAACGGCTGTGTGCTTGCTGTGCTCTCCCTCTTCTCTCTCAGTACCTGATGGCCAGAGCTGTTTCCAGATCTTTGCCTTTATAAATGCCTTCTTCCCTCCTACAGCTGATTCCTTCCAACAGGGCTCAGCAGGTGAAAGGCAGTTCACACAATTCTTCTCTAATGAATACTGCTGTGATGCTTTTTGAAATTACTAACATTCCTATCGTTTTCATTAAACAGTGAAGATAGAAGATTAAAGGCCACTATCCCTGCACAAGAGCTCCTCCTTGTGGCCTGCCCATGTTTTAAATGTGCAAACCTTGGTGATATATTGATATCCTATGATGAGTTTATCCCACATCAACAATTGAGTTTTCTTCTGTTCTTTCGTATTTTATCACGTGTATAATTATTTTTCTCCAGATGAATCTTGTACTGTTTGTTATATTTACTTGTTCTTATATATATTGCCATATTGCCTAGGCTGGGAAAAAAATTGACGTATGCACTTACTTAGTGCCTCATTTGAAAAAAATGATGATTTCAGTGATATGAAACTCTAAAGTACATTTTCTTCATGTCTGTTTTCTATATTTTAAAAATGAAGTACTTTCATATGTATTCATGTCACTACAGTCATAAGTTCCCGTCCAAAGTTCCTCTGAAGAACCACCTTATCTTACACATCTCAAAGGAATTTAGCTGATGAAATAATTTGAACTACATTAATCACTGTTTCTGACAGGTAAAATGCTGAAATAAGCTTCTTGTAATGAATGTGAATTTTTTTGGGGGCTTGCAGAATATTGCAGATTAATATCACAGAAAGCATGTCTAGTTCATGCAACAATTATTTTCATGCAAATTTTGTGGGGCTTTACAAATAATACGTATTTGTTACCACTCTTCTTGACAGCAAAGAAAATAAAAATAATAAATATTTGAGAAAAGATCAGGTTCACTTATACTACATATACCACATTATCTTTCATGTCAATAGTTGCCTTGCACTTTAAACCTGTGACAAAACATGACAAATTTTAGAAGGGAAAATATTGTAAGATAAATTAATACCTCTGAAGCCTGTATTCCTATAAATTTAGTTGATAAAGCTCAGCTTATTTAGAGTTTTGAAGAGATATTTTCTCTTCAATGAAGAAATCTCCATAATTGAATGATCTAAATTTCAATGATTAAAAGTACTATTAAAAGAAAATATTTATAGAAAAGCTTTCCTTTAACAATTTTTACGTCCAAAATATGATTTATTTTTTCATGAAATGGGAATATGAATGATCATACATTCTTTTACACACACTTCATAAATTAAAAAGTTCTCAATCTATTTTAAAAACCCATATGTAAACAACAGTGTCATAGGATGTGTTAAGAACTACAGCAGTCAGAAAAAGTTAACAACCCTTGAAATGGCACAGGAAAGGACAGGATGTCTTCCAGGAAGAGGTGCCAATTCTGTTTAAAATTAAGAGACAACGGAGTAATGCAAATACTAACTTTACCCTGCAAATTGCAACATTTATCATCTAGCATCAAATGTGTATGCTGGGACTGACACATGCACGCATAGATGGTTTGTGTTCCATAATAAAGTTAATTGGTGAAATAAAATAATGGGTTTAATTTCTAGCAAAGAAATGCTTGGTTAATCTAAATTAGTGATGTTTGCTTATGGAATTTCCTACCCCAATTATTTCAGATGCTGTCCTTGAGATTCTTTTTGTTAAACTGCATGATACACATTTTGCGTGAAGTATTTTTAAAACTTAGGGTATCTCCTTATTTTCTGATTAAAGTAAAATTTCTCAGTGTTTCTGTAAGGACTTTGGCAAATACTCTTTCTGCTTTATAAAGCAAAATATAAGAACCAGAAATCTTTGTAATCCTTCACTATGTTGATGTCTTTTTACAGCAGATTTCTCAGGAATTATTGTTTGTGGTTCCAAATTGAAATTTTCCCTGCATAATCTAACATTCATATCTTCAGATCTGATGTGATAAACTGACCAATCTCTTTGTAAGTGATATTTTGTAAAACTCATTCTGTGTTTCGGACAAGAGAACACAAAGTTGTCACCTTCAAAATAGCTAATGGTCATATCACATGTTAAATTGACTGGGGAAATTCTAAACATTGAAAGTGTTCAAGTCTGGATTTTTCCTCAGGAAATATAACCTTTGGTTATTTATATTTGAAAGAAGCTAGTTTTATGAATTAAGCTTTAATTCTGAGATAATTGTATGTTCATAGGCAGTTATAAGAAATAATACAGAGATATTTTATTGCCACTTGCCTAGCTTCCCGCAGTGGTAATGTAGGCCAAACTATAGGACAGTATCGTAACAAAGATGCTGACATTGATATAATCCACTGAACTTATTCAGGGTCAGTTTTACTTTTTACGTTAAAGTACATGATTCATTTAGTTTTTGTTTTTAAAATAAAATATCTGAGGGCCAAGTCTGCTGACTTAGTTCTTTAAATTTTACAACTAATACAAAGTTACTGAGACTTACAGAGCTTTGAGAAGTGCACTGTTATTTCTAGAGTTAAATTTAAATAAAACACTTAAAGTCTGAGACTATTTTCTAGTTGTAAAAAGGTTAAAACTGCATTGTAGATGTTCTTTTCCTTTCATTTCAAAACCTAAACAATGTTCTATTATTTAAAGGTAGTTCATTAATAAGCAAAGATTTGTTACAACTGTGATGAGAATAACATGTATGTATATTTTAGCATTTGAATACATTCTACATGAAAACATTTCTTTATATTTAAACTATTATTTCATACAAATAGAAGTCAAAAGAAATGTTATCAGATGCTATAAAATAACTCTTCCATAATGTAGGATGCACTAGGAAAATAGTGAATACAATATCATGTGCTGTTTTGGCATTAGATTTTCCATACATTAAGATAAATGCGTTCATTAACTTCTTCCACCCATCTTTTTTATTTTGGAGATTGACTTCATATTACTGTGATAAGAGGCAAATTGAAATCCTGGCTTCCTGATGATATATCTTCTTGTATGAACTCTTGTTGATGTAGATTAAGTGGGCTAGCAGATACAGTAGTACTCATAAAATAGTTTTTCAGAGCTTTTTATAGTTTAATAAACATTTGCCTATTTCCCAAAAATATCGTGCAAACATACTAAATTTAAGTCAATAATCCGTACTTTATATATCTATTACCATTGTCTAACAATGTAATTTATCTATTTGAAACTAAATTGACCAAAGACATTAACAAACATATAGGGAAATTTAAGTTTTATGTCTTTATGGAAATATGTTTTAAGTCCTGCCTTTTTGTAATTGAGAGTTATATTTTTACTCGAATATTTAAATGTTATAAGTAATTACAATCATAAGGCAACCCCTATCATGAATGAATCCTGATTTGGTGAGGTGAAATGTCTTAGTTTATGTTTGTATAAATTGTATACAGTATTGTGTAATTTGTATAAAATATTTTATCTGAATTTAGTTCTTTAGTTCAGATTGAAAAACCTCTCCTGCCTAGCCCTACCTCCAATAATTGGAAAATCTACTTACTGACATGTCAAGTCACTTCTCTTGAGGAATCAACTTCTAAAAGTAGTAGTCATAGAGTGAGTTTAGACAGAAATTCAGAAACGTCAACTAAAGTTAACTATACCCCTGTTGTTCACTGTTATCATGACTTTCATTTTTCTATCCGGCCAAAAATACTTCTAGTTTTATTCCCTCCAAGTTTAATGCCTTCTTGTTTACATGCCTATTGCATGTTGTCACTTATAAGTAGGAGCTGAAGAATAAGGACACATGGACATAAACAGAGATAACAGACACTGGGAATTCCAACAGGATTTGGATTATGTACTATATTATTCACATTAAGTCCTATGAGCCTATCAGTGGAGGTGCATAATAATTATTTCAAAAATAATTTTAAACATGGAAGTTTGAAACGCATTTTTGGCATAGTTTATCAGGGAAAGTTGGAGAGAAGAGCAGAGATTTTCTAGCTGTCCTCTTGGTATGCTTGCTTATGCATTAGCTTGCATAAACTGACACATCCCGTGTCAGCCCTGAAACCCTTAAGCTGGAGTTTGGGGAGGTGAGGAATCTCTGGACATATCCTTGAGTTCATTGATTATCAGTTTGAAAGGGCAGTGTACTAGTCTGTTCTCATGCTGCTAATAAAGACACACCCGAGACTGGGTCATTTATGAAGGAAAGAGGTTTAATGGACTCACAGTTCTACATTGCTGGAGAGGCCTCACAATCATGGCTGAAGGTGAATGAGGAGCAAAGTCACATCTTACATGGCAGCAGGGAAGAGGGCATGTGCTTTATAAAACCATCAGCTCTCATGAGACTTATTCAACATCACGAGAACAGCATGGAAAATAACCACCTCCATGATTCAGTATGTCGCACGGGGTCCCTCCCACAACCTGTGGGGATTCTGGGAGCTACAATTCAAGATGAGATTTGGGTGGGGACACAAAGCCAAACCATATCAGGCAGACCTTACTAATTGTCACCACCATCTTTTTATTGTATTTATCTTATGTCTAATTTTAGATACATAGATTATTTGTTACATGGCTATTCCATGCGTGATGGTAGGGAATGTGCTTCTAGTACACCTGTCACCCAAATGGTGAACATTATACACAATAGGCAGTTTATGAACCCTCATTCCCATCGCCCTCCCCGCTTTTGGAGTTTTCAGTGTCTGTTATCTCCATCTTTATGTCCATGTGTCCCCATTATTTAGCTCCTACTTGTGAGAATATGAAATGATTTGATTTCCTGCTTCTGGGTTTGTTCACTTAGAATAATAGCCTCTAGCTCCATCCACATTGTTGCAAAGGGCATGATTTTATTATTTTTATGACTGTATGGTATTCCATGGTGTATATATACATTTTTTAAATCTAATCAACTGTTGACTACCAGCTTTTATTTTATTTATTTATTTTTTTAATTTCATTTTTTGAGATGGAGTCTCACTCTGTTGCCAGGCTGGAGTGCAGTGGTGCCATCTCGGCTAGCTGCAACCTCCACCTCCTGGGTTCAAGCGATTTTCCTGCTTCAGCCTCCCAAGTAGCTGGGACTACAGGCACCACCACCACACCTGGCTGGACCACCAGCTTTTAAAAACAAACTTGATTGACTAATTTTACTAGTTTTTGTGACTCACGACTCATTCAACACTTTGGAGATTAAAAATACATCCTCTGGTTTTGCATCCATGGATTCAACCAAGTGCTAATTGAAAATATTTGAAAAAATGAAAAACAAAAAAAGATACAAATAACACAAATTAAAAACAATACAGTATAACAACTACATAGCATTCATATTGTATTAAGTATTATAACAACTCTGTAGATAATTTAAAGTATACGGGAGGATGTGCATAGATTATATACACATATTACACCATTTTATGTAAGGGACTTGAGTATCTGCAGATTCTGAGGAGGGTCCGTTCTGGAACAAGCGCCCCACAGGTACCAAGGGATGACTGTATTCAGACTGAAACAAAATATTCTTAAACAGAAGTCATTGGCCCATATAATATAGTTCTAATACTAACCCTGCTTTTAAAACTTTTAAATTACATGATATTTTCTTTAAAAAATGGTGACTTTTTAAAAGGCACGATCATGTTGGTTGTATTTAATTTTAACTACATGTTCTAAAAGGGTCTCCAAAATAAAATCGAAAAAAATAACCCATTCACTTTTAAAATACTGAGGTTTTGTTGCCTGTTTATAGTGGAGGTTACCAAAAAAAAGAAAAGAAAAAGGATCTTACATGTATCACTACACTGAAGCAATTGCCTTCAGAATACTTAGCATAGACTTAAATTTGAGTCTTGTAACATTCTGAGGAACATTTATGATGGGAGGGTTGCAGATGTTTATGGCAATTTAAGGAGGTACACATCTTAAACATACATCAGTAGATTATGAATTCAGAAGTGGTGATTGGTAGCACTTTATAATCTGCAAATTGATTTGCTAAAGTCTACCCTATAATAGAGGAAAGTGTAATGTCAGATGTAGCAAATTGCAATTTGGGGGCATATGTTAATAGTATGCAGTTTCAATCCTTCATTAAAACAAAACAAAACAGCTAAAAATTATGGTCTTTTTTAAAAAAAATAATTATGTTGTGTATGCATGTGTATGTATTTAAAATATGTTATTTACCTAAATATTCTGTCTACTTAATTTTGGAGTTCCCCAAATTTTCTACAGACTAGTTAGAAACAAAATGAGATCTTAAAATATTTTATCATCAGCATCTGGATTCCGTTCCTTTGTGTGTAATATTTTAAGTTACCATCATCTCTCACCTTCTAGGGCCTTTTATTTATACGTGCTTCAATCTGATACTAGGCGTATGCAGGCTTATTCAAATGTGTGCCACTCACAGCCTGCAGTGCCTATGACATTGAAGGAGTTTCTTAAAGTCATTTAGACTCTCCATCCTTGGGTTTATACGACACATTTGTTACTTCAGTAATTCAGTATGAATGATCCTCAGTACCTCAGGAGGAACAAAGCTCTTATGCTTAGAGATGTTAATATTTAGAAGCTTTGGAAGGTTCAAAATACTTTAAAGGAGACAAGCATTCTCTTAAAAAGCTAGAATATTTCCATATTTCCTTTATAAACATGTTCATGGTTGATAAATAAGTCAGTTTTGGGTCACAAAAAGGGGTTGTGCTGCACACTTCTGCATTTGGAATTATCCTCAGCATAGTAAGCTTTCAGGGTGACACGTAGATGGAACTTTTTTAGAGATATATCACTTTCTTGGGAAAGTATTGTGGAGTAGAACAGATTTATAGAGCTGGAACCGTATTATACAGAGCTGTAGATCACTGCTGCTGACCAATGAGACCAGCTTTTTTTTCCCTTTTTGCAAATATTCACCAAATGTCCTTTGTTTTATCTTTCCTTGTTGAAGTAACAATTCAATTAGTTTTTTGGTCTGAAAAATAAGATCATTCCCTGTTCTAAATCATTTTTCTTGATTTTTCTTCCTAATCTCATACCATAAACAAATGTTTTTGTTTAGCTGTGTTTGTCAGGAATGACAGATTTAACAGCAAAGCATAAATGTAGATAGGTAGTTAAAAATCCAGTACAGTAAATCACTGCTTTTACCATGTGTTTGTGAAGGGTTATGATTAAAAATGGAACCTGAGTGAGGTAGATAAAAGACATCCAATAATGTTATTTTAGGAGGATAGTGTTGTAACTTTCAGAATTGTAATCATTATAAAGAGCTTTTTTTTTCCCCTTTTTTAAACTATACATTCACTTCTGGGACACATGTGCAGAATGTGAAGGTTTGTTACGTAGGTCTACACGTGCCATGGTGGATAGCTGCACCCATCAACCCATCACCTCCATTAGGCATTTCTCCTAATGCTCTCCCTCCCATAACTCCCACCCCTGACAGGCCCCAGTGTGTGATGTCCCCTCCCTGTGTCCACGTGTTCTAATTGTTCAACTCCCACTTAGGAGTGAGAACACGCGGTGTTTGGTTTTCTGTAGAGAATATTTTTAAAAGGAAAACAGATACTATAGTTATTACTACTGAATGTATTTAGAAGTTCTAATAAGTTCATATTATGAATGTAATACTGCCTTTTGCCTGAAGCACCTAGTGGGTAATTATAAAACTCATTGCGACCTAATTGATTAAATAGGTAGAGTGACAATTTCCACTTGTTGATGAACGTTACACATGAACTATCACATGTCGAAACAGCAGAAACTCTTTTTTTTTTTTTTTTTTGCTATTTGGTTGCAAGATGGTTTCTTTGCCTTTTTCTTTTAATTATTATTATACTTTAGGTTTTAGGGTCCATGTGCACAACGTGCAGGTTTGTTACATATGTATCCATGTGCCGTGTTGGTTTGCTGCACCCATTAACTCGTCATTTAACATTAGGTATATCTCCTAATGCTGTCCCTCTCCCCACCCCACAACAGTCCCCGGAGTGTGATGTTCCCCTTCCTGTGTCCATGTGTTCTCATTGTTCAATTCCCACCTATGAGTGAGAACATGTGGTGTTTGGTTTTTGTCCTTGTGACAGTTTACTGAGAATGATGGTTTCCAGCTTCATCCATGTCCCTACAAAGGACATGAACTCATCCTTTTTTATGGCTGCATAGTATTCCATGGTGTATATGTGCCACATTTTCTTAATCCAGTCTATCACTGATGGACATTTGGGTTGGTTCCAAGTCTTTGCTATTGTGAATAGTGCCTCAGTAAACATATGTGTGCATGTGTCTTTATAGTAGCAATGATTTATAATCCTTTGGGTATATGCCCAGTAATGGGATGGCTGGGTCAAATGGTATTTCTAGTTCTAGATCCCTGAGAAATCGCCACACTGACTTTCACAATAGTTGAACTAGTTTACAGTCCCACCAACAGTGTAAAAGTGTTCCTATTTATCCATTTATCCACATCCTCTCCAGCACCTGTTGTTTCCTGACTTTTTAATGATGGCCATTCTAACTGGTGTGAGATGGTATCTCACTGTGGTTTTGATTTGCATTTCTCTGATGGCCAGTGATGATGAGCATTTTTTCATGTGTTTTTTGGCTGCATAAATGTCTTCTTTTGAGAAGTGTCTTTTCATGTCCTTCACCCACTTTCTGATGGGGTTGTTTGTTTTTTTCTTGTAAATTTGTTTGAGTTCATTGTAGATTCTGGATATTAGCCCTTTGTCAGATGAGTAGGTTGTGAAAATTTTCTCCCTTTCTGTAGGTTGCCTGTTCACTCTGATGGTGGTTTCTTTTGCTGTGCAGAAGCTCTTGAGTTTATTTAGATCCCATTTGTCAATTTTGGCTTTTGTTGCCATTGCTTTTGGTGTTTTAGACATGAAATCCTTGCCCATGCCTATGTCCTGAATGGTATTACCTAGGTTTTCTTCTAGGGTTTGTATGGTTTTAGGTCTAACATGTAAGTCTTTAATCCATCTTGAATTAGTTTTTGTATAAAGTGTAAGGAAGGGATCCAGTTTCAGCTTTCTCCATATGGCTAGCCAGTTTTCCCAGCACCATTTATTAAATAGGGAATCCTTTCCCCATTTCTTGTTTTTGTCAGGTTTGTCAAAGATCAGATGGTTGTAGATGTGTGGTGTTATTTCTGAGGGCTCTGTTCTGTTCCATTGGTCTATATCTCTGTTTTGGTACCAGAGAAATTCTTTTATATATTTTTAAGACATTATCACATCAAGGTATTTTGGTGTGATTTCCAACAGAATCGGCTAGAAAATGTTTTTTTTTTAAAAAAGACAATGTGATTTGAGTATTTGATTATCATCACTGACTATAACTATAAATCATTTCCATGCTCTTATAATCCAAAAACTACCTGTGGGAAAATTATTAGCAATCACATCTATGCTGAATGTTCATTCATACATAAATTAAAAAGCATTTTCACACAGAGACCTGAATTTTGTGTACATCAGAAATAGAATAAAACCTAATATGGGTATTGTATTAATAATCCCATGTGGTGAAGGAACGATTAACTATATCTGTAACCATAATCTTGAGAAATATCTTACCTTTTAGTAAATAATAAAACCCATCTGCTGTTGCATCTCTCTGAGGTTTATAAAATTATGCTAGGGTTAGTTATTTTAATCAGCACAGGACATTTTGGCCCCGGATCTGTTGTCTTCTGGGAAAACATTGGCTTCCACAGAAGGTGGTCGTTTTGAAGGCTGGCAGCGATTTCTGCTGGTGACTGTCACCGAGGATTTTCATCCCTAACAATGGGAAGTGTAAATATAATCTGACTGCTGTGGCTAATTTGGGTCCCTTTACAACTGTAAATAACTAGTCCAAGGTTTTTGCTTAAGGTGTCACACCAATGTTACAACTCTTTTGAATTTTTTCAAGTCAGGAATAGACATCTCCTTCTTACTGCTGTGTGAAAGATAATTAATAGATCTTGTCTGTGACTCTTAACTTGGAAAAATGATTTGTTATGGGCAGAGAAATAACAGAGAATAAGAAATCTCAAACTTCGCCATCTCATGATCATCCTGTTCCCACCTTGGAATTTGATTTAATGTTCTTTCACCTTGGACAGCGGTCAGTGTTTCAACATTAGAAATCCTAGAAGCATGTTCTTGCTATAGTTTCACCCCAAGGACAAGATTATTGCAAAACTCCACTCGATTTGAGGATTTTATTTTCCCTGGTATGATTTGCAGCCACCTGGAAAATGCCATGTTTATTTATGTTATTCTTCTTTATAAAGATTGCGAAAAATCAATGTCAAGGTGAATTCACATGTGCAAATTCTCAGCAACAAGTTAATTTAATGTCAAAGTTTAAAAAAAATGTCGTTATCATTCCTAAAACCAATTTTAGAAGCTGGAATTGTTTTACTGAATAAATTCAGGTAAAGTGCATGCTTCCTTTGAACACCTGCATCCTGCATCTCATGGTCAGCAACCAAGTTAATAATTAGGAAACACATCGCATTTCAGCTGAGTTGTTTGAGCTCTCTGTGTTTAAGTATAGTCTCATTATTCAGATTGTTTTTTTCTTTTTTTGGTAAGGTGTATTTTTTACTTTTAAAGGAACCTGTAGTCATTGTTTACTCTGTAACTAAAGGTGGACACAGATATAAAATATTGCTTGCCTGTATTTTCTATATTTGACCAGGAGTTATTAACAGAGTTGTTTGATAGTAGAGACATGTTCTGTTGAAATTTGTGAAAAAAACATATTTTATCTAGATGAACCTGTTTACCAAATACTTTTTGGATATACAGCTGGAAGCACCAGAAATTTCCCTCCTGGAGAAAGTAAAGTCACACTTTTTAATTGTATTAGTTCTATGCAGCTGCTGTAACAAATTACCTCTAATGGCTTGGTGGCTAAAACCCCAGAAATCCATTATCTTAAATTATGTATCTTAGAAATTCAACAAGGGTCTCAGTGGGCTGAAATCGAGGTATCAGCAGGACTGAATTCCTTTCTGGAGGTTCTACAGGGTCCATTTCCTTTCTTTTTCTATCCGGCAGGGGCCACCCGCATTCCTGTGGTCCCACAGCATCCTCAAAGCCAGCAACACTGCTCTCTCTGTTTCTTTCTTCCATAGTCACATCTCCCTCTGACTCTCGCTCTTCAGCTTCTCTTTCCCATTTTAAAGACCATTCTGATGTCACTGGGCTTGCTGGGATGACTCTAAATAATCTACCTATTTTGAGGCCAATTGGCTAGCAATCTTAACTTTCCCTGTGCCATGTAACCTAACATATTCACAGGTGTACAGAGATTAGAATGCGGACATTCTTGGGGGATATGGCCTAGTTCTGCCCACCACAAAGATGGAGCCAACTCTTAAAACAATCTTTGAAAGGCATAACTGATTTTTGGGTGCAACAGTAAAATTTAAATATTAATAAGATAATCAAAACAGCACGTCTAAAATAATTTGTTTTAAAAGTTAACTTACAAATTTCAATTGAAACATAATTTTTTTTATCAGAAATCCTAGCAGAGTTATATGCTGTCCGACTACTTCACTAATGTGATCCCCAAACAATTACAGGTGTACGAGTCACTGTAGTTTTACGACATTAGCAAAACGTTGTACCAGGTTTTGTCAGTCACAAAACGCGAAATTTCAAATCCAAGTTTCTCCCTCCTTAATTGATAAAAAGTGAAGTCAATACTCAGTCTTACCTGGCATTCTTCTTCTTACTTGGGTTATAGGCCTGTGTTCTAGATGCAAAGGAAATTGGGTTTTTGCTTTCATCTTAGAGAAGAATTTATAAGGTGAAATTTTCCCAGACACAGGCACAGTATTCAAAGAAATGCAGATCAAAAAGCATGAACAGTGTTAGCTATAGGGCTGTCAGAACGGAATCGTTGCTTGACCCTAGCAAATCATAGCTTTGTTCTGTTTTCCCCCAGATAATGGTGAGAAATCACAGAAAACATTTGGGGAGATTTCAAAATTGTTAAAATCATATATGTTGGAGTTAATATAGGAGAAAATTATGCCTACTGATACTAATATTTGTCTATGTCATTTTTAACAATCAGAGTTCATTTAAGTGATTTTCTATTCATAAGTAAGAAATCTATCACTGTAAGTTCTTGATTAAGCTTATTAGATTCATTCATTCTAAAAGCCTGGTTAAATTTTGTCACATATCAGCTCATTTAAACAACTGATACTCAAATACTTAACCTATGTTTATGCAAGGTAACACTAACTATAGTCTTTAAAGAGGGAATGAGTCACCATACTTGGCAGCTATGCAAAAGTTTTGCATTGTTAATCATGAGCGTAATGTAATGTGGCAGAGGGCATGGGGCCTTTTGAGTTACTGGGCGAAGTCTAAAAATAGCTGCCATTCACTGAGTCCAGACCGTAGACGTTGCTCTGAGAATTTTTTTATGCTGCCCTCCTCCCCCCTTTTTTTTTTTTGAGGCGGAGTCTCACTCTGTCACCCAGGTTGGAGTGCAGTGGCACAATCTTGGCTCACTGCAAACTCCACCTCCCGGGTTCACGCCATTCTCCTGCCTCAGCCTCCAAGTAGCTGGGACTACAGGCGCCACCACCACGCCCGGCTAATTTTTTTGTATTTTTAGTAGAGACGGGGTTTCACCGTGGTCTCGATCTCCTGACCTCGTGATCCGCCCGCCTCAGCCTCCCAAAGTGCTGGGATTACAAGCGTGAGCCACCGCGCCCGGCCTTTTTTTTTTTTTTTTTTGAGACAGAGTCTCACTTTGCTGCCCAGGCTGGAGTGCAGTGGTGCAACGGTGGCTGACTGCAGTCTTGACTCCCTTTGGGCTCAAGCAATCCTCCCACCTCAGACCCCCAGGTAGCTGAGACTGCAGGTGTTGCCACCACACATGACCAATTTTATTATTTTTTTTGTAGAGATGAGACCTCACTCTGTGATCCAGGCTTGTCTTGAACTCCTGGCCTCAAGCTATCCTCCCATTTCGACCTCCCAAAGTGCTGGCAATACAGGCATAAGCCACTGTACCCAGCCTGTGTTAACTTTTCTTTCTACCAAACTTTTGAGATAGGTGCTAAGCTTATTCATATACTGAGATGTAACTTGACAAAGGTCACTCAGCAGACTTATGGCAGAGTAAAATCTCTGTACATCTGTTTTGTCTCCTGTGTACATGTGCTTTGTTTAATACCCTACCTTTAAGTGGAATGGGTGTGTGTGAATATAACTAAGCAAATTATACCACAAGAGTGATCCTCTTGGGATTATTTCTTGTTACATAAGCCTCCCTTATAGCAGGCTGGAGAGTTTCCTCTAGCTTTAGAGAAGTAAGCTGCTATGTGTTGAGAGGGCCATATGGCTTGGATCTGAAGGTGGCCTCCAAGAGCTGAAAGCAACTCTCGTTGACAACCAGCAGAGAAACAGGGACGTCAGTCCTCTAACTGCAAGAAGCTGAGTTCTGCCATCAATCAGAATGAGACTGGAAAAAGACCTCCGAGTTTCATGTGAGAATTGCAGACTGGTTGACACCTTGATTTCAGACTTGTGATACCCAGAGCAGAGGATGCAGTTGAGTCACACACTCAGATTCCTGACCCATGGAAAATGTGAAATAATACACTTGTGTTGTGATACACTTCTAATTTTGTTGTAATCTGTTATGCAGCAAGAGGAAACTGACATATTATGAAGGTTACACAGCTGATGAGGAGTTAAGTATTTTGCTGAGGAAGCTCAGCTGCAAATCCTCTGGCCTCTCCCATTATAGATGGTTGCCTTCAAATTCGAGGACTCAGCCGTGAACCAGTCCAGGGAACTAGCACAACCCTTGTCCTCTGGGCCAAGCTCCTAGGTAGTTCCACTCTCATTAGAGAATTACGGTTTGGTCCTCTGATGACCAAATTTAAAGACAAATTATTGGTGATTTGAAATTTATCTGAATGCTAATATATGATTAGCTCTAACAATCCTTAGAAAGAAAGATTTTCTAATAATTACTTTTATTCCTTTAGCAAATATAAGTACATCTGAATCAGGTCTTTTAAACTGATTTTCTTTTAATGAAAATAAAAGTTGGGGGCCTGAAAGAATACATACAATGTAAAAGCACAATAGAGCTAAGATATTTGAGGAAGTGTCTATTCAGGGCAGCTTGAATCTATGCTCCTGGAAATAACATTTTAAAAATAAAAAAGAGAAAGATCTAAATATTTTAAAGGGTGTATGTACCTAATAATACCTATCTTTTCCAATTTTATTTCAAATGTGCCATGCTGCCATAAAATAAAGGTAAGTTTTTTTTCTTTGTTTGTGTTTGACTTGTATATCTTTATCACAGGAGTATAACAAAGATTATATGTATAGTCATTAATCAATTTGCATTCCAGATTGTTATTATATATATATTTGCATTCCAGATTGTCCATATATAGGGAAATAGATAAGTTGAAACAACTTTCAGAAAGAAATGAAGCAAAAGTGGTTAATAAATATAATAGCATAAAAATTATTGTAAGAAACTGAAAGATTTGTAGCCCGTAAAGATTTCATTAATGTGGTGAGAGACACAGGCTCCGTATCTCTCTGTTGTCAGAGTTAACTTGATTTCCTCACAAAAAAGTGCTTTCAACAATCATTGTGGTTGCTTATCCTAGAATTATAGAATATGTTTTTCTTTGCTCAATTGTAAAGTAGTAATTAGTGCTTATTCTCAGGATATTTTAAATAATGTGCGAGAACAATTTACAATCTCAAGGAAGATGACTGCAAAGCGGCTTTTAAAACACTGTGTATATGATTCAAAAATCATTGGTAAAGACATAACAATCGTGTTGTGTTGAATACTTACTTCCAAATCGATGCCAAAGATTGTTGGCCACTAGTTAACCATATTTTGAACTATAAGAAACAAAATCTTTGGCAAATTCTGTCTGTAAAAGCATCAGAAACCTAAAAAGCCTCTACTTAGAAAATAAAATTTCCCTTATAATAACCTTTCCTCCAAAGGGTTATATTTTTGTAATGTTATGGAAGAAATAAAAATTATTTGACAAAGTAAAATTTTAAATGCCTAAAAATACAGCCTGATATGAGTTTTCACATTCATACCAATTTTTAAACTAAATATAAGCATATGTGTATATATATATATATACTCACATATATGCTGCCATTTGTAGTTTTACTTAGACATGTTGATTCAGTGCAGTGGTTATTCCAAATTTTGTCTGAAATATTTTAGATTAACTATTTAAAGAATAGTCCCTGTATTGAAAAATTGTCCATCCCATGGCAGTGCAGATGATAAGCTTTCTGTACTTCTGTATTATTCCCTGCTCTCAACAGCTGCTCTTAATTGAACCCTAGGTACGATTTAGGATTGTTTTCTTTTGCTTTGTTGTTCTAAGAATTCTCACTTTAAATCCGTCTAAGGTTACAACAGCCTCTTATCATGTAGCTTTCGTACAAATGTGACATGGTCTCATTATATTTCTGCCAATGGATTTTATCGCTTTAATAATCCTTTGCAATATTTATAGAATGTCATGATGAATCATATTATATTTGTCATATCACACAATAAATAGCATGACATGCTAATAAATCATTCCAGTTTGGAGAGTGTTGAAATTATTCTTTGTAAGCTTACATCAAAATGATTAGTCAGCATCCAGTCTCTGCATTAAATCTGTAGTCTTACACCAATTTATAACTTAGAATGGATAATGCAAATGAATACTCAAAATTATTTAATTATTTGCTAATATTTTATATAAGTTAACTTCTTTAGTTGTACAAAATACTAAATTACGGAACCAAATATTTTTTATAATGAACCATTTTCTTAAGAATAATACAATAGACATAAGTCTAATAAGACTTTGCAAAAATTGAGATGTTTGTTGAACATTTTTCAAATTAGCAAGAATAAATTTAAGAGAAA
The DNA here is from genome assembly GCF_028878055.3 of Symphalangus syndactylus. NCBI lineage: Eukaryota > Metazoa > Chordata > Mammalia > Primates > Hylobatidae > Symphalangus > Symphalangus syndactylus. The sequence goes on from NC_072429.2 coordinate 144,181,076, forward strand.
ACTTTATTTTAAGGATATTAGAATCCACAGAGAAGAAAGGAATAGAGAAATATGATTTAGTCTGCCAATTTTATATGTGAAAAAACAGGCTCACCTATGTTAAGGAATGCAATCAGTTAGACTGACAAAGAAATGAAATTAGAAATTAGGTTTTCAGACATTTATCTTAGTGGTACTTTATAATAAGTTCTTTTCTGTTCTCTTTAAAATTTCATGTTGAGTTTTAAGAATTTAAGAAATAATATATAAATATTAAAAGATAATTAAGCTGATAGATATAATCAATCAAGTTAGCTTAGATTGCATCAGAATCTTTTGGAATCCGGGTGTTATCTTCTTGGCTGCGTGTTTGAAGCCAGCAATTTCTTTTCAATTGTCTTTTGCCTTAATGTGAATTCTTTATTAGCTCTTTCGAAACAAAGACACTTTCCATGGACAAATACGAGTCTCCAGCTCGATGACTGTAGGGTTCCTGAGGTTGTGTGGCTGACACAGGAAGCCCGAGGCAATAGCTGAGCAAAGTGGTTCAGGTTGTGAATTCTGGAGTCGGCTTTTTTGGTTTGAATCCCAGATTAGACACAAATCAGAAATGTGATCACAGGCCAGTTATCTGATTTTTCTAAGCCCCAGTTCCCTTCTGTTAAAAATGGGGATAATAAAGAATACAACACAGCTCACATCTGTTGTATGATTAATTATTGTATATCAAGATCAAAGGAGGACAATATCTGCATAGTAATCAGCAAATAACAGCTATTGTGTATACTAGTAACAGGGACTAAGAGGAATCTTTCTGAACAAATGTTTGGAAAACATGGTAGAGATTGGCAGCCAAATTTAGTCAAATAGTTTACAGAATTCCTGCGATTCACTGCTTTTCTTTACAATAGATACCAGAGCCTTGGAAATGTTTTTTAAAAAAAAAACTATTGTTTACCTAAAGATCCATAAATATATCAGGCTCCGCACAATTAAGTAGAAAAAGAATCTTTTTTATATTATTATTATCCTGTAGCATTTATCTGTACTTGGTGTCATATCAAAAACCTTTGCGAGAGGGCCTGGTTTCTTCCAATTACAAAGTAGGAAATGTATTTATTTTGTAAACTTTCACCAGTGCTCTAGTTACCAGTATTTATTTTTGCCTTCTAGTCTTATGAGAAATCTCACTGAAAACTACAATACCCTCTAGTGTACATGATTGCATATAGTTTAAACATTGTTGTTTTAGGATTTTTATGCAAAGTAGTAAAAATTTGAGGTTAAGCCCTAAAATATCATTTTATTCATTTATCTGGCAAACTTACTGAACATGTAATATGTGATGGATAGTAATTTAGCTGCTGGATATATAGCAGTGAACGACGGGTAAAAATTTGTGTTCTCTTAAAATCTAAAGGGGTAAGACAATTATCAAAGAAAATATTTAAAACTCTTAATATGTCGTGTATTGGTGAGTGCTAAGGAGAAGAAGTACACGTGGAGGGTGGAGGGTTACAAGGTCAGGAAAGACTTCATTAAGCAGGTGAAATGTGAGCAAAGGCACAAATGAAAAGAGAAGGCAAGCCCTGCAGAATAGCCTAGTTGTTAAGAGCACAGACTTTGCAGGTACAGAGGCGTGCAGGTGTCTGGTGTGTTTGAGGGAGGGTAAGGAGTTCTGTCTGACTGGGCTGTAGTCAGCTAAAGGACAGTGAGAGCAGAAGGAGACAGCGGGGTAATGGAGCCAAATTACATAGTTCCTTGTAGGCCTCCGTAACACCTCAGGCTTTTACTTTGAATGAGATGGAAAGCCACTGAGGAGTTTGTAACCAGCCATACCTTATGGTCTGGTTTAATACGAGAAACTGTCACTGTGGGTGCCATGGAGAAGGTGCCCTAAGAGGCCACAGTGTGTTCATAGGAAATGCTAAGCCTTCTACCTGTGTGCCAGACACTGTCACCTCTCACCTAATGCAGGAACATCATTCCCCCAACTTTTCCCTTTCTTCTGCATCATCAATTCTCCTCTTGCTAATTAATAATATTCTTCATATGCAAACATGCTACAATTATTCTTATTTTAAAATACCTTTCCACATTCTACAAATCTCTCAAGATACTGCCTCCGTTCTCTGATCCTCAGAGCAAAACTCCATGCACCCATTATACCCAAATCCTTTCATCTTGGTTTTTAAAGATTCCACCCCAATCTGCCTTCTCCTTTTCTACTGTCCAAAATTTGTTGTTGCCAAGGACAACATTGATCTCCATATTCTTCAACTTTTAGTCCTTTTCACAGAATTTGACACAGGTAATCACTGACTTCTCCTTGAAACATGTTTGTCACCTGGGTTCCAGGTCACAGTATTGTCAGTTCTATTCACCTTGTTACAGCTGCTGCTTCCTGCGTTCCTTCGTTCACCACCATCTTCCTGATTTCTCAGTTACAGCACAGAAGGGATGATTCTGGCATTTATTTACTTTATTTAAATGCATTTTCTTTTTTATCTCAGATGGTGTCATGCTTTAACTCCTATGCGTATACTGCCGATTTTCAAGTGTTTAATCCCCAGCCTTCATTGTGCTGTAGAACTCTGGAATTGTACATTGAGCCACCTAGTTGATATTACTTCTTGAAATCTAATAAGTAACTCAAGGTTATTATTTGCAAAATTGACCCTCTGATTTTCTCCCTAAACCTGGTTCTGCCGCAACTTGGCCAGCTCAATAAATGACAGTTTTATTCTTCGATAATTTAAACCAAACTCTATGAAGTTATCCTTACCTGCTATTTCTAGTTTTCCCAGATTCAATCCATCAGGAAATCCTGCAAGTCTACTTTTAAACTGAATGCCTGTTGAGGTAATTTGCACTGACACTACTTGGTATAAACCACCATCAGCTCTCAATGGAATATTGCCTTAGTTTCCTGTTTGCGTCTAGAGCTGATGAAGCCGGACAGCAGGCTGATGGCTAGTTTTTTTTTTTTTCCTGAAAGAAATAAATTATTGTAATTTGGTGGGTCTTAAATAACTGACTTAGAAATTATGTAATCTCATTAAAATTCCTACACTATTTTTTAATGAAAATTAGAAACATCCTAAACTTTGTTTAGTAAAGTCTTGACAAGTTCTTTCTGTGTGAGTTTTAATGGCGAAATCTTGTTCAAGAACAAAGAACACGTTCAGACGTGTTAGGTAAGGGAAGGTCTAAGCTAAACTCAGAGAGAAGAGGCCTATTGCTTTATTTGAATTTGTGATTCTTTGAGATTCTTAATGTCACAAAAACAAGTATAAAAAGAAACCATACAAATACCTCATTAGCCATCTAGTTTTTAATATGCTGTCTAACCAAGGGTTGCATTTCTTGAGTCAAAGGTAGCATTTTATGATTCATAGTTTCTACCATTGCTAAAATTTTAAATTTGGTCTTAACATTTGATTGGTTCTCTTTCATAATTGCAATTTCAGGGCCTATAGTTTGTCTGGGTTGATAATTATTCAGATGAATGATTTATCCATTTAGATAAACATCAACTGGTTCTAATAATTTGCAGTTACAGTTTATGTCAGGTTGCTTAATCATAAATGCTTTCTTGAGACCCCCTCTTTGTCAAAACTGTTCTTTAGATTCCCACAAAACACTTTTGGAGTTAGAATTTTCCCTATCATTTCTAAAGATAAATGGAAGAACTCAGAAATTAATTTGACCTCTTTGCTGCCTTGCCATCCTGCTTAATTACTACAGAGTTAACTATAAAAGCTATTATCTCATCAGTAACTATCTAATTTATAATATCCTATATTGAGTATAAAATGTATGAACTGGTTGGGTTATCTGGCTTTATGTTACATAATTGCCCATTCAAATTTTTATTTCAACCTGGTTTATGTGCTTTGCGACATTTCGGATATATTCGTATTTTTAGGTATTTCTCGTTTCAGTAGAGACTGATGTTCTTAAATACAAGCTTTTACTTGGATTTTTATCAGCATTGTGAGCAATTTGCTCATTTTCTAATCGGACGTTTTCAGGTCATAGAAAAATTAAGGAATGATATTGTCATTTAAATTCACTAAGAGAGTTGGAAACACCAGTAGTGATTTACAAGTTAAGGAAAGTAAACAGATGCTTTAAAAATATATATTTTTTAATGATTATATTATTATTAATTGAAAGCTGATTTTTAAGAATGGAAACAAATGTAGATTTGTGGGTTCTTAATGTCAAGCTAACACCTGTTTCTGGTAGTTTAATTTACTTTGGTTCACTGTCTTCTTCATGTAAGAGTAAAAACTGTTTTGTGGAACACACTTCAGTACCAAGAAAAGCTTGTTAATAGCTGTTCTACAGTATATATTCTCAAATTCGTGTCATGCCACATCTTTTCATATGTTGTAAGTCAGTGGTTTAGGACATTAAAAAATGATGTTTCTCAAAACACTTGTTATTTTCTCACACATACTGTGTTCTAGCATTCTAGAAGTGTTTTGGTAGATTTAAAGATTGGTTTGCTCTGTCACACTATAATCTAACAAAGTTTTCTTTGGCTTTTAAATCTAATCTCTGAGGCTGGATAGTAGACTTTCTTTCCCCCACAAAAAAACTCTTCGTTGGATTTTTTTTCCTTGAGGCATATCAAATTCTTATTTCCTTTAGGTTATAAATAAATAGAGACTCAAAACATTGTGTCAAAACTTTTTCATATTTTACCCCCTATTTTGTGGAGAAATGTTTCGAAAAGTAGCCAATGCTATATTTCTTAGTTGTATTTTATTTTTATTTTTACTTCATATTATGTTGAATATAAAATAAAACTTGAGAGATGCATTTACCAGTTTATTCACTAAGGCCTTTTCTTTATATATACTCCTAGATAAATTTTAGCAGGAAAGTCAGAAACTTGTACTAAATTAAAGCTTAGTTTTTTTTTTGTTTTTTTTTTAAGACCTACAAACTCCTCTTGTATCAGCACACTTCATATTATGGCTTAAGCTGTTATCAGAAATACTATTTCTTAATATCATATATTATTTTTAAAGCGCAAAAATTTAATACAGCTCTATTTATTAAGACCCTCACAGATCAAGAGCTGAGGGTGTTTATAAATGAAACATAAAAGATGACAGACATAGGGCCAGTGGTCTCGAGCAATGTCCATGAAACCCCAGTGCAGGAATGCAGGCAGGCCTCAGAGGTAGTAAAGTTATACTAAGAAGTAGAAAGTTGACAATTGTTTCTCTACCTATTCAGACCTCTGTTTCCTCATTTGTCAAATGAAATCAATAATAGAAAGTACCTCCCAGGACAAACGATGGGATAGATATAAAGCATTCTTACACTTTAGCACATAATAATTTTTCAGTGTTCCACAAGAAAACTTTATTTTGATTTATTTTATTTTGTCCCTATTCTTTCCCCAGTCACTTGAAATGTTGGAATGAAGGTGAGGGGACTGATCTGCTTACTGCTCTTGTGTTGTGGCTGAAATTTGTAGGGGAGGATGCTCTCCATAATTAAGTCTAGTATCATTGTTTCATACGTGTGCCTTTCATATTTTTAAAACATTTATTTAAAAACTTAAGCCTAACTGATTTGTGAACTTCTCAGAATGAGTATTCTTCTGAAAATGTTAAATTAATAAGAAAATTAAGCACAATATAAGGAAGACATTTATATAAAAACTGAACAATAAGTTAAATTGGAGTGTAGTCAAAGGCACTTGGGATGCTAGAGCTGTTATAAGTGAGCTTTCAATTTATGTCAAGAGTCCTGGTAGATGGAAGATTAAGAGTCTTTGTATCTTACCATCTTATAAAGTAAGTTATACGGGTTCAACTAGAGAGATGAGCAGTGTCCTGACAAACGTGAATACGGGTTCCCTTTTAAAAACGTTTCTAATAAAGGCATTGCGTTGAGCTTGCCTCCAATGTGGCATCTCGGTGGAGACCTGAAGCTGAGGCTCCAGGTCCGTGGAGGTCATTTCTCACTCTTCAGTTCCATCAGATGATGTGCCAGGGGTTAGGAGAAGCTACACCCCGTCTCACATTTCAACTCTGCTGCAATGAGAAGGAAATAAGCCAAGGAAAATGCCTTACTGCGTTAAGGCAGGGGCAAGAGAGAAGAAGAGCACCATGGTTTGCTCATGATTAAAAAATATTCAGCCAGATGGCCCACAAGTAAATGTGGCCCAATTAATTGGTAATGTGTAATCAGATTAGAATCTCTTGCCTTCTTAGAGGAGTAAGAAATGGGCAAAGATATGGACAGAGGTGCCAAACATATCTTCTTTCTTAATTTCTCATCAGGAAAAATGTTGATTATGAGTAAAAAGGAAGGAATTAAATGAAGTTAAACTAGTATTAAGTGAGATGGATCAATATGTTAGGTTAAATACGTGTCATTAATCTGGAGGAATTAGTATAAAGTAAAATATAAGACTGTTCATTGTAAAATAGTCAATAAAATGAATATAAAGGCACATAGCCCACATATGCTAGTTTTTTAATGAAAAAGGAAAGTTCTGTTTCAGATATGGCCCTTCAAAATATATGTAAAGAAGACACAAAATAAATTGATCAAAAAATGGTAAAGTAACATGTCAGATTACTTTTAAAAATTGTTCCTTTAAGCAAAAGTTAATGAAATGGTGGTAGTTGCATATAAAGAAAGAAATATGTGACAATAGGGTCTTTCATATTCACTAGAAACATACTTGGGGAAGAGACTTAACCCATAAGGCATGAATACGAACAGAAATGGAAGACATTCAGACACAAGTGATCATTTGTGAGACATGAGCTTGGTCGTATTTATCCTGCTGAGTTCTTTGTTGAAACGACATTGCTTCCCCACATGATATTTCCCACAGCCCGTCTGAATTGTGCTGTGTGGAGCCGTGTCACCCAGGCTTTCTGTGCCAGGGCCACCTTGTGATGGCTCATCCAGTATCTACTATCCACTAGCCAGTAACTTCCAAGGCTGAGAGTGGCCAGGGGAGGAAGAAAGATTATGTCCTTACTACCAGGAAGGCAAGGTACACTGGTGATATCTACAGCCTGAATGTTTCTACAGGAAGAGTGTTTCAGAAAGGCTCAATCAAAAATATAGCTCAACTCTTTTAGTTGAATGCAAAGAACAGAACGAAGTTTCACAGAATGCTTCTGTGTAGTTTATATTTGAATATATTCCTTTTTCACTATTACCCTCCTAGCGCACCGAATGTCCACTTGCATTTTCTACAGAAAGAGTGTTCAGAACTGCGCAATCAAAAGAATGGTTTAACTCTGTTAGCTGAATGCACATATCAGAAATAAGTTTCACACAATGCTTCTGTGTAGTTTTTATTTGAAGATATTATTTTTCCCAATATAGGCCTCTTAGCGCTCAGAATGTCCAATTGCAGTTTCTACAGAAAGAGTGTTTCAGAACGGCTCAATCAAAAGTAAGGTTCAAATCTGTTAGTTGAATGCACAGAACAGAAAGAAGTTTCATACAATGCTTCTGTGTAGTTTATATTTGAACATATTCCTTTTTCCACTATTAACCACTTAGCGCTACGAATGTCCAGTTGCATTTTCTACAGACAGAGTGTTTCAAAACTGCTCAATCAAAAGTATGGTTTAACTCTGTTAGCTGAATGCTCAGATCAGAAAGAAGTTTCACAGAATGCATCTGTGTAGTTTATATTTGAATATATTCCTTTTTCCACTACTACCCTCTTAGCGCTCCAAATGTCCAGTTGCATTTTCTACAGAAAGAGTGTTCAGAACTGCTCAATCAAAAGTATAGTTTAACTCTGTTAGCTGAATGCACAGATCAGAAAGAAGTTTCACAGAATGATTCTGTGTAGTTGATATTTGAAGATATTCCTTTTTCCACTATTACCCTCTTAGCGCTCCGAATCTCCACTTGCATTTTCTACAGAAAGAGTGTTTCAGAACGGCTTAATCAAAACTAAGATTCAACTCTTTTAGTTGAATGCACAGAACAGAAAGAAGTTTCACAGAATGCTTCTGTGTAGTATTTAGTTGAAGATATTCCTTTTTCGACTATTACCGTCTTAGCGCTCCGAATGTCCACTGGCAGTTTCTACACAAAGAGTGTTTCAGAACTGCTCCTTCAAAAGTAAGGCTCAGCTCTGTTAGTTGAATGCAGAGAACAGAAAGGAGTTTCAGAGAATGCTTCTGTGTAGTTTTTATTTAGAGATATTCCATTTTCCACTATTACTATCTTAGCGCTCCGAATGTCCACTTGCATTTTCTACAGAAAGAGTGTTCAGAACTGCTCAATCAAAAGAATGGTTTAACTCTGTTAGCTGTATGAACAGATCAGAAAGAAGTTTCACAGAATGCTTCTGTGTAGTTTTTATTTGAAGATATTCTTTTTCCCAATATAGGCCTCTTAGCGCTCTGAATGTCCAATTGCAGTATCCACAGAAAGAGTGTTACAGAACTGTTCAATGAAAAATAAGGTTCAATAGTGTTAGTTGAATGCACAGAACAGAAAGAAGTTTCATACAATGCTTCTGTGTAGTTTATATTTGAAGATATTCCTTTTTCCACTATTACCCACTTAGCGCTCCAAATGTCCAGTTGAATTTTCTACCGAAAGAGTGTATCAGAACTGCTCAATCAAAAGTAAGGTTCAACTCTTTAGTTGAATGCACAGAACAGAAAGAAGTTTCACAGAATGCTTCTGTGTAGTTTATATTTGAATATATTCCTTTTTCCACTATTACCCTCTTAGCTCTCCGAATGTCCACTTGCATTTTCTACAGAAAGAGTGTTCAGAACTGCTCAATCAAACTGTGGTTTAACTCTATTAGCTGAATGCCCATATCAGAAATAAGTTTAACAGAATGCTTCTGTGTAGTTTTTATTTGAATATATTCTTTTTCCCAATATAGGCCTCTTAGCGCTCAGAATGTCCAATTGCAGTTTCTACAGAAAGAGTGTTTCAGAACGGCTGCATCAAAAGTAAGGTTCAACTCAGTTAGTTGAATGCAAAGAACAGAAAGAAGTTTCACAGAATGCTTCTGTGTAGTTTATATTTGAATATATCCCTTTTTCCACTACTACCCTCTTAGCGCCCCAAATGTCCAGTTGCATTTTCTACAGAAAGAGTGTTCAGAACTGCTCAATCAAAAGTATGGTTTAATTCTGTTAGCTGAATGCACAGATCAGGAAGAAGTTTCACAGAATGATTCTGTGTAGTTTATATTTGAAGATATTCCTTTTCCCACTATTATCCACTTACCGCTCCAAATGTCCAGTTGCATTTTCTACAGAAAGAGTGTTTCAGAACTGCGCAATCAAAAGTATGGTTTAACTTTGTTAGCTGAATGCACAGATCAGAAAGAAGTTTCACAGAATGCTTCTGTGTAGTGGTTATATGAAGATATTCTTTTTACCAATATAGGCCTCTTAGCGCTCAGAATGTCCAATTGCAGTTTCTATAGAAAGAGTGTTTCAGAACGGCTCAATCAAAATAAGGTTCACCTCTTTTAGTTGAATGCACAGAACAGAAAGAAGTTTCACAGAATGCTTCTGTGTAGTATTTAGTTGAAGATATTCCTTTTTTGACTATTACCCACTTAGCGCTCCGAATGTCCACTGGCAGTTTCTACACAAAGAGTGTTTCAGAACTGCTCCTTCAAAAGTAAGGCTAAACTCTGTTAGTTGAATGCAGAGAACAGAAAGGAGTTTCAGAGAATGCTTCTGTGTAGTTTTTATTTGGAGATATTACTTTTTCCTCTATTACAATCTTAGCGCTCCGAATGTCCACTTGCATTTTCTACAGAACGAGTGTTTCATAACTGCTCAATCAAAAGTATGGTTTAGCTCTGTTAACTGAATGCACTGATCAGAAATAAGTTTCACAGAATGCTTCTGTGTAGTTTTTATTTGAAGATATTCTTTTTAACAATGTAGGCCTCTTAGCGCTTAGAAAGTCCAATTGCAGTTTCTACAGAAAGAGAGTTTCAGAACGGCTCAATAAAAAGTAAGGTTCAACTCTGTTAGTTGAATGCACAGAACAGAAAGAAGTTTCACAGAATGCTTCTGTGTAGTTTATATTTGAATATATTCCTTTTTCAACTATTACCCTCTTAGCGCTCCGAATGTCCACTTGCATTTTCTACAGAAAGAGTGTTCAGAACGGCTCAATCAAAAGTATGGTTTCACTCTGTTAGTTCAATGCACAGATCCGAAAGAAGTTTCACAGAATGTTTCTGTGTAGTTTTTATTTGTAGATATTCTTTTTCCCAATATAGGCCTTTTAGCGGTCAGAATGTCCAATTGCAGTTTCTACAGAAAGAGTGTTTCACAATGGCTCCATCAAAAGTAAGGTTCAACTCAGTTAGTTGAATGCACAGAACAGAAAGAAGTTTCACAGAATGCATCTGTGTAGTTTATAATTGAATATATTCCTTTTTCCACTATTACCGTATTAGCGCTCCGAATGTCCACTTGCATTTTCTACAGAAAGAGTGTTCAGAACTGTGCAATCAAAAGTATGGTTTAGCTCTGTTAGCTGAATGCACATATCAGAAATAAGTTTCAAACAATGCTGCTGTGTAGTTTTTATTTGAAGATATTATTTTTCCCAATATAGGCCTCTTAGCGCTCAGAATGTCCAATTGCAGTTTCTACAGAAAGAGTGTTTCAGAACGGCTCAAACAAAGGTAAGGTTCAAATCTGTTAGTTGAATGCACAGAACAGAAAGAAGTTTCATACAATGCTTCTGTGTAGTTTATATTTGAACATATTCCTTTTTCCATTACTACCCACTTAGCGCTCCGAATGTCCAGTTGCATTTTCTACAGACAGAGTGTTTCAAATCTCCTCAATCAAAAGTATGGTTTAACTCTTTTAGCTGAATGCTCAGATCAGAAAGAAGTTTCACAGAATGCTTCTGTGTAGCTTATATTTGAATATATTCCTTTTTCCACTACTACCCTCTTAGCGCTCCAAATGTCCAGTTGCATTTTCTACAGAAAGAGTGTTCAGAACTGCTCAATCAAAAGTATGGTTTAACTCTGTTAGCTGAATGCACAGATGAGAAAGAAGTTTCACAGAATGATTCTGTGTAGTTTATGTTTGAAGATATTATTTTTTCCACTATTACCCTCTTAGCGCTCCGAATCTCCACTTTCATTTTCTACAGAAAGAGTGTTTCAGAACGGCTCAATCAAAACTAAGGTTCAACTCTTTTAGTTGAATGCACAGAACAGAAAGAAGTTTCACAGAATGCTTCTGTGTAGTATTTAGTTGAAGATATTCCTTTTTCGACTATTACCCTCTTAGCGCTCTGAATTTCCACTGGCAGTTTCTACACAAAGAGTGTTTCAGAACTGCTCCTTCAAAAGTAAGGCTCAGTTCTGTTAGTTGAATGCAGAGAACAGAAAGGAGTTTCAGAGAATGCTTCTGTGTAGTTTTTATTTGGAGATATTCCTTTTTCCACTATTACTATCTTAGCGCTCCGAATGTCCACTTGCATTTTCTACAGAAAGAGTGTTTCAGAACGGCGCAATCAAAACTAAGGTTCAACACTCTTAGTTGAATGCACAGAACAGAAAGAAGTTTCACAGAATGCTTCTGTGTAGTTATTATTTGTAGATAATCTTTTTCCCAATATAGGCCTCTTATAGCTGAGAATGTCCAATTGCATTTTCTACAGAAAGAGTGTTCAGAACGGCTCAATCAAAAGTATGGTTTTACTCTATTCGTTGAATGCCCATATCAGAAATAAGTTTCACAGAATGGTTCTGTGTAGTTTTTATTTGAAGATATTCTTTTTCCCAATATAGGCCTCTTAGCGCTCAGAATGTCCAATTGCAGTTTCTACAGAAAGAGTGTTTCAGAACGGCTCCATCAAAAGTAAGGTTCAACTCAGTTAGTTGAATGCACAGAACAGAAAGAAGTTTCACAGAATGCTTCTGTGTAGTTTATATTTGAATATATTCGTTTTCCAGTATTACCGTCTTAGCGCTCCGAATATCCACTTGCATTTTCTACAGAAAGAGTGTTTCAGAACGGCTCAATCAAAACTAAGGTTCAACACTTTTAGTTGAAGGCACAGAACAGAAATAAGTTTCACAGAATGCTTCTGTGTAGTTTTTATTTGTAGATATTCTTTTTCCCAATATAGGCCTCTTAGCACTCAGAATGTCCAATTGCATTTTCTACAGAAAGAGTGTTCCAGAAGGGCTCAATCAAAAGCAAGGTTCAACTCAGTTAGTTGAATGCAGAGAACAGAAAGAAGTTTCACAGAATGCTTCTGTGTAGTTTATAAGTGAGTATATTGCTTTTTCCACTATTACCCTCTTAGCGCTCCGAATGTCCACTTGCATTTTCTACAGAAAGAGTGTTCAGAACTGCGCAATCAAAAGTATGGTTTAACTCTGTTAGCTGAATGCACATATCAGAAATAAGTTTCACACAATGCTTCTGTGTAGTTTTTATTTGAATATATTATTTTTCCCAATATAGGCCTCTTAGGGCTCAGAATGTCCAATTGCAGTTTCTACAGAAAGAGCGTTTCAGAACGGCTAAATCAAATGTAAGGTTCAACTCTGTTAGTTGAATGTACAGAACAGAAAGATGTTTCATACAATGCTTCTGTGTAGTTTATATTTGAACATATTCCTTTTTCCACTATTACCCACTTAGCGCTCCGAATGTCCAGTTGCATTTTCTACAGACAGAGTGTTTCAAAACTGCTCACTCAAAAGTATGGTTTAACTCTGTTAGCTGAATGCTCAGATCAGAAAGAAGTTTCACAGAATGCTTCTGTGTAGATTATATTTGAATATATTCCTTTTTCCACTACTACCCTCTTAGCGCTCCAAATGTCCAGTTGCATTTTCTACAGAAAGAGTGTTCAGAACTGCTCAATGAAAAGTATGGTTTAATTCTGTTAACTGAATGCACAGATCAGAAAGAAGTTTCACAGAATGATTCTGTGTAGTTTATATTTGAAGATATTACTTTTTCCAGTATTACCCTCTTAGCGCTCCGAATGTCCACTTGCATTTTCTACAGAAAGAGTGTTCAGAACGGCTCAATCAAAAGTATGGTTTTACTCTATTAATTGAAGGCCCATATCAGAAATAAGTTTCACAGAATGCTTCTGTGTAGTTTTTATTTGAAGATATTCTTTTTCCCAATATAGGCCTCTTAGCGCTCAGAATGTCCAATTTCAGTTTCTACAGAAAGAGTGTTTCAGAACGGCTCCATCAAAAGTAAGGTTCAACTCAGTTAGTTGAATGCACAGAACAGAAAGAAGTTTCACAGAATGCTTCTGTGTAGTTTATATTTGGATATATTCCTTTTCCAGTATTACCGTCTTAGCGCTCCGAATATCCACTTGCATTTTCTACAGAAAGAGTGTTTCAGAACGGCTCAATCAAAAATAAGGTTCAACTCTGTTAGGTGGATGCACAGAAGAGAAAGAAGTTTCATACAATGCTTCTGTGTAGTTTATATTTGAATATATTCCTTTTTCCACTACTACCCTCTTAGCGCTCCAAATGTCCAGTTGCATTTTCTACAGAAAGAGTGTTCAGAACTGCTCAATCAAAAGTATGGTTTAACTCTGTTAGCTGAATGCACAGATCAGAAAGAAGTTTCACAGAATGATTCTGTGTAGTTTATATTTGAAGATATTCCTTTTTCCACTATTACCCACTGAGCGCTCCAAATATCCAGTAGCATTTTTCACAGAAAGAGTGTTTCAGAACTGCTCAATCAAAAGTATGGTTTAACTCTGTTAGCTGAATGCACAGATCAGAAAGAAGTTTCACAGAATGCTTCTGTGTAGTGTTTATATGAAAATATTCTTTTTACCAATATAGGCCTCTTAGCGCTCAGAATGTCCAATTGCAGTTTCTATAGAAAGAGTGTTTCAGAACGGCTCAATGAAAAGTAAGGTTCACCTGTTTTAGTTGAATGCACAGAACAGAAAGAAGTTTCACAGAATGCTTCTGTGTAGTATTTAGTTGAAGATATTCCTTTATTGACTATTACCCACTTAGCGCTCCGAATGTCCACTGGCAGTTTCTACACAAAGAGTGTTTCAGAACTGCTCCTTCAAAAGTGAGGCTAAATTCTGTTAGTTGAATTCAGAGAACAGAAAGAAGTTTCACAGAATGCTTCTGTGTAGTTTATATTTGTATATATTCCTTTTTCAACTATTACCCTCTTAGCGCTCCGAATGTCCACTTGCATTTTCTACAGAAAGAGTGTTCAGAACGGCTCAATCAAAAGTATGGTTTTACTCTGTTAGTTGAATGCACAGATCCGAAAGAACTTTCACAGAATGCTTCTGTGTAGTTTATATTTGAATATATTCCTTTTTCCACTACTACGCTCTTAGCGCTCCAAATGTCCAGTTGCATTTTCTACAGAAAGAGTGTTCAGAACTGCTCAATCAAAACTATGGTTTAAATCTGTTAGCTGAATGCACAGATCAGAAAGAAGTTTCACAGAATGATTCTGTGTTGTTTATATTTTAAGATATTCCTTTTTCCACTATTACCCCCTTAGCGCTCCGAAACTCCACTTGCAATTTCTACAGAAAGAATGTTTCAGAACGGCTCAATCAAAACTAAGGTTCAACACTTTTAGTTGAATGAACAGAACAGAAAGAAGTTTCACAGAATGCTTCTGTGTAGTTTTTAATTGTAGATATTCTTTTTCCCAATATAGGCCTGTTAGCGCTCAGAATGTCCAATTGCAGTTCCTACAGAAAGAGTGTTTCAGAACGGCTCAATCAAAAGTAAGTTTCAACCCTGGTAGTTGAATGCACAGAAGAGAAAGAAGTTTAACAGAATGCTTCTGTGTAGTTTATATTTGAATATATTCCTTTTTCCACTATTACCCTCTTAGCGCTCCGAATGTCCACTTGCATTTTCTACAGAAAGAGTGTTCTGAACTGCGCAATCAAAAGTATGGTTTAACTCTGTTAGCTGAATGCACATATCAGAAATAAGTTTCAAACAATGCTTCTGTGTAGTTTTTATTTGAAGATATTATTTTACCCAATATAGTCCTCTTAGCGCTCAGAATGTCCAATTGCATTTTCTACAGAAAGAGTGTTTCAGAACGGCTCAATCAAATGTAAGGTTCAACTCTCTTAGTTGAATGCACTGAACAGAAAGAAGTTTCACAGAATGCTTCTGTGTAGTATTTAGTTGACGATACTACTTTTTTGACTATTACCCACTTAGCGCTCCGAATATCCTCTGGCAGTTTCTACAGAAAGAGTGTTTCAGAACTGCTCCTTCAAATGTAAGGCTCAAATCCGTTAGTTGAATGCAGAGAACAGAAAGGGGTTTCAGAGAATGCTTCTGTGTAGTTTTTAATTGGAGATATTCCTTTTTCCACTATAACAATCTTAGCGCTCCGAATGTCCACTTGCATTTTCTACAAAGAGAGTGTTTCATAACTGCTCAATCAAAAATATGGTTTAGCTCTGTTAACTGAATTTACAGATCAGAAATAAGTTTCACAGAATGCTTCTGTGTAGTTTTTATTTGAAGATATTATTTTTCCCAATATAGGCCTCTCAGCGCTCTGAATGTCCAATTGCAGTTTCTACAGAAAGAGTGTTTCAGAACGGCTCAATCAAAAGTAAGGTTCAACTCTGTTAGTTGAATGCCCAGAACAGAAAGAAGTTTCATACAATGCTTCTGTGTAGTTCATATTTGAACATATTACTTTTTCCACCATTACCCACTTAGCGCTACGAATGTCCAGTTGCATTTTCTACAGACAGAGTGTTTCAAAACTGCTCAGTCAAAAGTATGGTTTAACTCTGTTAGCTTAATTCTCAGATCTGAAAGAAGTTTCACAGAATGCTTCTGTGTAGTTTATATTTCAATATATTCCTTTTTCCACTACTACCCTCTTAGCGCTCAAAATGTCCAGTTGCATTTTCTACAGAAAGAGTGTTCAGAACTGCTCAATCAAAAGTATGGTTTAACTCTGTTAGCTAAATGCACAGATCAGAAAAAAGTTTCACAGAATGATTCTGTGTAGTTTATATTTGAAGATATTCCTTTTTCCACTATTAAATTCTTAGCGCTCCGAATCTCCACTTGCATTTTCTACAGAAAGAGTGTTTCAGAACGGCTTAATCAAAACTAAGATTCAACTCTTTTAGTTGAATGCACAGAACAGAAAGAAGTTTCACAGAATGCTTCTGTGTAGTATTTAGTTGAAGATATTCCTTTTTCGACTATTACCGTCTTAGCGCTCCGAATGTCCACTGGCAGTTTCTACACAAAGAGTGTTTCAGAACTGCTCCTTCAAAAATAAGGCTCAGCGCTGTTAGTTGAATGCAGAGAACAGAAAGGAGTTTCAGAGAATGCTTCTGTGTAGTTTTTATTTGGAGATATTCCATTTTCCACTATTACTATCTTAGCGCTCCGAATGTCCACTTGCATTTTCTACAGAAAGAGTGTTCAGAACTGCTCAATCAAAAGAATGGTTTAACTCTGTTAGCTGTATGAACAGATCAGAAAGAAGTTTCACAGAATGCTTCTGTGTAGTTTTTATTTGAAGATATTCTTTTTCCCAATATAGGCCTCTTAGCGCTCTGAATGTCCAATTGCAGTATCTACAGAAAGAGTGTTACAGAAATGTTCAATGAAAAATAAGGTTCAATAGTGTTAGTTGAATGCACAGAACAGAAAGAAGTTTCATACAATGCTTCTGCGTAGTTTATATTTGAAGATATTCCTTTTTCCACTATTACCCAATAGCGCTCCAAATGTCCAGTTGAATTTTCTACCGAAAGAGTGTATCAGAACTGCTCAATCAAAAGTAAGGTTCAACTCTTTTAGTTGAATGCACAGAACAGAAAGAAGTTTCACAAAATGCTTCTGTGTAGTTTATATTTGAATATATTCCTTTTGCCACTATTACCCTCTTAGCTCTCCGAATGTCCACTTGCATTTTCTACAGAAAGAGTGTTCAGAACTGCTCAATCAAACTGTGGTTTAACTCTATTAGCTGAATGCCCATATCAGAAATAAGTTTAACAGAATGCTTCTGTGTAGTGGTTATATGAAGATATTCTTTTTACCAATATAGGCCTCTTAGCGCTCAGAATGTCCAATTGCAGTTTCTATAGAAAGAGTGTTTCAGAACGGCTCAATCAAAATAAGGTTCACCTCTTTTAGTTGAATGCACAGAACAGAAAGAAGTTTCACAGAATGCTTCTGTGTAGTATTTAGTTGAAGATATTCCTTTTTTGACTATTACCCACTTAGCGCTCCGAATGTCCACTGGCAGTATCTACACAAAGAGTATTTCAGAACTGCTCCTTCAAAAGTAAGGCTAAACTCTGTTAGTTGAATGCAGAGAACAGAAAGGAGTTTCAGAGAATGCTTCTGTGTAGTTTTTATTTGGAGATATTACTTTTTCCTCTATTACAATCTTAGCGCTCCGAATGTCCACTTGCATTTTCTACAGAACGAGTGTTTCATAACTGCTCAATCAAAAGTATGGTTTAGCTCTGTTAACTGAATGCACTGATCAGAAATAAGTTTCACAGAATGCTTCTGTGTAGTTTTTATTTGAAGATATTCTTTTTAACAATTTAGGCCTCTTAGCGCTTAGAAAGTCCAATTGCAGTTTGTACAGAAAGAGTGTTTCAGAACGGCTCAATAAAAAGTAAGGTTCCACTCTGTTAGTTGAATGCACAGAACAGAAAGAAGTTTCACAGAATGCTTCTGTGTAGTTTATATTTGAATATATTCCTTTTTCAACTATTACCCTCTTAGCGCTCCGAATGTCCACTTGCATTTTCTACAGAAAGAGTGTTCAGAACGGCTCAATCAAAAGTATGGTTTTACTCTGTTAGTTGAATGCACAGATCCGAAAGAACTTTCACAGAATGCTTCTGTGCAGTTTTTATTTGTAGATATTCTTTTTCCCAATATAGGCCTTTATCGGTCAGAATGTCCAATTGCAGTTTCTACAGAAAGAGTGTTTCACAACGGCTCCATCAAAAGTAAGGTTCAACTCAGTTAGTTGAATGCACAGAACAGAAAGATGTTTCACAGAATGCTTCTGTGTAGTTTATAATTGAATATATTCCTTTTTCCACTATTACCGTTTTAGCGCTCCAAATGTCCACTTGCATTTTCTACAGAAAGAGTGTTCAGAACTGCGCAATCAAAAGTATGGTTTAACTCTGTTAGCTGAATGCACATATCAGAAATAGGTTTCACACAATGCTGCTGTGTAGCTTTTATTTGAAGATATTATTTTTCCCAATATGGGCCTCTTAGAGCTCAGAATGTCCAATTGCAGTTTCTACAGAAAGAGTGTTTCAGAACGGCTCAATCAAAAGTAAGGTTCAACTCTGTTAGTTGAATGCACAGAACAGAAAGAAGTTTCATGCAATGCTTGTGTGTAGTTTATATTTGAAATTATTCCTTTTTCCATTATTACCCACTTAGCGCTCTGAATGTCCAGTTGCATTTTCTACAGACAGAGGGTTTCAAATCTCCTCAATCAAAAGTATGGTTTAACTCTGTTAGCTGAATGCTCAGATCAGAAAGAAGTTTCACAGAATGCTTCTGTGTAGCTTATATTTGAATATATTCCTTTTTCCACTACTACCCTCTTAGCACTCCAAATGTGCAGTTGCATTTTCTACAGAGTGTTCAGAACTGCTCTATCAAAAGTATGGTTTAACTCTGTTAGCTGAATGCACATATCAGAAAGAAGTTTCACAGAATGATTCTGTGTAGTTTATATTTGAAGATAATCCTTTTTCCACTATTACCCTCTTAGCGCTCCAAATCTCCACTTTCATTTTCTACAGAAAGTGTGTTTGAGAACGGCTCAATCAAAATTAAGGTTCAACTCTTTTAGTTGAATGCACAGAACAGAAAGAAGTTTCACAGAATGCTTCTGTGTAGTATTTAGTTGAAGATATTCCTTTTTCGACTATTACCGTCTTAGCGCTCCGAATGTCCACTGGCAGTTTCTACACAAAGAGTGTTTCAGAACTGCTCCTTCAAAAATAAGGCTCAGCGCTGTTAGTTGAATGCAGAGAACAGAAAGGAGTTTCAGAGAATGCTTCTGTGTAGTTTTTATTTGGAGATATTCCATTTTCCACTATTACTATCTTAGCGCTCCGAATGTCCACTTGCATTTTCTACAGAAAGAGTGTTCAGAACTGCTCAATCAAAAGAATGGTTTAACTCTGTTAGCTGTATGAACAGATCAGAAAGAAGTTTCACAGAATGCTTCTGTGTAGTTTTTATTTGAAGATATTCTTTTTCCCAATATAGGCCTCTTAGCGCTCTGAATGTCCAATTGCAGTATCTACAGAAAGAGTGTTACAGAAATGTTCAATGAAAAATAAGGTTCAATAGTGTTAGTTGAATGCACAGAACAGAAAGAAGTTTCATACAATGCTTCTGCGTAGTTTATATTTGAAGATATTCCTTTTTCCACTATTACCCAATAGCGCTCCAAATGTCCAGTTGAATTTTCTACCGAAAGAGTGTATCAGAACTGCTCAATCAAAAGTAAGGTTCAACTCTTTTAGTTGAATGCACAGAACAGAAAGAAGTTTCACCAAATGCTTCTGTGTAGTTTATATTTGAATATATTCCTTTTGCCACTATTACCCTCTTAGCTCTCCGAATGTCCACTTGCATTTTCTACAGAAAGAGTGTTCAGAACTGCTCAATCAAACTGTGGTTTAACTCTATTAGCTGAATGCCCATATCAGAAATAAGTTTAACAGAATGCTTCTGTGTAGTGGTTATATGAAGATATTCTTTTTACCAATATAGGCCTCTTAGCGCTCAGAATGTCCAATTGCAGTTTCTATAGAAAGAGTGTTTCAGAACGGCTCAATCAAAATAAGGTTCACCTCTTTTAGTTGAATGCACAGAACAGAAAGAAGTTTCACAGAATGCTTCTGTGTAGTATTTAGTTGAAGATATTCCTTTTTTGACTATTACCCACTTAGCGCTCCGAATGTCCACTGGCAGTATCTACACAAAGAGTATTTCAGAACTGCTCCTTCAAAAGTAAGGCTAAACTCTGTTAGTTGAATGCAGAGAACAGAAAGGAGTTTCAGAGAATGCTTCTGTGTAGTTTTTATTTGGAGATATTACTTTTTCCTCTATTACAATCTTAGCGCTCCGAATGTCCACTTGCATTTTCTACAGAACGAGTGTTTCATAACTGCTCAATCAAAAGTATGGTTTAGCTCTGTTAACTGAATGCACTGATCAGAAATAAGTTTCACAGAATGCTTCTGTGTAGTTTTTATTTGAAGATATTCTTTTTAACAATGTAGGCCTCTTAGCGCTTAGAAAGTCCAATTGCAGTTTGTACAGAAAGAGTGTTTCAGAACGGCTCAATAAAAAGTAAGGTTCCACTCTGTTAGTTGAATGCACAGAACAGAAAGAAGTTTCACAGAATGCTTCTGTGTAGTTTATATTTGAATATATTCCTTTTTCAACTATTACCCTCTTAGCGCTCCGAATGTCCACTTGCATTTTCTACAGAAAGAGTGTTCAGAACGGCTCAATCAAAAGTATGGTTTTACTCTGTTAGTTGAATGCACAGATCCGAAAGAACTTTCACAGAATGCTTCTGTGCAGTTTTTATTTGTAGATATTCTTTTTCCCAATATAGGCCTTTATCGGTCAGAATGTCCAATTGCAGTTTCTACAGAAAGAGTGTTTCACAACGGCTCCATCAAAAGTAAGGTTCAACTCAGTTAGTTGAATGCACAGAACAGAAAGATGTTTCACAGAATGCTTCTGTGTAGTTTATAATTGAATATATTCCTTTTTCCACTATTACCGTTTTAGCGCTCCAAATGTCCACTTGCATTTTCTACAGAAAGAGTGTTCAGAACTGCGCAATCAAAAGTATGGTTTAACTCTGTTAGCTGAATGCACATATCAGAAATAGGTTTCACACAATGCTGCTGTGTAGCTTTTATTTGAAGATATTATTTTTCCCAATATGGGCCTCTTAGAGCTCAGAATGTCCAATTGCAGTTTCTACAGAAAGAGTGTTTCAGAACGGCTCAATCAAAAGTAAGGTTCAACTCTGTTAGTTGAATGCACAGAACAGAAAGAAGTTTCATGCAATGCTTGTGTGTAGTTTATATTTGAACTTATTCCTTTTTCCATTATTACCCACTTAGCGCTCTGAATGTCCAGTTGCATTTTCTACAGACAGAGGGTTTCAAATCTCCTCAATCAAAAGTATGGTTTAACTCTGTTAGCTGAATGCTCAGATCAGAAAGAAGTTTCACAGAATGCTTCTGTGTAGCTTATATTTGAATATATTCCTTTTTCCACTACTACCCTCTTAGCACTCCAAATGTGCAGTTGCATTTTCTACAGAGTGTTCAGAACTGCTCTATCAAAAGTATGGTTTAACTCTGTTAGCTGAATGCACATATCAGAAAGAAGTTTCACAGAATGATTCTGTGTAGTTTATATTTGAAGATAATCCTTTTTCCACTATTACCCTCTTAGCGCTCCAAATCTCCACTTTCATTTTCTACAGAAAGTGTGTTTGAGAACGGCTCAATCAAAATTAAGGTTCAACTCTTTTAGTTGAATGCACAGAACAGAAAGAAGTTTCACAGAATGCTTCTGTGTAGTATTTAGTTGAAGATATTCCTTTTTCGACTATTACCCTCTTAGCGCTCTGAATTTCCACTGGCAGTTTCTACACAAAGAGTGTTTCAGAACTGCTCCTTCAAAAGTAAGGCTCAGCTCTGTTAGTTGAATGCAGAGAACAGAAAGGAGTTTCAGAGAATGCTTCTGTGTAGTTTTTATTTGGAGATATTCCTTTTTCCACTATTACTATCTTAGCGCTCCGAATGTCCACTTGCAATTTCTACAGAAAGAGTGTTTCAGAACGGCTCAATCAAAACTAAGGTTCAACACTTTTAGTTGAAGGCACAGAACAGAAATAAGTTTCACAGAATGCTTCTGTGTAGTTTTTATTTGTAGATATTCTTTTTCCCAATATAGGCCTCTTAGCACTCAGAATGTCCAATTGCATTTTCTACAGAAAGAGTGTTCCAGAAAGGCTCAATCAAAAGCAAGGTTCAACTCAGTTAGTTGAATGCAGAGAACAGAAAGAAGTTTCACAGAATGCTTCTGTGTAGTTTATAATTGAGTATATTGCTTTTTCCACTATTACCCTCTTAGCGCTCCGAATGTCCACTTGCATTTTCTACAGAAAGAGTGTTCAGAACTGCGCAATCAAAAGTATGGTTTAACTCTGTTAGCTGAATGCACATATCAGAAATAAGTTTCACACAATGCTTCTGTGTAGTTTTTATTTGAATATATTATTTTTCCCAATATAGGCCTCTTAGGGCTCAGAATGTCCAATTGCAGTTTCTACAGAAAGAGCGTTTCAGAACGGCTAAATCAAATGTAAGGTTCAACTCTGTTAGTTGAATGTACAGAACAGAAAGATGTTTCATACAATGCTTCTGTGTAGTTTATATTTGAACATATTCCTTTTTCCACTATTACCCACTTAGCGCTCCGAATGTCCAGTTGCATTTTCTACAGACAGAGTGTTTCAAAACTGCTCACTCAAAAGTATGGTTTAACTCTGTTAGCTGAATGCTCAGATCAGAAAGAAGTTTCACAGAATGCTTCTGTGTAGATTATATTTGAATATATTCCTTTTTCCACTACTACCCTCTTAGCGCTCCAAATGTCCAGTTGCATTTTCTACAGAAAGAGTCTTCAGAACTGCTCAATGAAAAGTATGGTTTAATTCTGTTAACTGAATGCACAGATCAGAAAGAAGTTTCACAGAATGATTCTGTGTAGTTTATATTTGAAGATATTACTTTTTCCAGTATTACCCTCTTAGCGCTCCGAATGTCCACTTGCATTTTCTACAGAAAGAGTGTTCAGAACGGCTCAATCAAAAGTATGGTTTTACTCTATTAGTTGAATGCCCATATCAGAAATAAGTTTCACAGAATGCTTCTGTGTAGTTTTTATTTGAAGATATTCTTTTTCCCAATAGAGGCCTCTTAGCGCTCAGAATGTCCAATTGCAGTTTCTACAGAAAGAGTGTTTCAGAACGGCTCCATCAAAAGTAAGGTTCAACTCAGTTAGTTGAATGCACAGAAGAGAAAGAAGTTTCATAGAATGCTTCTGTGTAGTTTATATTTGGATATATTCCTTTTCCAGTATTACCGTCTTAGCGCTCCGAATATCCACTTGCATTTTCTACAGAAAGAGTGTTTCAGAACGGCTCAATCAAAAATAAGGTTCAACTCTGTTAGGTGGATGCACAGAAGAGAAAGAAGTTTCATACAATGCTTCTGTGTAGTTTATATTTGAATATATTCCTTTTTCCACTACTACCCTCTTAGCGCTCCAAATGTCCAGTTGCATTTTCTACAGAAAGAGTGTTCAGAACTGCTCAATCAAAAGTATGGTTTAACTCTGTTAGCTAAATGCACAGATCAGAAAAAAGTTTCACAGAATGATTCTGTGTAGTTTATATTTGAAGATATTCCTTTTTCTACTATTAAATTCTTAGCGCTCGGAATCTCCACTTGCATTTTCTACAGAAAGAGTGTTTCAGAACGGCTCAATCAAAACTAAGGTTCAACTCTTTTAGTTGAATGCACAGAACAGAAAGAAGTTTCGCAGAATGCTTTTGTGTAGTTTTTATTTTTAGATATTCTTTTTCCCAATATAGGCCTCTTAGTGCTCAGAATGTCCAATTGCAGTTTCTACAGAAAGAGTGTTTCAAAACGGCTCAATCAAAAGTAAGGTTCAACTCTGTTAGTTGAATGCACAGAACAGAAAGAAGTTTCACAGAATGCTTCTGTGTAGTTTATATTTGAATGTATTCCTTTTTCCACTATTACCCTCTTAGCGCTCTGAATGTCCACTTGCATTTTCTACAGAAAGAGTGTTCAGAACGGCTCAATCAAAAATATGGTTTTAGTCTGTTAGTTGAATGCACATATCAGAAAGAAGTTTCACAGAATGCTTCTGTGAAGTTTTTATTTGTAGATATTCTGTTTCCGAAGATAGGCCTCTTAGCGCTCAGAATGTCCAATTGCAGTTTCTACAGAAAGAGTGTTTCAAAACGGCTCAATGAAAAGTAAGGTTCAACTCAGTTAGTTGAATGCACAGAACAGAAAGTGTTTTCCCAGAATTCTTCTGTGTAGTTTACATTTGAATATATTGCTTTTTCCACAATTACCCTCTTAGCGCTCCGAATGTGCACTTGCATTTTCTACAGAAAGAGTGTTCAGAACTGCGCAATCAAAAGTGTGGTTTAACTCTGTTAGCCGAATGCACATATCAGAAATAAGTTTCACAGAATGCTTCTGTGTAGTTTTTATTTGAAGTTATTATTTTTCCCAATATAGGCCTCTTAGCGCTCAGAATATCCAATTGCAGTTTCTGCAGAAGGAGTGTTTCAGAACGGCTCAATCAAAAGTAAAGTTCAAGTCTTTTAGTTGAATGCACAGAACAGAAAGAAGTTTCATACAATGCTTCTGTGTAGTTTATATTTGAACATATTCCTTTTTCCACTATTACCCACTTAGCGCTCTGAATGTACAGTTGCATTTTCTACAGACAGAGTGTTTCAAAACTGCTCTGTCAAAAGTATGGTTTATCTCTGTTAGCTGAATGCTCAGATCAGAAAGAATTTTCACAGAATGCTTCTGTGTAGTTTATATTTGAATATATTACTATTTCCACTACTACACTCTTAGCGCTCCAATTGTCCAGTTTCATTTTCTATAGAAAGAGTGTTCAGAACTGCTCAATCAAAAGTATGTTTTAACTCTGTTAGCTGAATGCACAGGTCAGAAAGAAGTTTCACAGAATCATTCTGTGTAGTTTATATTTGAAGATATTACTTTTTCCACTATGAACCTCTTAGCGCTCCGAAACTCCACTTGCATTTTCTACAGAAAGAGTGTTTCAGAACGGCTCGATCAAAACTAAGGTTCAACTCTTTTAGTTGAATGCACAGAACAGAAAGAAGTTTCACAAAATGCTTCTGTGTAGTTTTTATGTGTAGATATTCTTTTTCTCAATATAGGCCTCTTAGCGCTCAGAATGTCCAATTGCAGTTTCTACAGAAAGAGTGTTTCAGAACGGCTCAATCAAAAGTTAGGTTCAACTCTGTTAGTTGAATGCACAGAACAGAAAGAAGTTTCACAGAATGCTTCTGTGTAGTTTACATTTGAATATATTCCTTTTTCCACTATTACCCTCTTAGCGCTCCAAATGTCCACTTGCATTTTCTATAGAAAGAGTGTTCAGAACGGCTCAATCAAAAGTATGGATTTACTCTGTTAGTTGAATGCACAGATCAGAAACAAGTTTCACAGAATGCTTCTGTGTAGTTTTTATTTGAAGATATTATTTTTCCCAATATAGGCCTCTTAGCGCTCAGAATGTCCAATTGCAGTTTCTACAGAAAGAGTGTTTCAGAACGACTCAATCAAAAGTAAGGTTCAACTCTTGTAGTTGAATGCACAGAACAGAAAGGAGTTTCATACAATGCTTCCGTGTAGTTTATATTTGAACTTATTCCTTTTTCCACTATTACCCACTTAGCGCTCCGAATGTCCAGTTGCATTTTCTACAGGCAGAGTGTTTCAAAACTCCTCATTCAAATGTATGGTTTAACTCTGTAAGCTGAATGCTCAGATCAGAAAGTAGTTTCACAGAATGTTTCTGTGTAGTTTATATTTGAATATATTCCTTTTTCCACTACTACCCTCTTAGCGCTCGAAATGTCCAGTTGCATTTTCTACAGAAAGAGTGTTCAGAACTGCTCAATCAAAAGTATGGTTTAACTCTGTTAGCTGAATGCACAGATCAGAAAGAAGTTTCACAGAATGCTTCTGTGTAGTTTTTATTTGTAGATATGCTTTTTCCCAAAATAGGCCTCTTAGCGCTCAGAATGTCCAATTGCAGTTTCTACAGAAAGAGTGTTTCAGAACAACTCAATAAAAATAAGGTTCAAATCGGTTAGTTGAATGCACGGAACAGAAAGAATTTTCACAGAACGCTTCTGTGTAGTTTATATTTGAATATATTACTTTTTCCACTATTACACTCTTAGCGCTGCGAATGTCCACTTGCATTTTCTACAGTAAGAGTGTTCTGAACTGCGCAATCAAAAGTATGGTTTAACTCTGTTAGCTGAATGCACATATCAGAAATAAGTTTCACACAATGCTTCTGTGTAGTTTATATTTGAATATATTCCTTTTTCCACTGCTACCCTCTTAGCGCTCCAAATGTCCAGTTGCA
Source organism: Symphalangus syndactylus (assembly GCF_028878055.3). NCBI lineage: Eukaryota > Metazoa > Chordata > Mammalia > Primates > Hylobatidae > Symphalangus > Symphalangus syndactylus. The sequence goes on from NC_072429.2 coordinate 144,207,381, forward strand.
TTTTCTACAGAAAGAGTGTTCAGAACTGCTCAATCAAAAGTATGGTTTAACTCTGTTAGCTGAATGCACAGATGAGAAAGAAGTTTCACAGAATGATTCTGTGTAGTTTATATTTGAAGATATTCCTTTTTCCAATATTACTCTCTTAGCGCTCCGAATCTCCACTTTAATTTTCTACAGAAAGAGTGTTTCAGAACGGCTCAATCAAAACTAAGGTTCAACTCTTAGTTGAATGCACAGAACAGAAAGAAGTTTCACAGAATGCTTCTGTGTAGTATTTAGTTGAAGATATTCCTTTTTCGACTATTACCCTCTTAGCGCTCTGAATTTCCACTGGCAGTTTCTACACAAAGAGTGTTTCAGAACTGCTCCTTCAAAAGTAAGGCTCAGCTCTGTTAGTTGAATGCAGAGAACAGAAAGGAGTTTCAGAGAATGCTTCTGTGTAGTTTTTATTTGGAGATATTCCTTTTTCCACTATTACTATCTTAGCGCTCCGAATGTCCACTTGCATTTTCTACAGAAAGAGTGTTTCAGAACGGCGCAATCAAAACTAAGTTTCAACACTCTTAGTTGAATGCACAGAACAGAAAGAAGTTTCACAGAATGCTTCTGTGTAGTTATTATTTGTAGATAATCTTTTTCCCAATATAGGCCCCTTATAGCTGAGAATGTCCAATTGCATTTTCTACAGAAAGAGTGTTCAGAACGGCTCAATCAAAAGTATGGTTTTACTCTATTAGTTGAATGCCCATATCAGAAATAAGTTTCACAGAATGCTTCTGTGTAGTTTTTATTTGAAGATATTCTTTTTCCCAATATAGGCCTCTTAGCGCTCAGAATGTCCAATTGCAGTTTCTACAGAAAGAGTGTTTCAGAACGGCTCCATGAAAAGTAAGGTTCAACTCAGTTAGTTGAATGCACAGAACAGAAAGAAGTTTCACAGAATGCTTCTGTGTAGTTTATATTTGAATATATTCGTTTTCCAGTATTACCGTCTTAGCGCTCCGAATATCCACTTGCATTTTCTACAGAAAGAGTGTTTCAGAACGGCTCAATCAAAAATAAGCTTCAACTCTGTTAGTTGAATGCACAGAACAGAAAGAAGTTTCATACAGTGCTTCTGTGTAGTTTATATTTGAATATATTCCTTTTTCCGCTACTACCCTCTTAGCGCTCCAAATGTCCAGTTGCATTTTCTACAGAAAGAGTGTTCAGAACTGCTCAATCAAAAGTATGGTTTAACTCTGTTAGCTGAATGCACAGATCAGAAAGAAGTTTCACAGAATTATTCTGTGTAGTTTATATTTGAAGATATTCATTTTTCCACTATTACCCACTTAGCGCTCCAAATGTCCAGTAGCATTTTCTACAGAAAGAGTGTTTCAGAACTGCTCAATCGAAAGTATTGTTTAACTCTGTTAGCTGAATGCACAGATCAGAAAGAAGTTTCACAGAATGATTCTGTGTAGTTGATATTTGAAGATATTCCTTTTTCCACTATTACCCTCTTAGCGCTCCGAATCTCCACTTGCATTTTGTACAGAAAGAGTGTTTCAGAACGGCTTAATCAAAACTAAGATTCAACTCTTTTAGTTGAATGCACAGAACAGAAAGAAGTTTCACAGAATGCTTCTGTGTAGTATTTAGTTGAAGATATTCCTTTTTCGACTATTACCGTCTTAGCGCTCCGAATGTCCACTGGCAGTTTCTACACAAAGAGTGTTTCAGAACTGCTCCTTCAAAAATAAGGCTCAGCTCTGTTAGTTGAATGCAGAGAACAGAAAGGAGTTTCAGAGAATGCTTCTGTGTAGTTTTTATTTGGAGATATTCCATTTTCCACTATTACTATCTTAGCGCTCCGAATGTCCACTTGCATTTTCTACAGAAAGAGTGTTCAGAACTGCTCAATCAAAAGAATGGTTTAACTCTGTTAGCTGTATGAACAGATCAGAAAGAAGTTTCACAGAATGCTTCTGTGTAGTTTTTATTTGAAGATATTCTTTTTCCCAATATAGGCCTCTTAGCGCTCTGAATGTCCAATTGCAGTATCTACAGAAAGAGTGTTACAGAACTGTTCAATGAAAAATAAGGTTCAATAGTGTTAGTTGAATGCACAGAACAGAAAGAAGTTTCATACAATGCTTCTGCGTAGTTTATATTTGAAGATATTCCTTTTTCCACTATTACCCACTTAGCGCTCCAAATGTCCAGTTGAATTTTCTACCGAAAGAGTGTATCAGAACTGCTCAATCAAAAGTAAGGTTCAACTCTTTTAGTTGAATGCACAGAACAGAAAGTAGTTTCACAAAATGCTTCTGTGTAGTTTATATTTGAATATATTCCTTTTGCCACTATTACCCTCTTAGCTCTCCGAATGTCCACTTGCATTTTCTACAGAAAGAGTGTTCAGAACTGCTCAATCAAACTGTGGTTTAACTCTATTAGCTGAATGCCCATATCAGAAATAAGTTTAACAGAATGCTTCTGTGTAGTTTTTATTTGAAGATATTCTATTTCCCAATATAGGCCTCTTAGCGCTCAGAATGTCCAATTGCAGTTTCTACAGAAAGAGTGTTTCAGAACGGCTGCATCAAAAGTAAGGTTCAACTCAGTTAGTTGAATGCAAAGAACAGAAAGAAGTTTCACAGAATGCTTCTCTGTAGTTTATATTTGAATATAACACTTTTTCCACTACGACCCTCTTAGCGCTCCAAATGTCCAGTTGCATTTTCTACAGAAAGAGTGTTCAGAACTGCTCAATCAAAAGTATGGTTTAATTCTGTTAGCTGAATGCACAGATCAGGAAGAAGTTTCACAGAATGATTCTGTGTAGTTTATATTTGAAGATATTACTTTTTCCACTATTACCCACTTACCGCTCCAAATGTCCAGTTGCATTTTCTACAGAAAGAGTGTTTCAGAACTGCTCAACCAAAAGTATGGTTTAACTTTGTTAGCTGAATGCACAGATCAGAAAGAAGTTTCACAGAATGCTTCTGTGTAGTGGTTATATGAAGATATTCTTTTTACCAATATAGGCCTCTTAGCGCTCAGAATGTCCAATTGCAGTTTCTATAGAAAGAGTGTTTCAGAACGGCTCAATCAAAATAAGGTTCACCTCTTTTAGTTGAATGCACAGAACAGAAAGAAGTTTCACAGAATGCTTCTGTGTAGTATTTAGTTGAAGATATTCCTTTTTTGACTATTACCCACTTAGCGCTCCGAATGTCCACTGGCAGTATCTACACAAAGAGTGTTTCAGAACTGCTCCTTCAAAAGTAAGGCTAAACTCTGTTAGTTGAATGCAGAGAACAGAAAGGAGTTTCAGAGAATGCTTCTGTGTAGTTTTCATTTGGAGATATTACTTTTTCCTCTATTACAATCTTAGCGCTCCGAATGTCCACTTGCATTTTCTACAGAACGAGTGTTTCATAACTGCTCAATCAAAAGTATGGTTTAGCTCTGTTAACTGAATGCACTGATCAGAAATAAGTTTCACAGAATGCTTCTGTGTAGTTTTTATTTGAAGATATTCTTTTTAACAATGTAGGCCTCTTAGCGCTTAGAAAGTCCAATTGCAGTTTGTACAGAAAGAGTGTTTCAGAACGGCTCAATAAAAAGTAAGGTTCCACTCTGTTAGTTGAATGCACAGAACAGAACGAAGTTTCACAGAATGCTTCTGTGTAGTTTATATTTGAATATATTCCTTTTTCAACTATTACCCTCTTAGCGCTCCGAATGTCCACTTGCATTTTCTACAGAAAGAGTGTTCAGAACGGCTCAATCAAAAGTATGGTTTTACTCTGTTAGTTGAATGCACAGATCCGAAAGAACTTTCACAGAATGCTTCTGTGCAGTTTTTATTTGTAGATATTCTTTTTCCCAATATAGGCCTTTTAGCGGTCAGAATGTCCACTTGCAGTTTCTACAGAAAGAGTGATTCACAACGGCTCCATCAAAAGTAAGGTTCAACTCAGTTAGTTGAATGCACAGAACAGAAAGATGTTTCACAGAATGCTTCTGTGTAGTTTATAATTGAATATATTCCTTTTTCCACTATTACAGTTTTAGCGCTCCGAATGTCTACTTGCATTTTCTACAGAAAGAGTGTTCAGAACTGCGCAATCAAAAGTATGGTTTAACTCTGTTAGCTGAATGCACATATCAGAAATAGGTTTCACACAATGCTGCTGTGTAGTTTTTATTTGAAGATATTATTTTTCCCAATATAGGCCTCTTAGAGCTCAGAATGTCCAATTGCAGTTTCTACAGAAAGAGTGTTTCAGAACGGCTCAATCAAAAGTAAGGTTCAACTCTGTTAGTTGAATGCACAGAACAGAAAGAAGTTTCATACAATGCTTCTGTGTAGTTTATATTTGAACTTATTCCTTTTTCCATTATTAAACAATTAGCGCTCTGAATGTCCAGTTGCATTTTCTACAGACAGAGGGTTTCAAATCTCCTCAATCAAAAGTATGGTTTAACTCTGTTAGCTGAATGCTCAGATCAGAAAGAAGTTTCACAGAATGCTTCAGTGTAGCTTATATTTGAATATATTCCTTTTTCCACTACTACCCTCTTAGCGCTCCAAATGTCCAGTTGCATTTTCTACAGAAAGAGTGTTCAGAACTGCTCTATCAAAAGTATGGTTTAACTCTGTTAGCTGAATGCACATATCAGAAAGAAGTTTCACAGAATGATTCTGTGTAGTTTATATTTGAAGATAATCCTTTTTCCACTATTACCCTCTTAGCGCTCCGAATCTCCACTTTCATTTTCTACAGAAAGAGTGTTTCAGAACGGCTCAATCAAAACTAAGGTTCAACTCTTTTAGTTGAATGCACAGAACAGAAAGAAGTTTCACAGAATGCTTCTGTGTAGTATTTAGTTGAAGATATTCCTTTTTCGACTATTACCCTCTTAGCGCTCTGAATTTCCACTGGCAGTTTCTACACAAAGAGTGTTTCAGAACTGCTCCTTCAAAAGTAAGGCTCAGCTCTGTTAGTTGAATGCAGAGAACAGAAAGGAGTTTCAGAGAATGCTTCTGTGTAGTTTTTATTTGGAGATATTCCTTTTTCCACTATTACTATCTTAGCGCTCCGAATGTCCACTTGCAATTTCTACAGAAAGAGTGTTTCAGAACGGCTCAATCAAAACTAAGGTTCAACACTTTTAGTTGAAGGCACAGAACAGAAATAAGTTTCACAGAATGCTTCTGTGTAGTTTTTATTTGTAGATATTATTTTTCCCAATATAGGCCTCTTAGCGCTCAGAATGTCCAATTGCAGTTTCTACAGAAAGAGTGTTTCAGAACGGCTCAATCAAAAGTAAGTTTCAAATCTGTTAGTTGAATGCACAGAACAGAAAGAATTTTCACAGAATGCTTCTGTGTAGTTTATATTTGAATGTATTCCTTTTTCACTATTACCCTCTTAGCGCTCCGAATGTCCACTTGCATTTTCTACAGAAATAGTGTTCAGAACGGCTCAATCAAAAGTATGGTTTTATTCTGTTAGTTGAATGCAAAGATCAGAAAGAAGTTTCACAGAATGCTTCTGTGTAGTTTTTATTTGTAGATATTCTTTTTCCCAATATAGGACTCTTAGCGCTCAGAATGTCCAATTGCAGTTTCTACAGAAAGAGTGTTTCTGAACGGCTCAATCAAAAGTAAGGTTCAACTCAGTTAGTTGAATGCACAGAATTGGAAGTGGTTTCACAGAATGCTTCTGTGTAGTTTATATTTGAATATATTGCTTTTTCCACTATTACCCTCTTAGCGCTCCGACTGTCCACTTGCATTTTCTACAGAAAGAGTGTCCAGAACTTCGCAATCAAAGTATGGTTTAACTGTGTTAGCTGAATGCACATATCAGAAATAAGTTTCACACAATGCTTCCGTGTAGTTTTTATTTGAAGATATTATTTTTCCCAATATAGGCCTCTTAGCGCTCAGAATGTCAAATTGCAGTTTCTACAGAAAGAGTGTTTCAGAACGGCTCAATCAAAAGTAAGGTTCAACTCTGTTAGTTGAATGCACAGACCAGAAAGAAGTTTCATACAATGCTTCTGTGTAGTTTATATTTGAACATATTCCTTTTTCCACTATTACCCACTTAGCGCTCCGAATGTCCAGTTGCATTTTCTACAGGCAGAGTGTTTCAAAACTGCTCAATCAAAAGTATGGTTTAACTCTGTGAGCTGAATGCTCAGATCAGAAAGACGTTTCACAGAATGCTTCTGTGTATTTTATATTTGAATATATTCCTTTTTCCGCTACTACCCTCTTAGCGCTCCGAATGTCCACTGGCAGTTTCTACACAAAGAGTGTTTCAGAACTGCTCCTTCAAAAGTAAGGCTCAGCTCTGTTAGTTGAATGCAGAGAACAGGAAGGAGTTTCAGAGAATACTTCTGTGTAGTTTTTATTTGGAGATATTCCTTTTTGCACTATTACTATCTTAGCGCTCCGAATGTCCACTTGCATTTTCTACAGAAAGAGTGTTCGGAACTGCTCAATTCAAAGAATGGTTTAACTCTGTTAGCTGTATGTACAGATTAGAAAGAAGTTTCACAGAATGCTTCTGTGTAGTTCTTATTTGAAGATATTCTTTTTCCCAATATAGGCCTCTTAGCGCTCTGAATATCCAATTGCAGTATCTACAGAAAGAGTGTTTCAGAACTGCTCAATCAAAAGTAAGGTTCAATACTGTTAGTTGAATACACAGAACAGAAAGTAGTTTCATACAATGCTTCTGTGTAGTTTATATTTGAAGATATTCCTTTTTCCACTATTACCCACTTAGCGCTCCAAATGTCCAGTGGCATTTTCTACAGAAAGAGTGTTTCAGAACTGCTCAATCAAAAGTAAGGTTCAACTCTTTTATTTGAATGCACAGAACAGAAAGAAGTTTCACAGAATGCTTCTGTGTAGTATTTAGTTGAAGATATTCCTTTTTAACTATTACCCAATTAGCGCTCCGAATATCCACTGGCAGTTTCTACACAAAGAGTGTTTCAGAACTGCTCCTTCAAAAGTAAGGCTCAACTCGGTTAGTTGAATGCAGAGAACAGAGAGGGTTTTCAGAGAATGCTTCTGTGTAGTTTTTATTTGGAGATATTCCTTTTTCCTCTATTACAAACTTAGTGCTCCGAATGTCCACTTGCATTTTATACACAAAGAGTTTTTCATAACTGCTCAATCAAAAGTATGGTTTATCTCAGTTAACTGAATGCACAGATCAGAAATAAGTTTCACAGAATGCTTCTGTGTAGTTTTTATTTGAAGATATTCTTTTTCCCAATGTAGGCCTCTTAGCGCTTAGAATGTCCAATTGCAGTTTCTACAGAAAGAGTGTTTCAGAACGGCTCAATCCAAAGTAAGGTTCAACTCTGTTACTTGAATGCACAGAACAGAAAGAAGTTTAACAGAATGCTACTGTGTAGTTTATATTTGAATATATTCCTTTTTCCACTACTACCCTCTTAGCGCTCCGAATCTCCACATGCATTTTCTACAGAAAGAGTGTTTCAGAAAGGCTCAATCAAAACTAAGGTTCAACTCTCTTAGTTGAATGCACAGAACAGAAAGAAGTTTCACCGAATGCTTCTGTGTAGTTTTTATTTGTAGATATTCCTTTTCCCAACATAGGCCTCTTAGTGCTCAGAATGTCCAATTGCAGTTTCTACAGAAAGAGTGTTTCAGAACGGCTCAATCAAAAGTAAGGTTCAACCCTGTTAGTTGAATGCACAGAACAGAAAGAAGTTTCACAGAATGCTTCTGTGTAGTTTATGTTTGAATATATTACTTTTTCCACTATTACCCTCTTAGCGCTCCGAATGTCCACTTGCATTTTCTACAGAAAGAGTGTTCAGAACAGCTCAATCAAAAGTATGGTTTTACTCTGTTAGTTGAATGCACAGATCAGAAAGAAGTTTCACAGAATGCTTCTGTGTAGTTCTTATTTGTAGATATTCTTTTTCCGAATATAGGTCTCTTAGCGCTAAGAATGTCCAATTGCAGTTTCTACAGAAAGAGTGTTTCAGAACTGCTCAATCAAAAGGAAAGTTCAACTCTTTTAATTGAATGCACAGAACAGAATGAAGTTTCATACAATGCTTCTGTGTAGTTTATATTTGAACATATTCCTTTTTCCACTATTACCCACTTAGCGCTCCGAATGTGCAGTTGCATTTTCTACAGACAAAGTGTTTCAAAACTGTTCATCAAAAGTATGGTTTAACTCTGTTAGCTGAATGCTCAGATTAGAAAGAAGGTTCACAGAGTGCTTCTGTGTAGTTTATATTTGAATATATTCTTTTTCCACTACTACCCTCTTAGTGCTCCAAATGTCCAGTTGCATTTTCTACAGAAAGAGTGTTCATAACTGCTCAATCAAAAGTATGGTTTAACTCTGTTAGCTGAATGCACAGATCAGAAAGAAGTTTCACAGAATGATTCTGTGTAGTTTATATTTGAAGATATTCCCTTCTCCACTATTACACACTTAGCGCTCCGAATCTCCACTTGCAATTTCTACAGAAAGAGTGTTTCAGAACGGCTCAATCAAAACTAAGTTTCAACTCTTTTAGTTGAATGAACAGAACAGAAAGAGGTTTCACAGAATGCTTCTGTGTAGTTTTTATTTGTAGGTATTCTTTTTCCCAATATAGGCCACTTAGCGCTCAGAATGTCCAATTGCAGTTTCTACAGAAAGAGTGTTTCAGAACGGCTCAATCAAAAGTAAGGTTCAACCCTGGTAGTTGAATGCACAGAACAGAAAGAAGTTTCACAGAATGCTTCTGTGTAGTTTATATTTGAATATATTCCTTTTTCCACTATTACCCTCTTAGCGCTCCGAATGTTCACTTGCATTTTCTACAGAAAGAGTGTTCTGAACTGCGTAATCAAAAGTATGGTTTAACTCTGTTAGCTGAATGCACATATCAGAAATAAGTTTCAAACAATGCTTCTGTGTTGTTTTTATTTGAAGATATTGTTTTTCCCAATATAGGCCTCTTAGCGCTCAGAATGTCCAATTGCAGTTTCTACAGAAAGAGTGTTTCAGAACGGCTCAATCAAATGTAAGGTTCAACTCTCTTAGTTGAATGCACAGAACAGAAAGAAGTTTCACAGAATGCTTCTGTGTAGTATTTAGTTGAAGATACTCCTTTTTTGACTATTACCCACTTAGCGCTCCGAATATCCACTGGCAGTTTCTACACAAAGAGTGTTTCAGAACTGCTCCTTCAAAAGTAAGGCTCAAATCTGTTAGTTGATTGCGGAGAACAGAAAGGGGTTTCAGAGAATGCTTCTGTGTAGTTTTTAATTGGAGATATTCCTTTTTCCTCTATTACAATCTTAGCGCTCCGAATGTCCACTTGCATTTACTACAAAAAGATTGTTTCGTAACTGCTCAATCAAAAATATGGTTTAGCTCTGTTAACTGAATTTACAGATCAGAAATAAGTTTCACAGAATGCATCTGTGTAATTTTTATTTGAAGACATTCATTTTCCCAATGTAGGCCTCTTAGCGCCTAGAATGTCCAATTGCAGTTTTAACAGAAAGAGTGTTTCAGAACGGCTCAATCAAAAGTAAGGTTCAACTCTGTTAGTTGAATGCACAGAACAGAAAGAAGTTTCACAGAATGCTACTGTGTAGTTTATATTTGAATATATTCCTTTTTCCACTATTACCCTCTTAGCGCTCCGAATGTCCACTTGCATTTTCTACAGAAAGAGTGTTCGGAACTGCGCAATCAAAAGTATGGTTTAACTCTGTTAGCTGAATGCACATATCAGAAATAAGTTTCACACAATGCTTCTGTGTAGTTTTTATTTGTAGATATTATTTTTCCCAATATAGGCCTCTTAGCACTCAGAATGTCCAATTGCAGTTTCTACAGAAAGAGTGTTTCAGAACGGCTCAATCAAAAGTAAGGTTCAACTCTGTTAGTTGAATGCACAGAGCAGAAAGATGTTTCATACAATGCTTCTGTGTAGTTTATATTTGAACATATTCTTTTTTCCACTATTACCCTCTTAGCGCTACGAATGTCCAGTTGCATTTTCTACAGAGAGAGTGTTTCAAAACTGCTCAATCAAAAGTATTTTTTATCTCTGTTAGCTCAATTCTCAGATCTGAAAGAAGTTTCACAGAATGCTTCTGTGTAGTTTATATTTGAATATATTCCTTTTTCCACTACCACCCTCTTAGCGCTCCAAATGTCCAGTTGCATTTTCTACAGAAAGAGTGTTCAGAACTGCTCAATCAAAAGTATGGTTTAACTCTGTTACCTGAATGCACAGATCAGAAAAAAGTTTCACAGAATGATTCTGTGTAGTTTATATTTGACGATATACCTTTTTCCACTATTAACCTCTTCGCCCTCGGAATCTCCACTTGCATTTTCTACAGAAAGTGTGTTTCAGAACGGCTCAATCAAAACTAAGGTTCAACTCTTTTAGTTCAATGCACAGAACAGAAGTAAGTTTCACAGAATGCTTCTGTGTAGTTTTTATTTGTAGATATTCTTTTTCCCAATATAGGCCTCTTAGTGCTCAGAATGTCCAATTGCAGTTTCTACAGAAAGAGTGTTTCAGAACGGCTCAATCAAAAGTAAGGTTCAACTCTGTTAGTTGAATGCACAGAACAGAAAGAAGTTTCACAGAATGCTTCTGTGTAGTTTATATTTGAATGTATTCCTTTTTCCACTATTACCCTCTTTGCGCTCCGAATGTCCACTTGCATTTTCTACAGAAAGAGTGTTCAGAACGGCTCAATCAATAGTATGATTTTACTCTGTTAGTTGAATGCACAGATCAGAAAGAAGTTTCACAGAATGCTTCTGTGTATTTTTTATTTGTAGATATTATTTTTCCGAATATAGGCCTCTTAGCGCTAAGAATGTCCAATTGCAGTTTCTACAGAAAGAGTGTTTCAGAACGGCTCAATCAAATGTAAAGTTCAACTCTTTTAGTTGAATGCACAGAACAGAAAGAAGTTTCATACAATGCTTCTGTGTAGTTTACATTTGAACATATTCCTTTTTCCACTATTACTCCCTTAGCGCTCCGAATGTCCAGTTGCATTTTCTACAGACAAAGTGTTTCAAAACTGTTCATGAAAAGTATGGTTTAACTCTGTTAGCTGAATGCTCAGATCAGAAAGAAGTTTCACAGAATGCTTCTGTGTAGTTTATATTTGAATATATTCCTTTTTCCACTACTACCCTCTTAGCGCTCCAAATATCCAGTTGCATTTTCTACAGAAAGAGTGTTCAGGACTGCTCAATCAAAAGTATGGTTTAACTCGGTTAGCTGAATGCACATATCAGAAATAAGTTTCAAACAATGCTTCTGTGTAGTTTTTATTTGAAGATATTATTTTTCCCAATATAGGCCCCTTAGCGCTCAGAATGTACAATTGCAGTTTCTACAGAAAGAGTGTTTCAGAACGGCTCAATCAAATGTAAGGTTCAACTCTCTTAGTTGAATGCACAGAACAGAAAGTAGTTTCACAGAATGCTTCTGTGTAGTATTTAGTTGAAGATACTCCTTTTTTGACTATTACCCAGTTAGCGCTCCGAATATACACTGGCAGTTTCTACACAAAGAGTGTTTCAGAACTGCACTTTCAAAAGAAAGGATCAACTCCGTTAGTTGAATGCGGAGAACAGAAAGGGGTTTCAGAGAATGCTTCTGTGTAGTTTTTAATTGGAGATATTCCTTTTTCCTCTATTACAATCTTAGCGCTCCGAATGTCCACTTGCATTCTCTACAAAAAGAGTGTTTCATAACTGCTCAATCAAAAATATGGTTTAGCTATGTTAACTGAATTTACAGATCAGAAATAAGTTTCACAGAATGCATTTGTGTAGTTTTTATGTGAAGATATTCTTTTTCCCAATGTAGGCCTCTAAGCGCTTAGAATGTCCAATTGCAGTTTCTACAGAAAGAGTGTTTCAGAAGGGCTCAATCAAAGTAAGGTTCAACTCTGTTAGTTGAATGCACAGAACAGATAGAAGTTTCACAGAATGCTACTGTGTAGTTTATATTTGAATATATTCCTTTTTCCACTATTACCCTCTTAGCGCTCCGAATGTCCACTTCCATTTTCTACAGAAAGAGTGTTCGGAACTGCGAAATCAAAAGTATGGTTTAACTCTGTTAGCTGAATGCACATATCAGAAATAAGTTTCACACAATGCTTCTGTGTAGTTTTAATTTGAAGATATTATTTTTCCCAATATAGGCCTCTTAGCGCTCAGAATGTCCAATTGCAGTTTCTACAGAAAGAGTGTTTCAGAACTGCTCAATCAAAAGTAAGGTTCAACTCTGTTAGTTGAATGCACAGAACAGAAAGAAGTTTCATACAATGCTTCTGTGGAGTTTATATTTGAACATATTCTTTTTTCCACTATTACCCACTTAGCGCTACGAATGTCCAGTTGCATTTTCTACAGACAGAGTGTTTCAAAACTGCTCAATCAAAAGTATGGTTTAACTCTGTTAGCTCAATTCTCAGATCTGAAAGAATTTTCACAGAATTCTTCTGTGTAGTTTATATTTGAATATATTCCTTTTTCCACTACTACCCTCTTAGCGCTCAAAATGTCCAGTTGCATTTTCTACAGAAAGAGTGTTCAGAACTGCTCAATCAAAACTAAGGTTCAAATGTTTTAGTTGAATTCACAGAACAGAAAGTAGTTTCACAGAATGCTTCTGTGTAGTTTTTGTTTTTAGATATTCTTTTTCCCAATACAGGCCTCTTAGTGCTCAGAATGTCCAATTGCAGTTTCTACAGAAAGAGTGTTTCAGAACGGCTCAATCAAAAGTAAGGTTCAACTCTGTTAGTTGAATGCACAGAACAGAAAGAAGTTTCACAGAATGCTTCTGTGTAGTTTATATTTGTATGTATTCCTTTTTCCACTATTACCCTCTTAGCGCTCCGATTGTCCACTTGCATTTTCTACAGAAAGAGTGTTCAGAATGGCCCAATCAAAATGTGGTTTTACTCTGTTAGTTGAATGCACAGATCAGAAAGAAGTTTCACAGAATGCTTCTGTGTAGTTTTTATTTGTAGATATTCTTTTTCCGAATATAGGCCTCTTAGCGCTAAGAATGTCCAATTGCAGTTTATACAGAAAGAGTGTTTCAGAACGGCTCAATCAAAAGTAAAGTTCAAATCTTTTAGTTGATTGCACAGAACAGAAAGAAGTTTCATAAAATGATTCTGTGTAGTTTATATTTGAACATATTCCTTTTTCCACTATTACCCACTTAGCGCTCCGAATGTCCAGTTGCATTTTCTACAGACAAAGTGTTTCAAAACTGTTCAGCAAAAGTATGGTTTAACTCTGTTAGCTGAATGCTCAGATCAGAAAGAAGTTTCACAGAATGCTTCTGTGTAGTTTTTATTTGAAGATATTATTTTTCCCAATATAGGCCACTTAGCGCTCAGAATGTCCAATTGCAGTTTCTACAGAAAGAGTGTTTCAGAACGGCTCAATCAAATGTAAGGTTCAACTCTCTTAGTTGAATGCACAGAACAGAAAGAAGTTTCACAGAATGCTTCTGTGTAGTATTTAGTTGAAGATACTTCTTTTTGACTATTACCTACTTAGCGCTCCGAATATCCACTGGCTGTTTCTACACAAAGAGTGTTTCAGAACTGCTCCTTCAAAAGTAACGCTCAACTCTGTTAGTTGAATGCGGAGAACAGAAAGGGGTTTCAGAGAAGGCTTCTGTGTAGTTTTTAATTGGAGATATTCCTTTTTCCTCTATTACAATCTTAGCGCTCCGAGTGTCCACTTGCATTTTCTACAGAAAGAGTGTTTCAGAACGGCTCAATCAAAAGTAAGGTTCAACTCTGTTAGTTGAATGCACAGAACAGAAAGAAGTTTCATACAATGCTTCTGTGTAGTTTATATTTGAACATATTCTTTTTTCCACGATTACCCACTTAGCGCTACAAATGTCCAGTTGCATTTGCTACAGACAGAGTATTTCAAAACTGCTCAATCAAAAGTATGGTTTAACTCTGTTAGCTCAATTCTCAGATCTGAAAGTAGTTTCACAGAATGCTTCTGTGTAGTTTATATTTGAATATATTCCTTTTTCCACTACTACCCTCTTAGCGCTCCAAATGTCCAGTTGCATTTTCTACAGAAAGAGTGTTCAGAACTGCTCAATCAATAGTATGGTTTAACTCTGTTAGCTGAATGCACAGTTCAGAAAAACGTTTCACAGAATGATTCTGTGTAGTTTATATTTGAAGATATTCCTTTTTCCACTATTAACCTCTTAGCGCTCGGAATCTCCACTTGCACATTCTACAGAAAGAGTGTTTCAGAACGGCTCAATCAAAACTAAGGTTCAACTCCTTTAGTTGAATGCACAGAACAGAAAGAAGTTTCACAGAATGCTTCTGTGTAGCTTTTATTTTTAGATATTCTTTTTCCCAATATAGGCCTCTTAGTGCTCAGAATGTCCAATTGCAGTTTCTACAGAAAGAGTGTTTCAGAACGGCTCAATCCAAAATAAGGTTCAACTCTGTTAGTTGAATGCACAGAACAGAAAGAAGTTTCACAGAATGCTTCTGTGTAGTTTATATTTGAATGTATTCCTTTTTCCACTATTACCCTCTTAGCGCTCCGAATGTCCACTTGCATTTTCTACAGAAAGAGTGTTCAGAACGGCTCAATCAAAAGTATGGTTTTACTCTGTTAGTTGAATGCACAGATCAGAAAGAAGTTTCACAGAATGCTTCTGTGTAGTTTTTATTTGTAGATATTCTTTTTCCGAATATAGGCCTCTTAGCGCTAAGAATGTCCAATTGCAGTTTCTACAGAAAGAGTGTTTCAGAACGGCTCAATCAAAAGAAAAGTTCAACTCTTTTAATTGAATGCACAGAACAGAAAGAAGTTTCATACAATGCTTCTGTGTAGTTTATATTTGAACATATTCCTTTTTCCACTATTACCCACTTAGCGCTCCGAATGTGCAGTTGCATTTTCTACAGACAAAATGTTTCAAAACTGTTCATCAAAAGTATGGTTTAACTCTGTTAGCTGAATGCTCAGATCAGAAAGAAGTTTCACAGAATGCTTCTGTGTAATTTATATTTGAATATATTCTTTTTCCACTACTACCCTCTTAGCGCTCCAAATGTCCAGTTGCATTTTCTACAGAAAGAGTGTTCATAACTGCTCAATCAAAAGTATGGTTTAACTCTGTTAGCTGAATGCACAGATCAGAAAGAAGTTTCACAGAATGATTCTGTGTAGTTTATATTTGAAGATATTCCTTTTCCACTATTACACTCTTAGCGCTCCGAATCTCCACTTGCAATTTCTACAGAAAGAGTGTTTCAGAACGGCTCAATCAAAACTAAGTTTCAACTCTGTTAGTTGAATGAACAGAACAGAAAGAAGTTTCACAGAATGCTTCTGTGTAGTTTTTATTTGTAGGTATTCTTTTTCCCAATACAGGCCTCTTAGCGCTCAGAATGTCCAATTGCAGTTTCTACAGAAAGAGTGTTTCAGAACGGCTCCATCAAAAGTAAGGTTCAACCCTGGTAGTTGAATGCACAGAACAGAAAGAAGTTTCACAGAATGCTTCTCTGTAGTTTATATTTGAATATATTCCTTTTTCCACTATTACCCTCTTAGCGCTCCGAATGTTCACTTGCATTTTCTACAGAAAGAGTGTTCTGAACTGCGCAATGAAAAGTATGGTTTAACTCTGTTAGCTGAATGCACATATCAGAAATAAGTTTCAAACAATGCTTCTGTGTAGTTTTTATTTGAAGATATTATTTTTCCCAATATAGGCCTCTTAGCGCTCAGAATGTCCAATTGCAGTTTCTACAGAAAGAGTGTTTCAGAACGGCTCAATCAAATGTAAGGTTCAACTCTCTAAGTTGAATGCACAGAACAGAAAGAAGTTTCACAGAATGCTTCTGTGTAGTATTTAGTTGAAAATACTCCTTTTTTGACTATTACCCACTTAGCGCTCCGAATATCCACTGGCAGTTTCTACACAAAGAGTGTTTCAGAACTGCTCCTTCAAAAGTAAGGCTCAAATCTGTTAGTTGAATGCGGAGAACAGAAAGGGGTTTCAGAGAATGCTTCTGTGTAGTTTTTAATTGGAGATATTCCTTTTTCCTCTATTACAATCTTAGCGCTCCAAATGTCCACTTGCATTTACTACAAAAAGATTGTTTCGTAACTGCTCAATCAAAAATATGGTTTAGCTCTGTTAACTGAATTTACAGATCAGAAATAAGTTTCACAGAATGAATCTGTGTAGTTTTTATTTGAAGATATTCATTTTCCCAATGTAGGCCTCTTAGCGCCTAGAATGTCCAATTGCAGTTTTTACAGAAAGAGTGTTTCAGAACGGCTCAATCAAAAGTAAGGTTCAACTCTGTTAGTTGAATGCACAGAACAGAAAGAAGTTTCATAAAATGCTTCTGTGTAGTTTATATTTGAACATATTCTTTTGTCCACTATTACCCACTTAGCGCTACGAATGTCCAGTTGCATTTTCTACAGACAGAGTGTTTCAAAACTGCTCAATCAAAAGTACGGTTTAACTCTGTTAGCTCAATCCTCAGATCTGAAAGAAGTTTCACAGAAGGCTTCTGTGTAGTTTATATTTGAATATATTCCTTTTTCCACTACTACCCTCTTAGCGCTCCAAATGTCCAGTTGCATTTTCTACAGAAAGATTGTTCAGAACCGCTCAATCAAAAGTATGGTTTAACTCTGTTAGCTGAATGCACAGATCGGAAAAAAGTTTCACAGAATGATTCTGTGTAGCTTATATTTGAAGATATTCCTTTTTCCACTATTAACCTCTTAGTGCTCGGAATCTCCACTTGCATTTTCTAGAGAAAGAGTGTTTCAGAACTGCTCCCTCAAAAGTAAGGCTCAAATCTGTTAGTTGAATGCGGAGAACAGAAAGGGGTTTCAGAGAATGCTTATGTGTAGTTTTTAATTGGAGATATTCCTTTTTCCTCTATTACAATCTTAGCGCTCTGGATGTCCACTTGCATTTACTACAAAAAGAGTGTTTCATAACTGCTCAATCAAAAATATGGTTTAGCTCTGTTAACTGAATTTACAGAAAAGAAATAAGTTTCACAGAATGCATCTGTGTAGTTTTTATTTGAAGATATTCATTTTCCCAATGTAGGCCTCTTAGCGCCTAGAATGTCTAATTGCAGTTTCTACAGAAAGAGTGTTTCAGAACGGCTCAATCAAAAGTAAGGTTGAACTCTGTTAGTTGAATGCACAGAACAGAAAGAAGTTTCACAGAATGCTACTGTGTAGTTTATATTTGAATATATTCCTTTTTCCACTATTACCCTCTTAGCGCTCCGAATGTCCACTTGCATTTTCTACAGAAAGAGTGTTCGGAACTGCGCAATCAAAAGTATGGTTTAACTCTGTCAGCTGAATGCACATATCAGAAACAAGTTTCACACAATGCTTCCGTGTAGTTTTTATTTGAAGATATTTTTTTTCCCAATATAGGCCTCTTAGCGTTCAGAATGTCCAATTGCAGTTTCTACAGAAAGAGTGTTTCAGAACGGCTCAATCAAAAGTAAGGTTCAACTCTGTTAGTTGAATGCACAGAGCAGAAAGAAGTTTCATACAATGCTTCTGTGTAATTTATATTTGAACATATTCTTTTTTCCACTATTGCCCTCTTAGCGCTACGAATGTCCAGTTGCATTTTCTACAGACAGAGTGTTTCAAGACTGCTCAATGAAAGGTATGGTTTAACTCTGTTAGCTCAATTCTCAGATCTGAAAGAAGTTTCACAGAATGCTTCTCTGTAGTTTATATTTGAAGATATTCCTTTTTCCACTACCACCCTCTTAGCGCTCGAAATGTCCAGTTGCATTTTCTATAGAAAGAGTGTTCAGAACTGCTCAATCAAAAGTATGGTTTAACTCTGTTACCTGAATGCACAGATCAGAAAAAAGTTTCACAGAATGATTCTGTGTAGTTTATATTTGACGATATTCCTTTTTCCACTATTAACCTCTTAGCCCTCGGAATCTCCACTTGCATTTTCTACAGAAAGGGTGTTTCAGAACGGCTCAATCAAAATTAAGGTTCAACTCTTAGTTCAATGCACAGAACAGAAATAAGTTTCACAGAATGCTTCTGTGTAGTTTTTATTTGTAGATATTCTTTATCCTAATTTAGGCCTCTTAGTGCTCAGAATGTCCAATTGCAGTTTCTACAGAAAGAGCGTTTCAGAACGGCTCAACCAAAAGTAAGGTTCAACTCTGTTAGTTGAATGCACAGAACAGAAAGAAGTTTCACAGAATGATACTGTGTAGTTTATATTTGAATATATTCCTTTTTCCACTATTACCCTCTTAGCGCTCCGAATGTCCACTTCCATTTTCCACAGAAAGAGTGTTCGGAACTGCGCAATCAAAAGTATGGTTTAACTCTGTTAGCTGAATGCACATATCAGAAATAAGTTTCACACAATGCTTCTGTGTAGTTTTTATTTGAAGATATTTTTTTTCCCAATATAGGCCTCTTAGCGCTCAGAATGTCCAATTGCTGTTTCTACAGAAAGAGTGTTTCAGAACGGCTCAATCAAAAGTAACGTTCAACTCTGTTAGTTGAATGCACAGAACAGAAAGAAGTTTCACAGAATGCTACTGTGTAGTTTATATTTGAATATATTTCTTTTTCCACTATTACCCTCTTAGCGCTCCAAATGTCCACTTCCATTTTCTACAGAAAGAGTGTTCGGAACTGCGCAATCAAAAGAATGGTTTAACTCTGTTAGTTGAATGCATATATCAGAAATAAGTTTCACACAATGCTTCAGTGTAGTTTTTATTTGAAGATATTATTTTTCCCAATATAGGCCTCTTAGCGCTCAGTATGTCCAATTGCAGTTTCTACAGAAAGAGTGTTTCAGAACGGCTCAATCAAATGTAAGGTTCAACTCTCTTAGTTGAATGCACAGAACAGAAAGAAGTTTCACAGAATGCTTCTGTGTAGTATTTAGTTGAAGATACTCCTTTTTGGACTGTTACCCACTTAGCGCTCCGAATATCCACTGGCAGTTTCTACACAAAGTGTGTTTCAGAACTGCTCCTTCAAAAATGTAAGGCTCAGCTCTGTTAGTTGAATGCGGAGAACAGAAACGGTTTCAGAGAATGCTTCTGTGTAGTTTTTAATTGGAGATATTCCTTTTTCCTCTATTACAATCTTAGCGCTCCGAATGTCCACTTGCATTTTCTACAAAAAGAGTGTTTCATAACTGCTCAATCAAAAATATGGTTTAGCTCTGTTAACTGAATTTACAGATCAGAAATAAGTTTCACAGAATGCATCTGTGTAGTTTTTATTTGAAGATATTCTTTTCCCCAATGTAGGCCTCTTAGCGCTTAGAATGTCCAATTGCAGTTTCTACAGAAAGAGTGTTTCAGAACGGCTCAATGAAAAGTAAGGTTCAACTCTGTTAGTTGAATGCACAGAACAGAAAGAAGTTTCACAGAATGCTACTGTGTAGTTTATATTTGAATATATTCCTTTTTCCACTATTACCCTCTTAGCGCTCCGAATGTCCACTTGCATTTTCTACAGAAAGAGTGTTCGGAACTGCGCAATCAAAAGTATGGTTTAAATCTGTTAGCTGAATGCACATATCAGAAATAAGTTTCACACAATGCTTCTGTGTAGTTTTTATTTGAAGATATTATTTTTCGCAATATGTCCCTCTTAGCGCTCAGAATGTCCAATTGCAGTTTCTACAGAAAGAGTGTTTCAGAACGGCTCAGTCAAAAGTAAGGTTCAACTCTGTTAGTTGAATGCACAGAACAGAAAGAAGTTTCATACAATGCTTCTGTGTAGTTTATATTTGAACATATTCTATTTTCCACTATTACCCACTTAGCGCTACGAATGTCCAGTTTCATTGTCTACAGACAGAGTGTTTCAAAACTGCTCAATCAAAAGTATGGTTTAACTCTGTTAGCTGAATGCTCAGATGAGAAAGAAGTTTCACAGAATGCTTCTGTGTAGTTTATATTTGAATATATTCCTTTTTCCACTACTACCCTCTTAGCACTCCAAATGTGCAGTTGCATTTTCTACAGAGTGTTCAGAACTGCTCTATCAAAAGTATGGTTTAACTCTGTTAGCTGAATGCACAGATAAGAAAGAAGTTTCACAGAATGATTCTGTGTAGTTTATATTTGAAGACATTCCTTTTTCCACTATTACCCTCTTAGCGCTCCGAATCTCCACTTGCATTTTCTACAGAAAGAGTGTTTCAGAACGGCTCAATCAAAACTAAGGTTCAACTCTTTTAGTTGAATGAACAGAACAGCAAGAAATTTCAGAGAATGCTTCTGTGTAGTTTTTATTTGTAGATATTCTTTTTCCCAATATAGGCCTCTTAGCGCTCAGAATGTCCAATTGCAGTTTCTACAGAAAGAGTGTTTCAGAACGGCTCAATCAAAAGAAAGGTTCAACCCTGGTAGTTGAATGCTCAGAACAGAAAGCAGTTTCACAGAATGCTTCTGTGTAGTTTATATTTGAATATATTCCTTTTTCCACTATTACCCTCTTAGCGCTCCGAATGTCCACTTGCATTTTGTACAGAAAGAGTGTTCTGAACTGCGCAATCAAAAGTATGTTTTAACTCTGTTCGCTGAATGCACATATCAGAAATAAGTTTCAAACAATGCTTCTGTGCAGTTTTTATTTGAAGTTATTTTTTTTCCCAATATAGGCCTCTTAGCACTCAGAATGTCCAATTGCAGTTTCTACAGAAAGAGTGTTTCAGAACGGCTCAATCAAATGTAAGGTTCTACTCGCTTAGTTGAATGCACAGAACAGAAAGTAGTTTCACAGAATGCTTCTGTGTAGTATTTAGTTGAAGATACTCCTTTTTGGACTATTACCCACTTAGCGCTCCGAATATCGACTGGCAGTTTCTACACAAAGAGTGTTTCAGAACTGCTCCTTCAAAAGTAAGGCTCAACTCTGTTAGTTGAATGCGGAGAACAGAAAGGGGTTTCAGAGAATGCTTCTGTGTAGTTTTTAATTGGAGATATTCCTTTTTCCTCTATTACAATCTTAGCGCTCCGAATGTCCACTTGCATTTACTTCAAAAAGAGTGTTTCATAACTGCTCAATCAAAAATATGATTTAGCTCTGTTAACTGAATTTACAGATCAGAAATAAGTTTCACAAAATGCATCTGTGTAGTTTTTATTTGAAGATATTCTTTTTCCCAATGTAGGCCTCTTAGCGCTTAGAATGTCCAATTTCAGTTTCTACATAAAGAGTGTTTCAGAACGTCTCAATCAAAAGAAAGGTTCAGCTCTGTTAGTTGAATGCACAGAACAGAAAGAAGTTTCACAGAATGCTACTGTGTAGTTTATATTTGAATATATTACTTTTTCCACTATTACCATCTTAGCGCTCCGAATATGCACTTGCATTTTCTACAGAAAGAGTGTTCGGAACTGCGCATTCAAAAGTATGTTTTAACTCTGTTAGCTGAATGCACATATCAGAAATAAGTTTCACACAATGCTTCTGTGTAGTTTTTATTTGAAGATATTATTTTTCCCAATATAGGCCTCTTAGCGCTCAGAATGTCCAATTGCAGTTTCTACAGAAAGAGTGTTTCAGAACGGCTCAGTCAAAAGTAAGGTTCAACTCTGTTAGTTGAATGCACAGAACAGAAAGAAGTTTCATACAATGCTTCTGTGTAGTTTATATTTGAACATATTCTATTTTCCACTATTACCCACTTAGCGCTACGAATGTCCAGTTGCATTGTCTACAGACAGAGTGTTTCAAAACTGCTCAATGAAACGTATGGTTTAACTCTGTTAGCTGAATGCTCAGATGAGAAAGAAGTTTCACAGAATGCTTCTGTGTAGTTTATATTTGAATATATTCCTTTTTCCACTACTACCCTCTTAGTGCTCCAAATGTCCAGTTGCATTTTCTACAGAAAGAGTGTTCAGATCTGCTCAATCAAAAGTATGGTTTAACTCTGTTAGCTGAATGCACATATAAGAAAGAAGTTTCACAGAATGATTCTGTGTAGTTTATATTTGAAGACATTCCTTTTTCCACTATTACCCTCTTAGCGCTCCGAATCTCCACTTGCATTTTCTACAGAAAGAGTGTTTCAGAACGGCTCAATCAAAACTAAGGTTCAACTCTTTTAGTTGAATGAACAGAACAGCAAGAAGTTTCAGAGAATGCTTCTGTGTAGTTTTTATTTGTAGATATTCTTTTTCCCAATATAGGCCTCTTAGCGCTCAGAATGTCCAATTGCAGTTTCTACAGAAAGAGTGTTTCAGAACGGCTCAATCAAAAGTAAGGTTCAACCCTGGTAGTTGAAAGCACAGAACAGAAAGAAGTTTCACAGAATGTTTCTGTGCAGTTTATATTTGAATATATTCCTTTTTCCACTATTACCCTCTTAGCGCTCCGAATGTCCACTTGCATTTTCTACAGAAAGTGTGTTCTGAACTGCGCAATCAAAAGTATGGTTTAACTCTGTAAGCTGAATGCACATATCAGAAATAAGTTTCAAACAATGCTTCTGTGTAGTTTTTATTTGAAGATATTATTTTTCCCAATGTAGGCCTCTTAGCGCTCAGAATGTCCAATTGCATTTTCTACAGAAAGAGTGTTTCAGAACGGCTCAATCAAATGTAAGCTTCAACTCTGTTAGTTGAATGCACAGAACAGAAAGAAGTTTCATACAATGCTTCTGTGTAGTTTATATTTGAACATATTCTTTTTTCCACTATTACCCACTTAGCGCTACGAATGTCCAGTTGCATTTTCTACAGACAGAGTGTTTCAAAACTGCTCAATCAAATATATGGTTTAACTCTGTTAGCTGAATGCTCAGATCAGAAAGAAGTATCACAGAATGCTTCTGTGTAGTTTATATTTCAATATATTCCTTTTTCCACTACTACCCTCTTAGCACTCCAAATGTCCAGTTGCATTTTCTACAGAAAGAGTGTTCAGATCTGCTCAATCAAAAGTATGGTTTAACTCTGTTAGCTGAATGCACAGATCAGAAAGAAGTTTCACAGAATGATTCTGTGTAGTTTATATTTGAAGACATTCCTTTTTCCACTATTACCCTCTTAGCGCTCCGAATCTCCACTTGCATTTTCTACAGAAAGATTGTTTCAGAACAGGTCAATCAAAACTAAGGTTCAACTCTTTTAGTTGAATGAACAGAACAGAAAGAAGTTTCACAGAATGCTTCTGTGTAATTTTTATTTGTAGATATTCCTTTTCCCAATATAGGCCTCTTAGCGCACAGAATGTCCAATTGTAGTTTCTACAGAAAGAGTGTTTCAGAATGGCTCAATCAAATGTAAGGTTCAACCCTGGTAGTTGAATGCACAGAACAGAAAGAAGTTTCACAGAATGCTTCTGTGTAGTATTTAGTTGAAGATATTCCTTTTTGGACTATTAACCACTTAGCGCTCCGAATATCCACTGGCAGTTTCTACACAAAAAGTGTTTCAGAACTGCTCCTTCAAAAGTAAGGCTCAACTCTGTTATTTGAATGCGGAGAACAGAAAGGGGTTTCAGAGAATGCTTCTGTGTGGTTTTTAATTGGAGATATTCCTTTTTCCTCTATTACAATCTTAGCGCTCAGAATGTCCACTTGCATTTACTACAAAAAGAGTGTTTCATAACTGCTCAATCAAAAATAAGGTTTAGCTCTGTTAACTGAAATTACAGATCAGAAATAAGTTTCACAGAATGCATCTGTGTAGTTTTTATTTGAAGATATTCTTTTTCCCAATGTAGGCCTCTTAGCGCTTAGAATGTCCAATTGCAGTTTCTACAGAAAGAGTGTTTCAGAACGTCTCAATCAAAAGTAAGGATCAACTCTGTTAGTTGAATGCACAGAACAGAAAGAAGTTTCACAGAATGTTACTGTGTAGTTTATATTTTAATATATTCCTTTTTCCACTATTACCCTCTTAGCGCTCCGAATATCCACTTGCATTTTCTACAGAAAGAGTGTTCGGAAGTGCACAATCAAAAGTATGTTTTAACTCTGTTAGCTGAATGCACATATCAGAAATAAGTTTCACACAATGCTTCTGTGTAGTTTTTATTTGAAGATATTTTTCCCAATATAGGCCTCTTAGCGCTCAGAATGTCCAATTGCAGTTTCTACAGAAAGAGTGTTTCAGAACGTCTCAATCAAAAGTAAGGATCAACTCTGTTATTTGAATGCACAGAACAGAAAGAAGTTTCACAGAATGCTACTGTGTAGTTTATATTTTAATATATTCCTTTTTCCAGTATTACCCTCTTAGCGCTCCGAATATCCACTTGCATTTTCTACAGAAAGAGTGTTCGGAAGTGCACAATCAAAAGTATGTTTTAACTCTGTTAGCTGAATGCACATATCAGAAATAAGTTTCACACAATGCTTCTGTGTAGTTTTTATTTGAAGATATTATTTTTCCCAATATAGGCCTCTTAGCGCTCAGAATGTCCAATTGCAGTTTCTACAGAAAGAGTGTTTCAGAACGGCTCAATCAAAAGAAAGGTTCAACCCTGGTAGTTGAATGCTCAGAACAGAAAGCAGTTTCACAGAATGCTTCTGTGTAGTTTATATTTGAATATATTCCTTTTTCCACTGTTACCCTCTTAGCGCTCCGAATGTCCACTTGCATTTTGTACAGAAAGAGTGTTCTGAACTGCGCAATCAAAAGTATGGTTTAACTCTGTTCGCTGAATGCACATATCAGAAATAAGTTCCAAACAATGCTTCTGTGCAGTTTTTATTTGAAGTTATTTTTTTTCCCAATATAGGCCTCTTAGCGCTCAGAATGTCCAATTGCAGTTTCTACAGAAAGAGTGTTTCAGAACGGCTCAATCAAATGTAAGGTTCAACTCGCTTAGTTGAATGCACAGAAGAGAAAGTAGTTTCACAGAATGCTTCTGTGTAGTATTTAGTTGAAGATACTCCTTTTTGGACTATTACCCACTTAGCGCTCCGAATATCCACTGGCAGTTTCTACACAAAGAGTGTTTCAGAACTGCTCCTTCAAAAGTAAGGCTCAACTCTGTTAGTTGAATGCGGAGAACAGAAAGGGGTTTCAGAGAATGCTTCTGTGTAGTTTTTAATTGGAGATATTCCTTTTTCCTCTATTACAATCTTAGCGCTCCGAATGTCCACTTGCATTTACTTCAAAAAGAGTGTTTCATAACTGCTCAATCAAAAATATGATTTAGCTCTGTTAACTGAATTTACAGATCAGAAATAAGTTTCACAAAATGCATCTGTGTAGTTTTTATTTGAAGATATTCTTTTTCCCAATGTAGGCCTCTTAGCGCTTAGAATGTCCAATTTCAGTTTCTACATAAAGAGTGTTTCAGAACGTCTCAATCAAAAGTAAGGTTCAACTCTGTTAGTTGAATGCACAGAACAGAAAGAAGTTTCACAGAATGCTACTGTGTAGTTTATATTTGAATATATTACTTTTTCCACTATTAACCTCTTAGCGCTCCGAATATCCACTTGCATTTTCTACAGAAAGAGTGTTCGGAACTGCGCATTCAAAAGTATGTTTTAACTCTGTTAGCTGAATGCACATATCAGAAATAGGTTTCCCACAATGCTTCTGTGTAGTTTTTATTTGAAGATATTATTTTTCCCAATATAGGCCTCTTAGCGCTCAGAATGTCCAATTGCAGTTTCTACAGAAAGAGTGTTTCAGAACGGCTCAGTCAAAAGTAAGGTTCAACTCTGTTAGTTGAATGCACAGAACAGAAAGAAGTTTCATACAATGCTTCTGTGTAGTTTATATTTGAACATATTCTATTTTCCACTATTACCCACTTAGCGCTACGAATGTCCAGTTGCATTTTCTACAGAAAGAGTGTTCAGATCTGCTCAATCAAAAGTATGGTTTAACTCTGTTAGCTGAATGCACAGATAAGAAAGAAGTTTCACAGAATGATTCTGTGTAGTTTATATTTGAAGACATTCCTTTTTCCACTATTACCCTCTTAGCGCTCCGAATCTCCACTTGCATTTTCTACAGAAAGAGTGTTTCAGAACGGCTCAATCAAAACTAAGGTTCAACTCTTTTAGTTGAATGAACAGAACAGCAAGAAATTTCAGAGAATGCTTCTGTGTAGTTTTTATTTGTAGATATTCTTTTTCCCAATATAGGCCTCTTAGCGCTCAGAATGTCCAATTGCAGTTTCTACAGAAAGAGTGTTTCAGAACGGCTCAATCAAAAGTAAGGTTCAACCCTGGTAGTTGAATGCACAGAACAGAAAGAAGTTTCACAGAATGTTTCTGTGTAGTTTAAATTTGAATATATTCCTTTTTCCACTATTACCCTCTTAGCGCTCCGAATGTCCACTTGCATTTTCTACAGAAAGTGTGTTCTGAACTGCGCAATCAAAAGTATGGTTTAACTCTGTAAGCTGAATGCACATATCAGAAATAAGTTTCAAACAATGCTTCTGTGTAGTTTTTATTTGAAGTTATTTTTTTTCCCAATATAGGCCTCTTAGCGCTCAGAATGTCCAATTGCAGTTTCTACAGAAAGAGTGTTTCAGAACGGCTCAATCAAATGTAAGGTTCAACTCGCTTAGTTGAATGCACAGAACAGAAAGTAGTTTCACAGAATGCTTCTGTGTAGTATTTAGTTGAAGATACTCCTTTTTGGACTATTACCCACTTAGCGCTCCGAATATCCACTGGCAGTTTCTACACAAAGAGTGTTTCAGAACTGCTCCTTCAAAAGTAAGGCTCAACTCTGTTAGTTGAATGCGGAGAACAGAAAGGGGTTTCAGAGAATGCTTCTGTGTAGTTTTTAATTGGAGATATTCCTTTTTCCTCTATTACAATCTTAGCGCTCCGAATGTCCACTTGCATTTACTTCAAAAAGAGTGTTTCATAACTGCTCAATCAAAAATATGATTTAGCTCTGTTAACTGAATTTACAGATCAGAAATAAGTTTCACAAAATGCATCTGTGTAGTTTTTATTTGAAGATATTCTTTTTCCCAATGTAGGCCTCTTAGCGCTTAGAATGTCCAATTTCAGTTTCTACATAAAGAGTGTTTCAGAACGTCTCAATCAAAAGAAAGGTTCAACTCTGTTAGTTGAATGCACAGAACAGAAAGAAGTTTCACAGAATGCTACTGTGTAGTTTATATTTGAATATATTACTTTTTCCACTATTACCATCTTAGCGCTCCGAATATCCACTTGCATTTTCTACAGAAAGAGTGTTCGGAACTGCGCATTCAAAAGTATGTTTTAACTCTGTTAGCTGAATGCACATATCAGAAATAAGTTTCACACAATGCTTCTGTGTAGTTTTTATTTGAAGATATTATTTTTCCCAATATAGGCCTCTTAGCGCTCAGAATGTCCAATTGCAGTTTCTACAGAAAGAGTGTTTCAGAACGGCTCAGTCAAAAGTAAGGTTCAACTCTGTTAGTTGAATGCACAGAACAGAAAGAAGTTTCATACAATGCTTCTGTGTAGTTTATATTTGAACATATTCTATTTTCCACTATTACCCACTTAGCGCTACGAATGTCCAGTTGCATTGTCTACAGACAGAGTGTTTCAAAACTGCTCAATCAAACGTATGGTTTAACTCTGTTAGCTGAATGCTCAGATGAGAAAGAAGTTTCACAGAATGCTTCTGTGTAGTTTATATTTGAATATATTCCTTTTTCCACTACTACCCTCTTAGCACTCCAAATGTCCAGTTGCATTTTCTACAGAAAGAGTGTTCAGATCTGCTCAATCAAAAGTATGGTTTAACTCTGTTAGCTGAATGCACAGATCAGAAAGAAGTTTCGCAGAATGATTCTGTGTAGTTTATATTTGAAGACATTCCTTTTTCCACTATTACCCTCTTAGCGCTCCGAATCTCCACTTGCATTTTCTACAGAAAGATTGTTTCAGAACAGGTCAATCAAAACTAAGGTTCAACTCTTTTAGTTGAATGAACAGAACAGAAAGAAGTTTCACAGAATGCTTCTGTGTAGTTTTTATTTGTAGATATTCCTTTTCCCAATATAGGCCTCTTAGCGCACAGAATGTCCAATTGTAGTTTCTACAGAAAGAGTGTTTCAGAACGGCTCAATCAAATGTAAGGTTCAACCCTGGTAGTTGAATGCACAGAACAGAAAGAAGTTTCACAGAATGCTTCTGTGTAGTATTTAGTTGAAGATACTCCTTTTTGGACTATTAACCACTTAGCGCTCCGAATATCCACTGGCAGTTTCTACACAAAGAGTGTTTCAGAACTGCTCCTTCAAAAGTAAGGCTCAACTCTGTTATTTGAATGCGGAGAACAGAAAGGGGTTTCAGAGAATGCTTCTGTGTAGTTTTTAATTGGAGATATTCCTTTTTCCTCTATTACAATCTTAGCGCTCAGAATGTCCACTTGCATTTACTACAAAAAGAGTGTTTCATAACTGCTCAATCAAAAATAAGGTTTAGCTCTGTTAACTGAAATTACAGATCAGAAATAAGTTTCACAGAATGCATCTGTGTAGTTTTTATTTGAAGATATTCTTTTTCCCAATGTAGGCCTCTTAGCGATTAGAATGTCCAATTGCAGTTTCTACAGAAAGAGTGTTTCAGAACGTCTCAATCAAAAGTAAGGATCAACTCTGTTAGTTGAATGCACAGAACAGAAAGAAGTTTCACAGAATGTTACTGTGTAGTTTATATTTTAATATATTCCTTTTTCCACTATTACCCTCTTAGCGCTCCGAATATCCACTTGCATTTTCTACAGAAAGAGTGTTCGGAAGTGCACAATCAAAAGTATGTTTTAACTCTGTTAGCTGAATGCACATATCAGAAATAAGTTTCACACAATGCTTCTGTGTAGTTTTTATTTGAAGATATTTTTCCCAATATAGGCCTCTTAGCGCTCAGAATGTCCAATTGCAGTTTCTACAGAAAGAGTGTTTCAGAACGTCTCAATCAAAAGTAAGGATCAACTCTGTTAGTTGAATGCACAGAACAGAAAGAAGTTTCACAGAATGCTACTGTGTAGTTTATATTTTAATATATTCCTTTTTCCAGTATTACCCTCTTAGCGCTCCGAATATCCACTTGCATTTTCTACAGAAAGAGTGTTCGGAAGTGCACAATCAAAAGTATGTTTTAACTCTGTTAGCTGAATGCACATATCAGAAATAAGTTTCACACAACGCTTCTGTGTAGTTTTTATTTGAAGATATTATTTTTCCCAATATAGGCCTCTTAGCGCTCAGAATGTCCAATTGCAGTTTCTACAGAAAGAGTGTTTCAGAACGGCTCAATCAAAAGAAAGGTTCAACCCTGGTAGTTGAATGCTCAGAACAGAAAGCAGTTTCACAGAATGCTTCTGTGTAGTTTATATTTGAATATATTCCTTTTTCCACTATTACCCTCTTAGCGCTCCGAATGTCCACTTGCATTTTGTACAGAAAGAGTGTTCTGAACTGCGCAATCAAAAGTATGTTTTAACTCTGTACGCTGAATGCACATATCAGAAATAAGTTTCAAACAATGCTTCTGTGCAGTTTTTATTTGAAGTTATTTTTTTTCCCAATATAGGCCTCTTAGCGCTCAGAATGTCCAATTGCAGTTTCTACAGAAAGAGTGTTTCAGAACGGCTCAATCAAATGTAAGGTTCAACTCGCTTAGTTGAATGCACAGAACAGAAAGTAATTTCACAGAATGCTTCTGTGTAGTATTTAGTTGAAGATACTCCTTTTTGGACTATTACCCACTTAGCGCTCCGAATATCCACTGGCAGTTTCTACACAAAGAGTGTTTCAGAACTGCTCCTTCAAAAGTAAGGCTCAACTCTGTTAGTTGAATGCAGAGAACAGAAAGGGGTTTCAGAGAATGCTTCTGTGTAGTTTTTAATTGGAGATATTCCTTTTTCCTCTATTACAATCTTAGCGCTCCGAATGTCCACTTGCATTTACTTCAAAAAGAGTGTTTCATAACTGCTCAATCAAAAATATGATTTAGCTCTGTTAACTGAATTTACAGATCAGAAATAAGTTTCACAAAATGCATCTGTGTAGTTTTTATTTGAAGATATTCTTTTTCCCAATGTAGGCCTCTTAGCGCTTAGAATGTCCAATTTCAGTTTCTACATAAAGAGTGTTTCAGAACGTCTCAATCAAAAGTAAGGTTCAACTCTGTTAGTTGAATGCACAGAACAGAAAGAAGTTTCACAGAATGCTACTGTGTAGTTTATATTTGAATATATTACTTTTTCCACTATTAACCTCTTAGCGCTCCGAATATCCACTTGCATTTTCTACAGAAAGAGTGTTCGGAACTGCGCATTCAAAAGTATGTTTTAACTCTGTTAGCTGAATGCACATATCAGAAATAAGTTTCCCACAATGCTTCTGTGTAGTTTTTATTTGAAGATATTATTTTTCCCAATATATGCCTCTTAGCGCTCAGAATGTCCAATTGCAGTTTCTACAGAAAGAGTGTTTCAGAACGGCTCAGTCAAAAGTAAGGTTCAACTCTGTTAGTTGAATGCACAGAACAGAAAGAAGTTTCATACAATGCTTCTGTGTAGTTTATATTTGAACATATTCTATTTTCCACTATTACCCACTTAGCACTACGAATGTCCAGTTGCATTTTCTACAGAAAGAGTGTTCAGATCTGCTCAATCAAAAGTATGGTTTAACTCTGTTAGCTGAATGCACAGATAAGAAAGAAGTTTCACAGAATGATTCTGTGTAGTTTATATTTGAAGACATTCCTTTTTCCACTATTACCCTCTTAGCGCTCCGAATCTCCACTTGCATTTTCTACAGAAAGAGTGTTTCAGAACGGCTCAATCAAAACTAAGGTTCAACTCTTTTAGTTGAATGAACAGAACAGCAAGAAGTTTCAGAGAATGCTTCTGTGTAGTTTTTATTTGTAGATATTCTTTTTCCCAATATAGGCCTCTTAGCGCTCAGAATGTCCAATTGCAGTTTCTACAGAAAGAGTGTTTCAGAACGGCTCAATCAAAAGTAAGGTTCAACCCTGGTAGTTGAAAGCACAGAACAGAAAGAAGTTTCACAGAATGTTTCTGTGTAGTTTATATTTGAATATATTCCTTTTTCCACTATTACCCTCTTAGCGCTCCGAATGTCCACTTGCATTTTCTACAGAAAGTGTGTTCTGAACTGCGCAATCAAAAGTATGGTTTAACTCTGTAAGCTGAATGCACATATCAGAAGTAAGTTTCAAACAATGCTTCTGTGTAGTTTTTATTTGAAGATATTATTTTTCCCAATGAAGGCCTCTTAGCGCTCAGAATGTCCAATTGCATTTTCTAAAGAAAGAGTGTTTCAGAATGGCTCAATCAAATGTAAGGTTCAACTGTGTTAGTTGAATGCACAGAACAGAAAGAAGTTTCATACAATGCTTCTGTGTAGTTTATATTTGAACATATTCTTTTTTCCACTATTACCCACTTAGCGCTACGAATGTCCAGTTGCATTTTCTACAGACAGAGTGTTTCAAAACTGCTCAATCAAATATATGGTTTAACTCTGTTAGCTGAATGCTCAGATCAGAAAGAAGTATCACAGAATGCTTCTGTGTAGTTTATATTTCAATATATTCCTTTTTCCACTACTACCCTCTTAGCACTCCAAATGTCCAGTTGCATTTTCTACAGAAAGAGTGTTCAGATCTGCTCAATCAAAAGTATGGTTTAACTCTGTTAGCTGAATGCACAGATCAGAAAGAAGTTTCGCAGAATGATTCTGTGTAGTTTATATTTGAAGACATTCCTTTTTCCACTATTACCCTCTTAGCGCTCCGAATCTCCACTTGCATTTTCTACAGAAAGATTGTTTCAGAACAGGTCAATCAAAACTAAGGTTCAACTCTTTTAGTTGAATGAACAGAACAGAAAGAAGTTTCACAGAATGCTTCTGTGTAGTTTTTATTTGTAGATATTCCTTTTCCCAATATAGGCCTCTTAGCGCACAGAATGTCCAATTGTAGTTTCTACAGAAAGAGTGTTTCAGAACGGCTCAATCAAATGTAAGGTTCAACCCTGGTAGTTGAATGCACAGAACAGAAAGAAGTTTCACAGAATGCTTCTGTGTAGTATTTAGTTGAAGATACTCCTTTTTGGACTATTAACCACTTAGCGCTCCGAATATCCACTGGCAGTTTCTACACAAAGAGTGTTTCAGAACTGCTCCTTCAAAAGTAAGGCTCAACTCTGTTATTTGAATGCGGAGAACAGAAAGGGGTTTCAGAGAATGCTTCTGTGTAGTTTTTAATTGGAGATATTCCTTTTTCCTCTATTACAATCTTAGCGCTCAGAATGTCCACTTGCATTTACTACAAAAAGAGTGTTTCATAACTGCTCAATCAAAAATAAGGTTTAGCTCTGTTAACTGAAATTACAGATCAGAAATAAGTTTCACAGAATGCATCTGTGTAGTTTTTATTTGAAGATATTCTTTTTCCCAATGTAGGCCTCTTAGCGCTTAGAATGTCCAATTGCAGTTTCTACAGAAAGAGTGTTTCAGAACGTCTCAATCAAAAGTAAGGATCAACTCTGTTAGTTGAATGCACAGAACAGAAAGAAGTTTCACAGAATGTTACTGTGTAGTTTATATTTTAATATATTCCTTTTTCCACTATTACCCTCTTAGCGCTCCGAATATCCACTTGCATTTTCTACAGAAAGAGTGTTCGGAAGTGCACAATCAAAAGTATGTTTTATCTCTGTTAGCTGAATGCACATATCAGAAATAAGTTTCACACAATGCTTCTGTGTAGTTTTTATTTGAAGATATTTTTCCCAATATAGGCCTCTTAGCGCTCAGAATGTCCAATTGCAGTTTCTACAGAAAGAGTGTTTCAGAACTTCTCAATCAAAAGTAAGGATCAACTCTGTTAGTTGAATGCACAGAACAGAAAGAAGTTTCACAGAATGCTACTGTGTAGTTTATATTTTAATATATTCCTTTTTCCAGTATTACCCTCTTAGCGCTCCGAATATCCACTTGCATTTTCTACAGAAAGAGTGTTCGGAAGTGCACAATCAAAAGTATGTTTTAACTCTGTTAGCTGAATGCACATATCAGAAATAAGTTTCACACAACGCTTCTGTGTAGTTTTTATTTGAAGATATTATTTTTCCCAATATAGGCCTCTTAGCGCTCAGAATGTCCAATTGCAGTTTCTACAGAAAGAGTGTTTCAGAACGGCTCAATCAAAAGAAAGGTTCAACCCTGGTAGTTGAATGCTCAGAACAGAAAGCAGTTTCACAGAATGCTTCTGTGTAGTTTATATTTGAATATATTCCTTTTTCCACTATTACCCTCTTAGCGCTCCGAATGTCCACTTGCATTTTGTACAGAAAGAGTGTTCTGAACTGCGCAATCAAAAGTATGTTTTAACTCTGTTCGCTGAATGCACATATCAGAAATAAGTTTCAAACAATGCTTCTGTGCAGTTTTTATTTGAAGTTATTTTTTTTCCCAATATAGGCCTCTTAGCGCTCAGAATGTCCAATTGCAGTTTCTACAGAAAGAGTGTTTCAGAACGGCTCAATCAAATGTAAGGTTCAACTCGCTTAGTTGAATGCACAGAACAGAAAGTAATTTCACAGAATGCTTCTGTGTAGTATTTAGTTGAAGATACTCCTTTTTGGACTATTACCCACTTAGCGCTCCGAATATCCACTGGCAGTTTCTACACAAAGAGTGTTTCAGAACTGCTCCTTCAAAAGTAAGGCTCAACTCTGTTAGTTGAATGCAGAGAACAGAAAGGGGTTTCAGAGAATGCTTCTGTGTAGTTTTTAATTGGAGATATTCCTTTTTCCTCTATTACAATCTTAGCGCTCCGAATGTCCACTTGCATTTACTTCAAAAAGAGTGTTTCATAACTGCTCAATCAAAAATATGATTTAGCTCTGTTAACTGAATTTACAGATCAGAAATATGTTTCACAAAATGCATCTGTGTAGTTTTTATTTGAAGATATTCTTTTTCCCAATGTAGGCCTCTTAGCGCTTAGAATGTCCAATTTCAGTTTCTACATAAAGAGTGTTTCAGAACGTCTCAATACAAAAGTAAGGTTCAACTCTGTTAGTTGAATGCACAGAACAGAAAGAAGTTTCACAGAATGCTACTGTGTAGTTTATATTTGAATATATTACTTTTTCCACTATTAACCTCTTAGCGCTCCGAATATACACTTGCATTTTCTACAGAAAGAGTGTTCGGAACTGCGCATTCAAAAGTATGTTTTAACTCTGTTAGCTGAATGCACATATCAGAAATAAGTTTCCCACAATGCTTCTGTGTAGTTTTTATTTGAAGATATTATTTTTCCCAATATATGCCTCTTAGCGCTCAGAATGTCCAATTGCAGTTTCTACAGAAAGAGTGTTTCAGAACGGCTCAGTCAAAAGTAAGGTTCAACTCTGTTAGTTGAATGCACAGAACAGAAAGAAGTTTCATACAATGCTTCTGTGTAGTTTATATTTGAACATATTCTATTTTCCACTATTACCCACTTAGCGCTACGAATGTCCAGTTGCATTTTCTACAGAAAGAGTGTTCAGATCTGCTCAATCAAAAGTATGGTTTAACTCTGTTAGCTGAATGCACAGATAAGAAAGAAGTTTCACAGAATGATTCTGTGTAGTTTATATTTGAAGACATTCCTTTTTCCACTATTACCCTCTTAGCGCTCCGAATCTCCACTTGCATTTTCTACAGAAAGAGTGTTTCAGAACGGCTCAATCAAAACTAAGGTTCAACACTTTTAGTTGAATGAACAGAACAGCAAGAAGTTTCAGAGAATGCTTCTGTGTAGTTTTTATTTGTAGATATTCTTTTTCCCAATATAGGCCTCTT
This sequence comes from Symphalangus syndactylus, assembly GCF_028878055.3. NCBI lineage: Eukaryota > Metazoa > Chordata > Mammalia > Primates > Hylobatidae > Symphalangus > Symphalangus syndactylus. Next base: position 144,242,324 of record NC_072429.2, read on the forward strand.
AGCGCTCAGAATGTCCAATTGCAGTTTCTACAGAAAGAGTGTTTCAGAACGGCTCAATCAAAAGTAAGGTTCAACCCTGGTAGTTGAATGCACAGAACAGAAAGAAGTTTCACAGAATGTTTCTGTGTAGTTTAAATTTGAATATATTCCTTTTTCCACTATTACCCTCTTAGCGCTCCGAATGTCCACTTGCATTTTCTACAGAAAGTGTGTTCTGAACTGCGCAATCAAAAGTATGGTTTAACTCTGTAAGCTGAATGCACATATCAGAAATAAGTTTCAAACAATGCTTCTGTGTAGTTTTTATTTGAAGATATTATTTTTCCCAATGTAGGCCTCTTAGCGCTCAGAATGTCCAATTGCATTTTCTACAGAAAGAGTGTTTCAGAATGGCTCAATGAAATGTAAGGTTCAACTCTGTTAGTTGAATGCACAGAACAGAAAGAAGTTTCATACAATGCTTCTGTGTAGTTTATATTTGAACATATTCTTTTTTCCACTATTACCCACTTAGCGCTACAAATGTCCAGTTGCATTTTCTACAGACAGAGTGTTTCAAAACTGCTCAATCAAATATATGGTTTAACTCTGTTAGCTGAATCCTCAGATCAGAAAGAAGTTTCACAGAATGCTTCTGTGTAGTTTATATTTCAATATATTCCTTTTTCCACTACTACCCTCTTAGCGCTCCAAATGTCCAGTTGCATTTTCTACAGAAAGAGTGTTCAGATCTGCTCAATCAAAAGTATGGTTTAACTCTGTTAGCTGAATGCACAGATCAGAAAGAAGTTTCGCAGAATGATTCTGTGTAGTTTATATTTGAAGACATTCCTTTTTCCACTATTACCCTCTTAGCGCTCCGAATCTCCACTTGCATTTTCTACAGAAAGATTGTTTCAGAACGGGTCAATCAAAACTAAGGTTCAACTCTTTTAGTTGAATGAACAGAACAGAAAGAAGTTTCACAGAATGCTTCTGTGTAGTTTTTATTTGTAGATATTGTTTTTCCCTATATAGGCCTCTTAGCGCTCAGAATGTCCAATTGCAGTTTCCACAGAAAGAGTGTTTCAGAACGGCTCAATCAAAAGTAAGGTTCAACCCTGGTAGTTGAATGCACAGAACAGAAAGAAGTTTCACAGAATGCTTCTGTGTAGTTTATATTTGAATATATTACTTTTTCCACTATTACCCTCTTAGCGCTCCGAATGTCCACTTGCATTTTCTACAGAAAGAGTGTTCTGAACTTCGCAATCAAAAGTATCGTTTAACTCTGTTACCTGAATGCACATATCAGAAATAAGTTTCAAACAATGCTTCTGTGTAGTTTTTATTTGAAGATATTTTTTCTCCCAATGTAGGCCTCTTAGCGCTCAGAATGTCCAATTGCAGTTTCTACAGAAAGATTGTTTCAGAACGGCTCAATGAAATGTAAGGTTCAACTCTCTTAGTTGAATGCACAGAACAGAAAGAAGTTTCACAGAATGCTTCTGTGTAGTATTTAGTTGAAGATACTCCTTTTTGGACTATTACCCACTTAGCGCTCCGAATATCCACTGGCAGTTTCTACACAAAGAGTGTTTCAGGACTGCTCCTTCAAAAGTAAGGCTCAACCCTGTTAGTTGAATGCGGAGAACAGAAAGGGGTTTCAGAGAATGCTTCTGTGTAATTTTTAATTGGAGATATTCCTTTTTCTCTATTACAATCTTAGCGCTCCGAATGTCCACTTGCATTTTCTGCAAAAAGAGTGTTTCATAACTGCCCAATCAAAAATATGGTTTAGCTCTGTTAGCTGAATTTACAGATCAGAAATAAGTTTCACAGAATGCATCTGTGTAGTTTTTATTTGAAGATATTCTTTTTCCCAATGTAGGCCTCTTAGCGCTTAGAATGTCCAATTGCAGTTTCTACAGAAAGAGTGTTTCAGAACGGCTCAATGAAAAGTAAGGTTCAACTCTGTTAGTTGAATGCACAGAACAGAAAGAAGTTTCACAGAATGCCACTGTGCAGTTTATATTTGATTATATCCCCTTTTCCACTATTACCCTCTTAGTGCTCCGAATGTCCCCTTGCATTTTCTACAGAAAGAGTGTTCGGAACTGCGCAATCAAAAGTATGGTTTAACACTGTTAGCTGAATGCACATATCAGAAATAAGTTTCACACCATGCTTCTGTGTAGTTTTTATTTGAAGATATTATATTTCCCAATATAGGCCTCTTAGCGCTCAGAATGTCCAATTGCAGTTTCTACAGAAAGAGTATTTCACAACGGCTCAATCAAAAGTAAGGTTCAACTCTGTTAGTTGAATGCACAGAACAGAAAGAAGTTTCATACAATGCTTCTGTGTAGTTTATATTTGAACATATTCTTTTTTCCACTATTACCCACTTAGCGCTACGAATGTCCAGTTGCATTTTCTACAGACAGAGTGTTTCAAAACTGCTCAATCAAAAGTATGGTTTAACTCTGTTAGCTGAATGCTCAGATCAGAAAGAAGTTTCACAGAATGCTTCTGTGTAGTTTATATTTGAATATATTCCTTTTTCCACTACTACCCTCTTAGCGCTCCAAATGTCCAGTTGCATTTTCTACAGAAAGAGTGTTCAGATCTGCTCAATCAAAAGTATGGTTTAACTCGGTTAGCTGAATGCACAGATCAGAAAGAAGTTTCACAGAATGATTCTGTGTAGTTTATATTTGAAGACATTCCTTTTTCCACAATTATCCTCTTAGCGATCCGAATCTCCACTTGCATTTTCTACAGAAAGAGTGTTTCAGAACGGCTCAATCAAAACTAAGTTTCAACTCTTTTAGTTGAATGAACAGAACAGAAATAAGTTTCACAGAATGCTTCTGTGTAGTTTTTATTTGTAGATATTGTTTTTCCCAATATAGGCCTCTTAGCGCTCAGAATGTCCAATTGCAGTTTCCACAGAAAGAGTGTTTCAGAACGGCTCAATCAAAAGTAAGGTTCAACCCTGGTAGTTGAATGCACAGAACAGAAAGAAGTTTCACAGAATGCTTCTGTGTAGTTTATATTTGAATATATTCCTTTTTCCACTATTACCCTCTTAGCGCTCCGAATGTCCACTTGCATTTTCTACAGAAAGAGTGTTCTGAACTGCGCAATCAAAAGTATCGTTTAACTCTGTTACCTGAATGCACATATCAGAAATAAGTTTCAATCAATGCTTCTGTGTAGTTTTTATTTGAAGATATTATTTTTCCCAATATAGGCCTCTTAGCGCTCAGAATGTCCAACTGCAGTTTCTACAGAAAGAGTGTTTCAGAACGGCTCAATCAAATGTAAATTTCAACTCTCTTAGTTGAATGCACAGAACAGAAAGAAGTTTCACAGAATGCTTCTGTGTAGTATTTAGTTGAAGGTACTCCTTTTTGTACTATTATCCACTTAGCGCTCCGAATATCCACTGGCAGTTTCTACACAAAGAGTGTTTCAGAACTGCTCCCTCAAATGTAAGGCTCAAATCTGTTAGTTGAATGCGGAGAACAGAAAGGGGTTTCAGAGAATGCTTCTGTGTGGTTTCTAATTGGAGATATTCCTTTTTCTCTATTACAATCTTAGCCCTCCGAATGTCCACTTGCATTTTCTACAAAAAGAGTGTTTCATAACTGCCCAATCAAAAATATGGTTTAGCTCTGTTAGCTGAATTTACAGATCAGAAATAAGTTTCACAGAATGCATCTGTGTAGTTTTTATTTGAAGATATTCTTTTTCCCAATGTAGGCCTCTTAGCGCTTAGAATGTCCAATTGCAGTTTCTACAGAAAGAGTGTTTCAGAACGGCTCAATCAAAAGTAAGGATCAACTCTGTTAGTTGAATGCACAGAACAGAAAGTAGTTTCACAGAATGCCACTGTGTAGTTTATATTTGATTATGTCCCTTTTTCCACTATTACCCTCTTAGTGCTCCGAATGTCCCCTTGCATTTTCTACAGAAAGAGTGTTCGGAACTGCGCAATCAAAAGTATCGTTTAACTCTGTTAGCTGAATGCACATATCAGAAATAAGTTTCACACAATGCTTCTGTGTAGTTTTTATTTGAAGATATTATTTTTCCCAATATAGGCCTCTTAGCACTCAGAATGTCCAATTGCAGTTTCTACAGAAAGAGTGTTTCACAACGGCTCAATCAAAAGTAAGGTTCAACTCTGTTAGTTGAATGCACAGAACAGAAAGAAGTTTCATAAAATGCTTCTGTGTAGTTTATATTTGAACATATTCTTTTTTCCACTATTACCCACTTAGCGCTACGAATGTCCAGTTTCATTTTCTACAGACAGAGTGTTTCAAAACTGCTCAATCAAAAGTATGGTTTAACTCTGTTATCTGAATGCTCAGATCAGAAAGAAGTTTCACAGAATGCTTCTGTGTAGTTTATATTTGAATATATTCCTTTTTCCACTACTACCCTCTTAGCGCTCCAAATGTCCAGTTGCATTTTCTACAGAAAGAGTGTTCAGATCTGCTCAATCAAAAGTATGGTTTAACTCTGTTAGCTGAATGCACAGATCAGAAAGAAGTTTCACAGAATGATTCTGTGTAGTTTATATTTGAAGACATTCCTTTTTCCACAAATATCCTCTTAGCGATCCGAATCTCCACTTGCATTTTCTACAGAAAGAGTGTTTCAGAACGGCTCAATCAAAACTAAGGTTCAACTCTTTTAGTTGAATGAACAGAACAGAAAGAAGTTTCACAGAATGCTTCTGTGTAGTTTTTATTTGTAGATATTTTTTTTCCCAATATAGGCCTCTTAGTGCTCAGAATGTCCAATTGCAGTTCCTACAGAAAGAGTGTTTCAGAACGGCTCAATCAAAAGTAAGGTTCAACCCTGGTAGTTGAATGCACAGAACAGAAAGAAGTTTCACAGAATGCTTCTGTGTAGTTTATATTTGAATATATTCCTTTTTCCACTATTACCCTCTTAGCGCTCCGAATGCCCACTTGCATTTTCTACGGAAAGAGTGTTCGGAACTGCGCAACCAAAAGTATGGTTTAACTCTGTTAGCTGAATGCACATATCAGAAATAAGTTTCACACAATGCTTCTGTGTAGTTTTTATTTGAAGGTATATTTTTTCCCAATATAGGCCTCTTAGCCCTCAGAATGTCCAATTGCCGTTTCTACAGAAAGAGTGTTTCAGAACGGCTCAATGAAAAGTAATGTTCAACTCTGTTAGTTGAATGCACAGAACAGAAAGAAGTTTCATACAATGCTTCTGTGTAGTTTATATTTGAACATATTCTTTTTTCCACTATTACCCACTTAGCGCTACGAATGACCAATTGCATTTTCTACAGACAGAGTGTTTCAAAACTGCTCAATCAAAAGTATGGTTTAAATCTGTTAGCTGAATGCTCAGATGAGAAAGAAGTTTCACAGAATGCTTCTGTGTAGTTTATATTTGAATATATTCCTTTTTCCACTACTACGCTCTTAGTGCTCCAAATGTCCAGTTGCATTTTCTACAGAAACAGTGTTTCAGAACGGTTCAATCAAAACTAAGGTTCAACTCTTTTAGTTGAATGAACAGAACAGAAAGAAGTTTCACAGAATGCTTCTGTGTAGTTTTTATTTTTAGATATTCTTTTTCCCAATGTAGGCCTCTTAGCGCTCAGAAAGTCCAATTGCAGTTTCTACAGAAAGAGTGATTCAGAACTGCTCAATCAAAAGTAAGGTTCAACCCTGGTAGTTGAATGCACAGAACAGAAAGAAGTTTCACAGAATGCTTCTGTGTAGTTTATATTTGAATATATTCCTTTTTCCGCTATTACCCTCTTAGCGCTCCGAATGTCCACTTGCATTTCCTACAGAAAGAGTGTTCTGAACTGCGCAATCAAAAGTATGGTTTAACTCTGTTAGCTGAATGCACATATCAGAAATAAGTTTCAAACAATGCTTCTGTGTAGTTTTTATTTGAAGATATTATTCTTCCCAATATAGGCCTCTTAGCGCTCAGAATGTCCAATTGCAGTTTCTACAGAAAGAGTGTTTCACAACGGCTCAATCAAAAGTAAGGTTCAACTCTGTTAGTTGAATGCACAGAACAGAAAGAAGTTTCATACAATGCTTCTGTGTAGTTTATATTTGAACATATTCTTTTTTCCACTATTACCCACTTAGTGCTACGAATGTCCAGTTGCATTTTCTACAGACAGAGTGTTTCAAAACTGCTCAATCCAAAGTATGGTTTAACTCTGTTAGCTGAATGCTCAGATCAGAAAGAAGTTTCACAGAATGCTTCTGTGTAGTTTATATTTGAATATATTCCTTTTTCCACTACTACGCTCTTAGCGCTCCAAATGTCCAGTTGCATTTTCTACAGAAAGAATGTTCAGATCTGCTCAATCAAAAGTATGGTTTAACTCTGTTAGCTGAATGCACAGATCAGAAAGAAGTTTCACAGAATGATTCTGTGTAGTTTATATTTGAAGACATTCCTTTTTCCACAATTATCCTCATAGCGATCCGAATCTCCACTTGCATTTTCTAAAGAAAGAGTGTTTCAGAACGGCTCAATCAAAACTAAGGTTCAACTCTTCTAGTTGAATGAACAGAAGAGAAAGAAGTTTCAGAGAATGCTTCTGTGTAGTTTTTATTTGTAGATATTCTTTTTCCCAATATAGGCCTCTTAGCGCTCAGAATGTCCAATTGCAGTTTCCACAGAAAGAGTGTTTCAGAACGGCTCAATCAAAAGTAAGGTTCAACCCTGGTAGTTGAATGCACAGAACAGAAAGAAGTTTCACAGAATGCTTCTGTGTAGTTTATATTTGAATATATTCCTTTTTCCACTATTACCCTCTTAGCGCTCCGAATGTCCACTTGCATTTTCTACAGAAAGAGTGTTCGGAACTGCGCAATCAAAAGTATGGTTTAACTCTGTTAGCTGAATGCACATATCAGAAATAAGTTTCACACCATGCTTCTGTGTAGTTTTTATTTGAAGATATTATATTTCCCAATATAGGCCTCTTAGCGCTCAGAATGTCCAATTGCAGTTTCTACAGAAAGAGTATTTCACAACGGCTCAATCAAAAGTAAGGTTCAACTCTGTTAGTTGAATGCACAGAACAGAAAGAAGTTTCATACAATGCTTCTGTGTAGTTTATATTTGAACATATTCTTTTTTCCACTATTACCCACTTAGCGATACGAATGTCCAGTTGCATTTTCTACAGACAGAGTGTTTCAAAACTGCTCAATCAAAAGTATGGTTTAACTCTGTTAGCTGAATGCTCAGATCAGAAAGAAGTTTCACAGAATGCTTCTGTGTAGTTTATATTTGAATATATTCCTTTTTCCACTACTACCCTCTTAGCGCTCCAAATGTCCAGTTGCATTTTCTACAGAAAGGGTGTTCAGATCTGCTCAATCAAAAGTATGGTTTAACTCGGTTAGCTGAATGCACAGATCAGAAAGAAGTTTCACAGAATGATTCTGTGTAGTTTATATTTGAAGACATTCCTTTTTCCACAATTATCCTCTTAGCGATCCGAATCTCCACTTGCATTTTCTACAGAAAGAGTGTTTCAGAACGGCTCAATCAAAACTAAGTTTCAACTCTTTTAGTTGAATGAACAGAACAGAAATAAGTTTCACAGAATGCTTCTGTGTAGTTTTTATTTGTAGATATTGTTTTTCCCAATATAGGCCTCTTAGCGCTCAGAATGTCCAATTGCAGTTTCCACAGAAAGAGTGTTTCAGAACGGCTCAATCAAAAGTAAGGTTCAACCCTGGTAGTTGAATGCACAGAACAGAAAGAAGTTTCACAGAATGCTTCTGTGTAGTTTATATTTGAATATATTCCTTTTTCCACTATTACCCTCTTAGCGCTCCGAATGTCCACCTGCATTTTCTACAGAAAGAGTGTTCTGAACTGCGCAATCAAAAGTATCGTTTAACTCTGTTTCCTGAATGCACATATCAGAAATAAGTTTCAAACAATGCTTCTGTGTAGTTTTTATTTGAAGATATTATTTTTCCCAATATAGGCCTCTTAGCGCTCAGAATGTCCAATTGCAGTTTCTACAGAAAGAGTGTTTCAGAACGGCTCAATCAAATGTAAATTTCAACTCTCTTAGTTGAATGCACAGAACAGAAAGAAGTTTCACAGAATGCTTCTGTGTAGTATTTAGTTGAAGGTACTCCTTTTTGTACTATTATCCACTTAGCGCTCCGAATATCCACTGGCAGTTTCTACACAAAGAGTGTTTCAGAACTGCTCCCTCAAATGTAAGGCTCAACCCTGTTAGTTGAATGCGGAGAACAGAAAGGGGTTTCAGAGAATGCTTCTGTGTGGTTTTTAATTGGAGATATTCCTTTTTCTCTATTACAATCTTAGCGCTCCGAATGTCCACTTGCATTTTCTAGAAAAAGAGTGTTTCATAACTGCCCAATCAAAAATATGGTTTAGCTCTGTTAACTGAATTTATAGATCAGAAATAAGTTTCACAGAATGCATCTGTGTAGTTTTTATTGGAAGATATTCTTTTTCCCAATGTAGGCCTCTTAGCGCTTAGAATGTCCAATTGCAGTTTCTACTGAAAGAGTGTTTCAGAACGGCTCAATCAAAAGTAAGGTTCAACTCTGTTATTTGAATGCACAGAACAGAAAGAAGTTTCACAGAATGCTACTGTGTAGTTTATATTTGATTATATTCCTTTTTCCACTGTTACCCTCTTAGTGCTCCGAATGTCCACTTGCATTTTCTACAGAAAGAGTGTTCGGAACTGCGCAATCAAAAGTATGGTTTAACTCTGTTAGCTGAATGCACACATCAGAAATAAGTTTCACACAATGCTTCTGTGTAGTTTTTATTTGAAGATATTATTTTTCCCAATGTAGGCCTCTTAGCGCTCAGAATGTCCAATTGCAGTTTCTACAGAAAGAGTGTTTCACAACCTCTCAATCAAAAGTAAGGTTGAACTCTGTTAGTTGAATGCACAGAACAGAAAGAAGTTTCATACAATTCTTCTGTGTAGTTTATATTTGAAAATTTTCTTTTTTCCTCTATTACCCACTTAGCGCTACGAATCTCCAGTTGCATTTTCTACAGACAGAGTGTTTCAAAACTGCTGAATCAAGAGTATGGTTTAACTCTGTTAGCTGAATGCTCAGATCAGAATGAAGTTTCACAGAATGCTTCTGTGTAGTTTATAGTTGAATATATTTCTTTTTCCACTACTACCCTCTTAGCGCTCCAAATGTGCAGTTGCATTTTCTACAGAAAGATTGTTCAGATCTGCTCAATCAAAAGTATGGTTTAACTCAGTTAGCTGAATGCACAGATCATAAAGAAGTTTCACAGAATGATTCTGTGTAGTTTATATTTGAAGACATTCCTTTTTCCACTATTACCCTCTTAGCGCTCCAAATCTCCACTTGCATTTTCTACAGAAAGAGTGTTTCAGAACGGCTCAATCAAAACTAAGTTTTAACTCTTTTAGTTGAATGAACAGAACAGAAATAAGTTTCACAGAATGCTTCTGTGTAGTTTTTATTTGTAGATATTCTTTTTCCCAATATAGGCGTCTTAGCGCTCAGAATGTCCAATTACAGTTTCTACAGAAAGAGTGTTTCAGAACGGCTCAATCAAAAGTAAGGTTCAACCCTGGTAGTTGAATGCACAGAACAGAAAGAAGTTTCACAGAATGCTTCTGTGTAGTTTATGTTTGAATATATTCCTTTTTCCACTATTACCCTCTTAGCGCTCCGAATGTCCACTTGCATTTTCTACGGAAAGAGTGTTCTGAACTGCGCAATCAAAAGTATCGTTTAACTCTGTTAGCTGAATGCACATATCAGAAATAAGTTTCAAACAATGCTTCTGTGTAGTTTTTATTTGAAGATATTATTTTTCCCAATATAGGCCTTTTAGCGCTCAGAATGTCCAATTGCAGTTTCTACACAAAGAGTGTTTCAGAACGGCTCAATCAAATGTAAGGTTCAACTCTCTTAGTTGAATGCACAGAACAGAAAGAAGTTTCACAGATTGCTTCTGTGTAGTATTTAGTTGAAGATACTCCTTTTTGGACTATTACCCACTTAGCGCTCCAAATATCCACTGGCAGTTTCTACACAAAGAGAGTTTCAGAACTGCTCCTTCAAAAGTAAGGCTCAACCCTGTTAGTTGAATGCGGAGAACAGAAAGGTGTTTCAGATAATGCTTCTGGGTAGTTTTTAATTGGAGATATTCCTTTTTCTCTATTCCAATCTTAGCGCTCCGAATGTCCACTTGCATTTTCTACAAAAAGCTTATCCACCATGATCAAGTGGGCTTCATCCCTGGGATGCAAGGCTGGTTCAACATACGCAAATCAATAAATGTAATCCAGCATATAAACCGAACCAAAGACAAAAACCACATGATTATCTCAATAGATGCAGAAAAGGCCTTTGACAAAATTCAACAACCCTTCATGCTAAAAACTCTAAATAAATTAGGTATTGATGGGACGTATCTCAAAATAATAAGAGCTATCTACAACAAACCCACAGCCAATATCATACTGAATGGGCAAAAACTGGAAGCATTCCCTCTGAAAACTGGCACAAGACAGGGATGCCCTCTCTCACCGCTCCTATTCAACATAGTGTTGGAAGTTCTGGCCAGGGCAATCAGGCAGGAGAAGGAAATAAAGGGTATTCAGTTAGGAAAAGAGGAAGTCAAATTGTCCCTGTTTGCAGATGACATGATTGTATATCTAGAAAACCCCATTGTCTCAGCCCAAAATCTCCTTAAGCTGATTAGCAACTTCAGCAAAGTCTCAGGATACAAAATTAATGTACAAAAATCACAAGCATTCTTGTACACCAATAACAGACAAACAGAGAGCCAAATCATGAGTGAACTCCCATTCACAATTGCTTCAAAGAGCATAAAATACCTAGGAATCCAACTTACAAGGGATGTGAAGGACCTCTTCAAAGAGAACTACAAACCACTGCTCAATGAAATAAAAGAGGATACAAACAAATGGAAGAACATTCCATGCTCATGGGTTGGAAGAATCAATATCGTGAAAATGGCCATACTGCCCAAGGTAATTTATAGATTCAATGCCATCCCCATCAAGCTACCAATGACTTTCTTCACAGAATTGGAAAAAACTACTTTAAAGTTCATATGGAACCAAAAAAGAGCCCGCATCGCCAAGTCAATCCTAAGCCAAAAGAACAAAGCTGGAGGCATCACGCTACCTGACTTTAAACTATACTACAAGGCTACAGTAACCAAAACAGCATGGTACTGGTACCACAACAGAGACATAGATCAATGGAACAGAACAGAGCCCTCAGAAATGATGCCGCATAGCTACAACTATCTGATCTTTGACAAACCTGACAAAAACAAGAAATGGGGAAAGGCTTCCCTATTTAATAAATGGTGCTGGGAAAACTGGCTAGCTATATGTAGAAAGCTGCAACTGGATCCCTTCCTTACACCTTATACAAAAATTAATTCAAGATGGATTAAAGACTTATATGTTAGACCTAAAACCATTAAAATCCTACAAGAAAACCTAGGCAATACCATTCAGGACATAGGCGTGGGCAAGGACTTCATGTCTAAAACACCAAAAGCAATGGCAACAAAAGCCAAAATCGACAAATGGGATCTCATTAAACTAAAGAGCTTCTGCACAGCAAAAGAAACTATCATCAGAGTGAACAGGCAACCTACACAATGGGAGAAAATTTTTGCAACCTACTCATCTGACAAAGGGCTAATATCCAGAATCTACAATGAACTCAAACAAATTTACAAGAAAAAAACAAACAACCCCATCAAAAAGTGGGCAGAGAACATGAACAGACACTTCTCAAAAGAAGACATTTATGCAGCCAAAAAACACATGAAGAAATGCTCCTCATCACTGGCCATCAGAGAAATGCAAATCAAAACCACAGTGAGATACCATCTCACACCAGTTAGAATGGCCATCATTAAAAAATCAGGAAACAACAGGTGCTGGAGAGGATGTGGAGAAATAGGAACACTTTTACACTGTTGGTGGGACTGTAAACTAGTTCAACCATTGTGGAAGTCAGTGTGGCGATTCCTCAGGGATCTAGAACTAGAAATACCATTTGACCCAGCCATCCCATTACTGGGTATATACCCAAAGGACTATAAATCATGCTGCTATAAAGACACATGCACACGTATGTTTATTGCGGCACTATTCACAATAGCAAAGAGTTGGAACCAACCCAAATGTCCAACAATGATAGACTGGATTAAGAAAATGTGGCACATATACACCATGGAATACTATGCAGTCATAAAAAATGATGAGTTCGTGTCCTTTGTAGGGACATGAATGAAACTGGAAAACATCATTCTCAGTAAACTATCGCAAGGACAAAAAACCAAACATCGCATGTTCTCACTCATAGGTGGGAATTGAACAATGAGAACTCATGGACACAGGAAGGGGAACATCACGCTCCGGGGACTGTTGTGGGGTGGGGGGAGGGGGGAGGGACAGCATTAGGAGATACACGTAATGCTAAATGACGAGTTAATGGGTGCAGGAAATCAACATGGCACATGGATACATATATAACAAACCTGCACATTGTGCACATGTACCCTAAAACCCTAAAGTATAATAAAAAAAAAAAAAACAAAAAAAAAAAAAAAAAAAAAAAAAAAAGAACTGCGCAATCAAAAGTATCGTTTAACTCTGTTACCTGAATGCACATATCAGAAATAAGTTTCAAACAATGCTTCTGTGTAGTTTTTATTTGAAGATATTTTTTTTCCCAACATAGGCCTCTTAGCGCTCAGAATGTCCAATTGCAGTTTCTACAGAAAGATTGTTTCAGAACGGCTCAATCAAATGTAAGGTTCAACTCTCTTAGTTGAATGCACAGAACAGAAAGAAGTTTCACAGAATGCTTCTGTGTAGTATTTAGTTGAAGATACTCCTTTTTGGACTATTACCCACTTAGCGCTCCGAATATCCACTGGCAGTTTCTACACAAAGAGTGTTTCAGGACTGCTCCTTCAAAAGTAAGGCTCAACCCTGTTAGTTGAATGCGGAGAACAGAAAGGGGTTTCAGAGAATGCTTCTGTGTAGTTTTTAATTGGAGATATTCCTTTTTCTCTATTACAATCTTAGCGCTCCGAATGTCCACTTGCATTTTCTACAAAAAGAGTGTTTCATAACTGCCCAATCAAAAATATGGTTTAGCTCTGTTAGCTGAATTTACAGATCAGAAATAAGTTTCACAGAATGCATCTGTGTAGTTTTTATTTGAAGATATTCTTTTTCCCAATGTAGGCCTCTTAGCGCTTAGAATGTCCAATTGCAGTTTCTACAGAAAGAGTGTTTCAGAACGGCTCAATCAAAAGTAAGGATCAACTCTGTTAGTTGAATGCACAGAACAGAAAGTAGTTTCACAGAATGCCACTGTGTAGTTTATATTTGATTATGTCCCTTTTTCCACTATTACCCTCTTAGTGCTCCGAATGTCCCCTTGCATTTTCTACAGAAAGAGTGTTCGGAACTGCGCAATCAAAAGTATCGTTTAACTCTGTTAGCTGAATGCACATATCAGAAATAAGTTTCACACAATGCTTCTGTGTAGTTTTTATTTGAAGATATTATTTTTCCCAATATAGGCCTCTTAGCACTCAGAATGTCCAATTGCAGTTTCTACAGAAAGAGTGTTTCACAACGGCTCAATCAAAAGTAAGGTTCAACTCTGTTAGTTGAATGCACAGAACAGAAAGAAGTTTCATAAAATGCTTCTGTGTAGTTTATATTTGAACATATTCTTTTTTCCACTATTACCCACTTAGCGCTACGAATGTCCAGTTTCATTTTCTACAGACAGAGTGTTTCAAAACTGCTCAATCAAAAGTATGGTTTAACTCTGTTATCTGAATGCTCAGATCAGAAAGAAGTTTCACAGAATGCTTCTGTGTAGTTTATATTTGAATATATTCCTTTTTCCACTACTACCCTCTTAGCGCTCCAAATGTCCAGTTGCATTTTCTACAGAAAGAGTGTTCAGATCTGCTCAATCAAAAGTATGGTTTAACTCTGTTAGCTGAATGCACAGATCAGAAAGAAGTTTCACAGAATGATTCTGTGTAGTTTATATTTGAAGACATTCCTTTTTCCACAAATATCCTCTTAGCGATCCGAATCTCCACTTGCATTTTCTACAGAAAGAGTGTTTCAGAACGGCTCAATCAAAACTAAGGTTCAACTCTTTTAGTTGAATGAACAGAACAGAAAGAAGTTTCACAGAATGCTTCTGTGTAGTTTTTATTTGTAGATATTTTTTTTCCCAATATAGGCCTCTTAGCGCTCAGAATGTCCAATTGCAGTTCCTACAGAAAGAGTGTTTCAGAACGGCTCAATCAAAAGTAAGGTTCAACCCTGGTAGTTGAATGCACAGAACAGAAAGAAGTTTCACAGAATGCTTCTGTGTAGTTTATATTTGAATATATTCCTTTTTCCACTATTACCCTCTTAGCGCTCCGAATGCCCACTTGCATTTTCTACGGAAAGAGTGTTCGGAACTGCGCAACCAAAAGTATGGTTTAACTCTGTTAGCTGAATGCACATATCAGAAATAAGTTTCACACAATGCTTCTGTGTAGTTTTTATTTGAAGGTATATTTTTTCCCAATATAGGCCTCTTAGCCCTCAGAATGTCCAATTGCCGTTTCTACAGAAAGAGTGTTTCAGAACGGCTCAATGAAAAGTAATGTTCAACTCTGTTAGTTGAATGCACAGAACAGAAAGAAGTTTCATACAATGCTTCTGTGTAGTTTATATTTGAACATATTCTTTTTTCCACTATTACCCACTTAGCGCTACGAATGACCAATTGCATTTTCTACAGACAGAGTGTTTCAAAACTGCTCAATCAAAAGTATGGTTTAAATCTGTTAGCTGAATGCTCAGATGAGAAAGAAGTTTCACAGAATGCTTCTGTGTAGTTTATATTTGAATATATTCCTTTTTCCACTACTACGCTCTTAGTGCTCCAAATGTCCAGTTGCATTTTCTACAGAAACAGTGTTTCAGAACGGTTCAATCAAAACTAAGGTTCAACTCTTTTAGTTGAATGAACAGAACAGAAAGAAGTTTCACAGAATGCTTCTGTGTAGTTTTTATTTTTAGATATTCTTTTTCCCAATGTAGGCCTCTTAGCGCTCAGAAAGTCCAATTGCAGTTTCTACAGAAAGAGTGATTCAGAACTGCTCAATCAAAAGTAAGGTTCAACCCTGGTAGTTGAATGCACAGAACAGAAAGAAGTTTCACAGAATGCTTCTGTGTAGTTTATATTTGAATATATTCCTTTTTCCGCTATTACCCTCTTAGCGCTCCGAATGTCCACTTGCATTTCCTACAGAAAGAGTGTTCTGAACTGCGCAATCAAAAGTATGGTTTAACTCTGTTAGCTGAATGCACATATCAGAAATAAGTTTCAAACAATGCTTCTGTGTAGTTTTTATTTGAAGATATTATTCTTCCCAATATAGGCCTCTTAGCGCTCAGAATGTCCAATTGCAGTTTCTACAGAAAGAGTGTTTCACAACGGCTCAATCAAAAGTAAGGTTCAACTCTGTTAGTTGAATGCACAGAACAGAAAGAAGTTTCATACAATGCTTCTGTGTAGTTTATATTTGAACATATTCTTTTTTCCACTATTACCCACTTAGTGCTACGAATGTCCAGTTGCATTTTCTACAGACAGAGTGTTTCAAAACTGCTCAATCCAAAGTATGGTTTAACTCTGTTAGCTGAATGCTCAGATCAGAAAGAAGTTTCACAGAATGCTTCTGTGTAGTTTATATTTGAATATATTCCTTTTTCCACTACTACGCTCTTAGCGCTCCAAATGTCCAGTTGCATTTTCTACAGAAAGAATGTTCAGATCTGCTCAATCAAAAGTATGGTTTAACTCTGTTAGCTGAATGCACAGATCAGAAAGAAGTTTCACAGAATGATTCTGTGTAGTTTATATTTGAAGACATTCCTTTTTCCACAATTATCCTCATAGCGATCCGAATCTCCACTTGCATTTTCTAAAGAAAGAGTGTTTCAGAACGGCTCAATCAAAACTAAGGTTCAACTCTTCTAGTTGAATGAACAGAAGAGAAAGAAGTTTCAGAGAATGCTTCTGTGTAGTTTTTATTTGTAGATATTCTTTTTCCCAATATAGGCCTCTTAGCGCTCAGAATGTCCAATTGCAGTTTCCACAGAAAGAGTGTTTCAGAACGGCTCAATCAAAAGTAAGGTTCAACCCTGGTAGTTGAATGCACAGAACAGAAAGAAGTTTCACAGAATGCTTCTGTGTAGTTTATATTTGAATATATTCCTTTTTCCACTATTACCCTCTTAGCGCTCCGAATGTCCACTTGCATTTTCTACAGAAAGAGTGTTCGGAACTGCGCAATCAAAAGTATGGTTTAACTCTGTTAGCTGAATGCACATATCAGAAATAAGTTTCACACCATGCTTCTGTGTAGTTTTTATTTGAAGATATTATATTTCCCAATATAGGCCTCTTAGCGCTCAGAATGTCCAATTGCAGTTTCTACAGAAAGAGTATTTCACAACGGCTCAATCAAAAGTAAGGTTCAACTCTGTTAGTTGAATGCACAGAACAGAAAGAAGTTTCATACAATGCTTCTGTGTAGTTTATATTTGAACATATTCTTTTTTCCACTATTACCCACTTAGCGATACGAATGTCCAGTTGCATTTTCTACAGACAGAGTGTTTCAAAACTGCTCAATCAAAAGTATGGTTTAACTCTGTTAGCTGAATGCTCAGATCAGAAAGAAGTTTCACAGAATGCTTCTGTGTAGTTTATATTTGAATATATTCCTTTTTCCACTACTACCCTCTTAGCGCTCCAAATGTCCAGTTGCATTTTCTACAGAAAGGGTGTTCAGATCTGCTCAATCAAAAGTATGGTTTAACTCGGTTAGCTGAATGCACAGATCAGAAAGAAGTTTCACAGAATGATTCTGTGTAGTTTATATTTGAAGACATTCCTTTTTCCACAATTATCCTCTTAGCGATCCGAATCTCCACTTGCATTTTCTACAGAAAGAGTGTTTCAGAACGGCTCAATCAAAACTAAGTTTCAACTCTTTTAGTTGAATGAACAGAACAGAAATAAGTTTCACAGAATGCTTCTGTGTAGTTTTTATTTGTAGATATTGTTTTTCCCAATATAGGCCTCTTAGCGCTCAGAATGTCCAATTGCAGTTTCCACAGAAAGAGTGTTTCAGAACGGCTCAATCAAAAGTAAGGTTCAACCCTGGTAGTTGAATGCACAGAACAGAAAGAAGTTTCACAGAATGCTTCTGTGTAGTTTATATTTGAATATATTCCTTTTTCCACTATTACCCTCTTAGCGCTCCGAATGTCCACCTGCATTTTCTACAGAAAGAGTGTTCTGAACTGCGCAATCAAAAGTATCGTTTAACTCTGTTTCCTGAATGCACATATCAGAAATAAGTTTCAAACAATGCTTCTGTGTAGTTTTTATTTGAAGATATTATTTTTCCCAATATAGGCCTCTTAGCGCTCAGAATGTCCAATTGCAGTTTCTACAGAAAGAGTGTTTCAGAACGGCTCAATCAAATGTAAATTTCAACTCTCTTAGTTGAATGCACAGAACAGAAAGAAGTTTCACAGAATGCTTCTGTGTAGTATTTAGTTGAAGGTACTCCTTTTTGTACTATTATCCACTTAGCGCTCCGAATATCCACTGGCAGTTTCTACACAAAGAGTGTTTCAGAACTGCTCCCTCAAATGTAAGGCTCAACCCTGTTAGTTGAATGCGGAGAACAGAAAGGGGTTTCAGAGAATGCTTCTGTGTGGTTTTTAATTGGAGATATTCCTTTTTCTCTATTACAATCTTAACGCTCCGATTGTCCACTTGCATTTTCTAGAAAAAGAGTGTTTCATAACTGCCCAATCAAAAATATGGTTTAGCTCTGTTAACTGAATTTATAGATCAGAAATAAGTTTCACAGAATGCATCTGTGTAGTTTTTATTGGAAGATATTCTTTTTCCCAATGTAGGCCTCTTAGCGCTTAGAATGTCCAATTGCAGTTTCTACTGAAAGAGTGTTTCAGAACGGCTCAATCAAAAGTAAGGTTCAACTCTGTTATTTGAATGCACAGAACAGAAAGAAGTTTCACAGAATGCTACTGTGTAGTTTATATTTGATTATATTCCTTTTTCCACTGTTACCCTCTTAGTGCTCCGAATGTCCACTTGCATTTTCTACAGAAAGAGTGTTCGGAACTGCGCAATCAAAAGTATGGTTTAACTCTGTTAGCTGAATGCACACATCAGAAATAAGTTTCACACAATGCTTCTGTGTAGTTTTTATTTGAAGATATTATTTTTCCCAATGTAGGCCTCTTAGCGCTCAGAATGTCCAATTGCAGTTTCTACAGAAAGAGTGTTTCAGAACCTCTCAATCAAAAGTAAGGTTGAACTCTGTTAGTTGAATGCACAGAACAGAAAGAAGTTTCATACAATTCTTCTGTGTAGTTTATATTTGAAAATTTTCTTTTTTCCTCTATTACCCACTTAGCGCTACGAATCTCCAGTTGCATTTTCTACAGACAGAGTGTTTCAAAACTGCTGAATCAAGAGTATGGTTTAACTCTGTTAGCTGAATGCTCAGATCAGAATGAAGTTTCACAGAATGCTTCTGTGTAGTTTATAGTTGAATATATTTCTTTTTCCACTACTACCCTCTTAGCGCTCCAAATGTGCAGTTGCATTTTCTACAGAAAGATTGTTCAGATCTGCTCAATCAAAAGTATGGTTTAACTCAGTTAGCTGAATGCACAGATCATAAAGAAGTTTCACAGAATGATTCTGTGTAGTTTATATTTGAAGACATTCCTTTTTCCACTATTACCCTCTTAGCGCTCCAAATCTCCACTTGCATTTTCTACAGAAAGAGTGTTTCAGAACGGCTCAATCAAAACTAAGTTTTAACTCTTTTAGTTGAATGAACAGAACAGAAATAAGTTTCACAGAATGCTTCTGTGTAGTTTTTATTTGTAGATATTCTTTTTCCCAATATAGGCGTCTTAGCGCTCAGAATGTCCAATTACAGTTTCTACAGAAAGAGTGTTTCAGAACGGCTCAATCAAAAGTAAGGTTCAACCCTGGTAGTTGAATGCACAGAACAGAAAGAAGTTTCACAGAATGCTTCTGTGTAGTTTATGTTTGAATATATTCCTTTTTCCACTATTACCCTCTTAGCGCTCCGAATGTCCACTTGCATTTTCTACGGAAAGAGTGTTCTGAACTGCGCAATCAAAAGTATCGTTTAACTCTGTTAGCTGAATGCACATATCAGAAATAAGTTTCAAACAATGCTTCTGTGTAGTTTTTATTTGAAGATATTATTTTTCCCAATATAGGCCTCTTAGCGCTCAGAATGTCCAATTGCAGTTTCTACACAAAGAGTGTTTCAGAACGGCTCAATCAAATGTAAGGTTCAACTCTCTTAGTTGAATGCACAGAACAGAAAGAAGTTTCACAGATTGCTTCTGTGTAGTATTTAGTTGAAGATACTCCTTTTTGGACTATTACCCACTTAGCGCTCCGAATATCCACTGGCAGTTTCTACACAAAGAGAGTTTCAGAACTGCTCCTTCAAAAGTAAGGCTCAACCCTGTTAGTTGAATGCGGAGAACAGAAAGGTGTTTCAGATAATGCTTCTGGGTAGTTTTTAATTGGAGATATTCCTTTTTCTCTATTCCAATCTTAGCGCTCCGAATGTCCACTTGCATTTTCTACAAAAAGCTTATCCACCATGATCAAGTGGGCTTCATCCCTGGGATGCAAGGCTGGTTCAACATACGCAAATCAATAAATGTAATCCAGCATATAAACAGAACCAAAGACAAAAACCACATGATTATCTCAATAGATGCAGAAAAGGCCTTTGACAAAATTCAACAACCCTTCATGCTAAAAACTCTAAATAAATTAGGTATTGATGGGACGTATCTCAAAATAATAAGAGCTATCTACAACAAACCCACAGCCAATATCATACTGAATGGGCAAAAACTGGAAGCATTCCCTCTGAAAACTGGCACAAGACAGGGATGCCCTCTCTCACCGCTCCTATTCAACATAGTGTTGGAAGTTCTGGCCAGGGCAATCAGGCAGGAGAAGGAAATAAAGGGTATTCAGTTAGGAAAAGAGGAAGTCAAATTGTCCCTGTTTGCAGATGACATGATTGTATATCTAGAAAACCCCATTGTCTCAGCCCAAAATCTCCTTAAGCTGATTAGCAACTTCAGCAAAGTCTCAGGATACAAAATTAATGTACAAAAATCACAAGCATTCTTGTACACCAATAACAGACAAACAGAGAGCCAAATCATGAGTGAACTCCCATTCACAATTGCTTCAAAGAGCATAAAATACCTAGGAATCCAACTTACAAGGGATGTGAAGGACCTCTTCAAAGAGAACTACAAACCACTGCTCAATGAAATAAAAGAGGATACAAACAAATGGAAGAACATTCCATGCTCATGGGTTGGAAGAATCAATATCGTGAAAATGGCCATACTGCCCAAGGTAATTTATAGATTCAATGCCATCCCCATCAAGCTACCAATGACTTTCTTCACAGAATTGGAAAAAACTACTTTAAAGTTCATATGGAACCAAAAAAGAGCCCGCATCGCCAAGTCAATCCTAAGCCAAAAGAACAAAGCTGGAGGCATCACGCTACCTGACTTTAAACTATACTACAAGGCTACAGTAACCAAAACAGCATGGTACTGGTACCACAACAGAGACATAGATCAATGGAACAGAACAGAGCCCTCAGAAATGATGCCGCATAGCTACAACTATCTGATCTTTGACAAACCTGACAAAAACAAGAAATGGGGAAAGGCTTCCCTATTTAATAAATGGTGCTGGGAAAACTGGCTAGCTATATGTAGAAAGCTGCAACTGGATCCCTTCCTTACACCTTATACAAAAATTAATTCAAGATGGATTAAAGACTTATATGTTAGACCTAAAACCATTAAAATCCTACAAGAAAACCTAGGCAATACCATTCAGGACATAGGCGTGGGCAAGGACTTCATGTCTAAAACACCAAAAGCAATGGCAACAAAAGCCAAAATCGACAAATGGGATCTCATTAAACTAAAGAGCTTCTGCACAGCAAAAGAAACTATCATCAGAGTGAACAGGCAACCTACACAATGGGAGAAAATTTTTGCAACCTACTCATCTGACAAAGGGCTAATATCCAGAATCTACAATGAACTCAAACAAATTTACAAGAAAAAAACAAACAACCCCATCAAAAAGTGGGCAGAGAACATGAACAGACACTTCTCAAAAGAAGACATTTATGCAGCCAAAAAACACATGAAGAAATGCTCCTCATCACTGGCCATCAGAGAAATGCAAATCAAAACCACAGTGAGATACCATCTCACACCAGTTAGAATGGCCATCATTAAAAAATCAGGAAACAACAGGTGCTGGAGAGGATGTGGAGAAATAGGAACACTTTTACACTGTTGGTGGGACTGTAAACTAGTTCAACCATTGTGGAAGTCAGTGTGGCGATTCCTCAGGGATCTAGAACTAGAAATACCATTTGACCCAGCCATCCCATTACTGGGTATATACCCAAAGGACTATAAATCATGCTGCTATAAAGACACATGCACACGTATGTTTATTGCGGCACTATTCACAATAGCAAAGAGTTGGAACCAACCCAAATGTCCAACAATGATAGACTGGATTAAGAAAATGTGGCACATATACACCATGGAATACTATGCAGTCATAAAAAATGATGAGTTCGTGTCCTTTGTAGGGACATGAATGAAACTGGAAAACATCATTCTCAGTAAACTATCGCAAGGACAAAAAACCAAACATCGCATGTTCTCACTCATAGGTGGGAATTGAACAATGAGAACTCATGGACACAGGAAGGGGAACATCACGCTCCGGGGACTGTTGTGGGGTGGGGGGAGGGGGGAGGGACAGCATTAGGAGATACACCTAATGCTAAATGACGAGTTAATGGGTGCAGGAAATCAACATGGCACATGGATACATATATAACAAACCTGCACATTGTGCACATGTACCCTAAAACCCTAAAGTATAATAAAAAAAAAAAAAACAAAAAAAAAAAAAAAAAAAAAAAAAAGAACTGCGCAATCAAAAGTATCGTTTAACTCTGTTACCTGAATGCACATATCAGAAATAAGTTTCAAACAATGCTTCTGTGTAGTTTTTATTTGAAGATATTTTTTTTCCCAACATAGGCCTCTTAGCGCTCAGAATGTCCAATTGCAGTTTCTACAGAAAGATTGTTTCAGAACGGCTCAATCAAATGTAAGGTTCAACTCTCTTAGTTGAATGCACAGAACAGAAAGAAGTTTCACAGAATGCTTCTGTGTAGTATTTAGTTGAAGATACTCCTTTTTGGACTATTACCCACTTAGCGCTCCGAATATCCACTGGCAGTTTCTACACAAAGAGTGTTTCAGGACTGCTCCTTCAAAAGTAAGGCTCAACCCTGTTAGTTGAATGCGGAGAACAGAAAGGGGTTTCAGAGAATGCTTCTGTGTAGTTTTTAATTGGAGATATTCCTTTTTCTCTATTACAATCTAAGCGCTCCGAATGTCCACTTGCATTTTCTACAAAAAGAGTGTTTCATAACTGCCCAATCAAAAATATGGTTTAGCTCTGTTAGCTGAATTTACCGATCAGAAATAAGTTTCACAGAATGCATCTGTGTAGTTTTTATTTGAAGATATTCTTTTTCCCAATGTAGGCCTCTTAGCGCTTAGAATGTCCAATTGCAGTTTCTACAGAAAGAGTGTTTCAGAACGGCTGAATCAAAAGTAAGGTTCAACTCTGTTAGTTGAATGCACAGAACAGAAAGAAGTTTCACAGAATGCCACTGTGTAGTTTATATTTGATTATATCCCTTTTTCCACTATTACCCTCTTAGTGCTCCGAATGTCCCCTTGCATTTTCTACAGAAAGAGTGTTCGGAACTGCGCAATCAAAAGTATGGTTTAACTCTGTTAGCTGAATGCACATATCAGAAATAAGTTTCACACCATGCTTCTGTGTAGTTTTTATTTGAAGATATTATATTTCCCAATATAGGCCTCTTAGCGCTCAGAATGTCCAATTGCAGTTTCTACAGAAAGAGTATTTCACAACGGCTCAATCAAAAGTAAGGTTCAACTCTGTTAGTTGAATGCACAGAACAGAAAGAAGTTTCATACAATGCTTCTGTGTAGTTTATATTTGAACATATTCTTTTTTCCACTATTACCCACTTAGCGATACGAATGTCCAGTTGCATTTTCTACAGACAGAGTGTTTCAAAACTGCTCAATCAAAAGTATGGTTTAACTCTGTTAGCTGAATGCTCAGATCAGAAAGAAGTTTCACAGAATGCTTCTGTGTAGTTTATATTTGAATATATTCCTTTTTCCACTACTACCCTCTTAGCGCTCCAAATGTCCAGTTGCATTTTCTACAGAAAGAGTGTTCAGATCTGCTCAATCAAAAGTATGGTTTAACTCTGTTAGCTGAATGCACAGATCAGAAAGAAATTTCACAGAATGATTCTGTGTAGTTTATATTTGAAGACATTCCTTTTTCCACTATTACCCTCTTAGCGATCCGAATCTCCACTTGCATTTTCTACAGAAAGAGTGTTTCAGAACGGATCAATCAAAACTAAGGTTCAACTCTTTTAGTTGAATGAACAGAACAGAAAGAAGTTTCACAGAATGCTTCTGTGTAGTTTTTATTTGTAGATATTCTTTTTCCCAATATAGGCCTCTTAGCGCTCAGAATGTCCAATTGCAGTTTCTACAGAAAGAGTGTTTCAGAATGGCTCAATCAAAAGTAAGGTTCAACCCTGGTAGTTGAATGCACAGAACAGAAAGAAGTTTCACAGAATGCTTCTGTGTAGTTTATATTTGAATATATTCCGTTTTCCACTGTTACCCTCTTAGCGCTCCGAATGTCCACTTGCATTTTCTACAGAAAGAGTGTTCTGAACTGTGCAATCAAAAGTATGGTTTAACTCTGTTAGCTGAATGCACATATCAGAAATAAGTTTCAAACAATGCTTCTGTGTAGTTTTTATTTGAAGATATTATTTTTCCCAATATAGGCCTCTTAACGCTCAGAATGTCCAATTGCTATTTCTACAGAAAGAGTGTTTCAGAACGGCTCAATCAAATGTAAGGTTCAAGTCTCTTAGTTGAATGCACAGAACAGAAAGAAGTTTCACAGAATGCTTCTGTGTAGTATTTAGTTGAAGATACTCCTTTTTGGACTATTTCCCACTTAGCGCTGCGAATATCCACTGGCAGTTTCTACACAAAGAGTGTTTCAGAACTGCTACTTCAAAAGTAAGGCTCATCTCTGTTAGTTGAATGCGGAGAACAGAAAGGGGTTTCAGAGAATGCTTCTGTGTAGTTTTTAATTGGAGATATTCCTTTTTCCTCTATTACAATCTTAGCGCTCCGAATGTCCACTTGCATTTTCTACAAAAAGAGTCTTTCATAACTGCTGAATCAAAAATATGGTTTAGCTCTGTTAACTGAATTTACAGATCAGAAATAAGTTTCACAGAATGCATCTGAGTAGCTTTTATTTGAAGATATTCTTTTTCCCAATGTAGGCCTCTTAGCGCTTAGAATGTCCAACTGCAGTTTCTACAGAAAAAGTGTTTCAGAACGGCTCAATCAAAAGTAAGGTTCAACTCTGTTAGTTGAATGCACAGAACAGAAAGAAGTTTCACAGAATGCTACTGTGTAATTTATATTTGAATATATTCCTTCTTCCACTATTACCCTCTTAGCGCTCCGAATGTCCACTTGCATTTTCTACGGAAAGAATGTTCGGAACTGCGCAATCAAAAGTATGGTTTAACTCTGTTAGCTGAATGCACACATCAGAAATAAGTTTCACACAATGCTTCTGTGTAGTTTTTATTTGAAGATATTATTTTTCCCAATGTAGGCCTCTTAGTGCTCACAATGTCCAATAGCTGTTTCTACAGAAAGAGGGTTTCAGAACGGCTCAATCAAATGTAAGGTTCAACTCTGTTAGTTGAATGCAGAGAACAGAAATAAGTTTCATACAATGCTTCTGTGTAGTTTATATTTGAACATATATTTTTTTCCATTATTACCCACTTAGCGCTACGAATGTCCAGTTGCATTTTCTACAGACAGAGTGTTTCAAAACGGCTCAATAAAAAGTATAGTTTAACTCTGTTAGCTGAATGCTCAGATCAGAAAGAAGTTTCACAGAATGCTTCTGTGTAGTTTATATTTGAATATATTCCTTTTTCCACTACTACCCTCTTAGCGCTCCAAATGTCCAGTTGCATATTCTACAGAAAGAGTGTTCAGATCTGCTCAATCAAAAGTATGGTTTAACTCTGTTAGCTGAATGCACAGATCAGAAAGAAATTTCACAGAATGATTCTGTGTAGTTTATATTTGAAGACATTCCTTTTTCCACTATTACCCTCTTAGCGATCCGAATCTCCACTTGCATTTTCTACAGAAAGAGTGTTTCAGAACGGATCAATCAAAACTAAGGTTCAACTCTTTTAGTTGAATGAACAGAACAGAAAGAAGTTTCACAGAATGCTTCTGTGTAGTTTTTATTTGTAGATATTGTTTTTCCCAATATAGGCCTCTTAGCGCTCAGAATGTCCAATTGCAGTTTCCACAGAAAGAGTGTTTCAGAACGGCTCAATCAAAAGTAAGGTTCAACCCTGGTAGTTGAATGCACAGAACAGAAAGAAGTTTCACAGAATGCTTCTGTGTAGTTTATATTTGAATATATTCCTTTTTCCACTATTACCCTCTTAGCGCTCCGAATGTCCACCTGCATTTTCTACAGAAAGAGTGTTCTGAACTGCGCAATCAAAAGTATCGTTTAACTCTGTTTCCTGAATGCACATATCAGAAATAAGTTTCAAACAATGCTTCTGTGTAGTTTTTATTTGAAGATATTATTTTTCCCAATATAGGCCTCTTAGCGCTCAGAATGTCCAATTGCAGTTTCTACAGAAAGAGTGTTTCAGAACGGCTCAATCAAATGTAAATTTCAACTCTCTTAGTTGAATGCACAGAACAGAAAGAAGTTTCACAGAATGCTTCTGTGTAGTATTTAGTTGAAGGTACTCCTTTTTGTACTATTATCCACTTAGCGCTCCGAATATCCACTGGCAGTTTCTACACAAAGAGTGTTTCAGAACTGCTCCCTCAAATGTAAGGCTCAACCCTGTTAGTTGAATGCGGAGAACAGAAAGGGGTTTCAGAGAATGCTTCTGTGTGGTTTTTAATTGGAGATATTCCTTTTTCTCTATTACAATCTTAGCGCTCCGAATGTCCACTTGCATTTTCTAGAAAAAGAGTGTTTCATAACTGCCCAATCAAAAATATGGTTTAGCTCTGTTAACTGAATTTATAGATCAGAAATAAGTTTCACAGAATGCATCTGTGTAGTTTTTATTGGAAGATATTCTTTTTCCCAATGTAGGCCTCTTAGCGCTTAGAATGTCCAATTGCAGTTTCTACTGAAAGAGTGTTTCAGAACGGCTCAATCAAAAGTAAGGTTCAACACTGTTATTTGAATGCACAGAACAGAAAGAAGTTTCACAGAATGCTACTGTGTAGTTTATATTTGATTATATTCCTTTTTCCACTGTTACCCTCTTAGTGCTCCGAATGTCCACTTGCATTTTCTACAGAAAGAGTGTTCGGAACTGCGCAATCAAAAGTATGGTTTAACTCTGTTAGCTGAATGCACACATCAGAAATAAGTTTCACCAATGCTTCTGTGTAGTTTTTATTTGAAGATATTATTTTTCCCAATGTAGGCCTCTTAGCGCTCAGAATGTCCAATTGCAGTTTCTACAGAAAGAGTGTTTCAGAACCTCTCAATCAAAAGTAAGGTTGAACTCTGTTAGTTGAATGCACAGAACAGAAAGAAGTTTCATACAATTCTTCTGTGTAGTTTATATTTGAAAATTTTCTTTTTTCCTCTATTACCCACTTAGCGCTACGAATCTCCAGTTGCATTTTCTACAGACAGAGTGTTTCAAAACTGCTGAATCAAAAGTATGGTTTAACTCTGTTAGCTGAATGCTCAGATCAGAATGAAGTTTCACAGAATGCTTCTGTGTAGTTTATAGTTGAATATATTTCTTTTTCCACTACTACCCTCTTAGCGCTCCAAATGTGCAGTTGCATTTTCTACAGAAAGATTGTTCAGATCTGCTCAATCAAAAGTATGGTTTAACTCAGTTAGCTGAATGCACAGATCATAAAGAAGTTTCACAGAATGATTCTGTGTAGTTTATATTTGAAGACATTCCTTTTTCCACTATTACCCTCTTAGCGCTCCAAATCTCCACTTGCATTTTCTACAGAAAGAGTGTTTCAGAACGGCTCAATCAAAACTAAGTTTTAACTCTTTTAGTTGAATGAACAGAACAGAAATAAGTTTCACAGAATGCTTCTGTGTAGTTTTTATTTGTAGATATTCTTTTTCCCAATATAGGCGTCTTAGCGCTCAGAATGTCCAATTACAGTTTCTACAGAAAGAGTGTTTCAGAACGGCTCAATCAAAAGTAAGGTTCAACCCTGGTAGTTGAATGCACAGAACAGAAAGAAGTTTCACAGAATGCTTCTGTGTAGTTTATGTTTGAATATATTCCTTTTTCCACTATTACCCTCTTAGCGCTCCGAATGTCCACTTGCATTTTCTACGGAAAGAGTGTTCTGAACTGCGCAATCAAAAGTATCGTTTAATTCTGTTAGCTGAATGCACATATCAGAAATAATTTTCAAACAATGCTTCTGTGTAGTTTTTATTTGAAGATATTATTTTTCCCAATATAGGCCTCTTAGCGCTCAGAATGTCCAATTGCAGTTTCTACAGAAAGAGTGTTTCAGAACGGCTCAATCAAATGTAAGGTTCAACTCTCTTAGTTGAATGCACAGAACAGAAAGAAGTTTCACAGATTGCTTCTGTGTAGTATTTAGTTGAAGATACTCCTTTTTGGACTATTACCCACTTAGCGCTCCGAATATCCACTGGCAGTTTCTACACAAAGAGAGTTTCAGAACTGCTCCTTCAAAAGTAAGGCTCAACCCTGTTAGTTGAATGCGGAGAACAGAAAGGTGTTTCAGATAATGCTTCTGGGTAGTTTTTAATTGGAGATATTCCTTTTTCTCTATTCCAATCTTAGCGCTCCGAATGTCCACTTGCATTTTCTACAAAAAGAGTGTTTCATAACTGCCCAATCAAAAATATGGTGTAGCTCTGTTAACTGAATTTACAGATCAGAAATAAGTTTCACAGAATGCATCTGTGTAGTTTTTATTTGAAGATATTCTTTTTCCCAATGTAGGCCTCTTAGCGCTTAGAATGTCCAATTGCAGTTTCTACAGAAAGAGTGTTTCAGAACGGCTCAATCAAAAGTAAGGTTCAAATCTGTTAGTTGAATGCACAGAACAGAAAGAAGTTTCGCAGACTGCTACTGTGTAGTTTATATTTGATTATATTTCTTTTTCCACTATTACCCTCTTAGTGCTCCGAATGTCCACTTGCATTTTCTACAGAAAGAGGGTTCGGAACTGCGCAATCAAAAGTATGGTTTAACTCTGTTAGCTGAATGCACATATCAGAAATAAGTTTCAGACAATGCTTCTGTGTAGATTTTATTTGAAGATATTATTTTTCCCAATATAGGCCTCATAGCCCTCAGAATGTCCAATTGCAGTTTCTACAGAAAGAGTGTTTCACAACGGCTCAATCAAAAGTAAGGTTCAACTCTGTTAGTTGAATGCACAGAACAGAAAGATGTTTCATACAATGCTTCTGTGTAGTTTATATTTGAACATATTATTTTTTCCACTATTACCCACTTAGCGCTACGAATGTCCAGTTGCATTTTCTACAGACAGAGTGTTTCAAAACTGCTCAATCAAAAGTATGGTTTAACTCTGTTAACTGAATGCTCAGATCAGAAAGAAGTTTCACAGAATGATTCTGTGTAGTTTATATTTGAATATATTCCTTTTTCAACTACTACGCTCTTAGCGCTCCAAATGTCCAGTTGCATTTTCTACAGAAAGAGTGTTCAGATCTGCTCAATCAAAAGTATGGTTTAACTCTGTTAGCTGAATGCACAGATCAGAAAGAAATTTCACAGAATGATTCTGTGTAGTTTATATTTGAAGACATTCCTTTTTCCACTATTACCCTCTTAGCGATCCGAATCTCCACTTGCATTTTCTACAGAAAGAGTGTTTCAGAACGGATCAATCAAAACTAAGGTTCAACTCTTTTAGTTGAATGAACAGAACAGAAAGAAGTTTCACAGAATGCTTCTGTGTAGTTTTTATTTGTAGATATTCTTTTTCCCAATATAGGCCTCTTAGCGCTCAGAATGTCCAATTGCAGTTTCTACAGAAAGAGTGTTTCAGAATGGCTCAATCAAAAGTAAGGTTCAACCCTGGTAGTTGAATGCACAGAACAGAAAGAAGTTTCACAGAATGCTTCTGTGTAGTTTATATTTGAATATATTCCGTTTTCCACTGTTACCCTCTTAGCGCTCCGAATGTCCACTTGCATTTTCTACAGAAAGAGTGTTCTGAACTGTGCAATCAAAAGTATGGTTTAACTCTGTTAGCTGAATGCACATATCAGAAATAAGTTTCAAACAATGCTTCTGTGTAGTTTTTATTTGAAGATATTATTTTTCCCAATATAGGCCTCTTAACGCTCAGAATGTCCAATTGCTATTTCTACAGAAAGAGTGTTTCAGAACGGCTCAATCAAATGTAAGGTTCAAGTCTCTTAGTTGAATGCACAGAACAGAAAGAAGTTTCACAGAATGCTTCTGTGTAGTATTTAGTTGAAGATACTCCTTTTTGGACTATTTCCCACTTAGCGCTGCGAATATCCACTGGCAGTTTCTACACAAAGAGTGTTTCAGAACTGCTACTTCAAAAGTAAGGCTCATCTCTGTTAGTTGAATGCGGAGAACAGAAAGGGGTTTCAGAGAATGCTTCTGTGTAGTTTTTAATTGGAGATATTCCTTTTTCCTCTATTACAATCTTAGCGCTCCGAATGTCCACTTGCATTTTCTACAAAAAGAGTCTTTCTTAACTGCTGAATCAAAAATATGGTTTAGCTCTGTTAACTGAATTTACAGATCAGAAATAAGTTTCACAGAATGCATCTGAGTAGCTTTTATTTGAAGATATTCTTTTTCCCAATGTAGGCCTCTTAGCGCTTAGAATGTCCAATTGCAGTTTCTACAGAAAGAGTGTTTCAGAACGGCTGAATCAAAAGTAAGGTTCAACTCTGTTAGTTGAATGCACAGAACAGAAAGAAGTTTCACAGAATGCTACTGTGTAATTTATATTTGAATATATTCCTTCTTCCACTATTACCCTCTTAGCGCTCCGAATGTCCACTTGCATTTTCTACGGAAAGAATGTTCGGAACTGCGCAATCAAAAGTATGGTTTAACTCTGTTAGCTGAATGCACACATCAGAAATAAGTTTCACACAATGCTTCTGTGTAGTTTTTATTTGAAGATATTATTTTTCCCAATGTAGGCCTCTTAGTGCTCACAATGTCCAATAGCTGGTTCTACAGAAAGAGGGTTTCAGAACGGCTCAATCAAATGTAAGGTTCAACTCTGTTAGTTGAATGCAGAGAACAGAAATAAGTTTCATACAATGCTTCTGTGTAGTTTATATTTGAACATATATTTTTTTCCATTATTACCCACTTAGCGCTACGAATGTCCAGTTGCATTTTCTACAGACAGAGTGTTTCAAAACGGCTCAATAAAAAGTATAGTTTAACTCTGTTAGCTGAATGCTCAGATCAGAAAGAAGTTTCACAGAATGCTTCTGTGTAGTTTATATTTGAATATATTCCTTTTTCCACTACTACCCTCTTAGCGCTCCAAATGTCCAGTTGCATATTCTACAGAAAGAGTGTTCAGATCTGCTCAATCAAAAGTATGGTTTAACTCTGTTAGCTGAATGCACAGATCAGAAAGAAGTTTCACAGAATGATTCTGTGTAGTTTATATTTGAAGACATTCCTTTTTCCACTATTACCCTCTTAGCGCTCCGAATCTCCACTTGCATTTTCTACAGAAAGAGTGTTTCAGAACGGCTCAATCAAAACTAAGGTTCAACTCTTTTAGTTGAATGAACAGAACAGAAAGAAGTTTCACAGAATGCTTCTGTGTAGTTTTTATTTGTAGATATTCTTTTTCCTAATATAGGCCTCTTAGCGGTCAGAATGTCCAATTGCAGTTTCTACAGAAAGAGTGTTTCAGAACGGCTCAATCAAAAGTAAGGTTCAACCCTGGTAGTGGAATGCACAGAACAGAAAGAAGTTTCACAGAATGCTTCTCTGTAGTTTATATTTGAATATATTCCTTTTTCCACTATTACCCTCTTAGCGCTCCGAATGTCCACTTGCATTTTCTACAGAAAGAGTTTTCTGAACTGCGCAATCAAAAGTATGGTTTAACTCTGTTAGCTGAATGCACATATCAGAAATAAGTTTCAAACAATGCTTCTGTGTAGCTTTTATTTGAAGATATTATTTTTCCCAATATAGGCCTCTTAGCGCTCAGAATGTCCAATTGCAGTTTCTACAGAAAGAGTGTTTCAGAACGGCTCAATCAAATGTAAGGTTCAACTCTCTTAGTTGAATGCACAGAAAAGAAAGAAGTTTCACAGAATGCTTCTGTGTAGTACTTACTTGAAGATACTACTTTTTGGACTATTACCCACTTAGCGCTCCGAATATCCACTGGCAGTCTCTACACAAAGAGTGTTTCAGAACTGCTCCTTCAAAAGTAAGGCTCAACTCTGTTAGTTGAATGCGGAGAACAGAAAGGGGTTTCAGAGAATGCTTCTGTGTAGTTTTTAATTGGAGATATTCCTTTTTCCTCTATTACAACCTTAGCGCTCCGAATGTTCACTTGCATTTTCTACAAAAAGAGTGTTTCATAACTGCTCAATCAAAAATATGGTTTAGCTCTGTTAACTGAATTTACAGATCAGAAATAAGTTTCACAGAATGCATCTGTTTAGTTTTTATTTGAAGATATTCTTTTTCCCAATGTAGGCCTCTTAGCGCTCAGAATGTCCAATTGCAGTTTCTACAGAAAGAGTGTTTCAGAACGGCTCAATCAAAAGTAAGGTTCAAATCTGTTAGTTGAATGCACAGAACAGAAAGAAGTTTCACAGAATGCTACTGTGTAGTTTATATTTGAATATATTACTTTTTCCACTATTACCCTCTTAGCCCTCCGAATGTCCACTTGCATTTTCTACGGAAAGAGTGTTCGGAACTGCGCAACCAAAAGTATGGTTTAACTCTGTTAGCTGAATGCACATATCAGAAATAAGTTTCACACAATGCTTCTGTGTAGTTTTTATTTGAAGATATTTTTTTTCCCAATATAGGCCTCTTAGCCCTCAGAATGTCCAATTGCAGTTTCTACAGAAAGAGTGTTTCAGAACGGCTCAATCAAAAGTAAGGTTCAACTCTGTTAGTTGAATGCACAGAACAGAAAGAAGTTTCATACAATGCTTCTGTGTAGTTTATATTTGAACATATTCTTTTTTCCACTATTACCCACTTAGCGCTACGAATGACCAGTTGCATTTTCTACAGACAGAGTGTTTCAAAACTGCTCAATCAAAGTAAGGTTTAACTCTGTTAGCTGAATGCTCAGATCAGAAAGAAGTTTCACAGAATGCTTCTGTGTAGTTTATATTTGAATATATTCCTTTTTCCACTACTACCCTCTTAGTGCTCCAGATGTCCAGTTGCATTTTCTACAGAAACAGTGTTTCAGAACGGCTCAATCAAAACTAAGGTTCAACCCTTTTAGTTGAATGAACAGAACAGAAAGAAGTTTCACAGAATGCTTCTGTGTAGTTTTTATTTGTAGATATTCTTTTTCTCAATATAGGCCTCTTAGCACTCAGAATGTCCAATTGCAGTTTCCACAGAAAGAGTGTTTCAGAACGGCTCAATCAAAAGTAAGGTTCAACCCTGGTAGTTGAATGCACAGAACAGAAAGAAGTTTCACAGAATGTTTCTGTGTAGTTTATATCTGAATATATTCCTTGTTCCACTATTACCCTCTTAGCGCTCAGAATGTCCACTTGCATTTTCTACAGAAAGAGTGTTCTGAACTGCGCAATCAAAAGTATCGTTTAACTCTGTTACCTGAATGCACGTATCAGAAATAAGTTTCAAACAATGCTTCTGTGTAGTTTTTATTTGAAGATATTATTTTTCCCAATATAGGCCTCTTAGCGCTCAGAATGTCCAATTGCAGTTTCTACAGAAAGAGTGTTTCAGAACGGCTCAATCAAATGTAAGGTTCAACTCTCTTAGTTGAATGCACAGAACAGAAAGTAGTTTCACAGAATGCTTCTGTGTAGTATTTAGTTGAAGATACTCCTTTTTGGACTATTACCCACTTAGCGCTCCGAATATCCACTTGCATTTTCTACAGAAAGAGTGTTCGGAACTGCGCATTCAAAAGTATGTTTTAACTCTGTTAGCTGAATGCACATATCAGAAATAAGTTTCACACAATGCTTCTGTGTAGTTTTTATTTGAAGATATTATTTTTCCCAATATAGGCCTCTTAGCGCTCAGAATGTCCAATTGCAGTTTCTACAGAAAGAGTGTTTCAGAACGGCTCAATCAAATTAAGGTTCAACTCTCTTAGTTGAATGCACAGAACAGAAAGAAGTTTCATACAATGCTTCCGTGTAGTTTATATATGAATATATTCTTTTTTCCACTATTACCAACTTAGCGCTACGAATGTCCAGTTGCATTTTCTACAGACAGAGTGTTTCAAATCCGCTCAATCAAAAGTATGGTTTAACTCTGTTAGCTGAATGCTCAGATCAGAAAGAAGTTTCACAGAATGATTCTGTGTAGTTTATATTTGAAGACATTCCTTTTTCCACTATTACCCTCTTAGCACTCCGAATCTCCACTTGCATTTTCTACAGAAAGAGTGTTTCAGAACGGCTCAATCAAATCTAAGTTTCAACTATTTTAGTTGAATGAACAGAACAGAATGAAGTCTCACAGAATGCTTCTGTGTAGTTTTTATTTATAGAAATTCTTTTACCCAATACAGGCATCTTAGCGCTCAGAATGTCCAATTGCAGTTTCTACAGAAAGAGTGTTTCAGAACGGCTCAATCAAAAGTAAGGTTCAACCCTGGTAGTTGAATGCACAGAACAGAAAAAAGTTTCACAGAATGCTTCTGTGTAGTTTATATTTGAATATATTCCTTTTTCCACTATTACCCTCTTAGCGCTCCGAATGTGCACTTGCATTTTCTACAGAAAGAGTGTTCTGAACTGCGCAATCAAAAGTATGGTTTAACTCTGTTAGCTGAATGCACATATCAGAAATAAGTTTCAAACAATGCTTCTGTGTAGTTTTTATTTGAAGATATTATTTTTCCCAATATGGACCTCTTAGCGCTCAAAATGTCCAATTGCAGTTTCTATAGAAAGAGTGTTTCAGAACGGCTCAATCAAAAGTAAGGTTCAACTCTCTTAGTTGAATGCGCAAAACAGAAAGGAGTTTCATACAATGCTTCTGTGTAGTTTATATTTGAACATATTCTTTTTTCCACTATTACCCACTTAGCGCTACGAATGTACAGTTGCATTTTCTACAGACAGAGTGTTTCAAAACCGCTCAATCAAAAGTATGGTTTAACTCTGTTCGCTGAATGCTCAGATCAGAAAGAAGTTTCACAGAATGATTCTGTGTAGTTTATAGTTGAAGATATTCCTTTTTCCACTATTACCCTCTTAGCGCTCCGAATCTCCACTTGCATTTTCTACAGAAAGAGTGTTTCAGAACGGCTCAATCAAATCTAAGGTTCAACTCTTTTAGTTGAATGAACAGAACAGAATGAAGTTTCACAGAATGCTTCTGTGTAGTTTTTATTTGTAGATATTCTTTTTCCCAATATAGGCCTCTTAGCGCTCAGAATGTCCAATTGCAGTTTCTACAGAAAGAGTGTTTCAGAACGGCTCAATCAAAAGTAAGGTTCCACCATGGTAGTTGAATGCTCAGAACAGAAAGGAGTTTCACAGAATGCTTCTGTGTAGTTTATATTTGAATATATTCCTTTTTCCACTATTACCCTCTTAGCGCTCCGAATGTCCACTTGCATATTCTACAGAAAGAGTGTTCTGAACTGCGCAATCAAAAGTATGGTTTAACTCTGTTAGCTGAATGCACATATCAGAAATAAGTTTCAAACAATGCTTCTGTGTAGTTTTTATTTGAAGTTATTTTTTTTCCGAATATAGGCCTCTTAGCGCTCAGAATGTCCAATTGCAGTTTCTACAGAAAGAGTGTCTCAGAACCGCTCAATCAAATGTAAGGTTCAACTCTCTTAGTTGAATGCACAGAACAGAAAGTAGTTTCACAGAATGCTTCTGTGTAGTATTTAGTTGAAGATACTCCTTTTTGGACTATTACCCACTTAGCGCTCCGAATATCCACTGGCCGTTTCTACACAAAGTGTGTTTCAGAACTGCTCCTTCAAAAGTAAGGCTCAGCTCTGTTAGTTGAATGCGGAGAACAGAAAGGGGTTCCAGAGAATGCTTCTGTGTAGTTTTTAATTGGAGATATTCCTTTTTCCTCTATTACAATCTTAGCGCTCCGAATGTCCACTTGCATTTTCTACAAAAAGAGTGTTTCATAACTGCTCAATCAAAAATATGGTTTAGCTCTGTTAACTGAATTTACAGATCAGAAATAAGTTTCACAGAATGCATCTGTGTAGTTTTTATTTGAAGATATTCTTTTTCCCAATGTAGGCCTCTTAGCGCTTAGAATATCCAATTGCAGTTTCTACAGAAAGAGTGTTTCAGAACGGCTCAATCAAAAGTAACGTTCAACTCTGTTAGTTGAATGCACAGAACAGAAAGAAGTTTCACAGAATGCTACTGTGTAGTTTACATTTGAATATATTCCTTTTTCCACTGTTACCCTCTTAACGCTCCGAATGTCCACTTGCATTTTCTACAGAAAGAGTGTTCGGAACTGCGCAATCAAAGTATGGTTTAACTCTGTTAGCTGAATGCACATATCAGAAATAAGTTTCACACAATGCTTCTGTGTAGTTTTTATTTGAAGATATTATTTTTCCCAATATAGGCCTCTTAGCGCTCAAAATGTAAAATTGCAGTTTCTACAGAAAGAGAGTTTCAGAACGGCTCAATCAAAAGTAAGGTTCAACTCTGTTAGTTGAATGCACAGAACAGAAAGAAGTTTCATACAATGCTTCTGTGTAGTTTATATTTGAACCTATTCTTTTTTCCACTATTACCCACTTAGCGCTACGAATGTCAAGTTGCATTTTCTACAGACAGAGTGTTTCAAAACTGCTCAATCAAATATATGGTTTAACTCTGATAGCTGAATGCTCAGATCAGAAAGAAGTTTCACAGAATGCTTCTGTGTAGTTTATATTTGAATATATTCCTTTTTCCACTACTACCCTCTTAGCGCTCCAAATGTCCAGTTGCATTTTCTACAGAAAGAGTGTTCAGATCTGCTCAATCAAAAGTATGGTTTAACTCTGTTAGCTGAATGAACAGATCAGAAAGAAGTTTCACAGAATGATTCTGTGTAGTTTATATTTGAAGACATTCCTTTTTCCACTATTACCCACTTAGCGCTCCGAATCTCCACTTGCATTTTCTACAGAAAGAGTGTTTCAGAACGGCTCAATCAAAACTAAGGTTCAACTCTTTTAGTTGAATGAACTGAACAGAAAGAGGTTTCACAGAATGCTTCTGTGTAGTTTTTATTTGTAGATATTCTTTTTCCCAATATAGGCCTCTTAGCGCTCAGAATGTACAATTGCAGTTTCTACAGAAAGAGTGTTTCAGAACGGCTCAATCAAAAGTAAGGTTCAACCCTGGTAGTTGAATGCACAGAACAGAAAGAAGTTTCACAGAATGCTTCTGTGTAGTTTATATTTGAATATATTCCTTTTTCCACTATTACCCTCTTAGCGCTCCGAATGTCCACTTGCATTTTCTACAGAAAGAGTGTTCTGCACTGCGCAATCAAAAGTATGGTTTAACTCTGTTAGCTGAATGCACATATCAGAAATAAGTTTCAAACAATGCTTCTGTGTAGTTTTTATTTGAAGATATTATTTGTCCCAGTATAGGCCTCTTAGCGCTCAGAATGTCCAATTGCAGTTTCTACAGAAAGGGTGTTTCAGAACGGCTCAATCAAATGTAAGGTTCAACTCTCTTAGTTGAATGCACAGAACAGAAAGAAGTTTCACAGAATGCTTCTGTGTAGTATTTAGTTGAAGATACTCCTTTTTGGACTATTATCCACTTAGCGCTCCGAATATCCACTGGCAGTTTCTACACAAAGAGTGTTTCAGAACTGCTCCTTCCAAAGTAAGGCTCAACTCTGTTAGTTGAATGCGGAGAACAGAAAGGGGTTTCAGAGGATGCTTCTCTGTAGTTTTTAATTGGAGGTATTCCTTTTTCCTCTATTACAATCTTAGCGCTCCGAATGTCCACTTGCATTTACTACAAGAAGAGTGTTTCATAACTGCTCAATCAAAAATATGGTATAGCTCTGTTAACTGAATTTACAGATCAGAAATAAGTTTCACAGAATGCATCTGTGTAGTTTTTATTTGAAGAGATTCTTTTTCCCAATGTAGGCCTCTTAGCGCACAGAATGTCCAATTGCAGTTTCTACAGAAAGAGTGTTTCAGAAAGGCTCAATCAAAAATAAGGTTCAACTCTGTTAGTTGAATGAACAGAACAGAAAGAAGTTTCAGAGAATGATTCTGTGTAGTTTGTATTTGAAGATATTCCTTTTTCCACTATTACCTTCTAAACGCTCCGAATGTTCACTTGCA
Source organism: Symphalangus syndactylus (assembly GCF_028878055.3). Lineage (NCBI taxonomy): Eukaryota > Metazoa > Chordata > Mammalia > Primates > Hylobatidae > Symphalangus > Symphalangus syndactylus. The sequence continues at coordinate 144,280,419 of NC_072429.2, forward strand.
TTTTCTACAGAAAGAGTGTTTCCGAACTGCTCAATCAAAAGTATGGTTTAACTCTGTTACCTGAATGCACAGATCAGTACGAAGTTTCACAGAATGTTTCTGTGTAGTTTTTATTTGAAGATAGTCCTTTCTCAAATATAGGCCTCTTAGCGCTCCGAATATCCAATTGCAGTTTCTACAGAAAGAGTGTTTCAGAACGGCTCAATGAAAAGTAGGGTTCAACTCTTATAGTTGAATTCACAGAACAGAAAGAAATTTCACAGAATGCTTCTGTGTAGTATTTATTTGAAGGTATTCCTTTTTCCACTATTAACCTCTTAGCGCTCCAAATGTCCAGTTGCATTTTCTACAGAAGGAGTGTTCAGAACTGCTCAATCATAAGTGTGGTTTAACCCTGTTAGGTGAATGCACAGGTCAGAAAGAAGTTTCACAGAATTCTTCTGTGTAGTTTATATGTGAAGATATTCCATTTTCCACTATTACACACTTAGCGCTCTGAATCTCCAGTTGCATTTTCTACAGAAAGTGTGTTTCAGAACTGCTCAATCAAAAGAATGGTTTAACTCTGTTAGCTGAATGCACAGAACAGAAAGAAGTTTCACAGAATGCTGCGGTGTAATGTTTATATGAAGATATTCTTTTTACCAATATAGGCCTCTTAGCGCTCAGAATGTCCAATTGCAGTTTCTACAGAAAGAGTGTTTCAGAAAGGCTCAATCAAAAGTAAGGTTGAACTCTGTTAGTTGAATGCACAGAACAGAAAGAAGTTTCACGGAATGCTTCTGTGTAGTTTATATTTGAATATATTACTTTTTCCACTACTACCTTCTTAGCGCTCCAAATGTCCAGTTGCATTTTCTACAGAAAGAGTGTTCAGAACTGCTCAATCAAATGTATGATTTAACTCTCTTAGCTGAATGCACAGATTAGAAAGAAGTTGCACAGAATGCTTCTGTGTAGTTTCTATTTGAAGATATTCTTTTTCCCAATATAGGCCTCTTAGCGCTCAGATTGTCCAATTGCAGTTTCTACAGAAAGAGTGTTTCAGAATGGCTCTTTCAAAAGTAAGGTTCAACTCTGTTATTTGAATGCACAGAACAGAAAGTTGTTTCACAGAATGCTTCTCTGTAGTTCATATTTGACGATATTACTTTTTCCACTTTTACCCTCTTAGAGCTCCGAATGTCCACTTGCATTTTCTACAGAAAGAGTGTTCAGAACTGCTCAATCAAAATTATGGTTTAACTCTGTTAGTTGAATGCACAGATCAGAAAGAAGTTTCACAGAATTCTTCTGTGTAGTTTTTATTTGAAGATATTCCATTTTCCAAAATAGGTCTCTTAGCGCTCAGAATGTCCAATTGCAGTATCTACAGAAAGAGAGTTTCAGAACTGCTCAATCAAAAGTAAGGTTCAATACTGTTAGTTGAATGCACGGAACAGAAAGAAGTTTCAGAGAATGCTTCTGTGTAGTTTATATTTGAAGATATTCCTTTTTCCACTATTACCCTCTTAGCGCTCCGAATCACCACTTGCATTTTCTACAGAAAGAGTGTTTCAGAACGGCTCAATCAAAAGTAAGGTTGAACTCTTTTAGTTGAATGCACAGAACAGAAAGAAGTTTCACAGAATGTTTCTGTGTAGTATTTAGTTATAGATATTCCTTTTTCGACTATTACCCTCTTAGCGTTCCGAATGTCCACTGGCAGTTTCTACACAAAGAGTGTTTCAGAACAGCTCCTTCAAAGTAAGGCTCAAATCTGTTAGTTGAATGCAGAGAACAGAAAGGAGTTTCAGAGAATGCTTCTGTGTAGTTTTAATTTGGGGATATTCCTTTTTCCACTAATACAATCTTAGCGCTCCGAATGTCCACTTGCATTTTCTACAGAAAGAGTGTCTCATAACTTCTCAATCAAAAGTATGGTTTAACTCTGTTAGCTGAATGCACAGATCAGTACGAAGTTTCACGGAATGGTTCTGTGTAGTTTTTATTTGAAGATAGTCCTTTTTCCCAATATAGGCCACTTAGCGCTCAGAATGTCCAATTGCAGTTTCTACAGAATGAGTGTTTCAGAAGGCTCAATCAAAAGTAAGGTTCAACACTGTTAGTTGAATGCACAGAACAGAAAGAAGTTTCACAGAATGATTCTGTGTAGTTTATATTTGAATGTATTCCTTTTTCCACTATTACCATCTTAGCTCTCCGAATGTCCATTTGCATTTTCTACAGAAAGAGGGTTTCAGAACGGCTCAATCAAAAGTAAGGTTCAACTCTGTTACTTGAATGCACAGAGCAGCAAGTAGTTTCACAGAATGCTTCTGTGTAGTTTATATTTGAATATATTCCTTTTTCCAGTATTACCCTCTTAGTGCTCCGAATGTCCACTTGCATTTTCTACAGAAAGAGTGTTCAGAACGGCTCAATCAAAAGTATGGTTTTACTCTGTTATTTGAATGCACATATCAGAAATAAGTTTCACAGAATCCTTCCGTGTAGTATTTTGTTGAAGATATTCCTTTTTCGGCTATTATCCTCTTAGCCCTCCGAATGTCCAATTTCAGTTTCTACACAAAGAGTGTTTCAGAACTGCTCCTTCAAAGGTAGGGCTCAACTCTGTTAGTTGAATGCAGAGAACAGAAAGGAGTTTCACAGGATGCCTCTGTGTAGTTTATATTTGAATATATTCCCTTTTTCAGTATTACCCTCTTAGCGCTCCGAATGTCCACTTGCATTTTCTACAGAAAGAGTGTTCAGAACTGCTCAATCAAAAGTATGGTTTAACTCTGTTAGCTGAATGCACAGATCAGAAAGAATTTTCACAGAATGCTTCTGTGTACTTTTTATTTGAAGATATTCCTTTCTCCAATATAGGAGTCTTAGCGCTCAGAATGTCCAATTGCAGTATCTACAGAAAGAGTGTTTCTGAACTGCTCAATCAAATGTAAGGTTCAACTCTGTTAGTTGAATGAACGGAACAGAAAGAACTTTCATAGAATGCTTCTGTGTAGTTTATATTTGAAGATGTTCCTTTTTCCACTATTACCTTCTAAGCGCTCCGAATGTCCACTTGCATTTTCTACATAAAGAGTGTTTCCGAACTGCTCAATCAAAAGTAATGTTTAATTCTGTTAGCTGAATGCACAGATCAGTACGAAGTTTCACGGAATGGTTCTGTGTAGTTTTTATTTGAAGATAGTCCTTTTTCCAATATAGGCCTCTTAGCACTCCGAATATCCAATTGCAGTTTCTACAGAAAGAGTGTTTCAGAATGGCTCAATCAAAAGTAGGGTTCAACTCTTTTAGTTGAATGCACAGAACAGGAAGTAGTTTCACAGAATGCTTCTGTGTAGTATTTATTTGAAGATATTCCTTTTTCCACTATTACCCTCTTAGCGCTCCGAATGTCCACTTGCAGTTTCTACAGAAAGAGTGTTTCAGGACTGCTCCTTCAAAAATAAGGCTCAACCCTGTTAGTTGAAAGCAGAGAACAGAAACAAGTGTCAGAGAATGTCTCTGTGTAGTTTTTATTTGAAGATATTCCTTTTTCCACAATTACCATCTTAGCGCACCGAATGACCACTTGCATTTTCTACAGAAAGAGTGTTTCAGAACTGCTAAATCAAAAGTATCGTTTAACTCTGTTAGCTGAATGCACAGATAAGAAAGAAGATTCACAGAATGCATCTGTGTAGTTTTTATTTGAAGATATTCTTTATCCCAATATAGGCATGATTGCGCTCAGTATGTTAAATTGCAGTTTCTACAGAAAGAGTGTTTCAGAACAGCTCAATCAAAAGTAAGGTTCAACTCTGTTAGTTGAATGCACAGAACAAAAAGAAGTTTCACAGAATGCTTCTGAGTAGTTTATATTTTAATATATTCCTTTTTCCACTATTACCCTCTTAGCGCTCCGAATGTCCACTTGCATTTTCTACATAAACAGTGTTCAGAACGGCTCAATCAAAAATATGGTTTTACTCTGTTAGTTAAATGCACATATCAGAAATAAGTTTCAGAGAAGGCTTCTGTGTAGTATTTACTTGAAGATATTCCTTTTTCGAATATTACCCTCTTAGCGCTCCGAATGTCCACTGGCAGTTTCTACACAAAGTGTTTTTCAGAACTGCTCCTTCAAAAGTAATGCTCAACACTGTAAGTTGAATGCAGAGAACAGAAAGAAGTTTCAAAGAATGGTTCTGTGTAGTTTATATTTGAATATATTCCTTTTTTCAGTATTACCCTCTTAGCGCTCCGAATGTCCACCTGCATTTTCTACAAAAAGAGTGTTCAGAACTGCTCAATCAAAAGTATGGTTTATCTCTGTTAGCTGAATGCACATATCAGTACGAAGTTTCACAGAATGCTTCTGTGTAGTTTTTATTTGAAGATAGTCCTTTTTCAAATATAGGCCTCTTAGCGCTCCGAATATCCAATTGCAGTTTCTACAGAAAGAGTGTTTCAGAACGGCAAAATGAAAAGTAGGTTTCAACACTTTTAGTTGAATTCACAGAACAGAAAGTAGTTTCACAGATTGCTTCCGTGTAGTATTTATTTGAAGGTATTCCTTTTTCCACTATTACCCTAGTAGCGCTCGGAATGTCCACTTGCAGTTTCTACAGAAAGTGTGTTTCAGGGCTGCTCCTTCAAAAATAAGGCTCAACTCTGTTAGTTGAATGCAGAGAACAGAAAGAAGTTTCAGAGAATGCCTCTGTGTAGTTTTTATTTGAAGATATTCCTTTTTCCACAATTACCAACTTAGCGCACCGAATGTCCACTTGCATTTTCTACAGAAAGAGTGTTTCAGAACTGCTAAATCAAATGTATCGTTTAATTCTGTTAGCTGAATGCACAGATCAGAAAGAAGTTTCAGAGAATGCATCTCTGTAGTTTTTATTTGAAGATATTATTTTTCTCAATATAGGCCTCTTAGCATTCAGAAATCCAATTACAGTTTCTACAGAAAGAGTGTTTCAGAACTGCTCAATCAAAATTAAGGTTCAACTCTGTTAGTTGAATGCACAGAACAGAATGTAGTTTCACAGACTGCTTCTGTGTAGTTTATATTTGAAGATATTCCTTTTTCCACTGTTACCCTCTTAGATCTCCGAATGTCCACTTGCATTTTCTACAGAAAGTGTGTTCCGAACTGCTCTATCAAAAGTATGGTTTAACTCTGTTAGGTGAATGCACAGATCAGAAATAAGTTTCACAGAATTCTTCTGTGTAGTTTATATTTGAAGATATTCCATTTTCCACTATTACCCACTTAGCGCTCTGAATGTCCAGTTGCATTTTCTACAGAAAGAGTGTTTCAGAACTGCTCAATCAAAAGTATGGTTTAACTCTATTAGCTGAATGCACAGATCAGAAAGAAGTTTCACAGAATGCTGCTGTGTAGTGTTTATATGAAGATATTCTTTTTACCAATATAGGCCTCTTAGCGCTCAGAATGTCCAATTGCAGTTTCTACAGAAAGAGTGTTTCAGAAAGGCTCAATCAAAAGTAAGTTTCAACTATGTTAGTTGAATGCACAGAACAGAAAGACGTTTCACAGAATGCTTCTGTGTAGTTTATATTTGAATATATTCCTTTTTGCACTACTACCCTCTTAGCCCTCCAAATGTCCAGTTGCATTTTCTACAGAAAGAGTGTTCAGAACTGATCAATCAAATGTATGATTTAACTCTGTTAGCTGAATGCACAGATCAGAAAAAGTTTCACAGAATGCTTCTGTGTAGTTTTTATTTGAAGATATTCTTTTTCCCAATATAGGCCTCTTAGCGCTCAGATTGTCCAATTGAATTTTCTACAGAAAGAGTGTTTCAGAATGGCTCTATCAAAAGTAAGGTTCAACTCTGTTATTTGAATGCACAGAACAGAAAGTAGTTTCACAGAATTCTTGTCTGTAGTTCTTATTTGACGATATTACTTTTTCCACTATTACCCTCTTAGAGCTCCGAATGTCCAGTTGCATTTTCTACAGAAGGAGTGTTCAGAACTGCTCAATCAAAAGTATGGTTTAACTCTGTTAGTTGAATGCACAGATCAGAAAGAAGTTTCACAGAATTCTTCTGTGTAGTTTTTATTTGAAGATATTCCTTTTTCCAATATAGGACTCTTAGTGCTCAGAATTTCCAATTGCAGTATCTACAGAAAGAGAGTTTCAGAACTGGTCAATCAAAAGTAAGGTTCAATATTGTTAGTTGAATGCAAGGAACAGAAAGAAGTTTTACAGAATGCTTCTGTGTAGTTTATATTTGAAGATATTCCTTTTTCCACTGTTAACCTCTTAGCGCTCCGAATCACCACTTGCATTTTCTACAGAAAGAGTGTTTCAGAACGGCTCAATCAAAAGTAAGGTTCAACTCTTTTAGTTGAATGCACAGAACAGAAAGAAGTTTCACAGAATGCTTCTGTTTAGTATTTAGTTGAAGATATTCCTTTTTCGACTATTACCCTCTTAGCGTTCCGAATGTCCACTGGCAGTTTCTACACAAAGAGTGTTTCAGAACTGCTCCTTCAAAAGTAAGGCTCAACTCTGTTAGTTTAATGCAGAGAACAGAAAGGAGTTTCAGAGAATGCTTCTGTGTAGTTTTTATTTGGGGATATTCCTTTTTCCACTATTACAATCTTAGCGCTCCTAATGTCCACTTGCATTTCCTACAGAAACAGTGTTTAATAACTGCTCAATCAAAAGTATGGTTTAACTCGTTTAGCTGAATGCACAGATCAGAAATAAGTTTCACAGAATTCTTCTGAGTAGTTTTTATTTGGAGATATTCTTTTTCCCAATATAGGCCACTTAGCGCTCAGAATGTCCAATTGCAGTTTCTACATAATGAGTGTTTCAGGACGGCTCAATCAAAAGTAAGGTTCAACTCTGTTAGTTGAATGCACAGAACAGAAGGAAGTTTCACAGAATTCTTCTGTGTAGTTTATATTTGAATATATTCCTTTTTCCAGTATTACCTTCTTAGTGCTCCGAATGTCCACTTGCATTTTCTTCAGAAAGAGTGTTCATAACGGCTCAATCAAAAGTATGGTTTTACTCTGTTAGTTGAATGCACATATCAGAAATAAGTTTCACAGAATGCTTCTGTGTAGTATTTAGCTGAAGATATTCCTTTTTCGACTATTATCCTCTTAGCTCTCCGAATGTCCAATTTCAGTTTCTACACAAAGAGTGTTTCAGAACTGCTCCTTCAAAAGTAAGGCTCAACTCTGTTAGTTGAATGCAGAGAACAGAAAGAAGTTGCAGAGAACAGAAAGAAATTTCACAGGATGCTTCTGTGTACTTTATATTTGAATATATTCCTTTTTCCACTACTACCCTCTTAGCGCTCCAAATGTCCAGTTGCATTTTCTACAGAAAGGGTGTTCAGAACTGCTCAATCAAAAGTACGGTTTAACTCTGTTAGCTGAATGCACAGATCAGAAAGAAGTTTCACAGAATGATTCTGTGTAGTTTATATTTGAAGATATTCCTTTCTGTTCTCTGCATTAAAATCAATCAAAAAATTATATTGAAATTGAAATACTGAATTTTATACTAAAGACGAGGCATCCAACTGAAAATAAAATTTTCCAGGTGAAAATTTCCAAATCATAAATATGTAGGGACAAAAAACTTTATTTATAAAGAAAAAGATAATTCTAATTAATTGATGATTCAAAGGTTTACAACTTTAAAAGTAAATATTATCTTTGAAGTAAAGTCCATTTAAATTATTTATGCCACCAAAATTTTAGTAATTGTATATATATATCATGTAAACTTTTTCGAGAAAGATGGAATTGGAAATGTTAGAGTATTATGCGGAAAAAATCACCTAAAGGAAAAAATTATCTCCTCATGAAGGATTACTTTAGCCACTTTGACAGGTGTAGGTAAAAGAACACTAAATGCACATCAATATGATTAGGAGATGCGCGCTTAGAAATACGTTATCATTGAAAAGAGAATTGTATTATCAGGTTTGCAGGGGCCCTTCTTATCCTTCATATTTATGTAACTTTGTCATCTATAGAAAGATTATAGGAATTTTAAAAATAGCTGATAGTTAAGAAACATCACCATAACACTGTGCTGAATGCATAATAAAACATTTCCCTTCTCTCTAAAAGCCTTTTAAAATTATGTACCATAATCAGTATGGCCAGCAGAGGGTCATTTCCATGTTCAAGTTCCTCTGTTTCTCGAGGGTGAGAATCCTTCTATAGTCTTCTGAGGGTGACATTGTAGTGTTTTCTTAGCCTGATTATTTTTATCTATTTTTTCCGATGCTTTCCTTTGTATATTTACATTTTACATATTGAAAGTTATTTTTTCAAATATTTTATATGCAAGTTTACAAAGTACAACGACTGTACATTAAAATAACTTATTTATGCCATATGGAAGATTAAATATAATTTTACAATATCTAATATTGATTGTTTAGTTTCTAATCATTGATACTTGACATGATTTTTCCCAGCATACCTCAAAATATTCTTCAAAATCCTGCGAATTAATTCCTGTAACACTTCTGAGGTGTATTAATAAGCTAGAGATGTAAAGAAGATTTGCAGAGAAAATTAGGTTCCCAAATTAGAAATTTTGTCCCACTATCGACTAGAAACCTCTTGAAATGATCAAAAACAATAATAATGCATGTCATAGAGGAAAACCAATAAGCCTGCTGCAGCATGACTACCTCTGTGACCTCAGACAAGTTACGTGTGGGTCCCTACTTCTGTGACCTCAGACAAGTTACGTGTGGGTCCGCACTTATTTTCTTCATCTCTAATAAATATTTGACAAATCTCATTTTCAAAAGTCTTTTAAGGCCTATCCACCTTTATTTTTCAGATGGAGTTTTGCTCTCATTGCCCAGGCTGCAGTGCAATGTCATGGTCTCGGCTCACACAACCTCCGACTCCCGGGTTCATGTGATTCTCCTGCCTCCACCTCCTGAGTAGCTGGGATTACAGGCGCGCAACACAACGCCCAGCTAATTTTTTGTATTTTTAGTAGAGATGGGGTTTCACCATGTTGGTCAGGCTGGTCTTGAACTCCCGACCTCAGGTGATCTGCACGCCTCGGCCTCTCAAAGTGCTGGGATTACAGGCATGAGCAACCGCGGCCTGTGAGGGCTTTCTACTTTTAAGATGTCAGGACGTATAGCCTGGGAGGTAAATGGTAGTATATATATACATATATATATATATATATGTATATATATATACACACACACACAGTATATATATACATATATACGGTATATTATACATATATACATATATACTGAATATTATACTCTATATATACATATCTACTGTATATTATATGTATATATATATATACACATACACACATACACACATACACACATGAGACAGAGAGAAGAGATAGACAATTTCATGTGAAAATATAAACTGTTAATATTTTGCTTCTCTGAGGAATATTTAGCATTGTTCTCAATCTTCTCTGCAGAATTTAAGCATTTTTCTCAGAACTCACCAGATAGAATGAGGGAGGGGCCATATGATACGAGCCAGAGATGAAGGGAGAACAATAGAGAGGGTGCTTTGGGAAAAATAGTACAGTAAGGCTAGGGAATACTTCTCTCCAACAAAAAGACCAAGGTCACAGCTGTATCTCTTCAGAAGCCAAACTTTCTTTTAAAATGTCAATTTCCATCTATTTCTTGCTTCACAGACATTCCATTCATTGCTGGATTTCAAATAAAGCCTTTCCATGTGCAACCTTTCTATAGAAAAAGAGAAATATGGGGGACAGTACAGTCTAAGAAGTGATTAAGAATATCTAGTGGACTTTCCCAGACTGTAAATCTTTACATATATCTGAGCCTAATGAGGTGATTTATTGTGCTATAATGCACAGTGAACTATACAGATGCTTCTTTTTGATCATGCTGCAGAATGGAACTAAATACTAAATACCAAATAGCACTCCCATGATTCTTATACATGTCATTCATATGGCATATTTATGCTTTTTTATATAGCAATTCTTATTCTTAGCTCTTAGGCAATTACGGAATCTTTTTGTCATTTTAATAATCATGCTCCATTTGAGTTACGCAAGGTAGAAATTCTAAGTAGAAAATCTTGTTTTTATTGAAAGTTTTAGTAAACATTTTGGAAAAAGTCTGTTTTTTGATGCTACTTCTGCACGCTTTCTCAACATGATATTACTTGGTATTGTCCTTATTAACCATAGTACACCATATTCTGCAAATGTTAGAGAGGGTTAAAAATCAGTCATGTATAAGTAAAGCTAATGAAATAGAAAGGAAACCATATTTAGGAAATGGAAGGCAGAAGCAAATGTATTAACCGTGAGTTAGAAACGGTTTAGTCTTTGGAATGAAGCAGCAAGAGTTTAAAAATCTGGTTTGTGATTCACTAGCTTTGTGACCTTGGAGAATTACTTTAGATTTCTGAGTATCAGTTTAGTAGGTGATATCAATTGCAACTTCGCAGAAATATCACAAGTATTAAATAAAGGACTTAGTATCTGGGAGAGCATAGAAAATTACTAATAGTTACATTTTTGTTAATATTACCGTTATTATTATCATACGTATAGTATTTTCTTTCACTGACAATGCATTTAGGACATAAGGAGAACTATAGAACAGTGCTTCTCCAACTTAAATGCAGAGCATGAATCACCTGGAGTTTTGTCAAAATGCGAATTCTGACTCAGTAGCCCTGCAAACTAAGGAAATCTTGGTAATGCTGGTGCTGCTAGTTCACCAACAGACCACACGTTTTGCAACAGCTATATAGAATGTCCTGTTTCTTTTTTTAATCACAAAACATGGCAAGCTCTAAAATAAAGCAGAATAACAGATTTAAATGTTAATACTCATGTCCTCAATTTATAATTTCTCCCTCCCTAACAATGGTATAATTCTGATTAAAAATTAGCAAAGAAAAAAATGGAAATTAATCTTCCTATGTTTATTCTTTTAACAAATTCTGTGTGATTACTACTGGGTTACTTGCTGTAGGAAATAGAAAAATTGCTTTGACATAGATCCTCAAGAATCTGTCCCACTACAAGCTTATTTTTGTAGGAAGCTAAAAGATTTATATAAATAACCGTAATTAAAGAGACAAATGAAGAAGTGCAATGAAAGACGTAGGGAAAGTGCTAGAGGAGTTCGGGGTGGAGGAAAATTATCCTAAAATAATATCTATGCGTAACATTATGCTATCTTCCCTAACCAGCGCTTGACCAGATTGTCACAGTGAACTTTGGTCCTTTCTTATATCTTAGTTTTGGTTCCCACATCCTTCTGTTTGGGGAAGTTCTTGTTTTCCTCATGTAATGACAACAACACTTAAACAATGTATACTAGATAAAAGGAACTATATTGCTTGCTTTATTTACATAGTTAATTTAATTTGTACAATGAACTATGAAGTAATCAGCATTATTTCCTTCATTTTACATATGAGAAAATGGAGAATCAGCGACATTGAATCATCTCAAGTTTCTAAAATATCCACTCTCACCAGGCTGTTTACCCTGTTTTTGTCTGTATGCTGCTATAACAAAATGCCACAGATTGAGTAATTCATAAAAAACAGAAATGTATTTCTCACAGTTCTGGGGCTGAGAAGTCCGAAATCAAGGCAGTGGAGATTTGGCAGTTGGTCCCGAGGTGGCACCTTCTTGCTTCGTCTTCACGTGACAAAAGTGGGCAAAAACGGACAATGTAACGACATGGCAGAAGAGACTGAGGAGCCCGGCATTCCTCTAAAGCATCTTTTACGAGGACGTTTATCTCATTCATGAGGGTGGATCCTTCTTCACTTAATCACTTAACCAAAAGCCCCATCTCTTGATGTCATTGTCCTGGGATTTTAGTTTCAACATACAAACTTTGGATGGGCACATAGGTTCAAATCATAGCACCCTCCAAATTATAATGCCTCTCTCATGCCTGTTCTCCTTGAAGTACCCTCTGGTTTTGCTCTCTTCATTCTTGCCATCACAGTTAACCCTTCAGTTCCATTTCTTTAAGTAATCTCTAAATTTGTAAGATGGTTCCATCTTTTTTTTTTGTATATGGCAGTCTCTCAAACATATTTGTCATATGAACTAAGCAGGTAAATATGTAAATGCCAGCTAAATTTTAGTGAATGATATAATGGCCTAAAGTTGTATCTACCCTTCAGCCAAATATATTTACTTTTAGTAGCAATCTCCTGTCATATACAAAGTCACGACTCTAGGGTTAAACATTTTAGCCTGTGGGTAAGATGTAAAGCAGTGGTATGTTATAGTGACAACTCACTGTCATAGCACTGGGACATGCTCCTCTATCTGCTACAAATTGAATCAACAAAATATATATGATTTTGTGAGATTTAAATGTATGCTCCTGTTAGTAAAATAAAAGTATGGGAAAACTTTACGGAGTAGATTTAATAGAAATGTTTTCCTGAGTTATCTGCCTTCTTTATTTTTATGTTATGCTTTAAGTCTATGGTCAATGTATAGAGCTATGATTGATGTGCTTTTCCAATTCTGTTCAGATCAGACAGGTTAATTTTCTTCTTTTAAATCTTCTTGAATTTTGTCTAACACTTTTTGTTCCAATTTCTTACTAGATTATACTCCCTTCCCTAACTGCTTCATGATTACTTATACACAAACAATATTATGATATTGACACATTGAATTCATTTTAGGTGATGATTTTGGTCATAAACATGAGCAGGTTGTGAAGTGTTTCAGCCATCCCAGGGCATGGCTGTCAGTCCCTTGTCTAACGTTTCAAAAAAATCTTGAATTTGTGATGATGCTGTGATGGTCCCTCAGATATTCTTACACACATCTTTGCCCCTTGTTCCCTCTAACTTTCCTCTTCTGATAAAAAAGCAAACACTGCCAAGCTCAAATGGAATTACATTTGGATGCAAGTGTCACTATGCAATGGTTGCCAATAAAAGTACACAAGGAATTTTATTATGGTGAATTAAAGGCAAACAGACTTCAGAGAAATGAGCACGAACATGAAAATGGCGCATGGTACGCGGATCTCACTGGAAAGTCATTCTGTACACAATGTTTTCACTAGAAAAATCCATTAGCTTTAGCTAGAAATTGAAATTACTTTGTAGGAAATCAGAATAAAATATGTGAAAACATTATATTCTGTGCAAGATTAATACCACGCCTGGTGTTGAAAGGTTTGTGGTCTTGCTTCGACGATGCTAAAAGGTCAGAAACCACAAAGATGCATATGTGTTGTCGTTTGCACAGTTACTAATTTTTCTCATTATTTCCATAATGCGATGTGCTGTTTCAACAGAGAAACCCTCTGGAGAGTGGCTTGCACTGTTTTCAGGCAGCTCTTTTGCTTTCATGTTTTGGCCTTGGCCAGGGAATTCAGACAGACTTTTCAGTTATTTTCGACAAGAATGTATTCATTGATTGTTTTAAATAATAATAAATAGATTTTAAAATTACTGTACATTACTGCACTTTAAACGCCATGAGGTCAAGGACTCTAAAGTCTGGACATCATTGTATACCCTACATCTTGCACAAGGTTTAGAAAAAATGGCATGGACACCTATTTTTTGAATCAATAAATGAATACATAAAAGAATTCCAAACTCTAGTCCAAGGTTTTAGATTAATAATGTATTAAAATGCGTAAAATTTATAGACAAAACTCTTCTTATTTAGAAGTTTATTCTTTAGTTGGAGAGATAAAATATATGCACATAAAAGCTTAAGGAAAAATAATAAGGGTTTTGAAGTACTTACTATGTGAAAAATTTAGCATAAATCTTACATCCATTTATTTAACACATTTTATACGTTGCATTATTTATATATAGTGCTGATTGGTAGAATTCATATGTGAACGGAACTATAAAAATTTTGAGGATAAGCACTAGAAACACAGAATAAATAGAGTGTTAACATGCAAAACACAGAAATACTTCAATTGACTAGGTGAAAGAAAAGATTTCTGGTTCCATGTACACTGATTATTGAGGGATGAGTATGACATTATTATGCCAGAATCAATAAATATTTTAAATAGGGAGAAAACTATAATTATATATCTTTGTGTTCAACAGGAGTAGCAGTACTGATAAAGTAGAAGTTTGTTATACCTTTTTTATAGTCTTTTAAAGTTGTTTATAAATAAAATCTACTCTTAGTTAATTAATGGTTGATGTTCATTGAAGTGTTTTCAAATTTTTGACCTCTGAATTGCCTTGTACATATGGAGAAATAAAGCTTGCCTAGCATAATTTCTTGAGTGGAGAATGAATGATCTGGATAGATTTGTTGACAATATGTCTGTACTTATTTTATTAATTCTTTAATCTTCATGAAGAAAAATATAAGAGTCATATTCTAGTATTTTATACCATGGAAAAAATGTCTTATCCTTTTCCTAAGGAAAAATACATCATGACACAAAAGTAAAGTTAATTAAATTACTTACTTTATTAATTAACTGTCTATTATTTCTATGGGTTGAAGTAAATTTGATACTCAATGCTATTTAATCTAATTCTAAAAGCTTGAATGAGTAATGATTTTTTCATGTAAGGTTAGTTGAAATAAATTATCACTGATTTTCAGATTTAATATTAATTAGCTATTGCATATTCTTAATGGGAAATAAGTGTTTAAAAAGCCCTTTTTGGTTGCAAAAAGACCACGCCCATTGTAGACTTCTTAGAATACATCACATCTGGCCTCCTTTTTAGAGTGGGGAATTCAACTCATAAGTGGCTGGACATCGATTCTGAACATTTTGAACATTATTTGCCTGTCTTCACTCATACTGGTTGCTGTTCTTTTATAAGTAATCACCATGTTTAGCATGCACTTGAACTATTGTTACTTAGGGTGCTTGACTATTTACAAGTCTCACTAGGATTCTAGGTATTCATTAGTCTCGTGGTGTGTATTTGCTGATGGTCCTATTATCTTTGTTGGTTCAGTTACACAGTACCATCCAAGATGCTGCAACACATTATACACAGGCTATGGGTTGTGGGAGCTACAGATTTCAGTTATTATTTAGGCTCAGAAACTTAGAATCTCTGCAAGGTTGGACATGACCCTTAGTCTTGTTTTAAGACCGTCTTGTTTTAAAAGTTAAACCCAAATTCTTAAAATATAGAATAGGGGTGCTAGTAGTGCTCACAGAATTGTAGTAAAGATCAGCTGGGAAAGAAGAGCCTATTAAACAGAGCCTGGTATTTAATAAGTATCAGCTGCCTTCAATTAGGAATCTGTGTTGTCATGATTAGAAGATTGCTGGTTTATTTTACAGATCTGTAAGTATAGCCAAAATATGTCAAAATAACCACCAGAAAGAATCATATACCGTCCCTTGAACATTTCATCCCTAGAATCTAGCCAGATTAGCATCTCTATACTGGCAATACTGTTAACACAGATTGTGCTCAAACCCCTCATTGACTTTTCAGCACCTGTAAATTACTGGAGATTTAGGAAGAAGTCTGGGGTTATGGCTTAGTTAAGCTGAGTGGCCAGAAAGTGTGAGATGCTGGATGCCTCCTCCAGTTCATTTCTCCAGCGGCCGCACCAGGCGTATCCATAGCTCCGCTCCCGGGAGCTCGTCTCCGGCGTGGGGCGTGTGCGCACCCCTGGCCGGGCGGAGCCTGGAGCCTGCTCATTAGCAGCGCGGGCAGCTCGTGCGCCCGCAGGAGGGAGGCGGAAGCACAGCCCTGAGCCGCCAGCAGGAGGAGGGAGCGCGGCGGCTGCAGGCAGGGGAGGGAGAGGAAAGAACGGAGGGACGGTTCCCGGACAGAGCGGGAGGAATCGGGGAGCGGCCAGTCCAGGGGGAGCTGCTCCGCTGCGCTGCGCTCGTTATTCACAGGACGCGGCGGCGCTTCCCGGGGCCGCTTCCCGGTCCCCTGGGTGGAGGCTGCCATCTAAACCTGACTCCAGGTGAGTTCCCCAAAGAGGCGAAGCGAGGGGTCTCGAACCAGAGACTTGGAACTGGCGAGGCTGCTCGGCTCCCCAAGCGCTGCTGCCTTGACATTTCCCGATTCACGGGAGGTTTTGGGGGCGGCTGCACAGGCTGGAGGGGCGGATGGGCGGTTGCGATCCTCAGCCGGCGTGGGGGCGTTCGGGAGGAATTAGCTTCAGTGAACGGGGTTTTAGGAGATGTCCCCAAGGCACGCGCTATGTACGCGTTTCTAGACGAGCTTTTGAGACAGAAATTTGGCTTCCCGGATGCCCGTTTTGGCCTTCTGTCCTTCCTTTTGCTTGCCTCATGCCCAATTTTCCAAGCCGAGGAAAGGACTGGAAGGGCGTGGAAGTAGGAGGTCTGGGCACAGCATTCGGCAGGGCAGCCCTGGTCTCCAAGTTTGGGGGTGGGGGGTGGGACTCTTTTCCTTTCAGCCTAATTTACCAGGGGAAAACCCGCAGAGCACCTTGAGGTGCCTTTGCTCCGCACCCTCCATAAGCTTATTAGAGGGAACTTGAGGCTCGCTAGACAACCTGTGACAGGTGACGGCAATTTAGCTTAAAAGCCATGTTGGTTCACTTCGTCTCCTCTTTATCCTTTGTTGCAAAATTGATACCTTTTTGGATTTCTTTAACAGCACAAAGTTTAAGTGGCCGGCTGACAGGAAATATTTCTTTTGAAAATGCTATGAGAAAAGTGATGAGTTAACGTTGAGAGAAAGGCAACTTTATTTTCTCGGAAGAACTTTGGGGAAAGAGATTGATAGGGAAATTCTGGGCATGAAATTATGGACATTTCCCACAGAACTTCCTTCATTTATTTATTTTTTTACATTTCCTTCATTTTTTTTTTAATCGTGTGTGTGTGTATCAGAGAGACAAAATTCGTTGGAGGTATTAGGACTTTATTTGGTTTAGAAGTTTCTTTCTTACTAATAGCACTAATTTGTGATCTTCATGATTATAAGAATTTACTAAGTGTTTTGCTTTTAGGTGTTTTGGGTCTGTTTTTTAAAAAAATTCAATACTTACTTTGTGGGCCTTGCTGAATACCTCTCAATAAAATCGGTGGGCATACAGTTAGTGACATGACCCCTGTGGATTTAATAGCAGGTAAGTATACAAATGATAAGTTTAGGAAATAAATGTCAGAATCAACATTTAGGTGTGAAATTGAAATATCTTTCAAATATTTACCAAACTCTCTTATAGGATCCAATGTCATTTTATGGTCAAGAGAGCTTAAAGGTTTCTCAGATTGAGATATATGTATCTACTTTGTTAATCCAAATGTAATGTTTTATTTTGTTCTTTAATGACTGTTTGAATTCAACAAATAAAACTTGCATATTTAATGTAAGGTTCTTTCACATATATTACTTCTCCAATTTTTAATATAAATTTAAGGAGAAAAGCAATATTCCATTTTGTAGATGAAGAGACTGTGTCACAGAAGTATTACTTTACCTAGATTTCTGTAATTATTATGTTATAAACTTAGAAATTACATATTATTCTGGAACATATAAAATATATGAATGTTATAAACCCTAAGAATTCAGACCTATGCTATTTAACTTCAAGTTTAGTTCTTTACCCAAACAATTGCATGACTACATTGAGACTACTGAAGTAATTATATATGAACACGCTATACGAAAAAATACTTAAAACATTTCTTATTTTTGTCGTTTCTCTTTGATATAAAATATACTATAATTTAATGGAGTTATATTCCATATTTAGATGCTCCTAACTTCCAAATAACACCTAAACTCCTAAAAACTGACCTGTGTCCTTCTTAATAGAAGTGGCTTGACCGGGAGACCCAATTTTTACTAAGAATATTCTTGGGATAATTTATGTCTTATAATCAAGATAAAGACAGGCCACATTTAGTTGTATTTTTAAACCACTTAGTGTGAAGTTGCAACGCAGACATAACTTGCTTTCAGGCTACACTGCCAGCTTTGCAGTGAATAGTCTTTAAGATTCCGTGGAAACATTGGCAGATATAGCTAATGTCTATCTGATGTAGGATTTATGAGAAAAGGAGAGGTAGAAACTGAATGCTCTTATATTTCATATGTGACCACATTCATAAAACTTTATTGATAAGTACTTTGTTGTCTGACACGGGCTGATACAAATAGGCTTCTTCAAGAGTTGAGGAAGAAAACTAAATCCCTATAATACAGCCTTTTTCCTCCTTTTCTTTCTTAAGCGGTAATAGTTGATCCTAGCTTTTGTGTGTCTATGCATGCTCAATACAGTTAGGGGTATAAGGAGAAGTTAAGCAAGAATATTGAATGCTAGCTAGGAAAGTTTTTGGAGTCTCATACTTTGGAACGATTTTTCACATTATATACATAAAATTCCTAGTTACATTTGGGAACTAAGTATATTATACACAACTTTGCATCTGATTACAGGATTCCCTGTACATTTATAGCTCAGGTATTCTGGAAAGAGTCAAGATAATTAGTTTTATGGCTCTTGCCCGTGTGACCTGTTTCTTTCTGGTCCTGATATTAAAAGGATGACTTAAATTTTCTGGAATGTCAAAATTTTCTCTTCCCTTGGATCCTACAAAATACTTCAAGCAGTGTATGTGTGATACTCGCTGTCATTCCAACATTTCCAATCCTCCTGAGAATGCTAAACAATGCCCTAGATTTCTTCCTTTGTAATTCTTTCAGATAGAGGGTTAGCTGAGTTAGGAAGAAAGGAGAGAGGGAGAGAAGAAGAGAGATGACATTTTATCCCTCAGGAAAGAACAAGACCAATTGTATTCCTAATTTAGAAATATTATTCTACAAACATTCCTGAACAAGAGGGCTTTGCATATACATTAAAGCAGAATACCTAGTCAACTTCTAGTTGTGCCATGTAGTGAAATGGAAGTAAGATGAGCAGGCCGAGATCATTTTTGTTGGAGAACTGAGACCACATGAAATAGGTAACAGAGTTACCCCAACTGGGGGGCAAGAGGACTTGAAAGTTTCCTCCATAAATTTGCAGTTAGTACAGGGCTGCTCCAGTGATCAGAGTCATGAATGCCCTAGAGTGTCTGTATAACCCTGTACACAGGCTGAGACAGCTCTAACGGCCCAGAAAAGCCTCTGGACAGAATCACTGCACCCTTGGACATTGTCCGACCGCATGTATGAGAATAGTGAGTGCTGAGGAGTTGTGGGTAGCTCGGTACAACTCTTGCTAAAGGAGTGTCATCAACATTCATTGCTGAAAGTGAATTTTTTCATTCACATATGTGATGCCTATTAGGTCATGATTTCTTGGATACAAATTTGTACAAGATATGAATTAATTTTTGAACATCCTTTCTTAAAAGTACCATGTTCATATAGTTGCTCATTTTAATATGAGTAGTTCAGATGGGACATAATAGAGTAAGGAAATGATTGAACATCCTAAGATCTAGTGTATATACCTTTGTTCATGATGAGATTCATCCCCTGTCCCCCTTTGTAGTGACACTGATGGCATAAGGAGTATTAGATGAAATTTAATGCAGAAAACAATGGGATATATGAATGGTAGATATGGTTGACAACCACCATTTTCACTGAAGTTGTTTCAAAGCAAAGAAATTTGGGATAAATTCATTTTATTTGCTCCTGAAGGGTAATTAGGAATAAGTAGGAATTGTGAAGAGGCTGTAGTGTTGACATTAAGAGAAGTTTTTGATTCTTAAAATAGGATATATTACACAAGAATGAACAAACAGAAGATACTGAACAAATATTCTGTCATAAGTAAGTGATGGATTATTCGGACTTGTTGAACTATGTTTTTAAATGTATTATTTAAATATTTAAATATTATTAAAACCTTAAATAATATTTAAATATTATAAAAGTTGCAGAAAATTATGTTTTCAATACAAATATACACTTATAAGCTATATTGTAGATATGGGAGTAAACAATGCAATTTTTTTTAACTGAGTGAAAAATTTAGTTTTTTAAAATTCCAAATGGAGCTAACAGCTTAGTGTGATACATATTTTGAATTTCAAAATTTGTAACCAAATAGGACAAATGTGTTGAACTGTACTTTTCTTGAAGAACCGTGATAAGAATGAGCGGTGAAAAAATTACAGCATACTTACCAGGGATCAAATACTTGCTTAGGGTTAATAAGAAAAATCTCAGCAAACGCTAGAAATGAGGTACACGATCTATCAGAGACCCATGATTAAAGTGGTATCTTGTTAGGTATATGAGCTTGAAAAGAAACGGCATAGCTTCACTTTACCCCAGTTGCTTCTTTTGTAAAACGGGGAGACTAAGAGTGTGGTAACTCAAAATCCTTTGTTAATGATTTTCTTCTTAGAACAGTGCCAGGTCCAATTAGGATTAGATTGCTATTTTTATTATTGATATTTGCCCTAGTTCTGCCTTTTATTGACTGTGTGAAATTGGTGAAGATCCCTTTCTGAAGCTTTGTTTCTTACCTACAAGCTGGGAATAGAATACCTGCTATGAAGAGTGGTTGTTAGTACATTAGAAAGGCTGGATATTTGTTTATATAAGGGGCTCAGCGCATGGTAGAAATTTGATAGCATTTTTTTCTTGCCCTCCCATGTATTACTGTGAAGACATCCCACATATTATGTCCAAGTTTTTATTTTCCCCTCAAATGCAATGTCAAGCACAAAACATTCCCATCTCCCAATTCTCTTCTGATGTTCTACAACCATTAAAGTATAGAAAACTAGAATGAGTGTTTTTATAACTTTTGCTGTACTTAAGCATGTGGAGAGAAGAGCGCTAGATCACAGGACACACTTTGATAGGAAAAGCGAGATATTTACACTGCAAACAACTTTCTCCTCATGCTTAACAGTTTTATGCTGTCATTCTGTCAGCACCAAGTGAGATTTTTCTATTTAAATAGTTTTCTATTTGTGGTATGATAATTCATGTATGGACTTCATGTAATTAACATAAATATAATGGATGGTTGAGAAGTGGTTTATTTTTACCAAGAGGAAAAAATGTGTACACGATTTTTTAAAATATTGCTTTGAAAATATTTAAAATTAATTTTGATTCAGTTGGTGGAAGATAGCGTCACAAACTCACTGCTAGTGGTATTCTTGAGAAGTAATGTTTGAATTTTCTAGGTATTGTCCCCAGACTGGCTTAAAAGAATTTAATTTTAGATGTAAATTTTCTGCTTAACATGGAAGATTTTCCCTGAAAATATTAGCTTCATCAGATACATAGTTGCTTAGGGGTAGCTGCATGGAATTATGGGAAGAGTGAAATAGAAAAAAATTTTCATGTCTAAGTTATACATACTGGTGTAATCATATTGATTGGATGATAATGATAATTACAGCAATAATGTGATTGAAAGGGTAAGCAAGTAACATATACTACAGTTACTAATATAATCCTGTGATTGAGTTTACCACTTCGTTTCTCTTTCCTGGAAACCCTTAAGTTTGTCACTATTGCACTTTATTTCCTTTGCTTATTGTAGTGGTGTATTAGTTGTATTACTGCTGCTATAACAAATTACGACACATTTACATAACTTAACACATATTTATTGTCTTGCAGTTTCAAAGGTCAGAAGTCCAAAATCACTTTAATTAGGCTAAGTCAATGTGTCTGCAGTGTGGGTTCCTTCTGGAGGTGCTGAGGGGAGAATCCATTCTCTTGCATTTTCTGCTTCTGGTGGCACCTGTCTTCATTGTCTTTTCCCCATTCCTCCATTTTCAAGGTGCGTTGCTTTTATTTCTGTTTCTGTCTCCGCGCTGTCTCCTCCTTTAACTTTGAGTCCTTCTCTCCACTTCATCTAAGGACTCCTGTGATTATTTTGGACTCACGTGGATGATCTGGGATAATCACCTTGTCTCCAGATCCTTAAATGAATCGTATCTACAAGTCCTTTGGCTGTGTAAGGCAGCACATTCCCAGGGCCGGGAGATTAGGTGAAGAACATCTTTTGGGACTATTATGCAGCCTATCACAAGTGGTAATATCACTTTTATGCCTTGAGACCCTGAAATTAATGTACTTGCTTACGCATGGAAAAACAATGTATCTGTGGGGGTAACAGTTTATTTTTGAACCATTAGAAGGTATTGATGGGGAAGTTTTCATCTGACAACAGATACTGATAAATTAAATACCCTTAGATTTGTCAAAACTAGCTTTAGTAAAATATAAGTAAAAGTATTTGCACTGCTAGGGTCAAAAATATTAATTAAACCCATTATTTATCAAGGCCAAGTCCTGGATTAGTTAGGTTTAAATTAACCTAGAACATTATCTTCCATAGTGCTTAATTGTGAAGCTTAGTTCTTGTTGACAAAAGCTCATCCATATAAGAAAGCATCGAAAGGTTGGTGTTTTTTTAACCTTTGCAGAATATAACTTTTCAAAGGGATGTTAGACAGTAGTTCCATCACAATTGATGCAGTTCACAGACATTCTTTGTGAGTATTTTATCTCATGAGTTATATCTATGACACTAATCATAGACTTCTAGAAGAAATTTAGCAATGGTCATGTCAGCCTTTCAAATCTTTCTGTAACCTAGAAGAGGATCATTGCATAAGATAGATTCATTTTCCCCTTTATTCCATTGTTGCCAGAGAGAACTTGAAATGCCCTGTTCAAATTAATTTAATGCAAATGAATTCTTGCTGCCTCACAAGTAGTTTGTCCTTCATTTTTCTTAAAATTATATTGAAAATGGATGTGACCTGCTTTACTGGTTGTTGTGCAGGAAGCGTTGTCCTTCCTGAAAGCTCCCTCAGTTGTCAAAATGAAGCCATTAAGAGTAAAGTAAATTATATTATCTGATCATAGTATCACAATTGACCTTAAAACAATAAATTTTATAATCAGTGCAAATTGCTGAATAGTGTTTGCAGTTGTAGAAATTTCAAAGGAAACCCTGGTTGAGATACAAAGCTGCTATAATCATTTTTAAAATCTTTGTTTTTCTTTTACTTTGGAACAGTAGTGCAGTAAGTACTTTTGCCTTATTGTTCTCTCTGCCTTCCAGGAACCCTCATTCAAATATTCTAAGTTTTTAAGTCTTTTTCATTTCTTTTAATATTGTAACATTTAACAATGTCAAAGAAAGTATAATTTTTCTGGAAATCAAGCTAAAAATAAAGAGAAGCCGATGTAAATGAACATCAAATTAACAAGATTGATTAGGAAAAGTAATTTTTGAAAAGGGCCCAAAATCCCTTTGCACATAAATGCAAAAGAATTTAGTGAAAGAAGGTGAAACTGGAGTAAAGAACTCTACGGATGCGTAAGTAACTCTTAATAAGAATGAGTAACGTACATGCATATCTTTAGCTCCCAGTTTCAGAGATACAGTAGTTGTACAACAAATGGTCCTTTCCTGCTGTTAAGGAAGCCTCTCCTCCTCCAGCCATGCCATTCCTCAGAGCAAGCTCTTCCACTGAGTTTTCAGCAACCATAAGTAAGAAGGATGGTACGATAGGCTGCGTGTACATATGGCCCTCATTAGCAGGCCAACTGTTCCTTTTGCCCACCCACATCACTGGGGACATATGGCGTTACTTTGACTGTTGAAACAAGTGTGTCTGGACATATCTTGGTATGAGTAAAAGACTGTTGATTGTCTTTCTCTTGTCGCTCGTGCAACCGTCTCCTTGTGGAGATCGTATTATCCATAACACTAGATTTGAGGATGATAAATGACGTTGTTATTATTAACTGAATTTGCCTCTCTAGTTTGATCACAAAACCAGCGAATGTTTGCTTATGGAACATGTAAAGCTTATAGAAGACGGAAAGCTTACAGAAAGAAATGATGGCTTTTCTAAGCATAAGAGTCAGGTCTTTTTCAATCAAAAACTAACTCATTCAAAAATTCAAGAGTTATGTAAAACCAGAACAGCAGAGGTTTCAGAAATGCTATTGAGATCATTTATTATAAAATAGCCATTAATGAAATGTAATAGTGAGTCTGTTGTTGTGACTATGTGGAGAAATGAATGAGAAAATATAAGATAGGCTGGAATGAAGAGAGTCATCGGATCCCAGCATAATTCATTTTGTATAGTTCACAGAATTGTAACTTTAAAAAATTATGAATTTTTTCAGTACTGTGAATTCTGAATTTGCAATATGAGGCTTTTCAATCCTTGCAACAAGTGTGTATTTTTCAGTGGTTCTAGAATTATCGGGGCTTTCGAGCTGCTTCTGATAAGAAGGCAAGGCTAGAGGACTCGTGTTGAGGTGGCATTTGCACAGGACTTTAGATAACATACATCGATGATGTAGAGAGAAGAGCGGGTGATGTTGCTGTGGATTATAGTGGAAAGGCACGTTTTGCTCCCTCTGCTGACCTCTTTGTGTATTCAGCTGTGTAGCATATTTCTTGTATAATTACATAGTAATTTCACACACTACATTAAGAAAATCTGAACAATTTTTACTAAACTCATGTTTTCTAAATATTAAGTAAATAAAACCAATATTTGGCTAGGTAACATTTATAAAAACAGGATTTCTAGATAGATGATGATAAATTTTCATCTATATCTATAGAGCTGATAAATTTTCAAAACCCTTTGAATATCACTTGTACTACAAAGTCTCGTTTCAGTTTCAGTGCCATGGCACATTGATTAATCACCACTAAAGCGGTACATGAAATATTTGGCAATATAGGTATTTGGTAATGGTGATTGATGCACAGAATACGGCACCATTATTATGCACTGGCCTTGAGAACTTTAGTTTTCATCTTCGATCACCTGATAGAGAACAAACTAACAGCTTTTTTCTTTCACCTTGCTGGAGAATAAACTAACAACTTCAAATTATCTGATCCATCCAAAAACTTATTTCCGTGAAACTCACTGATTTATTTATTATTTCGTGGGGATCACTATTATTTGCTGTAGTAAAATATCAAATGATCGATGTTTTATACCAACATGGCAGCTCACATGGTAGGCAACAGAATGAAAACAAACAGGTTTACTACCAAGAATTATACTATATTGCTTTTATTGACAGAAAAAGCATACAGATAATTTTATTCAGAGATTTTATGTGAATTATGTTGATAAGTGTACACATATATTTATAACTGACCTTTCTTGGTCAAGTGTGTGCCCACACACGTATTCATACTAAATCAATCTTAGAGATCTTATCCAAAGATTGAATTTCTTAAAGTGACTGTTCCAAATATGTATAATTTATGGCAAAAAAGTCACAAAATGGCAATACAAGGAGGCATAAAAGTGAAGATAAAGGGGGAGATGATGGTTAAAAACACCTGTAAATGAATAATTGATTTTGATTTATATTCTTTTTAGTTCTTAGCTGATGAAATGAATATAAATGAAATTATTATGCAAAACACCTCTATTTGTTGTATATGCATGTACATATATGTGTTACAAATACAAAACTGATAGGATATTATTTAACATATATTCACACTCATAATGTGCATATATGTACATAATGAAAATGAGTGCTTGTTTTATATGTATGTATACACACACATACACATATTGCATACTTTCATTTTTTAAAATTTTACTTTAAGTTCTGGGATACATGTGCTGAACATGCAAGTTTGTTACATAGGTATACTTGTGCCATGGTAATTTGCTGCACCCATCAACCCGTCATCTAGGTTTTAAGCTCCACATGCATTAGCTATTTGTCCTAATGCTCTCCCTCCCCTTTCCCCACACCCACCTACAGACCCCAGTGTGTGATGTTCCTCTCCCTGTGTCAACATGTTCTCATTGTTCAGCACCCACTTATGAGTGAGAACATGCAGTGTTTGGTTTTCTGTTCCTGTGTTAGTTTGCTGAGGATGATGGTTTCCAGCTTCATCCATATCCCCGCAAAGGACGTGAACTCATCCTTTTTTATGGCTGTGTAGTATTCCATGGTGAATATGTGCCACATTTTCTTCATCCAGTCTATCATTGATGGGCATTATGTTGGTTCCAAGTCTTTGCTATTGTAAATAGTCCCATGATAAACATATATGTACATGTGTCTTTAGAGTAGAATGATGTATAATCCTTTGGTATATACCCAGTAATGGGATTGCTGGGTCAAATGGTATTTCTGGTTTTATATCCTTGAGGAATCACCACATTGTATTCCACAATGGTTGAACTATTTTACAAGCCCACCAACAGTGTAAAAGTGTTCCTATTTCTCTGCATCTTCTCCAGCATCTGCTGTTTCCAGAATTTTTAATGATCACCATTCTAACTGGTGTGAGATGGTATGTCATTGTGGTTTCGATTTGCATTTCTCTAATGAACAGTGATAATGAGCTTTTTTCATATGTTTATTGGCCACATACATATCTTCTTTTGAGGAGTGTCTGTTCATATCCTTTGCCCACTTTTTGATGGGGTTGTTTGTTTTTTTTTTCTTGTAAATTTGTTTAAGTTCCTTCTAGATTCTGGATATTAGACCTTTGTCAGATGGATAGATTGCAAAAATTTTCTCATATTTTGTAGGTTGCCTGTTCACTCTTGTGATAGTTTATTTTACTGAGCAGAAGCTCTTTAGTTTGATTAGATTCCATCTGTCAATTTTGGCTGTTGTTTCAAGTGCTGTTGGTGATTTAGTCATGAAGTCTTTGCCCACACCTATGTCCTGAATCATATTGCCTAGGTTTTCTTCTAGGGTTTTTATAGTTTTAGGTTTTACATTTATGTTTTTAATCCACCTTGAGTTAATTCTTTTATAAGGTATAATGAAGGGGTCTAGTTTCTCTTTTCTGCATATGGCTACCCAGTTTTCCCAGCGCCATTTATTACATAGGGAATCCTTTCCCCATTGCTTGCTTTTGTCAGGTTTGTTGAAGATCAGATTGTTGTAGATGTGTGGTGTTATTTCTGAGGCCTCTATTCTGTTTCATTGGTCTATATATCTGTTTTGGTATTAGCACCATGCTGTTTTGGTTACTTTAGCTTTGTAATATAGTTTGAAGTCAGGCAGCGTCATGCCTCCAGCTTTGTTCTTTTTGCTTAGGTTAGCCTTGGCTCCACAGGCTCTTTTTTGCTTCCATATGAAATTTAACATAGTTTTTTTCTAGTTCTGTGAAGAAAGTCAATGGTAGCTTGATGGGAATAGCATTGAATCTATAAATTACTTTGGGCAATATGGCCATTTTCATGATATTGAGTCTTCCTATCCATGAGGATGGAGTGTTTCTCTATATGTTTGTGTCCTGTCATTTCCTTGAGCTCTGGTTTGTAGTTTTCTTTGAAGAGGTCCTTCACATCCCTTGTAGGTTGTATTCCTAGGTATTTTGTTTTCTTTATAGCAATTGTGAATGGGAGTTTACTAATGATTTGGCTCTCTGCTTGTCTGTTATCGGTATATAAGAATGATTGTGATTTTTGCACATTAATTTTATATCCTGAGACTTTGCCAAAGTTGCTTATCAGGTTAAGGAATTTTTGGGCTGAGGTGGTGGCGTTTTGTAAATATACAATCATGTCATCTGCAGACAGAGACAATTTGATTTCCTCTCTTCCTATTTGCATGCTTTTATTTCTTTCTCTTACTCGATTGCCCTGGCCAGAACTTCCAATACTATGTTGATAAGAGTGGGGAGAGAGGGCATCCTACTCTTGGGCCAGTTTTCAAAGGTAATGCTTCCAGCTTTTGGCCATTTAGCATGGTATTAGCTATGCATTTGTCATAAATAGCTCTTATTTTTGTGAGATATGTTCCATCAATACCTAGTTTATTGAGAGTTTTTAGTATGAGGGGTGTTGAATTTTATTGAAGGCCTTTTCTGCATCTATTGAGATAATCATGTGGTTTTTGTCATTGGTTCTGTTTATGTGATGGATTATGTTTATTGATTTGCATATGTTGAACCAGCCTTTCATGCCAGGCATGAAGCCAACTTGATCGTGGTGGATAAGTTTTTGATGTGCTGCTGGATTCTCTTGCCAGTATTTTATTCAGGATTTTCGCATCGATGTTCATCAGTGATATTGGCCTGAAATTTTCTTTTTCTATTGGGTTTCCGCCAGGTTTTGGAATCAGAGTGATGCTGGCCTCATAAAATGATTTAGGGAGGAGTCTTTCTTTTTCTATTGTTCAGAATAGTTTCAGAAGGAATGGTACCAGCTCCTCTTTGTACCTCTGGTAGAACTCGGCTGTGAAGACATCTGGTCCTGGGCTTTTTTTGGTTGGTAGGCTAGTAATTACTGAGTCAATTTCAGAACTTGTTATTGGTCTATTCAGGGATTTGACTTCTTCCTGCTTTAGTCTTGGGAGGGTGTATGTGTCCAGGACTTTATCCATTTCTTCTAGATTTTCTAGTTTATTTGTGTAGAGGTGTTTACAGTATTCTCTAATAATAGTTTGTATTTCTGTGGGATCAGTGGTGATATACCCTTTATCGTTTTTTAATGTGTCTATTTGATCTTTCTCTCTTTTCTTCCTTGTTAGTCTGGCTACCGGTCTATCTATTTTGTTAATCTTTTCAAAAAACCCACTCCTAGATTCATTGATTTTTTTTTGAAGGTTTTTTTGTGTTTCTCTCCCATTCGGTTCTGCTGTGATCTTAGTTATTTCTTGTTTTATACTAGGTTTTTAATGTGTTTTCCATTGCTTCTTTTGATTGTGACGTTAGGGTGTCTATTTTAGATCTTTCCCACTTTCTAATGTGGACATTTAATGCTGTAAATTTCCCTCTAAACACTGTTTTAACTGTATCCCAGAAATTCTGATATGTTGTGTCTTTGTTCTCATTGGTTTCAAAGAACTTATTTATTTCTGCCTTAATTTTGCTATTTACCCAGTAGTCATTCAGAAGCAGGTTGTTCAGTTTCCATGTAGTTGTGCAGTTTTGAGTGAGCTTCTTAATTCTGAGTTCTAATTTGATTACACTGTGGTGTGAGAGATTGTTTGTTATGATTTTCATTCTTTTGCATTTGCTGAGGAGTGTTTTACTTCCAATTATGTGGTTGATTTTAGAATAAGTGCTATGTGGTGCTGAGAAGAATGTATATTCTGTTGATTTGGGGTGGAGAGTTCTGTAGGTATCTATTAGGTCCACTTGGACCAGAGCTGAGTTCAAGTCTGAATATCCTTGTTAATTTCCTTTCTGGTTGATCTGTCTAATATTGATAGTGGGTTGTTAAAGTTTCCCACTATTATTGTGTGGGAGTCTAAGTCTCCTTGTAGGTCTCTAGGAACTCGTTTTATGAATCCTGGTGCTCCTGTATTTGGCATATATATATATTTAGGATAGTGAGCTCTTCTTGTTGCATTGATCCCTTTACTACTATGTAATGCCCTTCTTTGTCCTTTTTTATCCTTGTTGGTTTAAAGTCTGTTTTATTAGAGACTAGGATTGCAACTCCTGCTTTTTTTTTCTTTCTTTCCATTTGCTTGGTAAATATTCCTCCATCCCTTTATTTTGAGCCTATGTGTGACCTTGCAAGTGAGATGTGTCTCCTGAATACAGCACACCTGTGGGTATTGACTCTTTATCCAATTTGCCAGTGTATGTCTTTTAATTGGGGCATTTAGCTCATTTATATTTACCGTTAATATTGTTATGTGTGAATTTGGTCCTGTCATCATGATGTTAGCTGGTTATTCTGCACATTAGTTGAAGCAGTTTCTTCCTAGTTTCATTGGTTTATATATTTTGGTGTGTTTTTGCAGTGGCTGGTACTGGTTTTTCCTTTCCATGTTTAGTGCTTCCTTTAGGAGCTCTTGGAAGGCAGGTCTGATGGTGACTAAATCTGTCAGCATCTGCTTGTCTGTAAAAGATTTTATTTCTCATTCACTTATGAAGCTTAGTTTGGCTGGTTATGAAATTCCATATGTACATCATGGAAACGAGTGCATGTGATACACACACACACACACGCACACACATTGCATACTTTCATTTTTGTGTCCATTTCTTTTCTGATTTTATCAGCAGCCAACTAAAGAAAATAGAAAAAAAAATTGGTAATTTGATCTTTCATGTTCTGCATCTTCCAGCTTCACAACTTATAGTTTTCTATTTTTATTGTTATTGTGATCAGAATGAAAATGTATACAATAGAATCAGAATCAGGTCAGAATCAACAAAAATACTATAATGTTTGTACATGCTTTCGATGCAGTTTGTCTCTGCAAAGGGTGTGTGTGTTTCTATGCACATGTGCATGTACACAAGTGTGTAAATAAGTGTTTTATTCATGATGGAGAAAGGCTGGTCAAAATGATTCTGAATGAGATAGCACCACTACAGCAGATAATTAGGTCTCTATCAATAAAACAAGTCATTAAACATGTTTCTAAGCATCTACTCAGTATCTGGCACAATGTTAAGTAGTGTAAATATAATCATTAGCAAAATTCAGCTTCTACCCTCAATGGTATATGTGTAGAACAAATTGGTAAAGCTGGAGTACATTTCAGGACCAAAAACAGTTTCTGTGTAGTTCCCACTTCATCAAGACCATGTTGTATACCTCTCATACACTTAAGCCATAGGGAAGCAATTATTCCATCCATCCTTTTACAGGGTAGTGGTGGGGAAGAAGAGCTGACTGTCATGCTTGAATTCACATAATTTCATAATTAAATAATTTCATGTTACATAATCTCGATAAACCTAAAATCCAATATATGATAAAGATAGTGTTTCAAATCAGTGGATAAGTGATAAACAGTTCATAAAATGGTGTTCAGATAATTGGCTATATGTATTTTATAGTTGCACAAAGGTATAATATGTCATTAATAAATATTAATTCCATAGTGGATGTCAAATACACTTTTTCAAAATATAAAGAAAAAATACCATAGACAAATATCACTTGCAACATTATGGTTAAAATTAAATATCCAAACATAGCCCTAACCAATAACAGAAAATTTAAAAAAAAATTTATGGATTGGAATTTGTTAAAATATAAAACTTTTCTTTTTCAGAGGATACAATGAATATGTGTAAAAAGCAAATATCAAATCAGCAACAAGTGCTTGCAATTCACTTGACATATTTAAAATATGAGTAGTTCCAACAAATCATAAATAAATGATTAGTAGTCCAATAAAAAAAAGACAAAGTACATTGACAGGAAACTGTATGAAACTCATGAACACTAAATGTCTTAGATTCTCTATTGTTAAACAAAATGCAAAAACAATAGAGAACATTATGAATATGGAGTTAATATTTAACAAAATTATTTTATCCATGTTATAAGTAAATATTTACATCCAAAAACCCTTGTTTTCTCTGAAAGTTGTCACTTATGAGTCTATTTTGAAAATGTTTAAAGAATAGTAATTAATTAACTTTAATAAATAGGTACTCCTATTGAGGGAAAACAGACATTTCCATAATTTTTCTTCTGTTTCTAATCTAGTAGATGGTAGGAAAATAATGACAATTGCATATTCATACCTGGAGAATATGCATTCCATTTCTTTTAAACTTTTGCATTCTCAAAACTATATTGATACCTCAAAGCATACCCTTTGCTGTTGAAAACAGCCTTTCAAGTATAAAGACACACACATCACTTTCCTTAAATCTTATATAAGGCAAGGGCCTAGATTCCTATCAGAAAATGTATTTCAAGAATGCTTTTTTAGTAGTTCCTGTGGCCTTATCTTATAGAGGAAGGTTTTTTTTTAAACATACACACAGTATTTGATGCACATTTTTATTGGAAAGAGCTTTTATTTCCTTAAATGTTTTGTTGTCTAAGTGTGAAAAGTATCCTGCAGTGGAATTTAGTGGCACAGATGCTTATTGTGATAGATGAGATGAACTTGCTTCCCTAAGCATGCATGGTCATGAAATGCATCTGGCTTCTGTACATAAAAGTCAGTTATGTTCCCAAATGTGTCTCTGCATTTACACAGACGTTTAGGGGCAGACACCCTACTGTTCCCTCAAAAGGCGGCTCTGCTTAATTATGAAGTTCAAGTTAGACCAGAAGTTGGAAAATACTAAATTCCACATTGCAGACAGAGCCTGAGCAGGTGATGTCACCACTGCATTCTAAGGTGGCAAGTCCTCAGAGAAGTCACTTATCACCTTACCATGGAGAAAAATAACCATGTCCAGAACACAAGAGGATGCTTTAAGGTAGCGTACAATCAAGTGTGCAAACCTGTGCAATACATACCAGATGAAATCCAGTTCAGAGGCTCAGGAAAACAAACAAATGAGGATATGCTTTAAAAAATAGGACTTAATATAAACAGTCGTGAGAGTAAAACTATTGCTAAGCACATAGGAAACATAAACCAGGCTTTCAGGAAGGAGTTTAGCACATGTGTGCACTGGTAGGAGGTGTAATGTGCAGAAATCCGGCCTTTTGTGGCATAGCAACTAAAGTTCCTTTTCTATTGTCCAGACAACCTTAAATATTCCTTTATGCAGTACTATTTTAAAAAGGCCATCTACTGTGCACAATGTTTTAGCATCAAGGACATGAAATTTATCTGGAATATACCAAAACTTTAATCAATAGACTAGGACCAAAGCTTTTAAAAACAGGTTTTCGTAGATAAATCATTATAAGTTATTATTTCCTCGCCATAGGTAAGGCATGATACATAACTTTACTTTTTCTCAGTCACTTAGTGTGTAGGTAGAATAATGACCCTTAGCAGGATGACCTTTTGAATGTGTTGTTAGGCAGCATGGGAGCATTATGGTTAGAGGTGGAATTAAGATTGCTAATCACCTCACCTTAAACTGGAGCGATTATCCTGAATTATCTAGGTGGGCCCACTGTAGTCACAAAGAACCTTCAGACAGGAAGGCGGAGAGACCAGAGTGAGCAGAAGAGCTTGGGGAAACTGGAGCCGAGGCTGAAGTGATGTGCTGTGTCCAAGATGTGCAGAGGCCAAGAGCTCAGGGATACATGTGACCCCTCAAACCTGGTGAATTCTCTCCTGGAATCTCTAGACAAAATATACACTTGATGATACCTTGATTTTAGCACACTAAGACCCATTTTGGACTTCTGACCCCCAGAAGTATAAAGAAAAAAAATGTGTTGTTTTAAGCCTCTGAGTTTATGTTAATTTACTGTAACAGCAGTAAGAAACTAACACAGTAAGACGGCTTTTATTTTTATGTGATGTATAGAATTAAATTGGATATGCTAGGAAATATTGGAAATTTATTGATTTATTATTTTGTCTGAGCTGGAGTCTGGCTCTGTCGCCCAGGCTGGAGTGCAGTGGCGCGATCTCGGCTCACTGCATGCTCTGCCTCCCGGGTTCCCGCCATTCTCCTGCCTCAGCCTCCCGAGTAGCTGGGACTACAGGCGCCGCCACCACGCCGGCTAATTTTCTGTATTTTTAGTAGAGACGGGGTTTCACCGTGGTCTCGATCTCCTGACCTCGTGATCCGCCCGCCTCGGCCTCCCAAAGTGCTGGGATTACAAGTGTGAGCCACCGCGCCCGGCCAGGAATTTATTTTCTTAATATAGTTCTTCATATTAGAATAATGAGAACCATCGAGTAATGAAGTGTTCTATTTTGTGAAGGATGATTATATAAACAGTACGAAGGTTAAAAACCGGGCGGGACCGGCTGGGCACAATGGCTCGTTCATGTAATCCCAGCACTTTGGGAGGCCGGGGCAGGTGGATCTCTTGAGCCCAGGAGTCTCAGATCAGCCTGGGCAACATGTGAAACCCCATCTCCACAAAAATACAAAAACCAGGCAGACGTGGTGGCGGCGCCTGTGGTCCCAGCCACTCAGGAGGCTGCGGTGGAAGGATCGGAGCCCGGCAGGTGCAGGCTGCGGTGGACCGTGATTATGCCACTGCGCTCCAGTCTGGGTGACAGAGTGAGACCTTTTCTCCATTAAATAAATAGATAAATAAATATATATATAAGTAAAAGAGGAGGGTGTCTTTTGAAGGCTATTAAAGTCGTCTAAGTGTCCTCTGATTATATGAGGCTGGAATGGTGCATGGAATGTTGTGTTGAATAACCTGATACAGTCTCTGAAACTATAGAAGCATTAGTAATTTTAGCCTGAGAGTGCTATAATCTGGGATAATTTGGTCCAATACTTCCAGAGAGGGTTGAAGTTTTGAGATAGCTGGAGTTATTTCAGTTGAAGACCTGAATATGAGGCAACTGGATACTCAATTACAATTCAATTTCTACTCTTTATATAAGGTAGAAATGGGTAACATGTGGGACACTGTGTTAAAAGTAATGCAGCCATAGTGTAGTGGTAGAAGCAGATGAAAAGTACTATAATAGTCGTATAGATGAGGTACTGGAAAGAAGCAGAGTTGAAAAATTGGAGATAAATGTCAGTTTTCCAGAGCCATGGGATGAAAACCAAACAGGATTACAACAGATTCAATTCACTCAAGATGTCTAACTTGGTAATAGGTCAGAAAACTCAATTTGTCGTATTTTCTTAAAAGTACACAGAAATGTTCCTTTTGATAAAACACGTGTAGTGCACCTTCGGATTTGATTTTTCTTTATGTTCTGTAAACTGCTCACAGTAAAACAGAAAAAAAGTCTGACAAATATGATGGTCCTTAAATATTGTAGGAGTATGATGCTTCTCCAAAGAATAGAGGTTTTCCTAGGAAGGCCCTAAGCAAGGAATCAAGTTTCCTTTTGCAAGAAATAAAATTCTCAAAAGTTCCCTGCACCTTGGAAAGGCTCTGGTTGAAATTAATAGCACAACGTTATTTATTTAAATTTTAACTTTTAAGTTCAGGGGTACAAGTGTAGGTTTGTTACAGAGGTAAGCTTATGCCATGGGATTGGTTGTACAGTTTATTTCATCACCCAGATATTAAGCCTAATATCCATTAGTTGTTTTTCCTGATCCTCATAGCAAATATTACCCCCATAAAGTTTTATGGTTACTTTTTTCTTATCTTCTGATTAATGCCATTAGATTCACCAATTGAAATTATTTTTCAGTAGTTTAATTCCCTCTAGAAGGTTTAAAAAATGTTTCCGAATTTCCTAAGTCTTCTTTCTTTGTTAGTCTTCTAAAAAGCTATATTCAATAGAATTCATGTGCTTAGGTACAGTTTCACTAAAAGCGTATCTTCAACATTTCATCTGTTTAAAAGTTCTTAAGGTGTTAAGGAACATTAGGTATCAGAGTTTATGGCATTTGATTAATCTGAATAAATCTTGGCATCAAATTGAATTCAGCAAAAGTAACAGTGATAAATCAGAGAGCAATATTTGAAATGTCTCCAGGAAACATTTTAAAACAATTTTTAAGTTCACTAATTTGAGTCATTACACTTGGCCCTAATATGGTAGATTTTAAGTGAAGCTCAGTCGAACCTGGCAGATATCATATACAAACTTTTAATAGTCCTAACAATTCCTGTACCTCATTTGGATAAAGATTATTTCCAGAGCATCAGTGCTTTGACCAGAAAGGCATTTATTATTCTGTAACACTTTTCTTGAGAAATTAGCATGATTCATCATTTGAGTATGCTCTCTCAGATAAGATTCTAATATTTGGGTGTGAATAAAACTTCAGGGCATTGAAAACAGCTGGAAGATAGACAATAGGGTGATCATCCTCTCTTGTCATTCTCTATCAAGGTCCTCTTTAATTATTGGCCTAAACAGCTATAACTTTATGGTGAAAACAAACCGCTCGGATATAGCGTTAAAGGTTGAAATAATGAATTATACATAAATCGATTTAGTTCAGTTATATTCTGTTGAATTGGGAGAACATCGAATTTTTAAATTTCTCTGCATTTCTTGAAGTTAGGAATAAAAGCTGGGGTGGGGTCTCCTGAAATAATGAGGTCTAGAATAATTTCTGTTAAATTTACTTTTTAGTAGGATAAGTCTACTAAAATCAATATGAATGGAACCTTCAATGTACCACTGAAGATAATTAATCTTTGAGAGGTTAAGTAACCATTACAAGGTAATTTACCTAATTAGCAACTAAACCAACCAAATTTTAGATTTCTTAACTTTAAGACTATTGCTCACATAGTCACGTAAAGTATATCTTCCACATAGTCACAGGCAATCACAAGCTAACACGAGCAGTTAGCACAAAATAGATGTTCCACATAGAATGCAGAACAAAAAAAGACACTTTAAAAATCCTTTTCCCTTTTCCAAATTCATATTTAAAAAGTTTCTTGTGGAATTTCCCAAATGCCAGCATGGCCACATATAATACAGATTGATACTCAGACCTCTAATGAGAAACAGTTAGAATTATGCTAAACAAGGAACATTCTATATTGATTTCACAAATTCTCCTCTTTCCACTTATAGTTTCTCATAAAATGTAA
The DNA here is from genome assembly GCF_028878055.3 of Symphalangus syndactylus. Classification (NCBI taxonomy): domain Eukaryota; kingdom Metazoa; phylum Chordata; class Mammalia; order Primates; family Hylobatidae; genus Symphalangus; species Symphalangus syndactylus. The sequence continues at coordinate 144,316,742 of NC_072429.2, forward strand.
CATGTTTGTCTCGTGTGGAGTCTGTATAGAAAAAGTGTGATAACTGAAGATATAGACACACAGGTGTATGTATGCCTGTGTGTTCCTGTGTATTATAGCCTTTCTTTAATGGTTTTCTCTTTATATTTATATATATATATATACATATATATATATATATGTATATATATACATATATATATATATGTATATATATATATATATACATATATATATATATGTATATATATATATATATACATATATATATATATGTATATATATATATATATACTTTAAGTTCTAGGACACATGTGCACAACGTGCAGGTTTGTTACATATGTATACATGTGCCATGTTGGTGTGCTGCACCCAGTAACTCATCATTTACATTAGGTATATCTCCAAATGCTGTCCCTCCCCCTCACCCCACCCCATGACAGGCCCCGGAGTGTGATGTTCCCCTTCCTGGGTCCATGTGTTCTCATTGTTCAATTCACACCTATGAGTGAGAACATGCAGCGTTTGGTTTTTTTTGTCCTTGTGATAGTTTGCTGAGAATTATGGTTTCCAGCTTCATCCATGTGTCTACAAAGGACATGAACTCATCCTTTTTTATGGCTGCATAGTATTCCATGGTGTATATGTGCCACATTTTCTTTTTTTTTCCTTTTTTTTATTATACTTTAGGTTTTAGGGTACATATGCACAATGTGCAGGTTTGTTACATATGTATCCAGCCACATTTTCTTAATCCAGTCTATCATGGTTGGACGTTTGGGTTGGTTCCAAGTCTTTGCTATTGTGAATAGTGCCACAATAAACATACGTGTGCATGTGTCTTTATAGCAGCATGACTTATAATCCTTTGGGTATATATACATATATATATAAAAAAACTATATATATATATTTTGGGGACGGAGTTTCGCTCTGTCACCCAGCTGGAGTGCAGTGGCGCGATCTCGGCTCACTGCAAGCTCCGCCTCCCGGGTTCACACCATTCTCCTGCCTCAGCCTCCAGAGTAGCTGGGACTACAGGTGCCCGCCACCATGCCCGGCTAATTTTTTGCATTTTTAGTACAGACGGGGTTTCACCGTGTTAGCCAGGATGGTCTCGATCTCCTGACCTCATGATCCACCCTCCTCGGCCTCCCAAAGTGCTGGGATTACAGGCATGAACCACCGCGCCAGGTCTCTATTTAAGTTAGCTCTGTCCAGGGCAAACCAGCATTTCAAAGATACAAACTGTTTTTGCAAAAAACAGGTATACACCTATCCATAGTGCAGACATTATGTCTACTTATTTCTCTCTAAATAGATCTTTCATTTTAACAAGTACTTCACCTTCACAAAATTTAGTTGAGTCAGTGAACTCTTATCCAGATGCTATATCTTGGCCAGATTATCAAGAATTAAGCCTCACAGATAGGCTGTTTCCATTTCCTTTAACAAAGTTTATCAGTCCTGAGTTACTTCTTGATTTCTTGCCAGTGGCATATAATGATGACTCAGCCAAGTCAGTTCCCAGAGTTGGACTCTTTTTTTTCTTATACACAGGAAACTTCTTTTCCAAGAATACTTGTTCCAGTTGCTCACAATCTTCATAGTTGATGATTATAGAATGATCTATGTACTTTCAATGTACCTTCAAAAATGAGATCTGCAGCTGGATAAGACGTGTGTGTGTGTGTGTGTGTGTGTCTTAGTAGACTTAAACCGTTCATTGAATAAGAAGCCTAGTTGATAGTGTAAGGTGAGAGTTAGAAGAACAGGGAATTATTTGGTTTAAGGAATTGTGAAGAAATGTGCTATGCCATTAAAATTTTTCTCTACTTTTGTGTTAAATCTTAATTTTGTGCAGAATTTACTAAGCTGCAGGAAACTGTCAAAATTGACTCTTGCTAAGTTCCATATTGGTTTGTAATTATCTTAAAACAAAAGTTGGTTGATACTAAAGTGCAGTTTTTCCTCTAGCTTTCATAAATTGAGACAGGTCTTTTTCTCACCCTCCACATACCTATGTCTGGAAGCCGAGGTGGTTGTTCTTGGTTCCCGTTACAACTTCTAGACTGTTAATTTCTCCGCTCCTTGCAAATTAGACTGTTCCTTTGAAACTCAAACCCCTTGGAAATATCAGCCATGCCCCTTTGGTATTACCATCATCAACAGACCTCCCTCCTGGGCACTCTGGTCTTATTTTTTTTTTTTTTTGAGATGGAGTCTTGCTCTGTCACCCATGCTGGAGTGTAATGGTGTGATCTCGGCTCACTGCAACCTCCTCCTCCCGGTTTCAAGTGATTCTCCTGCCTCAGGTTCCTGAGTAACTGGGATTACAGGTGCATACCACCACACCCAGCTAATTTTTGTATTTTTGGTAGAGACGGGGTTTCGCCATGTTGGCCAGGCTGGTCTCGAACTCCTGACCTCAGGTGATATGCCTGCCTCAGCCCCCCAAAGTTCTGGGATTACAGGCATGATCCACTGCACCTGGCCTCTTGCCATTTATTTAAGGCTGTAGATCTTTTGCTCAATATCATCTTCAGGCAAGTTGAGCCATCATTTTAGTGGCTCAGCTTTCACGTGAAAGGACCAGTACAAACCTCGGTTCCCCGTTTTTTGACATCTTTATTTCCATTACTTTTTTTCTTTCCTCCACTTTATTGTCATCAAATCTGAAACATTTTCTATAAGGGTATATACCACCAGGATCTAGATGCAAATATTCTGCCTCCTTGACATCACTCCTTGCCAGCTCATTGGCCCAGATGTCCTCATTCCTACAACCCTTCATTTTCACTGAGACTCTTCTTAGGACACAGCTGCTGCTGCTCCCTCACGATCCATCCGTACTCTCTTGCTTTCAGTTTCCACGTTTTCCTCCTCAAATGCCATAGTTCATTTTTAGCATTCCCTTGCAACTACCCTGAGCTTCATTTTCCCACAATTTATTTGTTTCTCTTTCTCTTCCCAAATTTTAAATATTGATGTTTCTAAGGGTTCTGTCCTAATTGCTCTTCTTTTCTCTCCACACACATACTCTCTCTAAGCTCTAAACACTACTAAACAGCTCATAATTTCCAGTCTTAGAGTTTGGCCCAGACCTTTATTCTGGGAGTTGATGATTTACATGACAATAACACTCGAATAATTCAGAGGTAACATGTCCTGGTTTCCCACATGTCAGTAAGTGGCACTGCCAGCCATGCTAGACGCTTATAAGTCATTTTTGGCCCTTCCTCAATATTCTGACAATATCCAATTCAACATTAATTTAAAAAATATTTTGGTTCCAAATACATCTGTAATTTCCTCCACCTCTTTTGATTTCCAATGTCCCCAGCCTAGCCAGAGCCACATATTTTCTTACCTACGCTTATTTTCTTAGGTCATCCTTAGTCAACCTACTTTAATTCTTAATCTCCTACACCCTGTTAGCTACAGAGAAACCAAAGTGATCTCTTAACATGTCTTTCAGTTTCCAACTCTCCCACTTTTCTGGTGTACTTGGACTAAGATTTATGTTCCTCATCATTACTAATGAAGACCTGTACTGTTTCACATATCCTTCTCTTTCAGCCACGTCTCACATTAGTCTTTCTCCCTTCTGTACTTCATCCAGATTCCTACTTTTCAGTTTTTCATTTCATCCAATTCACAGGTTTCTTCTACATGCCAAGATCTTGCTCATATATTAGGGTCCATGAACACTGGGGGTTTTTCCTAAAAGACGAATCTTTCTGTAGTGTATGAAAAGCTAACTCTTTTTATTCTCAGGTCTTACCTTAAATATTCTCACTTGAAAGAAGTGGTTAGAATCTGTATAATCCAAATTAATATTTCTTTTTTTCTTTTTCTTTTGAGACAGGGTCTTGCTGTGTCACCCAGGCTGGAGTGCAGTGGCACAATCTTGGCTCACTGAAACCTCTGCCTCCTGGGTTCAAGCAGTTTTCCTTTCTCAGCCTCCTGAGTAGCTGGGACTACAAGCGCACACCACTACACCCGGCTAACTTTTTTATTTTTAGTAGAGATGGGGTTTTGCCATGTTGATCAGACTGGTCTGAAACTCCTGGACTGAAGTGATCCATCCGCCTTGGCCTCCCAAAATGCTGGCATTACAGGCATAAGCCACCACGCCCGGCCCAAATTAATATATCTATATATAAAAATTATATGTATGAATCTTATATAATCTGAATTAAGATTGTATCTAATGTTCGCCCCAAAACCCTTGTTGTATATTCAGTCCCTTGCTTCACTTTGCATGTGAACACATTTTGTAATAATCTCTTCTCTTTGCTCAGTTGGGTTTCTGTGCCTGTCTTCGTCTTCAGAATTGAAACCCTGGGAGTACAGGACTGTGGCTTTCTTATTCACCACTGCAGCTCCGTAACTAAGAGAGCATCTGATACATATGTGTGAAGGGAATTGGTTAAATATAGACCACTAGGTCCAGTGGAGTCCACAGCCTATTCACTTCATGTAGTTTCCAAGAAACAAAGGCTTCTCAACATATATTAATGAATGAGATATGGGCCAGGATATCTGGTCTGGCTGGAGATGGCTTAACTTTGAGTTCACTTGAGAGGGTATCAGTGTGAGCAGGGATGCTTTCACTCACTTCAAGAATTGCATGGTGTTTAGGGGGAAGAATCACCCTGCTTCTCTGGAGAGACATGAGGGCTCTGTGGCTCCTGTGGGCTCTCAAACTGTTGGAAGATGACTGCTAAACCTGAGTTTTCAGGTCTCCTAGTTATATTCATTTAAACTTATAGATGATTTGTCACTATTTTAAGTTGTTTTTCACTGAAAATTCAGTCTGAATATAGAGCCTTATTTCATTCAGAACAGAAAGAATGGGTTACGGTGAAATCTGTTTATCTATAATTTTTAAGTAAGTACAATTTTATAAACCAGTTATTCCTAACTTGAGAGGCCTGGAGGATTTATTACAATGTGTATTTCAGGGCCACATCTGCAGAAGTTTTGATACAACATTTCCTTACTAATCCCCCTGACAGCACATTTTAGCAGGCATCCTGTGTTATTGAGAAGCAGAACGTTTATGCACCACACTTTGGGAGAGAGAAGTGCATGTTATGTTACCATTTAAAGATGCCTGGTTCTTGTGGGGCAAATTGGCAAATGATTTATCTGAACTAATGGCAGAGTGGAATTTTAATATTTTAGGGTTTTCAGGAATCTTAGAGCTGTTTTCATTTGTCTCATACATAGAGCCTGAACCTTGAAGACATTAATGAATTTGTCACAGAAATTAAATTGGGCCAAAATTTACATTTCCAACCCATGTCTGTGCTCTTCATTCTAAAGCACAATGGCCTAGAGTCATATTTTAACCTCTAACTTTTATCTTATTAAAAAATAAAATAAAATAAATAATTGTAAATACATGCATGTATTATACCTATATATACAATTTATATACATTACAATATTAATTTGAACTACACATGACATCACTAGTAAAGGCCAGTTACAGTTTAGACTGAGATAAGCCCTGTGAGAATTTACTAAGATCAAAAAGACTCCTTTTAATAGTGACTCAGTGGCACCTACTCTAAGGACAAAGGCTCCAGTATGTATCCTAATCTAAGTTATTACTGAATGTGAGTCCTGTGATAGCTTCTAATGAAAATTTCCCATTGGAAAAAATCAATGTTAATAACTGGAACTCGAGAGCTGTAATGGGTTCTGCTGTGTTTTTCGGGCTTAGACTGTGTGCTATAATATGCTAAGAAGAGGAGTTGATGACTTGTGAGCTCTGGTCACTTCCTGATCTCATTTGATTCTTTGGTCTTTAGTTTTAAAAGGGTGATCAGAGAGGTTGCTTTATAATGGAGAAGTTGAACAAAAGGACCATCAACCTGCAGGCTCACTGGCACAGCGCAAGTTTCACCGGATAAGCATTTCAGTAAAGAGGACTATTGCCAACAGCAATACTTGCAAGGAAGCTTTGTTCCAGAGAGGATTTTTGTTTTTAAAGAAGCTGCTAGAAAAACTGACACTAGAAGCTAACTAGAGTCACTCTTTCTAGATATCAATGAAATTGTAAGTCTGAAGACATTACTTACCTAGATACAGAAATGGACTTTATTTAAGAACCAACTTTATACATATCTAATATACCTAGGCTTGTTGATCAAGTTGGCTGGCTGGGGAAGAATAAGACCATCTAGAAGATCCACATGATGAGAGAAAGCATTCGGGGAGGGCAGACAGATACTTGATGCTGGCCACAGATAGAACCCAGAGACGCTCTGTGATTGAAGTGGTTCTAATACCTAGAAGCTTCGATTTGCTCTTATAACGTGTTCTAAAGCCATTTAATTCAAGACTACCCTTCCTGGTTGGTACCTGTAGATGTAATGCATCTCCTAAGGTATTACTCTAGGCTCCATCGGACAGAACAACTACATGGAGGTAGGTGGTGGAGCCTCCGGACTCCACGACACATTTCACAGTGCTGTTTACTCCAAAACACTGGCCTAATTGAACTAATGTAGCTATTGGGTAAGACGAGAAGTAATACATGAACATTCTTAAAGTCTGTTCTCTTTTGCCTTGTGACCTTAAACATTTGAAAGACCAAGATGAACACTATTGAATAGAATTGTGTTTCCATCGTCATAACTAACCTGAAAGCCTAAGTTTTACCTCTTTCACTGCACATCCGATCTATTTTATGGGCAGAAGAGCACAATGGGCTCAGCTATCCAGGCTTTAGGAGTTATTTTAATCTTTAAAGAACAATAGACACAAGTAAAAGTACATACATAAAGTAGGTATTTTATATTTAATTTTTATTTTCATATGCATGAAAAGGGTGTTCCAAAAAAAGATTAGAGAAGTCCATGGCATGTCTTTCTGGTTAATGTTACTTTATTTTTTGGTTCATCTACCATACTACTTACAAGTTACTTGATTTTGTTCATGGAAAATTATTTTAAATGAATTGATTTTACTTTTCATCAGCACAGTTGTTGACTAATACCAAAGTTAGTTAGAAGGTTACGATTTTTGTATTTATAGAATGGCAGGGGCAGCATTTAGATAATACATCATAGTAACTTGGCATTTATGAAATATTAGTTTTCCATAAACATGAACTCAGAGAGGAAGGTTACATTTTTTTAAATTATAATAACATTTTGAAAAGCATCTGTCCTTTAAAATGTTACTAAAATATATATTGGAACTGGTGTTTTAGATGCCAGTCCTTCCTGAAGAGTGTTTTGAGATTTTTTTCAAATACTGCCTCAGTTCTATATAAAATAGAAAAAATTCTGCCTTGTAAAATGACTACTGGATGTAGGTAAGAAGAAGTTAAGGAAATATTACATAAAAATAGATTTGCAAAGGTAATTTGCTGGAGGATTATTTACACTTTGATGAGTGGATCTGGATATTTTGATACTAAGTGAAAGTGGTTCCACTGGAATTAGAAGGGAACAGAGATCTGCAAGCAGGAGTGAAAAGAATGTGTGTAAGCCGGGCACGGTGGCTCATGCCTGACCTCAGGTGAGCCGCCCACTTCAGCCTCCCAAAGTGCTGGGATGACACGCTTGTTAAGTGGTACTCTAATTAATCAGTAACTTAAACCTCAAAAGAGATTCATTATGTACACAAAATTAATCTTGTGTAATCAAGTGTATAAGTAAAATTAATTGAAGAAATCAAAAAACGCACGGTGGCTGACACCTGTAATCTCAGTGCTTTCGGAAGTCCAGGTGGGAGGATCCCTTGACTTAAGGAGGCTGAGACCAGTCAAGCAACACGGTGGGACCCATCTCTGTAAAACAATTAGCCGGGGATGGTGGTGCGTGCCTGTAGTCCGAGCTACTTGAGAGGCCGAGGCAAAAGTATCGCTTGAGCCTAGGACTTGGAGTCTGCAGTGAGCTATGATCACACCACTGACTCCAGCCAGAGCAACAGAGGGAGACAATGAGAACACGTGGACACAGGAAGGGGAACATCACACTCTGGGGACTGTGGTGGGGTGGGGGGAGGGGGCAGGGACAGCATTAGGAGATACACCTAATGCTAAATGACGAGTTAATGGGTGCAGCACATCAACATGGCACATGGATACATATGTAACAAACCTGCACGTTGTGCACATGTACCCCAAAACTCAAAGTATAATAATAAATAAATAATAAACCACAAAACACTTGTAATTCCACATCCAGATATATAAACCACAGGAATACTTAGATAAACACACGCTATACACACATATAGTATATATATGATAAAATATATTTGTATGTTCAACTTGGGAAAGGTTGATGATTTTAGAAACAAACTAATAATTCTATTGCCTTGTGCTCTAATGATTTTCAATATGAAGATGTATTTGGGATCAAATACATGAGGCTCCACATACAAGACATCTTTCTTTCCCCTCTTCTCAGCACCATTTTTTGGCTGATTATTGGACTACAACTGGGAGATCTAGAACTAAATTCCTGCTTAGTGTTTACTTGTTCAGAGCATAGGCTTTGAAATCGTCCTGTTTTGCCTCAGTCTCCACAGTGGTACCTACTAACCTCATGACTAGGGGATCGTGTAGCATTTCTCTAAGCCTTGTTTTCTTAGCTGTGAAGTGGTAAATTTTGGAAGTGCTTTGTTCATAGGATTTCTGTGAAAACTGAATTGGGTAAAGAATGTAAGGCATTTATCACAGTAAAATAACCTGGATTACAGTAACTTTTCCAGGAGTGTTTATTAGTACTTAAACTGTCATTGTCATCAAAATTCTGTTTTTACATATGAACTTAGAAATGTCATTGTAACCTTCTCAACTCATTTGGTCATTTAAAATGGAGAGGTTGAGTTAGGTGTTTCTTAAATTTCTCTTTAGCTCTGATACTATGAGTCTGACGTTAAGTAATGCAAAGTTGGTAATTAAATCTTCCCCTTTCGTGATGTAGGAGAAAGGCATAAAAAATTTCTGGGTGACTGGATTCCCTTGCAAGTTTATTAGAATTGTAATTACGTAGCATTTTGAATAAAGCATTCATTCTGGAAATCATTAAGTTTATTTTTCTTAACTCCGTTATTTTGTCAACTGTGGAAAAATTGGGATTTAGGAGTAACCTCTGATTTAAAATTCCACCTACTAACCATTTAAATTGTAGTCTTGTAATTTCCTAACTTTAGTCTTGAAGGTGTTTCTCATTCTTATGCGTTATTATACTGTATTATATATTTATGCAACATAAAATTTATAGTTTTAACTATTGCACATGTTTACATATGAAAGGTGTAATTTTGAACTTATCATTATTAAATTTGCTAGTTTTGCTTCACTATTCATTTTGGACACTTATCCATATTAGTACATGCAACTCAAGTTTATTCTTTTGAGCTACTGTATATCATTCAAATGTATGAATAAATAACCTTGCTTTGGTGGACATTTAAGTATTTTCATGTATCAGTATGAAAAGCAGTTTCAAAATGAACATTCAAATATACATTGTCATATATGTGTATAATATTTGTATATATGAAGGTTCCTGTGGGTCGTATATCTGAAATCAAAATTACAAGTGTTTTGTACCTTCTAGAATTAATTTTACTCTCAATTTTAAGTAAACAAGATTAGTTTTTGCACATGATGCATCTCTTTATTCAGTTAAAATTACTGACATAATTAGAATACCACTTAAAACTTGAGAATATTTTCAAGGGTATTTATGCAAAACTTACATAAATGTGTTGAAAAGTCCTTTTGTATATATGTAGAGATTACATGGTATGTTAAATTCATCAATTTGCCTAAATATCAAGTTATACTTAAGTAGTGTCCATACACCATGCTTTTGCTTGACTGAACTCCAATATGTATATCGGGAGTACTTTTTAACATTCATAGGTTAAGTGGCCTGTTTTGGAAAATGATATTAAAAATGGAATTCAGATGAATGCTTAAAGATTAAAAATGAATGAGCTTTCGTATTAATCATCAATATGACAACCCTAAAGGGAAGCATGATTTTCAAATGTACCTCCTTGTAGGCAGGATAATTCAGAAATGCACAGTGCATATTAGATATGGGATTTGAGTCGTAGTGTATTTCTCTAAGAATGTAATTTATTGTACTTTCACATCCACCCCACTGAATATGCAGAGTTTAAGATGCAATGGCCAGAAGACACGAGCGTGTCACTAGAAGGATGTGGACGTGGGCTCCGGGGCTGTTGATGATGACGGTGGTGTTTTGGGGTCATCTGGGGAATGGACAAGGCCAAGGTAAGTGCAAGGATTTTCTAATTCTTTGCGAGTTGGATGCGAATTTCACTTTGTGATGAAATTATGTTTAGTGTTTGGTTTGATGTTTAAGCAATTTGTTACAATCTTCCGTCAGGTTTTTGTTACAGGGTATTGTAATATCTCTGCAGTTAAATTGAAATAGAATTAAGTGTGAGTAAATGCATCAAAATTGAAGCCATGTTTCTGAAATTGGCTTTTCTCTGTTGTAATTGATGATATGTATATATATGTGAGGTATTATGAGGCCATATATATGCGTGTGTCTCTGTTGCATTTGGTGACATGTATATATATGTGAGGTATTACGAGGCCATATATATTCGAGTGTGTGGGTTTTGGGTGGGTGGGTGTGCCTGTGAGTTTGTGTATGTGGTATTTTACAGGAACACGTAGCATATAAAGTTGTTGTGATTTTGAAGAAAAGTTTTTGGACGTTTGTCTGTTTAGGGTTTTTATGTTTTTGGATGTTTGTCTCTTTAGGGTTTTTATGTTTTACATTTTAAAATTTCAAGAACCTATTCTTAAAGGATGTGATGTTCTTTAGAAATTAAATGAAAAATGTGACGTTTCTCGTTCTTCTGCCAAGGGTATTTAGGGGAAATTAATGAGAGAGTGGAGCTGCAAGGTTGTGGCATCCTGAAATGTCAGTTGGAGAGTAGAAAAGGGCCATAGATTTTGGAATAAGGCTTTCAATACTGATTTCATCAATAGCTGTATGGAGTGGTTTGTGCCAAATCTAGTATCTGTGAATGTATTTTGTGATAAGTATTGTATTATTTTTGGAGGTGTGTTGCCTGCTCATATACAAATTGCAATTCTGTACTTTATGTGATAAAACATCCTGACACCCCTGAAATTTTCTTTTCCTTTCGGGGCAAGTATATTCAGAATTGATTTTCTGCATTTTCAAGGCTTGAAATGAAATCTGTGAGCAGGAAGTTTACAGAGTTATTTCAAGGGATAGGTATATTTCTCCAGATAAAATTGAAAGTGTGCAGTGTTATTATATAATTGTGATGAAGTTGAGCTTTGCTAGTTTGGAGTATCTAATAAAGTTTAACACTTTTTAAAAGATCCTTCAAAAAGATCAGTTTTCTTGCCATATGTAATATTGTTCAATGAAGATTTGAAATGAAATAGATATTTTTTCAAAACCACAAATGCATCTGTGCCTTTGTATATGAACAGTTGTATATACATGTAAGCAGATAATACATTTTGTTAATTAAGATCAGCTTTGATTTTAATTTTTCTTTCCTGTCATTCAGAATTTGTATTTGCATCTAATAGAATTCTCATTTTTCTTTTGTGATAAAACTAATGTAAAATATATTCAATACACATAGTAGTTTTTTTCACCAAAGGTCTAAAACAAGAATATGTAGACAGTAGCTACGTTGGATTTCTTTGGCTATAAGAGTTGTCTATTTCTCTGGTGATGTGTAGAATTACTAAAATGCAGCATGACAACTGTTTCTCTGTAATAGTGATCCAACATGACATGTAGTATTACACAGGGTTGCTAATACCTTCCTCTGACCATCATTTCCAGTAATTGTGGCTTGTTTTAGATGAGGAATAGGTTATTAGACATTTAAAATATTTGAGAAAAATAGGTATCTTCTCTCTTATTTACCCAAACCCTTTTATTTACTCAATATTGATGGCTCAAGTATTCTATCTTTCACTAGGGACCATCATTTATTAAAAAATGGCCTGAAATCAATTCCAAGTCTAGCTGTAGTGAAGCTTCTAGTGGGAAATGCAAGTTAAGTAATTTGTTTTCTTTCTAAAAGGATAAATTAAAATAGACAATGATTCAAAGAACAAAACAACTTAATAGAAAACATAATGGAATGCTTTGATACTATGATTCAGGGAATTTTGCTTCCTTAGTGGTAGCTAGATTGAGTGAAGGAGATTGCTTAGGTATAATGAGCAAATCTTATAATTGCAAGTATAACCCAAGCTGCATATCATCATTTAGCTCAATAAGCCTCATTAAATATTAAATATTACCTTTTAACTTTTATGCAATTAAGCAGAATTTAAAAATAAAAGTTTTAAAAATTAAAGTTTTTATTACTAAGTATCTTTTAAAATACAAATCTCACAGCTCCTTATTGTCAAGAAAAGAACACATGAAAATTTATAAATAAGGTTTTCTCTCTATTAAATTTACAGTCTTGCATTAAATATTGGTTATTGGGACCCACCATGTCCATGATTATGATTAAGTATCAATGAAAGATGACTCTTGCAGCAAATATGCATGCAAATGTTTTAAGATTATTTTCACATTATTTCACATAATTTCTTAAGCATAATAGGATAAGTAAATTATACTTTCTACACAAGCTCTTCATATTTATGAATAGACCATGTTCTAAATTTTTCAATCATTGGGGAATCCCAATGTCATATTTATGAATGGACCATGTTCTAAATGTTTCAGTCATTGGGGAATCCCAATGTCATATTTATGAATGGACCATGTTCTAAAAGTTTCAGTCATTGGGGAATCCCAGTGTCATATTTATGAATGGACCATGTTCTAAATGTTTCAGTCATTGGGGAATCCCAGTGTCGTATTTATGAGTGGACCATGTTCTAAATGTTTCAGTCATTGGGGAATCCCAGTGTCGTATTTATGAATGGACCATGTTCAAAATGTTTCAGTCATGGGGGAATCCCAGTGTCGTATTTATGAATCGACCATGTTCTAAATGTTTCAGTCATTGAGGAATCTTCCTAGAGAAACCGTGTGAGAAATTGTAGCTAAGCTCAAAAACGGAAGACAAAAATTGATTTAACGAGGAATGTAGATTAATGTCATAGTATTATCGCGACTGTGTGCAACCACTACTTATAAACAATGATATAAGAAATGCAATCTGAAATCTGAATTCTAAATAGGAATGTAGTGCCATTATCCCTCTGGGACCCTTAGGGTCAAAATAAGATAAAAGGGATGAATGGTGGGTTGGAAGTCAGTCAGTGATCCTTGTCAAATTTTTGTATCTGTCAAGAAAAGCATCTGCTTGAGGACATCCATTTTCCTACTTCTGAGTTACAGAATGATAGGTACTTATCCTGAATGTGACATTCCCTGACGTGGACTCTGTCTTTGCTGCTTAGGTGGTGTGTGCATGAGAAAGTGCTTAACATCTGAAAACGGAGACAATCCTTAGAGAAAGATATATATGAATTTTAAAAGGAAATATACCTATGATGGAAATAAAACAAATAGCATAAATATCTAGCTGTATTTGGTCTTTTTGGTAACTATTACAATATATACATTTTCAAACAACTAAGTTCAGCACTGACTTTGGGAGAATCTAGATAAAACTGAACTGACATATAATAAGCATTGGTGTAATTAATAGCACAGCGGGCAGAACCATGGGGGTATTTCCTGAGGAAGAGGGACTATAGAGAGGCAAAAGAAAACCCAGCTCATTCTGGGGAGTGCCAGGAGCAGTTATTATATTCAGAACTGAGAACTTATTTCTAACTCACCAACCCATAGTTCTGGCTGAAGTGCAGTGGTGCAGTCATAGCTCATTCTCAGCCCCAAACTCCTGGGTTCATATGGTCCTCTCATCTCAGCCTCCTGGTAGCTATGACCACAGGTGTGCACTACTTTGTCCAGCCAGTTTATTTTATATTTTATTTTCATTTCATTTGTAAAGACTGGGTCTTGCTATGTTGCCCAGGCAGGTCACAAACTCCTATCCTCAAGCAGTCCTCTAACCTAGGCCTCCCAAAGTACTGAGATTACAGGCATGAGCCATTGCATCTGGCTCAAAAATATTTCTGTCCTAATGGCTTTAACAAAGAAGTGCCGTTTTGGGGATATATACAATGGTGTGCTGCTTGGGAGTGACAAAAAAATAATTATAAGAAGAATGGAACGAATATGTCAGTATGTTTTCAAAAGCAAGTTAGCCCAAGTTTTTAAACAAGCATAATTTTAGGGTTTTTGTAACTAACTTAGGGTTTAAATGTAGCAAAAATTTTAAACATTATCATGAATACACAGAAAATTTTAATCAATTTGGTTTCCATGATGAATTTACATGCTTAAATTCCTAATTTCAATTTGCTGCTAGATATGAGAAAGTTTGAGATTTTGAAGAAGCAAGTGGTTCTTACAAATGTAGCAAACTTAAATTTTGAGGACAATTTAATTTAACTTCCATTTTTATGACCAGATTTTGGGTCAGCTGTTAAGCATTCAAAAAATAAAATCTGATAATATCTGGCAATTCCAATTTTCAGTTTTATTGATCTTCACCATGAAATAATATATAAGGTAAGGGGCAAAATTTTGGAAAAGCAGATCACTTTGTTGTCCTATTTAGCAAGTTCTCAAATTATGCCATCTTGGAATCATTACAAGTAATTATACGAAGACAGTATCTTGTGTTTTGTATTTCATTGTTACACATCCAATTGTTCTCTAGAGATATCAGAGAAAACCCACTCAAGAAGGGAAGGTTAGATAAACAGCCCTCTCTCTCTCTCTCTCTGTCTTTGCCTCCATTTGGTTCCTTATGTTCATTTCTCAGTGCATTTCAGTTACTTTTATTGTTCCCTTCATTTTCTCTTTCATTCCAGAAGTTTAAGTGATTGCATAATTCTTTTGACAGCTGAAAGTAGTATCCGACTTTGAATGAAAGGTTTACAGCTACAGCTTTTCAATTAGAAAATCTCAGATCATGTGATCTATGAGTTTTAATATCTTAGGATCTCGACCAGTAAGGAATAATCACTTTGAAAAACCTTGATGCTACCTAGAGTTTGTGTTTTGTGAGGTTGCTTGGTAAATTATTTTCCTTTGATAATTGAATATTGCTTCAAGAGAGGTGAGCTCAGACGTTTGGCAATGAATATTGAATGTGTATTCCAAGAGACATGACCTTAAAATATCATCAAGCTAAGTAGTAGTGAAATTGAACTCTGCTGTATAATAGAAGTCAGTGTTTCTTACATCTTTGTGATATATAAATATTTTTACATTGTGGTAGATAATAATTTGTATGGGAACATTTAATTGAATTTAATTTATCCTATGGCAGAATTATGTTGCATAGGTCATTTTAGTTTTTGATTTAAGCATCTTAAAATTACAAATGCAAATATTCAACACGTAAAACCCACATGAATACACACTCCCAAACATTTGAAATCCTAACAGTCATTTCCAACAGCTTTTTCCTACAAAAGAAGTCAGCTCTTCTTAGAGAAGACATGCATTCCCATAGCTTGAGAGGTGCACACTATAAGGTAAACAGAGAAAGGATTACAGCAGTTTAAGTATACCAGCGGATTTACTTTATAGACAATAGACTTTTGAATTACTTGTCTTCAAAATTTGGTTTCTTGAGAAAATTATCTGTGTAGATTAATCATGCATTTCAGATACTTTCCAGACATCTGAATGTTGTTTTCTTAAAAGTAGCCAGCACGCCTTTTTATGCAGTCTGCATGGGAGATAGTAAGAGATGTGTATGCTGTATATCTACTAGTAGAGATTGGTTTTTGAGTGCTTCCTTAAAAAATTATTTTTTCTGAAGAAAGGGATTTCTTTTTTATAATTTAGATTAGATGATTTTAAATGTTTTTAGGTTTTAACCTCTCTGATCATCAGGGTCATTGCCATGGAAAAAATGCAAGTTATAGCATATTTCATTTTTATAAGGAAAGAAGTTGATAATTTAGACTTTTTCTTTTACTAAATTGAATTACATCACTCAATATTTGGATGGCATTAATTCACAATAGCAACAAAAAAATCTTACTATTCAACAAAATAAAGTATGATTTCCTTCACATTTAACTTAATTTGTTCTTTAAAACATCTCCTAACGAAGGTTTTCTCATCCTCTGAAGCTGAATTTATTTAGGAAAAAATATTTTAAATACCATCCCAAGTGATATAACTATTTTTATTGAGCTTTGATGTTCTATTTGAACATATTTGAAGACTGTACAAGCACTCAATTTAGAATTAAGATTTTATTTGGAGATTTTGGTTCTATTTGAAATCTGTTGTGGAATTAAACATGAAGAATACGTCAATTTACTAGATGTCATTGTCTATGACACATTTTAGTCTTATCTTTCTGCCTATATGTAAAGAGGAATAGAAATAATTGGTATAAACAGGAAAAAAGAAGTAAAGTGGTAGGATCAGATGTGAGAAATATATAAGCTAAGATACTCTTTTTTTGTTTGTTTGTTTTTTGTTTTTGTGAGACAGAGTCTTGCTCTGTTGCCCAGGCTGGAGTGCAGTGACACAATCTTGGCTCACTGCGGCCTCCACCTCCCAGGCTCAATGGTTCTCCTGCCTCAGCCTCCTGCGTAGCTGGGATTACAGGTACGCATCACCACACCCGGCTAATTTTTGGATTTTTAGTAGAGACTAGGTTTGACCATGTTGGCTAGGCTAGTCTCAAACTCCTGACTTCAGTTGATCCGCCCACTTCAGCCTCCCAAAATTCTGGGATTTCAAGTGTGAGCCACCAGGGCCAGCCTAAGCTAAGATATTCTAGAAGCTATTAATAGTAAAATATAATGTAAATTGTTTAAAATTAATCTGTATATGAAATTTTTTCTAGGACTTTCCTGCCAGAAAAGTAGGAATAGAATGGCAAAAGGAACGAGGTTCCTTCTACAAGTAGGCACACATCCTATTTCACTTTATCCTGTGATCAGTCTCATAACCATCTCCTGGTGTGAAGTGCTAAAACTGTGCTTTAAGAATAACTTAAGTCCTTTATGTACAAACTAAAGTATGAGAGCCTGAACCTTGGAAACCAAGAGATTCCAAAAAGCCTTATGTGTGAGACTGGGTGCCACAGATCTTGGCAGAAATTACTGCTTATTCTTAATTCTTATTGTTCCTTTCTAGCACTTCAATTTATAATGCCAATATCTACCTCAGCCTAAAGACAAGCTCTAGAATCACTTGTGTTACTTATTACATTTCTTTTAAAAAACTCATGAATTACACATGAATTTCAAAGTTGCCAACTGAGATTCCAAGGACTTAAAAAAGAAAAAACGTGGCACCTTTCCATTATAAAGGCTGTACGCAGTCTTCATAGTGTTTGTCTTTAAGGGACAACATGCCTCATCCATCAGCAACTTTTCTTCCTTAAATCATCATATCTTGCCTAAAAAGGTTTTCTGAAAACTAAGATTTGCAGATTGTTATATCACATCTTAATCTACGTATCAACTTTAGCATTATCAAAGCATGAACTGTTCTGGGTTTTCATAGTTAATTATGTTTGTGGTAATAACTGGGATGCAATTGTTTTTCTTCTGATGATTTTGTACTTGCTTTTCTTATGGTAACTTCTGATGCTTGTTTGTAAGATCTTCCTCTCTTTTCTCCATCTGGTTATCTTCTTACCTTCTGTCCTTTAACTCAGATGTCACCCACACTGTGTGTCTTTCTGGATTGCTTCTTATTTAACTGTTGCTTCTCATAGTTTACATACCTCCTCCTGTACCACACTATCAACATTTCTCAAGCTGCACTATATGCTGGGTTGTGTCTTTATTTATTTATAAGTTCCTTGATAATTCGGACTATATATTAGTATATTCAAAAAATACTTATGAAGTGTTTACTTTGGGTCAGGAATTATTGAGTGAAGGAAATTGACCAAAACTCTGCCATCATGAAGCTCGCATTCTAACTTAGGGAGACAGATAACAGACAATGAGCCACATAAATATGCAAAGTATCGTAAGTTAGATGGTGAAAAGTAATCCTGGATGGGGATCAGATAATTTTGATAGGATAATTTTTAACTGGGTAGTCAAGAAAGGCCGCACAGAGAAGATGGCAATTGGAAGAACAAGGTGGTGAGAACTGCTGAGTCTGGAGCAAACACACAATTTGGAGTAGTAGAAGATTCCAGAAGTAACAGAATAGAGGCGAAGAAGTGGGAATTGTGTGGAGTCTTTTACTTGCTGTTGTAATGACCTTGGCTATGCTTTGAAGTGAGGTGGAAAGTTGGCAGGGACCTTAGTTTTCTTTTTAATAATTCACTATGAATTTTGAACGGTCACTATTATAGACTCAATAATTTTGCTTTATTACTCTTGCAATTGACTACGAAAGAGCGTTTTGAAGAAATGTTAAATTCTAATTTAAACTGATTGAAATAGGTTTTTATCTTTTTATATTTCTCATCACTGAATATCTCATTTTTAATTAGTTTGAAAGCATTCTAAGATAGTGAGCCAATGCAATTTAGCATAATGCATAACTTATTATTCATCAGATTTAGGTATTTAACCGAGGATGCTAATTAGGAAAGTAACTTGTTCTGTTGGATGATTTTGATAAAGCTACTTTCAAATGATTATCACATCCATTGATGTCATATTAAGTTGTGTTTCTGGAAACCAAATTTAGGCAGTGGTAATGAGTTAATATCTCTAAGTGGATACCTTCTATCTCTACAGTCAAGGGTACTTGAAAGTGGAAAAACATACTGGCTTCAAGTCTTGGGAACTAGGACTTACCGGAAATGTGTGTGTTTGTTTTGTTTCCTGGTGGAATTGTCTTCTCGGAAAGATGGTGTTTCCTTTTCAATAGGAAAAAATTGATCCTATGCTGCTTTACTTTAATGCTTTGCTTTTGTCAAAATAGTGTTTTCTTAGGAAAATTAACCTATCATAATATAATGAAAAGAGAAATGCTGAAGACACAAAATGATGTCCATGTTAATATTGAGTAGGAAGCATCAAGGGACATGAGAAGAGGGAAGCGAAGAGAGAGAGAAGAGAAATTTATAGTGTAACAACAATTAGTAAAAAGGATTAGCATATACATGTAGTCAATAAGTCAATAAATGGCTGTTTATAGAAAGCCTACCAGGCACTAGGGGATATAGCAGTGAAGAAGGCAAAGACACAATTGGCTATACTGTAGTGAGGAGGGAAAGAGGAGGAAGACATACAAATACCTAAACAAAGCAATGGTGTGAAGGGCTATAAAGTACACTACTACGAAGAAGATTACATGTGATAACATGGCTGAGTAAAACTGTCAAGGAGGAAGGCACTGATCTGGCTGTAGGTATTTCAGAGCATTTTTCTCTCTGAGGAGGTAATATTTCATTTGAGAGTTGAGTGAAGACAAAGAGGAAGGTACTTTGAAGATCTGGGGTGCTCTGAGCAGAAAGAAGGGCAGATATAAAGATTCTGTAATTTAAAAAGAGAGCTTGATAGTTTCTTACAAAGAAAAGAAGGCCGGTTTGGCTGGAATGTCCATGAAGGAAGAGCATGGAGAGAGATTACATGAGTGTTCTCAGGGACCAAATCTAGATCTTATATCAAAGTGTGAATATAAATTAACTACATTGAGAATTGTATGATGGATGTGTGATACGATGAGGTTAGCCCTTAGGAGGGTGTACTATTGTGGAAGGGTACAGTAGTGAAGGAAGGGGGTTCATTTAGCTGACTGTTGCACCTGTCCAGTTGAAGGATGATGGTAGTTGGGATTATGAGTGTAGCAATAAAGTTGGAGAAAATCAGTTGAGATTGGAAGTTGATTTGAAGATGATTGAATTTACTGAGCAAGAATTATATCAAGGTATTTGGATTTAGGGACATGGGGGATTATGGTCACTTTTAGTGATATGGCAAAGTCTTGATGACATGAGGCAGTTTGCAAGTGACAGAGGTGTGGGTAGGTGCGTATGTGTGATTGATTTTACATTTTTTAATCTTAAATTAAGACGCTAGTTAGAATCCAAGTGGAGACATCAAGTAGGCACTGACAAGTTGACTTGGCTAGAGATGTGAGTTAGATCATCGTAGCCTATAGAGCATGCCTAAAGTCATGAATCTAGGTGAGGGGTTGGAAAACTATTATAGCCCATGAGCCAGATCTGGTCTGCCACCTATTTTTGTATGGCTCATGAGTTATAAGTACGTGTGGCATTTATAAGTCTAAAATGTAAAATACAGGGAAATTTTTCAGCAGGGAAAGTTCCATAAATTTGCGTCTTGGCAACACAAAGCCTGCAATATTTACTATCTGGCTCTTTGTCAAAAATGTTACTGACTCCTGATCTGGATGAAACCCTGTGAGGAGACAGTGTTGATAGAAGAGAGAGAAGCATCACAGTGGAAATTAAAATTATGTCAACTGAAGTGTGTAGGGTAAAGAATTTAAGCCTGAGTATAACAGTAAGAGATTAACAGTAAATTCATTATCAGCGTGATCAATGAAACCTTTGGGGGCAAAGAGGAACTATCTTCGTCACACCTTTCACTCACTCATAGAAAGATCTTAGGCAGGAAATATAACTTGTTTGAAGATCTGAGATAAGGCTAATGTAGTTTGGACAAAGAAAGCCAATGGGAGGATGACATTACATCTGGCCAAAGATTTAGGGAAGAGCCAAATACTTCAGGCTTTTTAAAGTGATCTTTAGATAAAGAGGAGGTCATCAAGCCATTCCGAAGTTGGAGTATCAAATCACATCTGATGGGAAAAAATCTGGCTGTATGTGCGTCTAGGATGTAAGGAAGCCAACATGGATGTGAAGTTAAAATTGTCCATTGCAAATAATAAAATGAAGGCCCCAGGTAGCCTTGGCAAGGGCAGATTTGGTATAAAATCCTTATTGGAATGGGCTTAAGCAGTAACGGGAATACGGATCTAGCTGTTGTGTTTAGTGGAATTTTATCAGTCTTTTTGTTGTGTATGATATATAGATGGTCAAAATAAGGAACTTCTACATTTTCGGTTTTTGTTTTATTTTAATTGAGATTTGAATTAAAAATAAGAAACTTTTATTTTGAAACTTGGAGACTGTGTTTAAAAAGTATAGAGTAGGGCTAGAAAAAAACCTAAAACTCTCCTGATGAGGAGAGTGCTAATCGTGACTCTAATAATAATAAAATACTTTTCTGATAATTTTTTGTGTGTTTCATTATTTATATATGTATGGGAAGTTGTACCCTAGCCACATGCCAATTCACCTGGTGAACTTGCTCTTCAACGTGGCACAAATATTTCCTTCTATCTTTAGCCTTCCGGGGTTTCTCACATGGACTATCGGCTCTTCCTACTTGAACCTGCTGGTAGTACCCTGTAGGAGACATGCTACTCCATGACAACAGGCACCACGCTGTAGGGGAATTACCATACCTGTCAATCACTATCTCTAGAATGTGGCCTTTCATGAGCCCTGAGATTTCATACTGTTTCTCTGAGCTGTAACAATATTTATATTGAAAAAATAAACATGTTCTTCTATCTTTAATATTTTATATCTTATAATTTGAATATCCCATTTTCATTATACTACTTAGCTGCTAAGTTATGTTATAAAAACAAGTTTTAATTATCTGCAAACACCTTCAAATCTAATCCTTACCGGTGAAGACTGATGTCTGGTTAACATCTGTTAGGACATTTATTTCCATAAAGTATTTATAGCGCCTTTTTGTTATTGATTGGTATGATAAATGTGTAACTCTTACACAAAGATAAAATTTTTAGATTTTTGTATTTAAAATACTGGTTATCAAAAGAAAAACCCAGATGTTATTTGTTTATGTTTCTGCTTGAGGTACTGAATCTATTTCAAGTCATATTTCTCAGTATTGATATACTTAATTTTGCTGAAATAATAACACACTAACTTTAGCTACTTTTTTTCTCAGTGTGTCTCCTTGTCGCTCACCATTTCCGCCTCATTTCACTTCTCATCTTTATTTCTTTTTCTTTGGTCTTCTTTTACTTTAGGGATTCTTTCAATTTAGAAGTGTTCTTGTTTTCTGTTAATTACTATTCTTCTTGGATGTACACAGATATCCTTTTCCATTTCATTTGTGAATTCATCTCAGAGGCATTTTGTGTGTGCCTTTTACTCATAGCTTCTCAGAAGTCCCTTTCGAGGTTACCGATTTAACATGTCATGTACTATAAGGTTTGCATGGCATGGTGGCAGCTGACTTTGGTCTTTACAAGGATTGAAATGTTCACTCAACATGGATTGGTAGAATTTTTTTTTCCTTAAACATTTCATCGCCTTGTAAACAAACAAAGGCAAACCCAAGACTCAAAACTGACATTACTATTGGTGCCCCTGGAAATAGCTACCTTCTCACTAAAGTAGATTTTGTCATCCAACTTTATGTGTTGTTGAACACACATGGTGCTGTATGAGCACTCACTCACTAGTCTAGAAAACATTGCTGTGACCAGTTACCAGAAAAATAAATTCAGATTGCTCTTCACCTTCCACAGATGACCCTTCTGAAAGCCATTTGAATTCATTATAAATTATAGTTATATTAGTGTGACTTTAATTCACTTGTAATCTGAACTTTATGTGCAATGCATTTTTTCCCGTGTTTAATCATTTTTGAATGCTAAATCATTTTTTTTTTTTTTTTTTTTTCTTGAGACGGAGTCTTGCTCTGTCACCCAGGCTGGAGTGCAGTGGCGCAATCTCGGCTCACTGCAAGCTCCGCCTCCCGGGTTCACGCCATTCTCCTGCCTGAGCCTCTCCAAGTAGCTGGGACTACAGGCGCCCGCCACCACGCCCGGCTAATTTTTTGTATTTTTAGTAGAGACGGGGTTTCACCATGGTCTCGATCTCCTGACCTCGTGATCCACCCACCTCGGCCCCCCAAAGTGCTGGGATTACAAGCGTGAGCCACCACGCCCGGCCAAATGCTAAATCATTTGCAAACAAATGGCTTGTCCTTGAGAAAGAATTTAAGGCTGAAAGTACATTAAGTGCCATCTGGGTATCTGTGTCAATGGTTTTGTCACTACATATGTGTGTGTGTGTGCATATCACCTACTTTATCACATTTATTTGATAAAATTGATATGCAATCTCTAAATCATTGTGTCTCCAACTTGTGTTATACCACAAATACAAATTTTTGTCCTAAAATTGGTGGTACCCTTTGTAAAACTAGAAGTTCTCATTTGTGCAAAGGAAGGAAAAATAAAACAAGAAACAAATTCAATAAAAAAATTAAAGGTCAGATTTCTTTTATAGCTGCTGAGTTCCTTTATTTCCTTTCCATCATCCTCACATTCCCAAATCTCAACAAAGTTAAGAAATTAAAACACACATCATGAGATCATATGTTCATCTTGTTCAGGAACTGAAGGATTACATATACAAGACTATACCTTAATAAGTAGAGGGAGAAATATGAAGATATAAATAGAATATGAAAATTTATTATAATGCAGTTCTATTCTAAAGTGTTTCCTAGGCAGGCTAAGAGTATGTTGCCAGGAAATTTTAAGAGACCCACTCCATTATATAGAAGAGGATGTGTGTAGATCCCTTAATTCTGAAATGTTTAGAACTGAGTACAACAGGTCTTTGAATAACGACGTTTCATTCAATGTCATTTCATTATAATGTTGATGAGAAAAAACAAATTGATTCCAATTGGGGTTCACTGTCTGTGTAGAGCTTATATATTCTCCCCATGTCTGCATGGATATTCTCTGGATGCTCCAGTTTCCTCTCACTTCCCAAGGCTGTGCATGTGAGGTTGATTGACGTGTCTATGTGGTCCCAGTCTGAGTAACTGTGGGTATGTGTGAGTGCACCTGCAATGCGACGGCGCCCTGTCCAGGGCTGGTTCCCACATTGCGTCCTGAGCTGACAGGATAGGCTGCGGTCAACTGCAACCCCAAACTGAAATAAGTAGGTAAATAATGATTTTACTAGCTTTTATTAATCTTAAACGTATGAATAGCTGAAATTTATTTCAGCATTTAATATTAGAAGTGTTTTGATCTTTATTTACAAGTTTGTTGACGTTTTAGTTACCAAAAGCCATAGAAGCTTAACTCTTTTGATGTCAACCTATGGTAAAATGGGTTTCGCTTACTGTATTTTTGTACCAATTAACCATCCCCAATTTATCCCTCCGTATGCGTGTATCAAAACATCACGTGACCATAAATATATATACCTATGACCAGTTTTCAAGCACCTGTCGATGATGTTAAGTGAAGACTTATTGTAGTCCTTTTTTGGCATAACAAAAATGTGTGTGTTTTGTTCAAGATTGGAAAAGTTCTTTGTGTAAAGAACTAGACAGTAAATATTATAGGCTTTGCTGGCCATATGTAGTCTCTGTCTCTCCTTCATCTACTCATTCTTCTTCTCCCCTTCCTTCTCCTTCTTTAAACACTTCAAAAATGCCAAAACAATTTTTAGCCCTCAGCCATATGAAGCAAGCCATTGATTAAATTTGGCTTGTAGGCCCATAAAGTGTGAATTCCTTTACATCATCAGAATGCCGCATATATATGAAATGTTATCTATGAGAAATTAATGGTGCTCCCAGCAGAGAGAAATTAGCCTAAGTTAAGTTTGGGCTTTGGAATTCAGGGGAATGCCATGCACAAAAATGCTCTGCTTTTAAAACTAGTTACTAACAGTCCATTTCTGATATCAGAAATACATGAAAACTACCAATTGAATGGACATTATTCACTACTTTAGTGCTGCTACTCATGTGTGGTGGAAAAAGAATCCAGAAAGTTTTCCTGTCCATTTGAACATTCATGCAATAAAAATTTCCAAATCTTTTTTTGAACACATTTTTATCTGATAGTTCTCTTGTG
This sequence comes from Symphalangus syndactylus, assembly GCF_028878055.3. Lineage (NCBI taxonomy): Eukaryota > Metazoa > Chordata > Mammalia > Primates > Hylobatidae > Symphalangus > Symphalangus syndactylus. The sequence goes on from NC_072429.2 coordinate 144,341,677, forward strand.
TATTTTATAAGTACCTTTTGCTGCTTATTCTCAGTAACTGTATCGAAACAATCTGTTTTCCTTTATCAATCAAAATAAAATAAGAAATTTAGCTTAATACTAATATTAAGCTGAAGTGCAAGATATATGAAAAAGAGAGAAAAGAAGCAGGATAAACTGACCTTTTGATAACTGCAGAGGACAGCAGATCAAAGACTGGACTTTAACGTCTGACATTTTCAGAATCTATCACAGTAAGTCCACTGGGTCCAGAAATAGGTTTTAATCCTAGATTGAAATGACTCACAATGCTGTCATGACATTGAGTTTGATGGAAAAAGTGAAGTTAAAGTTTTTCTCAATATTTTTTTAAAATCAATGATTGATTTAACTATAAAATGGACTGATTCTGAAGAACTCATTCTGACGTTGGAGGTGAAAATGCTTTTACTCTAATCATTAAAATCAATTTCTCTAGATATCTGACTTTATTCTGCTTTATAACATAAAGAATGAAACTATATTTATTAATGAAGTGTAATCTAGCAAAGTGGCATAAGCATAATTATCAGTCACTTACTAAAGTTGTGTGTTTTTTTCCATTGCATGAAAACCCTGCCTTGTTTTAATTTTTATTGACTCTTTAAAAGCAATTTTAGGTTTGTAGAAAGAAGTGAATAAGCACTCACACGTCATCCTCAGCCTCTACCCCAATTTCCCCGATTTTTAACATCTTGCAATAGTGTGGTACATTTGTTATAGTTGATGAGTCAATATTGGTACATTATTATTGACTAAAGTATGTAGTTTGTATTAGAGTTTACTCCTTGTCTTATGAATTCTATAGGTTTTGTCAAATGTGTAATGACAAATAATCCTCATTACAGTGTCATACAGAATAATGGATTCACTCTCCTAAAATTCTTCCTTGCTCCATCCGTTCATCGTTTCCTCTACTAATTTATGTAGAAGATAAATTAGTAGATTGAGTTGATGGTTATAGCAGTTTAAAGCACAGATAGAAAACTAGATTGACCTACCTACCCAGACTGTGCTTCTCACTCTCACTGTGCCCTTTCTTAACCTTTGGAAATGCTTTTATTCATATATAAAATAGGCTATAACTTCATATAGTTGTATTACAAAAAGTTAATGCACAGAAAAAGACTTGTGCTAGGTATATGGTTTCTTCTCAGTTAAATGGAAGCCATTGCATGTGTTTGTCAATAGAATTCGTCATACTTTATCTCACATATCTTTACGTCATTGTTGGCACATGACATGTTTAGACTGCACAAATCTCCTCCAAATCCCTAATAGCCACTGATCTCTTTACTGTCTCCATAGTTTCGCTTTCTCCAGAAGGTCATGCAGTTGAATCATACGGTATGTAGACTTTTCAGACTGGCTTCTTTCACTTGGCAATATGCATTTAAAGGTTCCTGTGTGTCTTCTGTAGCTTGACAGAATACTATTCCATTGCCTGGATATACCACAGTTTATTTTTCCATTCACTTCCTGAAAGACATTTCGATTTTAGTGATCATGAATAAGGCTCCTGTAACATTCATGGGAAGAAGGCTTTTGTGTGCATGTAAGTTTTCAAATCCTTTAAGTAAATACCGGGAATGTAATTGCTGGGTTGTGTGGTAGGGTATGTTTAGTTTTATAAGAAACTGCCAAACTGACTGCCAAAGTAGCTGTACTATTCTGCATTCTCACCAGCAATGAATAAAAGTTCCTGTTTCTCCTCACATTTGCCAGCTTTTGGTATCATCAGACTTTTGGATATTGGTCATTTTAATAGTCATGTAATAATATCTCACGGTTGCTGTGACTTGCAGTTCCCTAATGATACATGACTAGTAACTTCAAAATCCCCATTTGACAGCTGTATTTAGACCTTTGGACTATTTTTTAAATGAGTTGTTTTCTTTCTTATTTTCGAGTTCTCTGTATACTTTAAATACCAGTAATTTATCTGATATGTTTTGAAAATGTTTTGAATATGTTTTGAAAAGATTTTCTCCCAACCTGTGGCTTTTGTTTTCATTCTAAGCACAGTTTGAATAACAAAAGTCTTAATTTTAATGATGCTCAATTTCTCAATTTTTTCTTTGTCTAACCCAATAAATCAGAAAGCTTTTTATCATTTCACATGACTTAATATTCAGGCAAGGTCTATATAGGCCCCTTTCAAACAGTCATAAAGTTTAGAAGCTCTGACCTCACAAACAATAACAACGACAACATAGAAACAAAAATGACAGCTTTCGATGTTGTCTCAGTAATTTCTCAATTCAAGAACAGATTACTGAGCTTTATAAGCAATACGTATAGATATCAATTTCACAATAAAATACCTTATGATATTTATCAAATCACCTTAGTTTTGGTCACTTATTACTATTAGACTAAAATGTAATTTGTCAGACATGAGAAATCTTTTTGTAGTATTTTTTAGAGAACCAAGTATTTGTTTTAGCCTTTTCAGTTCTTCTCTTGCTGTTTCTCCAGTATAGTCATTCCAATTGTCTCTATAGATGTATTAATACCAGGTACATAATAAACACAATTATCTCCCACGTGTACCCCAACCCCCTTCCCTGTTCATGCAGTCAACATAAAGGAAGCAGGTCAAAAGGAAGCAGGTCATGTACCCTGTGATGTGCTGGGTTGTAAGGAAAGGTACACAATTAATGTACCATGTCTGAGTTTTCTTCTTCTCTGTATTTGTTCCATTTAATGCATGTATGTTTTTTATTCCTCAGGCCTCTCCAGTCCTAACACACTCAGGGATACTTGATACAGCTATAAGGCTGTGTCTTTATCAGGTACCTTTGGGTTACCCCCGGCCAGGGGTGGGAAATAGAGGAAGTGAATGTCTGTATCCTCATTAAGTATCACACAGAGCAGAAACATAAAGAAGCCTGTGCCATGAATGGGTCTCTTCTTTCTCCAAAAACCACCTACCCCTTCAACTCCCACTGCTTAAAGGAAAATCTTGTATTAGTCTCCCCATTTTCTCCTCAAACTTGCTTTAGCAAAGCAGTTCTTAAACCTCTGTTAATGTATGTCCCCACCCCTAACTCAACACACAGTCTCATGTCACATCACAGAAAAGAAGTTCAAAACAAAACAAAACAAAGCCACAGTCTTATAAGAAAAATAGGTAAGTTTTACAAAAGTTGTGTACTGTATCTCTGCTTTGAATTTTGTCATTGGCCAAGGATAGTAAAACTCTTGGAAAACTATAAAACAGGAACTTACTTAATATATTTTACCCAAGATTTTTCAAACATTTTTGGAAGGATACTTATTAACATCTTGCAGAGGTAATGTTACATGAAAAACTTAGCATAAGACCAATCAGGTATTCTATGCAATAATGCAGATATATGAAAAAATAATATAATGAAATAAATGACTTTTCAAAAGGTATTGATCCTAGATCCACATTCTTTTTTTGGTTCAGGTGAGGCAATTAGAATGTGAAAAAAAGAAGCATAGAACAACTGTCTAATGAGAGGGACGAATGTTCCTGGGTGGAAAGTTATTAGAAGATAAATTAGTAGATTGACCCTTTTGCTGTCTACGCAGGTTTTTTTTTTTTTTGCTAGTACCAATAGAAACAAATTCATTTTATGGTTTGTGTCACTGGAAATGTATAACTTAGTGGTAGCTATATAGCAAACTTTCAATATGTAATAATAAGAGATTAGATGTAGATTTAATATCATTATTTAATTTATTTGCTTGAATACCAGTGAGGAATTTCCACTTAAGCTCTCGTTTTCCAGATGAGTGTTTAATTGAATTCCAGAATTCATTTTGAAATAGAACTTTGTGTAGAATATGAATTTCTTTGCAAGAAGAATCATTTGTACACTTGGGTTTGAGAGCAGTTTAATGTCAATATAACTTCTTTCCAGGCTTTCATTTCCTACTTTTTGATATGGGAATAATCTCATGGCGTGATTGTGAAAGTCTTAAAAGATAATGTTTGGGGGGAGGGGAAGGGATAGCAATAGGAGATATACCTAATGTTAAATGATGAGTTAATGGGTGCAGCACACCTACATGGCACATGTATACATATGTAACAAACCTCCACGTTGTGCACATGTACCCTAAATCTTAAAGTATAATAAAAAAAGATAATGTTTGCAAAGATACTCTGTGCACTCAAAGCGTGCTCTATGAACTTCATTACCGTTCACACTTTGGGTTTATGAGGCTTCCATTTGCTGGCAATTGAAATGTGACTCTGAGTTAGATGCCGTGGTGTGGGAGATGATGTTTATTGGAGTTTAAAGCACAGATAGACAACTAGATTGTCCTGCCCACCCAGACTGTGCTTCTCACTCTCACCGTGCCCTTTCTTAACCTTTGGAAACACCTGTATTTATATATAAAATAGTTTCATATACTATTTTATACTATATACTTCATACAGTTGTATTATGAAAAGTTAATGCACAGAAAAAGACTTGTGCTAGGTATACGGTTTCTTCTCAATTAAATGGAAGCTATTGCCTGTATTTGTCAATGGAATTCATCATACTTTATCTCACATATTCAGTGCTTTACATCATTTTTGGCACATGGTATGTTTAGACTGTGCAAGGGTTAATTACGCCAAATTTATCTATCTACAGTTAATATAGCCCAAGGTACCTTGTTTAGCTGAGCCAAAGTTTGTATCTATTAAAAATGTAAATTTATCTTGAAGTGATGCCTGATCTCACAGAACTATGGGTTCCAATCTCTAAATCACTGTGATCAGTAGTAAAACTATGTACTCTGTGTCTGTCCTACTAGCTATATTGCCGGAATCTGGAGCATGACTTTTGGGTCTTTCTGTAATGCCTTACCTCTCATCAAAATTCACAAAATTCACAAGACCTGCTCTCTGGATTTTGAGACTTTTGCATTACAAAGAAAAAGGTGCTGTCCTAATGGCATTCCAAAGCCATTTGAAATGAGTTGCTTTCGTTTCCAGGGAGTCATTTTTATGTTGGTTATCATTACTTTACCATTACCTTTTAATTTGGAAATGTTAAAATCCATTGCCATGCTCCTTGGAATATAAAGATCATATAGGGTCATTGAGATGAGTCTGAAAGTATGAGTCACTGGAGACCTTCTAGTGGGATAATGTTGTTAATATTGCTGGTATTCTATTCTTCACGTTTCCTCCAGTAAAATGTAAAGTGACCAAAATATAAGCGTCACGCAGGCAAAGATTCTTTTATTTGTTCAACGAACACTGCCTTCACATAGTAGTTAATATTCACTACTAGAATGCATGTTGAATGGCATCTCTTTTATTTGCCATTAGCGTTGGTCCACTTTATAGCAGTTGGACAAAAAAATTGGACAAAGTGTGTTGATCTTTTATGAAAAAATAGATATCTCTTTCTTTCTTTCATTGTTGTGTTTTCTGTGGGCAAGTTGATAGACACTGTAGTCCTGATGTTATTTTAGGGCATACAGTTGAAGTTACTAGATCTTTTAGAGTTTATTTAATTATAATATGAAGCTTTGAGTTTCTGTTTCGTTATTAAATAATTTATTTTATGATAGTGTTGTTTAACTTAGTGTGCAAGGCCTACAAATAAACCTAATAAATATCTTACAAACTACCTTAAAATAAATCTAACATTTTTTACTGAAATATTTTTAAACATGTTGAAGTTGGAATGCCACGTAATTGTATACACACACACACACAAAACACACACACACACACACACACATTAGGTTTTCATTTGGTTTCTTTGTTCCTATTATTGAAATTCCTATGCTAATAACCATATCAATTTATGAAACTCATTTTGAGAAAAAAGGCCTAAAATATAACTCATTTTTAAAAGATTTTCTCTTAATTTATAATGTAATACTTTAATAAAATATGGTAGGGCAATTTTGTATAAATATTTATGCTAAGTTTTCTACATAAGTTACTGCATATAGTCTAGTTTTTAATAGAAGGGTTTTTTTTTTTGCTTCAGTATCCACTTTAAAGTCAATGACATTTAGTGTTTTCTACTTTACAGTTCTAAGTTACTTTTGCTTAAAAAGTCATCTGACTTTTAAGTTAATGTCCAACTTGATTACTATCTCTCTGTATCTCATCGATGTGTTCTTGAAAGTAGTTAGATTTTGAAAGACATTACTAAGAGGGCTTTTTCTCATCTTTGGAGAGTAACTTGGGGTAAATGGTTGTCTTTCGTCTTTGTCCTCCCCTCTACCCGCAACTCCCTATCCCAGATCATTAGCTGAACTTGTGTGCTCAGGTTAATGTTCTGTTTCACCTTTCTTGTCAAATTGCTAGAGACAACTCTCTTCAGTTATATAATGTACACACAGAATCTCATCTTTTTAATCTCTCTCTTTTAAACAAATGTGTTCACCCTCAGATTTGCTGTCATTTAGAACAGGACTTCCTATTAGAAATATAAAAATTTTCATTCATGTGGAATCTTCAATACAAAAAAAACCAGAAAACACATATCAATGGTTTGCTTGTGTCATGCTGATAGTTGGGGGACAGCTGATATTAGAAAAAGTGACACTATATTTCTGAACACAAACCTTGTTTCATCTTAGAATGTGGTGTTGAACCAATTTTGTACCTCAGTGCTATAAACCTTAATGAGTTGTTAATGTGTGATTAACTGCCTTGGCCCAACTCAAAATCTTATTCACACATACAATACACACAGTGAACTTATTTTTATTTGTTCAGTCACTCCTTTAGTCCTTCATTTATTTCACAAACATTCATTGACACTTACGTGGCAGCACTCTTATAAGAATAGAATATACCCTGTTAAATCAGACATGATACTTGCTTTTGTGGAGCTTATGCTTTAATGGAGAAACAGAAAGTCAAGCAAAAACTCAAACTATATAACTTTAAATTGGATATGTGCTAATGAAGGAAAATGTGGCACTGTAAGAAAAAATAATAGGGAGTTAAAGGATAAATAGGAGTTTGGTGGATGAAATTTATGAAGGGCTGAAGATTTCAAACAAAAGAAACTGATGCAGGAGGGTGCAGCTTTGGAGTCAAGAATGAAGTTCTAGGAAATAGCAAGGAAATGGTAGGAGAGGAGGTCAAAGTAGGTAGGATTTTATATATTATCAATGGGAAAATATTGAACAACCCTAAGCAGAAACGCAATGATATATGTTCATCTTCATTACAAATTCTTCTCTCTTTAGTAGACCTGTTTTCAGGCAAAATTTCATGAGAGAATAGTAACAAAGAGAAAAAAAGTGGTGTTCTCAGATTATCTCTAACTCACCTGATGACTTGAAGTTAAATGACCTCAACATTTTGTGAGGCTTTTCCTTCTTATAAAGTAAGGAGTTTAGATGAGGTGAGGTGTCCAATTTCATTTAGCTTCAATTTCCTGTAATTTGACAGCTGTCAAGTCATGCTTTGATTTGTTCTGTTTGTGAGCCAGAGTAACTTTAAGGCAGTATATTAACTAGGAGAACTATTTCTTTACTTTTAAACTTCAAAATTATGATGACGTAAGTATTTTAAAGAGCATTTAGAAAGTAGACAAATGAAAAATTTTTAACATTTTGGAATGCTTCTTTTATTTCTTTTTGAAACCTAGGTTTTTGGTGGTAGTGTTGATATTTATTTTTGCCAAACTAACCATTCCATGTAATTTTGTAGCATTTTGGGTTGATGACCACCGTAAGTCTACTATTCCTATATGTGTTAAAACTTATCTTTACAATTAATGTATTTTCACTGAATTATTTAATTAAAAATTAAACTACGATTTCTAATACATGTTCAGTGAGATATTATTAGGCATTACCTGAAAGGGATTTCTGGAGAAAGAAAGAATTTCTGGTTAAAAGGAGTTGAGCAGGTTTTCCTAGAGCGATTCTCTCGGTCTCTAGGATGGAGCTACAGCATAAAATATCCTCCTAATTTACTTCACAAATTAGCCCTTAGATTTCATGAATTACTTATAATTCTTTTTGTAGACCACAGTTTCTTTGCTCTTCAGTATTACACTTGCTTATGTGAGTTTCTAAAACTAAGTTTAATTTTGGAAATTCTTAATTTTATGTTTATATTTTGAATTTTGTTTAAAATTAAGTTTAGTAAAAAGCTAGGTTTTTATTTCTACCTACAAATTCAGTGTCCCGTCAATAGAAAAAAAATTCTCAATAATATTTTGAAGTTACTTTAGTCTTTGTCATTAAAGAATAAAAATTTACCAGGCAGAAATGCCCCAGAAGCTACCTATGGAGGAAATATAAATATTATTATTACCTACTAATATTAATATACAAAATAGTCAATTATGTGTATAGAAGTTAAATATATATAAAAGTTAAATATTTATAAATGATACAGGACTCACGTGTTTGTATTCTCTGACTGCTGTGCAGTCACAGTCTTATAAATTGATAAACAGAGTTTGCAGTAAAGAAGGAGTTTAATGATTGCAGGACAGCTGAGTGAGGAGATGCGAGCACCCTCAAATCTGTCTTTCCAGAGAGTACTTGGTTGGGGTGAAGGGATTGTAGAGGGCCACGGGCTGGATAAATGGGGTCACTGACTGGTTTGGGTTAGGGGGTTTAAATCACCAGGATGTGGAAACTTCGCCCTTTAGTGAGTCAGCTTCTCCTGGAGCCCTTCGGAGGAGCTGATGTCAGTAGTTTCACTGGCATGTAGGATCTGAAAGAATACCTCAGAGAGAAAACTTAACACTTCACAATGCTCAAGTTGTTATCTATGAGTAGTTAACTATAATCTTGTGACAGGATATAAATGATTGTGGGGCTGTACCTAATAAACAATTATGAGGAAGCAGGACAGATAGCAAGTTAACTTAATGTTTAAGACTGGATGTGTTGGAAGCTTATTTTTATTTCATCCCCTCCCTCCTTTCCCAAATAATTTTATAAAGATTATAGGGGTGGTTTATATATATATGTATAAATAACTTCTAATATTTTATCAGTTAATAAAAGCTCACATTTTCTAGACATTTTTGTTGATTAAGCTAATAAGATGGCTTTTACCAATGGATCTTGAAATGTGGTATGCTAAATGAATTTCTGTTTTCAAAAAGAATTGTGCATGATCAATAATTCACTAAAACAGTAGGCAAGTAAACTATATCACTAAGACAGTAGGCAAGTAAACTATATTTTTAAATTTACTAGTGGTGTAATCTTGAGCAAGTCACCTGACACTTCATGCCTTAATTTATAAAAGAAAAAAGAGAACTTCCTAAATTACAGAGTTGGGTTCAAATATGAATGAGAAATATAAATATGAAGGTATTGGAAATATTAGAAATAGGAATATGAAGGTATCTGCTATAGTGTTAGTGACTGACATGTACTTAACTATCATTGACAAAATTATTATTCTTTTCTTTTTTGAAATAATGGAGACATAGTAGAGAAGATTTTGTTAATTTGAGGTGTTTTAACTCTTTATTCAGTAAGTTCTTTGTAAAAATTTATAGGAAGAACTGAAGGGATATAAAGGGTTCATAATAAACACAGCAGATGATTTCTGATCCTTAAATCCAGAAACTCGGCCCTAGTCTATTTTACTTTCTTATTTCTAGCAAACTACCTAGAAAAAGTTGGAGAACGGCACTATTTTTTTTATTGATCTCAGCTTCAAAAATTTCAAAATGTAGTTTTTCATTAGTAGTAATTCAAGCTAGAACATATAATATATTCAACATTACACTAAGTGATTTACTTTTATATAAGTTATTTCATTTAACCTTAAGAATACTTCGTGGATATATTTATATTTACTTTTACAGATTAATAGATTGTTATTAGCAGAGGTTGGGTAACTTGCCGAACTCTGATACATTGCTAAGGAGTGATTCACCTATAATTGAGCCAGGTTTCTTCTAAATACTATGCTCCACTGTAAATATATGAGATTACAGGTTAAAGTTTGAGAATTACTTCTAAGTAATAAATAGCTCACTCAATTTTAATATCGATTCTGGTAAAATTCTTTATAAAGGGTTTAGCATTCTTTATAATGTTTGGGGTTGGGTCAGGGAGAAGATAATGAAAAGAGAACAGAGCAGATAAGAAACATTTTGCACATCTGACTTCCAAACTGATCCTCTAAATAGATTTTTTTATGCTATCTCATCAAATTGAAACTTTTTGATGGATATAGAAACAAAAAATATTGTATTAAAAATATTGAGAAAGATTGAGGAGAAAGAAAATTTTTTTCAAGAGAATCAAACTATATTATTTTAGGTATATTTCTGTGTGAATCTTGAAAGTAGGGAAAGAAATATGTCAGCAAAAATACTAGAAGTAATTTATTATTTGATTGTCACAAAAACATTGATTGAACTTGCAATCACTAATCTAGGATGCTCTTGCTCTGACTTATATTCCTTTCCCAAATATTCCAAACCATGACCTTGTATTAATAAAAGAAGACATTCAAGTAGTATATTGATAGTTTACAAGCACTTAGAATGTATATTTTGAAATTTTCTGGTGATCTGACGAGTGACTTTGAGTCTCAAAATTAGAGAAGTTTCTAATAATTCTGGATTAAATAAAATGCGAGGGAGTTAATCTTGAAACAAAAGGAAAAGAACTCATCCATACAAGGAAAGGACTTTGTGATTAACACCTGACTTTTCATCAGAAACAATGATAGTCAGAACACAATGGGATAGCACATCCAAAGTGCTGAAAGAAAGAATAAGTGTCTTGTTCTGTTTATGTTACCAAAGTTGTAATGTGCGTAGGATTTATATTTAAAGGGGAAAAACTTTAAGGGGAATTAGACATAGTCAATGGAAAGTATATGACCAATAATGTGTTCTAGATCTGGCTTGGTTAGATATAACGCGTTTAACTTTGGATAATTCAGGAATCCTTTGCAAATCTTTGTTTCTTTGCCTCCAATATAACTGGGCTGGAGTCAACACTAAAAAGCTTGAACTCTCAATATTGTGTATATCTGTTATTTCAAGTTATCTTTGCCTCTGATATAACTGGGCTGGAGTCAACACTAAAAGCTTGGACTCCAAATATAGTGTATATCTGTTATTTCAAGTTAGTATATTTTATGTTTCCTTCTTGATGGAAGCTTGTCTTATTTTGTTCTCTACAGTCTGTATTTTTTTCTTTTCATAGTTCTGCAGCAATTGTTTTTGAAATATAAAAATAATTCTTTTGTGCTGTTGAAAATATGCATCCTTTTATTGAAGCTGCCAGACAGATGTGTTATTTCAAGTGGGAGACTATGATTTTTCTCTATAGATGATGGGTGGGGTTTTGTTGTTGTTGTTGCCATTTGTTTGTTTGTCTAACTTTACTAGTAGGTAGATTATTTGAATGACTGATCTGATTAACCATCATTCCTTCTAAATCTGTCTCCTTTCCTTCAGGTCTCTCATCCGAACACATTAGAAATTCTCAATACAGTTGGTATTGTGCACAGTTAAATCCATCTGATTTTTGTTTTTAAAAATGGCAAGTTGATATAACATTTCATCATACTATATAAAATAGAAAAATCAGAACAAAATGTAATTGACGGTTTTCTGAGTTTCTTTTAGTCTTAAGTTTTGAAATTGTTTTTGTCTATTTTTATTAGGGTTTCACTCTGTCACCCAGGGTGGAGTGCAGTGGTGCAATTATGGCTCACTGTACTCTTGATCTCCTGGGCTCAAGCAGTCCTCTCAACTCAGCCCCCAAGTAGCTAGAACTACAGGTGTGTGCCACCACACCCAGCTTTATTTTTTATTAAAGAAAAACAATTGTAGACCTTAGCTTTCATTATGTTGCTCTGGCTGGTCTTGAACTTCCAACCTCAAGTGATCCTCCCACCTTTGCCTCCCAAAGTGCTGGGATTAAAAGTGTGAACCAACTCACGAAACTGTTTTTTAAAATTATCATTAGAATACTTGATAAAATAAAATAAAATAAACATCTGAAAATGATTCTGACATAGTTGGGTGCTGGCTTTAAAAAGTCCATTATGTCCGTTTTCTAAGGTGGCACTTAAACACATGAACACACGCACAGACTGGGTGGCTTAAACAACAGATATTTATTTTCTCACAGTTCTAGGGGCTGTAAATCCAAGGTCAAAGTGCTCCTCTGAGGACCATGATGGAAGGATCTGTTTTAGGCCTCTCTTCTTGGCTTGTAGGTGTCTGCCTTCATGCAGTTGTACTTCTGTGCATGCATGTAGCTGATTTTTACCCCTTTCCAAATTTTATTTTATATGGACTTCATTTTTGTTGGATTGGAACCCACCCTGAGGGCCTCATTTTAACTGAATTCTTATTTAAAACATCCAAATATGGTTACTTTCAGAAATACTAGGCTTTAGAATTTCACCATATGAATTTGGAGAGAGGGGAGCACAGTTCAGCCCATAACTAACACACGGTAAGTAACTATTGACCAAGTTACTCATGTTACTCAAGAGAGATAATTCACTTTTTTAATACAAAGCAATTTTTTTCCTCAGTAGGTGTAAGAGTGTGTCACACAGAAGTAGCATTTTAACATGTAAGATACGTAGCTGAGCTGTAAATATAGGAGACAGTATGATAATTTTTACATTTCAAATTCTCTGCCTGCATTAGAATATTTTTGCAGAATGTGTAAAACAATCTAATGAATTGATTGGAATGTGTGGGAACAGGAAATATGGTTGTGGTTTTTACATAAAGCTTTTATATAGTTCCTTTAAAAATATAATTCTCATTTACCGATTTCCCTAAGGTAATGGGTATATTTTGTTTAATTATTTTTGATCCCTTGATTTTTCTGACTATGGTTCACAAAAAAACCATAAGATAAAGTACCATCCTGTACCTTATTTTCATTCGACAGTTTTTTTCTGCTAAATTAATATTTTGTATATTTTTATTTTGTATATATTTGGTATAATTCTGTTAATATTTTATATATTTTGCATATTTGTATATGAGATGCAGATGCCTTAGACAACATGAAAATATCTTTGAACATCCCTATTTTACCAAGGAAGAAAGATAAGCAAAGAACATGATTTAATAGATTTTAGGATTAACTGGTAAGTTACACGAGTTTCAATTTCCCAGAACTCTAATATATATCCCTGCATTCTTATTATGAAATATACAGAAAACACCATTTTGTTGCCTATTGTTACATTTATTTATATTGTACACATAATCTCAAAGTTTATATTTTGCCACCATTTATGCATGAATTTTTCATGACAAATATTCCTAAGTATTCCCATTATAGGTATATGTTTCCCAGAATAGTGGTTTCAGGATGTCGTACTATTATCCAACTGTCAATTTACTTATTTATTTTATTTATTTTTTCTGTTTATTTTTAAGGCTAAGTGCGAGTGGAAAAGAAAACAAGAAATCTGTAACTGGTTGTGATTAATTAGTTTTGAACACCACTACATTTGGACTAGCCTGCTAATTTATTTTTCATCTATACTTACCTCATCAGCACTCCCTAATTCTTGCTTATCTTAAGCAATTGAAATTTTCACCCAAGCTTTAACCTAGTTAGAAATATATTTTTCTAAAATTCAAACTCCATACTGTTGAGGCCATACCTTTCTGAAATGCAGTAATATTTTCACTACTGTTTAAATCCAAACATTTCTAACTCTGTGTTGCAGATATGGATATGAAGAGGCTACTGCTACAAGTTTATACAGGCTGGGTATTTTGCACTTTAGTGACTGATTACTGTTTCTTTAGGAATGGACATATTTGTCTTGTTCTATAGTTGCCATTCATTGAATTGTTAAATGTGCGGTCAATATTGTATATGAGCTATTCAGATATGTGTGACGTGCACGTGCACAGGGATCTTTGTCCTTTGTGATTAGTATAACTGTGCATACCCATCTTTTTGTGAGTCTCTTGGTCATTCAAATTCAGCTACTCATCCTGTACTTTATCTTCATGCAACAGTTTTTTTTCTGCTAAATTAATATTTTGTATATTTTTATTTTGTATATATTTGGCATAATTCTGTTAATATTTTATATATTTTGTATACTTGCATATGAGATGCAGATGCTTTAGACAACAAGAAAATATCTTTGAACATCCCTATTTTACCAAGGAAGAAAGATAACCAAAGCACATGATTAATAGATTTTAGAATTAACTGGTAAGTTACACAAATTTCAATTTCCCAGAACTCCAATATATATCCCTGCATTCTTATCGTGAAATATACAGTAACAAGGAATGAAATTAATGTATTAAAGTATCTTAATCTATCTAATTAAATGGTATTTTGAAAAGGACTTTAATGCTCTTTTGACATTGAAATAAAGTGAGTTTATCTTGAGATTCCATAAGATAATGAAGAGCTGGTAATTACATCTTTACATTTTATTGCTCTTTAAATGGCAGAATCTTCATTATTTCTGCAAGAGGTCACAAACATGTTCATCTTAACTTGACTATTATACAAATAAGGCTTTATTAATACATCTATAGAAGTAGCCAAATCACTTTGCCTAAATAACTTTTTTTTTAAAGAGACATATGCAAGAAAACATGAATGTATCATGAATTAATTTGTGCATGGTTTCCCTATAAAATAGTCACAGTAGCAACCACAATTATGGTAAATTAAAAGTTGTAAAACTAAATGTTTTTACATCAACAGTTTTCTCTTTAATGCTGTTTTCAGTTTAATGCTGGCCTATTTTTCTGGGCTTCCATACAGACTTTATAATTAGTTGGATACAGTGGTTGTATGATTAATAAAATATAGACTGGTGCTGCCATGTTTGCATTTGAATCCTGCCTCAGCCACCCAATATGGTATGAATGACGTCAAGTCAGAACCTGCGTTTTCTCATACAGAAAAATAGTCATAGAAACAGCAATCTCATAATGTTGTGTGTTGGTTAAATAAGAAAGTTATGTAAAACTGTCAAAGCACAATAGCTACACATAACAGGCATTCAAGTATTAGTGCCTATATTCTGATCTCTGTTTCCCTCACTTTTCTATTCCCCCAAGTGATAACAGAAGCTACATTTAAAATCACTATTCTACTCTACGATTTCTGTTGTAGAAAAATAGAGAAATCTGTGTTTTCTTATGTAGTAACTTTTATCTGTATATCTTCTTGAGTCTCTGGAGTTGTATAATTTTCATATATATAATTAATTTGACCTCCGGTCTCTACAGATAGTTTATCAACACACTGCTACACATAGACCCAGGTCTTTGATTTCCACAATGTGTGTGTCTGCATGTGTATTTATTAATATGCTTTATTTTCTGGCTGTTGAGTTGATGGGAGAAAAGTGAAGAAATCATAAGTAAAATTTTTACTCCACGATAAGGTGCTGATTTTTCTTTTAAGGAGTATACCAATATAACTATTTATACTTGGAACTATTAAGGTATCTTTTTTCTCTTTTTTGTAAGTATCTCAAGCTGAAATGACTGTCAGCAGGATGAGGCACATGCCAGTATATGCTGCCAATTTGAGATAGTTCATATCCCAGGACTTTTTTAGAATTGTCTATATGCCAGTCTTGACAAAATTTCAGTTACTTGCAGAGTTTTCCTTTGTGCAGAAGTGAACTCAGTTCAGATATTTTGACTTCACTACTAAAAGTGTGTAAGTCAATTTTCTATAACTGGAGACAACTGACTCAACTTTTAAAATAATCCTAGGTGTCTCTAGGATTACTATATATTAACACAAAAAGGGTTATAACCACATACTACAATAATTAAAATAACATAAAATTACAAACAAATTCATGGCATTCAGACTTAATAGGTATGTATGGCCCTTACACATTTATTTATCCTAACAATTTGTTCTGATGGCAAAAACGTACTCAAGTAGGAAGAATAATGTTAGAAGGCATGGAGTAATCTTGCATTTTTCATTATAATTTCATATATAATTTCATTTTTCATATATAATTTTGTTTTTAATGCATAGTTACCATGCATTAAAAACCAACTTTCTTTTTAGCCTCTTTAAATAAACACAGTTAACACAATCAAGATGGCAGAGATTTTCAGGGATCACCTTATCAAGTTGCCCATTTCTAAGAGTATTTGGAAGCAGATATTACTAAAAACAGTAGTTAGGGTGCCATAATTGCCTTGAGGTAATATTGACTGTAAGTATCTTCAGTGTCCAGAAGTTTTCCTGAAAAATAACTTCAAATATAAACTTCACGTGATAATTTACTTTCTTAAATTACAATAGTTTATTTTTGTTTCGTTGTTTTCGAAAATGGTTGCGATCAAGGTGACACATGCATACATGATCAGAGAGGCAGTTAATTAGGACGATAGATGCCTGAATCAAGATTTGCTGTTCTGTTTGTGTTTCATATGTTGCAAAAATAATATATTCACAGCAAAGTTACTGATGGTTTGGCTGTCAACGCTATGGATGTTATTACTGTCCCTCAGGCTTTGCTGATGAGTCTACATGTATCAGGTTGTCTCCTTCCTCTACTTATCTTCCGTCTTTGCCGCTCTAATAGGATCGAAGTAATTGTAAATCTCTCCCATTGAGTTATTTTTTCAAGTTTTGAAATTTTTAGTGTATAAATTGTTAAGTTTTGATAACCTACATTTTAGTTTATTTACTTATTTTCATGGTACATATTTAAGGCATACATATATGCCATGAAATTATTACTAAAATCAAGCCAGTTAACATATCCATCACCTTTGATAGTTTTATTTTTATGTGATTGGCAAGAGCACCTAAAAAATATACTTTTAGAAAATTTTCAGTATAGAATACAATATTATTAACTATTGGTATCATACTATAGGTTAGATACAACTTACTCATCCTACATGACTGCCAGTTTGTACCCTTTGATCTGCTTTTTTTCGTTTCCTCTTAATCCTTATCCCTGATGACCACCATTCTACTGTTTCTGTATACTTGGCTTGTTTTTAGATAGCACATAGAAGTGAGATCATGAAGCATTTTTCTTTCCATGTCTGGTTTTATTTTACTTAGCATAATGCCATCCAGGTTCATCCATATCATCAAAAATGGCAATTTTAATCTTTTTTTAAGATTGAATACTATATACATAATATTTATACTATTATTACAGAGTTTATAAGATTATAATATATATTATAACTAGATATCATAATTTGTTTATCCAATTGTTTTCATAGCTTGGCTATTGTGAACTATACTGCAATAAACATGGGAACACAGATGTATCTTTCATAGACTGATTTCAGTTCCTTTGGGTGTATACCCAGCAGGGGGATTGTGGAGTCATACATTAACTCTAGTTTAAATTTTTGAGGAACCCTCATACCGTTTCCCAAAATGGATGTATCAGTTTACATTCCCACCAGCAGTGAACATGGGTTTCCTTTTTCCACACCCTCATCACACTTCTCTCTTTTTTATATAACAACCATCCTAACAGTTGTGAAATGATATATTTGTTTTGATTAACATTTTTCTGATTAATGATGTTGAGCACCTTTTCATACACTTGTTGCCCTTCGTATGTGTTTTTTAAATAACGTCTATTCAGATACTTTGGCTATTTATCAGTCGGATTGTTTTTTGACATTGAGTTGTGTGAGATTTTTATTTCACATGTCAACCCCTATCTGACATATGGTTTGTAAATATTCTCTCCCATTCTGCAGGCTGTCTTTTCATTTTGTTGAGTGTTTGCTGTGCAGAAGCTTTTTATGCACTGCATTTTGATGCAGTCTCACTTGTTTATTTTTGCTTTTGTTGCCTGAGCTTTTGGTGTGATAGCTAAAAAACCATTGTCAAGGCCCATATCAAGGAGTTGTTTTCTCTGTGTTTTCTTCTGGGAATTTTATACTTTCAGGTCTTACACGTGGGCCTTTAATCCACCTTGAGTTGGTTTTGTGTACAGTCTAAGATAAGGGTCCAGTTTTATTCTTTTATATGTAGATAACCAGACTCTCACTGTTGCTTCTTCACAGGAACCATTCTTTGCCCCAATTTTGGCCAAGTGCCTTCTACACCACCTTCAAGTCTAAGTGCAACAGAAAATGCACCTTCTCAGGAAAGACATTTATTGTTCACTCATAATTCGCTCTTTAATAGACATATCCAATAGAATATACAGTTCGCAAGATTAAAAACAGGGTTTATATTGCTTCATAAGAAGCAAGCACATTTTTGAAGCACACGGTAATTCTTGACAATGAAACCTGCAACTCATTATGATTTTTAAGTTGTGTGAGATGTGGATACCCAGCATTTTCATGATGAGGCTGTGCTTTCTTACATTTTCAGTGATGAAGAAGACATGCCAACAGAGGGTTAGTTCCAGATAAAATGAAATGTTCCAAACAGTATGTATTGTTTATTTGAATCATCTGTGGGGGAAGGAAAGATAATTTTCCAAAGGACATTCCTCCTAAATTCTGTCTTAAAGTTGTTTGTAAGTAGAAGATTGAGTTTATATTACATTACAAGACCATAATGTCTTTATTAAATTCACTGTGCAATCTTTAATCAAATAAGTAAATGCATTATTTATTTCCAAGTTTGAAGCACACATTCTCTTCAGCTGAAATGCCAATTCTGGAGGAAAACATATCCAATTATATATGAAACTGAAGGCCATTTTTACTTTTTATTATTCTTGTAGCATTTAAAGACCAAAAGCCTGTCTTATATCTAGTTGCATGTTTTCAGGAAATATGCTTTTGGAAACTATTCTCATGAATATGAAATTAACCTCAATAAATAATTTATTTTTGAACTCTTATTTCTTGCTAATTAAATATCTTTGGCCAAAACGTTTTTAATCCTCCTATTTGTTCTTTGAGAAATTTTGACAATAAATTCAAAACTTTTAATGGAGAATATTTAAAAGATCTTCTTAGAATAAAAAGAAATTTTACTTTTTTTCTTCATCAAAGTTGTGTATCCCTATATTTCTAATGTTTAGGACATAAACAATTAGGTGTGATTATGACCACTAAATAACTAAGAACAATATACATTTTTAGATTTCAGGCTTTAAAAGTAAAACACTAGTTAGAATTTTATGGTTAAATCATGTTCTTTGTACCATGAAAGAAAAGAAAATCATCGTGTTGTATATCAAAATATAATAATGAGGTATCATCTCTCTCAGAGATCTCTGAACAACATCATAAAACCTGAACATGTTTCTTTTCAGTAATATTTGAGTGATGAAGGCATCAAAAACTTGGAACAAAATAAGATTAAAGCAGAATAATAGCTTAAAAATTAGGTCTAAATTCTAGTTCTCTTGCTTGTGGCAAAACTTTGGTCAAGTAAGTAACCTCTGATTTCTCATTGTCTTCATCGATAAAGACAGAAAAATTCAATTCATCCTACTTTGCCAAACTCTGTGAGAAAGCTGCATAACTTTGAAATTTTGTGGTAGCATAGAATTTCTTAACCATCTAGATTATTAAAAATTCATTTAAAAATTAGCTATTTTTTGAAGTACAAATTCTAATAAATTCTATAACTTTGAAAAAATAATTTTTCAAGTTTGGAAAACTTCAGGCTATGTGGCTAAATCAGAGGGCAATAGAGCATGTATACACCAATATATATCAAATTTTTCTTGTAACATTTTAGAGATTCTTAAGTTTTACAGAAGCTTATTCACAAAAAGGGTTGCTACAAATTCAGAAATATATCCTTCAGCCTCTTCCATTAATTAGAAAACATTATATAATCAGTCACACCTGTCCAAAGTACATAATAAAATATAGCATCCTAAATAAGTATTTGTTACTTTTATTGCTTATGTTGTGAAATCGAAGCTTATTGCAAAGTAAATCAAATAAATTATTCTGTTCTGTGCTTATAAAAGTGAGATTTCAGACCCAATTTTAGATAATTTGCCATCATCATGGAAACGGAAAAGGTTGCTAAGTCAGTTATTTGTTCTTTCTTTCCCGTCTCCTGGGGGTCCAGTAAATGATTATTGAAAAAGTACTTATCAAAAAACTATTTTGAGCAACATAATTTAGAAGAAATATTATTAAGACACAATCATTTTTAAGAGAGTTGTGAAATATTTATAGAAATGATCAATAAAATCAAAATGTGTGAAATACCACACAATAGTATACTTGATTGTTATGGGGGTGCAAAGTTAAAGTATTCTAAGGTGAGCGTGAAGTTCTGGAAAGTACTTTTTGGCCATTGACGAGGACTTTGTTTCAATGAAGGAAGCAAGAAGGGAGTGTTGAGGCAGGGACACTGGGCATCATGTTGAACAAATAGTAAAGACCAAAGACAGATTCTGGAAAACGGATGGCCTCTTGAGAGAAAAATTATGTTTGTGATACCAGCTTGACTTATTACTCTTATATAAGCAACTTCTAAATAAATGAAACCAAATTTGATTATGTTAGGGATTGCCTGGACAGAGACTTCGATTTTGGAGAAATTCAGGGCATAATTTTCTTGAATTCAAATCATGTAGATCATTGATTCTCAAAGAGTGGTCTTTGATCCAACAACATCGGTGTTACATTGAGACGTCAATTCTTGGACCCCCAGATCTGTTGAATCAGAAACTCAGGAAATCTCAGCAGTCTCTTTTGCAGCACGTCCCCTGGGTGACTCCATTGCACAGTGGAGTTTGAAAACCACTGCTGTGGACAAATAACCGAAGTCCCTCGAAGGCCGTCTGGCACTAGCTGTGGCAGCCTGTTAAGTGTGGCTCCTGCAGGACCATCCCTTGTTCACTCTATCTATTAAAGTTTAGTGGCAGATGGAAAGATAACAAATGATAGGGTACAATTTTGTATGTAAACCATAATCCGCGAAATAATCTATTTTGAATCTTCTAACTAGAAGGTACTTCACTCGAATTTAAGCTATTCTAAATAACAACATTTTTCTGAATTAAGAAGACATAGAGTCAAAGGACCAGGCAATCAATTACTAATTAGTGGTTAGTTAACAAGAAATAAATAAAACTATTATCAGAATGTCATTTACATAGGCAAAGCATAGCCAGGTAGGTAGATCCTATTAGAAGGATTATAAGATGAATAACTACACATCTATTCTGTAACACTAGAAATTATAAAAATGAAAAAAATTTAATTATCAAATGAACAAATATTGTAAGATTCCTTCACAGTGGTTTATCTTCATTATTGGAAGAGTGCTTTAGTACAAACTTTCTAGGCTCCGTTTGGCAGAATTTATCAAGAATTTAAAAAATATGGCCATTGACACAATAATACGGTTAAACAATCACCTTAAGGGAATAGAAATCTAATCCAAGAACTAAAGAACCAGGAACTGATAAGGCAAAAGGGACTAAGTGATGGAAAGAGCAAGAGGGAGAGATGTGAGACCTTGCACCAAAGATAAAACTTAAAACTACAACAACGAAAATTATGGATAGACACTGTTACCTGTATATGAACATTAAGGAAAAGTAACAGTCAAAATTTTGTCTGGAATAATAGAAATGTTGTAAAAACAGGAGAGTAAGAAAAGGAAACTGATTGTATAGAATGTGAAGTGTGATTGTGGATTCCTCTCTGATACAGAGGGTTCATCAAGCACTGACAAATAATTGTGTGTGTGTGGATAGACTTAAATTCCCACAAATCAGCACCATTTATTTTATGGCTACATGATGCCATAATATATAGACATAAAACCATGAAATCACAAAGCAAGAAATGAAATTCTACATGGAATTGTCAACTTTGTCAAAATAAAAACATGCCTAGAAAAAATGAAAAGTTAATTCAGCAAAACAATGCATAAGGCTGATTATCTCACACTGGCAGATTCATTGGTAATTACATAATAATAAATATTATTAGTATCATTATTGATTTGCAGCATAGTGTTGAACAGAGCACTCTCTAGAGCCTGACTAACTCACATGAACCTTGATCCCGTCACTTTGTGGTGAACTCAAGTAATTTAGCCTCTCAGAACCTCAGTTTTTCCATCTCTAAAATAGTGATAAGGTAATGCCTATCTTTAATCAGGGCTAAATGGATAAATTATTTATAGGGGTTGGGAAGGTGCTTGGTGTTGTAATTACTCAATAAATAAAATATCCAATAATTTTTTAAAAATAAAAGTATAAAAATTATGTAAGGTTTATAATCATAAAAATACTCGAATCCAAAGATATTTACAACACAACGATATATTCTTTTTAAAAAATACTAACATTTAGGTTAGCTAATATTTGGTGTCCTATATATGAACAAGAACAACATAAGGCTACATGTGAAAGAACCAAGTGGATGTCCACTTCAATAAGAGTGAGGGGTCAGAGGAAGGTAAGTTTGTGCTTCGTGATAAATAGTGTTGCACGGAGGCAAGTTCAGGGACGTTTCTTAGAGGAAGTAATTTGGGCTTTATGGAAGACTAATTGTAAAGTAAGGTTGAGAGCAAGGGTATTCAAATGCTGAAATATGATCCATGCAAAGTATGAAAATGTAAAGGGTTGTCCAGGTGGCAATGTGCAGAGTTGTGGCCATTCGTGATGGCAGATATGGTTTTGTTTGCCATCTCTAGTTGAGTCTAGTACTGCTGATTTTGGCCAGACTATCCAGGAATTTGATGATCCAATTAATGAATCTGGTGTCGGAGTATAAAGATAGAATTAGGCTTTTAGGAAGACTAACGTGGCAATAGTGTGTGTTATGAGCGACAGGAAAGAGGAATTGCCCTACAGAAGGCCTAAAAGCCCAGAAACTAAAAAGGCAAGGAATAGTGATGGAAGGAGCAAGAGGGAGAGATGTGAGACCTCGCACCAAAAATAAAAATTAAAACAACAAAAAAAGTATAGATAGACTCTGTTACCTGAAAGCAACAGTGAAAATTTTGTCTGGAATAATAGAAATTTTGAAAAAACAGGAGAGTAAGAAAAGGAAACTAATTTTATAGAAAGAATGTTAATTTGATTTTGGATTACTGAAATGACAGCAGGCCATGGAAATGAAAGGAGCTAAGTAGCAGAGGGAATTGGTGATAGGAAGTTTTAGATGGAGTGGCTTCCGATTCATCAAATAAAAATAATAGTTGAGATTTCAGAGGTAGAAGAAAAGAGAAAATTTGAAGGCAGAAGATTATAATTAATTACCCAGGGTTAGAAAAAAATCGTAAAAATGAAGCCAGCAAAGATGGTGGGAAAGGGCTCATGAGTAGTTAAGGTAGGGATGAGGGAGGAGAAAAACCATGGTAATGTGGTTATATAACGTGAGAATAATATGGAAGGAAGGGGTAATTATTTTAAAGAAGAAAGTGAAGGAAAACAGCAATAGGTAATGGTGAGGACCAAATACTGCGAACAGCTTACAGTTTGCTGAAACTGAAGGGACATTGGGATTGACCATTGTGAGGTGATTATGATTGCTAAATATAGTGCATTTGGTGAATACAAAATGTAGAGGCTGAAAGAAGCAATGTATGAAAATATTTCAACGCAAGAAAGAATAGATTCAGGCATTTGGTAAATGTAAAATATAGTAGGCACAAAATGCATAGCAGTGCATAGAAACAGATAAGTATTAATTTTTTGTTCAGAGGCACTCAGTTACAAAAGAAATTATGTTCGCTGTTGCAATTATTATCAGCATAATAGGAGGAAATATTATGCACCCTATATTTTGAAAGATAGGTGCATTTGAACAGTTGAGAGTAGCTATACTTCAAAGTAGCTATCATGGGAATGTTTCGGGGGTTAAAATCATTAATTAAGTAAAATTTATCGAAAATTTGTCAAAGTATTGTTGGCATTAACAGACAATTTAATTTTATGAATTATGGCTTGTCTTGTAATTCTATGTACTGCGTCAAATGTAAATTTGGCTAAACAATGTTTCGGATTTTACTGTTAGCAGTTATTCTCTAATGTTAGGTAAACATTTATAATGTTTTCAATTATTTGAGTTTAATTTTGCAAGAGATTTATTGAAAAGTTTAGTGAGTTGTAAATTTCCATATTGCACAATAAGAGGCAGTTTTGAGAGGCTAAAATATGTAGATACATTTACTTTCACAACTTTTTAGACTTAAATCACATTATATTTATTCGATGGCAGCAGGAAAATAGTTGTTGATGCCATGTAAAACATAGAGAGATGTGTGTTTATACAGATAGTGTTTTTGATAAATTGATGAGCTTTATTTTATTTTTGTCGGGCTATAACATATTTTTAACCTGTCCTCAAAATATAAATAATAACAAGTAAAATGAACTTGTTAACAAGTATAATAATCTTCTTCACAATGGCTGAAAAAGATTGAATTATTTTTGAGATTCATAATGTATGCTTAAAATTTGGAAGAAGATACATACTTTGGGATTAGAATTGGCTAGACATAAAATAGTTGGCAGATATCTAGACAATTATCACTGTCATATATTGGTTTATTTTGTAATTGGGTACAATACATGAATATTGGCAAATTGGGTAAATAAGGTCTTCCACAGATACAAATTTAAACATATTTGTACAAATTTAATAGTTTGTTGGCCTCTTTATAGGTACATTTGCAAGGCCAAATTCTTTATCAAATTATTTATATTAAAATGAATAATTTTTATAAATGACTAAGATATTCGAATATTTGAAGAGCAATTTCGTCTACCCTTTATTTATATGTACTAATATATTTTCGTAGCCGCTGTTTAGATCAATTACATCTACTCTTTATATATACTCTTTATTTATATATATATACTTTATATATACTCTATTTATATATACTTTATATATATATATTAAATATACTTTATTTGTATATATATAAACTCTTTTTTTCCCATTATTTGGCTATCACTAGTTACCAATGTTTATTTTTTGAAGTAATATGATCCTTGATATCAACAATTATGACATTCAATCAACAATGTGGTTGATAGAAGCCTTAAGAAAATTACCTGCTCTGATTACTTCTCAGTGAACAGGAGATGCTAACATGACCCTATAGAAATAGTATGTGAGAATTAAATCAAAGATTATGTGTGAATCTGTGATCTATAATTTATTAGCATAAAATCACTAAACAGCAAAATCCCATCTGGCTATAATTGGGAGAGATACTCACTAATGGAAGACAGGAAGTAGTATTAATCTGATTTCTACAGGACCAGGGGGCTTTTTATTGGTTGAGCCTAAGTTGGGCCATAGAACTCCAGTCACTGCCATGAAATTCTGAAAATCATTGAATAGCAACTCTCAGTGTACATGAAGCAGAAGTCCCATTGCCAGGTAATAGAGGTCTTTGGCTTGTGCCTATGAGCTTTCATTGGAGAGGAGAGAATAGTGTCAATATCCATGCAAATGGGCACAGCAGAAGCACAAGTTATAAAACTTAATTAAAAAGAAACTCTGCCAAAAATTTACATGTGACTATGCATATACCATGACCCAGAAACTCAATAAAAATGTGTACATGTGTTTAAAAAACCGTACTGAAATGTTTGTGTCAGCAGTATTCAAAATAGCCACACACTGGAGATCACTCAAATGCCCAGAAAATGTAGAAGAGATAAATTAATTATTGCACATTCATGCAGTGTAATACTATTAAGCAATAAGATTGAACTACAACCGTGGGCTGTAGTTAAATGACTCTCCAAAATACAGTGTTGAGTGAAGAAATCTAGACACAGAAGATACATACTGTTTAATTCCACTTATACAAAGTAGAAAGGAAGGAAATTTTTTGTGACTCTTGGAGTGGAAGAGACGAATTTCAAAGACATTAGCAATATTTCTTATCTGATTTGACTATTGGCTACATGGATATTGACGTATAATACATTCTCCAAATGTATTACATGTTAATAAAAGTTTAAAAATCAATTTTTCATTGTCACAAAGAAAGAATGGTTATTTTCAATAATTCATATTAAAAACAAAATCTAAGGAAGTTCCATTGTGACACAGAGCATTGTAAGACAAGGACTATGTAATATACGGAAGAGGAATTAGAAACAAAAAGAAGACTCGGAGGAAATAAAAGGGAGGGAAATCCACTTATGAATGGCACAAACCATGTTTCTTTGCCACACGTCTGTGGAAAGGGTTACTCCATACCATAGAATGGAATAATTAAAGACTCATTATATATATGGTGTGTTTTATTTTTAGCTGGTTGCCTCAAAAGTTACGTTACCTATCAAGGAAATGGCTTAGTGTTTGCTTCCCATTACGTAGCTTAGGTATTCTCAATTATCCCTCTGTTCTTTATAATGTGTTGTGTGGATCACTCTTTCATATAGTATCAAAGAATTGCAAAATAATACTTTTGTGCATAGAGTTCTACAATATGATTAAAAGCAACCATTTCAGGAAAACATGCTAATTAATAGATCAAACACTTAACGAAAGGAATTCTCGCCTGGCCTTACTCTGTCTCACAAATGTGCCTGGCAACGTAATAGACACTTGATAGGTTCTGATACGACTAGAGAACAGATCAGAAGAAAGGTCCAAACATACACCAAACACATAGCTGAAAAGTAAAGTTGAAAAAAAATTCATGGTCTGTGCTTGGTACAATGGATTATCTCAACCTACTACTACTTGTCGGAAATATCTAACTTAAAGTCAAATAGCTAATTGTAGACATAAAAAAGTTGCGTCTCCATATTTGGTTTTCAGTTGATTCAATGGAGAACAATTTTAGTTTTGAATCCATAAAGTTGAAAACTCTTCCTTTTTGAAAATGCTTAAAAAGGCTTTTCTGCCACAAGCAACTCTTTCTACATGCCATATTTTATACTAGTTAGAGCCATTATTTGAGTTTACTTAAAATATAAGGATATGAATTTAGCTAAATAAATGAGTAGGGGTATGCTAGTTTCAAGTTAACTAGGATGGATCAATGTTCATGATAAGGAAATTTGAAAAGTGTGAACTGCCATATTGATACGTACACATCAGCATATACTTTGTACTCAAAGATCCAGAAAAGGTAGAGTGACAAAGATAAATTGCACTATACATTACTTTCTGCTATTGATTATTTTCACTATTTACAACTTGTGGTATTTTGGGTAACAATGAGACATTCTTGTATACCACATGAACAATTTTGAAAACAATGAGTAAATTATTATAGCTTTAACATTTTCTCATTGAACTTGTCAATTTAGAGACACTATCCTGAAACCAGCTCTATGGAAAGATGTTATAATGTAAAGGAAGTTAAATGAGCAAGAAGTAATACAACGTTAGTTCAAATATGTCCCAATTTTTCAAAATAGTGATATATTACACATCAAAACAGTTTGTAAAGCTATATCTGAAAAAATCAGCAATAGTAGTTTTCTGTAGATATTAAATTTTACCATCGTAAATATGGTGTAGAGAATTATAGTTCAGAGTAACTTGAATTGGAATCTTGGTGCTTCCACTTAAAAACTGGTTGGCTTTTGTTAAACATTTCACTTCTTTGTTTTTCTGTTTTTTCATAAGTCTAGTGGATATAATAATGGGCTCTCTTTTTGCAGGGTTTTGTAGAGTAGTCAATAATTTTAAAAAAGTACTTACAATGCCAAAATTATTCATAAGGTTTAGTTATTATTTTACTAATATTTTATGTTAGCTAGTATTTCAAACTTCGAGATCTTTCATTTTTAATTTAATATGCAATTGATGGTGTTCAACAAAATTTTACCTATGTTTTACGAAAACAAAATATATTTTTTTTATTATACTTTAGGTTTTAGGGTACATGTGCACAATGTGCAGGTTTGTTACATATGTATCCATGTGCCATGTTGATTTCCTCCACCCATTAACTCGTCATTTAGCATTAGGTATATCTCTTAATGCTGTCCCTCCCCCCTCCCCCCACCCCACAACAGTCCCCGGAGTGTGATGTTCCCCTTCCTGTGTCCATGAGTTCTCATTGTTCAATTCCCACCTATGAGTGAGAACATGCGGTGTTTGGTTTTTTGTCCTTGTGATAGTTTACTGAGAATGATGTTTTCCAATTTCATCCATGTCCCTACAAAGGACACGAACTCATCCTTTTTTATGGCTGCATAGTATTCCACGGTGTATATGTGCCACATTTTCTTAATCCAGTCTATTGTTGTTGGACATTTGGGTTGGTTCCAAGTCTTTGCTATTGTGAATTCTGCTGCAATAAACATACGTGTGCATGTGTCTTTATAGCAGCATGATTTATAGTCCTTTGGGTATATACCCAGTAATGGGATGGCTGGGTCAAATGGTATTTCTAGTTCTAGATCCCTGAGGAATCGCCACACTGACTTCCACAATGGTTGAACTAGTTTACAGTCCCACCAACAGTGTAAAAGTGTTCCTATTTCTTCACATCCTCTCCAGCACATGTTGTTTCCTGATTTTTTAATGATGGCCATTCTAACTGGTGTGAGATGGTATCTCACTGTGGTTTTGATTTGCATTTCTCTGATGGCGAGTGATGATGAACATTTCTTCATGTGTTTTTTGGCTGCATGAATGTCTTCTTTTGAGAAGTGTCTGTTCATGTCCTTTGCCCACTTTTTGATGGGGTTGTTTGTTTTTTTCTTGTAAATTTGTTTGAGTTCATTGTAGATTCTGGATATTAGCCCTTTGTCAGATGAGTAGGTTGCAAAAATTTTCTCCCATTCTGTAGGTTGCCTGTTCACACTGATGGTAGTTTCTTTTGCTGTGCAGAAGCTCTTTAATTGGATCCCATTTGTCAATTTTGGCTTTTGTTGCCATTGCTTTTGGAGTTTTAGACATGAAGTCTTTGCCCACGCCTATGTCCTGAATGGTATTGCCTAGGTTTTCTTGTAGGATTTTAATGGTTTTAGGTCTAACATTTAAGTCTTTAATCCATCTTGAATTAATTTTTGTATAAGGTGTAAGGAAGGGATCCAGGTTCAGCTTTCTACATATGGCTAGCCAGTTTTCCCAGCACCATTTATTAAATAGGGATTCCTTTCCCCATTTCTTGTTTTTGTCAGTTTTGTCAAAGATCAGATAGTTGTAGATATGCGGCATCATTTCTGAGGGCTCTGTTCTGTTCCATTGATCTATGTCTCTGTTGTGGTACCAGTACCATGCTGTTTTGGTTACTGTAGCCTTGTAGTATAGTTTGAAGTCAGGTAGCGTGATGCCTCCAGCTTTGTTCTTTTGGCTTAGGATTGACTTGGCGATGCGGGCTCTTTTTTGGTTCCATATGAACTTTAAAGTAGTTTTTTCCAATTCTGTGAAGAAAGTCATTGGTAGCTTGCTGGTGATGGCATTGAATCTATAAATTACCTTGGGCAGTATGGCCATTTTCACGATATTGATTCTTCCAATCCATGAGCATGGAATGTTCTTCCATTTGTTTTTATCCTCTTTTATTTCATTGAGCAGTGGTTTGTAGTTCTTGAAGAGGTCCTTCACGTCCCTTGTAAGTTGGATTCCTAGGTATTTTATTCTCTTTGAAGCAATTGTGAATGTGAGTTCACTCATGATTTGGCTCTCTGTCTGTCTGTGATTGGTGTACAAGAATGCTTGTGATTTTTGTACATTGATTTTGTATCCTGAGACTTTGCTGAAGTTGCTAATCAGCTTAAGGAGATTTTGGGCTGAGACAATGGGGTTTTCTAGATATACAATCATGTCATCTGCAAACAGGGACAATTTGACTTCCTCTTTTCCTAACTGAATACCCTTTATTTCCTTCTCCTGCCTGATTGCCCTGGCCAGAACTTCCAACACTATGTTGAATAGGAGCGGTGAGAGAGGGCATCCCTGTCTTGTGCCAGTTTTCAGAGGGAATGCTTCCAGTTTTTGCCCATTCAGTATGATATTGGCTGTGGGTTTGTCGTAGATAGCTCTTATTATTTTGAGATACGTCCCATCAATACCTAATTTATTGAGAGTTTTTAGCATGAAGGGTTGTTGAATTTTTTCAAATGCCTTTTCTGCATCTATTGAGATAAACATGTGCTTTTTGTCTTTGGTTCTGTTTATATGCTGGATTACATTTATTGATTTGTGTATGTTGAACCAGCCTTGCATCCCAGGGATGAAGCCCACTTGATTACGGTGGATAAGCTTTTTGATGTGCTGCTGGATTCGGTTTGCCAGTATTTTATTGAGGATTTTTGCATCAATGTTCATCAAGGATATTGGTCTGAAATTCTCTTTTTTGGTTATGTCTCTGCCAGGCTTTGGTATCAGGACGATGCTCGCTTCATAAAATGTGTTAGGGAGGATTCCCTCTTTTTCTATCGATTGGAATAGTTTCAGAAGGTATGGTACCAGTTCCTCCTTGTACCTCTGGTAGAATTCAGCTGTGAATCCATCAGGACCTGGACTCTTTTTGGTTGGTAAGCTATTGATTATTGCCACAATTTCAGAACCTGTTATTGGTCTATTCAGAGATTCAACTTCTTCCTGATTTAGTCTTGGGAGGGTGTATTTGTCGAGGAATTTATCCATTTCTTCTAGATTTTCTAGTTTATTTGCATAGAGGTGTTTGTAGTATTCTCTGATGGTAGATTGTATTTCTGTGGGATCGGTGGTGATATCCCCTTTTTCATTTTTTATTGCATCTATTTGATTCTTCTCTCTTTTCTTCTTTATTAGTCTTGCTAGCGGTCTATCAATTTTGTTGATCTTTTCAAATAACCAGCTCCTGGATTCATTAATTTTTTGAAGGGTTTTTTGTGTCTCTATTTCCTTCAGTTCTGCTCTGATTTTAGTTATTTCTAGCCTTCTGCTAGCTTTTGAATGTGTTTGCTCTTGCTTTTCTAGTTCTTTTAATTGTGATGTTAGGGTGTCAGTTTTGGATCTTTCCTGCTTTCTCTTGAGGGCATTTAGTGCTATAAATTTCCCTCTACACACTGCTTTGAACGTGTCCCAGAGATTCTGGTATGTTGTGTCTTTGTTCTCGTTGGTTTCAAAGAACATCTTTATTTCTGCCTTCATTTCATTATGTACCCAGTAGTCATTCAGGAGCAGGTTGTTCAGTTTCCATGTACTTGAGTGGTCTTGAGTGAGTTTCTTAATCCTGAGTTCTAGTTTGATTGCACTGTGGTCTGCGAGAGAGTTTGTTATAATTACTGTTCTTTTACATTTGCTGAGGAGAGCTTTACTTCCAACGATGTGGTCAATTTTGGAATAGGTGTGGTGTGGTGCTGAAAAAAATGTATATTCTGTTGATTTGGGGTGGAGAATTCTGTAGATGTCTATTAGGTCCCCTTTATGTAGAGCTGAGTTCAATTCCTGGATATCCTTGTTAACTTTCTGTCTCATTGATCTGTCTAATGTTGACAGTGGGGTGTTAAAATCTCCCATTATTATTGTGTGGGAGTTTAAGTCCCTTTATAGGTCACTCAGGACTTGCTTTATGAATCTGGGTGCTCCTGTGTTGGCTGCATATATATTTAGGATAGTTAGCTCTTCTTTTTGAATTGATCCCTTTACCATTATGTAATTGCCTTCTTTGTCTCTTTTGATTTTTGTTGGTTTAAAGTCTATTTTATCAGAGACTAGGATTGCAACCCCTGCCTTTTTTTGTTTTCCATTTACTTGATAGATCTTCCTCCATCCTTTTATTTTGAGTCTATTTGTGTCTCTGCACGTGAGATGGGTTTCCTGAATACAGCACACTGATGGGTCCTGACTCCTTATCCAGTTTGCTGGTCTATGTCTTTTAACTGGAGCATTTTGCCCATTTACATTTAACGTTAATATTGTTATGTGTGAATCTGATCCTGTCATTATGATGTTAGTTGGTTACTTTGCTCGTTAGTTGCTGCAGTTTCTTCCTAGCCTGGATGGTCTTTACAATTTGGCGTGTTTTTGCAGGGGCTGGTACCGGTTGTTCCTTTCCATATTTAGTACTTCCTTCAGGAGCTCTTTTAGGGCAGGCCTGGTGGTGACAAAATCACTCAGCGTTTGCTTCTCTGTAAAGTATTTTATTTCTCCTTCACTTATGAAGCTTAGTTTGGCTGGATAGGAAATTCTGGGCTGAAAATTCTTTTCTTTAAGAATGTTGAATATTGGCCCCCAGTATGTTCTGGCTTGTAGAGTTTCTGCTGAGAGATCAGCTCTTAGTCTGATGGGCTTCCCTTTGTGGGTAACCCGACCTTTCTCACTGGCTGCCCTTAACATTTTTTCCTTCATTTCAACTTTGGTGAATCTGACAATTATGTGTCTTGGAGTTGCTCTTCTCAAGGAGTATCTTTGTGGCGTTCTCTGTATTTCCTGAATCTGAATGTTGGCCTGCCTTGCTAGATTGGGGAAGTTCTCCTGGATAATATCTTGCAGAGTGTTTTCCAACTTGGTTCCATTCTCCCCATCATTTTCAGGTACACCAATCAGATGTAGGTTTGGTCTTTTCACATAGTCCCAAATTTCTTGGAGGCTTTGTTCATTTCTTTTTATTCTTTTTTCTCTAAACTTCCCTTCTCTCTTCATTTCATTCATTTCATCTTCCATCAGTGATACCCTTTCTTCCAGTTGATCGCATCTGCTACTGAGACTTCTGCAATCTTTGCGTAGTTCCCGATACTTGGCTTTCAGCTCCATTAGCTCCTTTAAGCCCTTCTCTCCATTGGTTATTCTAGTTATCCAGTCTTCTAATTTTTTTTTCAAAGTTTTTAACTTCTTTGCTATTGTTTTGAATTTCCTCTCGTAGCTCAGAGTAGTTTGATCGTATGAAGCCTTCTTCTCTCAACTCGTCAAAGTCATCCTCCATCCAGCTTTGTTCTGTTGCTGGTGAGGAACTGTGTTCCTTTGGAGGAGGAGAGGTGCTCTGTTTTTTAGAGTTTCCAGTTTTTCTGCTCTGTTGTTTCCCCATCTTTGTGGTTTTATCTACTTTTTGTCTTTGATGATGGTGATGTACAGATGCGTTTTTGGTGTGGATGTCCTTTCTGTTTGTTAGTTTTCCTTCTACCAGACGGGACCCTCAGCTGCAGGTCTGTTGGAGTTTGCTAGAGGTCCACTCCAGACCCTGTTTGGCTGGGTGTCAGCAGTGGTGGCTGCAGAACAGCGGATTTTCGTGAGACCACAAATTCAGCTGTCTGATAGTTCCTCTGGAAGTTTTGTCTCAGAGGAGTACCTGGCCGTGTGAGGTGTCATTCTGTCCCTACTGGGGGGGTGCCTCCCAGTTAGGCTGCTCAGGGGTGAGGGACCCACTTTAGAAGGCAGTCTGTCCGTTCTCAGATCTCCAGCTGTGTGCTGGGAGAACCACTACTCACTTCAAAGCTGTCAGTCAGACAGGGACATTTAAGTGTGAGGAGGTTCCTGCTGACTTTTTGTTTGTCTGTGCCCTGCCCCCAGAGGTGGAGCCTACAGAGGCAGGCCAGCCTCCTTGAGCTGTGATGGGCTCCACCCAGTTCGAGCTTCCTGGCTGCTTTGCTTACCTAAGCAAGCCTGGGCAATGGCGGGCGGCCCTCCCCCAGCATCGCTGCCGCCTTGCAGCTTGATCTCAGACTGCTGTGCTAGCAATCAGCGAGACTCCGTGGGCATAGGACCCTCCGAGCCAGGTGCGGGACACAATCTCCTAGTGTGCCATTTTCCAGGCCCGTTGGAAATGTGCAGTATTAGGATGGGACTGACCCGATATTCCAGGTGCCATCTGTTACCCCTTTCTTTGACTAGGAAAGGGAACTCCTTGACCCCTTGCACTTCCCCAGTGAGGCAATGCCTCGCCCTGCTTCGGCTCGCGCACAGTGCGCTTCACCGACTGTCCTGCACCCACTGTTTGGCACTCCCTAGTGAGATGAAACCGGTACCTCAAGCAGAAATGCAGAAATCACCCGTCTTCTTTGTCGCTGGGGCTGGGAGCTGGAGACCAGAGCTGTTCTTATTCGGCCATCTTGGCTCCACCCCCCAAAAACAAAATATTTTCTAAATGCTTCACAATTTTAAAATAAAGCAGAATATTTAAAAAATTGATTAAAGGAAGTGAGACAAAAAAGTAAAAAGCTGTCTGAAAATTTTAAAATTACTGTAGTTATATATATTTAATATGAAGTATTTGGTATTCAGCTTATTAACTGATATCCATCCTTAAGAGTTAATAATTGATCTGAACTCTCAACAGTAGTAAAACTGCACTGTTGTGGTAAAGACACATGCAAGTTCCATGAAAATTTTACCAACCAAGTGAATAACTTTACAGAATACATAGACACAGTGATTTATACCAGTAATCTCTTTAAAGTGAGGTTTTTCTAGGAAACTATGCCATTTTCTTGGCAAGCTCACATCTTGTTATTGAGTATCACTGGAATGGGGCAGAGCACATGTGGGATGGAGCGGGAGTAAGTGCTTGTGCATTTTTGCTTCCTCACTGGCTCCTCTCCCTCCACCGTGAGATCATACCTGGGTTAGTGTGCTAAAGAATGAGAGATTAGAACACAGGTGAATACTTTCAGCTGAGGGCAAACTATGTCAACCAATGTCTGCCTGACCCACCAGCTGAAAACCGATGCATGTGTAAGATCCACTGCTCCCAGCTCAGATAGGCAGAACCAGTTAACTAATCTATAGACATTTGAAAAATAATAAGTGATTGTTTTAAGCTATTAAATTTGGAGGTGGTATGTTATAAAAAGTTATGGCGGTGATAACTAACAGATGCTCTATCATACTAGGATGGCATGATAAAGATATGTGGGACAGTAACTGGCGAGGGATAAAGGGATGAGTGAACCTTACATTTTTAAAGGAAGGGAATATACACACATATACAGAGAGAGATAATAATAGACTTGCTTATTTAATTGTATACTAATTATCTTATCCAAGACAGGCAGGGGAAGTGCTGTACAATGTCTTGAATAGGAAGCAGAGAATAGGATCAGCCCAAGTGGATACTGTTGAAACCCACAAGAATGGATATAAGTTTATCTAGTAAGTGATTACATTGGAAAAATGGTTCCCAGGACAGGTTTTTTTCACACTCTAACCTATCGGGAGCACATGGAAATTCTCTTCTGGCACATAATTTTTAGAGTTGTTAATGGAGATTTAGGACATAACATGCATTAAAATGCCTTGTCTACTGGTGTCCAAAATAAGTTGGGTGCTTTGTGTGTTTCTTGTGTCCCTTCAATGTCTATATAAACTTCTTAAGAGCCTCAGCATTCTGAAATTCAGATAATGACCAGTAAAACACAACCTTTATTTCTTCTAAGCCTGAAAGCTACACATTGTTTTAGTTAATTCTTAATTTCTTCCAAAGTATAAATTTTGTAGAGATGTTGATATCCTTTAATCCAGTATTTAGGAAGTATGCCATTTAATTTTATGTAAGTTGCTTAGTTTATTTTTTCAGACTGTTTTTTCAAGAAATTCCATTTCCTAAAAAATACCCATGGGAGCCTTGG
Source organism: Symphalangus syndactylus (assembly GCF_028878055.3). Classification (NCBI taxonomy): domain Eukaryota; kingdom Metazoa; phylum Chordata; class Mammalia; order Primates; family Hylobatidae; genus Symphalangus; species Symphalangus syndactylus. The sequence continues at coordinate 144,377,036 of NC_072429.2, forward strand.
ATAAGGATGAAAATGCTAAATTATATGCATAAAATACAAAATTAAAAATCAGTGACGTTTTTCAAGTTACATAAACTTGTCTTCCATTTGTAGTAGGTGTTTCGTGTTACTATTAGCTGGATGAGTAGTAATACCAGTTAAAGTCCTCACGTTCCACATTTCCAAGTGATACAGGGCAAAGTATTTTGCCATCATGGACTTCAGATTTCATAAAGAAAGTGCTTCCATTTCTCTTATTAAATGAATTCTCTGAACTCCTAAAATGTATAAACTTTATGAGTATGTGGAACATGAGCCTCCCTCTCTGCCTTCTGCTTTCAGAATGATGTCAGTGCTTGAAAACGGAAAACAGTTCAGTGTCTTTAGGGGTTCCTGATCCAACAATTACTTATTCCATTCATCTTCTATAGAAGCATTTCTGATGATGTTTGAATTTGACTTTCAGTCTGAGCCAAATGTATATGGCTTTTTTTTCTGCTTAGTATTCATTGTCACACTTACTCTTGAAATTATAAAAAACTGTTGTGAAGCAAACAGAAGTGAGTAAGTTACCTCAAATCTTTTCATGCGTCAGCATCCATGACTGTGGAAGAGGCAGCAGTTTATTTTCGCATGAAATATGTCAAGTTTCTGTAGTCAAACTATACAAAGCTGGGCTGCACCTAATTATTGGTATAAATTACATAAGGCATCTAAACAGTGATAATTTAGAAGACTCAAAGCACTGCTATTCACTTAAATCTGAAGAGGATCTGACTGGACACATGTATCTCTGACAAAAAGTCCGAGTGCCATGTAGATGTTTATGTTGGCTTTCCTTGATTCTCGGCCAGTAACTTCTGTGAGGTCCGATAAGGCAAGCAATGAATTCTCTCTTAGCCTCATCTTCTTCATTTGTAAAATTGTTAAATATTTTGCAGGACTTCTTCATACTCAGACTTTAATTGTGGTTGGCTTAGAACTCTTTCTCTTTCAACATTGTCTTCATTTCTCCACCGTTTTACTAAATCTTAGTCGTGATTGTTGATATGTCCTCAAGTATCATATACGCACCACGTTCCTTGGAGGTGGTAGAGTGTAGTGAATAGTCAAACAGGTTCTGGGTTTAAATCCTGCATCTTCTGCTTCCTAGCTGTGTGATTTGGGTCAGGCTAGTTGCTATCTGAGCCTCATTTTCCTCATCTGATTGTTTTAAAGACAAAATAGTATATAAGACAAAAGAGATAAACAATATGTGAAAATATTGCAGCCTCTGACACATCGAAATTCTCAAGAAATATTTACTGTTCTCAGAACAATATTCTATTCTATTCACAATAACAATTGTTAAAATTTTTATGCCTGTTCTAAGCTAAAATCTCTACAAGTCCAAGGGTTAATCAAGAAACATTAAATGTCCCCCAAATAATTATTTCTATTTAACATACTTTAATTTTAAAACAGTTTTAGGTTCACAGCAAAACTGAGCATTGAAGTGTAAAAGCTTTAAGATAATTTTTTGCCCTTTCAGTATTTAATTTATTTTATTTAGACCTGATTAATTATAAAATTATTTTTCCTTAGCCATGGGAATTCAATATTACGTTATAAAGATATTTCAACTGGAAAGCGTTTTTTTTTTTTTTTTTTTTTTTTTTTTTTTTTTGAGACGGAGTCTGGCTCTGTCGCCCAGGCTGGAGTGCAGGGGCACGATTTCGGCTCACTGCAAGCTCCGCCTCCCAGGTTCACCCTGTTCTCCTGCCTCAGCCTCCCTAGTAGCTGGGACTACAGGCACCTGCCACCATGCCTGGCTAATTTTTCGTATTTTTAGTATTGACGGTATTTCACCATGTTAGCCAGGATGGTCTCGATCTCCTGACCTCGTGATCCACCCACCTCGGGCTCCCAAAGTTAATTTTTGAATATATTTCACATTTTGCTCTAGCATATTTAATGAGATATTAATGTTACTATACAATCTAAATTTTGGCATATCATTTTATATCCCTCAGCGTTTAAAAATCCTTTGTCATTATAGCTTGTACTCTCTGTCTTTTAATAGTGAACTTAATCTATTCATACTAAATATGATTTTGACATATATGGATATATTTCTGCATCTTTAATAAAATTTCACTGTATTTTTACTTCTTTACTTTTTTCGTTTGTTTTCTGCTTTTCATTGACTTGATTGCATATTTTTCGGGGGTGTGTTGTTTGTATATTTCCTTTTCTATTTAATCTGTGTCGCTTTTCATTGCTCTTTAGTTATTAAATGTTGAATAAAGTGCATTAGCACTAATGAAGCACAAGGTTGCATTAACAAAGTACAACTTGAATCAATCATCTCCTTCTACCTGAACAATTTAAGGGCTATAGAAAATTTTAGATATGATCATCTCTTCCAGTTTTTATGTTATTGCAACTTGTAAATATAATTATGTTTTGTTTTTTAAGTTCCAAGCTAAATAGTCATTATCCTTAATGTTATTATTGCTGTTACTTTGGTTATTGATTATTTAGATACACCAACGTGTTTTCAAGTTTCTGTATAACTCAGTGCCACTTAGATCTCACTCTTTTCTTCTCATTGAAGCTTATGTTTTGGTGCTCTTTGGTATGTAAACTCAATCATTTATTTGAATGTGTGTGTGTGTGTCTGTGGCAGGGTCTCAGGCTTTCACCCAGGCTGCAGTGCTGTGGTGCAATCATGGTTCACTGCAGCCTTGACTTTCTGGGCTCAAGCAGGTCTCCCACCTCAGCCTCCTGGGTAACTGGGACTACAGGCATTTGCCACCACGCCCACCCCAGGATAATTGTTTGTATTTTTAGTAGAAATGAAGTTTCGCCATCTTGTCCAGGCTGGTCTTGAACTCTTGAGCTCAAGCAGTCTGCTCTCCCCAGCCTCCCAAAGTGCTGAGATTACAGGCATGAACAACCATGGCTGTCCTGAAAATTATCTTATTTTATATATCTTACTCTTAATAATTTAGAAAGGTTTAAAATAATAGATTGATGGATATTTTCTCTTAGCACTTTGAAGAGTTTAAAATCATAGGTTGATGGAAATTTTCTCTTAGCACTATTGTCTTTTATAATTTCAAGATACTTTCATTTTAAATTATGAGTGGAAAACAGAAATTACCTAAAAGGGCACAATTACTAGACTGACAGTATTATGGGTTGAATTGTGTACCTTCAGCAAATAATGAGGCGGTAATTCCAGTAGCTGTGAATGTGACCTTGTATGGCAATACAGCCTTTGCAGATGACCAAGTCAGGATGAGGTCATTAGGATGGGTCCAATCCAATATGACTCTGTCCTTTCAAAAAGGAGAAATGTGGACACAGGGAAAGATAGGCATACAGAGAAGGCGATGTGAAGACACAGGAAGAATGCCATTGATAAGCCAAGCGATATGGTCTGGCTTAGCTCCCGTAACTCCCATGTGTTGTGGGAGGGATCTGGGGGAGGTAATTGAATCATGGTTGTAGCTTCCATAACTCCCATGTGTTGTGGGAGGGATCTGGTGAGAGATCATTGAATCACGGTGTTTTTTTCCCCATGCTGTTCTTGTGGTGGTGAATGAGTCTCACAAGATCTGTTGGTTTGATAAGGGGTCTCCTCTTTGCTTGGTTCTCATTCTCTCTTGCCTGCCGCCATGTGAAATGAGACTTTCGTCTTCTGCCATGACTATGAGGCCTTCCCAGCACATGGAACTGTGAGTTCAGTAAACCTCTTTTTCTGTATAAATTACCCAGTCTCTGGTATGTCTTCATGAGCAGCAGGAGAACAGACTAAAACACCAAGAAACACCCAAAGCTGCAAGACATTAGGAGAGAGACTTCTCTGGAAAGCTTTTTCCTTTTGGCTCTCAGAAAGAGCCACCTTTTCAACACCATGATTTTAGACTTCTACCCTCCAGAACTCTGAGACAGTACACTTCTGATTAAGCCACCCACTGTGCGCTGTTTTGTTAGGGCAGTCCCAGGAAAGTACTACAGCTACAAATCGTAAACAGAAACAAGAGCCAGGAGAAACCAGAACCTTCAACCCTCCATGTAGTACTCTATCCTTTCTTTCTGGAGGTTTTCAGAAGGCATTTCAAGGATTCAGCAGGGGGTTGGTAGACCATGCTGGGCCCACTGTGTCCCATTCCTGCCAGATTCCTGCAGGAACTGCACGGTTTACTAGGTTACACTTTCTTTTCTGTTTATGGCTTCTCAGGATGCACACTTGACCCTATGCCCTCTCTTAATCCTGGCAGCCCCCCATACTCTGCCTAAATAAATACCAGTGGACATAACTACCAACATGCCAAAGTCCTCAACATCTCATATTCCATGCAAGAATACGTAGAGAGGCTCTTTATACTGTCATAGATTATACCAGCCGGGTATCTAAGTGATGTCAACAGGGCCCCAGTGTTTTTAGACATTTTAATAAAAATTCCTTTTTAAAAAATGAGATTTTGCTATAAAGTCATGCTTATAATCCCTATGTTCTTTTCTTGACAGTATGTTTTTCCAAAAGAATCCTCAGCCATCCACATAAAAACAGTTTCCATATATGCGAACTGGAAATTTTTGTAACTGGTAGAAACAGACTAAAAACTGGACTTTCAAAAAATACAGTTGGCCTTTCATGTTTACGAGCTCCACATTCATAGGTTCAACCAACTATGGATAGAAAATACAGTATTCCCAGATTGGGCAGCCCAAGGATGCAGAGGGCTCAGTTTTAATTTTCCCAGGTTATACAGGACCAATGTTGGAATTTTAGCATTTCTGGATTTTGGCATCCATCAGGGTTCTAGAACTATTCCCTCATGGAGAACGTGGAAGCACTGTATATACCAATGGCAAATAAGCAGTGAAAATTTGCTTTACGCCACTAGTCATTAGGAAAACGCAATTAAAACTGCAATGAGATGCCCTATACAGCTACTAGGATGGCTATAATAAAATCACAGAAGACGGAGTACTGATGAGGATATGTAGAAACATCAGTGGTATAGTTGCTTTGGAAAACAATAGGGAAGTTTCTTTTAAATTTAAATATACATTTATCACATGACTCAACTATCAATTCCTGGATGTTTACCCAAGAGAAATAAAAGCATATTCATACAGAGACCCATTTGCTAATGTTTATAGCAACTTTATTTGCATGGCCTTAAACTAGAAATAATCCAGAGGCCCATGTATTAGTAAAGGTATAATCAAATGGAACACTAGTTTGCGATAAAAAAAATACAATATAGACATATGTAACAGCATGAATAAATCTCCAAAGCATTAAGTAAACTCAATAAAAAACAATCAAGGCTACATAGTATATGATTCAATTTTTGTGACATTATTTAATAGCCAAAACTGTAGCCACCCAAATCTGAGTGGGGTAGACAGGGGCTAGGTGTCAGGTTGGGGGTGAGGACTGATTACTAAGGGGCACTAGGTAACATAGTACTTTAGGTTGCTGTAACAGAATATCATAGACTGGGTAGTTTATAAACAACCAAAATTTATTTTTCACAGTTTTGGAGACTAGAAGTTCAAATTCAAGTTACTGACAGATTCAGTGCCTGGTAATGACTCACTTCCTGATTCAGAGGTGGCTGTCATTCTTTGGTCTCCTCACATTGTAGAAGGACGGGATATCTCCAGGGTCTCTTATAAAAAGCACTATCTCCTTTGATTAAGTCTCTGTTCTTATGACCTAATCACCCTCCATAGCCTCCAACTCCCAATACCGTTATATTGGGTATTAGATTTCAGCATAAAATTTCAGAAGAATATAAAAATTGAATCTATAGAAGAAGGGAATTTTTAGGATGAAATGTCTCCATTGAAGTGGTTGTTACACTACTGTAAACATTTGTCAAAAATCATCAAAATGAACACTTAGAAAATGCTGTTATATATAATTATCGTTTGGTTGTGTCCCTCCAAAAGGCATGTGTTGGAATATAATCCAATGAACCACTGTTGGGAGGTGGGGTCCAATGGGAGGTGTTTAGGTCATGAAGGCAGAAGCCTTGTGAACAGATTCATGCTGATTTAAAATAACTTAAGGCTGGGAGTTCAATCTCTTGCTGTCTCACCTTCCACCATGAGATGACACAGAAAGAAGGTCCTCACCAGACACTTGCCTTTGCATCTTGGATTTTCCAGTTTCCAGAACCATGAAGAATCTCTACAAATTGCCCAGTCTCTTATATTCCATTATAGCAGCACAGACTGAATGGAACTATACATGCATTGCATTTGAATGAATATTAGTAAGAAATTAAACTTTCACCACAATAAAGGAATCTTTGAATGAGCACTGGGTCCCTCTGAGCAAGGACATGGACAGATGTTATGTAAGAGAAAGGATTGGATCAGAACTTTGAGAGCAGAAAGCATCAAATATTCTACAGCTTGAGCCTTCTGTAATGGTAGCAGTAGGAACTGAAGATTCCTATGTTTTTGTTATCTTACATGGTGAATTGGACTCCACTAATGGAGGGGCTTAAGATATGAGCAGCCATTTATTTTGTATAAACAGTTGTGCAAAATGAATGTGCCAATAAACCATAACAAAATAAATTGGGAGAGCTTCAAATCTAATCCACCTTTTAGGAAGTCTATGATGGATAGACTTGACCTACAGAATCTAGGCACACTTTTGATAAGCCAATAATTTCCTCTCTATATAGATACCCCTAATTCAGGCTTCAGGGGCTAAAAAGTGTTTCCAGAGTTGCAACAAAATGATCAATACTTAAACAATATAACACACACTACAAGATTCCTTACTTTGAATGTTGAATATGTGTAGATATAGAGATACTAACTGAAGAAATTAAAGTTTGGCAGCTTTTGAAAATGTAGTCATTCAAATATGTAAGGCATTGTTTGATGACACAACCAAAAATAAAGTTTTCATATTTCTTTATTCAGTATTTTACATAATCTAGGGAGATATAAACTTCTGGCTAACAACAAAATAAATGTTCGCTTAGGAAACAAGACTCCCAGACTTAAACATCGTTACAAAAATACATATGTGACCAGCTATGTTTGGTTTCTCCACTGTCTTTTGGTTGCACTCTAATTTTTCCAGCTTGAAGTATCTTGTCCTTACGCATTTTTAGACATCCAATACAGAGGTAATATTTATTTATTCAGTATTTGTCACTTTGAGAGTACTATATTTTCTCAGATCTGAATCATCAAGTTGTTCTTGAATATTATACATTTCATTTTCAGGGTAGAATAAACTTTGTACTGATTATATTTGAATTTGTTACTTGAAGTGGAAATTGTAAGTGATAGCAGAAAGCCTGAGTGCTTTGAAATGAGGAATACTGGATAGTGAAATATTGGTTTAAATTCTGGATCTTCCAGTGATAGCTGCCATCAAGGACACAATTTCTTATCATTTTTAGCTTTAAATCACTCAATTTGGACATAGAAATAATAAACACATTTTACAAAGTTATGCTGGTGTGATGAGATCAGCATTCAGTAAAGGGAAGCTGATATGACTGTCAGTCAACGGATTCATCTAGCTATTTACCTACCCTTCTTTTGTTTTCCTCTCTGCAGCCAAAAGATTTAAGTTCAAATTCTGGATTGATGGTTTATTACATCTGTGACTTTTAGCAAGTTATGTACTTTGCAGTCTAAAATTTCACACTTATAAAGTATGATATTAACATTAAAGAGTCTATAAGAATCTAGTTTAGTGCCTGAAATATAGTAGGTGCTCATTTAATGACAGCTACTGCTATTTTAACTTTTAGACATCACTATTACTACAAAACTGGCTTTGATATTTTACCTTTCTAAAATCTATTTTTTTGCTTCCTAAAATGCAGACTGTCCTGCATCCAAACTATATTGGAAATTAAATATTTTAATGGAAAATAAAAATCACACACAGGTCAAGTAAGTTATAGTGGTTTTGAACAAAAGGCATACAATTTCTTTTTAAAAAAATATAAAAAGTATTAAAACTATGTTCAACACGAATATACTTATATGTGTATTATATACATGCTGGAAATATCAGTTTTTAAGGGACTACATAGCAGCTACATGTTTTGATAATTGACATTATTCAGCAAATTTTTCTAATACATGAAGTATGTCAAATGAGGAGTTCAGTATAACATTTTTATCTGCATTGCTTTGTTACTTTTGTGCATTACTATTAAATGCATTGTTATATGTTGCTGTAAGTTGTATTATTGCATATTAAAATCATTCTTAGATAAAATAAAAATCAACAAGGTCATTTGCACAGCTCGAGAAAATGTTTTTATCATACAGAGATTACGCATTTTTCTTTTAGCACTTTTTTTTGCATGAAATCAATTATTTCAGGTTTTTTTTTAAAAAAAAACAGCTTCCAGGTAAAGTAAATATTTTCACTTTTAGCTACACATGGATATCCTCCATTATTTATGTTGTCATATACTTATCTTAGTAAAAGGTTTGACTAAAAATAACTGCTTATCCAAAGTGTACTTATGTTAAGTGTAGATATATTTTGAGTAAATAAAAAGCAGGTATTTTTTTCAGAGATAATCTTAAAAATGCTTTTTCATGAATCTGGAAGTTAAATAGCTGGAAATGAAATCCAGAAGTAAATGATACCACTTGTAAACATACCTCTGACATTAGGAGTATACAGGAAATTATGACAAGTGTCTGTTATCATAGATAAGTAAGGGTATCCCATGGGTAACTAAAAATGAGCATATTTAATGGGAGCCAAGTTTCGTATTTTTAAAAGACATGGAGAAATTTATTTCATAAGAAAAATCTGTTTAAAATGGAAAATCTTTGTAAAAAAACTACTCTTTTTAAAATACTTTGCTAATGGCCTTCTTGAACTTTATCTTAATGTATATAAGAATTCTTCAAAAATCACATTATATAATTAATTAAGGATTTTAGAGAAAATTAGAAAGATACTGCAATATGTCAACAATGTTTAAAACTGATGTTAAATAAGTCTGGGCGCAGTGCCTCACTCCTGTAATCCCAGCACTTTTGTAGGCGGGTCACCTGAGGTCAGGAGTTCGAGACCAGCTTGGCCAACATGGTGATACCCCAACTCCACTAAAAATATGCAAATTACCTGTGTGTGGTGGTGGATACCTCTAGTTACAACTACTCTGGGAGGCTGAGGCAGGAGAATTGCTTGAACCTGGGAGGTGGAGGTTACAGTGAGCCGAGATCACGCCACTGCACTCCAGCCTGAGAGACAGAGCAAGACTCTGTTAAAAAAAAAAAAAAAAGAAAAAATATCGCTGTTAAATACGTTTCTGGCTATTACTAATTTCTATTTGTGATGGTCTAGTTTGTGCTTTTCTTTTTTAATAAAGACTTGTTTTTTAAAAGAAAGCACAGTGATCTGGATGATGTCTTATGGTAAAGCCTTGGGGTAAACTCCAAAGGGTAAGTATTAGCAGTGTCGATGCCACCTCATTACAGTAACCACAATACCACATTTAAAGTGAAAAAAAAATCAGACTTTTGTGAAGTGTCTTGCAAATTCAAATCCTTTCTATGATGGCAAATAAAACAGGAATTTGGAGCACCAAACTTGCCCCTTCCTCTGCAATAAACTAAACACAAAAGTTTCAAACATGTTTTAGAATGAATTCCTAATTTTATACATCAAATGACCACCCTCTCATCACATTGAATACCTATGGTAAGAAATTAGAATTCTCTCTCTCGTCCTTCCTTGTTAGTGTAGGGTAGAAGGGATTTTTTTTTCTCATCCATCACTAGGTTCATGGCTGAAGCACCTATAACAAAAGACAGTTTAACAACAGAAAAGCGTACATATTTATTTAATGTAAATTTTATGTGACATGTGGACCTTCAGAAATGAAGACCCAAAGAAATGGCGAAATCTATGTATATTTATGCTTAGGTTGGATGGGGAGTAGACAGTCATGAGGAAGCATGATTGAACAGAGGGAGTATGATCTAATGGTAATAAGCCGGGGGAACTTAGCAAGGCCTGTTTGTTCATATTACTTTCTGTGTCCCAGTGTGACATTCCTTGTCTCCAGATATGAGGCACATGAGGCTCTTATCACATACTTCAGAGGAAGATCAGATTTTTTTTTTTTTTTTTTGAGACAGTGTCTCCTCTGTCGCCCAGGCTGGAGGGCAGTGGCGTGATCTCCGCTCACTGCAAGCTGCACCTCCCGGGTTCACACCGTTTTCCTGCCTCAGCCTCCCGAGTAGCTGGGACTACAGGCACTGCCACCACACCCGGATAATTTTTTGTATTTTTAGTAGAGACGAGGTTTCACCGTGTTAGCCAGGATGGTCTCGATCTCCTGACCTCGTGATCCACCCACCTCGGCCTCCCAAAGTGCTGGGATTACAGGCGTGAGCCACCGCACCCAGCTGAAGATCAGATTCTTTTACAGCTTGCTTCAGAGGAGAAGGATTGGAGAAGGTCAGAGACCTTTGTCCTTTGTGATTTTCTCAAATGTGAAGGTGCCATCTTCTGGGGTAGCACGTTCTGAACCCAATGCTCTGGGGTAGCGTGTTTTTATTTGTAGAATATCAAGAGAATGGTGTTGCATCTTTCAGAAAACCCAGTCTAGAAAATCTTAGGAATGAAATATACAACCTAATTTTATACATTTTTCTAATTTCTATTTATGGTTAATATTTGAAGAAACATTCCCTCATGCATATATAGTTTTAGTTTAATGTAAGTGGATAAGATACATAATAATGCTGGTTGCAAAGATTTTGTGTTCCAGAAGAGTTCAATAATATTTTCCTTAAAGGTTGGCTTGTAAGAAGAAAATTTATTTCCAACATTTTAATCTTTGACTCTGCATTAGCCATTTTCAAGTAGATAAATTAATTTTTTTCACTTGAGTTATTTACTGAAAATTCGTGAACTTAATTGCTGAAAAGCTTCAGCTTTTGCTGTTTTTTTTTTTTCGCTAATCAGTGATTCAGTGATTACTATTTCTTTTCTATTTTCTTTATATGTACTGTAATTTCTCAATGGCATTCAAAAAACCCTGGAAAGCACATTGAAAGTGGAATTATTTGAGCTGGACATATACTTGTGCATTAAAAAATTCTCCAAATATGTCTTTAAAACTTAATTAAAAATGTCAACTTAGAAACTTAATGTGCCTGGGTCTTAGTCCAGAGGACAGTGGTATCAGCTCAAACAGGAAGATAATGGAAGGGGATTTGAACTTTATGATAAGGACTCCTGGTCAGTTTAAGAAAGACAATGGCAGGATCAGAATATACGTTACTGCCTGCTGTGTATATGCAGCAATAGCGGTTATACCTGGTTCTTTGTCTCCAAATCAGAGCACAGGCCCAACAAGAACAATCCTCGGTCCACTTATGAGGGAGTCTTATCCACTCAGTTGGAGGGATGGTTTCCCTGCATATTGCTGCAAACTTCCTGTCACTGCACCAGAGGTTTAGAATTAGCATTAATGACCTTCAAACAGCTTAATTTCCCCAGAGTCATTGAACACAGCTAGTTGGCCCTACTAGGCTGAAAGCCATATGGCATCAATTGTAAATGTTTTGCTACCATTTCCCAACATAACCACCTGCCTGATTTACTGTTTGCTGGATGCTAACCTTGAATGTGAATATGTCCACATAATTTTTTTCTTTAAATTAAGAAATGTAGTTTAAAATTATGATTCATTTTATCCTATTAAGATGTTGAAGGGGGATGCTGAAGAAGATTCACATTGTCAGTTTTGTATAAATCCACTTGTTGGAGAAAAGTGTTGAAATGAAATTAACAAAACCATCATATAAATATAAACGTGTAGATTGTTAAAATTACAGTTTTAGGAAATTTGCAACATAAAGTACAAGGTAAATAAATATCTCATTTTGAACTCACATATTTAGTACAAAATATTGCCCAAAATCCATCCTAGGGCTTGGGGATATTTAGAAAAGAGAAGACCCCCAGAGCTATAAATCATTAAAAAACCAGATAGCTTAACTTCAAAATGCATTTTATTTTTCTTAATCTTGGGTTTCAAGATAAAACCTTGAAGAAAACTGTAGAAGCCTTTACTCTTAGCCATAAAATGGACTCCATTTCCCCCCCTTTCCTACCATGTATACTCCCTTCACATTTATCTAATTGTATGCTGTCGTCTATATGCCTTCTTAGAAGTTGCAGGGGCTAATCTTGAGTCTGACAAAGGAAGCTTGGAGACTCAGCTGCAAAATTCCCAAGATTACTGCAAGGTGGCTGGCTAGTCAACAACCCCGCCATTGTTGAGATGCTGCCAGCTCGTGATTCAGGAGGACTGAGACACAAAATAGCCACCAGAGCAAAACACACAGACACTGTACTCAGCACAATTCTTGCGCGCCTTCCTTATCAATTTTTCCACACTTAAACCCCTACCCTCACCCCCAAAATTGAAGTGGTTGGTTTGAATGGGAATCCGGCCACATCCCCTTTACTAGTTTTGTTTAGTAAAATCCCTTTCTTTCTAGCAGACCTCACTCTTGTGAATTGGACTCTGCAAGTGGTAAGCATTCAGATCTGTATTCAGTTACAACGAAGTGATCTCTCTGCAATGGATACAGAAAAGATAGGTTCAAGGGGAAATATAGGGGAAGAGGGAGCGGGAACTTAAATATTGGGGATAAATGAATTTGGGATAATTAAAAGCAGACATAGAGAAAATTCTGAAGGGAAACTGGTAATAGTGTATATGGAGACATTGTGCTCCTCAATGGAAATGTTGAGGATACAATATTGCTTCCATGCATCTCCCTTTCAGCAATTCAGCCCAGTGACTTGATGCAATGACATCACCCGTTCTCTTCTGAGGAAACAGTTTTAGACATTCAAAGCCCAGTTGTTCAATGTAGCCGAGATTCTTTAATTTCTATTTCAGCTAATTAGTAGCAATACAAACTCTTGCCAAACAAGAAATGTGAATTCTTAAAGATTAAATTTTATTTTCTCTCTATCTAGAGGTAGGAAACCAATCTTTTGGGAGGCACAAATTAGGATGACAGCCAAAATTCATTTATTCATTCCAAAATAAAGCCTTTATGTGTAGCGAATTATTTTTCATAATTCTAGAAAGTGGCATGTTCCAGCAATTATAATTATAAAGTGTACTGTTTTTGGAGGGTAAAATAGTAAGTCACATCATTAAGGTCAAAATGATGTTTAAAGGAAAACTATAACTATGCCTTTAGTATATTAAAATTAGATAATATTTTGTACATCTGTCCCTGCAAAATAAAACACTTTTTATATGTTTTCTTTGGCTCACACACAACTAAATTTGATGAGATAAAATATACAAATATTTGACAGGGTCAATTTCCTTTTCAAGTTGGATTTTAATTAATTCAATAAGCATGTATTGATGACCTACTGTATGCAATACATTTGGCTATATTTAGCATATCTGATTTTGCTCTATCATCATGGATCGTGATGTTTGTGACGGGGGATGTTTGCGACTGGAAGCTTTTTTTCCCATTAGCCAAATAAATAAGTAGGTAAATGCTTAAAGATTTTTTTAAAAATCCACGTGGTGTTATTTTGAGAGGTATAGAATTTATCTAAGCTCCAGTTCCTTCCATTGGAAAAATGAGTATTTAAATGAGGTAATATGTATAAAGGCAATGGCGGCTGGGCACGGTGGCTTGTGCGTGTAATCCCCGCAATTTGGGAGGCCCAGGTGGGACGATCGCTTTAGCCCGGGAGTTCAAGATCAGCCTGGGCAACAGGGAAAGACCCAGTTTCTACAAAATATTTTTAAAGTTAGCTGGGTGCAGTGGCACGTGCCTGTAGTCCCAGCTACTTGGGAGGCTGTGGCAGAAGGATTGCTTAGGCCTGGGAGGTTAAGGTTGCAGTGAGCTGTGATCGCGCTACTGCACTCCAATCTGAACCACAGAGTGAGACCCTGTCTCTAAAAATAAATACAGAAATAAAGACATACATACATACATACATAAAAAATAAGGCAAAGAGTAGGCCCTCAATAACGTGAGCTAATATCAATCTGTATTTCCATAAATTGGTATCATTCTATGTATCCATAGCCTCCAAACCTGTTATAGTCCAGTCTTTGGCTCCTTTTCCTGTGGCTTTAAAAATTTATATTAGATAAGGAAAAGAATCACACTATATACTTACCCTTAACTGTTTTATAGTTATTTTCAGATTTACATTTCCTGTGGTTACCAAATTACAAATGGCTACATGTAAAAACATACCTTTCTGGACAGTTTAGTTTCTCAAAGTTCAGAGCAACTCATATGCACTTACATGTAAAAATTATATAAAATATGCATATGTTAACTTCTCATATGTACTTAAAAGATACCTAACAAAATTGAGAGTTCGCAATGGTGTTACACACATATTTGAAGTTGCAAATAGAAAAAAACAGATATCCAGAAATCAGGCTGAGTTTATACCCTAGAGATATTTGCAATTCCTCCATAATAAAGTGACAGAATTTGTGACTTTGAAGCTAAAAATTATGCATAACTGCATTTTACACCATTTTAGCCATCAACAACTTATATTAACAACTAAATTAAGTTATACAGCAAGCCAGAAAAGATCGCAAATTTCTTATGTTCTAGTATTGGAAGAAGAAAGGCATTTTTAGTTTAAAATTTAGTATGTGACACAAAATGGCCAGATGGTGCACACAATCCATTTGTTGCAGGGCTTCTAGTTCTTTCCATGCATTGGAAGAAAACCAGGTGACAAGTTAGGCAACAGTTTTTATGTAGGACATTTCCAAATTGCATATAATCAGAGAATAAGGATCTAGAAGGTAACTTCCAACTAAAACAAGCCATTCTGACTCAAAGTCACAAGAATTCAGTCTTAATAATCACAAATGCTTTCTGTTCTCAAGCTTAAAAATCTATTCTCTATTTTCTTTGGACTCACAGTGTCTTAGAATTTTTGCACACATAGTCTTACATTTTCCTCTTCACAGAATGGGATTGGCAGAAAAAATGAGAGAACTTTTTGCAGTTAGTGATTTTTTCCAAGATCACAGAGCTAGTCAATACACCATGTGATTCACATAAAACATGAGAATAGCCAGTATGGGGTACCTAGAAATGAGGAGCATTGCAATTATAATACAAACAAAAATTATACCCTATTTTACTAGTTTGAGTCATTACCACAATAAACATGGATTCATAAGTTAGGCTGTGATAGAACCAAAAGAAGACATTTATGTGATTTTTTTTAATGGCATGCATCTGCACAGGACAGGCTGTACTTTTTAGAGGAACAACTTTATCCTTCAGTAAAAAATTCTGAAGAAGTGTGATATCAAAGCTCAATTAAACTTGATATTTAAAGTCTTTATACCAAAATAATGAATCTATTCATGAACAATACAAGAATGACATTTGGCAGGAAAGCTATGTCAGTATATCTCATGTCAGTGCCTAGCTAGGATGCTAATTCACAAGAAAAAATATTGTCATTCTCCAATGTCGGACAGTTATTTGAAGCCTGTCTGCTTTTTTTGGTAGAGATACTTTAAATAAGGAACCTGGGGAAAGAGTTACAGATATCTACTGGCATGAAGAGGAAGACCGTTTACTGAATATAATTGAATGGATATTTTTATGAGTATTGGTATTATTTCAATTTTCAATTAAAAAAATAAACTGTTATATGCAAAATCTTCATGCTGTGGGCCATATTGAAAGATAGTAAATAATTGAAATAAAATGCCGAGATATTGGTGGGGACCCGTCTGCACCTACTAGGGTCTTGATGTTACCTGAGCCCCCTTAGGTATTTTAAATATGTGCCAGAAGACAGTGCTTCTCAGGACATGATTTTTCTATTCCTAAAAATAAGTTACAGGAAAAATAGACAAATGAAGACTAAATGTTTCAAGAGGGAACCCATATAATGGGTTAAATGAGGCATAGGATAGCAGTGTGTGAGGCATTTTGTATTAGAGCTCATTTAAAATACCATCGGTTACATGAGGTTTCAGAAAAAAAGAAAACAGCCTGTGTTCTGCATAAACAACTGTATGCAATGTATTGTAAAACGGGTATGAGGAATTAAGGAAAGAATGCCTTTTCTTCTGGTGTTCATCTTCCTCCTGGTTCCTAGCCAACTACAACAATTTGTTTTATAATCTTGCTTATGGCACCTTCCATGGCAACAGGTGTTTACTCATTTTGACAAATGCCACTTTATTAACAATCGTGATGTATGCAAAGAGGACTAACAATCCCTCTAGTTATGCAAAGGACAGGCACAGTACGCGCTGGGGATCAGAGCCTACCAACTTTGTGACAGCTCACAGTATATTTTCACTATTGAAGCCAATGGAGTATATATTGAATATACACGTTGTTCAAGGATTGGTCCTGCTTTATGCTTGAGGCTTATTTTATTTTCAATGTGTCCTGATTTATTAAACTAGTTTTATGATGGGCACACCTAAAGAGCATCTGCCTCCTATAGAAGAAATGGCCATGTTATAGTGACAAACTTGGCAATGTAGAAATAAACTTAGAAATGTAGGCAAATATGAGATGATACCTGAACATCATCTCAGCCACACCACAGTTATTGAGATACTGTTTTCTAAGGGTAAGGTCCAAACACTTTATCATATTTTTATATCTTGCATGTAGTAGATAATTTATATACATACCAATCACACACACACACACACACACTCAATGTCATAGCAATCTAATTAGAAATAAAAGCTTCTAAATTTCAAATAATGTGGAGCAAAACTATAAAATATTGTCTTAAGTTTTACAAATTTTTTAAAAAGATGATTCACAGAATTATGGAGGATATTGATCCAATTGAATAAAACATAAAGCCCTGAATACTTCTCCACTCTTCCATTTTTATAGAAACTAAGAAGCAATTTAAAGATTTCTTTTTTAATGTGAAGAAAAATGTTTTGTTAGATTTTCTGCTAAATGCCATTTAAATAATCAATTTGCCAACATTTAGGGAAATTGAGTATGCCACTTCCCTAAAAAGCTTGTCATTTCTCTTTAGGGTAACGTGTAACAGAGATGCATAGGAAAATTCAGGGTTGTGCTTTGAAATACTATTAGTAGATAGCAAATGGGGGATAGATGGATAAAAATTTATTCTATATATTACTGGGCAATAGTTAAAGGGAATAATGTATCTCTCTATATACATGCGTCTCAAAATTGGCCTCAAAAATGATACTGAGTTAAAAAACACTAAGTGAAACATGGTGAATATCACATTTCCCTGTGTAAATATAAAAATAGAAAAAATATAACAATCATTGTTGATATATATTTAGGAAAGAAAGGATTAATTGTTTAATATTGAGAGTAGATTAGACACACACATATATTAAGTATATAAGAATTAGCCTTTGGATTTGTTAATTTTTTGTTTTAATCTGCTGTATCTCTATTTACTATTTCATTCATTATTATTTTTGGTTTTTATAATTGCATTTCTTCTGCTTGGGTTTCTTATGTTTTCCCTAATATCTTAAGTTAACTGTTGAATTTATCTGTTTTCAGACTTTATTGCTTTCTTGTATGTTTTAAATATGCTTTCCTATTTCCAAATCTACAAATTTTTCAAAAAAAATTGTTTTTTTCTGACTTTGAACTTCGTTGTGCTTAGAGAAGTATATCTGTCTGATAATTCCTTGGAATTGGCTGATATGTGCATTATGTCTTCCCCACGTGGTTCGGTTTTCTCTGAAGCTCCGTGCGTACCTGAGAACACTGTGTATTCCTTCGTATGATGGGTTTGCTGACTTCTTCATATGTTTTGAGGAAAGTTATTAGAGGCATCGAAGTTGAAATGAATGTATAATTATCATTGTTTTATGATGTTTTCCATTCTATGTGATGCTTTGTGCCTTAAAGACTTCACTCTATAATATTAATATAGATACACCAGCTTTCCTTTGACTAATATTTAAGCTGCCTAATTTCTTATCCATTGTGTATAAGTTTTCCCATGTTTTTATTTTCATGTGTGATTCTTCGATAGTATAATCCTGGATCTTATCTTTTATTGAATTTAACCTTTAACTAGAAAGTTAATTTATTTACATTTATTAGGATTGCTGTTATATTTGGATTCATTACCATCCTATTTCTTTTTATGTATATTCCTATTTTGCTTCATCGCTTTTACTTTTTATCACTTTTTCTGCATCCTTTACATGAAGTTTTTATTTAAATTCTATTTCCCTCTTTATTCTTTTAATAGCTACCATGAAATTTTAACAGATTTATTTAAAGTCTACATTAATCATTTTCTCTATTCCTTCTTTATATAACATAGGGAGCTTCGAATTATAAAAATCAAATCACCTGCTATTTAGTCTTACTTATTGTCCCATATTTTAATTATATCCTTTCTTTATTCCCAAATTTCATATTTTTGTTATTTCACATACACTCTGTGGTTTATCTACATGCTTTCCACGTTCTTCACTCAACATTTCTTCTTGTATCTCCAGCTTTCCTTTTGTGGTTATTTTCCATCTTGCTGACATATCATCAAAAGTTTGTTGAAGTGTGAATCTATTCACTTTTAGGTTTCCTAAAGGGAGTTTTAGTTTTTCTTTTAGGTTTACTTACATCTTACTTTTGAATTATTTCAAACATGACAAAATATGTGAGAGGAGTACAAATATTAATACTTCCTATATACCTTGCGCCCACATCCTTTACTTGTTTATGTTTTACTGAATGCACTTTATCATTCTCTCTCTTTCTTCATCCTCAGTGTTCATTTTATTACCATGTTGACAGGAAGAGTTGTTCTTGATATTAAGTAAGGATTTTAAATCAGCTTATTATCACTGCAAATTTCCAAAAGACAGAAAGAAGGGTAACAGTGTGAATCTCTCTATGGCTTCTAGTAAAAATGGAAATATTGCTTAGATTGGAGGAAGGTCATAGAGCACTCTCAGAAGAAATATGATCGTATTGCCATCATAGAAGCAATACATTTGTCTTTTGTCTCCTTACTCGTTTATATTTTTTCAACTATTTAAATCAAACAATTTGAGGTGAAAGTGCACCACCACTCTCACCTACCAATAACAAGATAGAACACTGGAAATATTATTTCCCAAACATGAGTTTTCATTTTGATGATAGTCAGCTACTAATCTAGATGCTTGATATAAGAGACATTATCTAAGCTCTACCATACCTGTATCAGTAGAATTACTTCCCTATTATACATGAAGATATACAGGCATACCTTGGAGATATTGCAGATTCAGTTCCAGACCACTGCAGTAAAGCAAACATTGCAATAAAATGAGTCATATAAATTTGTTGCTTTTCCAATGCATAAAAAAGTCATGTTTACATTACAATATAAGCAGCTGAGTGTGCAATAGAAGTATGTCTAAAAAACAATGCACATACTTTAATTTTAAAATACTTTATTGCTAAAATGCTCAGGATTATCTGTTCCTTGATCAAGTTGTGATTTTTCACAGGTAAAGGGTTTGGTCCCAGTGTTGGTGGCAGCTGACCAATCAGGGTGGTGGTTTCTTAAGGTTAATGTGGCTGTGGCAATTTCTTCTAACAAGGCAGCAATGAAGTTTGCCACATTGGTTGATTTTTCCTTTCGTGAAAGATTTTTTTTTTTTTTGTAGCATGTGATGCTGTTTGATAACTTTTTCCCCACAGTAGAACTTCTTTCAAACCCAAATTCTGCCACTGCTTTATCAATTCAGTTTCTGTAATATTCTAAATTCTTTGTTGTTATTTCAGGAATGTTCACAGCATCATTACCAGGAGTAGATTCTATCTCATGGAACAACTTTCTTTGCTCATCTGTAAGAAACAACTCCTAATGCATTAAAATTCTATCTTGAAACTGCAGCAACTCAGTCACATCTTCAGGCTCCACTTCTAATTCTAGTTGTCTTGCTGATTCCACCACATCCGCATTTACTTCCACTGAAGAGTTAAACCCCTCAAAGTCATCTGTGAGAGTTGGACTCAACTTCTTCTAAACTCCTGTTATTGTTGATATTTTGGACTCCTCCCAGGAATCACAAATGTCCTTAGTGTCATCTAGAGTGGTCAATCCTTTCCAGAAGATTTTCAATTTATTTTACCCAGATTCATCAAGGGAGTCATTATGGCAGCAATAATCTTACTATGTTTAGTTCTTATGTAATAAAACTTGAAAGTTGAAATTACTCCTTGATTCAGAGGCTACAGAATGGATGTTGTGTTAACGAGCTTAAAAACACGAATATCCTTGTTCATCTCCATCAGAACTCTTGGCTGTTCAGGTACATTGTCAATGAACAGCAATATTTTGAAAGGACTCTTTTTTTTCTGAGCAGTAGGTCTCAAGAGCAGGATAAAAATATCCAGTAGACCATACTGTTAACAGATATGCTGTCATTCAGACTTTGCTCCATTTATAGAGTACAGGGACAGTAGATTTAGCACAATTTTTACTATTTTCAGAATCGTTAATCAGTATTGGCTTCAACTTCAATTTACCAGCTGCATTAGCCCCTACCAAGAGTGTCACCCTGTGCACTGAAGCTTTAAAGCCAGGCATTGACTTATTTTCTAGCCATGAACGTCCTAGACAGCATCTCCTTTCAATATAAGTCTGTTTCATCTACACTGAAAATCTCTTGTTTAGTGTAACAACCTTCATCTATTATCTTAGCTAGATTTTCCAGATTATGTGCTAAAGCTTCTACATCAGCACATGCTATTACTTCACCTTGCACTTTTTCTTTTATTTTGGGATGGCTTCTTTCCTTAAAAATTATCAACCAACTTCTTCTAGCTTCCAACTTTTCTACTTCATTTCTCTCAGCCTGAAGATAATTGAAAATAATTTGGGCCTTGTTGTAGTTGGTTTGGTTTTCTATCCAGACTAATAAAACGTTCTTCATATCAGCAACAAGTCTGTTTTACATTCTTTATCGTTCATTTGTTCACTGTAGTAGCACTTTCAATTACCTTCAAGAACTTTTCCTTTGTGTTCCTAAGTTGGCTGTTTGTTATAAGAGACCTAGCTTTTAGCCTCTCTCAGCTTTCAACATGCTTTCTTCATTAAGTTTAATCATTTCCAGCTTTTGACTTAAAGTGAGAGATGTATGATGCTTTTCTTCTCACTTGAACACTTACAGGCCATTGTAGGGTTATTACTTGGCCTAATTTTAATATTGTTGTGTCTCAGGGAATAGTGAGGCTTGAGGAGAAGAAGAGAGATGGAAGAACAGCTAGTTGCTGAAGAAGTGGGAACACACATGATATTAATTAAGTTCACTATCTTATATGTGCAGAGTGTATGGTGTCCCACAAACAATTACAATAGTGACATAAAAGATCATTGATCACAGATAACCATAAGTAATATAATGACAATGAAAAAATCTGAAATATTGTGAGAGGTACTGAACTGTGACCCAGAAACCAAAAGTGAGCACATATTGTTGGAAAAAATGGTGTGGATAGAATTGCTCAAGGCAGGCTGGTCAAAACCTTCAATTTGTAAAATCACAACATCTACAAGAAAAGTGCAATGAAACAAAGTACGCTTGCCATTGCTCCAGGTTACAGAGAGAAAAAGTGGAAGAGATTAGATTCAAATCAAATCTCTGTGATGCCAAAATCCATGATCTTAATCATTAAATACATTGCTTCCAATTTTATGTCTAGATAATATATATTTCATAGGTTTTATATAAAAATCTATTGTTTAACATCATCTCATTAGTAATATATATATAATATTCAGAAAGTTTAAACAATGGTTACTTAAATGAACTACTGCTTTATTAAGCAAGATACAAATCTTAATCTGTAATATATATTTAGAAGTAGGATTTATAACATTAAAATAAGCCATGATGGTTTTTCCAAAATAATGAGAAAATGACCCCTTAAATCAATTATACTTTAAAAAGAAAGATGCCTGTTTTGTCTGTCTTTATGAAGGAGATGAAATTTGGCAAGGCAAAAACTTTAGGTTGTTAAAAGAAGCAAGTTAACTCATGTTTATGTTTTATAACTTATTTTATTTTTTAAAACAACCTTGAGTTGAGTTTTCTTTGTATTTATTTTGTACTATTTTAAGATGTATAGGTCATTTGCAAGTAGTTGCTGAATTTTCGGTGCAATCCAAATACTTAGTTTAGTATTACCTGTGGTTTACCTGCTAATTTAAGCAGATGACTATAACATGCAAATTAAGATTATAACCACGCATTTTCAACTGCAAACTATATGGAAAGAGTATTCGATATGAAAAAGACAAAATAAAAATTACATAGTTTCTATTTTCTTTGCAGTTTAAAAATGAATTGGAAAATGAATTAGTAATAATGTTTAAAATGCATTTAATTGTGTTTTTTAATGTTGCATGGCATAAAATTTTGATAGCTCAGTTAGAAATGTATGTCTGAACTAGATTTCACAGAAACTGTTTTCCTCTTTGTATTGGTGAAATACTAACTGCTGTGTCTTGATATGACCACTTGATGGAACTCTTTCATTTTGCTTTCAGCATTCTCTAAGCAGTGACAAACTTACCTTTCTGGGCAGGTATAAAAGTATATATATGTATGTGTGTGTGTATATATACATGTGTATGTATGTGTGTGTGTATATATATGTATATATATGTGTGTGCCTATATATATGTATATATATGTGTGTATATATGTGTATATATATGTATGCTTAAAGGAATTCGTTATTTGGCATATTTAGTATTCTCTACCTTTTTTATGTATGTCAATTTTATTTATTTCTATGGAGAACCACAGTGTTAGTAAGTCGATCTGTAGAAAAAAAAATACTACTTCTTAAATAAACTCTTGTTCTCATTTCCCTCCAAGAATTTTTGGCAGAAAATTAATTTTAAATAATTCTTAATATTTAAATATAATAATATCCAAAATGTTATTTTCTTTATAATCAAACTGAAACTCTATTTCTGGGATGCCTTCAAAATTAATAGTCAGAAGCATTCACAAGGTCTTGGGAATTAGAGGGTGTTAGGTAGTTGTGGGAACTTCCTAACAATTATCCTTGTTAAGAAAGATAGCTTGAGAAGGGGAGAGATTGATTTTGAAGTGAAGCTTTCAATAAAGTCATATAGAACAATTAGGAAAAACTAGAAGTGAAGGACGGGGTGAAAATCACCTTCTCTTCATTGAAAACATTGACGCTATAGGTCATCCAAGAGCTGTGGATTAGGTATCAATCATCTATTTGTGACCTTTCATTTAAACTTTCTGAAGTTTTGCATAAAATAGGGATAATCGTAAATCTCTCACGAGGCTCAGATACAATAAAACTCACTATAGTAACACATTTGTAAACTCTAAAAACATCGTGGAACTAGTAGTTGTTGGAATGATCACATTGTTGTAAAGAAAGCCCACATTAAGCATGTCAGCATATCTCGGAGAAAAAGGCCGTCTTCGGTAACTCTACCTTACAAAATATTTTCCATGCTCTGTAGTGTCTGGCTCCTAGTCACAAGAATCTCAAGGAAGTAAGGCCTCTTTTTTGTTTGCCATTTATTCTAAGTGATCTCTGCCACTTCAGTGGCATCTAGTCCTATGCTAATGGTGGCCAAATCATTTTTCCAGCCCAGAATCTCTACATGAACTCCACCATCCTATTAGACACTTTCTCCCCAATATTCTGGAAACTTAAATTTCTCTTTGCTTAAACCAAACTCACTGTGTTTATTCTGCAAAACTGTTGCATACACTTGGCTGACAGAGTTTTTGGTTTTTAAATTGATGACTGTGATTAATTTCTCTTTTGGCTCCCCAGTACCCAGCCTACAGTAGTCAGTCACTGATTAACCATTGAATGAATGAAGTATTTTGAAGCTCAAGACATAGATTTGACCTAATGGTGATAATTTCAAACATTAATTTGTTTTATTGTGACTCTGTTAGAGATTGGCTTATACAATATTACTTTCCTACTGATTCTTGTTTTTATCTATTTTTGGTCTACACAAGGCATTGAAAATATAAGGCACTGAATGTGCCCTCATTTTCAGAGTTTAAAAGAAATTTCATTGCTGCACTAATGATAAAAATTTAATCAACTCTTTTTTAGGAATAAGTTATAAAATACTATTCATGCTTTTTCTCAATATACACTTTTTCTTCTTCAATTACTGGAGTGAGGAAACTCACTTAAGAGGAATGTCTTTCAATAAGAGCAGCTGTAAGGAAAAAGCATATTTTCACTGCGAAGAAAAACTATCAGATAAAATACATTCATTGTACAAAAGAATTATGAACGATTTCTGTAGACATGCAATATGGTATGTACTATTGAATGTGTTGAGGATAAAGTAATAAACAAAAGTACATGTTCTTACATTCTTTGAGCTTGTGTGGGAAACCTAATATAAACAAATGTGCTATTTATATTTTGGTTTAACTTACTTTATTTCAGGTTGCAACAGAACTATACAAAATGTGAAGTAGGGAAGGTGATGAAGTAACACAGGCTGCTATTTTCTAATGGGTTGTCAGAGAAGATCTGTCTAAGGGGAGATTTTATATAGATATCTGAGTGAAATGATGGGCCAAGTCATTTGGGGAAGACATTTTGGATTGCCTCGAGAGGTCTCAAGAACCTTCCAGGGCTCTCCAGAACCCCTCTTCAGGGATCTCTGACAAGATACTGATTACAGAGATGTCTGAGGACTGAGCTGGGACAATCCAACATTTGTAGTACTGATGCAAAGAAAGCCCACCAAAAGAGATTTAGATCATTTCTACAGTTCTATAAAAATATTTTTATGACTCCTAATTTTCATTTAGTTAGCGTATTTTTTCTTCTTCATGTCACCTTTACCCTTTTGTTGACTGTAAAGAAATCCATACACTTACGCAATGTATTCTGTGACAGCATAAGCTGTTTTCAATGATGGGAGCATCAATTTATAGGTAAGTATAACTCAATTAAAGCACATAAGTTCAGGTACTAAAATCAATACAAAGAGCATATTCTGCTACCTCCCAGTCGCCCGCCCCCGGTTTACATATGCTTAACATTTCTGGTGGACAGAATCTTGCTGCTTGTGTGGGATTCTTGACATCACAATATTCATCGTAGAGTAGGCATGCAATGCTTTTAATTTAAATCAATAAGTTAATCTCAAGGGGCAGGGAAGTGAGCAAAAGGGGGCTTATGACCCTTTTCCCTAAAGAGCAACCAATGGTCAGCCATCATTGATTGCTACACAAGGCCACTCCTGAGATCCCAGTTCTAATATCATAAATAATCAAGTACATGAAAATAATAGAAAGTGAAACCCATGCTTTCCTGACAACAGTGTCTTGCTTCTGGAGATAAAACTAATGATTTTCCCAGAAAATTTTTAAGCAACATTTGGAGGAAAAGCTAAAGAGAGATTTGAATATTATTCCTTTAGGACAGGATTGCCTGGTAACTTACAGGGCACCTATTTAAATGTTAACTTCAGATAAGCCTCTAAGTATTTAAGATGTTCTTATACTAAAAAGTTATTTGTTTTTTACATGAAATTGAAATATAAGTAGAAATCCTCTATTTATATTTGCTAAATCTGACAATCCTATGTTAGGAATACTTTAGACAGATTAGGGTAAGATACATTTTCTGGAAACATCAAGCAACCTATTTTTGTTCGTCCATCAATCAAAGCCAAGGAGCCAATAGGATAGATTAGTATGGCTAAATGTCTTAGGCTATTGGCAAAAAGTGTGGGTGTAGTATTTTTCAAGACAAAATAAAAGAAAGGAAGTTAGCTTTTAGATGTATGAAATGTTCTTTCTTAGCTATGATTTTATTAAAAATATACTGAGATGAGAAAATCAATCCTTTCTCAGATGAGAAGAAATCCAAACATAAGCACAATAAAACGTGTGAAAGCAATAAAATACATGCTATAGAATTCAACCATATTCAAATATATACTGATAGAGCAAATATGAGAGAGGATAATAGTACATGAAGCTAAACTAGGCCCTCTTCCATGAAAAATCATAGGCTCAAATTGTCTGTGGAGGGGCTAGGCCATTCATAATGACAAAAGATGAAGACAATAATAAGAGTTATATAACATTTTTAGTAGTTATATTAAGCTTCTAAGTGAGGTTAAAAAGTAACAGAAATATTCCCAACCGTGTGATAAAAACATTAAAAAATTACTACAATTGACAGAACTCCAGGATCATAAAAGACTTGTTAGATTCTAAAGGAAGTTGCTAATGAATAAGGAAAGCTGTTAAACAGGCATTGAAAATCTCCAAAGAACTAGGGCATGCATTAAAGAAATCTTCAGGAAAATGCAATATAGTAAAATTCAGAAAAAAATGTTTAACTTTGGTGTGGTATAAAACTCCAGTGGTGTGAATTTCAGAATCAAGAATAGACCTGAGAAGGAAGAGGAAGAGGAGTAGGAGGGGGACCTTTCTACCAAAGATCATTACCTGTCAAAACCATGAAGTCTCTTAATAAAATAAGCTACTGACTAGATTTTAAATTTGCATTGGAAATGCCATGACGATTAAAAATTTTTACATAAAAAAAGGCCTTGGTTATTTGAATGTGTTCTCTAACTCTGGTTGTGTGCTTGGAATTAAAGCCCTATCACTGGCGTTCCAACTCTGCTGTGATCCTATTTTGGGGGCTAGTTCCTGGCAATGATGCTATGAGCATATTTGCCAAATTGTCTAAAGACCACTTTTCTTGTTATGCAAATATCAGTTTAGTCATCCAACTTGTGTATACAGTTCTGGAACAAGAAGCATCTGGAAAAAAAAGAACATATTATGACACTTAGCTAAAAGTGGGGGATGGGGATATTCTTTGGAGGAAAAGAATTCTATCAAGGACCTAATATATTTAATTCTGTTCGTTAAAAACAAATTTCCAATGGTTTCAAACCAGAAATTAATTAAAATAAAAATGGGAGTTAACATGAAATATTAACAAAACTTTATCATTCCTATTTGTTTTTGTTAACTGTGATTAATAAGTGTTCAGAAAAAACATGGCATTATATTAATGTCTCCTAAATATTTGAAAATCTATAATTTAGCACTTCTTACATTTCTTTATTATTATTATTATACTTTAAGTTCTAGGGTACATGTGCACAATGTGCAGGTTTGTATACATGTGCCATGTTGGTGTGCTGCACCCATTAACTCCTCATTTACGTTAGGTATTTCTCCTAATGCTATCCCTCCGCCAACCCCCCACCCCATGACAGGCTGTGGTGTGTGATATTCCCAACCCAGTGTTCAAATGTTCTCATTGTTCAATTCCCACCTGTGAGTGAGAACATGCAGTGTTTGGTTTTCTGTCCTTGCGATAGTTTGCTCAGAATGATGGTTTCCAGCTTCATCCATGTCCCTACAAAGGACATGAACTCATCCTTTTTACAGCTGCATAGTATTCCATGGTGTATATGTGCCACATTTTCTTAATCTAATCTATCATTGATGGACACTTGGGTTGATTGCAAGTCTTTGCTATTGTGAATAGTGCCACAATAAACATATGTGTGCATGTCTTTATAGCAGCATGATTTATAATCCTTTGTGTATATACCCAGTAATGGAATTGCTGGGTCAAATGGTATTTCTAGTTTGAGATCCTTGAGGAATCACCACACTGTCTTCCACAATGGTTGAACTACTTTACAGTCCCACCAACAGTGTAAAAGCCTTCCTATTTCTCCACATCCTCTCCAGCACCTATTATTTCCTGACTTTTTAATGATCGCCCTTCTAACTGGTGTGAGATGGCATCTCATTGTGGTTTTGATTTGCATTTCTCTGATGACCAGTGATGATGAGCCTTTTTTCATGTGTGTGTTGGCTGAATAAAGGTCTTCTTTTGAAAAGTGTCTGTTCATATCCTTTGCCCATGTTTTGATGGGGCTGTTCGATTTTTTCTTGTAAATTTGTTAAAGTCTTCGTTGATTCTGGATATTAGCCCTTTGTCAGATGAGTAGATTGCAAAAATTTCCTCCCATTCTGTAGGTTGCCTGTTCACTCTGATGATAGTTTCTTTTGCTGTGCAGAAGCTCTTTAGTTTAATTAGATCCCATTTGTCTATCTTGGCTTTTGTTGCCACTGCTTTTGGTGTTTTAGTCATGAAGTCCTTGCCCATGACTATGTCCTGAATGGTATTGCCTAGGTTTTCTTCTGGGTTTTCATGGTTTTACATATCACATTTAAGTCTTTAATCCATCTTGAATTAATTTTTGTATAAGGTGTAAGGAAGGGATCCAGTTTCAGCTTTCTACATATGGCTAGCCAGTTTTCCCAGCACCATTTATTAAATAGGAAATCATTTCCCCATTTCTTGTTTTAGTCAGGTTTGTCAAAGATCAGACGGTTTTAGATGTGTGGTGGTATTTCTGAGGCCTCTGTTCTATTCCATTCGTCTATGTTTCTGTTTTGGTACCAGTACCATGCTGTTTTGGTTACTGTAGCCTTGTAGTATAGTTGGAAGTTGGGTAGCATGATTCCTCCAGCTTTGTTGTTTTTGCTTAGGATTGGCTTGGCAATACAGGCTCTTTTTTGGTTCCATATGAACTTTAAAGTAGTTTGTTTCCAATTCTGTGAAGAAAGTCATTGGTAGCTTGATGGGGATGGCATTGAATCTATAAATTACCTTGGGGAGTATGGCCATTTTCACAATAGTGATTCTTCCTATCCATGAGCATGGAATGTTCTTCCATTTGTTTGTATCCTCTTTTATTTCATTGAGCAGTGGTTTGTAGTTCTCCTTGAAGAGGTCCTTCACATCCCTTGTGAATTGGATTCTTAGGTATTTTATTCTCTTTGTAGCAATTGTGAATGGGAGTTCACTCATGATTTAGCTCTCTGTCTGTTACTGGTGTATAGGAATGCTTGTGATTTTTGCAGATTGATTTTGTATCCTGAGACTTTGCTGAAGTTACTTATCAGATTAAGGAGATTTTGGGCTGAGATGATGGGGTTTTCTAAATATAAATCATGTCGTCTGCAAACAGGGACAATTTGACTTTCTCTTTTCCTAATTGAATATTTATTTCTCTTTATTTCTTTATTTCTTTCTCTTGCCTGATTGCCCTGGCCAGAACTTCCAGCACTATGTTGAATAGGAGTGGTGAGAGAGGGCATCCCCGTCTTGTGCCAGTTTTCAAAGGGAATGCTTCCAGTTTTTGCACATTCAGTAAGATATTGGCTGTGCGTCTGTCATAAATAGCTCTTATTATTTTGAGATACGTTCCATCAATACCAAATTTATTGAGAGTTTTTAGCACGAAGCGCTGTTGAATTTTGTCAAGGGCCTTTTCTAAATCTATTGAGATAATCATGTGGTTTTTGTCTTTGGTTCTGTTTATCTGATGGATTATATCTATTGATTTGCGTATGTTAAACCAGCATTGCATCCCAGGGATGAAGCCAACTTGATCTTGGTGGATAAGCTTTTTGATTTGCTGCTGGATTCGGTTTGCCAGTATTTTATTGAGGATTTTCGCATCGATGTTCATCAGGGATATTGGTCTAAAATTCTCTTTTTTTGTTGTGTCTCTGACAGGCTTTGGTATCAGGATGAAGCTGGCCTCATTAAATGAGTTAGGGAGGATTCCCTCTTCCTATTGTTTGGAATAGTTTCAGAAGGAATGGTACCACTTCCTCTTTGTACCTCTAGTAGAATTCAGCTGTGAATCCTGGACTTTTTTTGGTTGGTAGCTATTAATTATTGCCTCAATTTCAGAGTCTGTTGTTGGTCTATTCAGGGGTTCAGCATCTTTCTGGTTTAGTCTTGGGAGGGTGTATGTGTCCAGGAATTTATCCATTTCTTCTAGATTTTCTAATTTATTTGCATAGAGGCATTTATATTATTCTCTGAGGGTAGTTTGTATTTCTGTGGGATCGGTGGTGATATCCCCTTTATCATTTTTTATTGAGTCTATTTGATTCTTCTCTCTTTTCTTCTTTATTAGTCTTGCTAGTGGTCTATCAGTTTTGTTGATCTTTTCAGAAAACCAGCTCCTGGATTCATTGATTTTTTGAAAGGTGTTTTGTGTCTCTATTTCCTTCAGTTCTGCTCTGATCTTAGTTATTTCCTGACTTCTGCTAGCTTTGGGATGTGTTTGCTCTTGCTTCTCTAGTTCTTTTAATAGTGATATTAGGGTGTCGATTTTGGATCTTTGCTGCTTTCTCTTGTGGGCATTTAGTGCTATAAATTTCCCTCTACACACTGCTTTGTATGTGTCCCAGAGATTCTGGTATGTTGTGTCCTTGTTCTCATTGGTTTCAAAGAACATCTTTATTTCTACCTTCATTTCGTTATGTACCCAGTAGTCATTCAGGAGCAGGTTGTTCAGTTTCCATGTAGTTGTGCAGTTTTGAGTGAGTTTCTTAATCCTGAGTTCTAATTTGATTGCACTGTGGTCTGAGAGATAGTTTGTTGTGATTTGTGTTCTTTTACATTTGCTGAGGAGAAGCACTTCTTACATTTCTGATGTGAAAACTGTTTAAACACTATGGCATCCTAGTTTAATAATTACATATTGAGTGGTCCAAACAGACCATAAATTTTTCCGAAAGCAATATTCATATCACACACATTGAAGTTATTTTCGACTGGATATTATACGATGCTGCTTATTTAGGCAAGATAGGGTTTTCTTTTAATATTGCAATGTGTGATGTACTAAAGAACGTTTATGTTGAAGCTTTAAAAAGACAGAAATAAGAGAAACCCAAACACATTCTGACTGGCTTTAAAAGTAAGAATAAATAGTCCTTCCAAAGCATCATAAAATGGATATAAAAGCAAAAAAAAAAAAAAAATGGGTAGAAATGTTATCGTTGTTTATTCTTTGTTTCCTCAAGGGGAAAAAATAGCACTTTTATCATGGTTGGGACATAACTTCTAAAGAAAAACAAGTTTAGAGCTTCCTATGTATTTTCTATTTCTTTCTTTAGACAATATTACCACGTGGTCTGGTCTAATGCAGCTGTGACACATACACACACACACACATCACCGACCAGGATAGGCTGTGCTATTGCTTTTGCTTCTTAGTGTGAATATTGAAAGGCCACAGGGTCACCTTCAGCTCTTTGGACACTGGCTTCCTGTACGTCCTGCTGTGTTTCCTGCTTGAATGCACAAGCCTTATTGCACCGAGTATGTTTTGCAGAAATGTACCTTGATATGCCACATAATTCCCATACACATTTGCGGGCCTGCACTCATTATCTATTGAAAACAATCTGACCGAAAAGTGACAGTCTCGATTGCGATTTTCATTTGATCTTACAAATTATTTCCAAGGGCCACGGTGTTGGCACATTTGTAACTCCTGTGTCTCCTTCACCCTCTACAACAGACTTAGCCCCACCTTTTCATGGAAAAGCACAAGACACTCAAATCATTGTGTTGTCCTAACGGCTTTCAAAGAATTACTTCCTTCGAAGTTATTTTCCTCTTTTTTTAACTTACATTTCTAAAGCTAGAGTCAGGATAGTTGATTCTGGTGCTGAAAAAAAATCAGTTAATAACGATTTTTATAAACTTCTACACATTTCTTTTGTGTAGGGTTGGTGTCGTGGAATATTGTGCATTTGGAGGTTAGAAAGAAACTGGTTCACTTTTTTTTTTTGAGGCAGGATTTCACTCTGTTGCCCAGGCTGGAGCGCAGTGGTGCGATCTCGGCTCACTGCAACCACCGCCTCCCGGGTTCAAGTGATTCTCCTGCCTCAGCCTCCCAAGTAGCTGGGATTACAGGCACCCGCCACCACGCCCAGTTAATTTTTGTATTTTTAGTAGAAATGGGGTTTCACCATGTTGGCCAGGCTGGTCTCCAACTCCTGACCTCAGGTGATCTGCCTGCCTCGGCCTCCCAAAATGCTGGTATTACAGGTGAGAGCCAACACGCCTGGCTGGTTCACACTTTAAATATGTTACTTTTTAACCAAATGATTTGGGGCAAGTTTCTCCTGTTTTTCTTTTTTTTTTTGAAATAGAGTTTCATTCTTGTTGCCCAGGGTGGAGTTCAATGGCGCGATCTCAGCTCACCACAACCTCCGCCTCCCAGGTTCAAGCGATTCTCCTGCCTCAGCTTCCCTAGTAGCTGGGATTACAGGCATGCGCCACCATGCCCAGCTAATTTCATGTTTTTAGTAGAGACGGGGTTTCTCCATGTTGGTGAGGCTGGTCTCAAACTCCCGACGTCAGGTGATCCGCCCGCCTTGGCCTCCCAAAGTGCTGGGATTACAGGCATGAACCACTGCGCCCGGCCATTTCTCCCCTTTTTCACATGTGTTTTCTCAGCTATAAAATATTATTTATCCCTGTAGATCTCTATTCACCTCGAAAGTCAAGATAAAACTCTCCATTTGCTTCCCAGTATATATTTGGACATTTTGCCATACTGAACTTACACATGCCTGTTTTTCAGTGTGTTCATTTGTATTACTTTGGAAAAGCTATTATCTTGCCATCCTCTTTGTTGTCTTCTGATTTCTACTCCCTATTTTTCATTGAGATTTTCTTCTGCCCTCAGGTAGTACATGCTCATCCATCTCCATTGTATATCAATAGGCCTTTGAAAATAATCCTAGCTGTAAATCCTGACGATTAAATAATTCAGAATTATTTCCTCATCTGCATCATCCTGATATATATTCCTATGTTGCCCACACTGTGTTCAGTGGTAGAAACACATGCTAAATTATGCATGTACATTTTCTTTTTTCTTTTTTTTTTTAGACAGAGTATCACTCTGTTGCCCAGGCTGGAGTGCACTGGCACGATCTTGGCTCACTGCAACCTCTGCCTCCTGGCTTCAAGCGATTCTGCTGCCTCAGCCTCCCAAGTAGCTGGGATTACAGGTGTCCACCACCATGCCTGGCCAATTTTTGTATTTTTACTAGAGACGGGGTTTCATTTGTGGGCTGGGCTGATCTCAAATTCTTGACCTCGTTATCTGCCCTCCTCGGACTCCCAAAGTGCTGGGATTCGTATGTTCATTTTCCAGTCACTATTTATGCATTCTTCAATCATACTGCTTTTCTCAGCATACACATACATAAAATGTTTTCTGTGCATGAAGCCTTATTCTAGGCACTGGGTATAGACTAAAAACAAAAAAAATAGGATAATCTATTCCCCTGCCCCCTTGAAACTCACAGTCAAACAGGAGAAAAATATATGAAACAAAAGAATAAAGTACATAATTTTGTCATTTGAATAAACACAAAGATAGAGTGATATTATAGAACAAAATCCTTAAGTACTTTTGGACAATGAGTAAGAGGTTTTAAAGAAATGCCATTTAAACAGATACTTTAAAAATAAAGAAAGATTCACCGAATGACAGGGATCAAGGAGGAACTATGAATAAGTAAAATTAACCTAGAGAGGAACTTAAGGAAGAAACGTAGATCAGAATGTGCAGAGCTTTGAAAGAGTCATTTTAAGAATGTTCTTACCTTATCTGAAGGGTACTGGGAAGATACCGAAAAGTTTCAGCAGAAGGGTAACTTGACCTCAATTGTATTTTTAAAGAAATCATTCTAGTTTCTGTTTGTGGAGCAAGAAAAAAGAAAGATTGTTTGGGAAAGAACAGGAAGTGGGGGAAAATCATGAGTGGAATTCTACAAGCAGATTTTGCAAATATATGTCTAGAGCTAGAAGAAATATCTGGTACAGATATAAATTTGGGTCCCTTCAGTCTATCATTATTAAAGGAAAGAATGGGAGTAGGTGAGATTCCATTGAGTGTATATTGCAAGAAGAGTGGGGAAAAGTGTGGGGAAAACACTTTAAAAATAAGTAGAAAAGTAAGACCTGGTAACGAACAATCTAGAAGCAAGAATTATAGAGGTGTGAGGAACATCCTCAGAATGAGGTTACATTGTATGATGGGTGCTGTGATCACAGCCCTCTTTAAGGGTGGCCTCAACTGCCTGCAACCAATGACTGATCAACAGACGGATATGAAGGCACAGTCTACCCGTTCCAACTAGAACTTGGCCTTTATGCAACTCTGAAGTGTTATTTTAACACCAGTGTCCCCATAGGCTGAAGCTGCATCCAGCCCACTTTCTCTCCTTGTCCTACCATGCTTCTCTCTACTTTCCTAGATATTGCTCCCAAGAGAATTCCATAAAAGACATCCTTCTTGTTAGTATCAATCTGACATTCTCCTTCCCTGGGAACACAACTGGTAGCACATGGAAAACTGCGTGTGTGTGTGTGTATGTGTGTGTATGTATGTGTGTATGTGTGTGTATGTGTGTGTGTGTATGTGTGTGTTTAAAGAGTGTGCTAGATTGTGTCTAGTAATCCTGCACAGTCAATAAATAATGTCTGCAATAGGAACAAAGTAGTGATTGGCCCTTTTGTTTCAGTAGTGAATGCAGCTAAATTGGTCAAGTCATGCCAGCAGCAATGGAATTGGACCGTGTAGAGGAATAAGAGAGGGAGACTGAGGATGGGTAATGTTGACAATCTTACTGAAGAGCTTAGGAGGAAACACAAAATCAGGACAGTGGTAGCACATGTAAAATTTGTTTCAGGTGGAAGAAATGACATTGACTTTGGAATGTTCCTCCACAGGTGGGGGAGCGGCCATAGGAAAGACTGGCATTAGGTTGACTAGAGGAGGATGCAGCACAGTTTCCTGTCTTGGCTTTTGTTTGTTTCAGGGAAGAAAGAGACAAAGATTAAGGACAGCAGAGGGAAATACAGAGTTGTGTTTGTGGTAAAAGATTAAAATAGTCATTCTGAAGGGTGATGGGTTGAATTGAGAAAATAAACGTGGTCTCTTTTTTTTAGGCAGCATCAGGAGTTCAGTTGAGAGTAACGACAATGAATTTATATGGCACAAATGTAGGCAATCACATATTCTACTTGTTTTCTTGTTTAATATAAATGGCCATGCATTTTGGGTTGGTTGGTAAATGGTGTTTGTGATGAAAACATCTGTTTCCCTTTTTTTTACTCTCAAGAAAAGAAAAACATTTAAAGAATATTTAAATTATCTTGCATTTGAAAAGAACACATGAATAAGCTTACATAAACATTTTCTCTGTTGGGGAATACTTCCTAATGAATCACATCCTTTGTCTATAGGGTAAAAGGAAAGAACATTATCTGACTAATAAGGAAGAAGGAGCTCTTTGTGAATCTATAACAATAAGCATAGATATTTGTCAATCTAAACTTACCTTGTTGAGCCTCTATAATTAGAATATGACTGATGAAGAGAATAAATATTTGTATATAATGTAATGAAAGGCCTTGTAAAGTTTATTTGCATAGGAGATGTAGGTGGAAGCCTGGCTCAAATTAATCAGTATTATCTGCAGAACTGATTGCATTCCACTTCGGAGAATAAACGACAGGACATCCTGTGGTTCCTTTGAATTCTGGACATTACATGAAAGGGGACATATTATTGTTCTCTTAAATAATATCCGACTTGTAATTAAAAATGAATGTAGGGTTTAATGACTTCTTTTGTCTTCTTTTTTGTGCAGAGAAAACTTCTAAAGCTCATTTTTAACATTTGCTATTCAATTTATCGATTTATAAGCCTAGTTCTTCTCTAGGTCTCTTTCATTACTGAGATTATTTTATTTTTAAAATGGGAAATTGCAGCAATTATTTTAAGGGCTTATGAATTTTTTTAATCTTGGTTACAAATGTAAAACATTTTCAAATATTTTTAAATTTATTTATAAACCTTTATAACTTATTTTTTGAGTGCTTCAAATTTAGGACAGTAAATTTTTTCTGCATATCTAAATAACTTTTATAAATCTAATTAATAAAAATAGTGACCCTAAAATGCATCTAGTTGTTCCAAAATAATATATAAATACTAAAATATCAATTTAAAATACCATGTCAAAATCAAGCGAATAATTACATATTTTAAGTTTGAAATTATGAAACCATCATTCCAATTCACTAAGAATTCCAAATGTAATATATTTTATTTCACTTAAGTTCTTTAGTGTCTGCATCTACAAACAAAATTTCCCCGATAATTTTATTTTTGTAAGAACAATCAATATGGTGAATCCAAACGCTTTGCCAAATGTTCCAATATTGTTTATATTAGTAAGAAATTTAAAATCAAATATCTGTTTCAAGTACTCAACTGCACATTAGATATTGTACCTTTAAAACTCACTCTCTGCCGGGCATGGGGGCTCATGCCTGTAATCCCAGCACTTTGGGAGGCCAAGGAGGGCAGATCACCTGAGGTCAGGAGTTCAAGCCCAGCCTGGCCAACATGGAGAAACCTTGTCTCTACTAACAATACAA
Organism: Symphalangus syndactylus; assembly: GCF_028878055.3. Classification (NCBI taxonomy): domain Eukaryota; kingdom Metazoa; phylum Chordata; class Mammalia; order Primates; family Hylobatidae; genus Symphalangus; species Symphalangus syndactylus. The sequence goes on from NC_072429.2 coordinate 144,413,411, forward strand.
AAATTAGCCAGGCGTGGTGGGGTGCATCTGTAGTGCCAGTTACTCAGGAGGCTGAGGCAGGAGAATTGCTTGAACTGGGAGAGGGAGGTTGCAGTGAGCTGAGATCCCACCACTGCCCTCCAGCCTAGGCGACAGAGTGAGACTCTCTCTCAAAAAACAAAACGAAGCTTTCTCTCATAAGCGAAGTTCTCTTAAACATTACACGTATGTAGATTTCCAACACAGATTGGATCCTCTCCAATGCCAAACTATCTTTACTAGGATTTCAGATTTTTAAAGTATTTCTATGCTTAATTGGAAACCTGCCGAGGCTAAGGAGACGTGTACACATCATGAAAGCAACGACTATCTGGTAACTGAAGATACTCACAATACCAAACACTTAATTCTAAATCTTATGCTGTGGGAGATCATGTCATCCTGCGCGACTATGATTTATTATGACCGGAAATCTTTGCCAGGATTTTGACAGATATTTTTAGATTCTGTTTTTTTTTTCTGAGCTACTAATAAAAACTTATGTAGAGCTTTTATGTTGGTGACCCTCAGACCTCAAGGAGGAAGTTATACCACCCATTCCCTGGAGTTCCTTGGAACAGATTTCTAATTCTCCTGTCTAATCACAGAACTCTGCCCTCCCACCTACATTGGTCCTTTGTCTGTATGTCGAATGCATTATTTTAGCTCTTAAGAAACATATGTGTATTTTCCAACTAAACCGTAAAACTTCGTGGGAATACCAATGAATGCCTTTTCCATCTAACTTTAAAGAACTTTGAACTTCATAGAATTTTCTATTTTTTCGTGTTCTTAATACCACAAAACACAGGTATTAATATCATACGTTATATGGCATTTGGATATCTCTTATAGCTTTATCTGACATGGGTTTGAAAATTATAAGGTCATTCTATTGGCATTTATTTAATTATTGCTTATGACATTTTATGTTGATTGAGCCCTACTTTTTTGGCTTTTGGAAATAAAGACTGCTGTGATTTTGTCTGTAATGGCGCAAACACGTTGTCATTCATTGACATATGAATGTACTTCAAGTTTAAAAGATGTCCTGTTTCTCTTGATCATCAGAAATCTCAGAGCTGACAGCACCAGGCATGTGTGTTTGTGTGTGTGTGTGACAGAGAGTGAGAGAAGGAGAGAGCGAGAGAGAGATTAAAAAAACACCCCAGAACATAGTAAAGTGGAAGAAACAAATTAAAGATGAATTAAATTTCATCCAAACTTTAAATATGGTCATTTTGCATCTTTGAGAAAGTTGGGTAGCTTATTCTAGGACGATCATATTGGAGAAAGGATGGAATACCTGATTAGTATATTAACATAATTTTGAAGACATGAAATGAATAAAGTACTTGTTTCTAATGCGTGATATGCAGGTGTATGTAAGAACTTTGTTAATAGTTGTCTTTTTGAAACAGTAATAGGTGTTTCCAGGTGTGCACAGGTATGTGCGAATATCAGAGATTAAAATAGAAACGGAACCAAAAAGCTGTGCCATCATTGAAAATATATTTGTTTAAAGACTACGTGACACTTAGGAGGCATTTTAATGCAGTATTTTATGTATGCAATTATTTACATATGTTTAAGTGTTTTTTATTTGACTTCCATAAAGTTTAGATTTGTTGCAATCTTATTTTTACCCTTGAGGGAAGAGAGAGACCCTCTCATATTGTTTTATATTGTTTTATACTCAGTACTTGTTTTAAGAAAAAAACTAGGAAGTGAAATCAAAGACAGGCAGCTCAGCGCCAGACCCAAAACCAGGCCTGGGCCTGCCTGGCCTAAACCTAGTAGCTAAAAATCAACTCATGACTTAGAACCCGATGTTACCCATAGATTTCAGGCATTGTATGGAAGAACATTGTGAAACTCTCTGCCCTGTTCCGTTTCACTCTGACCACCGGTGCATGCAGCCCCTGCCACGTACCCCTTGCTTGCTCAAATCAATCACGACCCTTTCTTGTGAAATGCTTAGTGTTGTGAGCCCTTAAAAGGGACAGAAATTGTGCACTTGGGGAGCTCGGGTTTTGAGGCAGTAGCTTGCTGATGCTCCCCGCTGAATAAAGCCCTTCCTTCTACAACTCGGCGTCTGAGGGGTTTTGTCTGCGGCTCATCCTGCTACACCCTTAGTAGTATCTGAATCTTGGAAAGGAAGGGGAGGGAATATCCAAATATCTTAAACGGGGTTCTCGGACTTCTAATAAACAGTTAAAATCTTACACACAAGGTATTTAAAGCATACAGATGATTCTACATTTGTTCTAACAGATCATAGTGCCATGAATATTTGTCCATTAACGAACATCCCTTACGTGTAAGAACATTTTGCCACTGTGCTTTTAGTTATCCCCTTTTCACCTACTGTCCCCTGGAATAGTCTCTCCCTTTCGTTTCTCAGGGGTCTTCTTGAGCCTGAAGCTTTTATTGGGCCTCACTTTTTGCTGCTTTGTTCCTTCGCCAGTTCTGGGCCTTTTTGCTGCGTCGACTACAGGTTGAAAAAAGGAGAAAGCGCAACCCCAAGCTACTGACCTATGAGTAACAAGGTCACCGAATTCCCCTTAGTCCTGCTGGGGTCTGATCCTCTACTCTGTGAAGACCACGGCTGGGGAAGACCTAACCTTCACTCCAGCTCGCTTGGATTTGTCAGTCTTTGATGATGGAAGCCTGAAATGCAGACCTTATACCCTAACCAATTCTTCCTCGACCAAAAAAAAAAACAACCAAAAACCAAACCAAACCAAACAAAAAAACACGACCACCTCTTTATGACCAACCATAGTTTTGGTTTAACCCTTCAAGACGCACTTATCTACTTAATCCACAATTATATTGTAGTATCACGCTAAGCATGGAGTTATTATCAAGGATCAAATGGCCTCTGGCCTTTTGGAATCCACATGATCTTGGAACTCTGTGAAGATTGTCTTCGGATCACTTTGCCCTGCTGTGGTTCACCTCACCCCGTGCATTTTGACTTTTCTATCTCCTTCCCTATTGTTGTGTAAAGTTACATCACGATGTTGAGTGGTGTGTTTTACACCCCAATGTCCCATAAACAAATACTTTTAATACCCTTTTGTTGGTCTAATTTGTAAGTGACCATTTTATACGCCACAGTAAGTACCTGTAAAGTTGGAGAAAAAGAAAAGAGAATTGTGTTGTTCTTGTGCTAAGAAAGGGCAGCATTAAACTCCTCTGTAACCTCTTTTCTGTATTTCCGTTTTAACAAGGGTAGAGTTATCACAAAGTGGGTGAATGTAAGCATTCTTCCCTCAAACATCTGTGTTCTTCAGCCTGTCCCACTTCACCCTTTCCAAAGAAGGGCAGGTTTTTAAATAGAAGAGAAGCAATGTTGAATAAAGAGTATATCAGAACGCTCCATAATTCATATAACCTCCAGACAAGTTCTCAAGTTTATTGGTCAGAAAACACATGGTGACATTCACTACTTTTTTGTTATTATTGTAAAGATTTCTGTGAGAGTGTGGGGCTCAGTCAAACTTTGTAGGGAGAAATAAGCCACAGTCACAGAGATTCATTCATTCATTCATTCATTCATTCAACACGTAGCTTTGTTTCTATTATGCCCCACTGTCCTAGGCTCTGGGGATTAGACAGTGACCAAAACTGACAGGTATTTAGCCTCATGGAGCTTAAAGCATATTGAAGGGAACAGACAAAACTCACATAGGAATGTGCGATGTGCATAAATAAAATACTTTTGGTAAGTGCCATGACTAAAATACACCGAGGGCTGACATACAGTTGCATGTTGCGTAAGAGAGACTTGCGTTAGGTAAGGTGTCTAGGTTAGCTGTCTCTGAGGAAATTGCATTTCAGCTGGGAACTTAAAAGATTACAGTGAGGTCAGAGAGTGTCCTAGGCAGAGATAAATAGAATGCGTAAAGGACTTTACGTTGAAAAATTCCTAAGCTGTTTGAAAAACTGATAGGGGCCAAGTTGCAGGTGAAATGGATGACAGCAAGTCAAGCTATTACCATTTTATTACAAACCACACATAGGGTCTTTAAATGTTCCAGAATTTTGATTTTTTTTATTACCTGGGAGAGAATGTAATTTTATTTTCATCAAATCTTGTTCTTATAAACTCCTTTTACATTTTGCTTTCATCTGAGTAAGCTGACCATATAGTGCCCTCGTGTGGCGTAGTGCTGTATTACACGATTAATACTGTAGACTCTTTGAGGCATGATTTTAGCAAAATTCTTTTACACCTTTTTCAGTTAATCTAAGTCACTTCTAGCTGCTCTCACTCAGACTCAAACATAGAATCTTATTTATTTGTATTGTTGTGTTTTACTACGTTCTCACATTCCACTGTGGAATGGACACGCGCTGGGAGCACAGACTCCAGTGACCTCAGGATCCAGGCAGACTGAGAACAAAAATGAGGGAGGCCAGACCAGACCTGAAACAAAGACTCCGAGAGATTTGGAGACGCAGGTTATAGGAAAGACTTTCAATTTTATGTATTTACTTTATAAATAAGTAATGCCAAAATAAATAGCCTTGGGGACCATTGTATTTTTCAGTCTCTGTCCCCAGATTTCTACGTTTAGCAAATGTACATGGTTAATTTCTCAGTCAACACCACAAATGCTTTGTATCCTTTTGTGCATTTTGACTATTTTAGAACTGATTATTTTGTGCATCAAGTTGTCTATTTCTGTTTCCAAGTTCAGCATTTTGCCACACGTTTATTTTGGAAAGTATTTCAGGAATCTTTGTTGCTCAAAACCAAGCACTGTAGCTGGAGCTGGTTTCTTTCCTCCTCTCCCTTCCTCTCTCTTCCTTCTTCCTTCCTAAGGCTTGAGCCATTTTTCACTAGAAGAGTTTTATTTTTAATTTTATTTTTATGTATTTTTTTGACAAATGACTGCCAGTATGCTTTATGGAATGCAGCTGTTGAACTTTATTTCCTGCTTTTCTTTGCATTAAAGTAGTCCCAAAATTGTTTTCTGAGGAACTCTTCACTTTGACTGCCAGCGCTGCTTGTGTACCTTTCAAGTCAGAAATTGAGCGGTCTGTTCAGGCCCATCTTTATCCAGCTCCTGCTTTTCACATGAGGATGTTTGTGCTACATGCAATTTTGTTGACTTTTGGAGTGTAAAGCTTTGTTTGTAAATGAAAACATAGAATTACAGCTTTCCCGGTACTTGTCTGGGACTATAATCACGAATTCACTGCAGCTGGATACTTTTCAGACACGTGGATAAGATAAATAATATTTATGAAAGATGGCCTGGAGGAAACGAAGCCATCCATTCTGCCATGTTATCTAAAATCTGTTTCAAGATGAAGTGAGACCACCAAAAATGCCTAACTGGCTGGGCGCGGTGGCTCACGCCTGTAATCCCAGCACTTTGGGAGGCTGAGGCGGGCGGATCATGAGGTGAGGAGATCGAGACCATCCTGGCTAACACGGTGAAACCCCGTCTCTACTAAAAACACAAAAAATTAGCCAGGCGTGGTGGCGGCGCCTGTAGTCCCAGCTACTTGGGAGGCTGAGGCGGGAGAATGGTGTGAACCCGGGAGGCGGAGCTTGCAGTGAGCCAAGATTGCACCACTGCACTCCAGCCTGGGTGACAGAGTGAGACTCTGTCTCAAAAAAAAAAAAAAAAGAAAAGAAAAAAAAGCCTAACTGGACCACATCGTACTGGGCCCAACACAGTCGCTTCTTACTGAACTGCTTTAGCCATCATAAAACCTTCTCTTCATGAGGGGCCGTAGGAAATATTTTCTCTTATTTCATATTGGTGTTCTCCCAAATAACTAGAATATATCATGCACGGTCTTGTTACTGGTTATATTTTCTCCTTTCTGCATGTTAATTAGAAAACTCAAAGTCAAATTTGTGCTCTGCCCTGACTCAGTGCATGATTCGCCAGTGTCCATTTGTTCACTGACCACATTTCTGACACCATCTTGCTTCCCTATTTTTTGTATTTTCTAAAGGTTCTTTCTAAAGAGTTTAAGTATTTTATATTGCTATATTGTATGCATTTGCAAGAAACTTAAATGCATTTGGAACAGAAGTGATAGATAAGTAACAACCATGTGATCGCTATCGATTCTGTACCTAATTATAAGTACATAATTCCTGGCTTAACCGTCTGTAACCTAAATAAGTAAGAATTAATACACCCTATAATTCCTCGATAGCTGAAACCTCCCCCCAGATTAATTTTATAAGCCATGCTAATCCTATTTCTCAGTGCACGGAGGTTGAACTTGTGGACTAATAGTGCATTAATATTCCTCATGAAAAATATAGCTAAATAGGGAGAAAGGAGATGAAAAGAACCAAAAATATTCTTTTAAGGATAATATTTGATCCTCTGCATCCATTCATTAAAGCTAATATTCATTCTCCATTTCTCTCTGTCCATCTGGTTCTATGAAAAGACCTAGCCTGCTCTCAACATGTGTGTGACATTAATAGATGTTAGTGATACAGAGATTGCCGTCCGTGCAGATTGACAGCACTATGTGGAGGTGAGAAGGAGTCTTGTTTACCACTTAGGATCTGGATCTCTGGTCTGCTTTGTCATGCAACACAATCCTTCTGGGATTTGTAAGTGACGACAAGCCTCAGCGATAATTATATTAAAATGCTTTTAACTTAGTGTAAACATAATTTAATAAGATGTAGATGTTCAAAAGGCTAGCCTTGAATTCAGTCTTGAGACCAGAGACAATATGCCTGTGTGCATGGTGTATGTCTGGAAAGCATGTACATTCTTTGACCCCAGTTAATTTCTACGAAGAAGTGTGTTAGTCTCTGATCTAATAATCTCATCTGCAGATTACTACATTTTTATTACGATAAAGAACACCTGGGCTTTTAAAATATAGTAAGGTTATCTTACCTGGAATATTAAATATTATTGAAGTTACAACTTTGGAGAAATTATATTTTTAATGAATATGGTTATATTATACCTGTTCGTTATTAGAGTAGCCCTCAAAGTTGGTGATTTATCAATGCGTTGCTGCTGAATAACAATAGCTTTATTGAATGTCTGCTTCATACTGAGCGTTGTATAAGAGGCTTTTCATATATTATCTCATTTAGTCATCATAAAACATTTTATGGAATGCATTGTCAACATTTTGTGAATGAAATGTGGAGTAAATTGTTTGCATTCCCATAGGTGGGCAGGTTTTTTATGCTAAAAAAAAAAGAGAATGGTTGCATTCACATCTCTTAACCTATATGCACACTTCCTTTGCACAGTGGGGTTTGGCAAAGCTCTATCTTCTGCTAGTGTTAGGGCAATTCTGATTGAAATCATACCATTTTAGATAAAATTAAAATTAAACTTGTATTTGTATAACTTGAAAATTTTGAATTTTTCTTGCACTGACAGGGAGGCACACTTCATGATTGGCACTCAGGTTTATGTTTTAGAGTAGCAAACAGACAGTGATAAGCCAGAAAAATGAGTTTGTACATAAACTGCAAATATTTTTACTTAATATAGTAAGCAGTAAATAATTAGTCAATGTTTTTGATCATATGAATGACAATTTGAACGTGGGAATATTGCAGCCCTTATGCACTGCAGATGAGATTATGGATTGTCACACTGGTTGAAAAGACAATATGAAATTATACAATATGTTTTAAGATGCTCACAACCCCTAAAAAGCTAGCAAGGAATCTCAGACACATGTGCATAAGGACACACAAGAGCATCCATGGCAGCTCTGTCTACGGTAACGGGGCACTGAAGATTAGCAGGAGAGCAAGTTAACAAATCATAGCATGTTTACAAATGGAATACTACACAGCAGTGTGAATGAGGGACCGGAACTGTAAATGTTAACAAGATTAATCTCAGGAACACAATGTTGAATGAAAATAGCACACCACCGAAAGATACATATTTCTTGAGTATACTTGAATAAAGTTCAAAGCACGCAACACTAAACAACATATTAGAGGCACATATGAAGGTACAACTATTAATAAAGATAAAGAGGAATTAAAAACCACACAAGATACAGGATAATGGTAATCTCTCTGGGGGAGAGAGTTGTCAGGATGAGGGACCCTCAGGGACCCTAAGGGTTTCGGCAACGTCTTTTATTTATTTTTTTCGAGACGGAGTCTCTCTGTCACCCAGGCTGGAGTGCAGTGGCGCGATCTCGGCTCACTGCAAGCTCTGCCTCCCGGGTTCCCGCCATTCTCCTGCCTCAGCCTCTCCGAGTAGCTGGGACTACAGGCGCCGCCACCACGCCCGGCTAATTTTTTGTATTTTTAGTAGAGACGGGGTTTCACTGTGTTAGCCAGGATGGTCTCGATCTCCTGACCCCGTGATCCGCCCGCCTCGGCCTCCCAAAGTGCTGGGATTACAAGCGTGAGCCACCGTGCCCAGCCTCAGCAACTTCTTATTTTGAGCTGGGTAGCTAGGCGGTGGGTGTAAGGAACCCCCTTTTCCATTTAATCTCAGTGTCTCACATTTATCACAAGCATTTTTTTTTTTGCTTTTGTTTTTTTGAGACAGGGTTTTGCTGTGCTGCCCAGGTTGGAGGGCAATGATGTGACCACAGCTCACTGCTACAGCCACGACCTCTTGGGCTCAAGCAGTCCTGTCACCTCAGCCTCTGGAGTAGCTGAGACCACAGGCGCATGCCACCACCCCTGGCTAATTTAAGTGTATATATATATATTTTGTGTGTGTAGAGACAGAGTTTTCCATATTGCCCAGGCTGATCTCAAACTCCTGGACTCAAGTGATCCATCTCCCTCAGTCTCCCAAAGTGCTGGGATTACAGGCGAGAGCCACAGAGCCTGGCCACAAGCGTTCCTTTAGTGTCTATGTATTCAATATTCCAACAAGGACAAACAATGAGAAAATATTTAGACCTTAAATATTTTCTAAGTAAACTTATTTATATCGCACTCTTTAGAGAAGCACCTCCTCTTACTTTATTATTTACACATATTCTTCTCTGAATTTAATTCATAAAAGTTATTGTCCACTGTCCTCTAATTTGTGCCACTTTTTCATCAAATGAGGAAGATATGTGTGTGTCCTCGTACCCTGGGTGTCATGTTGCAAATTTTTCACTCCTGGTAGTGCATAGTCCCTCTCTGGAAATCAGGTCAATTGGTAGAGTCCTCTGTATTTCTGCCTCCTGCCCCAGTGTATTAAAAATGATAAAAAGATAGGCCTCTTCTTCTTCGTGCTGTAATACAACCCAAGCATAGCAAAGCTTTGATTAAATGAGTACAGAATAGTTGGTAGCTGATGCTTGCTATTCCCCAGTGTGATGGTTAATAACGAGTGTCAACTTGATTGGGTTGAAAGATGCAAATAACTGTTCCTGGGTGTGTCTTTGAGGGTATTGCCAAAGGACATTAGCATTTGAGTCAGTGGACTGAGAGACACAGACCCACCCTCAATCTGGGTGGGCGCTGTCTAAGCAGCTGCCATTGTGGCTAAGATAAAAGCAGGCAGGAGAACGCAGAAGGACCAGACTGGCTAAGTCCTCTGGTCTCCATCTTTCTCCCGTGCTGGGTGCTTTCTGCCCTCGAACATCGGACTCTGAGTTCTTCAGCTTTCAGACTCTTGGATTACACCAGTGATTTGCCAGGGCCTCTCGCGTCTTCGGCCACACACTGAAGGGGACACTGCTGGCTTCCCTACTTTTGCAGTTTGGGACTCAGACTGGCTTCCTGGGTCCTCAGCTTGCAGATGGCGTATTGGGGGCTTCACCTTAAGATCATGTGAGTCAATTCTCCTAATAAACTCCCTTTCATGCATACATCTATCCTATTAGTCCAGTCGCCCTAGAGAACCCTGACTAATACAGCCAGCTAGGAGGTACAGTTAAGTTGTCAATACCACCCACAGGCTGGTTCTTGTGGCCACTGCCTCTTACAGTGTTTATTTCTCCATCGAGTTCGCAACGGCTGTGGCTTGCTGTGCTCTCCCTCTTCTCTCTCAGTACCTGATGGCGAGAGCTGTTTCGAGATCTTTGCCTTTATAAATGCCTTCTTCCCTCCTACAGCTGATTCCTTCCAACAGGGCTCAGCAGGTGAAAGGCAGTTCACACAAGTCTTCTCTAATGAATACTGCTGTGATGCTTTTTGAAATTACTAACATTCCTATCGCTTTCATTAAACAGTGAAGATAGAAGATTAAAGGCCACTATCCCTGCACAAGAGCTCCTCCTTGTGGCCTGCCGATGTTTTAAATGTGCAAACCTTGGTGATATATTGATATCCTGTGATGAGTTCATCCCACATCAACAATTGAGTTTTCTTCTGTTCTTTCGTATTTTATCACGTGTATAATTATTTTTCTCCAGATGAATCTTGTACTGTTTGTTATATTTACTTGTTCTTATATATATTGCCATATTGCCTAGGCTGGAAAAAAAATTGACTTACGCACTTATTTAGTGCCTCATTTGAAAAAAATGATGGTTTCAATTATTTGAAACTCTAAAGTACATTTTCTTCATGTCCGTTTTCTATATTTTAAAAATGAAGTACTTTCATATGTATTCATGTCACTACAGTCATAAGTTCCCGTCCAAAGTTCCACTGAAGAACCACCTTATCTTACACATCTCAAAGGAATTTAGCTGATGAAATAATTTGAACTAATCAAGGAAGGGATAACATCCTACTTTTTGCAGACTTTGCTTTCACATGTATATTACACATGGACTATATTATAACAGTGTTTGCAAAAATTACTTTTAAGTACATTAATCACTGTTTCTGACAGGTAAAATGCTGAAATAAGCTTCTTGTAATGGGTGTGAATATTTTTTTGGGGCTTGCAGAATATTGCAGATTAATATCACAGAAAGCATGTCTAGTTCATGCAACAATTATTTTCATGCAAATTTTGTGGGTCTTTACAAATAATACATATTTGTTACCACTCTTCTTGATAGCGAAGAAAATAAAAATAATAAATATTTGAGAAAAGATCAGGTTCACTTATACTACATATACCACATTATCTTTCATATCAATAGTCGCCTTGCACTATTTCAACGATTAAAAGTACTAGTAAAAGAAAATATTTATAGAAAAGCATTCCTTTAACAATTTTTACGTCCAAAATATGATTTAATTTTTCATGAAATGGGAATATGAATGATCATACATTCTTTTACACACACTTCATAAGTTTAAAAGTTCTCAATCTATTTTAAAAACCCATATGTAAACAACAGTGTCATAAGATATGTTAAGAACTACAGCAGTCAGAAAAAGTTAACAACCCTTGAAATGGCACAGGAAAGGACAGGATGTCTTCCAGGAAGAGGTGCCAATTCTGTTTAAAATTAAGAGACAATGGAGTAATGCAAATACTAACTTTACCCTGCAAATTGCAACATTTATCATCTAGCATCAAATGTGTATGCTGGGACTGACGCATGCACGCACAGATGGTTTGTGTTCCATAATAAAGTTAATTGGTGAAATAAAATAATGGGTTTAATTTCTAGCAAAGAAATGCTTGGTTAATCTAAATTAGTAATATTTGCTTATGGAATTTCCTACCCCAATTATTTCAGATGCTGTCCCTGAGATTTTTTTTGTTAAACTGCATGATACACATTTTGGGTGAAGTATTTTTAAAACTTAGGGTATCTCCTTATTTTCTGATTAAAGTAAAATTTCTCAGTGTTTCTGTAAGGACTTTGGCAAATACTCTTTCTGGTTTCTAAAACAAAATATAAGAACCAGAAATCTTTGTAATCCTTCACTATGTTGATGTCTTTTACAGCAGATTTCTCAGGAAGTATTGTTTGTCGTTCCAAACTGAAATTTTCCCTTCATAATCTAACATTCATATCTTCAAATCTGACCAAACTCTGTGTAAGTGATATTTTGTAAAACTCATTCTGTGTTTAGGACAAGTGAACACAAAGTTGTCACCTTCAAAATAGCTAAGTGGTCATATCACATGTTAAATTGACTGGGGAAATTCTAAACATTGAAAGTGTTCAAATCTGGATTTTTCCTCAAGAAATATAACCTTTGGTTATTTATATTTGAAAGAAGCTAGTTTTATGAATTAAGCTTTAATTCTGAGATAATTACATGATCATAGGCAGTTATAAGAAATAATGCAGAGATATTTTATTGCCACTTGCCTAGCTTCCCCCAGTGGTAATGTAGGCCAAACTATAGGACAGTATCGTAACAAAGATGCTGACATCGATATAATCCACTGAACTTATTCAGGGTCAGTTTTACTTTTTACGTTAAAGTACATGATTCATTTAGTTTTTGTTTTTAAAATAAAATATCTGAGGGACAAGTCTGCTGACTTAGTTCTTTAAATTTTACAACTAATGCAAAGTTACTGAGACTTACAGAGCTTTGAGAAGTGCACTGTTATTTCCAGAGTTAAATTTAAATAAAACACTTAAACTCTGAGACTATTTTCTAGTTGTAAAAAGGTTAAAACTGCATTGTAGCTGTTCCTTTCCTTTCATTTCAAAACCTAAACAATGTTCTATTATTTAAAGGTAGTTCATTAATAAGCAAAGATTTGTTACAACCGTGATGACAATAACATGTATGTATATTTTAGCATTTGAATACATTCTACATGAAAACATTTCTTTATATTTAAACTATTATTTCATACAAATAGAAGTCAAAAGAAATGTTATCAGATGCTATAAAATAACTCTTCCATAATGTAGGATGCACTGGGAAAATAGTGAATAAAATATCATGTGCTGTTTTGGCATTAGATTTTCCATACATGAAGATAAATGGGTTCATTAACTTCTTCCACCCATCTTTTATATTTTGTAGATTGACTTCATATTACTGTGATAAGAGGCAGATTGAAATCCTGGCTTCCTGATGATATATCTTCTTGTATGAACTCTTGTTGATGTAGATTAAGTAGGCTAGCAGATACAGTAGTACTCATAAAATAGCTTTTCAGAGCTTTATATAGTTTAATAAACATTTGCCTATTTCCCAAAAATATCGTGCAAACATACTAAAGTCAACAATCTGTACTTTATATATCTATTACCATTGTATAACAATGTAATTTATCTATTTGAAACTAAATTGACCAAAGACATTAACAAACATATAGGGAAATTTAAGTTTTATGTCTTTATGGAAATATGTTTTAAGTCCTGCCTTTTTGTAATTGAGAGTTATATTTTTACTCGAATATTTAAATGTTATATGTAATTACAATCATAAGGCAACACCTATCATGAATGAATCCTGATTTGGTGAGGTGAAATGTCTTAGTTTATGTTTGTATAAATTGTATACAATATTGTGTAATTTGTATAAAATATTTTATCTGAATTTAGTTCTTTAGGTCAGATGGAAAAACCTCTCCTGCCTAGCCCTACCTCCAATAATTGGAAAATCTACTTACTGACATGTCAAGTCACTTCTCTTGAGGAATCAACTTCTAAAAGTAGTAGTCATAGAGTGAGTTTAGACGGAAATTCAGAAACGTCAACTAAAGTTAACTATACCCCTGTTGTTCACTGTTATCGTGACTTTCATTTTTCTATCCGGCCAAAAATACTTCTAGTTTTATTCCCTCCAAGTTTAATGCCTTCTTGTTTACATGCCTATTGCATGTTGTCACTTATAAGTAGGAGCTGAAGAGTAAGGACACATGGACATAAACAGAGATAACAGACACTGAGAATTCCAACAGGATTTGGATTATGTATTATATTATTCACATTAAGTCCTATGAGCCTATCAGTGGAGGTGCATAATAATTATTTCAAAAATAATTTTAAACATGGAAGTTTGAAACGCATTTTTGGCATTGTTTATCAGGGAAAGTTGGAGAGAAGAGCAGAGATTTTCTAGCTGCCCTCTTGGTATGCTTGCTTATGCATTAGCTTGAATAAACTGACACATCCCGTGTCAGCCCTGAAACCCTTAAGCTGAAGTTTGGGGAGGTGAGGAATCTCTGGACATATCCTTGAGTTGATTGATTATCAGTTTGAAAGGGCAGTGTACTAGTCTGTTCTCATGCTGCTAATAAAGACACACCCGAGACTGGGTCATTTATGAAGGAAAGAGGTTTAATGGACTCACAGTTCTACATTGCTGGAGAGGCTTCACAATCATGGCTGAAGGCGAATGAGGAGCAAAGTCACATCTTACATGGCAGCAGGGAAGAGGGCATGTGCTTTATAAAACCATCAGCTCTCATGAGACTTATTCAACATCACGAGAACAGCATGGAAAATAACCACCTCCATGATTCAGTATCTTGCACGGGGTCCCTCCCACAACCTGTGGGGATTCTGGGAGCTACAATTCAAGATGAGATTTGGGTGGGGACACAAAGCCAAACCATATCAGGCAGACCTTACTAATTGTCACCACCATCTTTTTATTGTATTTATCTTATGTTCTAATTTTAGACGCAGAGATTATTTGTTACATGGCTATTCCATGCGTGATGGTAGGGTATGTGCTTCTAGTACACCTGTCACCCAAATGGTGAACATTACACTCAATAGGCAGTTTATGAACCCTCACTCCCCAGTCGCCCTCCCTGCTTTTGGAGTTTTCAGTGTCTGTTATCTCCATCTTTATGTCCATGTGTCCCCATTATTTAGCTCCTACTTGTGAGAATGTGAAATGATTTGAGTTCCTGCTTCTGGGTTTGTTCACTTAGAATAATAGCCTCCAGCTCCATCCACATTGCTGCAAAGGGCATGATTTTATTATTTTTATGACTGTGTGGTATTCCATGGTGTATATATACATTTTTTAAATCTAATCAACTGTTGACCACCAGCTTTTATTTTATTTTATTTTATTTTATTTTTTTAAATTTTATTTTTTGAGACGGAGTCTCGCTCTGTTGCCAGGCTGGAGTGCAGTGATGCCATCTCGGCTAGCTGCAACCTCCGCCTCCTGGGTTCAAGCCATTCTCCTGCTTCAGCCTCCCAAGTAGCTGGGACTACAGGCACCGCCACCACACCCGGCTGGACCACCAGCTTTTAAAAACAAACTTGATTGACTAATTTTACTAGTTTTTGTGACTCACGACTCATTCAACACTTTGGGGATTAAAAATACATCCTCTGGTTTTGCATCCACGGATTCAACCAAGTGCTAATTGAAAATATTTGAAAAAATGAAAAACAAAAAAATGATACAAATATCACAAATGATAAACAATACAGTATAACAACTACATAGCATTCACATTGTATTAAGTATTATAACAACTCTGTAGATAATTTAAAGTATACGGGAGGATGGGCATAGATTATATATACATATTACACCATTTTATGTAAAGGACTTGAGTATCTGCAGATTCTGAGGAGGGTCCGTTCTGGAAGCAGTGCCCCACAGGTACCAAGGGATGACTGTATTCAGACTGAAACAAAATATTCTTAAACAGAAATCATTGGCCCATATAATAAAGTTCTAATACTAACCCTGCTTTTAAAAACTTTAAATTACATGATATTTTCTTTATAAAATGGTGACTTTTTAAAAGGCATGATCATGTTGGTTGTATTTAATTTTAACTACGTGTTCTAAAAGGGTCTCTAAAATAAAATTGAAAAAAAAAAAACCCATTCACTTTTAAAATACTGAGGTTTTGTTGCCTGTTTATAGAGGAGGTTACAAAAAAAAAGAAAAAGGATCTTACATGTATCACTACACTGAAGCAATTGCCTTCAGAATACTTAGCATAGACTTAAATTTGAGTCTTGTAACATTCTGAGGAACATTTATGATGGGAGGGTTGCAGATGTTTATGGCAATTTAAGGAGGTACAAATCTTAAACATACATCAGTAGATTATGAATTCAGAAGTGGTGATTGGTAGCACTTTATAATCTGCAAATTGATTTGCTAAAGTCTACCATATAATAGAGGAAAGTGTAATGTCAGATGTAGCAAATTGCAATTTTGGGGCATATGTTAATAGTATGCAGTTTCAATCCCTCATTAAAACAAAACAAAACAGCTAAAATTATGGTCTTTTTAAAAAAAATAATTATGTTGTGTATGCATGTGTATGTATTTAAACTATGTTATTTACCTGAATATTCTGTCTACTTAACTTTGGAGTTCCCCAAATTTTCTAAAGACCAGTTAGAAACAAAATGAGATCTTAAAATATTTTATCATGAGCATCTGGATTCCGTTCCTTTGTGTGTAATATTTTAAGTTACCATCATCTCTCACCGTCTAGGGCCTTTTATTTATACGTGCTTCAATCTGATACTAGGCGTATTCAGGCTTATTCAAATGTGTGCCCCTCACAGCCTGCAGTGCCTACGACATTGCAGGAGTTTCTTAAAGTCATTTAGACTCTCCATCCTTGGGTTTATACGACACATTTTTTACTTCAGTAATTCAGTAAGAATAGTCCTCAGTACCTCAGGAGGAGCAAAGTTTCTTATGCTTAGAGATGTTAATATTTAGAAGCTTTGGAAGGTTAGAAATACTTTAAAGGAGACAAGCATTCTCCTTAAAAAGCTAGAATATTTCCATATTTACTTTATAAACATGTTCATGGTTGATAGATAAGTCAGTTTTGGGTCACAAAAAGGGGTTGTGCTGCACACTTCTGCATTTGGAATTATCCTCAACATAGTAAGCTTTCAGGGTGACACGTAGATGGAACTTTTTTAGAGATACATCACTTTCTCGGGAAAGTATTGTGGAGTAGAAAAGATTTATAGAGCTGGAACCGTATTATACGGAGCTGTAGATCACTGCTGCTGACCAATGCGACCAGCTTTTTTTTTCCCTTTTTGCAAATATTCACCAAATGTCCTTTGTCTTGTCTTTCCTTTTTGAAGTAACAATTCAATTAGTTTTTTTGGTCTGAAAAATCAGATCATTCCCTGTTCTACATCATTTTTCTTGATTTTTGTTCCTAATCTCATACCATAAACAAATGTTTTTGTTTAGCTGTGTTTGTCAGGAATGACAGATTTAACAGCAAAGCATAAATGTAGATAGGTAGTTAAAAATCCAGTACAGTAAATCACTGCTTTTACCATGTGTTTGTGAAGGGTTATGATTAAAAATTGAACCTGAGTGAGGTAGATAAAAGAAATCCAATAATGTTATTTTAGGAGGATACTGTTGTAACGTTCAGAATTGTAATCATTATAAAGAGCTTTTTTTTCTCTTTTTTTAAACTATCACTTCTGGGACACATGTGCGGAATGTGCACGTTTGTTACGTAGGTATAGACGTGCCATGGTGGATAGCTGCACCCATCAACCCGTCACCTCCATTAGGTATTTCTCCTAATGCTCTCCCTCCCATAACCCCCACCCCTGACAGGCCCCAGTGTGTGATGTCCCCTCCCTGTGTCCACGTGTTCTAATTGTTCAACTCCCACTTAGGAGTGAGAACACGCGGTGTTTGGTTTTCTGTAAAGAACATTTTTAAAAGGAAAACGGATACTATAGTTATTACTACTGAATGTATTTAGAAGTTCTAATAAGTTCATATTATGAATGTAATACTGCCTTTTGCATGAAGCACCTAGTGGGTAATTATAAAACTCATTGCGACCTAATTGATGAAATAGGTAGAGTGACAATTTCCACTTGTTGATGAACGTTACACATGAACTATCACATGTCGAAACAGCAGAAACTCTTTTTTTTTTCTTTTTTTGTTATTTGGTTGCAAGATGGTTTCTTTGCCTTTTTCTTTTAATTATTATTATACTTTAGGTTTTAGGGTCCATGTGCACAACGTGCAGGTTTGTTACATATGTATCCATGTGCCGTGTTGTTTTGCTGCACCCATTAACTGGTCATTTAACATTAGGTATATCTCCTAATGCTGTCCCTCACCCCACCCCACAACAGTCCCCGGAGTGTGATGTTCCCCTTCCTGTGTCCATGTGTTCTCATTGTTCAATTCCCACCTATGAGTGAAAACATGGGGTGTTTGGTTTTTTGTCCTTGTGATAGTTTACTGAGAATGATGGTTTCCAGCTTCATCCATGTCCCTACAAAGGACATGAACTCATCCTTTTTTATGGCTGCATAGTATTCCATGGTGTATATGTGCCACATTTTCTTAATACAGTCTATCATTGTTGGACGTTTGGGTTGGTTCGAAGTCTTTGCTATTGTGAATAGTGCCTCAGTAAACATACGTGTGCATATGTCTTTCTAGCAGCATGATTTATAATCCTTTGGGTATATGCCCAGTAATGGGATGGCTGGGTCAAATGGTATTTCTAGTTCTAGATCCCTGAGAAATGGCCACACTGACTTCCACAATGGTTGAACTAGTTTACAGTCCCACCAACAGTGTAAAAGTCTTCCTATTTCTCCACATCCTCTCCAGCACCTGTTGTTTCCTGACTTTTTAATGATGGCCATTCTAACTGGTGTGAGATGGTATCTCACTGTGGTTTTGATTTGCATTTCTCTGATGGCCAGTGATGATGAGCATTTTTTCATGTGTTTTTTGGCTGCATATATGTCTTCTTTTGAGAAGTGTCTGTTCATGTCCTTCACCCACTTTTTGATGGGGTTGTTTTTTTCTTGTAAATTTGTTTGAGTTCATTGTAGATTCTGGATATTAGCCCTTTGTCAGATGAATAGGTTGTGAATATTTTCTCCCATTCTGTAGGTTGCCTGTTCACTCTGATGGTGGTTTCTTTTGCTGTGCAGAAGCTCTTGAGTTTAATTAGATCCCATTTGTCAATTTTGGCTTTTGTTGCCATTGCTTTTGGTGTTTTAGACATGAAGTCCTTGCCCATGCCTATGTGCTGAATGGTATTGCCTAGGTTTTCTTCTAGGGTTTTTATGGTTTTAGGTCTAACATGTAAGTCTTTAATCCATCTTGAATTAGTTTTTGTATAAGGTGTAAGGAAGGGATCCAGTTTCAGCTTTCTACATATGGCTAGCCAGTTTTCCCAGCACCATTTATTAAATAGGGAATCCTTTCCCCATTTCTTGTTTTTGTCAGGTTTGTCAAAGATCAGATGGTTGTAGATGTGTGGTGTTATTTCTGAGGGCTCTGTTCTGTTCCATTGGTCTATATCTCTGTTTTGGTACCAGAGAAATTCTTTTATATATTTTTAAGACATTATCACATCAAGGTATTTTGGTGTGATTTCCAACAGAATCGGCTAGAAAATATTTTTTTTTAAAAAAGACAATGTGATTTGAGTATTTGGTTATCATCACTGACCATAACTATAAATCATTTCCATTCTCTTATAAACCAAAAACTACCTGTGGGAAAATTATTAGCAATCACATCTATGCTGAATGTTCATTCTTATGTAAATTAAAAAGCATTTTCACACAGAGAACTGATTTTTGTGTACATCAGATACAGAATAAAATCTAATATGGGTATTGTATTAATAATCCCATGTGGTGAAGGAACGATTAAGTATATCTGTAACCATAATCTTGAGAAATATTTTACCTTTTAGTAAATAATAAAACCCAACTGCTGTTGCAGCTCTCTGAGGTTTATAAAATTATGCTAGGGTTAGTTGTTTTAATCAGCACAGGACATTTTCGCCCCAGATCTGTTGTCTTCCGGGAAAACATTGGCTTCCACAGAAGGTGGTCGTTTTGAAGGCTGGCAGAGATTTCTGCTGGTGACTGTCACCGAGGATTTTCATCCCTAACAATGGGAAGTGTAAATATAATCTGATTGCTGTGGCTAATTTGGGTCCCTTTACAACTGTAAATAACTAGTCCAAGGTTTTTGCTTAAGGTGTCACACCAATGTTACAACTCTTTTGAATTTTTTCAAGTCAGGAATAGACATCTCCTTCTTACTGCTGTGTGAAAGATAATTAATAGATCTTGTCTGTGACTCTTAACTTGGAAAAATGATTTGTTATGGGCAGAGAAATAACAGAGAATAAGAAATCTCAAGCTTCGCCATCTCATGATCATCCCTGTTCCCACCGTGGAATTTGATTTAATGTTCTTTCACCTTGGACAGCGGTCAGTGTTTCAACATTAGAAATTCTAGAAGCATGTTCTTGCTACAGTTTCACCCCAAGGACAAGATTATTGCAAAACTCCACTCGATTTGAGGATTTTATTTTCCCTGGTATGATTTGCAGCCACCTGGAAAATGCCATGTTTATTTATGTTATTCTTCTTTCTAAAGATTGCGAAAAATCAATGTCAAGGTGAATTCACATGTGCAAATTCTCAGCAACAAGTTAATTTCATGTCAAAGTTTAAAAAAAAGTTATCATTCCTAAAACCAATTTTAGAAGCTGGAATTGTTTTACTGAGTAAATTCAGGTAAAGTGCATGCTTCCTTTGAACACCTGCATCCTGCATCTCATGGTCAGCAACCAAGTTAATAATTAGGAAACGCATCGCATTTCTGCTGAGTTGTTTGAACTCTCTATGTTTAAGTATAGTGTCATTATTCAGATTGGGTTTTTCTTTTTTTTGGTAAGATGTATTTTTTACTTTTAAAGGAACCTTTAGTCATTGTTTACTCTGTAACTAAACGTGGATACAGATATAAAATATTGCTTGCCTGTATTTTCTGTATTTGACCAGGAGTTATTAACAGAGTTGTTTGATAGCAGAGACGTGTTCTGTTGAAATTTGTGAAAAAAAACATATTTTATCTAGATGAACCTGTTTTCCAAATACTTTTTTGATATACAGCTGGAAGCACCAGAAATTTCCCTCCTGGAGAAAGTAAAGTCACACTTTTTAATTGTATTAGTTCTGTGCAGCTGCTGTAACAAATTACCTCTAATGGCTTGGTGGCTAAAACCCCAGAAATCCATTGTCTTATAATTATGTAGCTTAGAAATTCAACAAGGGTCTCAGTGGGCTGAAATCGAGGTATCAGCAGGACTGAGTTCCTTTCTGGAGGTTCTACAGGGTCCATTTCCTTTCTTTTTCTATCCGGCAGGGGCCACCCGCATTCCTGTGGTCCCACAGCATCCTCAAAGCCAGCAACACTGCTCTCTCTCTTTCTTCCTTCCATAGTCACATCTCCCTCTGACTCTCGCTCTTCAGCTTCTCTTTCCCATTTTAGAGACCATTCTGATGTCACTGGGCTTCCTGGGATGACTCTAAATAATCTACCTATTTTGAGGCCAACTGGCTAGCAACCTTAACTTTCCCTGTGGCATGTAACCTAACATATTCACAGGTGTACAGAGATTAGAATGCGGACGTTCTTGGGGGATATGGCCTAGTTCTGCCCACCACAAAGATGGAGCCAACTTTTAAAACAATCTTTGAAAGGCATAACTGACTTTTGGGTGCAACAGTAAAATTTAAATATTAATAAGATAATCAAAACAGCACGTCTAAAATAATTTGTTTTAAAAGTTAACTTACAAATTTCAATTGAAACATAATTTTTTATCAGAAATCCTAGCAGAGTTATATGCTGTCCGACTACTTCACTAATGTGATCCCCAAACAATTACAGGTGTACGAGTCACTGTAGTTTTACAACATTAGCAAAACATTGTACCAGGTTTTGTCAGTCACAAAACGCGAAACTTCAAATCCAAGTTTCTCCCTCCTTCATTGATATGAAGTGAAGTCAACACTCAATCTTACCTGGCATTCTTCTTACTTGGGATTAGCAACATATGCTTATATGAGGGTTATAGGCCTGTGTTCTAGATGCAAAGGAAATTGGGTTTGTGCTTTCATCTTAGAGACGAATTTATAAGGTGAAATTTTCCCAGACACAGGCATAGTATTCAAAGAAGTGCAGATCAAAAAGCATGAACAGTGTTAGCTATAGGGCTGTCAGAACGGAATCGTTGCTTGACCCTAGCAAATCATAGCTTTGTTCTGTTTTCCCCCAGATAATGGTGAGAAATCACAGAAAACATTGGGGGAGATTTCAAAATTGTTAAAATCATATATGTTGGAGTTAATGTAGGAGAAAATAACGCCTACTGATACTAATATTTGTCTATGTCATTTTTAACAATCAGAGTTCATTTAAGTGATTTTCTATTCATAAGTTAGAAATCTATTA
The DNA here is from genome assembly GCF_028878055.3 of Symphalangus syndactylus. Taxonomy (NCBI): domain Eukaryota; kingdom Metazoa; phylum Chordata; class Mammalia; order Primates; family Hylobatidae; genus Symphalangus; species Symphalangus syndactylus. The sequence continues at coordinate 144,435,453 of NC_072429.2, forward strand.
CTGTAAGTTCTTGATTAAGCTTATTAGATGCATTCATTCTAAAAGCCTGGTTACATTTTGTCACATATCAGCTCATTTAAACAACTGGCACTCAAATACTTAACCTATGTTTATGCAAGGTAACACTAACTATAGCCTTTAAAGAGGGAATGAGTCACCATACTTGGCAGCTATGCAAAAGTTTTGCATTGTTAATCATGAGCGTAATGTAATGTGGCAGAGGGCATGGGGCCTTTTGAGTTACTGGGCGAAGTCTAAAAATAGCTGCCGTTCACTGAGTCCAGATCATAGACGTTGCTCTGAGAATTTTTTTATGCTGCCCTCCTCCCTTTTTTTTTTTTTTTTTTGAGACTGAGTCTCGCTCTGTAGCCCAGGCTGGAGTGCAGTGGCACAATCTTGGCTCACTGCAAACTCCACCTCCCGGGTTCCCGCCATTCTCCTGCCTCAGCCTCTGAGTAGCTGGGACTACAGGCGCCACCACCATGCCAAGCTAATTTTTTTGTATTTTTAGTAGAGATGGGGTTTCACCGTGGTCTCGATCTCCTCACCTCGTGATCCGCCCGCCTCGGCCTCCCAAAGTGCTGGGATTACAAGCGTGAGCCACCGCGCCCAGCCAAATCTGTAGTCTTACACCGATTTATAACTTAGAATGGATAATGCAAATGAATACTCAAACTTATTTAATTATTTGATAATATTTTATATAAGTTAACTTCTTTAGTTGTACAAAATATTAAATTACGAAACCAAATATTTTTTATAATGAACCATTTTCTTAAGAATAATACAATAGACATAAGACTAATAAGACTTTGCAAAAATTGAGATGTTTATTGAACATTTTTCAAATTAGCAAGAATAAATTTAAGAGAAAACTTTATTTTAAGGATATTAGAATCCACAGAGAAGAAAGGAATAGAGAAATATGATTTAGTCTGCCAATTTTATATGTGAAAAAACAGGCTCACCTATGTTAAGGAATGCAGTCAGTTAGACTGACAAAGAAATGAAATTAGAAATTAGGTTTTCAGACATTTATCTTAGTGGTACTTTATAATAAGTTCTTTTCTGTTCTCTTTAAAATTTCATGTTTATTGTTTTAAGAATTTCAGAAATAATATATAAATATTAAAAGATAATTAAGCTGATTGATAGATATAATCAATCAAGTTAGCTTAGAATGCATCAGAATCTTTTGGAATCCGGGTGTTATCTTCTTGGCTGCGTGTTTGAAGCCAGCAATTTCTTTTCAATTGTCTTTTTGCCTTAATGTGAATTCTTTATTAGCTCTTTCGAAACAAAGACACTTTCCATGGACAAATACGAGTCTCCAGCTCGATGACTGTAGGGTGCCTGAGGTTGTGTGGCTGACACAGGAAGCCCGAGGCAATAGCTGAGCAAAGTGGTTCAGGTTGTGAATTCTGGAGTCGGCTTTTTTGGTTTGAATCCCAGATTTGACACAAATCAGAAATGTGATCACAGGCCAGTTATCTGATTTTTCTAAGCCCCAGTTCCCTTCAGTTAAAAATGGGGATAATAAAGAATACAACATAGCTCACATCTGTTGTATGATTAATTATTGTATATCAAGATCAAAGGAGGACAATATCTGCATAATAATCAGCAAATAACAGCTATTGTGTATACTAGTAACAGGGACTAAGAGGAATCTTTCTGAACAAATGTTTGGAAAACATGGTAGAGATTGGCAGCCAAATTTAGTCAAATAGTTTACAGAATTCCTGCGATTCACTGCTTTTCTTTACAATAGATACCAGAGCCTTGGAAATGTTTAAAAAAAAAAAACTATTGTTTACCTGAAGATCAATAAATATATCAGGCTCCGCACAATTAAGTAGAAAAAGAATCTTTTTTATATTATTATTATCCTGTAGCATTTATCTGTACTTGGTGTCATATCAAAAACGTTTCCAAGAGGGCCTGGTTTCTGCCAATTACGAAGTAGGAACTGTATTTATTTTGTAAACTTTCTCCAATGCTCTAGTTACCAATGTTTATTTTTGCCTTCTAGTCTTGTCATATGAGAAATCTCACTGAAAACTACAATACCCTCTAGTGTACATGATTGCATATAGTTTAAACATTAATGTTGTTTTAGGATTTTTATGCAAAGCAGTAAAAGTTTGAGGTTAAGCCCTAAAATATCATTTTATTCATTTATCTGGCAAACTTACTGAACATGTAATATGTGATAGATAGTAATTTAGCTGCTGGATATATAGCAGTGAACGACGGGTAAAAATTTGTGTTCTCTTAAAATCTAAAGGGGTAAGACAATTATCAAAGAAAATATTTAAAACTCTTAATATGTCGTGTATTGGTGAGTGCTAAGGAGAAGAAGTACACGTGGAGGGTGGAGGGTTACAAGGTCAGGAAAGACTTCATTAAGCAGGTGAAATGTGAGCAAAGACACAAATGAAAAGAGAAGGCAAGCCATGCAGAATGGCCTAGTTGTTAAGAGCACAGACTTTGCAGGTACAGAGGCGTGCAGGTGTCTGGTGTGTTTGAGGGAGGGTAAGGAGTTCTGTCTGACTGGGCTGTAGTCAGCTAAAGGACAGTGAGAGCAGAAGGAGACAGCGGGGTAATGGAGCCAAATTACATAGTTCCTTGTAGGCCTCCGTAACACCTCAGGCTTTTACTTTGAATGAGATGGAAAGCCACTGAGGAGTTTGTAACCAGCCATACCTTATGGTCTGGTTTAATACGAGAAACTGTCACTGTGGGTGCCATGGAGAAGGTGCCCTAAGGGTTCACAGTGTGTTCATTGGAAATGCTAAGCCTTCTACCTGTGTTCCAGACACTGTCACCTCTCACCTAATGCAGGAACATCATTCCCCCAACTTTTCCCTTTCTTCTGCATCATCAATTCTCCTCCTGCTAATTAATAATATTCTTCACATGCAAACATGCTACAATTATTCTTATTTTAAAATACCTTTCCATATTCTACAAATCTCTCAAGATACTGCCTCCTTTCTCTGACCCTCAGAGCAAAACTCCATGCACCCATTATACCCAAATCATTTCATCTTGGTTTTTAAAGATTCCACCCCAATCTGCCTTCTCCTTTTCTACTGTCCAAAATTTGTTGTTGCCAAGGATAACATTGATCTCCATATTCTTCAACTTTTAGTCCTTTTCACAAAATTTGACACAGGTAATCTTCGACTTCTCCTTGAAACATGTTTGTCACCTGGGTTCCAGGTCACAGTATTGTCAGTTCTATTCACCATGTTATAGCTGCTGCTTCCTGCGTTCCTTCGTTCACCACCATCTTCCTGATTTCTCAGTTACAGCACAGAAGGGATGATTCTGGCATTTATTTACTTTATTTAAATGCATTTTCTTTTTTACCTCAGATGGTGTCATGCTTTAACTCCTATGCATATACTGCCGATTTTCAAGTTTATAATCCCCAGCCTTCATTGTGCTGTAGAACTGTGGAATTGTATATTGAGCCACCTAGTTGATATTACTTCTTGAAATCTAATAAGTAACTCAAGGTTATTATTTGCAAAATTGACCCTCTGATTTTCTCCCTAAACCTGGTTCTGCCGCAACTTGGCCAGCTCAATAAATGACAGTTTTATTCTTCGATAATTTAAACCAAACTCTATGAAGTTATCCTTACCTGCTATTTCTATTTTTCCCAGATTCAATCCATCAGGAAATCCTGCAAGTCTACTTTTAAACTGAATGCCTGTTGAGGTAATTTACACAGACACTACTTGGTATAAACCACCATCAGCTCTCAATGGAATATTGCCTTAGTTTCCTGTTTGCGTCTAGAGCTGATGAAGCCGGACAGCAGGCTGATGGCTAGTTTTTTTTTTTTTTTTCCTGAAAGAAATAAATTATTGTAATTTGGTGGTCTTAAATAACTGACTTAGAAATTATGTAATCTCATTAAAAATACATACACTATTTTTTAATGAAAATTAGAAACATCCTAAACTTTATTTAGTAAAGTCTTGACAAGTTCTTTCTGTGTGAGTTTTAATGGTGAAATCTTGTTCAAGAACAAAGAACACGTTCGGACGTGTTAGGTAAGGGAAGGTCTAAGATAAACTCAGAGAGAAGAGGCCTATTGCTTTATTAGAATTTGTGATTCTTTGAGAGTCTTAATGTCACAAAAACAAGTATAAAAAGAAACCATAGAAATACCTCATTAGCCATCTAGTTTTTAATATGCTGTCTAACCAAGGGTTTCATTTCTTGAGTCAAAGGTAGCATTTTATGATTCATAATTTCTACCATTGCTAAAATTTTAAATTTGGTCTTAACATTTGATTGGTTCTCTTTCATAATTGCAATTTCAAGGCCTATAGTTTGTCTGGGTTGATAATTATTCAGATGAATGATTTATCCATTTAGATAAATATCAACTGGTTCTAATAATTTGCAGTTACTCTTTATGTCAGGTTGCTTAATCATAAATGCTTTCTTAAGACCTCCTCTTTGTCAAAACTGTTCTTTAGATTCCCATAAAACACTTCTGGAGTTAGAATTTTCCCCATCATTTCTAAAGATAAATGGAAGAACTCAGAAATTAATTTGACCTCTTTGCTGCCTTGCCATCCTACTTAATTACTACAGAGTTAACTATAAAAGCTATTATTTCATCAGTAACTATCTAATTTATAATATCCTATACTGAGTATAAAATGTATGAACTGGTTGGGTTATCTGGCTTTATGTTACATAATTGCCCGTTCAAATTTTTATTTCAACCTGGTTTATGTGCTTTGCGACATTTCGGATATATTCGTATTTTTAGGTATTTCTCGTTTTAGTAGAGACTGATGTTCTTAAATACAAGCTTTTACTTTGATTTCTATCAGCATTGTGAGAATTTGCTCATTTTCTAATCGGACTTTTTCAGGTCATAGAAAAATTAAGGAATGATATTGTCATTTAAATTCACTAAGAGAGTTGGAAAACACCAGCAGTGATTTACAAGTTAAGGAAAGTAAACAGATGCTTTAAAAATATATATTTTTTAATGATTATAATATTATTATTAATTGAAAGCTGATTTTCAGGAATGGAAACAATGTTGATTTGTGGGTTCTTAATGTCAAGCTAACACCTGTTTCTGGTAGTTTAATTTACTTTGGTCCACTCTCTTCTTTATGTAAGAGTAAAAAGTGTTTTGTGGAACACACTTCAGTACCAAGAAAAGCTTGTTAATAGCTGTTCTACAGTATATATTCTCAAATCCATGTCATGCCACATCTTTTCATACGTTGTAAGTCAGTGGTTTAGGACATAAAAAAATGATGTTTCTCAAAACACTTGTTATTTACTCACACATACTGTGTTCTAGCATTCTAGAAGTGTCTTGGTAGATTTAAAGATTGGTTTGCTCTGTCACACTATAATCTAACAAAGTTTTCTTTGGCTTTTAAATCTAATCTCTGAGGCTGGATAGTAGACTTTCTTTCCCCCGCAAAAAAAAATTTCCTTGGATTTTTTTTCCTTGAGGCATATCAAATTCTTATTTCCTTTAGGTTATAAAGAAATAGAGATTCAAAACATTGTGTTGAAACTTTTTCATATTTTACCCCCTATTTTGTGGAGAAATGTTTCAAAAAGTAGCCAATGCTATATTTCTTAGTTGTATTTTATTTTTATTTTTACTTCATATTATGTTGAATATAAAATAAAACTTGAGAGATGCATTTACCAGTTTATTCAATAAGGCCTTTTCTTTATATATACTCCTAGATAAATTTTAGCAGGAAGGTCAGAAACTTGTACTAAATTAGAGCTTAGTTTTTTTGTTTTGTTTTTTTAAGACCTACAAACTCCTCTTGTATCAGCACACTTCATATTATGGCTTAAGCTGTTATCAGAAATACTATTTCTTAATATCATATATTATTCTTTAAAGCGCAACAATTTAATACAACTATATTTATTAAGACCCTCACAGATCAAGAGCTGAGGGTGTTTATAAATGAAACATAAAAGATGACAGACATAGGGCCAGTGGTCTCGAGTAATGTCCATGAAACCCCAGTGCAGGAATGCAGGCAGGCCTCAGAGGCAGTAAAGTTATACTAAGAAGTAGAAAGTTGACAATTGTTTCTCTACCTATTCAGACCTCTGTTTCCTCATTTGTCAAATGAAATCAATAATAGAAAGTACCTCCCAGGACAAACGATGGGATGGATATAAAGCATTCTCACACTTTGGCACATAATAATTTTTCAGTGTTCCACAAGAAAACTTTATTTTGTTTTATCTTATTTTGTCCCTATTCTTTCCCCAGTCACTTGAAATGTTGGAAGGAAGGTGAGTGGACTGATCTGCTTACTGCTCTTGTGTTGTGGCTGAAATTTGTAGGGGAGGCTGCTCTCCATAATTAAGTCTAGTATCATTGTTTCATACGTGTGCTTTTAATATTTTTAAAACATTTATTTAAAAACTTAAGCCTAACTGATTTGTGAACTTCTCAGAATGAGTATTCTTCTTAAAATATTAAATTAATAAGAAAATTAAGCACAATATAAGGAAGACAGTTATATAAAAACTGAACAATAAGTTAAATTGGAGTGTAGTCCAAGGCACTTGGGATGCTAGAGCTGTTATAAGTGAGCTTTCAATTTATGTCAAGAGTCCTGGTAGATGGAAGATTAAGAGTCTTTGTATCTTACCATCTTATAAAGTAAGTTATACGGGTTCAACTAGAGAGATAAGCAGTGTCCTGACAAACGTGAATACGGGTTCCCTTTTAAAAACGTTTCTAATAAAGGCATTGCGTTGAGCTTGCCTCCAATGTGGCATCTCGGTGGAGACATGAAGCTGAGGCTCCAGGTCCGTGGAGGTCATTTCTCACTCTTCAGTTCCATCAGATGATACGCCAGGGGTTAGGAGAAGCTACACCCCATCTCACATTTCAACTCTGCTGCAATGAGAAGGAAATAAGCCAAGGAAAATGCCTTACTGCGTTAAGGCAGGGGCAAGAGAGAAGAAGAGCACCATGGTTTGTTCATGATTTAAAAATATTCAGCCAGATGGCCCACAAGTAAATGTGGCCCAATTAATTGGTAATGTGTAATCAGATTAGCATTTCTTGCCTTCTTAGAGGAGTATGAAATGGGCAAAGAGATGGACAGAGGTGCCAAACATATCTTCTTCCTTAATTTCTCATGAGGAAAAAGATGATGAGTAAAAAGGAAGGAATTAAATGAAGTTAAACTAATATTAAGTGAGATGGATCAATGTGTTAGGTTAAATACTTGTCATTAATCTGGAGGAATTAGTATAAAGTAAAATATAAGACTGTTCATAGTAAAATAGTCAATAAAATGAATATAAACGCAGATAGCCCACATATGCTAGTTTTTTAATGAAAAAGTTCTCTTTCAGATATGGCCCTTCACAATATATGTAAAGAAGACACAAAATAAATTGATCAAAAAATGGTAAAGTAACGTGTCAGATTATTTTTGAAAGATGTTCCTTTAAGCAAAAGTTAATGAAATGATGGTAGTTGCATATAAAGAAAGAAATATGTGACAATAGGATCTTTCATATTCACTAGAAACATACTTGGGGATGAGACTTAACCCATTAGGCATGAATACGAACAGAAATGGAAGACATTCAGACACAAGTGATCATTTGTGAGACATGAGCTTGGTCGTATTTATCCTGCTGAGTTCTTTGTTGAAACGACATTGCTTCCCCACATGATCTTTCCCACAGCCCGTCTGAATTGTGCTGTGTGGAGCCGTGTCACCCAGGCTTTCTGTGCCAGGGCCACCTTGTGATGGCTCATCCAGTATCTACTATCCACTAGCCAGTAACTTCCAAGGCTGAGAGTGGCCAGGGGAGGAAGAAAGATTATGTCCTTATTACCAGGAAAGCAAGGTACACTGGTGATATCTACAGCCTGAATGTGACCAAATGCAGAGTGGAGAATCTCTGACATCATTCCACATCTAGGAGTTCCTATACGCTGTTCCTCTGTCTTTGCCTCCCGTCTGGAGTTAAATGAGGGATATTTTAAAAAATGTTCCCCTGAAGACTTTTCCTATTTTTTTTTTTTTTTGCTAGTGTTCCTGTTTTCCATATAACAAGTATCAAAAAGCGTAGATGTGCTATTTGCAAAACTAACTGAAAATTTCTTAGATTGAATTAAATGTAACATTTTACACCGTGTAGTGCCTTTTTAAACCAGGTATTGCATTCAAATCAGCGATTCGCTACAGTATCCCAGTAACGTAGACAAACAAACGAGCATCTAAAATCTGATCACATCTCTTCCTTAACGGCTCCCATGAGTCAATAGAAACAGCAAAACAGAAGGAAAAGGAACATCTATAAAGGCCGCCTTAGTGCCAAGAAATTTTTATCCATCATTATATTCAAGCATGGCAATAACACTGTGAGGCAATTGTCTTGTACTTACTTACAGAGCAGATAATAAAACAGGATCAGGAAGATACAGTAACTTTTCCTGGCTCTAAGTAACTAATTGATGAAAAAGTTTGGGTTCAAATTCAGAGCTGTCCAATTCCATATTCTGTACTAATTCCAAATTCTTTATTACTTAAAATATTATTTTAGCAAATAGCTCAACGAAAACTTTTCACAGAGCAAAAAGGTTATTGCATTAATGCTCGCATGTACATTTGACCGATAATCTGTTGTCCTTTTATGTGACTGTAATTTTACCCACATTGAAATGTTTTTCCAATGTTGGTTATAGATGGGGTTTGAATGTCCTTTACTCTGCTGCGCCTCCCTTTGAGATCAACTGCATCCATTTGCTGGATGGTTAACTTAGGTTACGTAAATCTATAACTATGTATCGGAGTTTTTTTGGTCTGAATTGCTATCTCTAAATAAGTAACCCAGAAGAAAATTGCACTGGCCTTTCACCAGCACAACTGTTTTAGTCTTAAGACACCAGCAAATATATCCTCTGTTTCAGTGACCAATGAAAGGCCATATTAACTCACAGTTGGCTATGGCTGGCATTTTAGCATGATATAAAAAATGGAAATCATAAAGAATCCTATGGACATTTTGTACTATAGATATTATTTTTATAGAGGGTGGAGGTGCTTCATTTATGCATTCTAAGGAACAAAATTTAGCTAGTAATTAACAGTATTTAACCTGTGTAAAGTCTTTTATGCAAGCTGTAAAATTAATTTTGTTACAGAAATTGCATTATACTTAACAGCTGATGACCTATCTTACCACAGTAATGTATTTTTCATTAAAATGAAACATTGTGTTTCAGAAGCAGGAGCCAGGAATCAGGGGTTGAACTGGAAACGGCCACATGTGTTATATAGAATTGCTGTCTTCCAAAAGAGCATATAACCTGGCATTTCTCAGTTTATTACTGCATCAAGATGAGCAGATTTAAACTCTAATTAAAGAGATGCCATACATTGTCTTTTTACAACTTCAGTGACGTTAACTGTTGTCCTGTCGAACTATCCCTGGTAAATTATAACTGTTGTTTTGGTCTTTTATGTAAGCTCAGACGTCTAGGTTGGATTTATCGTGAAGTTGGAGTATTGCCTAGTATTTTCCTGTTTAATTCGGGCTCTACTTCCCTACTGTAATATTTTACTCCCTGGTAGTGCAAAGTGAATTTTGTTTGTTTTTATTTTAGTTGTTGTCGATTATCCCCTAAAACATAATTTTCAGTAGTACACAATAAATGCAGTGTGGATGGCAACTTCGGTAATTAATTGAGTCCATGAATGGAGTGATTATATTTTAAACGTTTCCCATAATGTGTAGAAAAGCAAAACAACATGAAACTACGGATTGGGGAATTTGGAAATCTTATATAAATTTGATAATGTTTTAAAATCTTAATGAGGCCGGGTGAGGTGGCTTATGCCTGTAATCTCAGCACTTTGGGAGGCCGAGTGGGAGGATCATTTGAGGTCAGGAGTTCGAGACCAGCCTGGCCAACATGGCGAAACCCTGTCTCTACCAAAGATACAAAAATTAGCCATAAGTGGTGGTGGGCACCTGTAGTCCCAGGTACCCGGGAGGCTGAGGCAGGAGAATTGCTTGAACTCCAGAGATGGAGGTTGCAGTGAAGTGAGATCGTGCCACTGCACTCCAGCCTGGGTGACAAAGTGAGACTCCGTCTCAAAATAATAATAATAACAACAATAATAAATAAAATCGTAATGAATTTTCATTATAACGATTCTTCTTGAACAATATTTTTCCTATTATTATTTAAAAAAAGAAGTAATATACAAATGGGTAAGGAGGAAACACATGTGGGTATGACAAATTAAAATTTTAAGAAACGTTAGATGTAAAGACAAAAATGGATAATTAAACATTAAAATACCTTAGATTCTGAGTTGCAGTGGAAAAGTAGGAACAAAGTGGAGATAATCAGCAAAGTGAGTTGGAAGATCAAAGAACTGATTAAAGGAGTCTATTCCAATTCTAAGACAAACACTAGTTGCCAACTTCCATTGATAACCATTCCCCCTTTGCCACCAAAATCAAACAGAAGAGCGTAATTGCCTCATTTCTTAGAATGAACCTGCAATATAAATTTACTGCTAACAACCTGCTTTCCACCCCCTCTCTTCTTCCCAGAGAACTGCTTAATTTTTCAAAATTTCACAATACTGGAATATAATCTTCCTTTAGTGGCAATTAGAAGAGTGGAAAATCAATGCAACATTCGTATGACAGAGTTTGGTAGCGAGAGGATCGTAACAACCTGTGTTTTCGTTATTGGTTGTGAGGTAGGCCAGATTTTTTGTTAATGTTTCTGAGTTGAAATTCTTAAGTTGTTCCATTACTTAACCTGTAACATTGTTTCATAGAAACAGATTTGGATGTATTTGGAGAATCTGAATCTGAGTCAACTTTTGCACAACTCAGTCCTAGTGTTGGATTTAGCAGTAAGCGATGTATTTATTTATGTATTTATTTACTTATTTATTTTTAATGACAGGGTCTTGTCCTGTCATCCCCAGGCTGGAGTGCAATAGCATGATCATAGTTCACTGCAGCCTTGACCTCCTAGGATCAAGCAACCCTCCTGCTCAGCTTCCCAAGTAGCTAGGACTACAGACGCACACCACCTTGCCCAGCTAATTCTCATTCTTTTGTAGAGACAGAGTCTCCCTATGTTGCCCAGGCTGGTCTCAAACTCCTGAACGCAAGAGATCCTCCTTCCTTGGCCTCCTAAAGTGCTGGGATTATAGGTGTGAGCCACCATGCCTGGCCTCAGTAATAAGCTTTTAAAGAACAAAATCAAATTGTTCAATATCTTAACTAATGTAACATAATACTTTAAAAATTAGAAAAACAAAAAGCTTGCTATATGTAATTGGAGTAGATGATACATAATAAAATAACTTCAATGTTGAGTTTTTTGAGGGACCTCCATGGTTTTACTGGTTTACATCTCTACTAACAAACAGTGTGCAAGTGCCCCTTTCTCCTCATTCTCATCAAAATTCATTGTTGCCTGTGTTTTATTTTTGATAAAACCATTTTAATTGGGGTGAGATAACAAGATAACAGCTCATCGTAGTTTTGATTTGTATTTCTCTGATGACTAGTGCTGCTGAGCACATGGACGGAACTGGAAGACGCCACGTTAAGTGAAATGAGCTACGCACAGAAAGACCAGTATCTCCTGTTTTCACTCATATGTGGGAGCTAAAAAAACTGATCTTACAGAGATAGGAGAACAATGATTATAATAAACTGGGAAGGGTAGTGAAGAAACAAGTATTAAGAGGGGTTGGTTAATGAGTACAAATACGATTAGATGAAAGTAATAAAATCTAGTGTTCATTATCACAATAAGGTAACCACAGGTAACAATAATTTATTGCGTATTTCAAAGTAACTAGAAGAGTGAAGTTGGAGTGTTCCTAACACAATGAAACAATAAATGCTTGAGGTGATGAATATCCCAATAACCCTCTTGTGATCATTAAACATTGTATGTGTGTATCAAAATATCACATGTACTCCCATAAATATGTGCAATTATGATGTATCATTAAACATTGAAAATTTATTTAGTATTATTAGTTTTTTTTGTTTGTTTATTTGTTTTTTTTTTGTAGAGACAGAGTCTTGCTCTGTCACCCAAGCTGGAGTGCAGTGGCACAATCTGGGCTCACTGCCACCTCCGCCTCCCAGGTTCAAGCAGTTCTTCCATCTCAGCCTCCCAAGTAGCTGGGATTACAGGTGCATGCCGCCACGCCTGGCTAATTTCTTTTGTATTTTAGTGAAGACGGGACTTCACCGTGTTGCCCAGGCTGGTCTCGAAGTCCTGAGCTCAGGCAATCCGCCCGCCTTGGCCTCCCAGAGTGCCAGGTAAAATTTAGGATTTTAAATGAAGTAAAGTGTGACTAAGTAGGCAGAAATTACAAACAAGGGATGAACAACAACAAAAATGAAAGAAAGAAAAGAAAGAAAGAAAGAAATTTCTACAAAATCCTGAAAGATTGGCTTTACTAAAAATATTGTAATTTGGAAAGTGAGAGAAGAAAAATAGAACCAATGATATGCCTGATTGTTGCCCTCAAATATTTTATAGCAGGAATGCATAAGAATGAGATAACATAATTGGCCTTCACATAGATACAATATTTAAATGCTTTTCCCTTTTGTGTAGAAACATGACACACTGATTTCTCATGTTGAAGGCGAAATTAAATCTAGCCAAGTAGTGACCCGGCTCTCCGCCTGCCGTGGTTTAGTGAAGACCAGCAATTCTAGTCCGAGCTTAGAAGCCTCGGAGAGGATGCTGACGAAAGCACCGCTGCCTAACTCTCTGACCCAGGCTCAGTGCATACTGACCACCAGAAAAATCGGCTCTATTTGTGGCTTCAGCGCTTATTATTCCTGGTTGCTTTCAAATATCCTAACATAGTGAGACCATGAAGACATTTATAATTCAGTCCTAAAGTAAAATTCAACCATGTTTTTTTCTACTGTTCCCAAAGACCAACTTGTGCAGGACTTCAGGTGGAAGAACTGGTGCCTGGATTATGTTGTAAAAAACAGTATTTTAGCCTGATGGTAGGAGGATAACACATTCTTTTTCGTTTCTGCAAAAGATGCTAATTTCTGCCATTGTTAAGTTTCAGATTCACTCTGTTTAATCAAAGAACCCCTAAATGGATCTGAGGAGTTGCTTACAAAGAATTTTTTGATCATGTATGTCTGCTCACTGTCTACTCAGTTGTCACATTTATAAATGAAAGCATTTTAAAATTAGATATCAGTCTTTATTTTCATCATTTTTCACTTATTTCAGGAGCAAATTATCTGTTAAAATTTCTTTTTCAACCATCTACAACAGATCTAAATAGGCCAAGGATATGTAGTAAGATATATGACTCTTTATGCAAACAAAGAAGAGAAAATAGATCATCTTTTTCTTTGTGGCACTGGAATTACCATATTTAAAGCATTCTTAAAACTATTTTTAATCCTTGATTTTGCCAGTATGACATGCAATCTTACAATTGTTTGTCCTATTAGTATTCCTTTATAAAAATATTCTCTCATGCTAAAGAGACTGGCTTGTTAATGGAAAAAAATTCAACCAAGTGAAATTTATAGCTCCTCTTTTAAAAACACAGCTCTTTAAGGGCTTTGTGGCAAGAAATCAGGGGCATTAGCAACCACTTTCAAGTTACTTTAAGGGAAAATTCATGAGAATCATTGAAAACTAGTTTTATAATTTTTTTACAAAATTTTATATAGATACACATATATATACACATACATATATGTGTATATATATATATTCTATTCCATGTACAAACTACATTTTTAAGCAGGCATTACTTAGATGCTTACTAGATGGAAATTAACAATCTATGGTTCTAAAACGTAGATTTATGTAGACTGATGTAGATACTTGAATTTTGCCCCAGCTCTACTTCCTAATAGATGTATGAATAGTCATGTGACTGAACCTATCTGAACCGATTTTCTCTGTAAATGGTGAAAATTATGCCTCAACAAAGGGATAGTGAAATGGGTAATATTTGATAATATGAATTTAGCTCAGCCTCACATAGTTAAGCAATCAATAAACAATAATAAAAATAATAAATAACTTGTTTTAATACTTCCCTATCTTTCAATACCTGGCATAGAATTGGATGAGAATGAAAAATTCACCTATGTCACCAAAGCAGACGTGAATTGAACACTTAGATATGTTTCACTTCACTCAGCTCCTGCAGAGAAATTTGCCATCAGAAAACAACCCATGTCTGAGGCTGCTGGATAAGAGCTTAAGGTCCCCTTTTCATAGATGTTCTCATTTCTCTCGAGCTGGATGCCACACCTGTCCTTTAAAGGCCTGTAAGTAGCTAAACTATCATGGTTTTAAGTCTGTACAATTTCCCTTTGTCCTGTATATAGAATACAAAATGGCACATGAAAATACAGACACACATACACACACACACACCAGAAAAACTGAAAGAAAAGATAAAGGAAAGCCTCAAGAGCAAAATACTCAGATGCAGAAGTGTAGACATGCATTTAAAATCTAACTTTATTTTGCTAATGAAAATAGAATCAAGCCACAGATTTTTGTGACTGGCAAAGGTAATTGAGCCCCCAACCGTTAATCTCCTTTCTTCACTCCAAGCTACTTGATTCATTCAACAAACATATTTACTATCTACAAGCTTCAGTCACTGAGCCATATGCCCAAATAAATGTCAATCAACGCCCTAAAGATAGACTGATGTAAAAGGTAAGAAATTTCAATCCACTGTGTTGCATACCATGACAAAGTAGGTATAAGAGATGATGTGACTACTCTTACTACCAGAAATTAGGGAAGACTCACCAGAGAAAGTCACATTTAAGATGAGTCCTTAAGGGTTTAGCAGAAATTTAATGGATTGAGAAGAGGAAAGTTCCTTTTCGATTTTTTTACAACTAAGTGTGTAAAGGCATAAAAAGTTAAGAGGGTAAACAACTGGCAGTTTCTTAAATAGAAGAGCTACATAATTGACTCTTATCTGTATACAAAATAACTCCTGTGTTCCCTGGAAAAGATTGTTTAGGAGAGAGTGACAAGTTAGCAGAGGCCAGTAAGAGTGGAGGGAGTGACAAGCCTTTTGTCTTTACCTCCTTCAAGTCTCTGCTCAAATATTGCCACTTTACAGAGATTGATTTGAATGACCTTTAAATAACAGTCGCTGCTACTCTCTTTCCTTATTTCCTATTTTATTTTTCTTTGAAAAAATCATTACAGGATTAGTTATGATTTTCCCATTAGTATGTCATTTTTTATATCTTTTGAGATAATTGCCATAGCCTCAGTGACCAGAATGTTGCCTGGGACGTAGTAGCTACTCAGTAAATATTTTGTGAATAAATCAATGATTTTTTTCAAAATGTGAGCTCATGAAGACCCGGCCCAAGGCGATCACCACGGGCATAGAGTAGAGAGTACAGACTTAAGAAGCTTTTCCAAATTAAATCAACCAAACGTATTTGGTGATGGAATATATGTAATGAGGGAGGAAAGATCAAAAAAGGAGGTGCTTCCTTCACAGTGTGGGAGATTGGATGAATTATGATGACATTCACCGAAATGAAATGTAATATGAACACCTTTGGGAAGGAGATCATAAATTCAGTAATCAGGGGTGTTAAACATCAGTTCTCTGTCAGTCAAAAGGGAATGGAATTGCAGGCCTGGGGCCCAGGAGAAAGCTCTGAGATTAAGGTAGGGATGTATAAATCATTAAAAATTGATAGCAGTAGAAGACACAAGTATAAAAGTCATATGAATAGTGAGCATAAGAATATAAATACTGCAAAGTTTAGAGCATTTGGAAAAATATTAAGGTCAGGAAATAAAACGATAATATTTTTAAAATGAGAGTTAAGGATGACAAAAATTTTTTGATTCCGAAGTTGCACTGGGAGTCTTTGAGATTGGCCACTGTTCATCAGGAGAACTAGATAAGTTTTTGTTTTTGTTTTGTTTTTTAGCAACAGCATGGGAAGGAAAAAAATACACTTTTTGCTAGACTAGTTTGTGATTTTTGCACTTTAAAGTGTAGAAACTTACTAAGCTTTTAGATTTCAGAAATATGTAGGTCAACATCTGAGTTTAGATTCATAGAGCACTTTTTGTCTTTCACCAGTTTCCTGATAGAACCAGCATCTGAAATGTTCCCTCCTGTCCCAAAAGTCTACACTTCCTATGGCTTCTTCTATGTACTTATTTCCCGTTTGAATGTCTTTCCTTTTATTCTATATGTTACAAAGCAGAAATAATTGAATAGCTTGTAGACTTTCTCAGGTGCACACCCTTTTCTCTCTCCTCTAAATTGGTCACCAAAATTCCATCATGGCAATGTCAACAATGATGGCAACATGACGGTTACCACAACTGCATGCTCATCAGGGAGGCATTGGAAAGCCACCCATCCATTGGTGAGCTTCTTCCAACTGACACCTGGGAAACGGCCACTTACCCGCTCTCAGTCTATTGTTTTTAATGGAACTGGGACTGCTGGATATTGTGTTGGGGAAAAAAATCCATGCAGAACCAATGATATGTAAGAATTAATGGAATTCCTAGAAAAAAGCAGACACTTTTGTGCTCTTTCGTGAGGGAATATGAGAAACAGCTGCTGCCATGTTGTAATCATAAAAGCAAACCTTAAGTATGAAGCCAAATATGTAGAAGAATGCAGATCTGAGAAACAAAGAAACAAAAAGAAAATAGTTATGTAAGCTCTTCATATGACTCATGTAGACTTTTTAGTCATATGAAGTAAGAAGTGGCTGTTCCTTAACGTGGAGTTGCTTAGTCTTCTCCACAGCCACCAGAGTCCTAATTAGTCATTTATCATGTGCCATTAATTGTGCTACATATTTTATGAACATGATGTCATTATATTATATCATTTAATTTTCAGCACAATTCTATGAGGCAGTTATTACTACTGTTTTACAGATAAGAAAGCTGAGGAACAGAAAGGATGAGGAATTTACTCAAAATTACACAGTTAATTGAGGCACAGATGCAGGAATTAAACCCTAACCTATTCTAAATCCCTCAATATTATTCCACCTGTCCTGACCCGAATTTGGCTACATATTAGGGTTTCCATTATAATATCTGGCGTGCGGTTTCCTCTAAAGTCTGTCCATACTAGTGCCCTGTCTCCATCTTCTCATGTCTGTAAATGGATTTTTAAATTATGGGGTTTACATTTCTTTTCTATCTACGTACACTGACAGAAGAATTACCACCTTACAGAATGAAATCACATTAATATGTCCTTGCTGCTCAAGAGGCAATTAGGGTATTCTCTGTGGACTCATCCAATCCTTGGACCACATCTTATTTTGTGAAACATATAGAAACCGAGCTTAATTAAATTAATAAAATAAAATGAAATACATAAATGTTCAGAATGTGTCTGAATTAGTACCCAACTACATTACTTAGGTAATATTTAGGCTTTTAAAAAAAAATTTATGAAAACTCATGTAACACCTGTGTGCTTGGAAATGCTGACTATTCTTGTGCTTAAAGCTTATCCATGATCTGCTTCAGAGTTTGTGTAACACAAACCCCCAGTTTACATACACACACACACAAACACACATATACCTATATGATATGTATGCATGGAAAATTGAGTATATGCATATAGAAACATATCATTAAGTGGATTTCTAAAGTTCTTAAGAATCATTGACAAACCAATTCATTCTCAAAGACACCTTTAACAAATGTTTGATTCTTATCTTACCTTAGTTAAGTATTATAGGAATGCTATGGAAGTTTGACCTGATTTACAAAAGCTAATTTATCAGATATCAAGGAATCCCAGATTTTGTTTCTACTTTTAAAAAGGTAAACAAAAAATCACAAGCACTGCATATCTTTGTCTTTTAAATGGAAGTAAATCTAGCAGGTATTTTTTAAAATAAAAAATATACATGAGACTTGCAGTTTTCATTACAGCATGTAAAGAGCTTAGCAGTCACCACTTCATTCTAACAACAAGTTAAAAGCTTATCAAATGAAAAACTAACAGTTCTTTTCAGATCCATCTAGACGTCAGATCACAGAGCAAACTGTTGCCCCTGAAATCGGAGAGACACACAGGCAGATACAGAGATTCAAAACCTACTTGCACAGAAACCCGTCAGCAGTAACACCTGTGGGAACCAGTGCCAGAGTAAGGAAACCTGAACCATAATTGAGGAATTGCTGGAGGCCCACTGTGGACAACTCTGAGAATTAAAAGCTCCAAGGGAGCACGTCACAAAGGGCCCCCACACTTTTGTGAATTTGAGCTCTAAGAACTCTACCGGGTCCTCACAGTGAATATTGGATAAAAGTCTCTCAAGCTTCTGCAAGGGAGAGGGAGAAATGAACCGATTTGAAATACAAAAGGGCAACCGTTCTTAAAGACTTGTCTTCCAGAGAAACTATTTTATCAGGGACTGACCGTCTGGGGTATTGTCAAAGCCTAACTGACGTGAAGGAAGGAAAATATCCTGTGTATTAGTCTGTCCTCACGCAGCAAAAGGATATACTTGAGACTGAGTAATTTCTGAAGGAAAGGTGTTTAATTGACTCACAGTACGGCCTGGCTTCAGAAGCCTCAGGAAACTTACAATCATGGTGGAATCGGAGCAAACACATCCTTCTTCACGTGGTGGCAGCAAGAAGTGAGAGCGAAGGGGAGGAAAAGCCGCTTATAAAACCACCAGATGTCAGGAGAATTCACCCACCACCATGAGAACAGCACGGAGGTAACGGCCCCCAGGATTCCATCACCTCCCGCTAAGTCCCTCCTATGACCCGTGGGGACTATGGGAACTACAGTTCAGTATGAGATTTGGGTGGGGACACAGCCAAACCATATCACCCAACTTCAGCCACTGCTTGTCATCCTATGTCACCCAATGGGCAGAGGTTGTGGATGGGGCTGAGAAGCAGGTGAAATTCATAGTCCGAAGTCACAGGCTCAACAAAATACTAATAACTTCCTCTACTGCAACACCTTAGCAATCTACTAAAGGCCTGTTTGCTGCAGTTCTATTTACCCAGTACATCATGTCTTCCTTTCAACACAATATTACGAGGCATACTAAAATGTAATAAGCACAATTTGAAAACAAAGAACAATCATCAAAATCAGAGTCAGATAAGGCAAGAAAGTTGGAAGTATTAGACAAGAAATTTTTTATTTAGTAACTATGATCAATATGCTATGATATTTAATAGAAAAAGTAAATAACTTGGAAGAACACATAGACAATGTGAACAGATGAAAATTATAAAAAAGAGTCAAAAAGAAGTGTTAGAGTTTAAAAACACTAACAGCAATGGCGAGTGCCTTTGATGCGTCATTAACAGACTAGACGTGTATGAGAAAAGCCTCTCTGAGCTGGAGAATATGACTACAGAAACATCCACAATAGAAAAGAGAAGAGACAAATGATGATATAAATCAGAATATAATATCCAAGAAATGGGAAACAACTAAAAACTATGCATAAAGGGAATACAAGAAGAAGAAAGAAGCAGGATTTGAAGCAATAATAACAGGGTTTCTCCCAAATTAATGACAGACACCAAACCACAGATCCAGAAAGCTCAGAGAACACCAAAGAGGATAAATGTCAGAAAACCTGCACGTAGGCATATTATACTCAAACTTCAGAAAAGGAAAGGCAAAGAAAAAGCCTAAAAAGATGCCAGATTTTTAAAATACCTATTTATAAAAGATCAAAGAAAAATATTATATCTGACTTCTTTTCAGAAGCAGTGTAAGCAAGAACAGAATGGGTTTAAATATTTAATGTCTTGGTAGAAATAAAACACTCTCCAAGCTAGAATTCTGTACCCTGCAAAATTATCCTCCAAAAGTGGAAGAGAAAGAAAGACACCCTCAAACATAAATTGAGAGAATGTTTGGTCAGTAGACCTGCCTTGCAAGAAATGTTAAAAAAAAAAGTTATGTAGAAAGAAGGAAAAGTATACAGGTTACAAAGTCATATCTACATAAAGAAGTGAATAGAATCAGAAAAGGAATAAGTGAAGATAAACCTTTTATTTTTGTTATTTTATCTAATAGTTGCTTCAAAATAATAATAGCAATAATGAATTAGATTGTTTACACTTCTGTTCATATATATGGCTATGTGTAAATAAAATGAGTGACACTAATGATACAAGAGACAGGAGTGAGTAATTAGGATTATTGTGTTATAAAGTTCACACACTACCCATGAGGCAGTAAAGCATTGTTTCAAAGTGCATTTGGATTAGATGTAAAGGTATATTGCAACCTGTAGGGCAAGTAATTTTAATTGTAAGTAATATGGATGATATTAACACACTATAGACAAAGACTGTAAGAATGGATCAAGAAACTATAAGCAATTATATGTTATTTATAAAAAGTCTTATATCTAAAGACTCATAGATGAAAAGTAAAAAATAGGATGGTGAGAGATACACTATGCTAACACTAATCAAAAGAAAGCAGGAGTAGCTATATCAATTTCAGACAGAACAGACTTCAGAGCAAAGGAAGTT
This sequence comes from Symphalangus syndactylus, assembly GCF_028878055.3. NCBI lineage: Eukaryota > Metazoa > Chordata > Mammalia > Primates > Hylobatidae > Symphalangus > Symphalangus syndactylus. Next base: position 144,456,061 of record NC_072429.2, read on the forward strand.
ATCAGGGATAAAGAAAAATATTACATAATGATAAAGGGTCAATACTCCAAGAGCACATAAAAATCCTTAATGTGTATGCACCTAACATCAGAGTGTTATAACATGTGAGGCAAAAACTGATAGGACTGCAAGGAAAAATGCATAAATCCACTCATAATTAGAGACCTTAATACCCTGCCACCATAAGTGGACAAATCCAACAGGCAGAAAATTGGTAAGGACATGGATGTACAGCATTACCAAATCATTTGGATGTAACTGACATATAGACTACTTTATCTGACAATAGCGTATTACACAGTCTTTCAAGCTCACATAGAACATTCACCAAGATAGATTACATCTGAACAATAAAATCACACCTTAACAAATTAAAAAAGATAGAAACCATGCATTGTCTGCTATCAGACTACACTGGAATTACACTAGGTCGATCACAGAAAGACAGCTGGAAAAATCTCAAAATCTTGGAGGTTAAATAACACATTTCTAAATAACCCATGGGTCAAATAAAATATCTCAAGAGAAAGTAAAAATATATTTTGAACTGAACTTAAAAGAAAATACAGTTTATCAAAATTTGTGGGAGGCAACAAAAGCAATGCATGAGGGAAATTTATAGCATCGAATGCACATGTTAGGAAAGATGAAAGAACAAGCAACAATATAACCTTCCACATTAAGAAACTAGAAAAACAGAACAAATTAAATCCAAAGTAGGCAGAGAAAAGAAATAATAAAAATTAGTGGAGGAATCAATGAAACTAAAGACGGATTCAAATAATCAGTGAAACAAAAAACTGGTTATTTGAAAAGATCGGAGTGGAAGAGAGAGAGAATGAGAGAGACCACGCGAATTACCAATATCGGAAATGAAAAAGAGGACATCACTATAGATTTATGGGCATTAAAAGGGTAGTAAAAGAATATTACGAACAAATCTGTGCTTCCAAATTGGGTAATCCAAATAAAATTGACCAATTCCTTAAAAGACACCATCTGTCAAATCTTCCACTGAAAGAAACAGAGTTATAATAGGCTTATATCCATTAAGGAAATTGACTTAATCAGTTACCAGAATAGAAACACCAGACCCAGATGAGTTCAGGGAGGAATTTTAGCACACATTTATAAAATAAATTATGCCAATTCTCCACAGTCTCTTTTGGAAGGCAAAAACAAAGGAGATACTTTCAAACTCATTATTTGAGGCCAGCTTTACCCTAATAGAAAAACCAAAGATATTATAAGAAAAGCAAACTACAAAACAATGTCTGTCAGGAAAATAGCTGCAGTAATACTCAAGAAAATATTAGCAAATTAAATTGAGCATGTATAAAAAGAATTATACACCACAACCAAATTAGATTTATCTAGGCATGCAAGTCTGGTTAAATATTTAAAAATGAATTAATGTAACCCATCACATCAACAGACTGAAGAAGAAAAATTACATGATAATACTAATATATGAAGAAAAAACATTTGACAAAATCAAACACCCATTCACGATAAATTCTCAGTAAACTAGGAACAGAGAACTTCTTCAAGTTGATAAAGCATATCTGGAAAAAGCTCTAAATCTACAGCTAATATCATACGTAACAGTGAGAAACTCAAAGCTTCCACGTTAAGATCAGGAAAAATGCAAGGAGATTCAATTCACCACTCTTCTCAAGATTGTACTGGAAGTTCGAGCTAATCAAATAAGAAAACAAAATTTTAAAATATAGAGTGGAAAGGAATAAAAAGAACTTTCCTTGTTTGCAGATGACATGATTGTTGACATAAAAAATCCAAAAGAATTCCCAGAAAAATTCCTGGAATATTAGTGATTATAGAAAGGTATCAGAATATAAGGTTAATATACAAAACTCAGTTGCTTTTCTACATATTAGCAATGAACAAACACAATTTGAAATTACAAACACACTAATATTTATTATCCCTCAAAATGATATACTTAGGTATAAATCTAACAAAATATGTACAAAATCTATGTAAGGAACACAGCAAAACTCTCATGAAAGATTTCAAAGAACTAGGCTGGGTGCGGTGGCTCATGCTTGTAATCCCAACACTTTGGGAGAGTGAGGCAGGCAGACCACCTGAGGTCAGGAGTTCGAGACCAGCCTGGCTGACATGGTGAAACTCCATCTCTACTAAGAATAGTGGCAGGCGCCTATAATCCCAGCTGCTCTGCAGGCTAAGGCAGGAAAATAGCTTGAATCTGAGAGATCATGCCACTGCACTCCAGCCTGAGTAACAGAGTGAGATCCTGTCAAAAAATAAATAAATAAATAAATAAATAAAGGATATATTTCATGCTTTTGTATAAAAACCTCAAGGTAGTCAAGATATCAGTTCTCCCAAACTTGATTTATAGTTTCAACACAATCCGAAATAATCTTAGCAAGTTATTCTATAGATATCAACAAAGTGATTCTAACGTTTATACAGAGAAGCAAAAGAATCAGAATTGCCAATTTAATATTGAAGAAGAATAAAATTGGAGGAGTGATGCTATCAAACTTTGACTTACTATAAAGCTATTGTAATCAAATTAGTGTGGTGTTGGTGAAAGAATAGACAAATAGATAAATAGAACAGAATAGAGAGCCCAGAAATAGACCCACATAAATGGAGTTAACTGATCTTGACGAATGAGTGAAGGTAATACAGTGGAACAAATACAGTCTTCTCAGAAAATGGTGCAGTTTTCCATGTGCTAACAGTTGTGTTCCCAGGGAAGGAGAATGTCTGATGGGTACTAACAAGAAGGATGTCTTTTATGGAATTCTCTTGGGATCAATACCTAGGAAAGTAGAGAGAAGCATGGTAGGACAAGGAGAGAAAGTGGGCTGGATGCAGCTTCAGCCTATGGGGACACTGGTAAAATAACACTTCAGAGTTGTATAAAAGCCATGTTCTAGTTGGAACGGGTAGACTGTGCCTTCATATCCGTCTATTGATCAGTCATTGGTTGCAGGCAGTTGAGGCCACCCTTAAAGAGGGCTGTGATCACAGCACCCATCATACAATGTAACCTCATTCTGAGGATGTTCCTCACACCTCTATCATTCTTGCATCTTGATTGTTCATTACCAGGTCCTACTTTTCTACTTAATTTTAAAGTGTTGAAGTTCCTCATAATTTCTTTTCCCCACTCTTCATGCAATATACACTCAGTGCAATCTCACCTACTCCCATTCTTTCCTTTAATAATGATAGATTGAAGGGACCCAAATTTATATCTGTACCAGATATTTCCTCTAGCTCTAGACATATATTTGCAAAACCTACTTGTAGAATTCTACTCATGATCTTCCCCCACTTCCTGTTCTTTCCCAAACAATCTTTCTTTTTTCTTGCTCCACAAACAGAAACTAGAATGATTTCTTTAAAAATACAAATGAGGTCAAGTTACCCTTCTGCTGAAACTTTTCGGTATCTTCCCAGTAACCTTCAGATAAGGTTAGAACATTCTTAAAATGACTGTTTCAAAGCTCTGCACATTCTGATCTACGTTTCTTCCTTAAGTTCCTCTCTAGGTTAATTTTACTTATTCATACTTCCTCCTTGATCCCTGTCATTTGGTGAATCTTTCTTTATTTTTAAAGTATCTGTTTAAATGGCATTTCTTTAAAAACTCTTATTCATTGTCTAAAAGTACTTAAGGATTTTGTTCTATAATATCACTCTGTCTTTGTGTTTATTCAAATGACAAAATTATGTACTTTATTCTTTTGTTTCATATATTTTTCTTCTGTTTGCCCGTGAGTTTCAAGGGGGCAGGGGAACAGATTATCCTATTTTTTTTTGTTTTTATTCTATCCCCAGTGCCTAGAATAAGGCTTCATGCACAGAAAACATTTTATGTATGTATATGCTGAGAAAAGCAGTATGATTGAAGAATGCATAAATAGTGACTGGAAAATGAACATGCGAATCCCAGCACTTTGGGAGTCCGAGGAGGGCAGATCATGAGGTCAAGAATTTGAGACCAGCCCAGCCCACAAGTGAAACCCCGTCTCTAGTAAAAATACAAAAATTGGCCAGGCATGGTGGTGGACACCTGTAATCCCAGCTACTTGGGAGGCTGAGGCAGCAGAATCACTTGAAGCCAGGAGGCAGAGGTTGCAGTGAGCCAAGATCGTGCCAGTGCACTCCAGCCTGGGCAACAGAGTGATACTCTGTCTAAAAAAAAAAAAGTAAAAAGGAAATGTACATGCATAATTTAGCATGTGTTTCTACCACTGAACACAGTGTGGGCAACATAGGAATATATATCAGGATGATGCAGATGAGTAAATAATTCTGAATTATTTAATAGTCAGGATTTATAGCTGGGATTATTTTCAAAGGCCTATTAATATAAAATGGAGATGGATGAGCATGTACTACCTGAGGGCAGAAGAAAATCTCAATGAAAAATATGGAGTAGAAATCAGAAGGCAACAAAGAGGATGGCAAGATAATTGCTTTTCCAAAGTAATGCAAATGAACACACTGAAAAACAGGCATGGGTAAGTTCACTATGGCAAAATGTCCAAATATATACTGGCAAGCAAATGGAAAGTTTTATCTTGACTTTCGAGGTGAATAGAGATCTACAGGGATAAATAATATTTTATAGCTGAGAAAACATGTGAAAAAGGGGAGAAATGGCCGGGCACGGTGGCTCATGCCTGTAATCCCAGCACTTTGGGAGGCCGAGGCGGGTGGATCACCTGACGTCAGGAGTTTGAGACCAACCTGACCAACATGGAGAAACCCCGTCTCTACTAAAAACATGAAATTAGATGGGCATGGTGGCACATGAATGTAATCCCAGCTACTAGGGAAGCTGAGGGAGGGGAATCGCTTGAACCTGGGAGGCAGAGGTTGTGGTGAGCTGAAATCACGCCATGGAACTCCAGCCTGGGCAACAAGAATGAAACTCTATTTCAAAAAAAAAAAAGAAAAACAGGAGAAACTTGCCCCAAATCATTTGGTTAAAAAGTAGCATATTTAAAATGTGAACCAGCCAGGCGTGTTGGCTCACACCTGTAATACCAGCACTTTGGGAGGCCGAGGCAGGCAGATCACCTGAGGTCAGGAGTTTGAGACCAGCCTGGCCAACATGGTGAAACCCCGTCTCTACTAAAAATACAAAAATTAACTGGGCGTGGTGGCACGTGCCTGTAATCCCAGCTACTTGGGAGGCTGAGGCAGGAGAATCACTTGAACCCGGGAGGCGGTGTTTGCAGTGAGCCGGGATCGCACCACTGCACTCCAGCCTGGGCGACAGAGTGAAATCCTGCCTCAAAAATAAATAAATAAATAAAGGTAAACCAGTTTCTTTCTAACCTCCAAATGCACAATATTCCACGACACCAACCCTACACCAAAGAAATGTGTAGAAGTTTATAAAAATGGTTATTAACTGATTTTTTTTCAGCACCAGAATCAACTATCCTGACTCTAGCTTTAGAAACGTAAGTTAAAAAAAGAGGAAAATAACTTCGAAGGAAGTAATTCTTTGAAAGCCGTTAGGACAACACAATGATTTGAGTGTCTTGTGCTTTTCCATGAAAAGGTGGGGCTAAGTCTGTTGTAGAGGGTGAAGGAGACACAGGAGTTAAAAATGTGCCAACACCGTGGCCCTTGGAAATAACTTGTAAGATCAAATGAAAATCGCAATGAAGACTGTCAATTTTTGATCAGATTGTTTTCAATCGATAATGAGTGCAGGCCTGCAAATGTGTATGGGAATTATGTGGCATATCAAGGTACATTTCTGCAAAGCATACTGGGTGCAATATGGCTTGTGGATTCAACATTCCTTTATATAATTGCACTCAACTAATGTATGCCTTTGAAAGCAAGCACATCAAACTTTATGTCTTAACAGATTTCTGAAAGAAAAACTGGTGTTCCCGGAGGCTCTTAAACAGTCTGCTGGTTATTTTATGGCATAGAGGAGAAAATTTACCCTGGAGAAATCTAGCCGAGCACATCCTCAGACTGATCACATTCACCTTCTCATCATGCTTCCAGTCTCAATTAAAAACAAAACAAAAAACAGAGAATCATATATGAGTAATCTGTCCTGAATCATACAGGGAAAATCCATGCTGAGATAATACTTATGCATCTGTCTTAGAACATGTCTAGAATACTTACTAGGAAGACTCACTATCAAAAGGGATTTTGGCATATGTGCATTAATTCAGCAAGCCTCATTTCTTAAATACCAAACATGTGCCAGACATTGTCCTAGGAAGAGAGGATTTAGAAAAAAAAAAAAAGATATATTTACATGTAGTCCAGCCATAGAAAAAGATAAGTAAGTAATTAAATGCAGGAGTATACTATAGCTTCAAAAATAAAACTTATGAAGGTGCGGAAATTAGCACACATAGGATAAAAAGGTCACTTCTACATAAGAGGAGGCGATTATCAAGAAGATTCACATAAGATTCAGTATTGACCTAAGGTTAAAGAGAGAAGCAGTGTTCTTGGACCAAGTTTTCTGGGAGGTGGGAGAGTAAAAGAAGTCCGGGACCAAAGGAAGCTACAACAGAGAGCACTGAACGAGCAGCCTTGCAGGTCTGACCCAGACTGTCATCTGAGAAAATTACAGGCAGTTTGATTGGTTGGGGCACAGGCCGTGAGGTGGGGCATGATGAGTGATAGCTGGAACCAGGCAAGGCTCATAAATGTCACACTAAGGAATTCTCACTGTTTTCTACCAGCCACTGGAAGAAACTGAAGAGCTTAAAGCAAGATAATGGCACATCACAAAACACATGGATTCGAGGTGGTAAGACAAAAAGAAGTTACTGTAGCAGAAGCATTAGGAAGTAGACTTGTATAATTTAACCGCAAAATAAGTACTTTTCCTACCCCACAAAAACATTCCAACATACAGAACTAATGTGGGTTATTAATTATTTCACATTGTTCCCTACTGAAACAACATACTTTCAACTTTGTTCTTTCAGTTCTGAGCGTGCTTATCTGCAAAGATACATAACCTAGTCTCCACGTCTTATCATAGAAAATTAGTACAGGTGACTTGTCTATTTTCAAACGGGGAGAAAAATATAATAGAAATAGATGCATTTAGTCCTTCTGAATTAACCAGCTAAGCTACTTGAGGAGGAGGAGATTATATCAAAATTTTAAACTTTTAAAACTAATTTAACATTATAACCACAAACGAACAGATATATATATTTTTTTTCATTCAGGAACTACTTTAGAGAAAAATTAAAATCCATGCTCCTGCCTTATTCAAAGCAAAATGATATTGGGTACAGCTGTTCATTTCAAAGGCCACTGCACATCTCCCATAAAAGCAGTGTGCTAGAGTGATAAAAACTGCCCACCAATGGTCATGACTATGCCCGTTTTCTAAGGTGTTTGCCACACTCCTGTCAAGAGGTGAAGTCTGTTTCTTTAACTCCTCAATCTGGGTTGCCCACGTGGCTTGCTTTGATCAATGAAATGTCACAGAAATTATGTTCTAGGACTTTTGAGCTCAGGTCTTCAGTTTCTACTTTCCCTTTCGGAACTCAGCTCCGCATAAAGAATTCCAGAATCTCCTGTTAAGGAGGGTAACCACACAGAGAGACGGGAGGGTGACAGGCCACAGGCAGAAACACAATCTACATGGAAGAGACCCATGGCATTCCAGCCAACAGCAAGTACCAGCCCCCACGTGCGAATGAGGTCAATGGGTTCCACTAGCTCCAGCTGAGCTGTCCCAGCCAAAACCATGTCAATCATGGACGAGTTCTCTCTTCTTCATCCTGCCCATACTACTGTCTCATGGCATCATACCCAATAAAATTGCTGTGATTTGAAGTCATTAAGCTTTGGGGTGCTTTATTACATAGCAACATATAAATAATAATGAGTAGCAAAATGCTTATTGCTAACTTTTCAGTGTAAAATTCCAGTGGCAGACCATGATGCCATGTAGAAAATATCTGGCTCAATTCGTACAAAAATGGCACAGCGTGTGGGACTCAGAGGCGACACCACAGTAGCAGGCCCTATATGCACAGCGGGACACACAGGAAGCCAGTGTCCAAAGAGCTGAAGGTGACCCTGTGGCCTTTCAATATTCACACTAAGAAGCAAAAGCAATAGCACAGCATATCCTGGTCGGTGATGTGTGTGTGTGTATGTGTCACAGCTGCATTAGACCAGACCACGTGGTAATATTGTCTAAAGAAAGAAATAGAAAACTTGTTTTTCTTTAGAAGTTATGTCCCAACCATGATAAAAGTGCTATTTTTTCCCCCTTGAGGAAACAAAGAAAAAACAACGATAACATTTCTACGCATTTTTTTTTTTTTTTTTTTTTGCTGTTATATCCATTTTATGATGCTTTGGAAGTACTACTTATTCTTACTTTTAAAGCCAGTCAGAATGTGTGTGGGTGTCTCTTATTTCTGTCTTTTTAAAGCTTCAACATAAAAGTTCTTTAGTACATCACACATTGCAATATTAAAAGAAAACACTATCTTGCCTAAATAAGCAGTATCCTATAATAGCCAGTCGAAACTAACTTCAATGTGTGTGATATGAATATTGCTTTCTGAAAACTTTACGGTCTGTTTGGACCACTCAATATGTAATTTTTAAACTAGGATGCCATAGTGTTTAAACAGTTTTCACATCGGAAATGTAAGAAATGCTTCTCCTCAGCAAATGTAAAAGAACACAAATCACAACAAACTATCTCTCAGACCACAGTGCAATCAAATTAGAACTCAGGATTAAGAAACTCACTCAAAATTGCACAACTACATGGAAACTGAACAACCTGCTCCTGAATGACTACTGGAAAAATAACAAAATGAAGGCAGAAATAAAGATGTTCTTTGAAACCAATGAGAACAAAGACACAACATACCAGAATCTCTGGGACACATTCAAAGCAGTGTGTAGAGGGAAATTTATAGCACTAAATGCCCACAAGAGAAAGCAGGAAAGATCCAAAATTGACACCCTAACATCAAAATTAAAAGAACAAGAGAAGCAAGAGCAAACACATCCCAAAGCTAGCAGAAGTCAGGAAATAACTAAGATCAGAGTAGAACTGAAGGAAATAGAGACACAAAACACCATTCAAAAAAACCAATGAATCCAGGAGCTGGTTTCTTTTAAAAGATCAACAAAATTGATAGACCGCTAGCAAGACCAATAAAGAAGAAAAGAGAGAAGAATCAAATAGACGCAATAAAAAGTGATAAAGGGGATATCACCACTGATCCCACAGAAATACAAACTACCATCAGAGAATACTATAAGTGTCTCTATGCAAATAAATTAGAAAATCTAGAAGAAATGGATAAATTCCTGGACACATACACCCTCCCAAGACTAAACCAGAAAGATGCTGAATCCCTGAATAGACCAACAACGGACTCTGAAATTGAGGCAATAATTAATAGCCTACCAACCAAAAAAAGTCCAGGATTCACAGCTGAATTCTACTAGAGGTACAAAGAGGAAGTGGTACCATTCCTTCTGAAACTATTCCAAACAATAGGAAAAGAGGGAATCCTCCCTAACTCATTTTATGAGGCCAGCTTCATCCTGATACCAAAGCCTGTCAGAGACACAACAAAAAAAGAGAATTTTAGACCAATATCCCTGATGAACATCGACGCGAAAATCCTCAATAAAATACTGGCAAACCGAATCCAGCAGCACATCAAAAAGCTTATCCACCAAGATCAAGTTGGCTTCATCCCTGGGATGCAATGCTGGTTTAACATACGCAAATCAATATAGTCCATCACATAAACAGAACCAAAGACAAAAACCACATGATTATCTCAATAGATTTAGAAAAGGCCATTGACAAAATTCAACAGCGCTTCGTGCTAAAAACTCTCAATAAATTTGGTATTGATGGGACGTATTTCAAAATAGTAAGAGCTATTTATGACAAACGCACAGCCAATATCTTACTGAATGTGCAAAAACTGGAAGCATTCCCTTTGAAAACTGGCACAAGACAGGGATGCCCTCTCTCACCACTCCTATTCAACATAGTGCTGGAAGTTCTGGCCAGGGCAATCAGGCAAGAGAAAGAAATAAAGAAATAAAGAGAAATAAATATTCAATTAGGAAAAGAGAAAGTCAAATTGTCCCTGTTTGCAGATGACATGATTTATATTTAGAAAACCCCATCACTCAGCCCAAAATCTCCTTAAGCTGATAAATTCAGCAAAGTCTCAGGATACAAAATCAATCTGCAAAAATCACAAGCATTCCTATACACCAGTAACAGACAGAGAGCTAAATCATGAGTGAACTCCCATTCACAATTGCTACAAAGAGAATAAAATACCTAAGAATCCAATTCACAAGGGATGTGAAGGACCTCTTCAAGGAGAACTACAAACCACTGCTCAATGAAATAAAAGAGGATACAAACAAATGGAAGAACATTCCATGCTCATGGATAGGAAGAATCACTATTGTGAAAATGGCCATACTCCCCAAGGTAATTTATAGATTCAATGCCATCCCCATCAAGCTACCAATGACTTTCTTCACAGAATTGGAAACAAACTACTTTAAAGTTCATATGGAACCAAAAAAGAGCCTGTATTGCCAAGCCAATCCTAAGCAAAAACAACAAAGCTGGAGGAATCATGCTACCCGACTTCCAACTATACTACAAGGCTACAGTAACCAAAATAGCATGGTACTGGTACCAAAACAGATACATAGATGAATGTAACAGAACAGAGGCCTCAGAAATACCAACACACATCTAAAACCATCTGATCTTTGACAAACCTGACTAAAACAAGAAATGGGGAAATGATTTCCTATTTAATAAACGGTGCTGGGAAAACTGGCTAGCCATATATAGAAAGCTGAAACTGGATCCCTTCCTTACACCTTATACAAAAATTAATTCAAGATGGATTAAAGACTTAAATGTTATATGTAAAACCATAAAAACCCAGAAGAAAACCTAGGTAATACCACTCAGGACATAGGCATGGGCAAGGACTTCATGACTAAAACACCAAAAGCAGTGGCAACAAAAGCCAAGATAGACAAATGGGATCTAATTAAACTAAAGAGCTTCTGCACAGCAAAAGAAACTACCATCAGAGTGAACAGGCAACCTACAGAATGGGAGGAAATTTTTGCAATCTACCCATCTGACAAAGGGCTAATATCCAGAATCAACGAAGACTTTAACAAATTTACAAGAAAAAATCGAACAGCCCCATCAAAACGTGGGCAAAGGATATGAACAGACACTTTTCAAAAGAAGACCTTTATTCAGCCAACACACACATGAAAAAAGGCTCATCATCACTGGTCATCAGAGAAATGCAAATCAAAACCACAATGAGATACCATCTCACACCAGTTAGAATGGCCATCATTAAAAAGTCAGGAAACAACAGGTGCTGGAGAGGATGTGGAGAAATAGGAAGGCTTTTACACTGTTGGTGGGACTGTAAAGTAGTTCAACCATTGTGGAAGACAGTGTGGTGATTCCTCAAGGATCTCAAACTAGAAATACCATTTGACCCAGCAATTCCATTGCTGGGTATATACCCAAAAGATTATAAATCATGCTACTATAAAGACATGCACACATATGTTATTGTGGCACTATTCACAATAGCAAAGACTTGCAACCAACCCAAGTGTCCATCAATGATAGATTAGATTAAGAAAATGTGGCATATATACACCATGGAATACTATGCAACTGTAAAAAAGGATGAGCTCATGTCGTTTGTAGGGACATGGATGAAGCTGGAAACCATCATTCTGAGCAAACTATCGCAAGGACAGAAAACCAAACACTGCATGTTCTCACTCACAGGTGGGAATTGAACAATGAAAGCATGTGAACACTGGGTTGGGAATATCACACACCAGAGCCTGTCATGGGGTGGGGGGTTGGGGGAGGGATAGCATTAGGAGAAATACCTAACGTAAATGAGGAGTTAATGGGTGCAGCACACCAACATGGCACATGTATACAAACCTGCACATTGTGCACATGTACCCTAGAACTTAAAGTATAATAATAATAATAAAGAAATGTAAGAAGTGCTAAATTATAGATTTTCAAATATTTAGGAGACATGAATATAATGCCATGTTTTTTCTGAACACTTATTAAGCACAGTTAACAAAAACAAATAGAAATGATAAAGTTTTGTTAATATTTCATGTTAACTCCCATTTTCATTTTAATTAATTTCTGGCTTGAAACCATTGGAAATTTGTTTTTTTTTTTTTTTTTTTTTTTTTTACCCTCATTAAAATTTTATTTATTTTTATTTAAACAATTTTTTTTTTTTTATTATACTTTAGGGTTTTAGGGTACATGTGCACAATGTGCAGGTTTGTTACATATGTATCCATGTGCCATGTTGATTTCCTGCACCCATTAATTTGTCATTTAGCATTAGGTGTATCTCCTAATGCTGTCCCTCCCCTCTCCCCCCACCCCACAACAGTCCCCGGAGCGTGATGTTCCCCTTCCTGTGTCCATGAGTTCTCATTGTTCAATTCCCACCTATGAGTGAGAACATGCGGTGTTTGGTTTTTTGTCCTTGCGATAGTTTACTGAGAATGATGTTTTCCAGTTTCATCCATGTCCCTACAAAGGACACGAACTCATCATTTTTTATGGCTGCATAGTATTCCATGGTGTATATGTGCCACATTTTCTTAATCCAGTCTATCGTTGTTGGACATTTGGGTTGGTTCCAACTCTTTGCTATTGTGAATAGTGCCGCAATAAACATACGTGTGCATGTGTCTTTATAGCAGCATGATTTATAGTCCTTTGGGTATATACCCAGTAATGGGATGGCTGGGTCAAATGGTATTTCTAGTTCGAGATCCCTGAGGAATCGCCACACTGACTTCCACAATGGTTGAACTAGTTTACAGTCCCACCAACAGTGTAAAAGTGTTCCTATTTCTCCGCATCCTCTCCAGCACCTGTTGTTTCCTGATTTTTTAATGATGGCCATTCTAACTGGTGTGAGATGGTATCTCACTGTGGTTTTGATTTGCATTTCTCTGATGGCCAGTGATGAGGAGCATTTCTTCATGTGTTTTTTGGCTGCATAAATGTCTTCTTTTGAGAAGTGTCTGTTCATGTCCTCTGCCCACTTTTTGATGGGGTTGTTTGTTTTTTTCTTGTAAATTTGTTTGAGTTCATTGTAGATTCTGGATATTAGCCCTTTGTCAGATGAGTAGAAATTTGTTTTTAACGAACAGAATTAAATATATTAGGTCCTTGATAGAATTCTTTTCCTCCAAAGAATATCCCCATCCCCCACTTTTAGCTAACTGTCATAATATGTTCTTTTTTTTCCAGGTGCTTCTTGTTCCAGAACTGTAAACACAAGTTGGATGACTAAACTGATATTTGCATAACAAGAAAAGTGGTCTTTAGGCAATTTGGCAAATATGCTCATAGCATCATTGCCAGGAACTGGCCCCCAAAATAGGATCGCAGCAGAGTTGGAACGCCAGTGATAGGGCTTTAATTCCAAGCACACAACCAGAGTTAGAGAACACATTCAAATAACCCAGGCCTTTTTTTATGTAAAAATTTTTAATAATCATGGCATTTCCAATGCAAATTTAAAATCTAGTCAGTAGCTTATTTTATTAAGAGACTTCATGGTTTTGACAGGGAATGATCTTTGGTAGAAAGGTCCTCCTCCTCCTCTTCCTTCTCAGGTCTATTCTTGATTCTGAAATTCACACCACTGGAATTTTATACCACACCACTGTTAAACATTTTTTTCTGAATTTTACTCTATTGCATTTTCCTGAAGATTTCTTTAATGCATGCCCTAGTTCTTTGGAGATTTTCAATGCCTGTTTAACAGCTTTCCTTATTCATTAGCAACTTCCTTTAGAATCTAACAAGTCTCTTATGATCCTGGAGTTCTGTCAATTATAGTATTTTTTTAATGTTTTTATCACACGGTTGGGAATATTTCTGTTACTTTTTACCCTCACTAAGAAGCTTAATATAACTACTAAAAATGTTATATAACTTTTATTAGTGTCTTCATCTTTTGTCATTCTGAGTGGCCTAGCCCCTCCATAGACACTTTGAGCCTATGATTTTTCATGGAAGAGGGCCTAGTTTAGCTTCATGTATTATTATCCTCTCTCATATTTGCTCTATCAGTATATATTTGAATATGGTTGAATTCTATAGCATGTATTTTATTGCTTTCACACGCTTTATTGTGCTTATGTTTGGATTTCTTCTCATCTGAGAAAGGATTGATTTTCTCATCTCAGTATATTCTTAATAAAATCATAACTAAGAAAGAACATTTCATACATCTAAAAGCTAACTTCCTTTCTTTTATTTTGTCTTGAAAAATACTACACCCACACTTTTTTGCCAATAGCCTAAGACATTTAGCCATACTAATCTATCCTATTGGCTCCTTGGCTTTGATTGATGGACTAACAAAAATAGGTTGCTTGATGTTTCCAGAAAAAGTATCTTACCCTCATCTGTCTAAAGCATTCCTAACATAGGATTGTCAGATTTAGCAAATAAAAATAGAGGATTTCTAGTTATATTTCAATTTCATGTAAGAAACAAATAACTTTTTAGTATAAGAACATCTTAAATACTTAGAGGCTTATCTGAAGTTCACATTTAAATAGGTGCCCTGTAAGTTACCAGGCAATCCTGTCCTAAAGGAATAATATTCAAATCTCTCTTTAGCTTTTCCTCCAAATGTTGCTTAAAAATTTTCTGGGAAAATCATTAGTTTTATCTCCAGAAGCAAGACACTGTTGTCAGAAAAGGATGGGTTTCATTTTCTATTATTTTCATGTACTTGATTATTTATGATATTAGAACTGGGATCTCAGGAGTGGCCTTGCGCAGCAATCAATGGTGGCTGACCATTGGTTGCTCTTTAGGAAAAAGGGTCATAAGCCCCCTTTTGCTCACTTCCCTGCCCCTTGAAATTAACTTATTGATTTAAATTAAAAGCATTGCATGCCTACTCTACGATGAATATTGTGATGTCAAGAATCCCAAACAAGCAGCAAGATTCTGTCCACCAGAAATGTTAAGCATATGTAAACCGGGGGCGGGCGACTGGGAGGTAGCAGAATATGCTCTTTGTATTGATTTTAGTACCTGAACTTATGTGCTTTAATTGAGTTATACTTACCTATAAATTGATGCTCCCATCATTGAAAACAGCTTATGCTGTTACAGAATACATTGCGTAAGTGTATGGATTTCTTTACAGTCAACAAAAGGGTAAAGGTGACATGAAGAAGAAAAAATACGCTAACTAAATGAAAATTGGGAGTCATAAAAATATTTTTATAGGACTGTAGAAATGATCTAAATCTCTTTTGGTGGGCTTTCTTTGCATCAGTACTACAAATGTTGGATTGTCCCAGCTCAGTCCTCAGACATCTCTGTAATCAGTATCTTGTCAGAGATCCCTGAAGAGGGGTTCTGGAGAGCCCTGGAAGGTTCTTGAGACCTCTCGAGGCAATCCAAAATGTCTTCCCCAAATGACTTGGCCCATCATTTCACTCAGATATCTATATAAAGTCCCCCCTTAGACAGATCTTCTCTGACAACCCATTAGAAAATAGCAGCCTCTGTTACTTCATCACCTTCCCCACTTCACATTTTGTATAGTTCCGTTGCAACCTGAAATAAAATAAGTTAAACCAAAATATAAATAGCACATTTGTTTATATTGGGTTTCCCACACAAGCTCAAAGAATGTAAGAACATGTACTTTTGTTTATTACTTTATCTCCAACACATTCAATAGTACATACCATATTGCATGTTTACAGATATCATTCATAATTTTTTTGTACAGTGAATGTATTTTATCTGATAGTTTTTCTTGGCAGTGAAAATATGCTTTTTCCTTACAGCTGCTCTTATTGAAAGACATTCCTCTTAAGTGAGTTTCCTCACTCCAGTAATTCAAGAAGGAAAAGTGTATATAGAGAAAAAGCATTAATAGTATTTTATAACTTATTCCTAAAAAAGAGTTGATTAAATTTTTATCATTAGTGCAGCAATGAAATTTCTTTTAAACTCTGAAAATGAGGGCACATTCAGTGCCTTATATTTTCAATGCCTTGTGTAGACCAAAAATAGATAAAAACAAGAATCAGTAGGAAAGTAATATTGTATAAGCCAATCTCTAACAGAGTCACAATAAAACAAATTAATGTTTGAAATTATCACCATTAGGTCAAATCTATGTCTTGAGCTTCAAAATACTTCATTCATTCAATGATTAATCTGTCACTGACTACTGTAGGCTGGGTACTGGGGAGCCAAAAGAGAAATTAATCACGGTCATCAATTAAAAAACCAGAAACTCTGTCAGCCAAGTGTATGCAACAGTTTTGCAGAATAAACACAGTGAGTTTGGTTTAAGACAAAGAGAAATTTAAGTTTCCAGAATATTGGGGAGAAAGTGTCTAATAGGATGGTGGAGTTCATGTAGAGATTCTGGACTGGAAAAATGATTTGGCCACCATTAGCATAGGACTAGATGCCACTGAAGTGGCAGAGATCACTTAGAATAAATGGCAAACAAAAAAGAGGCCTTACTTCCTTGAGATTCTTGTGACTAGGAGCCAGACACTACAGAGCATGGAAAATATTTTGTAAGGTAGAGTTACCGAAGACGGCCTTTTTCTCCGAGATATGCTGACATGCTTAATGATCACAACAATGTGATCATTCCAACAACTACTAGTTCCACGATGTTTTTAGAGTTTACAAATGTATTACTATAGTGAGTTTTATTGTATCTGAGCCTCATGAGAGATTTACGATTATTCCTATTTTATGCAAAACTTCAGAAAGTTTAAATTAAAGGTCATAAATAGATGATTGATACCTAATCCACAGCTCTTGGATGATCCATAGCGTCAATGTTTTCAATGAAGAGAAGGTGATTTTCACCCCGTCCTTCACTTCTAATTTTTCCTAATTGTTCTACATGACTTTATTGAAAGCTTTACTTCAAAATCAATCTCTCCCCTTCTCAAGCTATCTTTCTTAATAAGGATAATTGTTAGGAAGTTCCCACAGCTACCTTACACCCTCTAATTCCCAAGACCTTGTGAATGCTTCTGACTATTAATTTTGAAGGCATCCCAGAAATAGAGTTTCAGTTTGATTATAAAGAAAATAATATCTCGGATATTATTGTATTTAAATATTTAGAATTATTTAAAATTAATTTTCTGCCAAAAAGTCTTGGAGGGAAATGAGAACAAGAGTTTATTTAAGAAGTAGTATTTTATTTTTTTTTCTAGAGATCGACTTACTAACACTATGGTTCTCCATAGAAATAAATAAAATTGACATACATAAAAAACGGTAGAGAATACTAAATATGCCAAATAATGAATTCCTTTAAGCATACATATATATATATATACACATATATACACACATATATACATATATATACACACACACATATATATACATATATATACACACACACATACATATATAAACTTTTATACCTGCCCACAAAGGTAAGTTTGTCACTGCTTAGAGATTGCTGAAAGCAAAATGAAAGAGTTCCATCAAGTGGTCATATCAAGACATAGCAGTTAGTATTTCACCAATACAAAGAGGAAAACAATTTCTCTGAAATCTAGTTCAGACATACATTTCAAACCGAGTTATCAAAATTTTATGCCATGCAACATTAAAAAACACAATTAAATGCATTTTAAACATTATTACTAATTCATTTTCCAAATCATTTTTAAACTGCAAAGAAAATAGAAACAATAGGGGTGGAGCCAAGATGGCCGAATAGGAACAGCTCCGGTCTCCAGCTCCCAGCCCCAGCGACACAGAAGACGGGTGATTTCTGCATTTCTGCTTGAGGTACCGGTTTCATCTCACTAGGGAGTGCCTAACAGTGGGTTCAGGACAGTCGGTGAAGCGCACTGTGCGTGAGCCGAAGCAGGGCGAGGCATTGCCTCACTCGGGAAGCGCAAGGGGTCAGGGAGTTCCCTTTCCTAGTCAAAGAAAGGGGAAACAGATGGCACCTGGAATATCGGGTCAGTCCCGTCCTAATACTGCGCTTTTCCAACGGGCCTGGAAAACGGCACACTAGGAGATTGTGTCCCGCACCTGGCTCGGAGGGTCCTATGCCCACAGATTCTCGCTGATTGCTAGCACAGCAGTCTGAGATCAAGCTGCAAGGCGGCAATGAGGCTGGGGGAGGGGCGCCCGCCATTGCCCAGGCTTGCTTAGGTAAACAAAGCAGCCAGGAAGCTCGAACTGGGTGGAGCCCACCACAGCTCAAGGAGGCCTGCCTGCCTCTGTAGGCTCCACCTCTGGGGGCAGGGCACAGACAACCAAAAACTCAGCGAGAACCTCCACAGCCTTAAATGTCCCTGTGTGACTGACAGCTTTGAAGAGAGTAGTGGTTCTCCCAGCACGCAGCTGGAGATCTGAGAACGGACAGACTGCCTCCTAAAGTGGGTCCCTCACCCCTGAGCAGCCTAACTGGGAGGCACCCCCCCAGTAGGGACAGACTGACACCTCATTCAACCGGGTACTCCTCTGAGACAAAACTTTCAGAGGAACTATCAGACAGCTGAATTTGTGGTCTCACGAAAATCCACTGTTCTGCAGCCACCGGTGCTGACACCCAGCCAAACAGGGTCTGGAGTGGACCTCTAGTAAACTCCAACAGACCTGCACCTGAGGGTCTTGTTTGGTAGAAGGAAAATTAACAAACAGAAAGGACATCCACACCAAAAACCCATCTGTACATCACCATCATCGAAGACAAAAAGTAGACAAAACCACAAAGATGGGGAAAAAACAGACCAAAAAAACTGGAAACTCTAAAAAACAGAGCACCTCTCCTCCTCCAAAGGAACGCAGTTCCTCACCAGCAACGGAACAAAGCTGGATGGAGGATGACTTTGATGAGTTGAGAGAAGAAGGCTTCAGACGATCAAACTACTCTGAGCTACGAGAGGAAATTCAAAACAATAGCAAAGAAGTTAAAAACTTTGAAAAAAAATTAGAAGAATGGATAACTAGAATAACCAATGGAGAGAAGGGCTTCAAGGAGATGATGGAGCTGAAAGCCAAGTTTCGAGAACTACGCGAAGAATGCAGAAGCCTCAGTAGCAGATGTGATCAACTGGAAGAAAGGGTATCGCTGATAGAAGATGAAATGAATGAAATGAAGAGAGAAGGGAAGTTTAGAGAAAAAAGAATAAAAAGAAATGAACAAAGCCTCCAAGAAATTTGGGACTATGTGAAAAGACCAAACCTACGTCTGATTGGTGTACCTGAAAATGATGGGGAGAATGGAACCAAGTTGGAAAACACTCTGCAAGATATTATCCAGGAGAACTTCCCCAATCTAGCAAGGCAGGCCAGCATTCAGATTCAGGAAATACAGAGAACGCCACAAAGATACTCCTCGAGAAGGGCAACTCCAAGACACATAATTGTCAGATTCACCAAAGTGGAAATGAAGGAAAAAATGTTAAGGGCAGCCAGAGAGAAAGGTCGGGTTACCCACAAAGGGAAGCCCATCAGACTAACAGCTGATCTCTCAGCAGAAACTCTACAAGCCAGAAGAGAGTGGGGGCCGATATTCAACATTCTTAAAGAAAAGAATTTTCAGCCCAGAATTTCCTATCCAGCCAAACTAAGCTTCATAAGTGAAGGAGAAATAAAATACTTTACAGACAAGCACACGCTGAGTGATTTTGTCACCACCAGGCCTGCCCTAAAAGAGCTCCTGAAGGAAGCACTAAACATGGAAAGGAACAACCGGTACCAGCCCCTGCAAAAACATGCCAAATTGTAAAGACCATCAAGGCTAGGAAGAAACTATAGCAACTAACGAGCAAAATAACCAACTAACATCATAATGACAGGATCAGATTCACACATAACAATATTCACGTTAAATGTAAATGGGCTAAATGCTCCAATCAAAAGACACAGACTGGCAAACTGGATAAGGAGTCAGGACCCATCAGTGTGCTGTATTCAGGAAACCCATCTCACGTGCAGAGACACACATAGACTCAAAATAAAGGGATGGAGGAAGATCTATCAAGCAACTGGAAAACAAAAAAAGGCAGGGGTTGCAATCCTAGTCTCTGATAAAATAGACTTTAAACCAACAAAGATCAAAAGAGACAAAGAAGGCCATTACATAATGGTAAAGGGATCAATTCAACAAGAAGAGCTAACTATCTTAAATATATATGCACCCAACACAGGAGCACCCAGATTCATAAAGCAAGTCCTCAGTGACCTACAAAGGGACTTAAACTCCCACACAATAATAATGGGAGATTTTAACACCCCACTGTCAGCATTAGACAGATCAACGAGACAGAAAGTTAACAAGGATATCCAGGAATTGAACTCAGCTCTACATAAAGTGGACCTAATAGACATCTACAGAACTCTCCACCCCAAATCAACACAATATACATTTTTTTCAGCACCACACCGCACCTATTCCAAAATTGACCACATAGTTGGAAGTAAAGCTCTTCTCAGCAAATGTAAAAGAACAGAGATTATAACAAACTGTCTCTCAGACCACAGTGCAATCAAACTAGAACTCAGGATTAAGAAACTCAGTCAAAACCGCCCAACTACATGGAAACTGAACAACCTGCTCCTGAATGACTATTGGGTACATAATGAAATGAAGGCAGAAATAAAGATGTTCTTTGAAACCAACGAGAACAAAGACACAACATACCAGAATCTCTGGGACACGTTCAAAGCAGTGTGTAGAGGGAAATTTATAGCACTAAATGCCCACAAGAGAAAGCAGGAAAGATCCAAAATTGACACCCTAACATCACAATTAAAAGAACTAGAAAAGCAAGAGCAAACACATTCAAAAGCTAGCAGAAGGCTAGAAATAACTAAAATCAGAGCAGAACTGAAGGAAATAGAGACACAAAAAACCCTTCAAAAAATTAATGAATCCAGGAGCTGGTTTTTTGAAAAGATCAACAAAATTGATGGACCGCTAGCAAGACTAATAAAGAAGAAAAGAGAGAAGAATCAAATAGATGCAATAAAAAACGAAAAAGGGGATATCACCACCGATCCCACAGAAATACAATCTATCATCAGAGAATACTACAAACACCTCTATGCAAATAAACTAGAAAATCTAGAAGAAATGGATAAATTCCTCGACAAATACACCCTCCCAAGACTAAACCAGGAAGAAGTTGAATCTCTGAATAGACCAATAACAGGTTCTGAAATTGTGGCAATAATCAATAGCTTACCAACCAAAAAGAGTCCAGGACCTGATGGATTCACAGCTGAATTCTACCAGAGGTACAAGGAGGAACTGGTACCATTCCTTCTGAAACTATTCCAATCGATAGAAAAAGAGGGAATCCTCCCTAACACATTTTACGAAGCCAGCATCGTCCTGATACCAAAACCTGGCAGAGACTTAACCAAAAAAGAGAATTTCAGACCAATATCCTTGATGAACATTGATGAAAAAATCCTCAATAAAATACTGGCAAACCGAATCCAGCAGCACATCAAAAAGCTTATCCACCATGATCAAGTGGGCTTCATCCCTGGGATGCAAGGCTGGTTCAACATACGCAAATCAATAAATGTAATCCAGCATATAAACAGAACCAAAGACAAAAACCACATGATTATCTCAATAGATGCAGAAAAGGCCTTTGACAAAATTCAACAACCCTTCATGGTAAAAACTCTCAATAAATTAGGTATTGATGGGACGTATCTCAAAATAATAAGAGCTATCTACGACAAACCCACAGCCAATATCATACTGAATGGGCAAAAACTGGAAGCATTCCCTCTGAAAACTGGCACAAGACAGGGATGCCCTCTCTCACCGCTCCTATTCAACATAGTGCTGGAAGTTCTGGCCAGAGCAATCAGGCAGGAGAAGGAAATAAAGGGTATTCAATTAGGAAAAGAGGAAGTCAAATTGTCCCTGTTTGCAGATGACATGATTGTATATCTAGAAAACCCCATTGTCTCAGCCCAAAATCTCCTTAAGCTGATTAGCAACTTCAGCAAAGTCTCAGGATACAAAATTAATGTACAAAAATCACAAGCATTCTTGTACACCAATAACAGACAAACAGAGAGCCAAATCATGAGTGAACTCCCATTCACAATTGCTTCAAAGAGAATAAAATACCTAGGAATCCAACTTACAAGGGATGTGAAGGACCTCTTCAAAGAGAACTACAAACCACTGCTCAATGAAATCAAAGAGGATACAAACAAATGGAAGAACATTCCATGCTCATGGGTTGGAAGAATCAATATCGTGAAAATGGCCATACTGCCCAAGGTAATTTATAGATTCAATGCCATCCCCATCAAGCTACCAATGACTTTCTTCACAGAATTGGAAAAAACTACTTTAAAGTTCATATGGAACCAAAAAAGAGCCCGCATCGCCAAGTCAATCCTAAGCCAAAAGAACAAAGCTGGAGGCATCACGCTACCTGACTTTAAACTATACTACAAGGCTACAGTAACCAAAACAGCATGGTACTGGTACCACAACAGAGACATAGATCAATGGAACAGAACAGAGCCCTCAGAAATGATGCCGCATAGCTACAACTATCTGATCTTTGACAAACCTGACAAAAACAAGAAATGGGGAAAGGATTCCCTATTTAATAAATGGTGCTGGCAAAACTGGCTAGCCATATGTAGAAAGCTGCAACTGGATCCCTTCCTTACACCTTATACAAAAATTAATTCAAGATGGATTAAAGACTTATATGTTAGACCTAAAACCATTAAAATCCTACAAGAAAACCTAGGCAATACCATTCAGGACATAGGCGTGGGCAAGGACTTCATGTCTAAAACACCAAAAGCAATGGCAACAAAAGCCAAAATCGACAAATGGGATCTCATTAAACTAAAGAGCTTCTGCACAGCAAAAGAAACTATCATCAGAGTGAACAGGCAACCTACAGAATGGGAGAAAATTTTTGCAACCTACTCATCTGACAAAGGGCTAATATCCAGAATCTACAATGAACTCAAACAAATTTACAAGAAAAAAACAAACAACCCCATCAAAAAGTGGGCAGAGGACATGAACAGACACTTCTCAAAAGAAGACATTTATGCAGCCAAAAAACACATGAAGAAATGCTCCTCATCACTGGCCATCAGAGAAATGCAAATCAAAACCACAGTGAGATACCATCTCACACCAGTTAGAATGGCCATCATTAAAAAATCAGGAAACAACAGGTGCTGGAGAGGATGTGGAGAAATAGGAACACTTTTACACTGTTGGTGGGACTGTAAACTAGTTCAACCATTGTGGAAGTCAGTGTGGCGATTCCTCAGGGATCTCGAACTAGAAATACCATTTGACCCAGCCATCCCATTACTGGGTATATACCCAAAGGACTATAAATCATGCTGCTATAAAGACACATGCACACGTATGTTTATTGCGGCACTATTCACAATAGCAAAGAGTTGGAACCAACCCAAATGTCCAACAACGATAGACTGGATTAAGAAAATGTGGCACATATACACCATGGAATACTATGCAGCCATAAAAAATGATGAGTTCGTGTCCTTTGTAGGGACATGGATGAAACTGGAAAACATCATTCTCAGTAAACTATCGCAAGGACAGAAAACCAAACACCGCATGTTCTCACTCATAGGTGGGAATTGAACAATGAGAACTCATGGACACAGGAAGGGGAACATCACACTCTGGGGACTGTTGTGGGGTGGGGGGAGGGGGGAGGGACAGCATTAGGAGATACACCTAATGCTAAATGACGAGTTAATGGGTGCAGGAAATCAACATGGCACATGGATACATATGTAACAAAACTGCACATTGTGCACATGTACCCTAAAACCCTAAAGTATAATAAAAAAAAAAAAAAAAAAAAAAAAAAAAGAAAATAGAAACAATATAATTTTCATTTTTTGTCTTTTTCATATCGAATACTCTTTCCATATAGTTTGCAGTTGAAAATGCGTGGTTATAAACTTAATTTGCATGTTATAGTCACCTTTTTAAATTAGCAGGTAAACCACAGGTAATACTAAACTAAGTATTTGGATTGCACCGAAAATTCAGAAACGAACTACTTGCAAATGACCTATACATCTTAAAATAGTACAAAATAAATACAAAGAAAACTCAACTCAAGGTTGTCTTAAAAAATAAGTTATAAAACATAAACATGAGTTAACTTGCTTCTTTTAACAACCTCAAGTTTTTGCCTTGCCAAATTTCACCTCCTTCATGAAGGTAGACAAAACAGGCATCTTTCTTTTTAAAGTATAATTGATTTAAGGGGTCATTTTCTCATTATTTTGGAAAAATCGTCATGGATTATTTTAATGTTATAAATGCTACTTCTAAAGATATATTACAGATAAAGATTTGTTTCTTGCTTAACAAAGCAGTAGTTCATTTAAGCAACCATTGTTTAAACTTTCTGAACATAATATATATATTAGTAATGAGATGATGTTAAACAATAGATTTTTATATAAAACCTATGAAATATATATTATCTAGACATAAAATTGGAAGCAATGTATTTAATGATTAAGATCATGGATTTTGGCATCAGAGAGATTTGATTTGAATCTAATCTCTTCCACTTTTTTTCTCTGTAACCTGGAGCAATGGCAAGCGTACTTTGTTTTGTTGCACTTTTCTTGTAGATGTTGTGTTTTTTACAAATTGAAGGTTAGTGGCCAGCCTGCCTTGAGCAATTCTATCCACACCATTTTTTCCAACAGCATTTGCTCACTTTTAGTTTCTGTGTTATATTCCAGTAATTCTCACAATATTTCAGATTTTTTCATTGTCATTATATTACTTATGGTTATCTGTGATCAATGATCTTTTATGTCACTATTGTAATTGTGGGACACCATACACTCTGCACATATAAGATAGTGAACTTAATTAATATGTGTGTTCTCACTTCTTCAGCAACTAGCTGTTCTTCCATCTCTCTTCTTCTCCTCAAGCCTCACTATTCCCTGAGACACAACAATATTAAAATTAGACCAAGTAATAACTCTACAATGGCCTGTAAGTGTTCAAGTGAGAAGAAAAGCATCATACATCTCTCACTTTAAGTCAAAAGCTGGAAATGATTAAACTTAATGAAGAAGGCATGTTGAAAGCTGAGAGAGGCTAAAAGCTAGGTCTCTTATAACAAACAGCCAACTTAGGAACACAAAGGGAAAGTTCTGGAAGGTAATTGAAAGTGCTACTACAGTGAACAAATGAACGATAAAGAATGTAAAACAGACTTGTTGATGATATGAAGAACGTTTTATTAGTCTGGATAGAAAAGCAAACCAACTACAACAAGGCCCAAATTATCTTCAATTCTCTTCAGGCTGAGAGAAATGAAGAAGAAAAGTGAGAAGTTAGAAGAAGTTGGCTGATAATTTTTAAGGAAAGAAGCCATCCCAAAATAAAAGAAAAAGTGCAAGGTGAAGTACTAGCATGTGCTGATGTAGAAGCTTTAGCATATAACCTGGAAAATGTAGCTAAGATAATAGATGAAGGTTGTTACACTAAACAAGAGATTTTCAGTGTAGATGAAACAGACTTATATTGAAAGAAGATGGGGTCTAGGACGTTAATGGCTAGAAAATAAGTCAATGCCTGGCTTTAAAGCTTCAATGCACAGGGTGACACTCTTGGTAGGGGCTATTGCAGCTGGTAAATTGAAGTTGAGGCCAATACTGATTTACGATTCTGAAAATAGTAAAAATTATGCTAAATCTACTGTGCCTGTACTCTATAAATGGAGCAAAGTCTGAATGACAGCATATCTTTTAACACTATGGTCTACTGGATATTTTTATCCTGCTCTTGAGACCTACTGCTCAGAAAAAAAAGAGTCCTTTCAAAATATTGCTGTTCATTGACAATGTACCTGAACACCCAAGAGTTCTGATGGAGATGAACAAGGATATTCGTGTTTTTAAGCTGGTTAGCACAACATCCATTCTGTAGCCTCTGAATCAAGGAGTAATTTCAACTTTCAAGTTTTATTACATAAGAACTAAACATGGTAAGGTTATTGCTGCCATAATGACTCCTCTGATGAATCTGGGTAAAATAAATTGAAAATCTTCTGGAAAGGATTCACCACTCTAGATAACACTAAGGACATTTGTGATTACTGGGAGGAGTCCAAAATATCAACAATAACAGGAGTTTAGAATAAGTTGAGTCCAATGCTCACAGATGACTTTGAGGGGTTTAGCTCTTCAGTGGAAGTAAATGCGGATGTGGTGGAAACAGCAAGACAACTAGAATTAGAAGTGGAGCCTGAAAATGTGACTGAGTTGCTGCAGTTTCAAGATACAATTTTAATGCATTAGGATTTGTTTCTTACAGATGAGCAAAGAAAGACGTTCCTTGAGATAGAATCTACTCCTGGTAATGATGCTGTGAACATTCTTGAAATAACAACAAAGAATTTAGAATATTACAGAAACTTAGTTGATAAAGCAGTGGTAGAATTTGTGTTTGAAAGAAGTTCTACTGTGGGGAAAAAGCTATCAAACAGCATCACATGCTACAAAAAAAAAAATCTTTCACGAAAGGAAAAGTCAACCAATGTGGCAAACTTCATTGCTGCCTTGTTAGAAGAAATTGCCACAGCCACACTAACCTTAGGAAACCACCACCCTGATTGGTCAGCTGCCACCAACACTGGGACCAAACCCTTTACCTGTGAAAAATCACAACTTGATGAAAGAACAGATAATCATTAGCATTTTAGCAATAAAGTATTTTAAAATTAAAGTATGTGCATTGTTTTTTAGACATACTTCTATTGCACACTCAGCTGCTTATATTGTAAGTAAACATGACTTTTTTATGCATTGGAAAACCAACAAATTTGTATGACTCACTTTATTGCAATGTTTGCTTTACTGCAGTGGTCTGGAACTGAATCTGCAATATCTCCAAGGTATGCCTGTATATCTCCACGTATAATAGGGAAGTAATTCTACTGATACAGGTACGGTAGAGCTTAGATAATGTCTCTTATATCAAGCATCTAGATTAGTAGCTGACTATCATCAAAATGAAAACACGTTTGGGAAATAATATTTCCATTGTTCTATCTTGTTATTGGTAGGTGAGAGTGGTGGTGAACTTTCACCTCAAATTGTTTGATTTAAATAGTTGAAAAAATATAAACAAATAAGGAGACAAAAGACAAATGTATTGCTTCTATGATGGCAATACGATTATATTTCTTCTGAGTGCTCTATGACCTTCCTCCAATCTAAGCAATATTTCCATTTCTACTAGAAGCCATAGAGAGATTCACACTGTTACCCTTCTTTCTGTCTTTTGGAAATTTGCAGTGATAATAAGCTGATTTAAAATCCTTACTTAATATCAAGAACAACTCTTCCTGTCAACATGGTAATAAAATGAACACTGAGGATGAAGAAAGAGAGAGAATGATAAAGTGCATTCAGTAAAACATAAACAAGTAAAGGATGTGGGCGCAAGGTATATAGGAATTATTAATATTTGTACTCCTCTCACATATTTTGTCATGTTTGAAATAATTCAAAAGTAAGATGTAAGTAAACCTAAAAGAAAAAGTAAAACTCCCTTTAGGAAACCTAAAAGTGAATAGATTCACACTTCAACAAACTTTTGACGATGTCAGCAAGATGGAAAATAACCACAAAAGGAAAGCTGGAGATACAAGAAGAAACGTTGAGTGAAAAACGTGGAAAGCATGTAGATAAACCAGAGTCTGTGTGAAATAACAAAAATATGAAATTTGGGAATAAAGAAAGGATATAATTAAAATATGGGACAATAAGTAAGACTAAATAGCAGATGATTTGATTTCTATAATTCGAAGGTCCCTATGTTATATAAAGAAGGAATAGAGAAAATGATTAATGTAGACCTTAAGTAAAAAAATCTGTTAAAATTTCATGGTAACTATTAAAAGAATAAAGAGAGAAATAGAATTTAAATAAAAACTTCATGTAAAGGATGCAGAAAAAGTGATAAAAAGTAAAAGCGATGAAGCAAAAGAGGAACATACAAAACAAGAAATAGGATGGTAATGAATCCAAATATAACAGCAATCCTAATAAATGTAAATAAATTAACTTTCTAGTTAAAGGTTAAATTCAATAAAAGATAAGATCCAGGATTATACTATCGAAGAATCACACATGAAAATAAAAACATGGGAAAACTGACACACAAAGGATAAGGAATTAGGCAGCTTAAATATTAGTCAAAGGAAAGCTGGTGTATCTATATTAATATTATAGAGTGAAGTCTTGAAGGCACAAAGCATCACATAGAATGGAAAACATCATAAAACAATGATAATTATACACTCATTTCAACTTTGATGCCTCTAATAACTTGCCTCAAAACATATAAAGAAGTCAACAAACCCATCATACCAAGGAATACACAGTGTTCTCAGGTACGCACGGAGCTTCAGAGAAAGCCGAACCACGTGGGGAAGACATAATGCACATATCAGCCAATTCCAAGGAATTATCAGACAGATACACTTCTCTAAGCACAACAAAGTTCAAAGTCAGAAAAAAACAATTTTTTTTGAAAAATTTGTAGATTTGGAAACAGGAAAGCATATTTAAAACATACAAGAAAGCAATAAAGTCTGAAAACAGATAAATTCAACAGTTAACTTAAGATATTAGGGAAAACATAAGAAACCCAAGCAGAAGAAATGCAATTATAAAAATCAACAACAATAATGAATGAAATACTAAATAGAGATAGAGCAGATTAAAACAAAAAGATTAACAAATCCAAAGGCTAATTCTTATATACTTAATACATGTGTGTATCTAATCTACTCTCAATATTAAACTATTATTCCTTTCTTTCCTAAATATATATCAACAATGATTGTTATATTTTTTCTATTTTTATATTTACACAGGGAAATGTGATATTCACCATGTTTCACTTAGTGTTTTTTAACTCAGTATCATTTTTGAGGCCAATTTTGAGACCCATGTATATAGAGAGATACTTTATTCCTTTTAACTATTGCCCAGTAATATATAGATTAAATTTTTATCCATCTATCCCCCATTTGCTATCTACTAATAGTATTACAAAGCACATCCCTGAATTTTCCTATGCATCTCTGTTACACGTTACCCTAAAGAGAAATGACAAGCTTTTTAGAGAAGTGGCATACTCAATTTCCCTAAATGTTGGCAAATTGATTATTTAAATGGCATTTAGCAGAAAATCTAACAAAACATTTTTCTTCACATTAAAAAAGAAATCCTTAAATTGCTTCTTAGTTTCTATAAAAATGGAAGAGTGGAGAAGCATTCAGGGCTTTATGTTTTATTCAATTCGATCAATATCCTCCATAATTCTGTGAATCATCTTTTTAAAAAATTTGTAAAAGTTAAGACAATATTTTATAGTTTTGCTCCACATTATTTGAAATTTAGAAACTTTTATTTCTAATTACATTGCTATGACATTGAGTGTGTGTGTGTTTGTGTGTGTGTGATTGGTATGTATATAAATTATGTACTACAAGCAAGATATAAAAATATGATAAAGTGTTTGGACCTTAGCCTTAGAAAACAATATCTCAATAACTGTGGTGTGGCTGAGATGATATTCAGGTATCATCTCATATTTGCCTACATTTCTAAGTTTATTTCTACATTGCCAAGTTTGTCACTATAACATGGCCATTTCTTCTATAGGAGACAGATGCTCTTTAGGTGTGCCCACCATAAAACTAGTTTAATAAATCAGGACACATTGAAAATAAAATAAGCCTCAAGCATAAAGCAGGACCAATCCTTGAACAACGTGTATATTCAATATATACTCCATTGGCTTCAATAGTGAAAATATACTGTGAGCTGTCACAAAGTTGGTAGGCTATGATCCCCAGCGTGTGCTGTGCCTGTCCTTTGCATAACTAGAGGGATTGTTAGTCCTCTTTGCATACATCACGATTGTTAATAAAGTGACATTTGTCAAAATGAGTAAGCACGTGTTGCCATGGAAGGTGCCATAAGCAAGATTATAAAACAAATTGTTGTAGTTGGCTAGGAACCAGGAGGAAGATGAACACCAGAAGAAAAGGCATTCTTTCCTTAATTCCTCATACCCATTTTACAATACATTGCATACAGTTGTTTATGTAGAACACAGGCTGTTTTCTTTTTTTCTGAAACCTCATGTAACCGATGGTATTTTAAATGAGCTCTAATACAAAATGCCTCACACACTGCTATCCTATGCCTCATTTAACCCATTATATGGGTTCCCTCTTGAAACATTTAGTCTTCATTTGTCTATTTTTCCTGTAACTTATTTTTAGGAATAGAAAAATCATGTCCTGAGAAGCATGTCTTCTGGCACATATTTAAAATATCTAAGGGGGCTCAGGTAACATCAAGACCCTAGTGGCTGCAGACGGGTCCCCACCAATATCTCGGCATTTTATTTCAATTATTTACTATCTTTCAATATGGCCCACAGCATGAAGATTTTGCATGTAACAGTTTATTTTTTTAATTGAAAACTGAAATAATACCAATACTCATAAAAAAATCCATTCAATTATATTCAGTAAACAGTCTTCCTCTTCATGCCAGTAGATATCTGTACAGTTTCCACCTAAAATTGCAGAATTAAAAAAACTGAAAGTGGCTTAGATAGTTAAGGGACTAGTCCTAGAAATTAATTTACTGCTTTATTAGTCCATTTTCCTGCTTCTAATAAAGACATACCTGAGACTGGGAAGAAAAAGAGGTTTAATGGACTTACAAGTCCACATGGCTGGGGAGGCCTCACATTCATGGCAGAAGGAAAGCAGGAGTAAGTCATATCTTACATGCATGGCAGCAGGCAAAAAGAGAGACAGGGCTTGTGCAGGGGAACACTTCTTTTTAAAACCATCAGATCTCATAAGACTTATTCACTATTATGAGAACAGCACAAGAAAGATCCACCCCCATGATTCAATTACTTCCCACTGGGTCCCTCCCACGACACACAGGAATTATGAAAGTTCCAACTTCAGATGAGATTTGGGTGGGGACACAGCCAAACCATACCATTCCACCCCTGGACCCTCCCAAATCTCATGTCCTCACATTTCAAAACCCATCATGCCTTCCCAACAGCCCCCAAAGTCTTAAGTCATTTCAGCATTAACCCAAAAGTCCACAGTCCAAAGTTTCCTGTGAGACAAGGCAGGTCACTTTTGCCTATGAGGTTGTAAAATCAAAATCAAGCTAGTTACTTCCTAGATACAATGGGGTACAGGTATTGTGTAAATACAACATTGGCCATAACAAAGGGGCTAAAGGCCCCATGCAGGTCCAAAATCCAGCAGGGCAGTTAAAACTTAAAGTGCCAAAAATATCTCCTTTGACTTCATGTCTCACATCCATGTCATGCTGATGGAAGAGGTGGATTAGCATGGTCTTGGGCAGCTCTGCCCCTGTGGCTTTTCAGGGTTTAGCCCATCACCTGGCTGCATTCACAGGCTACCATTGAGTGCCTGTGGCTTTTCCAGGTGCATGGTGCAAGCTTTCAGTGGATCTATGATTCTGAGTTCTGGAGGACGGTGGCCCTCTTCTCACAGCTCCACTAGGTGGTGTCCCAGGACTCTCTGCAGGGGCTCCAACTCCACATTTCCCTTCTGCACTTTCCTAGCAGAGGTTCTCCCTGAGGGCACCACCCATGCAGCAAACTTCTGCCTGGGCATACAGATGTTTCCATACGTCCTCTGAAATCTAGATGGAGGTTCCCCCACCTCAACTCTTGACTTTTGTGCACCTACAGGCTCAACACCATGTGGGAGATGCCAAGGCTTGGGGGCTCCGCCCTCAGAAGCAATGGGCTGAGCTTGGCCTCTGTTAGTCATGGCTGGTGTGACTGAGATATGGGGCACCAAGTCCCTAGACTGCACACAAGAGGGGGACCCTGAGCTCCACCCATGAAACCATTTATTTCTCCTAAACCTCTGGGCCTGTGATGGGAAGGGCTACCACAAAGACCTTTCATATGCCCGAGAGACATTTTCCCCATTGTCTTGGTGATTAACATTCAGCTCCCGGTTTCTTATGCAAATTTTGCAGCTGGCTGGAATTTCTCCTCAGAAAATGGGATTTTCTTTTCTATCTCATTGACAGGCTGCAAATTTTCCAAACTTTTATGTTCTGTGTCTCTTTTAAAACTGACTTCCTTTAACAGCACCTGTCACTTCTTGAATGCTTTGCTGCTTAGAAATTTCTTCCACTAGATACTCCAAATCATTTCTCTGAAGTTCAAAGTTCCACAAATCTCTAGGATGGGGCAAAATGTCACCAGTCTCTTTGCTAAAGCATAACAAGAGTAACCTTTTTCCAAACGAGTCTAGTTCCTCATCTCCATCTCAGACCTCCCCCACCTGGATATTATTGTCTGTATCATTATCAGCATTTTAGTCAAAGTCATTCAACAAGTCTCTAGGGAGTTCCAAACTTTCCCACATTGTCCTGATTTTGAGCCTTTCCAACCTCTGCTTGTTACCCAATTCCAAAGTTGATTCCACATTTTGGGGTATCTTTTCAGCAACACTCCACTCTACTGGTACCAACTTACTATATTAGTTTGCTTTCATGCTGTGCATGAAGACATACTTGAGACTGGGAAGAAAAATATTTTAATAGATTTACTGTTCCACATGCCTGGGGAGGCCTCACAATCATGGTGGAAGGTAAGGAGGAGAAGATCACTTCTTACATGGATGGCAACAGGCAAAGAGAGAGCTTCTGCAGGGAACTTGTGTTTTATAACCATCAGATCTTGTGAGACTTATTTACAATCACAAGAACAGTGTGGGAAAGACCTGACCCCATAATTCAATTACCTCTCACTGGATTCCTCCCATGACACATGTGAATGGTAGGAGTTACAATTCAAAATGAGATTTGGGTGGGGACACAGCCAAACCATATCAACTGTCATCTTGTATCTTTTCCTTATTATAATTATTGTACTAGTCAGGGTTCTTTAGAGAAATTGACCAATAATAAATAGATACATACATACATACACACACAGATGAAGAGATTTATTATGGGACTTGGCTCACAAGGCTAGGGAGACCCACCAGTCCCACCATGTGATGTCTGAAAGGTAGGAAACAGGAAAGCAGGTACTATATATAACTCACGCTCAGTTTAAAGGTCAAAGAACCAGGAGTGCCAATGTTTAAAGTCATCATGGATGAATGTCCCAGTTAGAGCAAATTCACACGTAGTCTACCTTTTTGTTCTATTTAGGACCTCAGTGGATTAGAAGATGCCTGTTCACATTTATTAGGGCAGATCTTCTTCACTCAGTTTACTGATTCAAGTACTAATCTCTTATGGAAAGATCCTCACAGACACACTCATAAATAATGTCTTACCAGCTCCCTGGGTATTCCTTAGGTGAATAAAGTTAACACAAAAAAATTAAATATTTCATGAAAAAGATAAGGACTAGATAAAGAACAAAAAGATTAATGCATATTTTATTTTTAGTTTTTTTTTGTTTGTTTTGAGATGGAATTTTGCTCTTGTTGCCCAGGCTAGAATGCAATGGCATGATCTCCAGCTCACCACAACCTCCGACTACTGGGTTCAAGTGATTCTCCTGCCTCAGCCTCCCGAGCAACTGAGATTACAGGCCACCACACCCAGCTAATTTTGTATTTTTAGTAGAGACGGGGTTTCTCCACGTTGGTCAGGGTGATCTCAAACTCCAAACCTCAGGTGATCCACCTGCCTTGGCCTCCCAAAGTGCTGGGATTACAAGCGTGAGCCACCGCACCTGGCTATTTTTAGTTTAAAGCATAAATACGACTCTTACCTTACCTTCCAATGGTGGTAATTCTAGCTGAGTGTTATTTTTTAAGCTCACAATTAAATTACTTATTTCCATTTTAGCAATGGATTACAAAAGGTTAGTCTATCTTTCAGTAATTTATTAGAAAAAAAAACACCATTTTGTTATTGAACCCTTGGCAAAATTAAATTGAGCATTAATGCACTCCACCTCAATCTATGCTGGGGCAAAAAATAAGCCACTTTTAGAGGCCAACTCTATAAATGCGTTTCACAAAAGCCTAGTCATCCCTAAGTTTCCCCTTTATTGTTCCAGAGCCAGTCCCCAACAAATGTGTGGACAAAACCCAAAGACAAGTGACCCAAAACAAATTACATCCCCTATGAAGTCTAATCTCTGTAATTCTGTTAGCCCTTAAGCGGAGTTTTCAGGAAGTCATGTGATCGAGAGATAAACCAAAGTATTAAAAACATGCCTTATAAGCTTGTTTTTTAAAAGGATTTTAATTATAGTTTCTAGAAAAGTTAAAGTTTAGTAATTCTGTAATAAATACAGTTGAGATATACTTTATGCCTTGAGAATGTTAAGTGTGTTTCTAGAAACATAATTGATAAGCTTATTTAATTTTTAAAAGGATTTTAACAATGTTTTTAAGAAAAGTTACAGTTTAGAAATTCTGTAATGAATACAATTGAGGGATTTTTTATACCTTGAGAAATCAATTATTAATTTGAAGGAAAAAAACACACATGCCAATTAAAAGGAAATTCCTAGCTGTGATCAGTAACAGTGTGGCAGAAACATCGCCAAAAATAGGCCTGCAATTGCTGACATGCAAACCCGCCACCAATCACAGAATGTGTGTTACGCATCCATAGCACATACTTCTACAATTTCTCATCAGTTTGTCTGTTTCTCTGTCCACAGCCCCTGTGATATCTCTGTGAATTTTGTAGGCTAGCTTCAAATTTTATTTTGTATTGAGATCATTCTTATATTAACACGGTTCTAGCAAAGCTGAAGTGAGAACAGACAAACCTGAGAGACAAATCTTTTTTTGGTAATCTCCATACTTCTTCAATGTGTTCTTTTAAAACCTGCAACTCCTAAGAAGTTATTAACTTCTATTTTTTCTTGTTGTAAATTATAAAGTAGCTTAATATCCACCAGGTATTACTGGAAAACAGTCATTTTTGAGCTGTGTTTGATAAGCAAGAACACTTTGTTGGGTTAACCAATTTTAAATGCTCCTAAAACATAGAGCCCCTTTAAGAATATTTGGCAACGTGCAGTGGCTTTTGCCTGTAATCCCAGCACTTTGGGAGGCTGAAGCAGGTGGATCATGAGGTCAAGAGTTCGAGACCAGCCTGGCCAACGTGATGAAACCTCATCTCTAGTAAATGTACAAAAATTAGCCAGGCATGGTGGCGTGCTCCTGTAGTCCCAGCTACTCGGGAGGCTGAGGCAGGAGAATTGCTTGAACCTGGGAGGCGAAGGTTGCAGTGAGCCAGATCGCACCATTGCACTCCAGCCTGGTCAACAGAGCAAGACTCCATCTCAAAAACAAACAAACAAACAAAACAACAACAACAACAACAAAACGAATATTTAATAATGCAATACTTCATGGAAAAATAGAGTAGCCAAAACCCATTTTTTTTTTTTTTTTTTATTATACTTTAGGGTTTTAGGGTACATGTGCACAATGTGCAGTTTTGTTACATATGTATCCATGTGCCATGTTGATTTCCTGCACCCATTAATTCGTCATTTAGCATTAGGTGTATCTCCTAATGCTGTCCCTCCCCTCTCCCCCCACCCCACAACAGTCCCCGGAGTGTGATGTTCCCCTTCCTGTGTCCATGAGTTCTCATTGTTCAATTCCCACCTATGAGTGAGAACATGCGGTGTTTGGTTTTTTGTCCTTGCGATAGTTTACTGAGAATGATGTTTTCCAGTTTCATCCATGTCCCTACAAAGGACACGAACTCATCATTTTTTATGGCTGCATAGTATTCCATGGTGTATATGTGCCACATTTTCTTAATCCAGTCTATCGTTGTTGGACATTTGGGTTGGTTCCAACTCTTTGCTATTGTGAATAGTGCCGCAATAAACATACGTGTGCATGTGTCTTTATAGCAGCATGATTTATAGTCCTTTGGGTATATACCCAGTAATGGGATGGCTGGGTCAAATGGTATTTCTAGTTCGAGATCCCTGAGGAATCGCCACACTGACTTCCACAATGGCCAAAACCCATTTTTAAAATTAACATATATATTAACGTGAAGTATCTTTATAAAACAAATCCAAGAAAAATCAGTCTTACACATTTGATTTATAAAAAATCCAATATAAGATTTTAAATTTATATTAATAGTAATGTTTTATAATATTTCAGTTAAAATAGAACTCACATATATCATCAGATTTTAATATATAAACATCATAGAAAATATATTCTCCAACCAGCAGAGGATGAAGTTAGAAATCAGTAACGGAGAACTAGAAAACTTCAATTTCTGAGAATTAAAAACACTCTCTAAACAACTAATGGATCATTACAGAAATCATAAAAAGAAATTTAAAAATACAGATGAATAAAAACAAAAACAAAACAAACATTATGGGACATAGTAAAATAAGTGCTAAGGAGAAAACTTATAAAAGCTTCCATTTAAACAGAATAAAAACAAAAACAAAACAAAAATTATGGGACATAGTAAAATAAGTGCTAAGGAGAAAAGTTATAGTTAAAAAGCTTCCATTTAAACAGAATGCAGATCTTAAATCAAGAACCCATTTGTACAACTAGAAAAAGAAGAACAAAGAAAACCCAAAGGCAGCAGATGTAGAGAATTTAAAATGTAGAGAAAAATCAATGAAATCAAAAGTTGATTCTTCAAAAAAAATCAATGTGAAAACCTTTAGCTAGACTGACTTAAAATAAAGAAGGCTCAAATCACCAAAATCACAAATGAAAATGAGAACATTATTACTTACTCTGCATAAATAAAAAGTATTATAAGAGTACTATGAAAAATTATATGTCAAAAATTGCATGTAGCAGATGAAATCGACAAATTCCTAGAAATATGCAACATACCAAGACTAAATCATGAAAAATAGAAAATCTGAATAGATCTATACTTAGTTAGGATTATGGATCTCTAATAAAAAATCTAGCAACAAAGAAAATTCCTGGACCTGGCAGCTTCACTGCTGAATTATACTAAACATTTAAAGAAGAACTATAATAATGCCAGTCCTTCATAAACATTTCCAAAAACTTAAAGAGGAGGAATACTTCATGTGAGGCCAGCATCACCATACTACCAAAACCAGACAAAGATGTTGCAAAAAACAAAAAACAAGAAAACACAACAGACTAATATCTATTATGAACATCAACGCAAAAATCCTCCACAAAATACTAGCAAACCAAATTCAGCAGCATATTAGAATGACCAAGTGGGATTTATTCCTGGAATCTAAGCATGGTTCAACACACGAAAATTGATCAGTGTAATACCCCATATTAACAGAAGGGAAAAAATAAGCATAATTGTCTCAATTATGCATTTGGTAAAATTCAACATCTTTCATATCAAAAACACTCAACAAACTAGGAACTGAAGAAAACTACCTTAACATAATAAAATCCATACATAAATATTCAATAGCCAACATCACACTCACTGTTAAAAGACTGAAAGTTTTACCTCTAAGATCAGGAACAAGATAATGACGCATACATTGCCACTTGTATTCAACAAAATACTGAAAGTCCTAACCAGTGAAATCGGGCAAGGAAAAGATATAAAAGGCACCCAAGTTGGAAAGGAAGAAGTACAATTATCTGTGTTTGTACACAGCATAATACTTTAGGTATAAAACTCTAAAGATCACACACACACTCACATGCACACACACATAGTTAAAACTAAGAAACAAATTTAGGAAAGCAGTAGGATACAAAAGCAACACATAAACATTAGTTTCATTTTTACTTACTAACAATGAACAATCAGAAAAGAAAGTTAACAAAATAATTCCATTGATTATAGCATCAAAAAGAATTAAATACTTATTAACTTAGCCAGGGATATGAAAGACTTGTAAAACGAAAACTATGGAAGACTTAAATAAACAGAAAGATATTCCATGTCCATGTGTTGGAAGACTTAATATTTTTAAGATGTTAACACTACCAAAAGCAATCTTAACATTAAATACTATGCCCTTCAAAACTTCAGCAATTTTTATAGAAAGAAATAATCTATTCTAAAATGTATATGGAAAAACCAAGGGACACCAAATAGCCAAAACAATCTTAAAAAAGAACAAAGCTGGAGAACTCACACTTCCTGGTTTCAAAATTTATTACAAAGCTTCAGTAATCAAAACAGGGTGCCACAGGCATAAAGATAGACTTACAGGCCAATGAAGTAAAATCGAGATCCCAGAAATAAATCTTCACATATATGGTGAAATGATTTTTGACCATGGGTCCAAGATCATTCAATGAGAGAAAAAACAATCTTAAAAAAAAAAAAAAATGGTGGGATGGTGGCGGAACAACTGAAAAATCACATATAAAATAATGAAGTTGGACCCTTGTATAACAGTATGTGGAAAAATTGACTCAAAATTAATCAAAGAACTAAATGTAATACAAAAATTACTATAAAACTCTGAGAAGAAATAATAGAACAAAAGCTTCACAACATCGGAGTTGGCAATAATTTCTGAGATGTGACATCAAAGGCACAGGCAACAAAAGAAAAAAATTTAAAAATTGTAGTTGATAAACTTTTTAAAAAACTGTATTCAAAAAATACTATCATCAGAATAAAACGGCAACCCAGAGAATGAAAAATAAATTTGCAAATGATATTTGACAAGGGACTGAGATCCAGAATAGATGGGGAATTTTAAAATCTCACCAACAAAATAAAACAAATAGCCTGATTCAAAAATGTGCAAAGAACTTTTCTCCAAAGAATAGAAATGTTCAATAAGTACATAAAAGGAGCCTCAACATAATTAATCATTAATCAACATAATTAATTAGCAAATCAAAGCTAGAATAACATAACACCTCATACCCATTATGACAGTTACTATTTAAAAAACAGAAAATAAAAACTGTTGGCAAGAATGTGGGAAACTGTAACACTTGTGCACTGTTGGTGAGGATGTAAAATGATACAGCCACTGTAGAAAGCAGTATGTCAGTTCTTTTAAAGATTAAAAATATAAGTACATATAATCCAGCAACCCCAATCCTGGTATATACCCAAGAGATTTTAAAGCAAGGTCTTGAAGAGATATTTGTACACACATGTTCACAGCAATATTATTCAAAATAGCTAAAATGGAAGCAATCCAAGTGTTTGTCAGTGGATTAATGGATAAGCAAAATGTAGTGTACACAAACAAAAGAATATTATTCAGCCTTAAAAATGAATACAATTCTGACATATTCTACAATAGGATGAAATGGAGGTCATTACGCTACATTAAATAAGCCAATAACAAAAGACAAATGCTGTATGATTTCATTTGTATGAGGTTCTTAGAATAGTGAAAATCACAGACAAAACCAATGGTAGTTTCCAGAGATATATATTGATTAATGGGTCGAAAGCTTCGGTTTCACAAGACTAAAGAGCTCTGGAGATGGACGGTTATGATTATTGCACAATATAAATGTACTTAGTATCACTGACCTATATATAGCCATACACCACATAATGATGTTTCTGTCAACAACAGACCACTTACAGGTCATTATTGCCATAAGTTTGTTATGCAGCTGAAAAATTCCTATTGCCTAGTGAAACTGAAGCTATCATGTCATAGTACAATGCATCAATGCATTGCCTTTTCTATGTTTAGATACACAAATACTTAAGATTGTCTTATAATTATCTGTAATATTCAGTACAGTAACATGCTTTACAGGTTTGTAACCTATGGACACAATGTATCACTGTCTTTTAAGTGATGCATGGTCTACTTTAAAATAATTAAGATAATAAATTTCACATTAAGTGTATTTTATTTTGCAAAGTTACCATCTCTGTCTTCACTTACGGATATTGGGCAAAGTCTGAAGCAGGTGAGAGCCGTGATAATAAAATAAGTAGGAAAGTTTGTTAGGTGGGGCAGTGAGAGTTTGACAGAATTTACTGTCAAGATCCGATGCATAAGAACGGGCATTCATTATTACATGAAGAATAACAATTTTTAGAAGAGTATATGCAACATTATTCTATTTAGATAAATCTAAATAAAAATGACATATGTGTGTATATTTTATATGATTAGAATAAAGATCTCCAAGGAAACATGCAGATACTAATAGGGATTAGAAAGCTTTGGTAGAATTGATGTCCATTTAAATAAAAGAGTATTACCCTTATGTTCCAAGTGTATATCATGCTTGTAAAATAAACCAATACATTATACAAAATATGCTACTATTAAATTGAAAACAAATTCTTCTAATTATCTAAGAAAGGCAGAATTATGTAATGATCAGAAATAGACCCCTAAGCCAGGTTTTCTGGGTTGGATTTTCAGGTCTTCTATCACTCACCAGTTGTGTGATTAACCATTAGCGTTAACTTCTCCATTCCTCATAAATTTCTGTCAAGAATTCAGTATGCTGTACTTATAGATGTATGCATGTACACAGCATGCAGAAAAATACTGGTTTTTGTATTGTTATTATCCTATTCGGCCATTTGTGTTCATTCCAGTTAATGACTATAGTATAAAAATTTAAATTTATGCTACAAATTTATTTTAAATATTTACGCTTATCTCATAGTACTGAGTATTCAAATGCTCTCAGTTCTTTTTATCAGATGCTAATTACTGGTTTATCCAGAGATCTGAATCTGTGTTACAGTCATTTTCCAAGCTTGCCTCTGAAAACTCAAACAAAGAATAAATATCACTCTGTGTTTTTTACAGTTAAAAAACAAGGGAAATAAACGACCATCACGGGCATTTTACTCTAACCATACTGGTTATTTCAAAAACTAAAGTAAAAGGCAAATCAACTTAGTGATTAGTTTAATAACTCCTTTAAAAGAGTGAGTTTTTAATTAATACAAATGTGGCTGCTCAACAATGTACTCTATTATTCTTCTAACTGTACATCTCTGAATAACACATTGACCTGTTCAGTGATATTAAGGTTTGACAGTGGCCTTTATGGAAACGTGGGCGTGTTCCAGCTTCCACTTGCAGTGGTGTGTTGTAACGATGTTTCAGTCACTTCCAGATGGGAATATTTAGGTATCCCCCTACTGGAAAGGTTTGAAGACTGCTACTATTTCTCAAGGAGCACATAGATAAACCGAATTAGTGAGCAAAGGATCAGGCAGAGTGATTGTGTCTAACCAGGTTGTCCATGCCAAAAATAAGACAAACGAAACTAATTATGAATAAGTAATTAAATGTCTGTGTTTTCCAGACTTTTGACAAGTGAGTTTTAATAGTTTTCAGATAACTTCATGCCAACTCTATGAATGTGCATAAAGGAATGAAATAAGCTGTTTAAATGCAGACTTCAAAATGTCTACCCTGTGATGACTGCAGTTGACATCAGAAACTTAGTTAGGAAAACCAGGATGTGGGTTAGTGAGACTGGCCAGGATCTCAGTGGAACAAGGAAACAGTC
Organism: Symphalangus syndactylus; assembly: GCF_028878055.3. Taxonomy (NCBI): domain Eukaryota; kingdom Metazoa; phylum Chordata; class Mammalia; order Primates; family Hylobatidae; genus Symphalangus; species Symphalangus syndactylus. The sequence goes on from NC_072429.2 coordinate 144,497,755, forward strand.
AATATTCAATTATTATACACAGTTTATTATTTATCCTGAAGCTGGCAATGTAAGGGGCACAATTCAGCTTTTTAGAACATAATGTCAAATGTTAAATACCATCAAATCAATTCTAATTTCAACAGGACTTCTGACTGTACAGTTAGTCTGCTACTATCTTTACCTTAAAGAGAAACATACACCACACCAGTTTATCATAATTTCACTTTAAAACTAAAGAATATTTTTAATCTATTTTGGGAACGGTTTTACACATTTCATTGTGCCAGTCTATAATGTATACTTCCCTTTCAGAAAATGTGCTTTCAGTACACTGCCAACTAGTAAAAATTACCATCTGGTTATGTTAAAAGCAGTTCTTCCTTCTTTTTCATTTCAGCTTACCCTCAATCCACTCAGAATCAGATTCTTCACATACTTCTAAAGCTTTTGACTCAAGGTCAGAATGAAGTAAAATATTGCACTTTTTTTCTAAGGAAAAAGAGCTGAGTCAAATACACTCTATCCTACTGTACACTGAAGCTTTCTTGTTAAATTACAATTGGGATGTGAAATGTCTAGGGCAACCTTGTCCTGATTACTGATGACAAATGATTTTGGTGGACTCAACTGCACTTCTACTGCATTAGAAACGCACAGCATAGAACCTTCCTCCCATCGTGGGTGCTGGTAGAGTGTCCAATTTAAAATTGGGAAACATTTCCCTCAAATTGCAGCTGAAATTCAGCTAATTTTATCATTTCCAGAGGAACCATTCAATACCACTTATGAAGGTCACAAGACCTGCTTTCTTTCCTAATCTGAAATGCTGAGGACTTGCATAGGTACATTAAAACGCTCTTAAGCTGATTGGATTTGCTGGCAAGGTTGAAGGGTGACTAGCAGACAACTGCCAGAGTCAAGTGTCAAAAGTGTTAGCAAACTTTTGCATTCATCCTAGGAAGAAGACAACAGCAGTGATTTATTAGGTAAAACAAAGATGTGATTGAAATCACAAATGGAAGACTGAATCCTGGGACTTATTTTCTTCCACTGAAAAATCGGGGCTTTAAAAATTTAAATATATTATTAAAAGAACACATTAAGACTAGCAAACAAGCCTATGAAAAGATGTTCAACATCACTGATCACCAGAGAAATGCAAACCAAAGCTACAATAGATATTATCTTACCCCAGTTAAAATGGCTTTTATCCAAAAGACAGGCAGTAACAAATGCTGAGAAGGGTGTGGAAAAAAGGAAACATTTGTACACTGTTGGCGGGAATGTAAATTTGTACAACCACCCACGACGGAGAACAGTTTGGCAGTTCCTCAAAAAACTAAAAATTGAGCTACCACATGATCCAGCAATCCTACTGGTGAGTATATACCAAAGAGAAAAAAAATGAGTAAATCAAAGAGATATCTGCACTCCTTTGTTTATTGCAGCACTGTTTACAACAGCTAAGATTTGGAAGAAAGCTAAGTGTCCATCAACAGAAGAATGGATGAAGAAAATGTGGTTCATATACACAATGGAGTACTATGCAGCCATAAAAAAGAATGAGAGTCAGTTATTTGCAACAATGTGGATGGAAATGGAGATCATTAGGTTACTGGAAACAAGCCAGGCACAGAAGGACAAACATCGCATGTTCTCAATTATTTGTGGGATCTAAAAATCAAAACAGTTGAATTCATGGACATAGAAAGTAGAAGGGTGGTTACCAGAGGCTGGGAAGGGTAGTGGGTTTTTGGGAGGGGGCGGAGGGTGGAGATTGTTAATAGGTACAAAAAATAGAATGAATGAGACCTACTACTTGATAGCACAATAGGGTGACTATAGTCAATAATAACTTAATTGTATATTTCAAATTCACCTAAAGAGTGGAACTGGATTGTTTGTAACTCAAAGGATAAATGCTTAGGGAATGGATACCCCATTCACCATGATGTACTTCTTTCACGTTGCATGCTTGTATCAAAATATCTCATGTACCCCATAAATATACACACCTACTATGGACCCACAAAAAATTTAAAAATAATTAAAAAACAATTTAAATATATATTACAGTTTACAGTACTTGTGTAATATCAATACAAATATTAATATTTAATAATTAATTAAAATATTTATATAAACTGCAACCCACATCTCTCACACATAGTAGGCATTCAACATAGAGTCACATCAGTTATTTTTTGTGAATAATAATAATCAAAACCTAACATTTAATACATACTATATAATTAACACTGTCTTTCAAGATATACGAACATCCTACTTTATTCCTCACAACAAGCCTATGATGTAGATATAGAATATAGGACATAGATAATTCCTTTGTACCAATGGAAAACTTGGGAAACTGAATAGTTAAATAATTAGTTCCAGCAATTAAATGGCAGAACAAGGAATAAAATATAAGGTTGTGTAATGATTTTGCCCAATTTCTTCACCACTGTGAATGCTAAAGCTCTAAAATATTGCGGAAAAAACACACAGGCCCTTGTCTTCATTGATCTTGCATAATACAGAAAATGATGTTACATTATGGCAAATATAATCTGTTTATTCATTTCTGATATTAAAATAGAAATGCTTGGCTAACATTTGAGCTAGTTGTAATGTTATCATATAAAAAGTATTAACCATCTTGTTTCTGTTGCACAAAATAATACTTTATTTGAATACTTCACATGGTAAAAATAGTTGCAAAAATATTTTCTACATAGAAGTGTAAATATTAATTTATTTTAACATCAATGTGTATCTTATAATACATGTTTATTATTCCCTGTCTTATTAATAATGTTTGTTCCTGCACTTAGTGTATTCTTCAGAAAATAGTGAGAGAAGTGGTGGGGAGAAGTTACTGGCCGAGAATCAAGGAACGCCAACATAAACATCTACATGGCACTCGGACTTTTTGTCAGAGATACATGTGTCCAGTCAGATCCTCTTTGGATTTAAGTGAATAGCAGTGCTTTGAGTCTTCTAAATTATCACTGTTTAGATGCCTTATGTAATTTATACCAATAATTAGGTGCAGCCCAGCTTTGTATAGTTTGACTACAGAAACTTGACATATTTCATGCGAAAATAAACTGCTGCCTCTTCCACAGTCATGGATGCTGACGCATGAAAAGATTTGAGGTAACTTACTCACTTCTGTTTGCTTCACAACAGTTTTTTATAATTTCAAGAGTAAGTGTGACAATGAATACTAAGCAGAAAAAAAAGCCATATACATTTGGCTCAGACTGAAAGTCAAATTCAAACATCATCAGAAATGCTTCTATAGAAGATGAATGGAATAAGTAATTGTTGGATCAGGAACCCCTAAAGACACTGAACTGTTTTCCGTTTTCAAGCACTGACATCATTCTGAAAGCAGAAGGCAGAGAGGGAGGCTCATGTTCCACATACTCATAAAGTTTATACATTTTAGGAGTTCAGAGAATTCATTTAATAAGAGAAATGGAAGCACTTTCTTTATGAAATCTGAAGTCCATGATGGCAAAATACTTTGCCCTGTATCACTTGGAAATGTGGAACGTGAGGACTTTAACTGGTATTACTACTCATCCAGCTAATAGTAACACGAAACACCTACTACAAATGGAAGACAAGTTTATGTAACTTGAAAAACGTCACTGATTTTTAATTTTGTATTTTATGCATATAATTTAGCATTTTCATCCTTATCCAAGGCTCCCATGGGTATTTTTTAGGAAATGGAATTTCTTGAAAAAACAGTCTGAAAAAATAAACTAAGCAACTTACATAAAATTAAATGGCATACTTCCTAAATACTGGATTAAAGGATATCAACATCTCTACAAAATTTATACTTTGGAAGAAATTAAGAATTAACTAAAACAATGTGTAGCTTTCAGGCTTAGAAGAAATAAAGGTTGTGTTTTACTGGTCATTATCTGAATTTCAGAATGCTGAGGCTCTTAAGAAGTTTATATAGACATTGAAGGGACACAAGAAACACACAAAGCACCCAACTTATTTTGGACACCAGTAGACAAGGCATTTTAATGCATGTTATGTCCTAAATCTCCATTAACAACTCTAAAAATTATGTGCCAGAAGAGAATTTCCATGTGCTCCCGATAGGTTAGAGTGTGAAAAAAACCTGTCCTGGGAACCATTTTTCCAATGTAATCACTTACTAGATAAACTTATATCCATTCTTGTGGGTTTCAACAGTATCCACTTGGGCTGATCCTATTCTCTGCTTCCTATTCAAGACATTGTACAGCACTTCCCCTGCCTGTCTTGGATAAGATAATTAGTATACAATTAAATAAGCAAGTCTATTATTATCTCTCTCTGTATATGTGTGTATATTCCCTTCCTTTAAAAATGTAAGGTTCACTCATCCCTTTATCCCTCGCCAGTTACTGTCCCACATATCTTTATCATGCCATCCTAGTATGATAGAGCATCTGTTAGTTATCACCGCCATAACTTTTTATAACATACCACCTCCAAATTTAATAGCTTAAAACAATCACTTATTATTTTTCAAATGTCTATAGATTAGTTAACTGGTTCTGCCTATCTGAGCTGGGAGCAGTGGATCTTACACATGCATCGGTTTTCAGCTGGTGGGTCAGGCAGACATTGGTTGACATAGTTTGCCCTCAGCTGAAAGTATTCACCTGTGTTCTAATCTCTCATTCTTTAGCACACTAACCCAGGTATGATCTCACGGTGGAGGGAGAGGAGCCAGTGAGGAAGCAAAAATGCACAAGCACTTACTCCCGCTCCATCCCACATGTGCTCTGCCCCATTCCAGTGATACTCAATAACAAGATGTGAGCTTGCCAAGAAAATGGCATAGTTTCCTAGAAAAACCTCACTTTAAAGAGATTACTGGTATAAATCACTGTGTCTATGTATTCTGTAAAGTTATTCACTTGGTTGGTAAAATTTTCATGGAACTTGCATGTGTCTTTACCACAACAGTGCAGTTTTACTACTGTTGAGAGTTCAGATCAATTATTAACTCTTAAGGATGGATATCAGTTAATAAGCTGAATACCAAATACTTCATATTAAATATATATAACTACAGTAATTTTAAAATTTTCAGACAGCTTTTTACTTTTTTGTCTCACTTCCTTTAATCAATTTTTTAAATATTCTGCTTTATTTTAAAATTGTGAAGCATTTAGAAAATATTTTGTTTTTGGGGGGTGGAGCCAAGATGGCCGAATAAGAACAGCTCTGGTCTCCAGCTCCCAGCCCCAGCGACAAAGAAGACGGGTGATTTCTGCATTTCTGCTTGAGGTACCGGTTTCATCTCACTAGGGAGTGCCAAACAGTGGGTGCAGGACAGTCGGTGAAGCGCACTGTGCGCGAGCCGAAGCAGGGCGAGGCATTGCCTCACTGGGGAAGTGCAAGGGGTCAAGGAGTTCCCTTTCCTAGTCAAAGAAAGGGGTAACAGATGGCACCTGGAATATCGGGTCAGTCCCATCCTAATACTGCACATTTCCAACGGGCCTGGAAAATGGCACACTAGGAGATTGTGTCCCGCACCTGGCTCGGAGGGTCCTATGCCCACGGAGTCTCGCTGATTGCTAGCACAGCAGTCTGAGATCAAGCTGCAAGGCGGCAGCGATGCTGGGGGAGGGCCGCCCGCCATTGCCCAGGCTTGCTTAGGTAAGCAAAGCAGCCAGGAAGCTCGAACTGGGTGGAGCCCATCACAGCTCAAGGAGGCTGGCCTGCCTCTGTAGGCTCCACCTCTGGGGGCAGGGCACAGACAAACAAAAAGTCAGCAGGAACCTCCTCACACTTAAATGTCCCTGTCTGACTGACAGCTTTGAAGTGAGTAGTGGTTCTCCCAGCACACAGCTGGAGATCTGAGAACGGACAGACTGCCTTCTAAAGTGGGTCCCTCACCCCTGAGCAGCCTAACTGGGAGGCACCCCCCCAGTAGGGACAGAATGACACCTCACACGGCCAGGTACTCCTCTGAGACAAAACTTCCAGAGGAACTATCAGACAGCTGAATTTGTGGTCTCACGAAAATCCGCTGTTCTGCAGCCACCACTGCTGACACCCAGCCAAACAGGGTCTGGAGTGGACCTCTAGCAAACTCCAACAGACCTGCAGCTGAGGGTCCCGTCTGGTAGAAGGAAAACTAACAAACAGAAAGGACATCCACACCAAAAACGCATCTGTACATCACCATCATCAAAGACAAAAAGTAGATAAAACCACAAAGATGGGGAAACAACAGAGCAGAAAAACTGGAAACTCTAAAAAACAGAGCACCTCTCCTCCTCCAAAGGAACACAGTTCCTCACCAGCAACAGAACAAAGCTGGATGGAGGATGACTTTGACGAGTTGAGAGAAGAAGGCTTCATACGATCAAACTACTCTGAGCTACGAGAGGAAATTCAAAACAATAGCAAAGAAGTTAAAAACTTTGAAAAAAAAATTAGAAGACTGGATAACTAGAATAACCAATGGAGAGAAGGGCTTAAAGGAGCTAATGGAGCTGAAAGCCAAGTATCGGGAACTACGCAAAGATTGCAGAAGTCTCAGTAGCAGATGCGATCAACTGGAAGAAAGGGTATCACTGATGGAAGATGAAATGAATGAAATGAAGAGAGAAGGGAAGTTTAGAGAAAAAAGAATAAAAAGAAATGAACAAAGCCTCCAAGAAATTTGGGACTATGTGAAAAGACCAAACCTACATCTGATTGGTGTACCTGAAAATGATGGGGAGAATGGAACCAAGTTGGAAAACACTCTGCAAGATATTATCCAGGAGAACTTCCCCAATCTAGCAAGGCAGGCCAACATTCAGATTCAGGAAATACAGAGAACGCCACAAAGATACTCCTTGAGAAGAGCAACTCCAAGACACATAATTGTCAGATTCACCAAAGTTGAAATGAAGGAAAAAATGTTAAGGGCAGCCAGTGAGAAAGGTCGGGTTACCCACAAAGGGAAGCCCATCAGACTAAGAGCTGATCTCTCAGCAGAAACTCTACAAGCCAGAACATACTGGGGGCCAATATTCAACATTCTTAAAGAAAAGAATTTTCAGCCCAGAATTTCCTATCCAGCCAAACTAAGCTTCATAAGTGAAGGAGAAATAAAATACTTTACAGAGAAGCAAACGCTGAGTGATTTTGTCACCACCAGGCCTGCCCTAAAAGAGCTCCTGAAGGAAGTACTAAATATGGAAAGGAACAACCGGTACCAGCCCCTGCAAAAACACGCCAAATTGTAAAGACCATCCAGGCTAGGAAGAAACTGCAGCAACTAACGAGCAAAGTAACCAACTAACATCATAATGACAGGATCAGATTCACACATAACAATATTAACGTTAAATGTAAATGGGCAAAATGCTCCAGTTAAAAGACATAGACCAGCAAACTGGATAAGGAGTCAGGACCCATCAGTGTGCTGTATTCAGGAAACCCATCTCACGTGCAGAGACACAAATAGACTCAAAATAAAAGGATGGAGGAAGATCTATCAAGTAAATGGAAAACAAAAAAAGGCAGGGGTTGCAATCCTAGTCTCTGATAAAATAGACTTTAAACCAACAAAAATCAAAAGAGACAAAGAAGGCAATTACATAATGGTAAAGGGATCAATTCAAAAAGAAGAGCTAACTATCCTAAATATATATGCAGCCAACACAGGAGCACCCAGATTCATAAAGCAAGTCCTGAGTGACCTATAAAGGGACTTAAACTCCCACACAATAATAATGGGAGATTTTAACACCCCACTGTCAACATTAGACAGATCAATGAGACAGAAAGTTAACAAGGATATCCAGGAATTGAACTCAGCTCTACATAAAGGGGACCTAATAGACATCTACAGAATTCTCCACCCCAAATCAACAGAATATACATTTTTTTCAGCACCACACCACACCTATTCCAAAATTGACCACATCGTTGGAAGTAAAGCTCTCCTCAGCAAATGTAAAAGAACAGTAATTATAACAAACTCTCTCGCAGACCACAGTGCAATCAAACTAGAACTCAGGATTAAGAAACTCACTCAAGACCACTCAAGTACATGGAAACTGAACAACCTGCTCCTGAATGACTACTGGGTACATAATGAAATGAAGGCAGAAATAAAGATGTTCTTTGAAACCAACGAGAACAAAGACACAACATACCAGAATCTCTGGGACACGTTCAAAGCAGTGTGTAGAGGGAAATTTATAGCACTAAATGCCCTCAAGAGAAAGCAGGAAAGATCCAAAACTGACACCCTAACATCACAATTAAAAGAACTAGAAAAGCAAGAGCAAACACATTCAAAAGCTAGCAGAAGGCTAGAAATAACTAAAATCAGAGCAGAACTGAAGGAAATAGAGACACAAAAAACCCTTCAAAAAATTAATGAATCCAGGAGCTGGTTATTTGAAAAGATCAACAAAATTGATAGACCGCTAGCAAGACTAATAAAGAAGAAAAGAGAGAAGAATCAAATAGATGCAATAAAAAATGAAAAAGGGGATATCACCACCGATCCCACAGAAATACAATCTACCATCAGAGAATACTACAAACACCTCTATGCAAATAAACTAGAAAATCTAGAAGAAATGGATAAATTCCTCGACAAATACACCCTCCCAAGACTAAATCAGGAAGAAGTTGAATCTCTGAATAGACCAATAACAGGTTCTGAAATTGTGGCAATAATCAATAGCTTACCAACCAAAAAGAGTCCAGGTCCTGATGGATTCACAGCTGAATTCTACCAGAGGTACAAGGAGGAACTGGTACCATACCTTCTGAAACTATTCCAATCGATAGAAAAAGAGGGAATCCTCCCTAACACATTTTATGAAGCGAGCATCGTCCTGATACCAAAGCCTGGCAGAGACATAACCAAAAAAGAGAATTTCAGACCAATATCCTTGATGAACATTGATGCAAAAATCCTCAATAAAATACTGGCAAACCGAATCCAGCAGCACATCAAAAAGCTTATCCACCGTAATCAAGTGGGCTTCATCCCTGGGATGCAAGGCTGGTTCAACATACACAAATCAATAAATGTAATCCAGCATATAAACAGAACCAAAGACAAAAAGCACATGTTTATCTCAATAGATGCAGAAAAGGCATTTGAAAAAATTCAACAACCCTTCATGCTAAAAACTCTCAATAAATTAGGTATTGATGGGACGTATCTCAAAATAATAAGAGCTATCTACGACAAACCCACAGCCAATATCATACTGAATGGGCAAAAACTGGAAGCATTCCCTCTGAAAACTGGCACAAGACAGGGATGCCCTCTCTCACCGCTCCTATTCAACATAGTGTTGGAAGTTCTGGCCAGGGCAATCAGGCAGGAGAAGGAAATAAAGGGTATTCAGTTAGGAAAAGAGGAAGTCAAATTGTCCCTGTTTGCAGATGACATGATTGTATATCTAGAAAACCCCATTGTCTCAGCCCAAAATCTCCTTAAGCTGATTAGCAACTTCAGCAAAGTCTCAGGATACAAAATCAATGTACAAAAATCACAAGCATTCTTGTACACCAATCACAGACAGACAGAGAGCCAAATCATGAGTGAACTCACATTCACAATTGCTTCAAAGAGAATAAAATACCTAGGAATCCAACTTACAAGGGACGTGAAGGACCTCTTCAAGAACTACAAACCACTGCTCAATGAAATAAAAGAGGATAAAAACAAATGGAAGAACATTCCATGCTCATGGATTGGAAGAATCAATATCGTGAAAATGGCCATACTGCCCAAGGTAATTTATAGATTCAATGCCATCACCAGCAAGCTACCAATGACTTTCTTCACAGAATTGGAAAAAACTACTTTAAAGTTCATATGGAACCAAAAAAGAGCCCGCATCGCCAAGTCAATCCTAAGCCAAAAGAACAAAGCTGGAGGCATCACGCTACCTGACTTCAAACTATACTACAAGGCTACAGTAACCAAAACAGCATGGTACTGGTACCACAACAGAGACATAGATCAATGGAACAGAACAGAGCCCTCAGAAATGATGCCGCATATCTACAACTATCTGATCTTTGACAAAACTGACAAAAACAAGAAATGGGGAAAGGAATCCCTATTTAATAAATGGTGCTGGGAAAACTGGCTAGCCATATGTAGAAAGCTGAACCTGGATCCCTTCCTTACACCTTATACAAAAATTAATTCAAGATGGATTAAAGACTTAAATGTTAGACCTAAAACCATTAAAATCCTACAAGAAAACCTAGGCAATACCATTCAGGACATAGGCGTGGGCAAAGACTTCATGTCTAAAACTCCAAAAGCAATGGCAACAAAAGCCAAAATTGACAAATGGGATCCAATTAAAGAGCTTCTGCACAGCAAAAGAAACTACCATCAGTGTGAACAGGCAACCTACAGAATGGGAGAAAATTTTTGCAACCTACTCATCTGACAAAGGGCTAATATCCAGAATCTACAATGAACTCAAACAAATTTACAAGAAAAAAACAAACAACCCCATCAAAAAGTGGGCAAAGGACATGAACAGACACTTCTCAAAAGAAGACATTCATGCAGCCAAAAAACACATGAAGAAATGTTCATCATCACTCACCATCAGAGAAATGCAAATCAAAACCACAGTGAGATACCATCTCACACCAGTTAGAATGGCCATCATTAAAAAATCAGGAAACAACATGTGCTGGAGAGGATGTGAAGAAATAGGAACACTTTTACACTGTTGGTGGGACTGTAAACTAGTTCAACCATTGTGGAAGTCAGTGTGGTGATTCCTCAGGGATCTAGAACTAGAAATACCATTTGACCCAGCCATCCCATTACTGGGTATATACCCAAAGGACTATAAATCATGCTGCTATAAAGACACATGCACACGTATGTTTATTGCGGCAGAATTCACAATAGCAAAGACTTGGAACCAACCCAAATGTCCAACAACAATAGACTGGATTAAGAAAATGTGGCACATATACACCGTGGAATACTATGCAGCCATAAAAAAGGATGAGTTCGTGTCCTTTGTAGGGACATGGATGAAATTGGAAAACATCATTCTCAGTAAACTATCACAAGGACAAAAAACCAAACACCGCATGTTCTCACTCATAGGTGGGAATTGAACAATGAGAACTCATGGACACAGGAAGGGGAACATCACACTCCGGGGACTGTTGTGGGGTGGGGGGAGGGGGGAGGGACAGCATTAAGAGATATACCTAATGCTAAATGACGAGTTAATGGGTGGAGGAAATCAACATGGCACATGGATACATATGTAACAAACCTGCACATTGTGCACATGTACCCTAAAACCTAAAGTATAATAAAAAAAATATATTTTGTTTTCGTAAAACATAGGTAAAATTTTGTTGAACACCATCAATTGCATATTAAATTAAAAATGAAAGATCTCGAAGTTTGAAATACTAGCTAACATAAAATATTAGTAAAATAATAACTAAACCTTATGAATAATTTTGGCATTGTAAGTACTTTTTTAAAATTATTGACTACTCTACAAAACCCTGCAAAAAGAGAGCCCATTATTATATCCACTAGACTTATGAAAAAACAGAAAAACAAAGAAGTGAAATGTTTAACAAAAGCCAACCAGTTTTTAAGTGGAAGCACCAAGATTCCAATTCAAGTTACTCTGAACTATAATTCTCTACACCATATTTACGATGGTAAAATTTAATATCTACAGAAAACTACTATTGCTGATTTTTTCAGATATAGCTTTACAAACTGTTTTGATGTGTAATATATCACTATTTTGAAAAATTGGGACATATTTGAACTAACGTTGTATTACTTCTTGCTCATTTAACTTCCTTTACATTATAACATCTTTCCATAGAGCTGGTTTCAGGATAGTGTCTCTAAATTGACAAGTTCAATGAGAAAATGTTAAAGCTATAATAATTTACTCATTGTTTTCAAAATTGTTCATGTGGTATACAAGAATGTCTCATTGTTACCCAAAATACCACAAGTTGTAAATAGTGAAAATAATCAATAGCAGAAAGTAATGTATAGTGCAATTTATCTTTGTCACTCTACCTTTTCTGGATCTTTGAGTACAAAGTATATGCTGATGTGTACGTATCAATATGGCAGTTCACACTTTTCAAATTTCCTTATCATGAACATTGATCCATCCTAGTTAACTTGAAACTAGCATACCCCTACTCATTTATTTAGCTAAATTCATATCCTTATATTTTAAGTAAACTCAAATAATGGCTCTAACTAGTATAAAATATGGCATGTAGAAAGAGTTGCTTGTGGCAGAAAAGCCTTTTTAAGCATTTTCAAAAAGGAAGAGTTTTCAACTTTATGGATTCAAAACTAAAATTGTTCTCCATTGAATCAACTGAAAACCAAATATGGAGACGCAACTTTTTTATGTCTACAATTAGCTATTTGACTTTAAGTTAGATATTTCCGACAAGTAGTAGTAGGTTGAGATAATCCATTGTACCAAGCACAGACCATGAATTTTTTTTCAACTTTACTTTTCAGCTATGTGTTTGGTGTATGTTTGGACCTTTCTTCTGATCTGTTCTCTAGTCGTATCAGAACCTATCAAGTGTCTATTACGTTGCCAGGCACATTTGTGAGACAGAGTAAGGCCAGGCGAGAATTCCTTTCGTTAAGTGTTTGATCTATTAATTAGCATGTTTTCCTGAAATGGTTGCTTTTAGTCATATTGTAGAACTCTATGCACAAAAGTATTATTTTGCAATTCTTTGATACTATATGAAAGAGTGATCCACACAACACATTATAAAGAACAGAGGGATAATTGAGAATACCTAAGCTACATAATGGGAAGCAAACACTAAGCCATTTCCTTGATAGGTAACGTAACTTTTGAGGCAACCAGCTAAAAATAAAACACACCATATATATAATGAGTCTTTAATTATTCCATTCTATGGTATGGAGTAACCCTTTCCACAGACGTGTGGCAAAGAAACATGGTTTGTGCCATTCATAAGTGGATTTCCCTCCCTTTTATTTCCTCCGAGTCTTCTTTTTGTTTCTAATTCCTCTTCCGTATATTACATAGTCCTTGTCTTACAATGCTCTGTGTCACAATGGAACTTCCTTAGATTTTGTTTTTAATATGAATTATTGAAAATAACCATTCTTTCTTTGTGACAATGAAAAATTGATTTTTAAACTTTTATTAACATGTAATACATTTGGAGAATGTATTATACGTCAATATCCATGTAGCCAATAGTCAAATCAGATAAGAAATATTGCTAATGTCTTTGAAATTCGTCTCTTCCACTCCAAGAGTCACAAAAAATTTCCTTCCTTTCTACTTTGTATAAGTGGAATTAAACAGTATGTATCTTCTGTGTCTAGATTTCTTCACTCAACACTGTATTTTGGAGAGTCATTTAACTACAGCCCACGGTTGTAGTTCAATCTTATTGCTTAATAGTATTACACTGCATGAATGTGCAATAATTAATTTATCTCTTCTACATTTTCTGGGCATTTGAGTGATCTCCAGTGTGTGGCTATTTTGAATACTGCTGACACAAACATTTCAGTACGGTTTTTTAAACACATGTACACATTTTTATTGAGTTTCTGGGTCATGGTATATGCATAGTCACATGTAAATTTTTGGCAGAGTTTCTTTTTAATTAAGTTTTATAACTTGTGCTTCTGCTGTGCCCATTTGCATGGATATTGACACTATTCTCTCCTCTCCAATGAAAGCTCATAGGCACAAGCCAAAGACCTCTATTACCTGGCAATGGGACTTCTGCTTCATGTACACTGAGAGTTGCTATTCAATGATTTTCAGAATTTCATGGCAGTGACTGGAGTTCTATGGCCCAACTTAGGCTCAACCAATAAAAAGCCCCCTGGTCCTGTAGAAATCAGATTAATACTACTTCCTGTCTTCCATTAGTGAGTATCTCTCCCAATTATAGCCAGATGGGATTTTGCTGTTTAGTGATTTTATGCTAATAAATTATAGATCACAGATTCACACATAATCTTTGATTTAATTCTCACATACTATTTCTATAGGGTCATGTTAGCATCTCCTGTTCACTGAGAAGTAATCAGAGCAGGTAATTTTCTTAAGGCTTCTATCAACCACATTGTTGATTGAATGTCATAATTGTTGATATCAAGGATCATATTACTTCAAAAAATAAACATTGGTAACTAGTGATAGCCAAATAATGGGAAAAAAAGAGTTTATATATATACAAATAAAGTATATTTAATATATATATATAAAGTATATATAAATAGAGTATATATAAAGTATATATATATAAATAAAGAGTATATATAAAGAGTAGATGTAATTGATCTAAACAGCGGCTACGAAAATATATTAGTACATATAAATAAAGGGTAGACGAAATTGCTCTTCAAATATTCGAATATCTTAGTCATTTATAAAAATTATTCATTTTAATATAAATAATTTGATAAAGAATTTGGCCTTGCAAATGTACCTATAAAGAGGCCAACAAACTATTAAATTTGTACAAATATGTTTAAATTTGTATCTGTGGAAGACCTTATTTACCCAATTTGCCAATATTCATGTATTGTACCCAATTACAAAATAAACCAATATATGACAGTGATAATTGTCTAGATATCTGCCAACTATTTTATGTCTAGCCAATTCTAATCCCAAAGTATGTATCTTCTTCCAAATTTTAAGCATACATTATGAATCTCAAAAATAATTCAATCTTTTTCAGCCATTGTGAAAAAGATTATTATACTTGTTAACAAGTTCATTTTACTTGTTATTATTTATATTTTGAGGACAGGTTAAAAATATGTTATAGCCCGACAAAAATAAAATAAAGCTCATCAATTTATCAAAAACACTATCTGTATAAACACACATCTCTCTATGTTTTACATGGCATCAACAACTATTTTCCTGCTGCCATCGAATAAATATAATGTGACTTAAGTCTAAAAAGTTGTGAAAGTAAATGTATCTACATATTTTAGCCTCTCAAAACTGCCTCTTATTGTGCAATATGGAAATTTACAACTCACTAAACTTTTCAATAAATCTCTTGCAAAATTAAACTCAAATAATTGAAAACATTATAAATGTTTACCTAACATTAGAGAATAACTGCTAACAGTAAAATCCGAAACATTGTTTAGCCAAATTTACATTTGACGCAGTACATAGAATTACAAGACAAGCCATAATTCATAAAATTAAATTGTCTGTTAATGCCAACAATACTTTGACAAATTTTCGATAAATTTTACTTAATTAATGATTTTAACCCCCGAAACATTCCCATGATAGCTACTTTGAAGTATAGCTACTCTCAACTGTTCAAATGCACCTATCTTTCAAAATATAGGGTGCATAATATTTCCTCCTATTATGCTGATAATAATTGCAACAGCGAACATAATTTCTTTTGTAACTGAGTGCCTCTGAACAAAAAATTAATACTTATCTGTTTCTATGCACTGCTATGCATTTTGTGCCTACTATATTTTACATTTACCAAATGCCTGAATCTATTCTTTCTTGCGTTGAAATATTTTCATACATTGCTTCTTTCAGCCTCTACATTTTGTATTCACCAAATGCACTATATTTAGCAATCATAATCACCTCACAATGGTCAATCCCAATGTCCCTTCAGTTTCAGCAAACTGTAAGCTGTTCGCAGTATTTGGTCCTCACCATTACCTATTGCTGTTTTCCTTCACTTTCTTCTTTAAAATAATTACCCCTTCCTTCCATATTATTCTCACGTTATATAACCACATTACCATGGTTTTTCTCCTCCCTCATCCCTACCTTAACTACTCATGAGCCCTTTCCCACCATCTTTGCTGGCTTCATTTTTACGATTTTTTTCTAACCCTGGGTAATTAATTATAATCTTCTGCCTTCAAATTTTCTCTTTTCTTCTACCTCTGAAATCTCAACTATTATTTTTATTTGATGAATCGGAAGCCACTCCATCTAAAACTTCCTATCACCAATTCCCTCTGCTACTTAGCTCCTTTCATTTCCATGGCCTGCTGTCATTTCAGTAATCCAAAATCAAATTAACATTCTTTCTATAAAATTAGTTTCCTTTTCTTACTCTCCTGTTTTTTCAAAATTTCTATTATTCCAGACAAAATTTTCACTGTTGCTTTCAGGTAACAGAGTCTATCTATACTTTTTTTGTTGTTTTAATTTTTATTTTTGGTGCGAGGTCTCACATCTCTCCCTCTTGCTCCTTCCATCACTATTCCTTGCCTTTTTAGTTTCTGGGCTTTTAGGCCTTCTGTAGGGCAATTCCTCTTTCCTGTCGCTCATAACACACACTATTGCCACGTTAGTCTTCCTAAAAGCCTAATTCTATCTTTATACTCCGACACCAGATTCATTAATTGGATCATCAAATTCCTGGATAGTCTGGCCAAAATCAGCAGTACTAGACTCAACTAGAGATGGCAAACAAAACCATATCTGCCATCACGAATGGCCACAACTCTGCACATTGCCACCTGGACAACCCTTTACATTTTCATACTTTGCATGGATCATATTTCAGCATTTGAATACCCTTGCTCTCAACCTTACTTTACAATTAGTCTTCCATAAAGCCCAAATTACTTCCTCTAAGAAACGTCCCTGAACTTGCCTCCGTGCAACACTATTTATCACGAAGCACAAACTTACCTTCCTCTGACCCCTCACTCTTATTGAAGTGGACATCCACTTGGTTCTTTCACATGTAGCCTTATGTTGTTCTTGTTCATATATAGGACACCAAATATTAGCTAACCTAAATGTTAGTATTTTTTAAAAAGAATATATCGTTGTGTTGTAAATATCTTTGGATTCGAGTATTTTTATGATTATAAACCTTACATAATTTTTATACTTTTATTTTTAAAAAATTATTGGATATTTTATTTATTGAGTAATTACAACACCAAGCACCTTCCCAACCCCTATAAATAATTTATCCATTTAGCCCTGATTAAAGATAGGCATTACCTTATCACTATTTTAGAGATGGAAAAACTGAGGTTCTGAGAGGCTAAATTACTTGAGTTCACCACAAAGTGACGGGATCAAGGTTCATGTGAGTTAGTCAGGCTCTAGAGAGTGCTCTGTTCAACACTATGCTGCAAATCAATAATGATACTAATAATATTTATTATTATGTAATTACCAATGAATCTGCCAGTGTGAGATAATCAGCCTTATGCATTGTTTTGCTGAATTAACTTTTCATTTTTTCTAGGCATGTTTTTATTTTGACAAAGTTGACAATTCCATGTAGAATTTCATTTCTTGCTTTGTGATTTCATGGTTTTATGTCTATATATTATGGCATCATGTAGCCATAAAATAAATGGTGCTGATTTGTGGGAATTTAAGTCTATCCACACACACACAATTATTTGTCAGTGCTTGATGAACCCTCTGTATCAGAGAGGAATCCACAATCACACTTCACATTCTATACAATCAGTTTCCTTTTCTTACTCTCCTGTTTTTACAACATTTCTATTATTCCAGACAAAATTTTGACTGTTACTTTTCCTTAATGTTCATATACAGGTAACAGTGTCTATCCATAATTTTCGTTGTTGTAGTTTTAAGTTTTATCTTTGGTGCAAGGTCTCACATCTCTCCCTCTTGCTCTTTCCATCACTTAGTCCCTTTTGCCTTATCAGTTCCTGGTTCTTTAGTTCTTGGATTAGATTTCTATTCCCTTAAGGTGATTGTTTAACCGTATTATTGTGTCAATGGCCATATTTTTTAAATTCTTGATAAATTCTGCCAAACGGAGCCTAGAAAGTTTGTACTAAAGCACTCTTCCAATAATGAAGATAAACCACTGTGAAGGAATCTTACAATATTTGTTCATTTGATAATTAAATTTTTTTCATTTTTATAATTTCTAGTGTTACAGAATAGATGTGTAGTTATTCATCTTATAATCCTTCTAATAGGATCTACCTACCTGGCTATGCTTTGCCTATGTAAATGACATTCTGATAATAGTTTTATTTATTTCTTGTTAACTAACCACTAATTAGTAATTGATTGCCTGGTCCTTTGACTCTATGTCTTCTTAATTCAGAAAAATGTTGTTATTTAGAATAGCTTAAATTCGAGTGAAGTACCTTCTAGTTAGAAGATTCAAAATAGATTATTTCGCGGATTATGGTTTACATACAAAATTGTACCCTATCATTTGTTATCTTTCCATCTGCCACTAAACTTTAATAGATAGAGTGAACAAGGGATGGTCCTGCAGGAGCCACACTTAACAGGCTGCCACAGCTAGTGCCAGACGGCCTTCGAGGGACTTCGGTTATTTGTCCACAGCAGTGGTTTTCAAACTCCACTGTGCAATGGAGTCACCCAGGGGACGTGCTGCAAAAGAGACTGCTGAGATTTCCTGAGTTTCTGATTCAACAGATCTGGGGGTCCAAGAATTGACGTCTCAATGTAACACCGATGTTGTTGGATCAAAGACCACTCTTTGAGAATCAATGATCTACATGATTTGAATTCAAGAAAATTATGCCCTGAATTTCTCCAAAATCGAAGTCTCTGTCCAGGCAATCCCTAACATAATCAAATTTGGTTTCATTTATTTAGAAGTTGCTTATATAAGAGTAATAAGTCAAGCTGGTATCACAAACATAATTTTTCTCTCAAGAGGCCATCCGTTTTCCAGAATCTGTCTTTGGTCTTTACTATTTGTTCAACATGATGCCCAGTGTCCCTGCCTCAACACTCCCTTCTTGCTTCCTTCATTGAAACAAAGTCCTCGTCAATGGCCAAAAAGTACTTTCCAGAACTTCACGCTCACCTTAGAATACTTTAACTTTGCACCCCCATAACAATCAAGTATACTATTGTGTGGTATTTCACACATTTTGATTTTATTGATCATTTCTATAAATATTTCACAACTCTCTTAAAAATGATTGTGTCTTAATAATATTTCTTCTAAATTATGTTGCTCAAAATAGTTTTTTGATAAGTACTTTTTCAATAATCATTTACTGGACCCCCAGGAGACGGGAAAGAAAGAACAAATAACTGACTTAGCAACCTTTTCCGTTTCCATGATGATGGCAAATTATCTAAAATTGGGTCTGAAATCTCACTTTTATAAGCACAGAACAGAATAATTTATTTGATTTACTTTGCAATAAGCTTCGATTTCACAACATAAGCAATAAAAGTAACAAATACTTATTTAGGATGCTATATTTTATTATGTACTTTGGACAGGTGTGACTGATTATATAATGTTTTCTAATTAATGGAAGAGGCTGAAGGATATATTTCTGAATTTGTAGCAACCCTTTTTGTGAATAAGCTTCTGTAAAACTTAAGAATCTCTAAAATGTTACAAGAAAAATTTGATATATATTGGTGTATACATGCTCTATTGCCCTCTGATTTAGCCACATAGCCTGAAGTTTTCCAAACTTGAAAAATTATTTTTTCAAAGTTATAGAATTTATTAGAATTTGTACTTCAAAAAATAGCTAATTTTTAAATGAATTTTTAATAATCTAGATGGTTAAGAAATTCTATGCTACCACAAAATTTCAAAGTTATGCAGCTTTCTCACAGAGTTTGGCAAAGTAGGATGAATTGAATTTTTCTGTCTTTATCGATGAAGACAATGAGAAATCAGAGGTTACTTACTTGACCAAAGTTTTGCCACAAGCAAGAGAACTAGAATTTAGACCTAATTTTTAAGCTATTATTCTGCTTTAATCTTATTTTGTTCCAAGTTTTTGATGCCTTCATCACTCAAATATTACTGAAAAGAAACATGTTCAGGTTTTATGATGTTGTTCAGAGATCTCTGAGAGAGATGATACCTCATTATTATATTTTGATATACAACACGATGATTTTCTTTTCTTTCATGGTACAAAGAACATGATTTAACCATAAAATTCTAACTAGTGTTTTACTTTTAAAGCCTGAAATCTAAAAATGTATATTGTTCTTAGTTATTTAGTGGTCATAATCACACCTAATTGTTTATGTCCTAAACATTAGAAATATAGGGATACACAACTTTGATGAAGAAAAAAAGTAAAATTTCTTTTTATTCTAAGAAGATCTTTTAAATATTCTCCATTAAAAGTTTTGAATTTATTGTCAAAATTTCTCAAAGAACAAATAGGAGGATTAAAAATGTTTTGGCCAAAGATATTTAATTAGCAAGAAATAAGAGTTCAAAAATAAATTATTTATTGAGGTTAATTTCATATTCATGAGAATAGTTTCCAAAAGCATATTTCCTGAAAACATGCAACTAGATATAAGACAGGCTTTTGGTCTTTAAATGCTACAAGAATAATAAAAAGTAAAAATGGCCTTCAGTTTCATATATAATTGGATATGTTTTCCTCCAGAATTGGCATTTCAGCTGAAGAGAATGTGTGCTTCAAACTTGGAAATAAATAATGCATTTACTTATTTGATTAAAGATTGCACAGTGAATTTAATAAAGACATTATGGTCTTGTAATGTAATATAAACTCAATCTTCTACTTACAAACAACTTTAAGACAGAATTTAGGAGGAATGTCCTTTGGAAAATTATCTTTCCTTCCCCCACAGATGATTCAAATAAACAATACATACTGTTTGGAACATTTCATTTTATCTGGAACTAACCCTCTGTTGGCATGTCTTCTTCATCACTGAAAATGTAAGAAAGCACAGCCTCATCATGAAAATGCTGGGTATCCACATCTCACACAACTTAAAAATCATAATGAGTTGCAGGTTTCATTGTCAAGAATTACCGTGTGCTTCAAAAATGTGCTTGCTTCTTATGAAGCAATATAAACCCTGTTTTTAATCTTGCGAACTGTATATTCTATTGGATATGTCTATTAAAGAGCGAATTATGAGTGAACAATAAATGTCTTTCCTGAGAAGGTGCATTTTCTGTTGCACTTAGACTTGAAGGTGGTGTAGAAGGCACTTGGCCAAAATTGGGGCAAAGAATGGTTCCTGTGAAGAAGCAACAGTGAGAGTCTGGTTATCTACATATAAAAGAATAAAACTGGACCCTTATCTTAGACTGTACACAAAACCAACTCAAGGTGGATTAAAGGCCCACGTGTAAGACCTGAAAGTATAAAATTCCCAGAAGAAAACACAGAGAAAACAACTCCTTGATATTGGCCTTGACAATGGTTTTTTAGCTATCACACCAAAAGCTCAGGCAACAAAAGCAAAAATAAACAAGTGAGACTGCATCAAAATGCAGTGCATAAAAAGCTTCTGCACAGCAAACACTCAACAAAATGAAAAGACAGCCTGCAGAATGGGAGAGAATATTTACAAACCATATGTCAGATAGGGGTTGACATGTGAAATAAAAATCTCACACAACTCAATGTCAAAAAACAATCCGACTGATAAATAGCCAAAGTATCTGAATAGACGTTATTTAAAAAACACATACGAAGGGCAATAAGTGTATGAAAAGGTGCTCAACATCATTAATCAGAAAAATGTTAATCAAAACAAATATATCATTTCACAGCTGTTAGGATGGTTGTTATATAAAAAAGAGATAAGTGTGATGACGGTGTGGAAAAGGAAACCCATGTTCACTGCTGGTGGGAATGTAAACTGATACATCCATTTTGGGAAACGGTTTGAGGGTTCCTCAAAAATTTAAACTAGAGTTACTGTATGACTCCACAATCCCCCTGCTGGGTATACACCCAAAGGAACTGAAATCAGTCTATGAAAGATACATCTGTGTTCCCATGTTTATTGCAGTATAGTTCACAATAGCCAAGCTATGAAAACAATTGGATAAACAAATTATGATATCTAGTTATAATATATATTATAATCTTATAAACTCTGTAATAATAGTATAAATATTATGTATATAGTATTCAATCTTAAAAAAAGATTAAAATTGCCATTTTTGATGATATGGATGAACCTGGATGGCATTATGCTAAGTAAAATAAAACCAGACATGGAAAGAAAAATGCTTCATGATCTCACTTCTATGTGCTATCTAAAAACAAGCCAAGTATACAGAAACAGTAGAATGGTGGTCATCAGGGATAAGGATTAAGAGGAAACGAAAAAAAGCAGATCAAAGGGTACAAACTGGCAGTCATGTAGGATGAGTAAGTTGTATCTAACGTATAGTATGATACCAATAGTTAATAATATTGTATTCTATACTGAAAATTTTCTAAAAGTATATTTTTTAGGTGCTCTTGCCAATCACATAAAAATAAAACTATCAAAGGTGATGGATATGTTAACTGGCTTGATTTTAGTAATAATTTCATGGCATATATGTATGCCTTAAATATGTACCATGAAAATAAGTAAATAAACTAAAATGTAGGTTATCAAAACTTAACAATTTATACACTAAAAATTTCAAAACTTGAAAAAATAACTCAATGGGAGAGATTTACAATTACTTCGATCCTATTAGAGCGGCAAAGACGGAAGATAAGTAGAGGAAGGAGACAACCTGATACATGTAGACTCATCAGCAAAGCCTGAGGGACAGTAATAACATCCATAGCGTTGACAGCCAAACCATCAGTAACTTTGCTGTGAATATATTATTTTTGCAACATATGAAACACAAACAGAACAGCAAATCTTGATTCAGGCATCTATCGTCCTAATTAACTGCCTCTCTGATCATGTATGCATGTGTCACCTTGATCGCAACCATTTTCGAAAACAACGAAACAAAAATAAACTATTGTAATTTAAGAAAGTAAATTATCACGTGAAGTTTATATTTGAAGTTATTTTTCAGGAAAACTTCTGGACACTGAAGATACTTACAGTCAATATTACCTCAAGGCAATTATGGCACCCTAACTACTGTTTTTAGTAATATCTGCTTCCAAATACTCTTAGAAATGGGCAACTTGATAAGGTGATCCCTGAAAATCTCTGCCATCTTGATTGTGTTAACTGTGTTTATTTAAAGAGGCTAAAAAGAAAGTTGGTTTTTAATGCATGGTAACTATGCATTAAAAACAAAATTATATATGAAAAATGAAATTATATATGAAATTATAATGAAAAATGCAAGATTACTCCATGCCTTCTAACATTATTCTTCCTACTTGAGTACGTTTTTGCCATCAGAACAAATTGTTAGGATAAATAAATGTGTAAGGGCCATACATACCTATTAAGTCTGAATGCCATGAATTTGTTTGTAATTTTATGTTATTTTAATTATTGTAGTATGTGGTTATAACCCTTTTTGTGTTAATATATAGTAATCCTAGAGACACCTAGGATTATTTTAAAAGTTGAGTCAGTTGTCTCCAGTTATAGAAAATTGACTTACACACTTTTAGTAGTGAAGTCAAAATATCTGAACTGAGTTCACTTCTGCACAAAGGAAAACTCTGCAAGTAACTGAAATTTTGTCAAGACTGGCATATAGACAATTCTAAAAAAGTCCTGGGATATGAACTATCTCAAATTGGCAGCATATACTGGCATGTGCCTCATCCTGCTGACAGTCATTTCAGCTTGAGATACTTACAAAAAAGAGAAAAAAGATACCTTAATAGTTCCAAGTATAAATAGTTATATTGGTATACTCCTTAAAAGAAAAATCAGCACCTTATCGTGGAGTAAAAATTTTACTTATGATTTCTTCACTTTTCTCCCATCAACTCAACAGCCAGAAAATAAAGCATATTAATAAATACACATGCAGACACACACATTGTGGAAATCAAAGACCTGGGTCTATGTGTAGCAGTGTGTTGATAAACTATCTGTAGAGACCGGAGGTCAAATTAATTATATATATGAAAATTATACAACTCCAGAGACTCAAGAAGATATACAGATAAAAGTTACTACATAAGAAAACACAGATTTCTCTATTTTTCTACAACAGAAATCGTAGAGTAGAATAGTGATTTTAAATGTAGCTTCTGTTATCACTTGGGGGAATAGAAAAGTGAGGGAAACAGAGATCAGAATATAGGCACTAATACTTGAATGCCTGTTATGTGTAGCTATTGTGCTTTGACAGTTTTACATAACTTTCTTATTTAACCAACACACAACATTATGAGATTGCTGTTTCTATGACTATTTTTCTGTATGAGAAAACGCAGGTTCTGACTTGACGTCATTCATACCATATTGGGTGGCTGAGGCAGGATTCAAATGCAAACATGGCAGCACCAGTCTATATTTTATTAATCATACAACCACTGTATCCAACTAATTATAAAGTCTGTATGGAAGCCCAGAAAAATAGGCCAGCATTAAACTGAAAACAGCATTAAAGAGAAAACTGTTGATGTAAAAACATTTAGTTTTACAACTTTTAATTTACCATAATTGTGGTTGCTACTGTGACTATTTTATAGGGAAACCATGCACAAATTAATTCATGATACATTCATGTTTTCTTGCATATGTCTCTTTAAAAAAAAAGTTATTTAGGCAAAGTGATTTGGCTACTTCTATAGATGTATTAATAAAGCCTTATTTGTATAATAGTCAAGTTAAGATGAACATGTTTGTGACCTCTTGCAGAAATAATGAAGATTCTGCCATTTAAAGAGCAATAAAATGTAAAGATGTAATTACCAGCTCTTCATTATCTTATGGAATCTCAAGATAAACTCACTTTATTTCAATGTCAAAAGAGCATTAAAGTCCTTTTCAAAATACCATTTAATTAGATAGATTAAGATACTTTAATACATTAATTTCATTCCTTGTTACTGTATATTTCACGATAAGAATGCAGGGATATATATTGGAGTTCTGGGAAATTGAAATTTGTGTAACTTACCAGTTAATTCTAAAATCTATTAATCATGTGCTTTGGTTATCTTTCTTCCTTGGTAAAATAGGGATGTTCAAAGATATTTTCTTGTTGTCTAAAGCATCTGCATCTCATATGCAAGTATACAAAATATATAAAATATTAACAGAATTATGCCAAATATATACAAAATAAAAATATACAAAATATTAATTTAGCAGAAAAAAAACTGTTGCATGAAGATAAAGTACAGGATGAGTAGCTGAATTTGAATGACCAAGAGACTCACAAAAAGATGGGTATGCACAGTTATACTAATCACAAAGGACAAAGATCCCTGTGCACGTGCACGTCACACATATCTGAATAGCTCATATACAATATTGACCGCACATTTAACAATTCAATGAATGGCAACTATAGAACAAGACAAATATGTCCATTCCTAAAGAAACAGTAATCAGTCACTAAAGTGCAAAATACCCAGCCTGTATAAACTTGTAGCAGTAGCCTCTTCATATCCATATCTGCAACACAGAGTTAGAAATGTTTGGATTTAAACAGTAGTGAAAATATTACTGCATTTCAGAAAGGTATGGCCTCAACAGTATGGAGTTTGAATTTTAGAAAAATATATTTCTAACTAGGTTAAAGCTTGGGTGAAAATTTCAATTGCTTAAGATAAGCAAGAATTAGGGAGTGCTGATGAGGTAAGTATAGATGAAAAATAAATTAGCAGGCTAGTCCAAATGTAGTGGTGTTCAAAACTAATTAATCACAACCAGTTACAGATTTCTTGTTTTCTTTTCCACTCGCACTTAGCCTTAAAAATAAACAGAAAAAATAAATAAAATAAATAAGTAAATTGACAGTTGGATAATAGTACGACATCCTGAAACCACTATTCTGGGAAACATATACCTATAATGGGAATACTTAGGAATATTTGTCATGAAAAATTCATGCATAAATGGTGGCAAAATATAAACTTTGAGATTATGTGTACAATATAAATAAATGTAACAATAGGCAACAAAATGGTGTTTTCTGTATATTTCATAATAAGAATGCAGGGATATATATTAGAGTTCTGGGAAATTGAAACTCGTGTAACTTACCAGTTAATCCTAAAATCTATTAAATCATGTTCTTTGCTTATCTTTCTTCCTTGGTAAAATAGGGATGTTCAAAGATATTTTCATGTTGTCTAAGGCATCTGCATCTCATATACAAATATGCAAAATATATAAAATATTAACAGAATTATACCAAATATATACAAAATAAAAATATACAAAATATTAATTTAGCAGAAAAAAACTGTCGAATGAAAATAAGGTACAGGATGGTACTTTATCTTATGGTTTTTTTGTGAACCATAGTCAGAAAAATCAAGGGATCAAAAATAATTAAACAAAATATACCCATTACCTTAGGGAAATCGGTAAATGAGAATTATATTTTTAAAGGAACTATATAAAAGCTTTATGTAAAAACCACAACCATATTTCCTGTTCCCACACATTCCAATCAATTCATTAGATTGTTTTACACATTCTGCAAAAATATTCTAATGCAGGCAGAGAATTTGAAATGTAAAAATTATCATACTGTCTCCTATATTTACAGCTCAGCTACGTATCTTACATGTTAAAATGCTACTTCTGTGTGACACACTCTTACACCTACTGAGGAAAAAAATTGCTTTGTATTAAAAAAGTGAATTATCTCTCTTGAGTAACATGAGTAACTTGGTCAATAGTTACTTACCGTGTGTTAGTTATGGGCTGAACTGTGCTCCCCTCTCTCCAAATTCATATGGTGAAATTCTAAAGCCTAGTATTTCTGAAAGTAACCATATTTGGATGTTTTAAATAAGAATTCAGTTAAAATGAGGCCCTCAGGGTGGGTTCCAATCCAACAAAAATGAAGTCCATATAAAATAAAATTTGGAAAGGGGTAAAAATCAGCTACATGCATGCACAGAAGTACAACTGCATGAAGGCAGACACCTACAAGCCAAGAAGAGAGGCCTAAAACAGATCCTTCCATCATGGTCCTCAGAGGAGCACTTTGACCTTGGATTTACAGCCCCTAGAACTGTGAGAAAATAAATATCTGTTGTTTAAGCCACCCAGTCTGTGCGTGTGTTCATGTGTTTAAGTGCCACCTTAGAAAACGGACATAATGGACTTTTTAAAGCCAGCACCCAACTATGTCAGAATCATTTTCAGATGTTTATTTTATTTTATTTTATCAAGTATTCTAATGATAATTTTAAAAAACAGTTTCGTGAGTTGGTTCACACTTTTAATCCCAGCACTTTGGGAGGCAAAGGTGGGAGGATCACTTGAGGTTGGAAGTTCAAGACCAGCCAGAGCAACATAATGAAAGCTAAGGTCTACAATTGTTTTTCTTTAATAAAAAATAAAGCTGGGTGTGGTGGCACACACCTGTAGTTCTAGCTACTTGGGGGCTGAGTTGAGAGGACTGCTTGAGCCCAGGAGATCAAGAGTACAGTGAGCCATAATTGCACCACTGCACTCCACCCTGGGTGACAGAGTGAAACCCTAATAAAAATAGACAAAAACAATTTCAAAACTTAAGACTAAAAGAAACTCAGAAAACCGTCAATTACATTTTGTTCTGATTTTTCTATTTTATATAGTATGATGAAATGTTATATCAACTTGCCATTTTTAAAAACAAAAATCAGATGGATTTAACTGTGCACAATACCAACTGTATTGAGAATTTCTAATGTGTTCGGATGAGAGACCTGAAGGAAAGGAGACAGATTTAGAAGGAATGATGGTTAATCAGATCAGTCATTCAAATAATCTACCTACTAGTAAAGTTAGACAAACAAACAAATGGCAACAACAACAACAAAACCCCACCCATCATCTATAGAGAAAAATCATAGTCTCCCACTTGAAATAACACATCTGTCTGGCAGCTTCAATAAAAGGATGCATATTTTCAACAGCACAAAAGAATTATTTTTATATTTCAAAAACAATTGCTGCAGAACTATGAAAAGAAAAAAATACAGACTGTAGAGAACAAAATAAGACAAGCTTCCATCAAGAAGGAAACATAAAATATACTAACTTGAAATAACAGATATACACTATATTTGGAGTCCAAGCTTTTAGTGTTGACTCCAGCCCAGTTATATCAGAGGCAAAGATAACTTGAAATAACAGATATACACAATATTGAGAGTTCAAGCTTTTTAGTGTTGACTCCAGCCCAGTTATATTGGAGGCAAAGAAACAAAGATTTGCAAAGGATTCCTGAATTATCCAAAGTTAAACGCGTTATATCTAACCAAGCCAGATCTAGAACACATTATTGGTCATATACTTTCCATTGACTATGTCTAATTCCCCTTAAAGTTTTTCCCCTTTAAATATAAATCCTACGCACATTACAACTTTGGTAACATAAACAGAACAAGACACTTATTCTTTCTTTCAGCACTTTGGATGTGCTATCCCATTGTGTTCTGACTATCATTGTTTCTGATGAAAAGTCAGGTGTTAATCACAAAGTCCTTTCCTTGTATGGATGAGTTCTTTTCCTTTTGTTTCAAGATTAACTCCCTCGCATTTTATTTAATCCAGAATTATTAGAAACTTCTCTAATTTTGAGACTCAAAGTCACTCGTCAGATCACCAGAAAATTTCAAAATATACATTCTAAGTGCTTGTAAACTATCAATATACTACTTGAATGTCTTCTTTTATTAATACAAGGTCATGGTTTGGAATATTTGGGAAAGGAATATAAGTCAGAGCAAGAGCATCCTAGATTAGTGATTGCAAGTTCAATCAATGTTTTTGTGACAATCAAATAATAAATTACTTCTAGTATTTTTGCTGACATATTTCTTTCCCTACTTTCAAGATTCACACAGAAATATACCTAAAATAATATAGTTTGATTCTCTTGAAAAAAATTTTCTTTCTCCTCAATCTTTCTCAATATTTTTAATACAATATTTTTTGTTTCTATATCCATCAAAAAGTTTCAATTTGATGAGATAGCATAAAAAAATCTATTTAGAGGATCAGTTTGGAAGTCAGATGTGCAAAATGTTTCTTATCTGCTCTGTTCTCTTTTCATTATCTTCTCCCTGACCCAACCCCAAACATTATAAAGAATGCTAAACCCTTTATAAAGAATTTTACCAGAATCGATATTAAAATTGAGTGAGCTATTTATTACTTAGAAGTAATTCTCAAACTTTAACCTGTAATCTCATATATTTACAGTGGAGCATAGTATTTAGAAGAAACCTGGCTCAATTATAGGTGAATCACTCCTTAGCAATGTATCAGAGTTCGGCAAGTTACCCAACCTCTGCTAATAACAATCTATTAATCTGTAAAAGTAAATATAAATATATCCACGAAGTATTCTTAAGGTTAAATGAAATAACTTATATAAAAGTAAATCACTTAGTGTAATGTTGAATATATTATATGTTCTAGCTTGAATTACTACTAATGAAAAACTACATTTTGAAATTTTTGAAGCTGAGATCAATAAAAAAAATAGTGCCGTTCTCCAACTTTTTCTAGGTAGTTTGCTAGAAATAAGAAAGTAAAATAGACTAGGGCCGAGTTTCTGGATTTAAGGATCAGAAATCATCTGCTGTGTTTATTATGAACCCTTTATATCCCTTCAGTTCTTCCTATAAATTTTTACAAAGAACTTACTGAATAAAGAGTTAAAACACCTCAAATTAACAAAATCTTCTCTACTATGTCTCCATTATTTCAAAAAAGAAAAGAATAATAATTTTGTCAATGATAGTTAAGTACATGTCAGTCACTAACACTATAGCAGATACCTTCATATTCCTATTTCTAATATTTCCAATACCTTCATATTTATATTTCTCATTCATATTTGAACCCAACTCTGTAATTTAGGAAGTTCTCTTTTTTCTTTTATAAATTAAGGCATGAAGTGTCAGGTGACTTGCTCAAGATTACACCACTAGTAAATTTAAAAATATAGTTTACTTGCCTACTGTCTTAGTGATATAGTTTACTTGCCTACTGTTTTAGTGAATTATTGATCATGCACAATTCTTTTTGAAAACAGAAATTCATTTAGCATACCACATTTCAAGATCCATTGGTAAAAGCCATCTTATTAGCTTAATCAACAAAAATGTCTAGAAAATGTGAGCTTTTATTAACTGATAAAATATTAGAAGTTATTTATACATATATATATAAACCACCCCTATAATCTTTATAAAATTATTTGGGAAAGGAGGGAGGGGATGAAATAAAAATAAGCTTCCAACACATCCAGTCTTAAACATTAAGTTAACTTGCTATCTGTCCTGCTTCCTCATAATTGTTTATTAGGTACAGCCCCACAATCATTTATATCCTGCCACAAGATTATAGTTAACTACTCATAGATAACAACTTGAGCATTGTGAAGTGTTAAGTTTTCTCTCTGAGGTATTCTTTCAGATCCTACATGCCAGTGAAACTACTGACATCAGCTCCTCCGAAGGGCTCCAGGAGAAGCTGACTCACTAAAGGGCGAAGTTTCCACATCCTGGTGATTTAAACCCCCTAACCCAAACCAGTCAGTGACCCCATTTATCCAGCCCGTGGCCCTCTACAATCCCTTCACCCCAACCAAGTACTCTCTGGAAAGACAGATTTGAGGGTGCTCGCATCTCCTCACTCAGCTGTCCTGCAATCATTAAACTCCTTCTTTACTGCAAACTCTGTTTATCAATTTATAAGACTGTGACTGCACAGCAGTCAGAGCATACAAACACGTGAGTCCTGTATCATTTATAAATATTTAACTTTTATATACATTTAACTTCTATACACATAATTGACTATTTTGTATATTAATATTAGTAGGTAATAATAATATTTATATTTCCTCCATAGGTAGCTTCTGGGGCATTTCTGCCTGGTAAATTTTTATTCTTTAATGACAAAGACTAAAGTAACTTCAAAATATTATTGAGAATTTTTTTTCTATTGACGGGACACTGAATTTGTAGGTAGAAATAAAAACCTAGCTTTTTACTAAACTTAATTTTAAACAAAATTCAAAATATAAACATAAAATTAAGAATTTCCAAAATTAAACTTAGTTTTAGAAACTCACATAAGCAAGTGTAATACTGAAGAGCAAAGAAACTGTGGTCTACAAAAAGAATTATAAGTAATTCATGAAATCTAAGGGCTAATTTGTGAAGTAAATTAGGAGGATATTTTATGCTGTAGCTCCATCCTAGAGACCGAGAGAATCGCTCTAGGAAAACCTGCTCAACTCCTTTTAACCAGAAATTCTTTCTTTCTCCAGAAATCCCTTTCAGGTAATGCCTAATAATATCTCACTGAACATGTATTAGAAATCGTAGTTTAATTTTTAATTAAATAATTCAGTGAAAATACATTAATTGTAAAGATAAGTTTTAACACATATAGGAATAGTAGACTTACGGTGGTCATCAACCCAAAATGCTACAAAATTACATGGAATGGTTAGTTTGGCAAAAATAAATATCAACACTACCACCAAAAACCTAGGTTTCAAAAAGAAATAAAAGAAGCATTCCAAAATGTTAAAAATTTTTCATTTGTCTACTTTCTAAATGCTCTTTAAAATACTTACGTCATCATAATTTTGAAGTTTAAAAGTAAAGAAATAGTTCTCCTAGTTAATATACTGCCTTAAAGTTACTCTGGCTCACAAACAGAACAAATCAAAGCATGACTTGACAGCTGTCAAATTACAGGAAATTGAAGCTAAATGAAATTGGACACCTCACCTCATCTAAACTCCTTACTTTATAAGAAGGAAAAGCCTCACAAAATGTTGAGGTCATTTAACTTCAAGTCATCAGGTGAGTTAGAGATAATCTGAGAACACCACTTTTTTTCTCTTTGTTACTATTCTCTCATGAAATTTTGCCTGAAAACAGGTCTACTAAAGAGAGAAGAATTTGTAATGAAGATGAACATATATCATTGCGTTTCTGCTTAGGGTTGTTCAATATTTTCCCATTGATAATATATAAAATCCTACCTACTTTGACCTCCTCTCCTACCATTTCCTTGCTATTTCCTAGAACTTCATTCTTGACTCCAAAGCTGCACCCTCCTGCATCAGTTTCTTTTGTTTGAAATCTTCAGCCCTTCATAAATTTCATCCACCAAACTCCTATTTATCCTTTAACTCCCTATTATTTTTTCTTACAGTGCCACATTTTCCTTCATTAGCACATATCCAATTTAAAGTTATATAGTTTGAGTTTTTGCTTGACTTTCTGTTTCTCCATTAAAGCATAAGCTCCACAAAAGCAAGTATCATGTCTGATTTAACAGGGTATATTCTATTCTTATAAGAGTGCTGCCACGTAAGTGTCAATGAATGTTTGTGAAATAAATGAAGGACTAAAGGAGTGACTGAACAAATAAAAATAAGTTCACTGTGTGTATTGTATGTGTGAATAAGATTTTGAGTTGGGCCAAGGCAGTTAATCACACATTAACAACTCATTAAGGTTTATAGCACTGAGGTACAAAATTGGTTCAACACCACATTCTAAGATGAAACAAGGTTTGTGTTCAGAAATATAGTGTCACTTTTTCTAATATCAGCTGTCCCCCAACTATCAGCATGACACAAGCAAACCATTGATATGTGTTTTTCTGTTTTTTTTTGTATTGAAGATTCCACATGAATGAAAATTTTTATATTTCTAATAGGAAGTCCTGTTCTAAATGACAGCAAATCTGAGGGTGAACACATTTGTTTAAAAGAGAGAGATTAAAAAGATGAGATTCTGTGTGTACATTATATAACTGAAGAGAGTTGTCTCTAGCAATTTGACAAGAAAGGTGAAACAGAACATTAACCTGAGCACACAAGTTCAGCTAATGATCTGGGATAGGGAGTTGCGGGTAGAGGGGAGGACAAAGACGAAAGACAACCATTTACCCCAAGTTACTCTCCAAAGATGAGAAAAAGCCCTCTTAGTAATGTCTTTCAAAATCTAACTACTTTCAAGAACACATCGATGAGATACAGAGAGATAGTAATCAAGTTGGACATTAACTTAAAAGTCAGATGACTTTTTAAGCAAAAGTAACTTAGAACTGTAAAGTAGAAAACACTAAATGTCATTGACTTTAAAGTGGATACTGAAGCAAAAAAAAAAACCATTCTATTAAAAACTAGACTATATGCAGTAACTTATGTAGAAAACTTAGCATAAATATTTATACAAAATTGCCCTACCATATTTTATTAAAGTATTACATTATAAATTAAGAGAAAATCATTTTAAAAATGAGTTATATTTTAGGCCTTTTTTCTCAAAATGAGTTTCACAAATTGATATGGTTATTAGCATAGGAATTTCAATAATAGGAACAAAGAAACCAAATGAAAACCTAATGTGTGTGTGTGTGTGTGTGTGTTTTGTGTGTGTGTGTATACAATTACGTGGCATTCCAACTTCAACATGTTTAAAAATATTTCAGTAAAAAATGTTAGATTTATTTTAAGGTAGTTTGTAAGATATTTATTAGGTTTATTTGTAGGCCTTGCACACTAAGTTAAACAACACTATCATAAAATAAATTATTTAATAACGAAACAGAAACTCAAAGCTTCATATTATAATTAAATAAACTCTAAAAGATCTAGTAACTTCAACTGTATGCCCTAAAATAACATCAGGACTACAGTGTCTATCAACTTGCCCACAGAAAACACAACAATGAAAGAAAGAAAGAGATATCTATTTTTTCGTAAAAGATCAACACACTTTGTCCAATTTTTTTGTCCAACTGCTATAAAGTGGACCAACGCTAATGGCAAATAAAAGAGATGCCATTCAACATGCATTCTAGTAGTGAATATTAACTACTATGTGAAGGCAGTGTTCGTTGAACAAATAAAAGAATCTTTGCCTGCGTGACGCTTATATTTTGGTCACTTTACATTTTACTGGAGGAAACGTGAAGAATAGAATACCAGCAATATTAACAACATTATCCCACTAGAAGGTCTCCAGTGACTCATACTTTCAGACTCATCTCAATGACCCTATATGATCTTTATATTCCAAGGAGCATGGCAATGGATTTTAACATTTCCAAATTAAAAGGTAATGGTAAAGTAATGATAACCAACATAAAAATGACTCCCTGGAAACGAAAGCAACTCATTTCAAATGGCTTTGGAATGCCATTAGGACAGCACCTTTTTCTTTGTAATGCAAAAGTCTCAAAATCCAGAGAGCAGGTCTTGTGAATTTTGTGAATTTTGATGAGAGGTAAGGCATTACAGAAAGACCCAAAAGTCATGCTCCAGATTCCGGCAATATAGCTAGTAGGACAGACACAGAGTACATAGTTTTACTACTGATCACAGTGATTTAGAGATTGGAACCCATAGTTCTGTGAGATCAGGCATCACTTCAAGATAAATTTACATTTTTAATAAATACAAACTTTGGCTCAGCTAAACAAGGTACCTTGGGCTATATTAACTGTAGATAGATAAATTTGGCGTAATTAACCCTTGCACAGTCTAAACATACCATGTGCCAAAAATGATGTAAAGCACTGAATATGTGAGATAAAGTATGATGAATTCCATTGACAAATACAGGCAATAGCTTCCATTTAATTGAGAAGAAACCGTATACCTAGCACAAGTCTTTTTCTGTGCATTAACTTTTCATAATACAACTGTATGAAGTATATAGTATAAAATAGTATATGAAACTATTTTATATATAAATACAGGTGTTTCCAAAGGTTAAGAAAGGGCACGGTGAGAGTGAGAAGCACAGTCTGGGTGGGCAGGACAATCTAGTTGTCTATCTGTGCTTTAAACTCCAATAAACATCATCTCCCACACCACGGCATCTAACTCAGAGTCACATTTCAATTGCCAGCAAATGGAAGCCTCATAAACCCAAAGTGTGAACGGTAATGAAGTTCATAGAGCACGCTTTGAGTGCACAGAGTATCTTTGCAAACATTATCTTTTTTTATTATACTTTAAGATTTAGGGTACATGTGCACAACGTGGAGGTTTGTTACATATGTATACATGTGCCATGTAGGTGTGCTGCACCCATTAACTCATCATTTAACATTAGGTATATCTCCTATTGCTATCCCTTCCCCTCCCCCCAAACATTATCTTTTAAGACTTTCACAATCACGCCATGAGATTATTCCCATATCAAAAAGTAGGAAATGAAAGCCTGGAAAGAAGTTATATTGACATTAAACTGCTCTCAAACCCAAGTGTACAAATGATTCTTCTTGCAAAGAAATTCATATTCTACACAAAGTTCTATTTCAAAATGAATTCTGGAATTCAATTAAACACTCATCTGGAAAACGAGAGCTTAAGTGGAAATTCCTCACTGGTATTCAAGCAAATAAATTAAATAATGATATTAAATCTACATCTAATCTCTTATTATTACATATTGAAAGTTTGCTATATAGCTACCACTAAGTTATACATTTCCAGTGACACAAACCATAAAATGAATTTGTTTCTATTGGTACTAGCAAAAAAAAAAAAAACCTGCGTAGACAGCAAAAGGGTCAATCTAGTAATTTATCTTCTAATAACTTTCCACCCAGGAACATTCGTCCCTCTCATTAGACAGTTGTTCTATGCTTCTTTTTTTCACATTCTAATTGCCTCACCTGAACCAAAAAAAGAATGTGGATCTAGGATCAATACCTTTTGAAAAGTCATTTATTTCATTATATTATTTTTTCATATATCTGCATTATTGCATAGAATACCTGATTGGTCTTATGCTAAGTTTTTCATGTAACATTACCTCTGCAAGATGTTAATAAGTATCCTTCCAAAAATGTTTGAAAAATCTTGGGTAAAATATATTAAGTAAGTTCCTGTTTTATAGTTTTCCAAGAGTTTTACTATCCTTGGCCAATGACAAAATTCAAAGCAGAGATACAGTACACAACTTTTGTAAAACTTACCTATTTTTCTTATAAGACTGTGGCTTTGTTTTGCTTTGTTTTGAACTTCTTTTCTGTGATGTGACATGAGACTGTGTGTTGAGTTAGGGGTGGGGACATACATTAACAGAGGTTTAAGAACTGCTTTGCTAAAGCAAGTTTGAGGAGAAAATGGGGAGACTAATACAAGATTTTCCTTTAAGCAGTGGGAGTTGAAGGGGTAGGTGGTTTTTGGAGAAAGAAGAGACCCATTCATGGCACAGGCTTCTTTATGTTTCTGCTCTGTGTGATACTTAATGAGGATACAGACATTCACTTCCTCTATTTCCCACCCCTGGCCGGGGGTAACCCAAAGGTACCTGATAAAGACACAGCCTTATAGCTGTATCAAGTATCCCTGAGTGTGTTAGGACTGGAGAGGCCTAAGGAATAAAAAACATACATGCATTAAATGGAACAAATACAGAGAAGAAGAAAACTCAGACATGGTACATTAATTGTGTACCTTTCCTTACAACCCAGCACATCACAGGGTACATGACCTGCTTCCTTTTGACCTGCTTCCTTTATGTTCACTGCATGAACAGGGAAGGGGGTTGGGGTACACGTGGGAGATAATTGTGTTTATTATGTACCTGGTATTAATACATCTATAGAGACAATTGGAATGACTATACTGGAGAAACAGCAAGAGAAGAACTGAAAAGGCTAAAACAAATACTTGGTTCTCTAAAAAATACTACAAAAAGATTTCTCATGTCTGACAAATTACATTTTAGTCTAATAGTAATAAGTGACCAAAACTAAGGTGATTTGATAAATATCATAAGGTATTTTATTGTGAAATTGATATCTATACGTATTGCTTATAAAGCTCAGTAATCTGTTCTTGAATTGAGAAATTACTGAGACAACATCGAAAGCTGTCATTTTTGTTTCTATGTTGTCGTTGTTATTGTTTGTGAGGTCAGAGCTTCTAAACTTTATGACTGTTTGAAAGGGGCCTATATAGACCTTGCCTGAATATTAAGTCATGTGAAATGATAAAAAGCTTTCTGATTTATTGGGTTAGACAAAGAAAAAATTGAGAAATTGAGCATCATTAAAATTAAAGACTTTTGTTATTAAAACTGTGCTTAGAATGAAAACAAAAGCCACAGGTTGGGAGAAAATCTTTTCAATACATATTCAAAACATTTTCAAAACATATCAGATAAATTACTGGTATTTAAAGTATACAGAGAACTCGAAAATAAGAAAGAAAACAACTCATTTAAAAAATAGTCCAAAGGTCTAAATACAGCTGTCAAATGGGGATTTTGAAGTTACTAGTCATGTATCATTAGGGAACTGCAAGTCACAGCAACCGTGAGATATTATTACATGACTATTAAAATGACCAATATCCAAAAGTCTGATGATACCAAAAGCTGGCAAATGTGAGGAGAAACAGGAACTTTTATTCATTGCTGGTGAGAATGCAGAATAGTACAGCTACTTTGGCAGTCAGTTTGGCAGTTTCTTATAAAACTAAACATACCCTACCACACAACCCAGCAATTACATTCCCGGTATTTACTTAAAGGATTTGAAAACTTACATGCACACAAAAGCCTTCTTCCCATGAATGTTACAGGAGCCTTATTCATGATCACTAAAACCGAAATGTCTTTCAGGAAGTGAATGGAAAAATAAACTGTGGTATATCCAGGCAATGGAATAGTATTCTGTCAAGCTACAGAAGACACACAGGAACCTTTAAATGCATATTGCCAAGTGAAAGAAGCCAGTCTGAAAAGTCTACATACCGTATGATTCAACTGCATGACCTTCTGGAGAAAGCGAAACTATGGAGACAGTAAAGAGATCAGTAGCTATTAGGGATTTGGAGGAGATTTGTGCAGTCTAAACATGTCATGTGCCAACAATGACGTAAAGATATGTGAGATAAAGTATGACGAATTCTATTGACAAACACATGCAATGGCTTCCATTTAACTGAGAAGAAACCATATACCTAGCACAAGTCTTTTTCTGTGCATTAACTTTTTGTAATACAACTATATGAAGTTATAGCCTATTTTATATATGAATAAAAGCATTTCCAAAGGTTAAGAAAGGGCACAGTGAGAGTGAGAAGCACAGTCTGGGTAGGTAGGTCAATCTAGTTTTCTATCTGTGCTTTAAACTGCTATAACCATCAACTCAATCTACTAATTTATCTTCTACATAAATTAGTAGAGGAAACGATGAACGGATGGAGCAAGGAAGAATTTTAGGAGAGTGAATCCATTATTCTGTATGACACTGTAATGAGGATTATTTGTCATTACACATTTGACAAAACCTATAGAATTCATAAGACAAGGAGTAAACTCTAATACAAACTACATACTTTAGTCAATAATAATGTACCAATATTGACTCATCAACTATAACAAATGTACCACACTATTGCAAGATGTTAAAAATCGGGGAAATTGGGGTAGAGGCTGAGGATGACGTGTGAATGCTTATTCACTTCTTTCTACAAACCTAAAATTGCTTTTAAAGAGTCAATAAAAATTAAAACAAGGCAGGGTTTTCATGCAATGGAAAAAAACACACAACTTTAGTAAGTGACTGATAATTATGCTTATGCCACTTTGCTAGATTACACTTCATTAATAAATATAGTTTCATTCTCTATGTTATAAAGCAGAATAAAGTCAGATATCTAGAGAAATTGATTTTAATGATTAGAGTAAAAGCATTTTTACCTCCAACGTCAGAATGAGTTCTTCAGAATCAGTCCATTTTATAGTTAAATCAATCATTGATTTTAAAAAAATATTGAGAAAAACTTTAACTTCACTTTTTCCATCAAACTCAATGTCATGACAGCATTGTGAGTCATTTCAATCTAGGATTAAAACCTATTTCTGGACCCAGTGGACTTACTGTGATAGATTCTGAAAATGTAAGACGTTAAAGTCCAGTCTTTGATCTGCTGTCCTCTGCAGTTATCAAAAGGTCAGTTTATCCTGCTTCTTTTCTCTCTTTTTCATATATCTTGCACTTCAGCTTAATATTAGTATTAAGCTAAATTTCTTATTTTATTTTGATTGATAAAGGAAAACAGATTGTTTCGATACAGTTACTGAGAATAAGCAGCAAAAGGTACTTATAAAGTACACAAGAGAGCTATCAGATAAAAATGTGTTCAAAAAAAGATTTGGAAATTTTTATTGCATGAATGTTCAAATGGACAGGAAAACTTTCTGGATTCTTTTTCCACCACACATGAGTAGCAGCACTAAAGTAGTGAATAATGTCCATTCAATTGGTAGTTTTCATGTATTTCTGATATCAGAAATGGACTGTTAGTAACTAGTTTTAAAAGCAGAGCATTTTTGTGCATGGCATTCCCCTGAATTCCAAAGCCCAAACTTAACTTAGGCTAATTTCTCTCTGCTGGGAGCACCATTAATTTCTCATAGATAACATTTCATATATATGTGGCATTCTGATGATGTAAAGGAATTCACACTTTATGGGCCTACAAGCCAAATTTAATCAATGGCTTGCTTCATATGGCTGAGAGCTAAAAATTGTTTTGGCATTTTTGAAGTGTTTAAAGAAGGAGAAGGAAGGGGAGAAGAAGAATGAGTAGATGAAGGAGAGACAGAGACTACATATGGCCAGCAAAGCCTATAATATTTACTGTCTAGTTCTTTACACAAAGAACTTTTCCAATCTTGAACAAAACACACACATTTTTGTTATGCCAAGAAAGGACTACAATAAGTCTTCACTTAACATCATGGACAGGTGCTTGAAAACTGGTCATAGGTATATATATTTATGGTCACGTGATGTTTTGATACACGCATACGGAGGGATAAATTGGGGATGGTTAATTGGTACAAAAATACAGTAAGCGAAACCCATTTTACCATAGGTTGACATCAAAAGAGTTAAGCTTCTATGGCTTTTGGTAACTAAAACGTCAACAAACTTGTAAATAAAGATCAAAACACTTCTAATATTAAATGCTGAAATAAATTTCAGCTATTCATACGTTTAAGATTAATAAAAGCTAGTAAAATCATTATTTACCTACTTATTTCAGTTTGGGGTTGCAGTTGACCGCAGCCTATCCTGTCAGCTCAGGACGCAATGTGGGAACCAGCCCTGGACAGGGCGCCGTCGCATTGCAGGTGCACTCACACATACCCACAGTTACTCAGACTGGGACCACATAGACACGTCAATCAACCTCACATGCACAGCCTTGGGAAGTGAGAGGAAACTGGAGCATCCAGAGAATATCCATGCAGACATGGGGAGAATATATAAGCTCTACACAGACAGTGAACCCCAATTGGAATCAATTTGTTTTTTCTCGTCAACATTATAATGAAATGACATTGAATGAAACGTCGTTATTCAAAGACCTGTTGTACTCAGTTCTAAACATTTCAGAATTAAGGGATCTACACACATCCTCTTCTATATAATGGAGTGGGTCTCTTAAAATTTCCTGGCAACATACTCTTAGCCTGCCTAGGAAACACTTTAGAATAGAACTGCATTATAATAAATTTTCATATTCTATTTATATCTTCCTATTTCTCCCTCTACTTATTAAGGTATAGTCTTGTATATGTAATCCTTCAGTTCCTGAACAAGGTGAACATATGATCTCATGATGTGTGTTTTAATTTCTTAACTTTGTTGAGATCTGGGAATGTGAGGATGATGGAAAGGAAATAAAGGAACTCAGCAGCTATAAAAGAAATCTGACCTTTAATTTTTTTATTGAATTTGTTTCTTGTTTTATTTTTCCTTCCTTTGCACAAATGAGAACTTCTAGTTTTACAAAGGGTACCACCAATTTTAGGACAAAAATTTGTATTTGTGGTATAACACAAGTTGGAGACACAATGATTTAGAGATTGCATATCAATTTTATCAAATAAATGTGATAAAGTAGGTGATATGCACATACACACACACAAATGTAGTGACAAAACCATTGACACAGATACCCAGATGGCACTTAATGTACTTTCAGCCTTAAATT
Organism: Symphalangus syndactylus; assembly: GCF_028878055.3. NCBI lineage: Eukaryota > Metazoa > Chordata > Mammalia > Primates > Hylobatidae > Symphalangus > Symphalangus syndactylus. The sequence continues at coordinate 144,538,699 of NC_072429.2, forward strand.
CTTTCTCAAGGACAAGCCATTTGTTTGCAAATGATTTAGCATTTGGCCGGGCGTGGTGGCTCACGCTTGTAATGCCAGCACTTTGGGGGGCCGAGGTGGGTGGATCACGAGGTCAGGAGATCGAGACCATGGTGAAACCCTGTCTCTACTAAAAATACAAAAAATTAGCCAGGCGTGGTGGCGGGCGCCTGTAGTCCCAGCTACTTGGAGAGGCTGAGGCAGGAGAATGGCGTGAACCCGGGAGGCGGAGCTTGCAGTGAGCCGAGATTGCGCCACTGCACTCCAGCCTGGGTGACAGAGCAAGACTCCGTCTCAAGAAAAAAAAAAAAAAAAAAAATGATTTAGCATTCAAAAATGATTAAACACGGGAAAAAATGCATTGCACATAAAGTTCAGATTACAAGTGAATTAAAGTCACACTAATATAACTATAATTTATAATGAATTCAAATGGCTTTCAGAAGGGTCATCTGTGGAAGGTGAAGAGCAATCTGAATTTATTTTTCTGGTAACTGGTCATAGCAATGTTTTCTAGACTAGTGAGTGAGTGCTCATACAGCACCATGTGTGTTCAACAACACATAAAGTTGGATGACAAAATCTACTTTAGTGAGAAGGTAGCTATTTCCAGGGGCACCAATAGTAATGTCAGTTTTGAGTCTTGGGTTTGCTTTTGTTTGTTTACAAGGCGATGAAATGTTTAAGGAAAAAAAAAATTCTACCAATCCATGTTGAGTGAACATTTCAATCCTTGTAAAGACCAAAGTCAGCTGCCACCATGCCATGCAAACCTTATAGTACATGACATGTTAAATCGGTAACCTCGAAAGGGACTTCTGAGAAGCTATGAGTAAAAGGCACACACAAAATGCCTCTGAGATGAATTCACAAATGAAATGGAAAAGGATATCTGTGTACATCCAAGAAGAATAGTAATTAACAGAAAACAAGAACACTTCTAAATTGAAAGAATCCCTAAAGTAAAAGAAGACCAAAGAAAAAGAAATAAAGATGAGAAGTGAAATGAGGCGGAAATGGTGAGCGACAAGGAGACACACTGAGAAAAAAAGTAGCTAAAGTTAGTGTGTTATTATTTCAGCAAAATTAAGTATATCAATACTGAGAAATATGACTTGAAATAGATTCAGTACCACAAGCAGAAACATAAACAAATAACATCTGGGTTTTTCTTTTGATAACCAGTATTTTAAATACAAAAATCTAAAAATTTTATCTTTGTGTAAGAGTTACACATTTATCATACCAATCAATAACAAAAAGGCGCTATAAATACTTTATGGAAATAAATGTCCTAACAGATGTTAACCAGACATCAGTCTTCACCGGTAAGGATTAGATTTGAAGGTGTTTGCAGATAATTAAAACTTGTTTTTATAACATAACTTAGCAGCTAAGTAGTATAATGAAAATGGGATATTCAAATTATAAGATATAAAATATTAAAGATAGAAGAACATGTTTATTTTTTCAATATAAATATTGTTACAGCTCAGAGAAACAGTATGAAATCTCAGGGCTCATGAAAGGCCACATTCTAGAGATAGTGATTGACAGGTATGGTAATTCCCCTACAGCGTGGTGCCTGTTGTCATGGAGTAGCATGTCTCCTACAGGGTACTACCAGCAGGTTCAAGTAGGAAGAGCCGATAGTCCATGTGAGAAACCCCGGAAGGCTAAAGATAGAAGGAAATATTTGTGCCACATTGAAGAGCAAGTTCACCAGGTGAATTGGCATGTGGCTAAGGTACAACTTCCCATACATATATAAATAATGAAACACACAAAAAATTATCAGAAAAGTATTTTATTATTATTAGAGTCACGATTAGCACTCTCCTCATCAGGAGAGTTTTAGGTTTTTTTCTAGCCCTACTCTATACTTTTTAAACACAGTCTCCAAGTTTCAAAATAAAAGTTTCTTATTTTTAATTCAAATCTCAATTAAAATAAAACAAAAACCGAAAATGTAGAAGTTCCTTATTTTGACCATCTATATATCATACACAACAAAAAGACTGATAAAATTCCACTAAACACAACAGCTAGATCCGTATTCCCGTTACTGCTTAAGCCCATTCCAATAAGGATTTTATACCAAATCTGCCCTTGCCAAGGCTACCTGGGGCCTTCATTTTATTATTTGCAATGGACAATTTTAACTTCACATCCATGTTGGCTTCCTTACATCCTAGATGCACATACAGCCAGATTTTTTCCCATCAGATGTGATTTGATCCTCCAACTTCGGAATGGCTTGATGACCTCCTCTTTATCTAAAGATCACTTTAAAAAGCCTGAAGTATTTGGCTCTTCCCTAAATCTTTGGCCAGATGTAATGTCATCCTCCCATTGGCTTTCTTTGTCCAAACTACATTAGCCTTATCTCAGATCTTCAAACAAGTTATATTTCCTGCCTAAGATCTTTCTATGAGTGAGTGAAAGGTGTGACGAAGATAGTTCCTCTTTGCCCCCAAAGGTTTCATTGATCACGCTGATAATGAATTTACTGTTAATCTCTTACTGTTATACTCAGGCTTAAATTCTCTACCCTACACACTTCAGTTGACATAATTTTAATTTCCACTGTGATGCTTCTCTCTCTTCTATCAACACTCTCTCCTCACAGGGTTTCATCCAGATCAGGAGTCAGTAACATTTTTGACAAAGAGCCAGATAGTAAATATTGCAGGCTTTGTGTTGCCAAGAGGCAAATTTATGGAACATTCCCTGCTGAAAAATTTCCCTGTATTTTACATTTTAGACTTATAAATGCCACACGTACTTATAACTCATGAGCCATACAAAAATAGGTGGCACACCAGATCTGGCTCATGGGCTATAATAGTTTTCCAACCCCTCACCTAGATTCATGACTTTAGGCATGCTCTATAGGCTACGATGATCTAACTCACATCTCTAGCCAAGTCAACTTGTCAGTGCCTACTTGATGTCTCCACTTGGATTCTAACTAGCGTCTTAATTTAAGATTAAAAAATGTAAAATCAATCACACATACGCACCTACCCACACCTCTGTCACTTGCAAACTGCCTCATGTCATCAAGACTTTGCCATATCACTAAAAGTGACCATAATCCCCCATGTCCCTAAATCCAAATACCTTGATATAATTCTTGCTCAGTAAATTCAATCATCTTCAAATCAACTTCCAATCTCAACTGATTTTCTCAACTTTATTGCTACACTCATAATCCCAACTACCATCATCCTTCAACTGGACAGGTGCAATAGTCAGCTAAATGAACCCCCTTCCTTCACTACTGTACCCTTCCACAATAGTACACCCTCCTAAGGGCTAACCTCATCGTATCACACATTCATCATACAATTCTCAATGTAGTTAATTTATATTCACACTTTGATATAAGATCTAGATTTGGTCCCTGAGAACACTCATGTAATCTCTCTCCATGCTCTTCCTTCATGGACATTCCAGCCAAACCGGCCTTCTTTTCTTTGTAAGAAACTATCAAGCTCTCTTTTTAAATTACAGAATCTTTATATCTGCCCTTCTTTCTGCTCAGAGCACCCCAGATCTTCAAAGTACCTTCCTCTTTGTCTTCACTCAACTCTCAAATGAAATATTACCTCCTCAGAGAGAAAAATGCTCTGAAATACCTACAGCCAGATCAGTGCCTTCCTCCTTGACAGTTTTACTCAGCCATGTTATCACATGTAATCTTCTTCGTAGTAGTGTACTTTATAGCCCTTCACACCATTGCTTTGTTTAGGTATTTGTATGTCTTCCTCCTCTTTCCCTCCTCACTACAGTATAGCCAATTGTGTCTTTGCCTTCTTCACTGCTATATCCCGTAGTGCCTGGTAGGCTTTCTATAAACAGCCATTTATTGACTTATTGACTACATGTATATGCTAATCCTTTTTACTAATTGTTGTTACACTATAAATTTCTCTTCTCTCTCTCTTCGCTTCCCTCTTCTCATGTCCCTTGATGCTTCCTACTCAATATTAACATGGACATCATTTTGTGTCTTCAGCATTTCTCTTTTCATTATATTATGATAGGTTAATTTTCCTAAGAAAACACTATTTTGACAAAAGCAAAGCATTAAAGTAAAGCAGCATAGGATCAATTTTTTCCGATTGAAAAGGAAACACCATCTTTCCGAGAAGACAATTCCACCAGGAAACAAAACAAACACACACATTTCCGGTAAGTCCTAGTTCCCAAGACTTGAAGCCAGTATGTTTTTCCACTTTCAAGTATCCTTGACTGTAGAGATAGAAGGTATCCACTTAGAGATATTAACTCATTACCACTGCCTAAATTTGGTTTCCAGAAACACAACTTAATATGACATCAATGGATGTGATAATCATTTGAAAGTAGCTTTATCAAAATCATCCAACAGAACAAGTTACTTTCCTAATTAGCATCCTCGGTTAAATACCTAAATCTGATGAATAATAAGTTATGCATTATGCTAAATTGCATTGGCTCACTATCTTAGAATGCTTTCAAACTAATTAAAAATGAGATATTCAGTGATGAGAAATATAAAAAGATAAAAACCTATTTCAATCAGTTTAAATTAGAATTTAACATTTCTTCAATACGCTCTTTTGTAGTCAATTGCAAGAGTAATAAAGCAAAATTATTGAGTCTATAATAGTGACCGTTCAAAATTCATAGTGAATTATTAAAAAGAAAACTAAGGTCCCTGCCAACTTTCCACCTCACTTCAAAGCATAGCCAAGGTCATTACAACAGCAAGTAAAAGACTCCACACAATTCCCACTTCTTCGCCTCTATTCTGTTACTTCTGGAATCTTCTACTGCTCCAAATTGTGTGTTTGCTCCAGACTCAGCAGTTCTCACCACCTTGTTCTTCCAATTGCCATCTTCTCTGTGCGGCCTTTCTTGACTACCCAGTTAAAAATTATCCTATCAAAATTATCTGATCCCCATCCAGGATTACTTTTCACCATCTAACTTACGATACTTTGCATATTTATGTGGCTCATTGTCTGTTATCTGTCTCCCTAAGTTAGAATGCGAGCTTCATGATGGCAGAGTTTTGGTCAATTTCCTTCACTCAATAATTCCTGACCCAAAGTAAACCCTTCATAAGTATTTTTTGAATATACTAATATATAGTCCGAATTATCAAGGAACTTATAAATAAATAAAGATACAACCCAGCATATAGTGCAGCTTGAGAAATGTTGATAGTGTGGTACAGGAGGAGGTATGTAAACTATGAGAAGCAACAGTTAAATAAGAAGCAATCCAGAAAGACACACAGTGTGGGTGACATCTGAGTTAAAGGACAGAAGGTAAGAAGATAACCAGATGGAGAAAAGAGAGGAAGATCTTACAAACAAGCATCAGAAGTTACCATAAGAAAAGCAAGTCCAAAATCATCAGAAGAAAAACAATTGCATCCCAGTTATTACCACAAACATAATTAACTATGAAAACCCAGAACAGTTCATGCTTTGATAATGCTAAAGTTGATACGTAGATTAAGATGTGATATAACAATCTGCAAATCTTAGTTTTCAGAAAACCTTTTTAGGCAAGATATGATGATTTAAGGAAGAAAAGTTGCTGATGGATGAGGCATGTTGTCCCTTAAAGACAAACACTATGAAGACTGCGTACAGCCTTTATAATGGAAAGGTGCCACGTTTTTTCTTTTCTAAGTCCTTGGAATCTCAGTTGGCAACTTTGAAATTCATGTGTAATTCATGAGCTTTTTAAAAGAAATGTAATAAGTAACACAAGTGATTCTAGAGCTTGTCTTTAGGCTGAGGTAGATATTGGCATTATAAATTGAAGTGCTAGAAAGGAACAATAAGAATTAAGAATAAGCAGTAATTTCTGCCAAGATCTGTGGCACCCAGTCTCACACATAAGGCTTTTTGGAATCTCTTGGTTTCCAAGGTTCAGGCTCTCATACTTTAGTTTGTACATAAAGGACTTAAGTTATTCTTAAAGCACAGTTTTAGCACTTCACACCAGGAGATGGTTTTGAGACTGATCACAGGATAAAGTGAAATAGGATGTGTGCCTACTTGTAGAAGGAACCTCGTTCCTTTTGCCATTCTATTCCTACTTTTCTGGCAGGAAAGTCCTAGAAAAAATTTCATATACAGATTAATTTTAAACAATTTACATTATATTTTACTATTAATAGCTTCTAGAATATCTTAGCTTAGGCTGGCCCTGGTGGCTCACACTTGAAATCCCAGAATTTTGGGAGGCTGAAGTGGGCGGATCAACTGAAGTCAGGAGTTTGAGACTAGCCTAGCCAACATGGTCAAACCTAGTCTCTACTAAAAATCCAAAAATTAGCCGGGTGTGGTGATGCGTACCTGTAATCCCAGCTACACAGGAGGCTGAGGCAGGAGAACCATTGAGCCTGGGAGGTGGAGGCCGCAGTGAGCCAAGATTGTGTCACTGCACTCCAGCCTGGGCAACAGAGCAAGACTCTGTCTCACAAAAACAAAAAACAAACAAACAAAAAAAGAGTATCTTAGCTTATATATTTCTCACATCTGATCCTACCACTTTACTTCTTTTTTCCTGTTTATACCAATTATTTCTATTCCTCTTTACATATAGGCAGAAAGATAAGACTAAAATGTGTCATAGACAATGACATCTAGTAAATTGACGTATTCTTCATGTTTAATTCCACAACAGATTTCAAATACAACCAAAATCTCCAAATAAAATCTTAATTCTAAATTGAGTGCTTGTACAGTCTTCAAATATGTTCAAATAGAACATCAAAGCTCAATAAAAATAGTTATATCACTTGGGATGGTGTTTAAAATATTTTTTCCTAAATAAATTCAGCTTCAGAGGATGAGAAAACCTTCGTTAGGAGATGTTTTAAAGAACAAATTAAGTTAAATGTGAAGGAAATCATACTTTATTTTGTTGAATAGTAAGATTTTTTTGTTGCTATTGTGAATTAATGCCATCCAAATATTGAGTGATGTAATTCAATTTAGTAAAAGAAAAAAGTCTAAATTATCAACTTCTTTCCTTATAAAAATGAAATATGCTATAACTTGCATTTTTTCCATGGCAATGACCCTGATGATCAGAGAGGTTAAAACCTAAAAACATTTAAAATCATCTAATCTAAATTATAAAAAAGAAATCCCTTTCTTCAGAAAAAATAATTTTTTAAGGAAGCACTCATAAACAAATCTCTACTAGTAGATATACAGCATACACATCTCTTACTATCTCCCATGCAGACTGCATAAAAAGGCGTGCTGGCTACTTTTAAGAAAACAACATTCAGATGTCTGGAAAGTATCTGAAATGCATGATTAATCTACACAGATAATTTTCTCAAGAAACCAAATTTTGAAGACAAGTAATTCAAAAGTCTATTGTCTATAAAGTAAATCCGCTGGTATACTTAAACTGCTGTAATCCTTTCTCTGTTTACCTTATAGTGTGCACCTCTCAAGCTATGGGAATGCATGTCTTCTCTAAGAAGAGCTGACTTCTTTTGTAGGAAAAAGCTGTTGGAAATGACTGTTAGGATTTCAAATGTTTGGGAGTGTGTATTCATGTGGGTTTTACGTGTTGAATATTTGCATTTGTAATTTTAAGATGCTTAAATCAAAAACTAAAATGACCTATGCAACATAATTCTGCCATAGGATAAATTAAATTCAATTAAATGTTCCCATACAAATTATTATCTACCACAATGTAAAAATATTTATATATCACAAAGATGTAAGAAACACTGACTTCTGTTATACAGCAGAGTTCAATTTCACTACTACTTAGCTTGATGATATTTTAAGGTCATGTCTCTTGGAATACACATTCAATATTCATTGCCAAACGTCTGAGCTCACCTCTCTTGAAGCAATATTCAATTATCAAAGGAAAATAATTTACCAAGCAACCTCACAAAACACAAACTCTAGGTAGCATCAAGGTTTTTCAAAGTGATTATTCCTTACTGGTCGAGATCCTAAGATATTAAAACTCATAGATCACATGATCTGAGATTTTCTAATTGAAAAGCTGTAGCTGTAAACCTTTCATTCAAAGTCAGATACTACTTTCAGCTGTCAAAAGAATTATGCAATCACTTAAACTTCTGGAATGAAAGAGAAAATGAAGGGAACAATAAAAGTAACTGAAATGCACTGAGAAATGAACATAAGGAACCAAATGGAGGCAAAGACAGAGAGAGAGAGAGAGAGGGCTGTTTATCTAACCTTCCCTTCTTGAGTGGGTTTTCTCTGATATCTCTAGAGAACAATTGGATGTGTAACAATGAAATACAAAACACAAGATACTGTCTTCATATAATTACTTGTAATGATTCCAAGATGCCATAATTTGAGAACTTGCTAAATAGGACAACAAAGTGATCTGCTTTTCCAAAATTTTGCCCCTTACCTTATATATTATTTCATGGTGAAGATCAATAAAACTGAAAATTGGAATTGCCAGATATTATCAGATTTTATTTTTTGAATGCTTAACAGCTGACCCAAAATCTGGTCATAAAAATGGAAGTTAAATTAAATTGTCCTCAAAATTTAAGTTTGCTACATTTGTAAGAACCACTTGCTTCTTCAAAATCTCAAACTTTCTCATATCTAGCAGCAAATTGAAATTAGGAATTTAAGCATGTAAATTCATCATGGAAACCAAATTGATTAAAATTTTCTGTGTATTCATGATAATGTTTAAAATTTTTGCTACATTTAAACCCTAAGTTAGTTACAAAAACCCTAAAATTATGCTTGTTTAAAAACTTGGGCTAACTTGCTTTTGAAAACATACTGACATATTCGTTCCATTCTTCTTATAATTATTTTTTTGTCACTCCCAAGCAGCACACCATTGTATATATCCCCAAAACGGCACTTCTTTGTTAAAGCCATTAGGACAGAAATATTTTTGAGCCAGATGCAATGGCTCATGCCTGTAATGTCAGTACTTTGGGAGGCCTAGGTTAGAGGACTGCTTGAGGATAGGAGTTTGTGACCTGCCTGGGCAACATAGCAAGACCCAGTCTTTACAAATGAAATGAAAATAAAATATAAAATAAACTGGCTGGACAAAGTAGTGCACACCTGTGGTCATAGCTACCAGGAGGCTGAGATGAGAGGACCATATGAACCCAGGAGTTTGGGGCTGAGAATGAGCTATGACTGCACCACTGCACTTCAGCCAGAACTATGGGTTGGTGAGTTAGAAATAAGTTCTCAGTTCTGAATATAATAACTGCTCCTGGCACTCCCCAGAATGAGCTGGGTTTTCTTTTGCCTCTCTATAGTCCCTCTTCCTCAGGAAATACCCCCATGGTTCTGCCCGCTGTGCTATTAATTACACCAATGCTTATTATATGTCAGTTCAGTTTTATCTAGATTCTCCCAAAGTCAGTGCTGAACTTAGTTGTTTGAAAATGTATATATTGTAATAGTTACCAAAAAGACCAAATACAGCTAGATATTTATGCTATTTGTTTTATTTCCATCGTAGGTATATTTCCTTTTAAAATTCATATATATCTTTCTCTAAGGATTGTCTCCGTTTTCAGATGTTAAGCACTTTCTCATGCACACACCACCTAAGCAGCAAAGACAGAGTCCACGTCAGGGAATGTCACATTCAGGATAAGTACCTATTATTCTGTAACTCAGAAGTAGGAAAATGGATGTCCTCAAGCAGATGCTTTTCTTGACAGATACAAAAATTTGACAAGGATCACTGACTGACTTCCAACCCACCATTCATCACTTTTATCTTATTTTGACCCTAAGGGTCCCAGAGGGATAATGGCACTACATTCCTATTTAGAATTCAGATTTCAGATTGCATTTCTTATATCATTGTTTATAAGTAGTGGTTGCACACAGTCGCGATAATACTATGACATTAATCTACATTCCTCGTTAAATCGATTTTTGTCTTCCGTTTTTGAGCTTAGCTACAATTTCTCACACGGTTTCTCTAGGAAGATTCCTCAATGACTGAAACATTTAGAACATGGTCGATTCATAAATACGACACTGGGATTCCCCAGTGACTGAAACATTTTGAACATGGTCCATTCATAAATACGACACTGGGATTCCCCAATGACTGAAACATTTAGAACATGGTCCACTCATAAATACGACACTGGGATTCCCCAATGACTGAAACATTTAGAACATGGTCCATTCATAAATACGACACTGGGATTCCCCAATGACTGAAACTTTTAGAACATGGTCCATTCATAAATATGACATTGGGATTCCCCAATGACTGAAACATTTAGAACATGGTCCATTCATAAATATGACATTGGGATTCCCCAATGATTGAAAAATTTAGAACATGGTCTATTCATAAATATGAAGAGCTTGTGTAGAAAGTATAATTTACTTATCCTATTATGCTTAAGAAATTATGTGAAATAATGTGAAAATAATCTTAAAACATTTGCATGCATATTTGCTGCAAGAGTCATCTTTCACTGATACTTAATCATAATCATGGACATGGTGGGTCCCAATAACCAATATTTAATGCAAGACTGTAAATTTAATAGAGAGAAAACCTTATTTATAAATTTTCATGTGTTCTTTTCTTGACAATAAGGAGCTGTGAGATTTGTATTTTAAAAGATACTTAGTAATAAAAACTTTAATTTTTAAAACTTTTATTTTTAAATTCTGCTTAATTGCATAAAAGTTAAAAGGTAATATTTAATATTTAATGAGGCTTATTGAGCTAAATGATGATATGCAGCTTGGGTTATACTTGCAATTATAAGATTTGCTCATTATACCTAAGCAATCTCCTTCACTCAATCTAGCTACCACTAAGGAAGCAAAATTCCCTGAATCATAGTATCAAAGCATTCCATTATGTTTTCTATTAAGTTGTTTTGTTCTTTGAATCATTGTCTATTTTAATTTATCCTTTTAGAAAGAAAACAAATTACTTAATTTGCATTTCCCACTAGAAGCTTCACTACAGCTAGACTTGGAATTGATTTCAGGCCATTTTTTAATAAATGATGGTCCCTAGTGAAAGATAGAATACTTGAGCCATCAATATTGAGTAAATAAAAGGGTTTGGGTAAATAAGAGAGAAGATACCTATTTTTCTCAAATATTTTAAATATCTAATAACCTATTCCTCATCTAAAACAAGCCACAATTACTGGAAATGATGGTCAGAGGAAGGTATTAGCAACCCTGTGTAATACTACATGTCATGTTGGATCACTATTACAGAGAAACAGTTGTCATGCTGCATTTTAGTAATTCTACACATCACCAGAGAAATAGACAACTCTTATAGCCAAAGAAATCCAACGTAGCTACTGTCTACATATTCTTGTTTTAGACCTTTGGTGAAAAAAACTACTATGTGTATTGAATATATTTTACATTAGTTTTATGACAAAAAAGAAAAATGAGAATTCTATTAGATGCAAATACAAATTCTGAATGACAGGAAAGAAAAATTAAAATCAAAGCTGATCTTAATTAACAAAATGTATTATCTGCTTACATGTATATACAACTGTTCATATAAAGGCACAGATGCATTTGTGGTTTTGAAAAATATCTATTTCATTTCAAAACTTCATTGAACAATATTACATATGGCAAGAAAACTGCTTTTTTTGAAGGATCTTTTAAAAAGTGTTAAACTTTATTAGATACTTCAAACTAGCAAAGCTCAACTTCATCACAATTATATAATAACACTGCACACTTTCAATTTTATCTGGAGAAATATACCTATCCCTTGAAATAACTCTGTAAACTTCCTGCTCACAGATTTCATTTCAAGCCTTGAAAATGCAGGAAATCAATGCCGAATATACTTGCCCGGAAAGGAAAAGAAAATTTCAGCGATGTCAGGATGTTTTATCACATAAAATACAGAATTGCAATTTGTATCTGAGCAGGCAACACACCTCCAAAAATAATACAATACTTATCACAAAATACATTCACACATACTAGATTTGGCACAAACCACTCCATACAGCTATTGATGAAATCAGTATTGAAAGCCTTATTACAAAATCTATGGCCTTTTTCTACGCTCCAACAGACATTTCAGGATGCCACAACCTTGCAGCTCCACTCTCTCATTAATTTCCCCTAAATACACTTGGCAGAAGAATGAGAAACGTCACATTTTTCATTTAATTTCTAAAGAACATCGCATCCTTTAAGAATAGGTTCTTGAAATTTTAAAATGTAAAACATAAAAACCCTAAAGAGACAAACATCCAAAAACATAAAAACCCTAAACAGACAAACGTCCAAAAACTTTTCTTCAAAATCACGACAACTTTATATGCTACGTGTTCTTGTAAAATACCACACACACAAACTCACAGGCACACCCACCCACCCAAAACCCACACACACGCATATTTATGGCCTCGTAACACCTCACATATATATACATACCACCAACTACAACAGAGACACACGCATATATATGGCTTCATAAAACCTCACATATATATACATATCATCAATTACAACAGAGAAAAGCCAATTTCAGAAAGATGGCTTCAATTTTGATGCATTTACTCACACCTAATTCTATTTCAATTTAACTGGTGCAGAGATATTACAATACCCTGTAACAAAAACCTGACGGAAGATTGTAAAAAATTGCTTAAACATCAAACCAAAGACTCAACATAATTTCATCACAAAGTGAAATTCGCATCCAACTCGCAAAGAATTAGAAAATCCTTGCACTTACCTTGGCCTTGTCCATTCCCCAGATGACCCCAAAAGACCACCGTCATCATCAACAGCCCCGGAGCCCACGTCCACATCCTTCTAGTGACACGCTCATGTCTTCTGGCCATTGCATCTTAAACTCTGCATATTCAGTGGGGTGGATGTGAAAGTACAATAAATTACATTCTTAGAGAAATACACTATGACTCAAATCCCATATCTAATATGCACTGTGCATTTCTGAATTATCCTGCCTACAAGGAGGTATATTTGAAAATCATGCTTCCCTTTAGGGTTGTCATATTGATGATTAATACGAAAGCTCATTCATTTTTAATCTTTAAGCATTCATCTGAATTACATTTTTAATATCATTTTCCAAAACAGGCCACTTAACCTATGAATGTTAAAAAGTACTCCGGATATACATATTGGAGTTCAGTCAAGCAAAAGCATGGTGTATGGACACTACTTAAGTATAACTTGATATTTAGGCAAATTGATGAATTTAACATACCATGTAATCTCTACATATATACAAAAGGACTTTTCAACACATTTATGTAAGTTTTGCATAAATACCCTTGAAAATATTCTCAAGTTTTAAGTGGTATTCTAATTATGTCAGTAATTTTAACTGAATAAAGAGATGCATCATGTGCAAAAACTAATCTTGTTTACTTAAAATTGAGAGTAAAATTAATTATAGAAGGTACAAAACACTTGTAATTTTGATTTCAGATATATGACCCACAGGAACCTTCATATATACAAATATTATACACATATATGCAATGTATATTTGAATGTTCATTTTGAAACTGTTTTTCATACTGATACATGAAAATACTTAAATGTCCACCAAAGCAAGGTTATTTATTCATACATTTGAATGATATACAGTAGCTCAAAAGAATAAACTTGAGTTGCATGTACTAATATGGATAAGTGTCCAAAATGAATAGTGAAGCAAAATTAGCAAATTTAATAATGATAAGTTCAAAACTACACCTTTCATATGTAAACATGTGCAATAGTTAAAACTATACATTTTATGTTGCATAAATATATAATACAGTATGATAACGCATAAGAATGATAAACACCTTCAAGACCAAAGTTAGGAAATTACAAGACTACAATTTAGATGGTTACTAGGTGGAATTTTAAATCAGAGGTTACTCCTAAATCCCAATTTTTCCACAGTTGACAAAATACGGAGTTAAGAAAAATAAACTTAATGATTTCCAGAATGAACGCTTTATTCAAAATGCTACGTAATTACAATTCTAATAAACTTGCAAGGGAATCCAGTCACCCAGAAATTTTTTATGCCTTTCTCCTACATCACGAAAGGGGAAGATTTAATTACCAACTTTGCATTACTTAACGTCAGACACATAGTATCAGAGCTAAAGAGAAATTTAAGAAACACCTAACTCAACCTCTCTATTTTAAATGACCAAATGAGTTGAGAAGGTTACAATGGCATTTCTAAGTTCATATGTAAAAACAGAATTTTGATGACAATGGCAGTTTAAGTACTAATAAACACTCCTTGAAAAGTTACTGTAATCCAGGTTATTTTACTGTGCTAAATGCCTTACATTCTTTACCCAATTCAGTTTCCACAGAAATCCTATGAACAAAGCACTTCCAAAATTTACCACTTCACAGCTAAGAAAACAAGGCTTAGAGAAATGCTACACGATCCCCTAGTCATGAGGTTAGTAGGTACCACTGTGGAGACTGAGGCAAAACAGGACGATTTCAAAGCCTATGCTCTGAACAAGTAAACACTAAGCAGGAATTTAGTTCTAGACCTCCCAGTTGTAGTCCAATAATCAGCCAAAAAATGGTGCTGAGAAGAGGGGAAAGAAAGATGTCTTGTATATGGAGCCTCATATATTTGATCCCAAATAAATCTTCAAATTGAAAATCATTAGAGCACAAGGCAATAGAATTATTAGTTTCTAAAATCATCAACCTTTCCCAAGTTGAACATACAAGTATATTTTATCATACATATACTATATGTGTGTATAACGTGTGTTTATCTAAGTATTCCTGTGGTTTATATATCTGGATTTGGAATTACAAGTGTTTTGTGGTTTATTATTTATTTATTATTATACTTTGAGTTTTGGGGTACATGTGCACAACGTGCAGGATTCTTACATATGTATCCATGTGCCATGTTGGTGTGATGCACCCATTAACTCGTCATTTAGCATTAGGTGTATCTCCTAATGCTGTCCCTGCCCCCTCCCCCCACCCCACAACAGTCCCCAGAGTGTGATGTTCCCCTTCCTGTGTCCACGTGTTCTCATTGTCTCCCTCTGTTGCTCTGGCTGGAGTCAGTGGTGTGATCATAGCTCACTGCAGACTCCAAGTCCTAGGCTCAAGCGATACTTTTGCCTCAGCCTCTCAAGTAGCTCGGACTACAGGCACGCACCACCATCCCCGGCTAATTGTTTTACAGAGATGGGGTCCCACCGTGTTGCTTGACTGGTCTCAGCCTCCTTAAGTCAAGGGATCCTCCCACCTAGACTTCCGAAAGCACTGAGATTACAGGTGTCAGCCACCTTGCGTTTTTTGATTTCTTCAATTAATTTTACTTATACACTTGATTACACAAGATTAATTTTGTGTACATAATGAATCTCTTTTGAGGTTTAAGTTACTGATTAATTAGAGTACCACTTAACAAGCGTGTCATCCCAGCACTTTGGGAGGCTGAGGTGGGCGGCTCACCTGAGGTCAGGCATGAGCCACCGTGCCCAGCTTACACACATTCTTTTCACTCCTGCTTTCAGATCTCTATTCCCTTCTAATTCCAGTGGAACCACTTTCACTTAGTATCAAAATATCCAGATCCACTCATCAAAGTGTAAATAATCCTTCAGCAAATTACCTTTGCAAATCTACTTTTATGTAATATTTCCTTAACTTCTTCTTACCTACATCCAGTAGTCATTTTACAAGGCAGAATATTTTCTATTTTATATAGAACTGAGGCAGTATTTGAAAAAAATCTCAAAACACTCTTCAGGAAGGACTGGCATCTAAAACACCAGTTCCAATATATATTTTAGTAACATTTTAAAGGACAGATGGTTTTCAAAATGTTATTATAATTTAAAAAAATGTAACCTTCCTCTCTGAGTTCATGTTTATGGAAAACTAATATTTCATAAATGCCAAGTTACTATGATGTATTGTCTAAATGCTGCCCCTGACATTCTATAAATGTAAAAATCATAACCTTCTAACTAACTTTGGTATTAGTCAACAACTGTGCTGATGAAAAGCAAAATCAATTCATTTAAAAAAAATTTTCCATGAAAAAAAAAACAAGTAACTTGTAAGTAGTAGCGTAGATGAACCAAAAAATAAAGTAACATTAACCAGAAAGACATGCCATGGATTTCTCTAATCTTTTTTTGGAACACACTTTTCATGCATATGAAAATAAAAATTAAATATAAAATGCCTACTTTATGTATGTACTTTTACTTGTGTCTATTGTTCTTTAAAGGTTAAAATAACTCCTAAAGCCTGCATAGCTGAGCCCATTGTGCTCTTCTGCCCATAAAATAGATTGGATGTGCAGTGAAAGAGGTATAACTTAGGCTTTCAGATTAGTTATGACGATGGAAACACAATTCTATTCAATAGTGTTCATGTTGGTCTTTGAAATGTTTAAGGTCACAAGGCAAAAGAGAACAGACTTTAAGAATGTTCGTGTATTACTTCTCGTCTTACCCAACAGCTAGATTAGTTCAATAAGGCCAGTGTTTTGGAGTAAACAGCATTGTGAAATGTGTCGCGGAGTCCGGAGGCTCCACCACCTACCTCCAGGTAGTTGTTCTGTCCGGTGGAGCCTAGACTAATACCTTAGGAGATGCATTACATCTACAGGTACCAACTAGGAAGGGTAGTCTTGAATTAAATGGCTTTAGACACGTTATAAGAGCAAATCGAAGCTTCCAGGTATTAGAACTACTTCAATCACAGAGCGTCTCTGGGTTCTATCTGTGGCCAGCATCATGTCTCTGTCTGCCCTCCCCGAATGCTTTCTCTCATCATGTGGATCTTCTAGATGGTTTTATTCTTCCCCAGCCAGCCAACTTGATCAACAAGCCTAGGTATATTAGGTATGTATAAAGTTGGTTCTTAAATAAAGTCCATTACTGTATCTAGGTAAGTAATGTCTTCAGACTTACAATTTCATTGATATCTATAAAGAGTGACTCTAGTTAGCTTCTAGTGTCAGTTTTCCTAGCAGCTTCTTTAAAAAAAAAAATCCTCTCTGTAACAAAGCTTCCTTGCAAGTATTGCTGTTGGCAATAGTCCTCTTTACTGAAATGCTTATCCGGTGAAACTTGCGCTGTGCCAGTGAGCCTGCAGGTTGATGGTCCTTTTGTTCAACTTCTCCATTATAAAGCAACCTCTCTGATCACCCTTTTAAAACTAAAGACCAAAGAGTCAAATGAGATCAGGAAGTGACCAGAGCTCACAGGTCATCAACTCCTCTTCTTAGCATATTATAGCACACAGTCTAAGCCCGAAAAACACAGCAGAACCCATTACAGCTCTCGAGTTCCAGTTATTAACATTGATTTTTTTCAATGGAAAATTTTCATTAGAAGCTATCACAGGACTCACATTCAGTAATAACTTAGATTAGGATACATACTGGAGCCTTTGTCCTTAGAGTAGGTACCACTGAGTCACTATTAAAAGGAGTCTTTTTGACCTTAGTAAATTCTCACAGGGCTTATCTCAGTCTAAACTGTAACTGGCCTTTACTAGTGATGTCATGTGTAATTCAAATTAATATTGTAATGTATATAAATTGTATATGTAGTATAATACATGCATGTATTTACATTTATTTTATTTTATTTTTTAATAAGATGAAACTTAGAGGTTAAAATATGACTCTAGGCCATTGTGCTTTAGAATGAAGAGCACAGACATGGGTTGCAAATGTAAATTTTGGCCCAATTTAATTTCTGTGACAAATTCATTAATGTCTTCAAGGTTCAGGCTGTATGTGTGAGACAAATGAAAACAGCTCTAAGATTCCTGAAAACCCTAAAGTATTAAAATTCCACTCTGCCATTAGTTCAGATAAATCATTTGCCAATTTGCCCCACAAGAACCAGGCATCTTTAAATGGTAACATAACATGCACTTCTCTCTCCCAAAGTGTAGTGCATAAACGTTCTGCTTCTGAATAACACAGGATGCCTGCTAAAATGTGCTGTCAGGGGTATTAGTAAGGAAATGTTGTATCAAAACTTCTGCAGATGTGGCCCTGAAATACACATTGTAATAAATCCTCCAGGCCTCTCAAGTTAGGAATAACTGGTTTATAAAATTGTACTTACTTAAAAATTATAGATAAACAGATTTTACCAAAACCCAGTTTTTCTGATCTGAATGAAATAAGGCTCTATATTCAGACTGACTTTTCAGTGAAAAACAACTTAAAATAGTGACAAATCATGTATAAGTTTAAATGAATATAACTAGGAGACCTGAAAACTCAGGTTTAGCAATCATCTTCCAACAGTTTGAGAGCCCACAGGAGCCACAGAGCCCTCATGTCTCCCCAGAGAAGCGGGGTGATTCTTCCCCCTAAACACCATGCAATTCTTCTTCTTTTTTTTTTTTTTGAGACGGAGTCTCGCTCTGTCACCCAGGCTGGAGTGCAGTGGTGCAATCTCGGCTCACTGCAAGCTCCGCCTCCTGTGTTCACGCCGTTCTCCTGCCTCAGCCTCTCGAAGTAGCTGGGACTACAGGCGCCCGACACCACGACTGGCTAAATTTTTTTGTATTTTTAGTGGAGACGGGGTTTCACCGTGGTCTCGATCTTCTGCCCTCGTGATCCGCCCGCCTCGGCCTCCCAAAGTGCTGGGATTACAAGCGAGAGCCACCGCGCCCGGCCAACACCATGCAATTCTTGAAGTGAGTGAAAGCATTCCTGCTCACACTGATACCCTCTCAAGTGAACTCAAAGTTAAGCCATCTCCAGCCAGACCAGATACCCTGGCCCATATCTCATTCATTAATATATGTTGAGAAGCATTTGTTTCTTGGAAACTACATGAAGTGAATAGGCTGTGGACTCCACTGGACCTAGTGGTCTATATTTAACCAATTCCCTTCACACATATGTATCAGATGCTCTCTTAGTTACGGAGCTGCAGTGGTGAATAAGAAAGCCACAGTCCTGTACTCCTAGGGTTTCAATTCTGAAGACGAAGACAGGCACAGAAACCCAACTGAGCAAAGTGAAGAGATTATTACAAAATGTGTTCACATGCAAAGTGAAGCAAGGGACTGAATATCCAACAAGGGTGTTGGGGCGAACATTAGATATAATCTTAATTCACATTATATAAGATTCATACATATAATTTTTATATATAGATATATTAATTTGGGCCGGGCGTGGTGGCTTATGCCTGTAATGCCAGCATTTTGGGAGGCCAAGGCGGATGGATCACTTGAGTCCAGGAGTTTGAGACCAGTCTGATCAACATGGCAAAACCCCATCTCTACTAAAAATAAAAAAGTTAGCCGGGTGTAGTGGTGTGCGCTTGTAGTCCCAGCTACTCAGGAGGCTGAGAAAGGAAAACTGCTTGAACCCAGGAGGCAGAGGTTTCCGTGAGCCAAGATTGTGGCACTGCACTCCAGCCTGGGTGACACAGCAAGACCCTGTCTCAAAAGAAAAAGAAAAAAAGAAATATTAATTTGGATTATACAGACTCTAACCACTTCTTTCAAGTGAGAATATTTAAGCTAAGACCTGAGAATAAAAAGAGTTAGCTTTTCATACAATACAGAAAGATTCGTCTTATAGGAAAAACCCCCAGTGTTCAAGGACCCTAATATATGAGCAAGATCTTGGCATGTAGAAGAAACCTGTGAATTGGATGAAATGAAAAACTGAAAAGTAGGAATCTGGATGAAGTACAGAAGGGAGAAAGAGTAATGTGAGACGTGGCTGAAAGAGAAGGATATGTGAAACAGTACAGGTCTTCATTAGTAATGATGAGGAACATAAATCTTAGTCCAAGTACACCAGAAAAGTGGGAGAGTTGGAAACTGAAAGACATGTTAAGAGATCACTTTGGTTTCTCTGTAGCTAACAGGGTGTCGGAGATAAGAATTAAAGTAAGTTGACTAAGGATGACCTAAGAAAATAAGCGTAGGTAAGAAAATATGTGGCTCTGGCTAGGCTGGGGACATTGGAAATCAAAATAGGTGGAGGAAATTACAGATGTATTTGGAACCAAAATATTCTTTAAATGAATGTTGAATTGGATATTGTCAGAATATTGAGGAAGGGCCAAAAATGACTTATAAGCATCTAGCATGGCTGGCAGTGCCACTTACTATCATGTGGGAAACCAGGACATGTTACCTCTGAATTATTCGAGTGCTATTGTCACGTAAATCATCAACTCCCAGAATAAAGGTCTGGACCAAACTCTAAGACTGGAAATTATGAGCTGTTTAGTAGTGTTTAGAGCTTAGAGAGAGTATGTGTGTGGAGAGAAAAGAAGAGCAATTAGGACAGAACCCTTAGAAACATCAACATTTAAAATTTGGGAAGAGAAAGAGAAACAAATAAATTGTGGGAAAATGAAGCTCAGGGTAGTTGCAAGGGAATGCTAAAAATGAACTATGGCATTTGAGGAGGAAAACGTGGAAACTGAAAGCAAGAGAGTACGGATGGATCGTGAGGGAGCAGCAGCATCTGTGTCCTAAGGAGAGTCTCAGTGAAAATGAAGGGTTGTAGGAATGAGGACATCTGGGCCAACGAGCTGGCAAGGAGTGATGTCCAGGAGGCAGAATATTTGCATCTAGATCCTGGTGTTACATACCCTTATAGAAAATGTTTCAGATTTGATGACAATAAAGTAGAGGAAAGAAAAAAAGTAATGGAAATAAAGATGTCAAAAAACGGGGAACCGAGGTTTGTACTGGTCCTTTCACGTGAAAGCTGAGCCACTAAAATGATGGCTGAACTTGCCTGAAGATGATATTGAGCAAAAGATCTAAAGCCTTAAATAAATGGCAAGAGGCCAGGTGCAGTGGATCATGCCTGTAATCCCAGCACTTTGGGGGGCTGAGGCAGGCATATCACCTGAGGTCAGGAGTTCGAGACCAGCCTGGCCAACATGGCGAAACCCCGTCTCTACCAAAAATACAAAAATTAGCTGGGTGTGGTGGTATGCACCTGTAATCCCAGTTACTCAGGAACCTGAGGCAGGAGAATCACTTGAAACCGGGAGGAGGAGTTTGCAGTGAGCCGAGATCACACCATTACACTCCAGCATGGGTGACAGAGCAAGACTCCATCTCAAAAAAAAAAAAAATAAGACCAGAGTGCCCAGGAGGGAGGTCTGTTGATGATGGTAATACCAAAGGGGCATGGCTGATATTTCCAAGGGGTTTGAGTTTCAAAGGAACAGTCTAATTTGCAAGGAGCGGAGAAATTAACAGTCTAGAAGTTGTAACGGGAACCAAGAACAACCACCTCGGCTTCCAGCCATAGGTATGTGGAGGGTGAGAAAAAGACCTGTCTCAATTTATGAAAGCTAGAGGAAAAACTGCACTTTAGTATCAACCAACTTTTGTTTTAAGATAATTACAAACCAATATGGAACTTAGCAAGAGTCAATTTTGACAGTTTCCTGCAGCTTAGTAAATTCTGCACAAAATTAAGATTTAACACAAAAGTAGAGAAAAATTTTAATGGCATAGCACATTTCTTCACAATTCCTTAAACCAAATAATTCCCTGTTCTTCTAACTCTCACCTTACACTATCAACTAGGCTTCTTATTCAATGAAAGGTTTAAGTCTACTAAGACACACACACACACACACACACACACGTCTTATCCAGCTGCAGATCTCATTTTTGAAGGTACATTGAAAGTACATAGATCATTCTATAATCATCAACTATGAAGATTGTGAGCAACTGGAACAAGTATTCTTGGAAAAGAAGTTTCCTGTGTATAAGAAAAAAAAGAGTCCAACTCTGGGAACTGACTTGGCTGAGTCATCATTATATGCCACTGGCAAGAAATCAAGAAGTAACTCAGGACTGATAAACTTTGTTAAAGGAAATGGAAACAGCCTATCTGTGAGGCTTAATTCTTGATAATCTGGCCAAGATATAGCATCTGGATAAGAGTTCACTGACTCAACTAAATTTTGTGAAGGTGAAGTACTTGTTAAAATGAAAGATCTATTTAGAGAGAAATAAGTAGACATAATGTCTGCACTATGGATAGGTGTATACCTGTTTTTTGCAAAAACAGTTTGTATCTTTGAAATGCTGGTTTGCCCTGGACAGAGCTAACTTAAATAGATACCAGGCGCGGTGGTTCATGCCTGTAATCCCAGCACTTTGGGAGGCCGAGGAGGGTGGATCATGAGGTCAGGAGATCGAGACCATCCTGGCTAACACGGTGAAACCCCGTCTGTAGTAAAAATGCAAAAAATTAGCCGGGCATGGTGGCGGGCACCTGTAGTCCCACCTACTCTGGAGGCTGAGGCAGGAGAATGGTGTGAACCCGGGAGGCGGAGCTTGCAGTGAGCCGAGATCGCGCCACTGCACTCCAGCTGGGTGACAGAGAGAAACTCCGTCCCCAAAATATATATATATAGTTTTTTTATATATATATGTATATATACCCAAAGGATTATAAGTCATGCTGCTATAAAGACACATGCACACGTATGTTTATTGTGGCACTATTCACAATAGCAAAGACTTGGAACCAACCCAAACGTCCAACGATGATAGACTGGATTAAGAAAATGTGGCTGGATACATATGTAACAAACCTGCACATTGTGCATATGTACCCTAAAACCTAAAGTATAATAAAAAAAAGAAAAAAAAAAGAAAATGTGGCACATATACACCATGGAATACTATGCAGCCATAAAAAAGGATGAGTTCATGTCCTTTGTAGACACATGGATGAAGCTGGAAACCATAATTCTCAGCAAACTATCACAAGGACAAAAAAAACCAAACGCTGCATGTTCTCACTCATAGGTGTGAATTGAACAATGAGAACACATGGACCCAGGAAGGGGAACATCACACTCCGGGGCCTGTCATGGGGTGGGGTGAGGGGGAGGGACAGCATTTGGAGATATACCTAATGTAAATGATGAGTTACTGGGTGCAGCACACCAACATGGCACATGTATACATATGTAACAAACCTGCACGTTGTGCACATGTGTCCTAGAACTTAAAGTATATATATATATAAAGAGAAAACCATTAAAGAAAGGCTATAATACACAGGAACACACAGACATACATACACCTGTGTGTCTATATCTTCAGTTATCACACTTTTTCTATACAGACTCCACACAAGACAAACATGTTACATTTTATGAGAAACTATAAGTGGAAAGAGGAGAATTTGTGAAATCAATATAGAATGTTCCTTGTTTAGCATAATTCTAACTGTTTCTCATTAGAGGTCTGAGTATCAATCTGTATTATATGTGGCCATGCTGGCATTTGGGAAATTCCACAAGAAACTTTTTAAATATGAATTTGGAAAAGGGAAAAGGATTTTTAAAGTGTCTTTTTTTGTTCTGCATTCTATGTGGAACATCTATTTTGTGCTAACTGCTCGTGTTAGCTTGTGATTGCCTGTGACTATGTGGAAGATATACTTTACGTGACTATGTGAGCAATAGTCTTAAAGTTAAGAAATCTAAAATTTGGTTGGTTTAGTTGCTAATTAGGTAAATTACCTTGTAATGGTTACTTAACCTCTCAAAGATTAATTATCTTCAGTGGTACATTGAAGGTTCCATTCATATTGATTTTAGTAGACTTATCCTACTAAAAAGTAAATTTAACAGAAATTATTCTAGACCTCATTATTTCAGGAGACCCCACCCCAGCTTTTATTCCTAACTTCAAGAAATGCAGAGAAATTTAAAAATTCGATGTTCTCCCAATTCAACAGAATATAACTGAACTAAATCGATTTATGTATAATTCATTATTTCAACCTTTAACGCTATATCCGAGCGGTTTGTTTTCACCATAAAGTTATAGCTGTTTAGGCCAATAATTAAAGAGGACCTTGATAGAGAATGACAAGAGAGGATGATCACCCTATTGTCTATCTTCCAGCTGTTTTCAATGCCCTGAAGTTTTATTCACACCCAAATATTAGAATCTTATCTGAGAGAGCGTACTCAAATGATGAATCATGCTAATTTCTCAAGAAAAGTGTTACAGAATAATAAATGCCTTTCTGGTCAAAGCACTGATGCTCTGGAAATAATCTTTATCCAAATGAGGTACAGGAATTGTTAGGACTATTAAAAGTTTGTATATGATATCTGCCAGGTTCGACTGAGCTTCACTTAAAATCTACCATATTAGGGCCAAGTGTAATGACTCAAATTAGTGAACTTAAAAATTGTTTTAAAATGTTTCCTGGAGACATTTCAAATATTGCTCTCTGATTTATCACTGTTACTTTTGCTGAATTCAATTTGATGCCAAGATTTATTCAGATTAATCAAATGCCATAAACTCTGATACCTAATGTTCCTTAACACCTTAAGAACTTTTAAACAGATCAAATGTTGAAGATACGCTTTTAGTGAAACTGTACCTAAGCACATGAATTCTATTGAATATAGCTTTTTAGAAGACTAACAAAGAAAGAAGACTTAGGAAATTCGGAAACATTTTTTAAACCTTCTAGAGGGAATTAAACTACTGAAAAATAATTTCAATTGGTGAATCTAATGGCATTAATCAGAAGATAAGAAAAAAGTAACCATAAAACTTTATGGGGGTAATATTTGCTATGAGGATCAGGAAAAACAACTAATGGATATTAGGCTTAATATCTGGGTGATGAAATAAACTGTACAACCAATCCCATGGCATAAGCTTACCTCTGTAACAAACCTACACTTGTACCCCTGAACTTAAAAGTTAAAATTTAAATAAATAACGTTGTGCTATTAATTTCAACCAGAGCCTTTCCAAGGTGCAGGGAACTTTTGAGAATTTTATTTCTTGCAAAAGGAAACTTGATTCCTTGCTTAGGGCCTTCCTAGGAAAACCTCTATTCTTTGGAGAAGCATCATACTCCTACAAGATTTAAGGACCATCATATTTGTCAGACTTTTTTTCTGTTTTACTGTGAGCAGTTTACAGAACATAAAGAAAAATCAAATCCGAAGGTGCACTACACGTGTTTTATCAAAAGGAACATTTTTGTGTACTTTTAAGAAAATACGACAAATTGAGTTTTCTGACCTATTACCAAGTTAGACATCTTGAGTGAATTGAATCTGTTGTAATCCGGTTTGGTTTTCATCCCATGGCTCCGGAAAACTGACATTTATCTCCAATTTTTCAAATCTGCTTCTTTCCAGTACCTCATCTATACGACTATTATAGTACTTTTCATCTGCTTTTACCACTACACTATGGCTGCATTACTTTTAACACAGTGTCCCACATGTTACCCATTTCTACCTTATATAAAGAGTAGAAATTGAATTGTAATTGAGTATGCAGTTGCCTCATATTCAGGTCTTCAACTGAAATAACTCCAGCTATCTCAAAACTTCAACCCTCTCTGGAAGTATTGGACCAAATTATCCCAGATTATAGCACTCTCAGGCTAAAATTACTAATGCTTCTATAGTTTCAGAGACTGTATCAGGTTATTCAACACAACATTCCATGCACCATTCCAGCCTCATATAATCAGAGGACACTTAGACGACTTTAATAGCCTTCAAAAGACACCCTCCTCTTTTACTTATATATATATTTATTTATCTATTTATTTAATGGAGACAGGGTCTTACTCTGTCACCCAGACTGGAGCGCAGTGGCATAATCACGGTCCACCGCAGCCTGCACCTGCCGGGCTCCGATCCTTCCACCGCAGCCTCCTGAGTGGCTGGGACCACAGGCGCCGCCACCACGTCTGCCTGGTTTTTGTATTTTTGTGGAGATGGGGTTTCACATGTTGCCCAGGTTGATCTGAGACTCCTGGGCTCAAGAGATCCACCTGCCCCGGCCTCCCAAAGTGCTGGGATTACATGAACGAGCCATTGTGCCCAGCCGGTCCCGCCCGGTTTTTAACCTTCGTACTGTTTATATAATCATCCTTCACAAAATAGAACACTTCATTACTCGATGGTTCTCATTATTCTAATATGAAGAACTATATTAAGAAAATAAATTCCTGGCCGGGCGCGGTGGCTCACACTTGTAATCCCAGCACTTTGGGAGGCCGAGGCGGGCGGATCACAAGGTCAGGAGATCGAGACCACGGTGAAACCCCGTCTCTACTAAAAATACAGAAAATTAGCCGGCGTGGTGGCGGCGCCTGTAGTCCCAGCTACTCGGGAGGCTGAGGCAGGAGAATGGCGGGAACCCGGGAGGCAGAGCATGCAGTGAGCCGAGATCGCGCCACTGCACTCCAGCCTGGGCGACAGAGCCAGACTCCAGCTCAGACAAAATAATAAATCAATAAATTTCCAATATTTCCTAGCATATCCAATTTAATTCTATACATCACATAAAAATAAAAGCCGTCTTACTGTGTTAGTTTCTTACTGCTGTTACAGTAAATTAACATAAACTCAGAGGCTTAAAACAACACATTTTTTTTCTTTATACTTCTGGGGGTCAGAAGTCCAAAATGGGTCTTAGTGTGCTAAAATCAAGGTATCATCAAGTGTATATTTTGTCTAGAGATTCCAGGAGAGAATTCACCAGGTTTGAGGGGTCACATGTATCCCTGAGCTCTTGGCCTCTGCACATCTTGGACACAGCACATCACTTCAGCCTCGGCTCCAGTTTCCCCAAGCTCTTCTGCTCACTCTGGTCTCTCCGCCTTCCTGTCTGAAGGTTCTTTGTGACTACAGTGGGCCCACCTAGATAATTCAGGATAATCGCTCCAGTTTAAGGTGAGGTGATTAGCAATCTTAATTCCACCTCTAACCATAATGCTTCCATGCTGCCTAACAACACATTCAAAAGGTCATCCTGCTAAGGGTCATTATTCTACCTACACACTAAGTGACTGAGAAAAAGTAAAGTTATCTATCATGCCTTACCTATGGCGAGGAAATAATAACTTATAATGATTTATCTACGAAAACCTCTTTTTAAAAGCTTTGGTCCTAGTCTATTGATTAAAGTTTTGGTATATTCCAGATAAATTTCATGTCCTTGATGCTAACACATTGTGCACAGTAGATGGCCTTTTTAAAATAGTACTGCATAAAGGAATATTTAAGGTTGTCTGGACAATAGAAAAGGAACTTTAGTTGCTATGCCACAAAAGGCCGGATTTCTGCACATTACACCTCCTACCAGTGCACACATGTGCCAAACTCCTTCCTGAAAGCCTGGTTTATGTTTCCTATGTGCTTAGCAATAGTTTTACTCTCACGACTGTTTATATTAAGTCCTATTTTTTAAAGCATATCCTCATTTGTTTGTTTTCCTGAGCCTCTGAACTGGATTTCATCTGGTATGTATTGCACAGGTTTGCACACTTGATTGTACGCTACCTTAAAGCATCCTCTTGTGTTCTGGACACGGTTATTTTTCTCCATGGTAAGGTGATAAGTTACTTCTCTGAGGACTTGCCACCTTAGAATGCAGTGGTGACATCACCTGCTCAGGCTCTGTCTGCAATGTGGAATTTAGTATTTTCCAACTTCTGGTCTAACTTGAACTTCATAATTAAGCAGAGCCGCCTTTTGAGGGAACAGTAGGGTGTCTGCCCCTAAACGTCTGTGTAAATGCAGAGACACATTTGGGAACATAACTGACTTTTATGTACAGAAGCCAGATGCATTTCATGCCCATGCATGCTTAGGGAAGCAAGTTCATCTCATCTATCACAATAAGCATCTGTGCCACTGAATTCCACTGCAGGATACTTTTCACACTTAGACAACAAAACATTTAAGGAAATAAAAGCTCTTTCCAATAAAAATGTGCATCAAATACTGTGTGTATGTTTAAAAAAAAACCTTCCTCTATAAGATAAGGCCACAGGAACTACTAAAAAAGCATTCTTGAAATACATTTTCTGATAGGAATCTAGGCCCTTGCCTTATATAAGATTTAAGGAAAGTGATGTGTGTGTCTTTATACTTGAAAGGCTGTTTTCAACAGCAAAGGGTATGCTTTGAGGTATCAATATAGTTTTGAGAATGCAAAAGTTTAAAAGAAATGGAATGCATATTCTCCAGGTATGAATATGCAATTGTCATTATTTTCCTACCATCTACTAGATTAGAAACAGAAGAAAAATTATGGAAATGTCTGTTTTCCCTCAATAGGAGTACCTATTTATTAAAGTTAATTAATTACTATTCTTTAAACATTTTCAAAATAGACTCATAAGTGACAACTTTCAGAGAAAACAAGGGTTTTTGGATGTAAATATTTACTTATAACATGGATAAAATAATTTTGTTAAATATTAACTCCATATTCATAATGTTCTCTATTGTTTTTGCATTTTGTTTAACAATAGAGAATCTAAGACATTTAGTGTTCATGAGTTTCATACAGTTTCCTGTCAATGTACTTTGTCTTTTTTTTATTGGACTACTAATCATTTATTTATGATTTGTTGGAACTACTCATATTTTAAATATGTCAAGTGAATTGCAAGCACTTGTTGCTGATTTGATATTTGCTTTTTACACATATTCATTGTATCCTCTGAAAAAGAAAAGTTTTATATTTTAACAAATTCCAATCCATAAATTTTTTTTTAAATTTTCTGTTATTGGTTAGGGCTATGTTTGGATATTTAATTTTAACCGTAATGTTGCAAGTGATATTTGTCTATGGTATTTTTTCTTTATATTTTGAAAAAGTGTATTTGACATCCACTATGGAATTAATATTTATTAATGACATATTATACCTTTGTGCAACTATAAAATACATATAGCCAATTATCTGAACACCATTTTATGAACTGTTTATCACTTATCCACTGATTTGAAACACTATCTTTATCATATATTGGATTTTAGGTTTATCGAGATTATGTAACATGAAATTATTTAATTATGAAATTATGTGAATTCAAGCATGACAGTCAGCTCTTCTTCCCCACCACTACCCTGTAAAAGGATGGATGGAATAATTGCTTCCCTATGGCTTAAGTGTATGAGAGGTATACAACATGGTCTTGATGAAGTGGGAACTACACAGAAACTGTTTTTGGTCCTGAAATGTACTCCAGCTTTACCAATTTGTTCTACACATATACCATTGAGGGTAGAAGCTGAATTTTGCTAATGATTATATTTACACTACTTAACATTGTGCCAGATACTGAGTAGATGCTTAGAAACATGTTTAATGACTTGTTTTATTGATAGAGACCTAATTATCTGCTGTAGTGGTGCTATCTCATTCAGAATCATTTTGACCAGCCTTTCTCCATCATGAATAAAACACTTATTTACACACTTGTGTACATGCACATGTGCATAGAAACACACACACCCTTTGCAGAGACAAACTGCATCGAAAGCATGTACAAACATTATAGTATTTTTGTTGATTCTGACCTGATTCTGATTCTATTGTATACATTTTCATTCTGATCACAATAACAATAAAAATAGAAAACTATAAGTTGTGAAGCTGGAAGATGCAGAACATGAAAGATCAAATTACCAATTTTTTTTTCTATTTTCTTTAGTTGGCTGCTGATAAAATCAGAAAAGAAATGGACACAAAAATGAAAGTATGCAATGTGTGTGCGTGTGTGTGTGTGTGTATCACATGCACTTGTTTCCATGATGTACATATGGAATTTCATAACCAGCCAAACTAAGCTTCATAAGTGAATGAGAAATAAAATCTTTTACAGACAAGCAGATGCTGACAGATTTAGTCACCATCAGACCTGCCTTCCAAGAGCTCCTAAAGGAAGCACTAAACATGGAAAGGAAAAACCAGTACCAGCCACTGCAAAAACACACCAAAATATATAAACCAATGAAACTAGGAAGAAACTGCTTCAACTAATGTGCAGAATAACCAGCTAACATCATGATGACAGGACCAAATTCACACATAACAATATTAACGGTAAATATAAATGAGCTAAATGCCCCAATTAAAAGACATACACTGGCAAATTGGATAAAGAGTCAATACCCACAGGTGTGCTGTATTCAGGAGACACATCTCACTTGCAAGGTCACACATAGGCTCAAAATAAAGGGATGGAGGAATATTTACCAAGCAAATGGAAAGAAAGAAAAAAAAAGCAGGAGTTGCAATCCTAGTCTCTAATAAAACAGACTTTAAACCAACAAGGATAAAAAAGGACAAAGAAGGGCATTACATAGTAGTAAAGGGATCAATGCAACAAGAAGAGCTGAGTATCCTAAATATATATATATGCCAAATACAGGAGCACCAGGATTCATAAAACGAGTTCCTAGAGACCTACAAGGAGACTTAGACTCCCACACAATAATAGTGGGAAACTTTAACAACCCACTATCAATATTAGACAGATCAACAAGAAAGGAAATTAACAAGGATATTCAGACTTGAACTCAGCTCTGGTCCAAGTGGACCTAATAGATACCTACAGAACCCTCCACCCCAAATCAACAGAATATACATTCTTCTCAGCACCACATAGCACTTATTCTGAAATCAACCACATAATTGGAAGTAAAACACTCCTCAGCAAATGCAAAAGAATGAAAATCATAACA
The DNA here is from genome assembly GCF_028878055.3 of Symphalangus syndactylus. Classification (NCBI taxonomy): domain Eukaryota; kingdom Metazoa; phylum Chordata; class Mammalia; order Primates; family Hylobatidae; genus Symphalangus; species Symphalangus syndactylus. Next base: position 144,569,297 of record NC_072429.2, read on the forward strand.
AACAATCTCTCACACCACAGTGTAATCAAATTAGAACTCAGAATTAAGAAGCTCACTCAAAACTGCACAACTACATGGAAACTGAACAACCTGCTTATGAATGACTACTGGGTAAATAGCAAAATTAAGGCAGAAATAAATAAGTTCTTTGAAACCAATGAGAACAAAGACACAACATATCAGAATTTCTGGGATACAGTTAAAACAGTGTTTAGAGGGAAATTTACAGCATTAAATGTCCACATTAGAAAGTGGGAAAGATCTAAAATAGACACCCTAACATCACAATCAAAAGAAGCAATGGAAAACACATTAAAAACCTAGTATAAAACAAGAAATAACTAAGATCACAGCAGAACCGAATGGGAGAGAAACACAAAAAAACCTTCAAAAAAAAATCAATGAATCTAGGAGTGGGTTTTTTGAAAAGATTAACAAAATAGATAGACCGGTAGCCAGACTAACAAGGAAGAAAAGAGAGAAAGATCAAATAGACACATTAAAAAACGATAAAGGGTATATCACCACTGATCCCACAGAAATACAAACTATTATTAGAGAATACTGTAAACACCTCTACACAAATAAACTAGAAAATCTAGAAGAAATGGATAAAGTCCTGGACACATACACCCTCCCAAGACTAAAGCAGGAAGAAGTCAAATTCCTGAATAGACCAATAACAAGTTCTGAAATTGACTCAGTAATTACTAGCCTACCAACCAAAAAAAGCCCAGGACCAGATGTCTTCACAGCCGAGTTCTACCAGAGGTACAAAGAGGAGCTGGTACCATTCCTTCTGAAACTATTCTGAACAATAGAAAAAGAAAGACTCCTCCCTAAATCATTTTATGAGGCCAGCATCACTCTGATTCCAAAACCTGGCAGAGACCCAATAGAAAAAGAAAATTTCAGGCCAATATCACTGATGAACATCGATGCGAAAATCCTGAATAAAATACTGGCAAGAGAATCCAGCAGCACATCAAAAACTTATCCACCACGATCAAGTTGGCTTCATGCCTGGCATGCAAGGCTGGTTCAACATATGCAAATCAATAAACATAATCCATCACATAAACAGAATCAATGACAAAAACCACATGATTATCTCAATAGATGCAGAAAAGGCCTTCAATAAAATTCAACACCCCTCATACTAAAAACTCTCAATAAACTAGGTATTGATGGAACATATCTCACAAAAATAAGAGCTATTTATGACAAATGCATAGCTAATATCATGCTAAATGGCCAAAAGCTGGAAGCATTACCTTTGAAAACTGGCCCAAGAGTAGGATGCCCTCTCTCCCCACTCTTATCAAGATAGTATTGGAAGTTCTGGCCAGGGCAATCGAGTAAGAGAAAGAAATAAAAGCATGCAAATAGGAAGAGAGGAAATCAAATTGTCTCTGTCTGCAGATGACATGATTGTATATTTACAAAACGCCACCACCTCAGCCCAAAAATTCCTTAACCTGATAAGCAACTTTGGCAAAGTCTCAGGATATAAAATTAATGTGCAAAAATCACAATCATTCTTATATACCAATAACAGACAAGCAGAGAGCCAAATCATTAGTAAACTCCCATTCACAATTGCTAAAAAGAAAACAAAATACCTAGGAATACAACCTACAAGGGATGTGAAGGACCTCTTCAAAGAAAACTACAAACCAGAGCTCAAGGAAATGACAGGACACAAACATATAGAGAAACACTCCATCCTTATGGATAGGAAGACTCAATATCATGAAAATGGCCATATTGCCCAAAGTAATTTATAGATTCAATGCTATTCCCATCAAGCTACCATTGACTTTCTTCACAGAACTAGAAAAAAACTATGTTAAATTTCATATGGAAGCAAAAAAGAGCCTGTGGAGCCAAGGCTAACCTAAGCAAAAAGAACAAAGCTGGAGGCATGACGCTGCCTGACTTCAAACTATATTACAAAGCTAAAGTAACCAAAACAGCATGGTGCTAATACCAAAACAGATATATAGACCAATGAAACAGAATAGAGGCCTCAGAAATAACACCACACATCTACAACAATCTGATCTTCAACAAACCTGACAAAAGCAAGCAATGGGGAAAGGATTCCCTATGTAATAAATGGCGCTGGGAAAACTGGGTAGCCATATGCAGAAAAGAGAAACTAGACCCCTTCATTATACCTTATAAAAGAATTAACTCAAGGTGGATTAAAAACATAAATGTAAAACCTAAAACTATAAAAACCCTAGAAGAAAACCTAGGCAATATGATTCAGGACATAGGTGTGGGCAAAGACTTCATGACTAAATCACCAACAGCACTTGAAACAACAGCCAAAATTGACAGATGGAATCTAATCAAACTAAAGAGCTTCTGCTCAGTAAAATAAACTATCACAAGAGTGAACAGGCAACCTACAAAATATGAGAAAATTTTTGCAATCTATCCATCTGACAAAGGTCTAATATCCAGAATCTAGAAGGAACTTAAACAAATTTACAAGAAAAAAAAAACAAACAACCCCATCAAAAAGTGGGCAAAGGATATGAACAGACACTCCTCAAAAGAAGATATGTATGTGGCCAATAAACATATGAAAAAAGCTCATTATCACTGTTCATTAGAGAAATGCAAATCAAAACCACAATGACATACCATCTCACACCAGTTAGAATGGTGATCATTAAAAATTCTGGAAACAGATGCTGGAGAAGATGCAGAGAAATAGGAACACTTTTACACTGTTGGTGGGCTTGTAAAATAGTTCAACCATTGTGGAATACAATGTGGTGATTCCTCAAGGATATAAAACCAGAAATACCATTTGACCCAGCAATCCCATTACTGGGTATATACCAAAGGATTATACATCATTCTACTCTAAAGACACATGTACATATATGTTTATCATGGGACTATTTACAATAGCAAAGACTTGGAACCAACATAATGCCCATCAATGATAGACTGGATGAAGAAAATGTGGCACATATTCACCATGGAATACTACACAGCCATAAAAAAGGATGAGTTCACGTCCTTTGCGGGGATATGGATGAAGCTGGAAACCATCATCCTCAGCAAACTAACACAGGAACAGAAAACCAAACACTGCATGTTCTCACTCATAAGTGGGTGCTGAACAATGAGAACATGTTGACACAGGGAGAGGAACATCACACACTGGGGTCTGTAGGTGGGTGTGGGGAAAGGGGAGGGAGAGCATTAGGACAAATAGCTAATGCATGTGGAGCTTAAAACCTAGATGACGGGTTGATGGGTGCAGCAAATTACCATGGCACAAGTATACCTATGTAACAAACCTGCATGTTCAGCACATGTATCCCAGAACTTAAAGTAAAATTTTAAAAAATGAAAGTATGCAATATGTGTATGTGTGTGTATACATACATATAAAACAAGCACTCATTTTCATTATGTACATATATGCACATTATGAGTGTGAATATATGTTAAATAATATCCTATCAGTTTTGTATTTGTAACACATATATGTACATGCATATACAACAAATAGAGGTGTTTTGCATAATAATTTCATTTATATTCATTTCATCAGCTAAGAACTAAAAAGAATTTAAATCAAAATCAATTATTCATTTACAGGTGTTTTTAACCATCATCTCCCCCTTTATCTTCACTTTTATGCCTCCTTGTATTGCCATTTTGTGACTTTTTTGCCATAAATTATACATATTTGGAACAGTCACTTTAAGAAATTCAATCTTTGGATAAGATCTCTAAGATTGATTTAGTATGAATACGTGTGTGGGCACACACTTGACAAAGAAAGGTCAGTTATAAATATATGTGTACACTTATCAAAATAATTCACATAAAATCTCTGAATAAAATTATCTGTATGCTTTTTCTGTCAATAAAAGCAATATAGTATAATTCTTGGTAGTAAACCTGTTTGTTTTCATTCTGTTGCCTACCATGTGAGCTGCCATGTTGGTATAAAACATCGATCATTTGATATTTTACTACAGCAAATAATAGTGATCCCCACGAAATAATAAATAAATCAGTGAGTTTCACGGAAATAAGTTTTTGGATGGATCAGATAATTTGAAGTTGTTAGTTTATTCTCCAGCAAGGTGAAAGAAAAAAGCTGTTAGTTTGTTCTCTATCAGGTGATCGAAGATGAAAACTAAAGTTCTCAAGGCCAGTGCATAATAACGGTGCCGTATTCTGTGCATCAATCACCATTACCAAATACCTATATTGCCAAATATTTCATGTACCGCTTTAGTGGTGATTAATCAATGTGCCATGGCACTGAAACTGAAACGAGACTTTGTAGTACAAGTGATATTCAAAGGGTTTTGAAAATTTATCAGCTCTATAGATATAGATGAAAATTTATCATCATCTATCTAGAAATCCTGTTTTTATAAATGTTACCTAGCCAAATATTGGTTTTATTTACTTAATATTTAGAAAACATGAGTTTAGTAAAAATTGTTCAGATTTTCTTAATGTAGTGTGTGAAATTACTATGTAATTATACAAGAAATATGCTACACATCTGAATACACAAACAGGTCAGCAGAGGGAGCAAAAGGTGCCTTTCCACTATAATCCACAGCAACATCACCCGCTCTTCTCTCTACATCATCGATGTATGTTATCTAAAGTCCTGTGCAAATGCCACCTCAACACGAGTCCTCTAGCCTTGCCTTCTTATCAGAAGCAGCTCGAAAGCCCCGATAATTCTAGAACCACTGAAAAATACACACTTGTTGCAAGGATTGAAAAGCCTCATATTGCAAATTCAGAATTCACAGTACTGAAAAAATTCATAATTTTTTTAAAGCTACAATACTGTGAACTATACAAAATGAATTATGTTGGGATCCGATGACTCTCTTCATTCCAGCCTATCTTATATTTTCTCATTCATTTCTCCACATAGTCACAACAACAGACTCACTATTACATTTCATTAATGGCTATTTTATAATAAATGATCTCAATAGCATTTCTGAAACCTCTGCTGTTCTGGTTTTACAGAACTCTTGAATTTTTGAATGAGTTAGTTTTTGATTGAAAAAGACCTGACTCTTATGCTTAGAAAAGCCATCATTTCTTTCTGTAAGCTTTCCGTCTTCTATAAGCTTTACATGTTCCATAAGCAAACATTCGCTGGTTTTGTGATCAAACTAGAGAGGCAAATTCAGTTAATAATAACAACGTCATTTATCATCCTCAAATCTAGTGTTATGGATAATACGATCTCCACAAGGAGACGGTTGCACGAGCGACAAGAGAAAGACAATCAACAGTCTTTTACTCATACCAAGATATGTCCACACACACTTGTTTCAACAGTCAAAGTAACGCCATATGTCCCCAGTGATGTGGGTGGGCAAAAGGAACAGTTGGCCTGCTAATGAGGGCCATATGTACACGCAGCCTATCGTACCATCCTTCTTACTTATGGTTGCTGAAAACTCAGTGGAAGAGCTTGCTCTGAGGAATGGCATGGCTGGAGGAGGAGAGGCTTCCTTAAGAGCAGGAAAGGACCATTTGTTGTACAACTACTGTATCTCTGAAACTGGGAGCTAAAGATACGCATGTACGTTACTCATTCTTATTAAGAGTTACTTACGCATCCGTAGAGTTCTTTACTCCAGTTTCACCTTCTTTCACTAAATTCTTTTGCATTTATGTGCAAAGGGATTTTGGGCCCTTTTCAAAAATTACTTTTCCTAATCAATCTTGTTAATTTGATGTTCATTTACATCGGCTTCTCTTTATTTTTAGCTTGATTTCCAGAAAAATTATACTTTCTTTGACATTGTTAAATGTTACAATATTAAAAGAAATGAAAAAGACTTAAAAACTTAGAATATTTGAATGAGGGTTTCTGGAAGGCAGAGAGAACAATAAGGCAAAAGTACTTACTGCACTACTGTTCCAAAGTAAAAGAAAAACAAAGATTTTAAAAATGATTATAGCAGCTTTGTATCTCAACCAGGGTTTCCTTTGAAATTTCTACAACTGCAAACACTATTCAGCAATTTGCACTGATTATAAAATTTATTGTTTTAAGGTCAATTGTGATACTATGATCAGATAATATAATTTACTTTACTCTTAATGGCTTCATTTTGACAACGGAGGGAGCTTTCAGGAAGGACAACGCTTCCTGCACAACAACCAGTAAAGCAGGTCACATCCATTTTCAATATAATTTTAAGAAAAATGAAGGACAAACTACTTGTGAGGCAGCAAGAATTCATTTGCATTAAATTAATTTGAACAGGGCATTTCAAGTTCTCTCTGGCAACAATGGAATAAAGGGGAAAATGAATCTATCTTATGCAATGATCCTCTTCTAGGTTACAGAAAGATTTGAAAGGCTGACATGACCATTGCTAAATTTCTTCTAGAAGTCTATGATTAGTGTCATAGATATAACTCATGAGATAAAATATTCACAAAGAATGTCTGTGAACTGCATCAATTGTGATGGAACTACTGTCTAACATCCCTTTGAAAAGTTATATTCTGCAAAGGTTAAAAAAACACCAACCTTTCGATGCTTTCTTATATGGATGAGCTTTTGTCAACAAGAACTAAGCTTCACAATTAAGCACTATGGAAGATAATGTTCTAGGTTAATTTAAACCTAACTAATCCAGGACTTGGCCTTGATAAATAATGGGTTTAATTAATATTTTTGACCCTAGCAGTGCAAATACTTTTACTTATATTTTACTAAAGCTAGTTTTGACAAATCTAAGGGTATTTAATTTATCAGTATCTGTTGTCAGATGAAAACTTCCCCATCAATACCTTCTAATGGTTCAAAAATAAACTGTTACCCCCACAGATACATTGTTTTTCCATGCGTAAGCAAGTACATTAATTTCAGGGTCTCAAGGCATAAAAGTGATATTACCACTTGTGATAGGCTGCATAATAGTCCCAAAAGATGTTCTTCACCTAATCTCCCGGCCCTGGGAATGTGCTGCCTTACACAGCCAAAGGACTTGTAGATACGATTCATTTAAGGATCTGGAGACAAGGTGATTATCCCAGATCATCCACGTGAGTCCAAAGTAATCACAGGAGTCCTTAGATGAAGTGGAGAGAAGGACTCAAAGTTAAAGGAGGAGACAGCGCGGAGACAGAAACAGAAATAAAAGCAACGCACCTTGAAAATGGAGGAATGGGGAAAAGACAATGAAGACAGGTGCCACCAGAAGCAGAAAATGCAAGAGAATGGATTCTCCCCTCAGCACCTCGAGAAGGAACCCACACTGCAGACACATTGACTTAGCCTAATTAAAGTGATTTTGGACTTCTGACCTTTGAAACTGCAAGACAATAAATATGTGTTAAGTTATGTAAATGTGTCGTAATTTGTTATAGCAGCAGTAATACAACTAATACACCACTACAATAAGCAAAGGAAATAAAGTGCAATAGTGACAAACTTAAGGGTTTCCAGGAAAGAGAAACGAAGTGGTAAACTCAATCACAGGATTATATTAGTAACTGTAGTATATGTTACTTGCTTACCCTTTCAATCACATTATTGCTGTAATTATCATTATCATCCAATCAATATGATTACACCAGTATGTATAACTTAGACATGAAAATTTTTTTCTATTTCACTCTTCCCATAATTCCATGCAGCTACCCCTAAGCAACTATGTATCTGATGAAGCTAATATTTTCAGGGAAAATCTTCCATGTTAAGCAGAAAATTTACATCTAAAATTAAATTCTTTTAAGGCAGTCTGGGGACAATACCTAGAAAATTCAAACATTACTTCTCAAGAATACCACTAGCAGTGAGTTTGTGACGCTATCTTCCACCAACTGAATCAAAATTAATTTTAAATATTTTCAAAGCAATATTTTAAAAAATCGTGTACACATTTTTTCCTCTTGGTAAAAATAAACCACTTCTCAACCATCCATTATATTTGTGTTAGTTACATGAAGTCCATACATGAATTATCATACCACAAATAGAAAACTATTTAAATAGAAAAATCTCACTTGGTGCTGACAGAATGACAGCATAAAACTGTTAAGCATGAGGAGAAAGTTGTTTGCAGTGTAAATATTTCCCTTTTCCTATCAAAGTGTGTCCTGTGATCTAGCGCTCTTCTCTCCACATGCTTAAGTACAGCAAAAGTTATAAAAACACTCATTCTAGTTTTCTATACTTTAATGGTTGTAGAACATCAGAAGAGAATTGGGAGATGGGAATGTTTTGTGCTTGACATTGCATTTGAGGGGAAAATAAAAACTTGGACATAATATGTGGGATGTCTTCACAGTAATACATGGGAGGGCAAGCAAAAAATGCTATCAAATTTCTACCATGCGCTGAGCCCCTTATATAAACAAATATCCAGCCTTTCTAATGTACTAACAACCACTCTTCATAGCAGGTATTCTATTCCCAGCTTGTAGGTAAGAAACAAAGCTTCAGAAAGGGATCTTCACCAATGTCACACAGTCAATAAAAGGCAGAACTAGGGCAAATATCAATAATAAAAATAGCAATCTAATCCTAATTGGACCTGGCACTGTTCTAAGAAGAAAATCATTAACAAAGGATTTTGAGTTACCACACTCTTAGTCTCCCCGTTTTACAAAAGAAGCAACTGGGGTAAAGTGAAGCTATGCCGTTTCTTTTCAAGCTCATATACCTAACAAGATACCACTTTAATCATGGGTCTCTGATAGATCGTGTACCTCATTTCTAGCGTTTGCTGAGATTTTTCTTATTAACCCTAAGCAAGTATTTGATCCCTGGTAAGTATGCTGTAATTTTTTCACCGCTCATTCTTATCACGGTTCTTCAAGAAAAGTACAGTTCAACACATTTGTCCTATTTGGTTACAAATTTTGAAATTCAAAATATGTATCACACTAAGCTGTTAGCTCCATTTGGAATTTTAAAAAACTAAATTTTTCACTCAGTTAAAAAAAATTGCATTGTTTACTCCCATATCTACAATATAGCTTATAAGTGTATATTTGTATTGAAAACATAATTTTCTACAACTTTTATAATATTTAAATATTATTTAAGGTTTTAATAATATTTAAATATTTAAATAATACATTTAAAAACATAGTTCAACAAGTCCGAATAATCCATCACTTACTTATGACAGAATATTTGTTCAGTATCTTCTGTTTGTTCACTCTTGTGTAATATATCCTATTTTAAGAATCAAAAACTTCTCTTAATGTCAACACTACAGCCTCTTCACAATTCCTACTTATTCCTAATTACCCTTCAGGAGCAAATAAAATGAATTTATCCCAAATTTCTTTGCTTTGAAACAACTTCAGTGAAAATGGTGGTTGTCAACCATATCTACCATTCATATATCCCATTGTTTTCTGCATTAAATTTCATCTAATACTCCTTATGCCATCAGTGTCACTACAAAGGGGGACAGGGGATGAATCTCATCATGAACAAAGGTATATACACTAGATCTTAGGATGTTCAATCATTTCCTTACTCTATTATGTCCCATCTGAACTACTCATATTAAAATGAGCAACTATATGAACATGGTACTTTTAAGAAAGGATGTTCAAAAATTAATTCATATCTTGTACAAATTGGTATCCAAGAAATCATGACCTAATAGGCATCACATATGTGAATGAAAAAATTCACTTTCAGCAATGAATGTTGATGACACTCCTTTAGCAAGAGTTGTACCGAGCTACCCACAACTCCTCAGCACTCACTATTCTCATACATGCGGTCAGACAATGTCCAAGGGTGCAGTGATTCTGTCCAGAGGCTTTTCTGGGCCGTTAGAGCTGTCTCAGCCTGTGTACAGGGTTATACAGACACTCTAGGGCATTCATGACTCTGATCACTGGAGCAGCCCTGTACTAACTGCAAATTTATGGAGGAAACTTTCAAGTCCTCTTGCCCCCCAGTTGGGGTAACTCTGTTACCTATTTCATGTGGTCTCAGTTCTCCAACAAAAATGATCTCGGCCTGCTCATCTTACTTCCATTTCACTACATGGCATAACTAGAAGTTGACTAGGTATTCTGCTTTAATGTATATGCAAAGCCCTCTTGTTCAGGAATGTTTGTAGAATAATATTTCTAAATTAGGAATACAATTGGTCTTGTTCTTTCCTGAGGGATAAAATGTCATCTCTCTTCTTCTCTCCCTCTCTCCTTTCTTCCTAACTCAGCTAACCCTCTATCTGAAAGAATTACAAAGGAAGAAATCTAGGGCATTGTTTAGCATTCTCAGGAGGATTGGAAATGTTGGAATGACAGCGAGTATCACACATACACTGCTTGAAGTATTTTGTAGGATCCAAGGGAAGAGAAAATTTTGACATTCCAGAAAATTTAAGTCATCCTTTTAATATCAGGACCAGAAAGAAACAGGTCACACGGGCAAGAGCCATAAAACTAATTATCTTGACTCTTTCCAGAATACCTGAGCTATAAATGTACAGGGAATCCTGTAATCAGATGCAAAGTTGTGTATAATATACTTAGTTCCCAAATGTAACTAGGAATTTTATGTATATAATGTGAAAAATCGTTCCAAAGTATTTGAGACTCCAAAAACTTTCCTAGCTAGCATTCAATATTCTTGCTTAACTTCTCCTTATACCCCTAACTGTATTGAGCATGCATAGACACACAAAAGCTAGGATCAACTATTACCGCTTAAGAAAGAAAAGGAGGAAAAAGGCTGTATTATAGGGATTTAGTTTTCTTCCTCAACTCTTGAAGAAGCCTATTTGTATCAGCCCGTGTCAGACAACAAAGTACTTATCAATAAAGTTTTATGAATGTGGTCACATATGAAATATAAGAGCATTCAGTTTCTACCTCTCCTTTTCTCATAAATCCTACATCAGATAGACATTAGCTATATCTGCCAATGTTTCCATGGAATCTTAAAGACTATTCACTGCAAAGCTGGCAGTGTAGCCTGAAAGCAAGTTATGTCTGCGTTGCAACTTCACACTAAGTGGTTTAAAAATACAACTAAATGTGGCCTGTCTTTATCTTGATTATAAGACATAAATTATCCCAAGAATATTCTTAGTAAAAATTGGGTCTCCCGGTCAAGCCACTTCTATTAAGAAGGACACAGGTCAGTTTTTAGGAGTTTAGGTGTTATTTGGGAGTTAGGAGCATCTAAATATGGAATATAACTCCATTAAATTATAGTATATTTTATATCAAAGAGAAACGACAAAAATAAGAAATGTTTTAAGTATTTTTTCGTATAGCGTGTTCATATATAATTACTTCAGTAGTCTCAATGTAGTCATGCAATTGTTTGGGTAAAGAACTAAACTTGAAGTTAAATAGCATAGGTCTGAATTCTTATGGTTTATAACATTCATATATTTTATATGTTCCAGAATAATATGTAATTTCTAAGTTTATAACATAATAATTACAGAAATCTAGGTAAAGTAATACTTCTGTGACACAGTCTCTTCATCTACAAAATGCAATATTGCTTTTCTCCTTAAATTTATATTAAAAATTGGAGAAGTAATATATGTGAAAGAACCTTACATTAAATATGCAAGTTTTATTTGTTGAATTCAAACAGTCATTAAAGAACAAAATAAAACATTACATTTGGATTAACAAAGTAGATACATATATCTCAATCTGAGAAACCTTTAAGCTCTCTTGACCATAAAATGACATTGGATCCTATAAGAGAGTTTGGTAAATATTTGAAAGATATTTCAATTTCACACCTAAATGTTGATTCTGACATTTATTTCCTAAACTTATCATTTGTATACTTACCTGCTATTAAATCCACAGGGGTCATGTCACTAACTGTATGCCCACCGATTTTATTGAGAGGTATTCAGCAAGGCCCACAAAGTAAGTATTGAATTTTTTTAAAAAACAGACCCAAAACACCTAAAAGCAAAACACTTAGTAAATTCTTATAATCATGAAGATCACAAATTAGTGCTATTAGTAAGAAAGAAACTTCTAAACCAAATAAAGTCCTAATACCTCCAACGAATTTTGTCTCTCTGATACACACACACACGATTAAAAAAAAAAATGAAGGAAATGTAAAAAAATAAATAAATGAAGGAAGTTCTGTGGGAAATGTCCATAATTTCATGCCCAGAATTTCCCTATCAATCTCTTTCCCCAAAGTTCTTCCGAGAAAATAAAGTTGCCTTTCTCTCAACGTTAACTCATCACTTTTCTCATAGCATTTTCAAAAGAAATATTTCCTGTCAGCCGGCCACTTAAACTTTGTGCTGTTAAAGAAATCCAAAAAGGTATCAATTTTGCAACAAAGGATAAAGAGGAGACGAAGTGAACCAACATGGCTTTTAAGCTAAATTGCCGTCACCTGTCACAGGTTGTCTAGCGAGCCTCAAGTTCCCTCTAATAAGCTTATGGAGGGTGCGGAGCAAAGGCACCTCAAGGTGCTCTGCGGGTTTTCCCCTGGTAAATTAGGCTGAAAGGAAAAGAGTCCCACCCCCCACCCCCAAACTTGGAGACCAGGGCTGCCCTGCCGAATGCTGTGCCCAGACCTCCTACTTCCACGCCCTTCCAGTCCTTTCCTCGGCTTGGAAAATTGGGCATGAGGCAAGCAAAAGGAAGGACAGAAGGCCAAAACGGGCATCCAGGAAGCCAAATTTCTGTCTCAAAAGCTCGTCTAGAAACGCGTACATAGCGCGTGCCTTGCGGACATCTCCTAAAACCCCGTTCACTGAAGCTAATTCCTCCCGAACGCCCCCACGCCGGCTGAGGATCGCAACCGCCCATCCGCCCCTCCAGCCTGTGCAGCCGCCCCCAAAACCTCCCGTGAATCGGGAAATGTCAAGGCAGCAGCGCCTGGGGAGCCGAGCAGCCTCGCCAGTTCCAAGTCTCTGGTTCGAGACCCCTCGCTTCGCCTCTTTGGGGAACTCACCTGGAGTCAGGTTTAGATGGCAGCCTCCACCCAGGGGACCGGGAAGCGGCCCCGGGAAGCGCCGCCGCGTCCTGTGAATAACGAGCGCAGCGCAGCGGAGCAGCTCCCCCTGGACTGGCCGCTCCCCGATTCCTCCCGCTCTGTCCGGGAACCGTCCCTCCGTTCTTTCCTCTCCCTCCCCTGCCTGCAGCCGCCGCGCTCCCTCCTCCTGCTGGCGGCTCAGGGCTGTGCTTCCGCCTCCCTCCTGCGGGCGCACGAGCTGCCCGCGCTGCTAATGAGCAGGCTCCAGGCTCCGCCCGGCCAGGGGTGCGCACACGCCCCACGCCGGAGACGAGCTCCCGGGAGCGGAGCTATGGATACGCCTGGTGCGGCCGCTGGAGAAATGAACTGGAGGAGGCATCCAGCATCTCACACTTTCTGGCCACTCAGCTTAACTAAGCCATAACCCCAGACTTCTTCCTAAATCTCCAGTAATTTACAGGTGCTGAAAAGTCAATGAGGGGTTTGAGCACAATCTGTGTTAACAGTATTGCCAGTATAGACATGCTAATCTGGCTAGATTCTAGGGATGAAATGTTCAAGGGACGGTATATGATTCTTTCTGGTGGTTATTTTGACATATTTTGGCTATACTTACAGATCTGTAAAATAAACCAGCAATCTTCTAATCATGACAACACAGATTCCTAATTGAAGGCAGCTGATACTTATTAAATACCAGGCTCTGTTTAATAGGCTCTTCTTTCCCAGCTGATCTTTACTACAATTCTGTGAGCACTACTAGCACCCCTATTCTATATTTTAAGAATTTGGGTTTAACTTTTAAAACAAGACGGTCTTAAAACAAGACTAAGGATCATGTCCAACCTTGCAGAGATTCTAAGTTTCTGAGCCTAAATAATAACTGAAATCTGTAGCTCCCACAACCCATAGCCTGTGTATAATGTGTTGCAGCATCTTGGATGGTACTGTGTAACTGAACCAACAAAGATAATAGGACCATCAGCAAATACACACCACGAGACTAATGAATACCTAGAATCCTAGTGAGACTTGTAAATAGTCAAGCACCCTAAGTAACAATAGTTCAAGTGCATGCTAAACATGGTGATTACTTATAAAAGAACAGCAACCAGTATGAGTGAAGACAGGCAAATAATGTTCAAAATGTTCAGAATCAATGTCCAGCCACTTATGAGTTGAATTCCCCACTCTAAAAAGGAGGCCAGATGTGATGTATTCTAAGAAGTCTACAATGGGCGTGGTCTTTTCGCAACCAAAAAGGGCTTTTTAAACACTTATATCCCATTAAGAATATGCAATAGCTAATTAATATTAAATCTGAAAATCAGTGATAATTTATTTCAACTAACCTTACATGAAAAAATCATTACTCATTCAAGCTTTTAGAATTAGATTAAATAGCATTGAGTATCAAATTTACTTCAACCCATAGAAATAATAGACAGTTAATTAATAAAGTAAGTAATTTAATTAACTTTACTTTTGTGTCATGATGTATTTTTCCTTAGGAAAAGGATAAGACATTTTTTCCATGGTATAAAACACTAGAATATGACTTTTATATTTTTCTTCATGAAGATTAAAGAATTAATAAAATAAGTACAGACATATTGTCAACAAATCTATCCAGATCATTCATTCTCCACTCAAGAAATTATGCTAGGCAAGCTTTATTTCTCCATATGTACAAGGCAATTCAGAGGTCAAAAATTTGAAAACACTTCAATGAACATCAACCATTAATTAACTAAGAGTAGATTTTATTTATAAACAACTTTAAAAGACTATAAAAAAGGTATAACAAACTTCTACTTTGTCAGTACTGCTACTCCTGTTGAACACAAAGATATATAATTATAGTTTTCTCCCTATTTAAAATATTTATTGATTCTGGCATAATAATGTCATACTCATCCCTCAATAATCAGTGTACATGGAACCAGAAATCTTTTCTTTCACCTAGTCAATTGAAGTATTTCTGTGTTTTGCATGTTAACACTCTATTTATTCTGTGTTTCTAGTGCTTATCCTCAAAATTTTTATAGTTCCGTTCACATATGAATTCTACCAATCAGCACTATATATAAATAATGCAACGTATAAAATGTGTTAAATAAATGGATGTAAGATTTATGCTAAATTTTTCACATAGTAAGTACTTCAAAACCCTTATTATTTTTCCTTAAGCTTTTATGTGCATATATTTTATCTCTCCAATTAAAGAATAAACTTCTAAATAAGAAGAGTTTTGTCTATAAATTTTACGCATTTTAATACATTATTAATCTAAAACCTTGGACTAGAGTTTGGAATTCTTTTATGTATTCATTTATTGATTCAAAAAATAGGTGTCCATGCCATTTTTTCTAAACCTTGTGCAAGATGTAGGGTATACAATGATGTCCAGACTTTAGAGTCCTTGACCTCATGGCGTTTAAAGTGCAGTAATGTACAGTAATTTTAAAATCTATTTATTATTATTTAAAACAATCAATGAATACATTCTTGTCGAAAATAACTGAAAAGTCTGTCTGAATTCCCTGGCCAAGGCCAAAACATGAAAGCAAAAGAGCTGCCTGAAAACAGTGCAAGCCACTCTCCAGAGGGTTTCTCTGTTGAAACAGCACATCGCATTATGGAAATAATGAGAAAAATTAGTAACTGTGCAAACGACAACACATATGCATCTTTGTGGTTTCTGACCTTTTAGCATCGTCGAAGCAAGACCACAAACCTTTCAACACCAGGCGTGGTATTAATCTTGCACAGAATATAATGTTTTCACATATTTTATTCTGATTTCCTACAAAGTAATTTCAATTTCTAGCTAAAGCTAATGGATTTTTCTAGTGAAAACATTGTGTACAGAATGACTTTCCAGTGAGATCCGCGTACCATGCGCCATTTTCATGTTCGTGCTCATTTCTCTGAAGTCTGTTTGCCTTTAATTCACCATAATAAAATTCCTTGTGTACTTTTATTGGCAACCATTGCATAGTGACACTTGCATCCAAATGTAATTCCATTTGAGCTTGGCAGTGTTTGCTTTTTTATCAGAAGAGGAAAGTTAGAGGGAACAAGGGGCAAAGATGTGTGTAAGAATATCTGAGGGACCATCACAGCATCATCACAAATTCAAGATTTTTTTGAAACATTAGACAAGGGACTGACAGCCATGCCCTGGGATGGCTGAAACACTTCACAACCTGCTCATGTTTATGACCAAAATCATCACCTAAAATGAATTCAATGTGTCAATATCATAATATTGTTTGTGTATAAGTAATCATGAAGCAGTTAGGGAAGGGAGTATAATCTAGTAAGAAATTGGAACAAAAAGTGTTAGACAAAATTCAAGAAGATTTAAAAGAAGAAAATTAACCTGTCTGATCTGA
Organism: Symphalangus syndactylus; assembly: GCF_028878055.3. Lineage (NCBI taxonomy): Eukaryota > Metazoa > Chordata > Mammalia > Primates > Hylobatidae > Symphalangus > Symphalangus syndactylus. Next base: position 144,585,680 of record NC_072429.2, read on the forward strand.
ACAGAATTGGAAAAGCACATCAATCATAGCTCTATACATTGACCATAGACTTAAAGCATAACATAAAAATAAAGAAGGCAGATAACTCAGGAAAACATTTCTATTAAATCTACTCCGTAAAGTTTTCCCATACTTTTATTTTACTAACAGGAGCATACATTTAAATCTGACAAAATCATATATATTTTGTTGATTCAATTTGTAGCAGATAGAGGAGCATGTCCCAGTGCTATGACAGTGAGTTGTCACTATAACATACCACTGCTTTACATCTTACCCACAGGCTAAAATGTTTACCCCTAGAGTCGTGACTTTGTATATGACAGGAGATTGCTACTAAAAGTAAATATATTTGGCTGAAGGGTAGATACAACTTTAGGCCATTATATCATTCACTAAAATTTAGCTGGCATTTACATATTTACCTGCTTAGTTCATATGACAAATATGTTTGAGAGACTGCCATATACAAAAAAAAAAGATGGAACCATCTTACAAATTTAGAGATTACTTAAAGAAATGGAACTGAAGGGTTAACTGTGATGGCAAGAATGAAGAGAGCAAAACCAGAGGGTACTTCAAGGAGAACAGGCATGAGAGAGGCATTATAATTTGGAGGGTGCTATGATTTGAACCTATGTGCCCATCCAAAGTTTGTATGTTGAAACTAAAATCCCAGGACAATGACATCAAGAGATGGGGCTTTTGGTTAAGTGATTAAGTGAAGAAGGATCCACCCTCATGAATGAGATAAACGTCCTCGTAAAAGATGCTTTAGAGGAATGCCGGGCTCCTCAGTCTCTTCTGCCATGTCGTCACATTGTCCGTTTTTGCCCACTTTTGTCACGTGAAGACGAAGCAAGAAGGTGCCACCTCGGGACCAACTGCCAAATCTCCGCTGCCTTGATTTCGGACTTCTCAGCCCCAGAACTGTGAGAAATACATTTCTGTTTTTTATGAATTACTCAATCTGTGGCATTTTGTTATAGCAGCATACAGACAAAAACAGGGTAAACAGCCTGGTGAGAGTGGATATTTTAGAAACTTGAGATGATTCAATGTCGCTGATTCTCCATTTTCTCATATGTAAAATGAAGGAAATAATGCTGATTACTTCATAGTTCATTGTACAAATTAAATTAACTATGTAAATAAAGCAAGCAATATAGTTCCTTTTATCTGGTATACATTGTTTAAGTGTTGTTGTCATTACATGAGGAAAACAAGAACTTCCCCAAACAGAAGGATGTGGGAACCAAAACTAAGATATAAGAAAGGACCAAAGTTCACTGTGACAATCTGGTCAAGCGCTGGTTAGGGAAGATAGCATAATGTTACGCATAGATATTATTTGAGGATAATTTTCCTCCACCCCGAACTCCTCTAGCACTTTCCCTACGTCTTTCATTGCACTTCTTCATTTGTCTCTTTAATTACGGTTATTTATATAAATCTTTTAGCTTCCTACAAAAATAAGCTTGTAGTGGGACAGATTCTTGAGGATCTATGTCAAAGCAATTTTTCTATTTCCTACAGCAAGTAACCCAGTAGTAATCACACAGAATTTGTTAAAAGAATAAACATAGGAAGATTAATTTCCATTTTTTTCTTTGCTAATTTTTAATCAGAATTATACCATTGTTAGGGAGGGAGAAATTATAAATTGAGGACATGAGTATTAACATTTAAATCTGTTATTCTGCTTTATTTTAGAGCTTGCCATGTTTTGTGATTAAAAAAAGAAACAGGACATTCTATATAGCTGTTGCAAAACGTGTGGTCTGTTGGTGAACTAGCAGCACCAGCATTACCAAGATTTCCTTAGTTTGCAGGGCTACTGAGTCAGAATTCGCATTTTGACAAAACTCCAGGTGATTCATGCTCTGCATTTAAGTTGGAGAAGCACTGTTCTATAGTTCTCCTTATGTCCTAAATGCATTGTCAGTGAAAGAAAATACTATACGTATGATAATAATAACGGTAATATTAACAAAAATGTAACTATTAGTAATTTTCTATGCTCTCCCAGATACTAAGTCCTTTATTTAATACTTGTGATATTTCTGCGAAGTTGCAATTGATATCACCTACTAAACTGATACTCAGAAATCTGAGGTAATTCTCCAAGGTCACAAAGCTAGTGAATCACAAACCAGATTTTTAAACTCTTGCTGCTTCATTCCAAAGACTAAACCGTTTCTAACTCACGGTTAATACATTTGCTTCTGCCTTCCATTTCCTAAATATGGTTTCCTTTCTATTTCATTAGCTTTACTTATACATGACTGATTTTTAACCCTCTCTAACATTTGCAGAATATGGTGTACTATGGTTAATAAGGACAATACCAAGTAATATCATGTTGAGAAAGCGTGCAGAAGTAGCATCAAAAAACAGACTTTTTCCAAAATGTTTACTAAAAACTTTCAATAAAAACAAGATTTTCTACTTAGAATTTCTACCTTGCATAACTCAAATGGAGCATGACTATTAAAATGACAAATAGATTCCGTAGTTGCCTAAGAGCTAAGAATAAGAATTGCTATATAAAAAAGCATAAATATGCCACATGTATAAGAATCATGGGAGTGCTATTTGGTATTTAGTATTTAGTTCCATTCTGCAGCATGATCAAAAAGAAGCATCTGTATAGTTCACTGTGCATTATAGCACAATAAATCACCTCATTAGGCTCAGATATATGTAAAGATTTACAGTCTGGGAAAGTCCACTAGATATTCTTAATCACTTCTTAGACTGTACTGTCCCCCATATTTCTCTTTTTCTATAGAAAGGTTGCACATGGAAAGGCTTTATTTGAAATCCAGCAATGAATGGAATGTCTGTGAAGCAAGAAATAGATGGAAATTGACATTTTAAAAGAAAGTTTGGCTTCTGAAGAGATACAGCTGTGACCTTGGTCTTTTTGTTGGAGAGAAGTATTCCCTAGCCTTACTGTACTATTTTTCCCAAAGCACCCTCTCTATTGTTCTCCCTTCATCTCTGGCTCGTATCATATGGCCCCTCCCTCATTCTATCTGGTGAGTTCTGAGAAAAATGCTTAAATTCTGCAGAGAAGATTGAGAACAATGCTAAATATTCCTCAGAGAAGCAAAATATTATGTTAACAGTTTATATTTTCACATGAAATTGTCTATCTCTTCTCTCTGTCTCATGTGTGTATGTGTGTATGTGTATATATATATATATATAATATACAGTAGATATGTATATATAGAGTATAATATTCAGTATATATGTATATATAGTATAATATACCGTATATATGTATATATATACAGTGTGTGTGTGTGTATATATATATACATATATATATGTATATATATACTACCATTTACCTCCCAGGCTATACGTCCTGACATCTTAAAAGTAGAAAGCCCTCACAGGCCGCGGTTGCTCATGACTGTAATCCCAGCACTTTGAGAGGCCGAGGCGTGCAGATCACCTGAGGTCGGGAGTTCAAGACCAGCCTGACCAACATGGTGAAACCCCATCTCTACTAAAAATACAAAAAATTAGCTGGGCGTTGTGTTGCGCACCTGTAATCCCAGCTACTCAGGAGGTGGAGGCAGGAGAATCACATGAACCCGGGAGTCGGAGGTTGTGTGAGCCGAGACCATGACATTGCACTGCAGCCTGGGCAATGAGAGCAAAACTCCATCAGAAAAAGAAAGGTGGATAGGCCTTAAAAGACTTTTGAAAATGAGATTTGTCGAATATTTATTAGAGATGAAGAAAATAAGTGCGGACCCACACGTAACTTGTCTGAGGTCACAGAAGTAGGGACCCACACGTAACTTGTCTGAGGTCACAGAGGTAGTCATGCTGCAGCAGCCTTATTGGTTTTCCTCTATGACATGCATTATTATTGTTTTTGATCATTTCAAGAGGTTTCTAGTCGATAGTGGGACAAAATTTCTAATTTGGGAACCTAATTTTCTCTGCAAATCTTCTTTACATCTCTAGCTTATTAATACACCTCAGAAGTGTTACAGGAATTAATTCGCAGGATTTTGAAGAATATTTTGAGGTATGCTGGGAAAAATCATGTCAAGTATCAATGATTAGAAACTAAACAATCAATATTAGATATTGTAAAATTATATTTAATCTTCCATATGGCATAAATAAGTTATTTTAATGTACAGTCGTTGTACTTTGTAAACTTGCATATAAAATATTTGAAAAAATAACTTTCAATATGTAAAATGTAAATATACAAAGGAAAGCATCGGAAAAAATAGATAAAAATAATCAGGCTAAGAAAACACTACAGTGTCACCCTCAGAAGACTATAGAAGGATTCTCACCCTCGAGAAACAGAGGAACTTGAACATGGAAATGACCCTCTGCTGGCCATACTGATTATGGTACATAATTTTAAAAGGCTTTTAGAGAGAAGGGAAATGTTTTATTATGCATTCAGCACAGTGTTATGGTGATGTTTCTTAACTATCAGCTATTTTTAAAATTACTATAATCTTTCTATAGATGACAAAGTTACATAAATATGAAGGATAAGAAGGGCCCCTGCAAACCTGATAATACAATTCTCTTTTCAATGATAACGTATATCTAAGCGCGCATCTCCTAATCATATTGATGTGCATTAAGTGTTCTTTTACCTACACCTGTCAAAGTGGCTAAAGTAATCCTTCATGAGGAGATAATTTTTTTCTTTAGGTGATTTTTTCCGCATAATACCCTAACATTTCCAATTCCATCATTCTCGAAAAAGTTTACATGATATACATATACAATTACTAAAATTTTGGCGGCATAAATAATTTAAATGGACTTTACTTCAAAGATAATATTTACTTTTAAAGTTGTAAACCTTTGAATCATCAATTAATTAGAATTATCTTTTTCTTTATAAATAAAGTTTTTTGTCCCTACATATTTATGATTTGGAAATTTTCACCTGGAAAATTTCATTTTCAGTTGGATGCCTTGTCTTTAGTATAAAATTCAGTATTTCAATTTCAATATAATTTTTTGATTGATTTTAATGCAGAGAACAGAAAGGAATATCTTCAAATATAAACTACACAGAATCATTCTGTGAAACTTCTTTCTGATCTGTGCATTCAGCTAACAGAGTTAAACCGTACATTTGATTGAGCAGCTCTGAACACTCTTTCTGTAGAAAATGCAACTGGACATTTGGAGCGCTAAGAGGGTAGTAGTGGAAAAAGGAATATATTCAAATATAAAGTACACAGAAGCATTCTGTGAAATTTCTTTCTGTTCTCTGCAACTTCTTTCTGTTCTCTGCATTCAACTAACAGAGTTGAGCCTTACTTTTGAAGGAGCAGATCTGAAACACTCTTTGTGTAGAAATTGAAATTGGACATTCGGAGAGCTAAGAGGATAATAGTCGAAAAAGGAATATCTTCAGCTAAATACTACACAGAAGCATTCTGTGAAACTTATTTCTGATATGTGAATTCAACTAACAGAGTAAAATCATACTTTTGATTGAGCCGTTATGAACACTCTTTCTGAAGAAAATGCAAGTGGACATTCGGAGCACTAAGAAGGTAATACTGGAAAAAGGAATATATTCAAATATAAACTACACAGAAGAATTCTGTGAAACTTCTTTCTGTTCTGTGCATTCAACTAACAGAGTTGAACCTTACTTTTGATTGAGCCGTCCTGAAACACTCATTCTGTAGAAACTGCAATTGGACATTCTGAGCGCTAAGTGGCCTATATTGGGAAAAAGAATATCTCCAAATAAAAACTACTCAGAAGAATTCTGTGAAACTTATTTCTGATCTGTGCATTCAGCTAACAGAGTTAAACCACACTTTTGATTGAGCAGTTATTAAACACTGTTTCTGTAGGAAATGCAAGTGGACATTAGGAGCGCTAAGATTGTAATAGTGGAAAAAGGAATATCCCCAAATAAAAACTACACAGAAGCATTCTCTGAAACTCCTTTCTGTTCTCTGCATTAAACTAACAGAGTTGAGCCTTACTTTTGAAGGTGCTGTTCTGAAACACTCTTTGTGTAGAAACTGCCAGTGGATATGCGGAACGCTAAGAGGGTAATAGTCGAAAAAGGAATATCTTCAACTAAATACTAAACAGAAGCATTCTGTGAAACTTCTTTCTGTTCTGTGCATTCAACTAAAAGAGTTGAACCTTACTTTTGATTGAGCCGTTCTGAAACACTCTTTCTGTAGAAAATGCAAGTGGTGATTCGGAGCGCTAAGAGGGTAATAGTGGAAAAAGGAGTATCTTCAAATATAAACTACACAGAAGCATTCTGTAAAACTTCTTTCTGTTCCTTGCATTCAACTAACAATATTGAACCTTATTTTTGATTGACCAGTTCTGAAACTCTCTTTCTGTAGATACTGCAATTGGAAATTCTGAGCGCTAAGAGTCCTATATTGGAAAAAGGAATATGTTCAAATAAAAACTACACAGAAGAATTCTGTGAAACTTCTTTCTGATCTGTGCATTCAACTAACAGAGTTAAACCATACTTTTGATTGAGCAGTTCTGAACACTCTTTCTGTAGAAAATGCAAGTGGACATTCGGAGCTCTAAGAGGGTAATAGAGGAAAAAGTAATATCGTCAAATAAGAACTACAGACAGGCATTCTGTGAAACTACTTTCTGTTCTGTGCATTCAACTAACAGAGTTGAACCTTACTTTTGATTGAGCCGTCCTGAAACACTCATTCTGTAGAAACTGCAATTGGACATTCTGAGCGCTAAGTGGCCTATATTGGGAAAAAGAATATCTCCAAATAAAAACTACTCAGAAGAATTCTGTGAAACTTATTCCTGATCTGTGCATTCAGCTAACAGAGTTAAACCACACTTTTGATTGAGCAGTTATTAAACACTGTTTCTGTAGGAAATGCAAGAGGACATTAGGAGCGCTAAGATTGTAATAGTGGAAAAAGGAATATCCCCAAATAAAAACTACACAGAAGCATTCTCTGAAACTCCTTTCTGTTCTCTGCATTAAACTAACAGAGTTGAGCCTTACTTTTGAAGGTGCTGTTCTGAAACACTCTTTGTGTAGAAACTGCCAGTGGATATGCGGAACGCTAAGAGGGTAATAGTCGAAAAAGGAATATCTTCAACTAAATACTAAACAGAAGCATTCTGTGAAACTTCTTTCTGTTCTGTGCATTCAACTAAAAGAGTTGAACCTTACTTTTGATTGAGCCGTTCTGAAACACTCTTTCTGTAGAAAATGCAAGTGGTGATTCGGAGCGCTAAGAGGGTAATAGTGGAAAAAGGAGTATCTTCAAATATAAACTACACAGAAGCATTCTGTAAAACTTCTTTCTGTTCCTTGCATTCAACTAACAATATTGAACCTTACTTTTGATTGACCAGTTCTGAAACTCTCTTTCTGTAGATACTGCAATTGGAAATTCTGAGCGCTAAGAGTCCTATATTGGAAAAAGGAATATGTTCAAATAAAAACTACACAGAAGAATTCTGTGAAACTTCTTTCTGATCTGTGCATTCAACTAACAGAGTTAAACCATACTTTTGATTGAGCAGTTCTGAACACTCTTTCTGTAGAAAATGCAAGTGGACATTCGGAGCTCTAAGAGAGTAATAGTGGAAAAAGTAATATCGTCAAATAAGAACTACAGACAGGCATTCTGTGAAACTACTTTCTGTTCTGTGCATTCAAATAACAGAGTTGAACCTTACTTTTGATTGAGCCATTCTGAAACACTCTTTCTGTAGAAAATTCAATTGGACAATCTGAGCGATAAGAGGCCTATATTGGGAAAAAGAATATCTTCAAATAAAAACTACACAGAAGCATTCTGTGAAACTTTTTCTGATCTGTGCATTCAGCTAACAGAGTTAAATCATACATTTGATTGATCAGTTCTGAACACTCTTTCTGTAGAAAATGCAACTGGACATTTGGAGCGCTAAGAGGGTAGTAGTGCAAAAAGGAATATATTCCAATATAAACTACACAGAAGCATTCTGTGAAACTTCTTTCTGTTCTGTGCATTCAACTAACATAGTTGAACCTTACTTTTGATTGAGCCTTTCTGAAACACTCTTTCTGTAGAAACTGCAATTGGACATTCTGAGCGCTAAGAGGCCTATATTGGTAAAAAGAATATCTTCATATAAACACTACACAGCAGCATTCTGTGAAACTTCTTTCTGATCTGTGCATTCAGCTAACAGAGTTAAACCATACTTTTGATTGAGCAGTTCTGAAACACTCTTTCTGTAGAAAATGCAATTGGACATTCAGAGCGCTAAGTGGGTAATAGTGGAAAATGGAATATCTTCAAATATAAACTACACAGAAGAATTCTGTGAAACTTATTTCTGATCTGTGCATTCACCTAACAGAGTTAAACCATACTTTTGATAGAGCAGTTCTGAACACACTTTCTGTAGAAAATGCAAGTGGACATTCGGAGATCTAAGAGGGTAACAGTGGAAAAAGGAATATCTTCAAATATAAACTACACAGAAGCAATCTGTGAAACTACATTCTGTTCTGTGCATTCAACTAACAGAGTTGAACCTTAATTTTGATTGAGCAGTTCTGAAACACTCTTTCTGTAGAAACTGTAATTGGATTTCTGAACGCTAAGAGGCCTATATTGAGAAAAATAATATCTTCAAATAAAAACTACAGAGATGCATTCTCTGAAACTTCTTTCTGTTCTGTGCATTCAGCTAACAGAATTAAACGATACATTTGATTAAGCAGTTCTGAAACACTCTTTCTGTAGAAAATGCAAGTGGACATTCGGTGTGCTAAGTTGGTAATTGTGGAAAAAGGAATATCTTCAAATAAAAACTACACAGAGGCATTCTCTGAAACTTCTTTCTGTTCTCTGCATTCAACTAACAGAGTTGAGCCTTATTTTTGAAGGAGCAGCCCTGAAACACACTTTCTGTAGAAACTGCAAGTGGACATTCCGAGCGCTACTAGGGTAATAGTGGAAAAAGGAATACCTTCAAATAAATACTACACAGAAGCAATCTGTGAAACTACTTTCTGTTCTGTGAATTCAACTAAAAGTGTTGAACCCTACTTTTCATTTTGCCGTTCTGAAACACTCTTTCTGTAGAAACTGCAATTGGATATTTGGAGCGCTAAGAGGCCTATATTTGAAAAAGGACTATCTTCAAATAAAAACTACACAGAAGCATTCTGTGAAACTTCGTACTGATATGTGCATTCAGCTAACAGAGATACACAAACTTTTGATTGAGCAGTTCTGAACACTCTTTTTGTAGAAAATGCAGGTGGACATTCGGAGCACTAAGAGGGTAATACTGAAAAAAGGAATATATTCAAATATAAACTACACAGAAGCATTCTGTGAAGCTTCTTTCTGTTCTCTGCATTCAACTTACAGTGTTGAGCACTACTTTTGAAGGAGCAGTTCTGAAAAACACTTTGTGTAGAAACTGCCAGTGGACATTCGGAGCGCTAAGAGGGTAATATTCGAAAAAGGAATATCTTCAACTAAATACTACACAGAAGCCTTCTCTGAAACTTATTTCTGATATGTGCATATAACTAACAGAGTGAAACCATATTTTTGATTGAGCCGTTCTGAACACTCTTTATGTAGAAAATGCAAGTGGACATTCGGAGCGCTAAGAGGGTAATAGTGCAAAAAGGAATATATTCAAATATAAACTACTCAGAAGCATTCTGTGAAACTTCTTTTTGTTCTGTGCATTCAACTAACAGAGTTGAACCTTACTTTTGATTCAGCCGTTCTGAAACACTCTTTCTGTAGAAACTGCAATTTAACATACTGAGCGCTATGATGCCTATATTGGGATAAAGAATATCTTCAAATAAAAACTACACAGATGCATTCTGTGAAACTTCTTTCTTATCTGTGCATTCAGCTAACAGAGTTAAACGATACTTTTGATTTAGCAGTTCTGAAACACTCTTTCTGTAGAAAATGCAAGTGGTCATTCGGTGCACTAAGATGGTAATTGTGGAAAAAGGAATATCTTCAAATAAAAACTACAAAGAGGCATTCTCTGAAACTTGTTTCTGTTCTCTGCTTTCAACTAACAGGGTTGAGCCTTATTTTTGAAGGAGCAGTCGTGAAACACTCTTTCTGTAGAAACTGCAAGTGGACATTCGGAGCGCTAAGAGGGTAATAGTGGAAAAAGGAATATCTTCAAATAAATACTACACAGAAGCATTCTGTGAAACTACTCTCTGTTCTGTGCATTCAACTAAATGAGTTGAACCCTACTTTTGATTGAGCCATTCTGAAACACTCTTTCTGTAGAAACTGCAATTGGATATTCGGAGCGCTAAGAGGCCTATATTGGAAAAAGGACTATCTTCAAATAAAAACTACACAGAAGCATTCCGTGAAACTTCGTACTGATCTGTGCATTCAGCTAACAGAATTAAACCATACTTTTGATTGAGCAGTTCGGAAACACTCATTCTGTAGAAAATGCAAGTGGACATTCGGAGCGCTTAGAAGGTAATAGTGGAAAAAGGAACATCTTCAAATATAAACTACACAGAAGCATTCTATGAAACTTCTTTCTGTTCCGTTCATTCAACTAACAGAGTTGAACCTTACATTTGATTAAGCAGTTCAGAAACACTCTTTCTGTAGATACTGCAATTGGACATTCTGAGCGCTAAGACTCCTATATTGGAGAAAGGAATATCTTCAAATAAAAAGTACACAGAAGCATTCTGTGAAAATTCTTTCTGATCTGTGCATTCAGCTAACAGAGTTAAACCATACTTTGGATTGAGCAGTTCTGAACACTCTTTCTGTAGAAAATGCAAGTGGACATTCGGAGCGCTGAGGGTAATACTGAAAAAGGGAATATATTCAAATATAAACTACACAGAGGCATTCTGTGAAACTCCTTTCTGTTCTCTGCATTCAACTAACAGAGTTGAGCCCTACTTTTGAAGGAGCAGTTCTGAAACACTCTTTGTTTAGAAACTGAAATTGGACATTCGGAGAGCTAAGAGGATAATAGTCGAAAAAGGAATATCTTCAACAAAATACTACACGGAAGGATTCTGTGAAACTTATTTCTGATATGTGCATTCAAATAACAGAGTAAAACCATACTTTTTATTGAGCCGTTCAGAACACACTTTCTGTAGAAAATGCAAGTGGACATTCGGAGCACTAAGAGGGTAATACTGGAAAAAGGAATATATTCAAATATAAACTACACAGAAGCATTCTGTGAAACTTCTTGCTGTTCTGTGCATTCAAGTAACAGAGTTGAACCTTACTTTTGATTGAGCCTTTCTGAAACTCTCTTTCTGTAGAAAATGCAAGTGGACATTCGGAGCGCTAAGATGGTAATAGTGGAAAAAGGAATACATTCAAATATAAACTACACAGAAGCATTCTGTGAAACTTCTTTCTGTTCTGTGCATTCAACTAACAGAGTTGAACCTTACTTTTGATTGAGCCTTCTGAAACACTCATTTTGTAGAAACGGCAATTGGACATTCTGAGCGCTAAGTGGCCTATATTGGGAAAAAGTATATCTCCAAATAAAAACTACTCAGAAGAATTCTGTGAAACTTATTTCTGATCTGTGCATTCAGCTAACAGAGTTAAACCATACTTTTGATTGAGAAGTTATGAGACACTCTTTCTGTAGAAAACGCAAGTGGACATTCGGAGCGCTAAAATTGTATTAGTGGAAAAAGGAATATCCCCAAATTAAAACTACACAGAAGTATTCTCTGAAACTCCTTTCTGTTCTCTGCATTCAACTAACAGATTTGAGCCTTACTTTGAAGGAGCTGTTCTGAAACACTCTTTGTGTAGAAACTGCCAGTGGACATTCGGAACGCTAAGAGGGTAATAGTCGAAAAAGGAATATCTATAACTAAATACTACACAGAAGCATTCTGTGAAACTTCTTTCTGTTCTGTGCATTCAACTAAACGAGTTCAACCTTACTTTTGATTGAGCCGTTCTGAAACACTCTTTCTGTAGAAAATGCAAGTGGTGATTCGGAGCACTAAGAGGGTAATAGTGGAAAAAGGAATATCTTCAAATATAAACTACACAGAAGCATTCTCTGAAACTTCTTTCTGTTCCGGGCATTCAACTAACAGTATTGAACCTTACTTTTGATTGAGCAGTTCTGAAACTCTCTTTCTGTAGATACTGCAATTGGACATTCTGAGCGCTAAGAGACCTATATTGGAAAAAGGAATATCTTCAAATAAAAACTACACAGAAGAATTCTGTGAAACTTCTTTCTGATCTGTGCATTCAACTAACAGAGTTAAACCATACTTTTGATGGAGCAGTTCTGAACACTCTTTCTGTAGAAAATGCAAGTGGACATTCCGAGCTCTAAGAGGGTAATAGTGGAAAAAGTAATATCGTCAAATATGAACTACAGAGAAGCATTCTGTGAAACTACTTTCTGTTCTGTGCATTGAAATAGCAGAGTTGAACCTTACTATTGAAAGAGCCATTCTGAAACACTCTTTCTGTAGAAACTGCAATTGGACAATCTGAGCACTAAGAGGCCTATATTGGGAAAAAGTATATCTTCAAATAAAAACTACACAGAAGCATTCTGTGCAACTTCTTTCTAATCTGTGCATTCAGCTAAGAGAGTTAAATCATACATTTGATTGAGCAGTTCTGAACACACTTTCTGTAGAAAATGCAACTGGACATTTGGAGCGCTAAGAGGGTAGTAGTGGAAAAAGTAATATATTCAAATATAAACTACACAGAAGCATTCTGTGAAACTAATTTCTGTTCTGTGCATTCAACTAACAGGGTTGAACCTTACTTTTGATTGAGCCTTTCTGAAACTCTCTTTCTGTAGAAATTGCAATTGGATATTCTGAGCGCTAAGAGGCCTATATTGGTAAAAAGAATATCTTCATATAAACATTACACCGCAGCATTCTGTGAAACTTCTTTCTGTTCTGTGCATTCAGCTAACAGAGTTAAACCATTCTTTTGACTGAGCAGTTCTGAAACACTCTTTCTGTAAAAATGCAACTGGAGATTCAGAGCGCTAAGTGGGTAATAGTGGAAAATGGAATATCTTCAAATATAAACTACACTGAAGAATTCTGTGAAACTTCTTTCTGATCTGTGCATTCACCTAACAGGGTTAAACCACACTTATGATTGAGCAGTTCTGAACACTCCTTCTGTAGAAAATGCAACTGGACATTTGGAGCGCTAAGAGGTTACTGGTGGAAAAAGGAATACCTTCAAATAAATACTACACAGAAGCATTCTGTGAAACTTCTTTCCGTTCTGTGAATTCAACTAAAAGAGTTGAACCCTACTTTTCATTGAGGCGTTCTGAAACACTTTTTCTGTAGAAACTGAAATTGGATATTCGGAGCGCTAAGAGGCCTATATTTGGGAAAGGACTATCTTCAAATAAAAACTACACAGAAACATTCTGTGAAACTTTGTACTGATCGGTGCATTCAGCTAACAGAGTTAAACCATACTTTTGATTGAGCAGTTCGGAAACACACTTTCTGTAGAAAATGCAAGTGGACATTAGGAGAGCTTAGAAGGTAATAGTGGAAAAAGGAATATCTTCAAATATAAACTACACAGAATCATTCTCTGAAACTTCTTTCTGTTCTGTTCATTCAACTAAAAGAGTTGAACCTTACTTTTGATTGAGCCTTTCTGAAACACTCTCTCTGTAGAAACTGCAATTGGACATTCTGTGCGCTAAGAGGCCTATATTGGTAAAAAGAATAACTTCATATAAACACTACACAGCAGCATTCTGTGAAACTTCTTTCTGATCTGTGCATTCAGCTAACAGAGTTAAACCATACTTTTGATTGAGCAGTTCTGAAACACTCTTTCTGTAGAAAATGCAACTGGACATTCAGAGCGCTAAGTGGGTAATCGTGGAAAATGGAATATCTTCAAATATAAACTACACAGAAAAATTCTGTGAAACTTATTTCTGATCTGTGCATTCACCTAAAGAGTTAAAACATACTTTTGATAGAGCAGTTCTGAACACACTTTCTGTAGAAAATGCAAGTGGACATTCTGAGCTCTAAGAGGGTAACAGTGGAAAAAGGAATATCTTCAAATACAAACTACACAGAAGCAATCTGTGAAACTACATTCTGTTCTGTGCATTCAACTAAGAGATTTGAACCTTAGTATTGATTGAGACGTTCTGAAACACTCTTTCTGTAGAAAATGCAAGTGGAGATTTGGAGCGCTAAGAGGGTAATAGTGGAAAAAGGAATGTCTTCAAATATAAACTACACTGAATCATTCTGTGAAACTTCTTTCTGATCTGTGCATTCAGCTAACAGAGTTAAACCATACTTTTGATTGAGCAGATCTGAACACTCTTTCTGTAGAAAATGCAACTGGACATTTGGAGCGCTAAGAGGGTAGTAGTGGAAAAAGGAATATATTCAAATATAAACTACACAGAAGCATTCTGTGAAACTTTTTCTGATCTGAGCATTCAGCTAACAGAGTTAAACCATCCTTTTGATTGAGCAGTTTTGAAACACTCTGTCTGTAGAAAATGCAACTGGACATTCGTAGCGCTAAGTGGGTAATAGTGGAAAAAAGAATATGTTCAAATATAAACTACACAGAAGCATTGTATGAAACTTCTTTCTGTTCTGTGCATTCAACTAACAGAGTTGAACCTTACTTTTGATTGAGCCGTTCTGAAACACTCTTTCTGTAGAAACTGCAATTGGACATTCTGAGTGCTAAGAGGCCTATATTGGGAAAAATAATATCTTCAAATAAAAACTACACAGAAGCATTGTGTGAAACTTATTTCTGATATGTTCATTAAGCTAACAGAGTTAAACCATACTTTTGATTGCGCAGTGCCGAACACTCTTTCTGTAGAAAATGCAAGTGGACATTCGGAGCACTAAGAGGGTAATAGTGGAAAAAGGAATATATTCAAATATAAACTACACAGTAGCATTCTGTGAAACTTCTTTCTGTTCTGTGCATTCAGCTAACAGAGTTGAACCTTACTTTTGATTGAGCCGTTCTGAAACACTCTTTCTGTAGAAACTGCAATTGGACATTCTAAGCGCTAAGAGGCCTATATTGGGAAAAAGAATATCTTCAAATAAAAACTACACAGATGCATTCTGTGAAACTTATTTCTGATCTGTAAATTCAGTTAACAGAGCTAAACCATATTTTTGATTGAGCAGTTATGAAACACTCTTTTTGTAGAAAATGCAAGTGGACATTCGGAGCGCTAAGATTGTAATAGAGGAAAAAGGAATATCTCCAATTAAAAACTACACAGAAGCATTCTCTGAAACCCATTTCTGTTCTCCGCATTCAACTAACAGAGTTGAGCCTTACTTTTGAAGGAGCAGTTCTGAAACACTCTTTGTGTAGAAACTGCCAGTGGATATTCAAAGCGCTAAGTGGGTAATAGTCCAAAAAGGAGTATCTTCAACTAAATACTACACAGAAGCATTCTGTGAAACTTCTTTCTGTTCTGTGCATTCAACTAAGAAAGTTGAACCTTACATTTGATTGAGCCGTTCTGAAACACTCTTGCTGTAGAAACTGCAATTGGACATTCTGAGCGCTAAGAGGCCTATATTGGGAAAATAATATCTTCAAATAAAAACTACACAGAAGCATTGTTTGAAACTTATGTCTGATATATGCATTCAGCTAACAGAGTTAAACCATACTTTTGATTGCGCAGTTCAGAACACTCTTTCTGTAGAATGTGCAAGTGGACATTCGGAGCGCAAAGAGGGTAATAGTGGAAAAAGGAATATATTCAAATATAAACTACACAGAAGCATTCTGTGAAACTTCTTTCTGTTCTGTGCATTCAACTACCAGGGTTGAACCTTACTTTTGATTGAGCCGTTCTGAAACACTCTTTCTGTAGAAAGTGCAATTGGACATTCTGAGCGCTAAGAGGCCTATATTGGGAAAAAGAATATCTACAAATAAAAACTACACAGAAGCATTCTGTGAAACTTCTTTATGTTCTGTTCATTCAACTAAAAGAGTTGAACATTAGTTTTGATTGAGCCGTTCTGAAACACTCTTTCTGTAGAAAATGCAAGTGGAGATTCGGAGCGCTAAGAGGGTAATAGTGGAAAAAGGAATGTCTCCAAATATAAACTACACAGAATCATTCGGTGAAACTTCTTTCTGATCTGTGCATTCAGCTAACAGAGTTAAACCATACTTTTGATTGAGCAGATCTGAACACTCTTTCTGTAGAAAATGCAACTGGACATTTGGAGCACTAAGAGAGTAGTAGTGGATAAAGTAATATATTCAAATATAAACTACACAGAAGCATTCTGTGAGACTTCTTTCCGATCTGAGCATTCAGCTAACAGAGTTAAACCATACTTTTGATTGAGCAGTTTTGAAACACTCTGTCTGTAGAAAATGCAACTGGACATTCGTAGCGCTAAGTGGGTAATAGTGGAAAAAAGAATATGTTCAAATATAAACTACACAGAAGCATTGTATGAAACTTCTTTCTGTTCTGTGCATTCAACTAACAGAGTTGAACCTTACGTTTGATTGAGCTTTTCTGAAACACTCTTTCTGTAGAAACTGCAATTGGACATTCTGAGCGCTAAGAGTCCTCTATTGGGAAAAATAATATCTTCAAATAAAAACTACACAGAAGCATTGTGTGAAACTTATTTCTGATACGTTCATTAAGCTAACAGAGTTAAACCATACTTTTGATTGCGCAGTTCTGAACACTCTTTCTGTAGAAAATGCAAGTGGACATTCGGAGCGCTAAGAGGGTAATAGTGGAAAAAGGAATATATTCAAATATAAACTACACAGTAGCATTCTGTGAAAATTCTTTCTGTTCTGTGCATTCAACTAACAGAGTTGAACCTTACTTTTGATTGAGCCGTTCTGAAACACTCTTTCTGTAGAAACTGCAATTGGACATGCTAAGCGCTAAGAGGCCTACATTGGGAAAAAGAATATCTTCAAATAAAAACTACACAGATGCATTCTGTGAAACTTATTTCTGATCTGTAAATTCAGTTAACAGAGATAAAACATATTTTTGATTGAGCAGTTATGAAACACTCTTTTTGTAGAAAATGCAAGTGGAGATTCGGAGCGCTAAGAGGGTAATAGTGGAAAAAGGAATGTCTTCAAATATAAACTACACAGAATCATTCGGTGAAACTTCTTTCTGCTCTGTGCATTCAGCTAACAGAGTTAAACCATACTTTTGATTGAGCAGATCTGAACACTCTTTCTGTAGAAAATGCAACTGGACATTTGGAGCGCTAAGAGAGTAGTAGTGGAAAAAGGAAAATATTCAAATATAAACTACACAGAAGCATTGTGTGAAACTTCTTTCTGATCTGAGCATTCAGCTAACAGAGTTAAACCATACTTTTGATTGAGCAGTTTTGAAACACTCTGTCTGTAGAAAATGCAACTGGACATTCGTAGCGCTAAGTGGGTAATAGTGGAAAAAAGAATATGTTCAAATATAAACTACACAGAAGCATTGTATGAAACTTCTTTCTATTCTGTGCATTCAACTAACAGAGTTGAACCTTACTTTTGATTGAGCCGTTCTGAAACACTCTTTCTGTAGAAACTGCAATTGGACATTCTGAGGGCTAGGAGGCCTATATTGGGAAAAAGAATGTCTACAAATAAAAACTACACAGAAGAATTGTGTGAAACTTCTTTCTGTTCTGTTTGATCAACTAAAAGATTTGAACCATAGTTTTGATTGAGCCGTTCTGAAACACTCTTTCTGTAGAAAATGCAAGTGGAGATTCGGAGCGCTAAGAGGGTAATAGTGGAAAAAGGAATGTCTCCAAATATAAACTACACAGAATCATTCTGTGAAACTTCTTTCTGATCTGTGCATTCAGCTAACAGAGTTAAACCATACTTTTGATTGAGCAGTTCTGAACACTCTTTCTGTAGAAAATGCAAGTGGACATTCGGAGCGCTAAGAGGGTAATAGTGGAAAAAGGAATATATTCAAATATAAACTACACAGTAGCATTCTGTGAAAACTCTTACTGTTCTGTGCATTCAGCTAACAGAGTTGAACCTTACTTTTGATTGAGCTGTTCTGAAACACTCTTTCTGTAGAAACTGCAATTGGACATGCTAAGCGCTAACAGGCCTACATTGGGAAAAAGAATATCTTCAAATAAAAACTACACAGATGCATTCTGTGAAACTTATTTCTGATCTGAAAATTCAGTTAACAGAGATAAAGCATATTTTTGATTGAGCAGTTATGAAACACTCTTTTTGTAGAAAATGCAAGTGGAGATTCGGAGCGCTAAGAGGGTAATAGTGGAAAAAGGAATGTCTTCAAATATAAACTACACAGAATCATTCGGTGAAACTTCTTTCTGATCTGAGCATTCAGCAAACAGAGTTAAACCATACTTTTGATTGAGCAGTTTTGAAACACTCTGTCTGTAGAAAATGCAACTGGACATTCGTAGCGCTAAGTGGGTAATAGTGGAAAAAAGAATATGTTCAAATATAAACTACACAGAAGCATTGTATGAAACTTCTTTCTGTTCTGTGCATTCAACTAACAGAGTTGAACTTTACTTTTGATGGAGCCGTTCTGAAACACTCTTTCTGTAGAAACTGCAATTGGACATTCTGAGCGCTAGGAGGCCTATATTGGGAAAAAGAATGTCTACAAATAAAAACTACAGAGAAGAATTGTGTGAAACTTCTTTCTGTTCTCTTTGTTCAACTAAAAGAGTTGAACCTTAGTTTTGATTGAGCCGTTCTGAGACACTCTTTCTGTAGAAAATGCAAGTGGAGATTCGGAGCGCTAAGAGGGTAATAGTGGAAAAAGGAATGTCTGCAAATATAAACTACACAGAATCATTCTGTGAAACTTCTTTCTGATCTGTGCATTCAGCTAACAGAGTTAAAACATACTTTTGATAGAGCAGATCTGAACACTCTTTCTGTAGAAAATGCAACGGGACATTTGGAGCGCTAAGAGAGTAGTAGTGGAAAAAGGAATATATTCAAATATAAACTACACAGAAGCATTCTGTGAAACTTCTTTCTGATCTGAGCATTCAGCTAACAGAGTTAAACCATACTTTTGATTGAGCAGTTTTGAAACACTCTGTCTGTAGAAAATGCAACTGGACATTCGTAGCGCTTAGTGGGTAATAGTGGAAAAAAGAATATGTTCAAATATAAACTACACAGAAGCATTGTATGAAACTTCTTTCTGTTCTGTGCATTCAACTAACAGAGTTGAACCTTACTTTTGATTGAGCCTTTCTGAAACACTCTTTCTGTAGAAACTGCAATTGGACATTCTGAGCGCTAAGAGGCCTCTATTGGGAAAAATAATATCTTCAAATAAAAACTACACAGAAGCATTGTGTGAAACTTATTTCTGATATGTTCATTAAGCTAACAGAGTTAAACCATACTTTTGATTGCGCAGTTCTGAACACTCTTTCTGTAGAAAATGCAAGTGGACATTCGGAGCGCTAAGAGGGTAATAGTGGAAAAAGGAATATATTCAAATATAAACTACACAGTAGCATTCTGTGAAAATTCTTTCTGTTCTGTGCATTCAACTAACAGAGTTGAACCTTACTTTTGATTCAGCCGTTCTGAAACACTCTTTCTGTAAAAACTGCAATTGGACATGCTAAGCGCTAAGAGGCCTACATTGGGAAAAAGAATATCTTCAAATAAAAACTACACAGATGCATTCTGTGAAACTTATTTCTGATCTGTAAATTCAGTTAACAGAGATAAAACATATTTTTGATTGAGCAGTTATGAAACACTCTTTTTGTAGAAAATGCAAGTGGAGATTCGGAGCGCTAAGAGGGTAATAGTGGAAAAAGGAATGTCTTCAATTATAAACTACACAGAATCATTCGGTGAAACTTCTTTCTGATCTGTGCATTCAGCTAACAGAGTTAAACCATACTTTTGATTGAGCAGATCTGAACACTCTTTCTGTAGAAAATGCAACTGGACATTTGGAGCGCTAAGAGCATAGTAGTGGAAAAAGGAATATATTCAAATATAAACTACACAGAAGCATTCTGTGAAACTTCTTTCTGATCTGAGCATTCAGCTAACAGAGTTAAACCATACTTTTGATTGAGCAGTTTTGAAACACTCTGTCTGTAGAAAATGCAACTGGACATTCGTAGCGCTAAGTGGGTAATAGTGGAAAAAAGAATATGTTCAAATAAAAACTACACAGAAGCATTGTATGAAACTTCTTTCTGTTCTGTGCATTCAACTAACAGAGTTGAACCTTACTTTTGATTGAGCCGTTCTGAAACACTCTTTCTGTAGAAACTGCAATTGGACATTCTGAGCGCTAGGAGGCCTATATTGGGAAAAAGAATGTCTACAAATAAAAACTACAGAGAAGAATTGTGTGAAACTTCTTTCTGTTCTGTTTGTTCAACTAAAAGAGTTGAACCTTAGTTTTGATTGAGCCGTTCTGAAACACTCTTTCTGTAGAAAATGCAAGTGCAGATTCGGAGCGCTAAGAGGGTAATAGTGGAAAAAGGAATGTCTCCAAATATAAACTACACAGAATCATTCTGTGAAACTTCTTTCTGATCTGTGCATTCAGCTAACAGAGTTAAACCATACTTTTGATTCAGCAGATCTGAACACTCTTTCTGTAGAAAATGCAACTGGACATTTGGAGCGCTAAGAGGGTAGTAGTGGAAAAAGGAATATATTCAAATATAAACTACACAGAAACATTCTGTGAAACTTCTTTCTGATCTGAGCATTCAGCTAACAGAGTTAAACCATAATTTTGATTGAGCAGTTTTGAAACACTCTGTCTGTAGAAAATGCAACTGGACATTCGTAGCGCTAAGTGGGTAATAGTGGAGAAAAGAATATGTTCAAATATAAACTACACAGAAGCATTGTATGAAACTTCTTTCTGTTCTGTGCATTCAACTAACAGAGTTGAACCTTACTTTTGATTGAGCCTTTCTGAAACACTCTTTCTGTAGAAACTGCAATTGGACATTCTGAGCGCTAAGAGGCCTCTATTGGGAAAAATAATATCTTCAAATAAAAACTACACAGAAGCATTGTGTGAAACTTATTTCTGATATGTTCATTAAGCTAACAGAGTTAAACCATACTTTTGATTGCGCAGTTCTGAACACTCTTTCTGTAGAAAATGCAAGTGGACATTCGGAGCGCTAAGAGGGTAATAGTGGAAAAAGGAATATATTCAAATATAAACTACACAGTAGCATTCTGTGAAAATTCTTTCTGTTCTGTGCATTCAACTAACAGAGTTGAACCTTACTTTTGATTGAGCCGTTCTGAAACACTCTTTCTGTAGAAACTGCAATTGGACATGCTAAGCGATAAGAGGCCTATATTGGGAAAAAGAATATCTTCAAATAAAAACTACACAGATGCATTCTGTGAAACTTATTTCTGATCTGTAAATTCAGTTAACAGAGATAAAACATATTTTTGATTGAGCAGTTATGAAACACTCTTTTTGTAGAAAATGCAAGTGGAGATTCGGAGCGCTAAGAGGGTAATAGTGGAAAAAGGAATGTCTTCAAATATAAACTACACAGAATCATTCGGTGAAACTTCTTTCTGGTCTGTGCATTCAGCTAACAGAGTTAAACCATACTTTTGATTGAGCAGATCTGAACACTCTTTCTGTAGAAAATGCAACTGGACATTTGGAGCGCTAAGAGCGTAGTAGTGGAAAAAGGAATATATTCAAATATAAACTACACAGAAGCATTGTGTGAAACTTCTTTCTGATCTGAGCATTCAGCTAACAGAGTTAAACCATACTTTTGATTGAGCAGTTTTGAAACACTCTGTCTGTAGAAAATGCAACTGGACATTCGTAGCGCTAAGTGGGTAATAGTGGAAAAAAGAATATGTTCAAATATAAACTACACAGAAGCATTGTATGAAACTTCTTTCTGTTCTGTGCATTCAACTAACAGAGTTGAACTTTACTTTTGATGGAGCCGTTCTGAAACACTCTTTCTGTAGAAACTGCAATTGGACATTCTGAGCGCTAGGAGGCCTATATTGGGAAAAAGAATGTCTACAAATAAAAACTACAGAGAAGAATTGTGTGAAACTTCTTTCTGTTCTGTTTGTTCAACTAAAAGAGTTGAACCTTAGTTTTGATTGAGCCGTTCTGAGACACTCTTTCTGTAGAAAATGCAAGTGGAGATTCGGAGCGCTAAGAGGGTAATAGTGGAAAAAGGAATGTCTCCAAATATAAACTACACAGAATCATTCTGTGAAACTTCTTTCTGATCTGTGCATTCAGCTAACAGAGTTAAAACATACTTTTGATAGAGCAGATCTGAACACTCTTTCTGTAGAAAATGCAACTGGACATTTGGAGCGCTAAGAGAGTAGTAGTGGAAAAAGGAATATATTCAAATATAAACTACACAGAAGCATTCTGTGAAACTTCTTTCTGATCTGAGCATTCAGCTAACAGAGTTAAACCATACTTTTGATTGAGCAGTTTTGAAACACTCTGTCTGTAGAAAATGCAACTGGACATTCGTAGCGCTAAGTGGGTAAGAGTGGAAAAAAGAATATGTTCAAATATAAACTACACAGAAGCATTGTATGAAACTTCTTTCGGTTCTGTGCATTCAATTAACAGACTTGAACTTTACTTTTGATTGAGCCTTTCTGAAACACTCTTTCTGTAGAAACTGCAATTGGACATTCTGAGCGCTAAGAGGCCTATTTTGGGAAAAATAATATCTTCAAATAAAAACTACACAGAAGCATTGTGTGAAACTTATTTCTGATATGTTCATTAAGCTAACAGAGTTAAACCATGCTTTTGATTGCGCAGTTCCGAACACTCTTTCTGTAGAAAATGCAAGTGGACATTCGGAGCGCTAAGAGGGTAATAGTGGAAAAAGGAATATATTCAAATATAAACTACACAGTAGCATTCTTTGAAAATTCTTTCTGTTCTGTGCATTCAACTAACAGGGTTGAACCTTATTTTGATTCAGCCGTTCTGAAACACTCTTTCTGTAGAAAATGCAATTGGACATGCTAAGCGCTAAGAAGCCTACATTGGGAAAAATAATATCTTCAAATAAAAACTACACCGATGCATTCTGTGAAACTTATTTCTGATCTGTAAATTCAGTTAACAGAGATAAAACATATTTTTGATTGAGCAGTTATGAAACACTCTTTTTGTAGAAAATGCAAGTGGAGATTCGGAGCGCTAAGAGGGTAATAGTGGAAAAAGGAATGTCTTCAAATATAAACTACACGGAATCATTCGGTGAAACTACTTTCTGATCTGTGCATTCAGCTAACAGAGTTAAACCATACTTTTGATTGAGCAGATCTGAACACTCTTTCTGTAGAAAATGCAACTGGACATTTGGAGCACTAAGAGCGTAGTAGTGGAAAAAGGAATATATTCAAATATAAACTACACAGAAGCATTCTGTGAAACTTCTTTCTGATCTGAGCATTCAGCTAACAGAGTTAAACCATACTTTTGATTGAGCAGTTTTGAAACACTCTGTCTGTAGAAAATGCAACTGGACATTCGTAGCGCTAAGTGGGTAATAGTGGAAAAAAGAATATGTTCAAATATAAACTATACAGAAGCATTGTATGAAACTACTTTCTGTTCTGTGCATTCAAATAACAGAGTTGAACCTTACTTTTGATTGAGCCGTTCTGAAACACTCTTTCTGTAGAAACTGCAATTGGACATTCTGAGCGCTAGGAGGCCTATATTGGGAAAAAGAATGTCTACAAATAAAAACTACACAGAATAATTGTGTGAAACTACTTTCTGTTCTGTTTGTTCAACTAAAAGAGTTGAACCTTAGTTTTGATTGAGCCGTTCTGAAACACTCTTTCTGTAGAAAATGCAAGTGGAGATTCGGAGCGCTAAGAGGGTAATAGTGGAAAAAGGAATGTCTCCAAATATAAACTACACAGAATCATTCTGTGAAACTTCTTTCTGATCTGTGCATTCAGCTAACAGAGTTAAACCATACTTTTGATTGAGCAGATCTGAACACTCTTTCTGCAGAAAATGCAACTGGACATTTGGAGCGCTAAGAGAGTACTAGTGGAAAAAGGAATATATTCAAATATAAACTACACAGAAGCATTCTGTGAAACTTCTTTCTGATCTGAGCATTCAGCTAACAGAGTTAAACCATACTTTTGATTGAGCAGTTTTGAAACACTCTGTCTGTAGAAAATGCAACTGGACATTCGTAGCGCTTAGTGGGTAATAGTGGAAAAAAGAATATGTTCAAATATAAACTACACAGAAGCATTGTATGAAACTTCTTTCTGTTCTGTGCATTCAACTAACAGAGTTGAACCTTACTTTTGATTGAGCCTTTCTGAAACACTCTTTCTGTAGAAACTGCAATTGGACATTCTGAGCGCTAAGAGGCCTCTATTGGGAAAAATAATATCTTCAAATAAAAACTACACAGAAGCATTGTGTGAAACTTATTTCTGATATGTTCATTAAGCTAACAGAGTTAAACCATACTTTTGATTGCGCAGTTCTGAACACTCTTTCTGTAGAAAATGCAAGTGGACATTCGGAGCGCTAAGAGGGTAATAGTGGAAAAAGGAATATATTCAAATATAAACTACACAGTAGCATTCTGTGAAAATTCTTTCTGTTCTGTGCATTCAACTAACAGAGTTGAACCTTACTTTTGATTCAGCCGTTCTGAAACACTCTTTCTGTAGAAACTGCAATTGGACATGCTAAGCTCTAAGAGGCCTACATTGGGAAAAAGAATATCTTCAAATAAAAACTACACAGATGCATTCTGTGAAACTTATTTCTGATCTGTAAATTCAGTTAACAGAGATAAAACATATTTTTGATTGAGCAGTTATGAAACACTCTTTTTGTAGAAAATGCAAGTGGAGATTCGGAGCGCTAAGAGGGTAATAGTGGAAAAAGGAATGTCTTCAATTATAAACTACACAGAATCATTCGGTGAAACTTCTTTCTGATCTGTGCATTCAGCTAACAGAGTTAAACCATACTTTTGATTGAGCAGATCTGAACACTCTTTCTGTAGAAAATGCAACTGGACATTTGGAGCGCTAAGAGCATAGTAGTGGAAAAAGGAATATATTCAAATATAAACTACACAGAAGCATTCTGTGAAACTTCTTTCTGATCTGAGCATTCAGCTAACAGAGTTAAACCATACTTTTGATTGAGCAGTTTTGAAACACTGTCTGTAGAAAATGCAACTGGACATTCGTAGCGCTAAGTGGGTAATAGTGGAAAAAAGAATATGTTCAAATAAAAACTACACAGAAGCATTGTATGAAACTTCTTTCTGTTCTGTGCATTCAACTAACAGAGTTGAACCTTACTTTTGATTGAGCCGTTCTGAAACACTCTTTCTGTAGAAACTGCAATTGGACATTCTGAGCGCTAGGAGGCCTATATTGGGAAAAAGAATGTCTACAAATAAAAACTACAGAGAAGAATTGTGTGAAACTTCTTTCTGTTCTGTTTGTTCAACTAAAAGAGTTGAACCTTAGTTTTGATTGAGCCGTTCTGAAACACTCTTTCTGTAGAAAATGCAAGTGCAGATTCGGAGCGCTAAGAGGGTAATAGTGGAAAAAGGAATGTCTCCAAATATAAACTACACAGAATCATTCTGTGAAACTTCTTTCTGATCTGTGCATTCAGCTAACAGAGTTAAACCATACTTTTGATTCAGCAGATCTGAACACTCTTTCTGTAGAAAATGCAACTGGACATTTGGAGCGCTAAGAGGGTAGTAGTGGAAAAAGGAATATATTCAAATATAAACTACACAGAAACATTCTGTGAAACTTCTTTCTGATCTGAGCATTCAGCTAACAGAGTTAAACCATAATTTTGATTGAGCAGTTTTGAAACACTCTGTCTGTAGAAAATGCAACTGGACATTCGTAGCGCTAAGTGGGTAATAGTGGAGAAAAGAATATGTTCAAATATAAACTACACAGAAGCATTGTATGAAACTTCTTTCTGTTCTGTGCATTCAACTAACAGAGTTGAACCTTACTTTTGATTGAGCCTTTCTGAAACACTCTTTCTGTAGAAACTGCAATTGGACATTCTGAGCGCTAAGAGGCCTCTATTGGGAAAAATAATATCTTCAAATAAAAACTACACAGAAGCATTGTGTGAAACTTATTTCTGATATGTTCATTAAGCTAACAGAGTTAAACCATACTTTTGATTGCGCAGTTCTGAACACTCTTTCTGTAGAAAATGCAAGTGGACATTCGGAGCGCTAAGAGGGTAATAGTGGAAAAAGGAATATATTCAAATATAAACTACACAGTAGCATTCTGTGAAAATTCTTTCTGTTCTGTGCATTCAACTAACAGAGTTGAACCTTACTTTTGATTGAGCCGTTCTGAAACACTCTTTCTGTAGAAACTGCAATTGGACATGCTAAGCGCTAAGAGGCCTACATTGGGAAAAAGAATATCTTCAAATAAAAACTACACAGATGCATTCTGTGAAACTTATTTCTGATCTGTAAATTCAGTTAACAGAGATAAATCATATTTTTGATTGAGCAGTTATGAAACACTCTTTTTGTAGAAAATGCAAGTGGAGATTCGGAGCGCTAAGAGGGTAATAGTGGAAAAAGGAATGTCTTCAAATATAAACTACACAGAATCATTCGGTGAAACTTCTTTCTGGTCTGTGCATTCAGCTAACAGAGTTAAACCATACTTTTGATTGAGCAGATCTGAACACTCTTTCTGTAGAAAATGCAACTGGACATTTGGAGCGCTAAGAGCGTAGTAGTGGAAAAAGGAATATATTCAAATATAAACTACACAGAAGCATTGTGTGAAACTTCTTTCTGATCTGAGCATTCAGCTAACAGAGTTAAACCATACTTTTGATTGAGCAGTTTTGAAACACTCTGTCTGTAGAAAATGCAACTGGACATTCGTAGCGCTAAGTGGGTAATAGTGGAAAAAAGAATATGTTCAAATATAAACTACACAGAAGCATTGTATGAAACTTCTTTCTGTTCTGTGCATTCAACTAACAGAGTTGAACTTTACTTTTGATGGAGCCGTTCTGAAACACTCTTTCTGTAGAAACTGCAATTGGACATTCTGAGCGCTAGGAGGCCTATATTGGGAAAAAGAATGTCTACAAAAAAAACTACAGAGAAGAATTGTGTGAAACTTCTTTCTGTTCTGTTTGTTCAACTAAAAGAGTTGAACCTTAGTTTTGATTGAGCCGTTCTGAGACACTCTTTCTGTAGAAAATGCAAGTGGAGATTCGGAGCGCTAAGAGGGTAATAGTGGAAAAAGGAATGTCTCCAAATATAAACTACACAGAATCATTCTGTGAAACTTCTTTCTGATCTGTGCATTCAGCTAACAGAGTTAAAACATACTTTTGATAGAGCAGATCTGAACACTCTTTCTGTAGAAAATGCAACTGGACATTTGGAGCGCTAAGAGAGTAGTAGTGGAAAAAGGAATATATTCAAATATAAACTACACAGAAGCATTCTGTGAAACTTCTTTCTGATCTGAGCATTCAGCTAACAGAGTTAAACCATACTTTTGATTGAGCAGTTTTGAAACACTCTGTCTGTAGAAAATGCAACTGGACATTCGTAGCGCTAAGTGGGTAAGAGTGGAAAAAAGAATATGTTCAAATATAAACTACACAGAAGCATTGTATGAAACTTCTTTCGGTTCTGTGCATTCAATTAACAGACTTGAACTTTACTTTTGATTGAGCCTTTCTGAAACACTCTTTCTGTAGAAACTGCAATTGGACATTCTGAGCGCTAAGAGGCCTATTTTGGGAAAAATAATATCTTCAAATAAAAACTACACAGAAGCATTGTGTGAAACTTATTTCTGATATGTTCATTAAGCTAACAGAGTTAAACCATACTTTTGATTGCGCAGTTCCGAACACTCTTTCTGTAGAAAATGCAAGTGGACATTCGGAGCGCTAAGAGGGTAATAGTGGAAAAAGGAATATATTCAAATATAAACTACACAGTAGCATTCTTTGAAAATTCTTTCTGTTCTGTGCATTCAACTAACAGGGTTGAACCTTACTTTTGATTCAGCCGTTCTGAAACACTCTTTCTTTAGAAACTGCAATTGGACATGCTAAGCGCTAAGAAGCCTACATTGGGAAAAATAATATCTTCAAATAAAAACTACACCGATGCATTCTGTGAAACTTATTTCTGATCTGTAAATTCAGTTAACAGAGATAAAACATATTTTTGATTGAGCAGTTATGAAACACTCTTTTTGTAGAAAATGCAAGTGGAGATTCGGAGCGCTAAGAGGGTAATAGTGGAAAAAGGAATGTCTTCAAATATAAACTACACGGAATCATTCGGTGAAACTACTTTCTGATCTGTGCATTCAGCTAACAGAGTTAAACCATACTTTTGATTGAGCAGATCTGAACACTCTTTCTGTAGAAAATGCAACTGGACATTTGGAGCGCTAAGAGCGTAGTAGTGGAAAAAGGAATATATTCAAATATAAACTACACAGAAGCATTCTGTGAAACTTCTTTCTGATCTGAGCATTCAGCTAACAGAGTTAAACCATACTTTTGATTGAGCAGTTTTGAAACACTCTGTCTGTAGAAAATGCAACTGGACATTCGTAGCGCTAAGTGGGTAATAGTGGAAAAAAGAATATGTTCAAATATAAACTACACAGAAGCATTGTATGAAACTACTTTCTGTTCTGTGCATTCAACTAACAGAGTTGAACCTTACTTTTGATTGAGCCGTTCTGAAACACTCTTTCTGTAGAAACTGCAATTGGACATTCTGAGCGCTAGGAGGCCTATATTGGGAAAAAGAATGTCTACAAATAAAAACTACACAGAAGAATTGTGTGAAACTACTTTCTGTTCTGTTTGTTCAACTAAAAGAGTTGAACCTTAGTTTTGATTGAGCCGTTCTGAAACACTCTTTCTGTAGAAAATGCAAGTGGAGATTCGGAGCGCTAAGAGGGTAATAGTGGAAAAAGGAATGTCTCCAAATATAAACTACACAGAATCATTCTGTGAAACTTCTTTCTGATCTGTGCATTCAGCTAACAGAGTTAAACCATACTTTTGATTGAGCAGATCTGAACACTCTTTCTGTAGAAAATGCAACTGGACATTTGGAGCGTTAAGAGAGTACTACTGGAAAAAGGAATATATTCAAATATAAACTACACAGAAGCATTCTGTGAAACTTCTTTCTGATCTGAGCATTCAGCTAACAGAGTTAAACCATACTTTTGATTGAGCAGTTTTGAAACACTCTGTCTGTAGAAAATGCAACTGGACATTCGTAGCGCTTAGTGGGTAATAGTGGAAAAAAGTATGTGTTCAAAGGTAAACTACACAGAAGCATTGTATGAAACTTCTTTCTGTTCTGTGCATTCAACTAAAAGAGTTGAAAAATAGTTTTGATTGAGCCGTCCTGAAACACTCTTTCTGTAGAAAATGCAAGTGGAGATTCGGAGCGCTAAGAGGGTAATAGTGGAAAAAGGAATGTCTCCAAATATAAACTACACAGAATCATTCTGTGAAACTTCTTTCTGATCTGTGCATTCAGCTAACAGAGTTAAACCATACTTTTGATTGAGCAGTTCTGAACACTCTTTCTGTAGAAAATGCAAGTGGACATTCGGAGCGCTAAGAGGGTAAGAGTGGAAAAAGGAATATATTCAAATATAAACTACACAGTAGCATTCTGTGAAAACTCTTACTGTTCTGTGCATTCAGCTAACAGGGTTGAACCTTACTTTTGATTGAGCCGTTCTGAAACACTCTTTCTGTAGAAACTGCAATTGGACATGCTAAGCGCTAACAGGCCTACATTGGGAAAAAGAATATCTTCAAATAAAAACTACACAGATGCATTCTGTGAAACTTATTTCTGATCTGAAAATTCAGTTAACAGAGATAAAGCATATTTTTGATTGAGCAGTTATGAAACACTCTTTTTGTAGAAAATGCAAGTGGAGATTCGGAGCGCTAAGAGGGTAATAGTGGAAAAAGGAATGTCTTCAAATATAAACTACACAGAATCATTCGGTGACACTTCTTTCTGATCTGTGCATTCAGCTAACAGAGTTAAACCATACTTTTGATTGAGCAGATCTGAACACTCTTTCTGTAGAAAATGCAACTGGACATTTGGAGCGCTAAGAGCGTAGTAGTGGAAAAAGGAATATATTCAAATATAAACTACACAGAAGCATTCTGTGAAACTTCTTTCTGATCTGAGCATTCAGCTAACAGAGTTAAACCATACTTTTGATTGAGCAGTTTTGAAACACTCTGTCTGTAGAAAATGCAAATGGACATTCTTAGCGCTAAGTGGGTAATAGTGGAAAAAAGAATATGTTCAAATATAAACTACACAGAAGCATTGTATGAAACTTCTTTCTGTTCTGTGCATTCAACTAACAGATTTGAACTTTACTTTTGATGGAGCCGTTCTGAAACACTCTTTCTGTAGAAACTGCAATTGGACATTCTGAGGGCTAGGAGGCCTATATAGGGAAAAAGAATGTCTACAAATAAAAACTACAGAGAAGAATTCTGTGAAACTTCTTTCTGTTCTGTTTGTTCAACTAAAAGAGTTGAACCTTAGTTTTGATTGAGCCGTTCTGAGACACTCTTTCTGTAGAAAATGCAAGTGGAGATTCGGAGCGCTAAGAGGGTAATAGTGGAAAAAGGAATGTCTCCAAATATAAACTACACAGAATCATTCTGTGAAACTTCTTTCTGATCTGTGCATTCAGCTAACAGAGTTAAAACATACTTTTGATAGAGCAGATCTGAACACTCTTTCTGTAGAAAATGCAACTGGACATTTGGAGCGCTAAGAGAGTAGTAGTGGAAAAAGGAATATATTCAAATATAAACTACACAGAAGCATTCTGTGAAACTTCTTTCTGATCTGAGCATTCAGCTAACAGAGTTAAACCATACTTTTGATTGAGCAGTTTTGAAACACTCTGTCTGTAGAAAATGCAACTGGACATTCGTAGCGCTAAGTGGGTAAGAGTGGAAAAAAGAATATGTTCAAATATAAACTACACAGAAGCATTGTATGAAACTTCTTTCTGTTCTGTGCATTCAATTAACAGACTTGAACTTTACTTTTGATTGACCCTTTCTGAAACACTCTTTCTGTAGAAACTGCAATTGGACATTCTGAGCGCTAAGAGGCCTATTTTGGGAAAAATAATATCTTCAAATAAAAACTACACAGAAGCATTGTGTGAAACTTATTTCTGATATGTTCATTAAGCTAACAGAGTTAAACCATACTTTTGATTGCGCAGTTCCGAACACTCTTTCTGTAGAAAATGCAAGTGGACATTCGGAGCGCTAAGAGGGTAATAGTGGAAAAAGGAATATATTCAAATATAAACTACACAGTAGCATTCTTTGAAAATTCTTTCTGTTCTGTGCATTCAACTAACAGGGTTGAACCTTACTTTTGATTCAGCCGTTCTGAAACACTCTTTCTGTAGAAAATGCAATTGGACATGCTAAGCGCTAAGAAGCCTACATTGGGAAAAATAATATCTTCAAATAAAAACTACACCGATGCATTCTGTGAAACTTATTTCTGATCTGTAAATTCAGTTAACAGAGATAAAACATATTTTTGATTGAGCAGTTATGAAACACTCTTTTTGTAGAAAATGCAAGTGGAGATTCGGAGCGCTAAGAGGGTAATAGTGGAAAAAGGAATGTCTTCAAATATAAACTACACGGAATCATTCGGTGAAACTACTTTCTGATCTGTGCATTCAGCTAACAGAGTTAAACCATACTTTTGATTGAGCAGATCTGAACACTCTTTCTGTAGAAAATGCAACTGGACATTTGGAGCGCTAAGAGCGTAGTAGTGGAAAAAGGAATATATTCAAATATAAACTACACAGAAGCATTCTGTGAAACTTCTTTCTGATCTGAGCATTCAGCTAACAGAGTTAAACCATACTTTTGATTGAGCAGTTTTGAAACACTCTGTCTGTAGAAAATGCAAATGGACATTCGTAGCGCTAAGTGGGTAATAGTGGAAAAAAGAATATGTTCAAATATAAACTACACAGAAGCATTGTATGAAACTACTTTCTGTTCTGTGCATTCAACTAACAGAGTTGAACCTTACTTTTGATTGAGCCGTTCTGAAACACTCTTTCTGTAGAAACTGCAATTGGACATTCTGAGCGCTAGGAGGCCTATATTGGGAAAAAGAATGTCTACAAATAAAAACTACACAGAAGAATTGTGTGAAACTACTTTCTGTTCTGTTTGTTCAACTAAAAGAGTTGAACCTTAGTTTTGATTGAGCCGTTCTGAAACACTCTTTCTGTAGAAAATGCAAGTGGAGATTCGGAGCGCTAAGAGGGTAATAGTGGAAAAAGGAATGTCTCCAAATATAAACTACACAGAATCATTCTGTGAAACTTCTTTCTGATCTGTGCATTCAGCCAACAGAGTTAAACCATACTTTTGATTGAGCAGATCTGAACACTCTTTCTGTAGAAAATGCAACTCTACATTTGGAGCGTTAAGAGAGTACTAGTGGAAAAAGGAATATATTCAAATATAAACTACACAGAAGCATTCTGTGAAACTTCTTTCTGATCTGAGCATTCAGCTAACAGAGTTAAACCATACTTTTGATTGAGCAGTTTTGAAACACTCTGTCTGTAGAAAATGCAACTGGACATTCGTAGCGCTTAGTGGGTAATAGTGGAAAAAAGAATATGTTCAAATATAAACTACACAGAAGCATTGTATGAAACTTCTTTCTGTTCTGTGCATTCAACTAACAGAGTTGAACCTTACTTTTGATTGAGCCTTTCTGAAACACTCTTTCTGTAGAAACTGCAATTGGACATTCTGAGCGCTAAGAGGCCTCTATTGGGAAAAATAATATCTTCAAATAAAAACTACACAGAAGCATTGTGTGAAACTTATTTCTGATATGTTCATTAAGCTAACAGAGTTAAACCATACTTTTGATTGCGCAGTTCTGAACACTCTTTCTGTAGAAAATGCAAGTGGACATTCGGAGCGCTAAGAGGGTAATAGTGGAAAAAGGAATATATTCAAATATAAACTACACAGTAGCATTCTGTGAAAATTCTTTCTGTTCTGTGCATTCAACTAACAGAGTTGAACCTTACTTTTGATTGAGCCGTTCTGAAACACTCTTTCTGTAGAAACTGCAATTGGACATGCTAAGCGCTAAGAGGCCTACATTGGGAAAAAGAATATCTTCAAATAAAAACTACACAGATGCATTCTGTGAAACTTATTTCTGATCTGTAAATTCAGTTAACAGAGATAAAACATATTTTTGATTGAGCAGTTATGAAACACTCTTTTTGTAGAAAATGCAAGTGGAGATTCGGAGCGCTAAGAGGGTAATAGTGGAAAAAGGAATGTCTTCAAATATAAACTACACAGAATCATTCGGTGAAACTTCTTTCTGGTCTGTGCATTCAGCTAACAGAGTTAAACCATACTTTTGATTGAGCAGATCTGAACACTCTTTCTGTAGAAAATGCAACTGGACATTTGGAGCGCTAAGAGCGTAGTAGTGGAAAAAGGAATATATTCAAATATAAACTACACAGAAGCATTGTGTGAAACTTCTTTATGATCTGAGCATTCAGCTAACAGAGTTAAACCATACTTTTGATTGAGCAGTTTTGAAACAGTCTGTCTGTAGAAAATGCAACTGGACATTCGTAGCACTAAGTGGGTAATAGTGGAAAAAAGAATATGTTCAAATATAAACTACACAGAAGCATTGTATGAAACTTCTTTCTGTTCTGTGCATTCAACTAACAGAGTTGAACCTTACTTTTGATTGAGCCGTTCTGAAACACTCTTTCTGTAGAAACTGCAATTGGACATTCTGAGGGCTAGGAGGCCTATATTGGGAAAAAGAATGTCTACAAATAAAAACTACACAGAAGAATTGTGTGAAACTTCTTTCTGTTCTGTTTGTTCAACTAAAAGAGTTGAACCTTAGTTTTGATTGAGCCGTTCTGAAACACTCTTTCTGTAGAAAATGCAAGTGGAGATTCGGAGCGCTAAGAGGGTAATAGTGGAAAAAGGAATGTCTCCAAATATAAACTACACAGAATCATTCTGTGAAACTTCTTTCTGATCTGTGCATTCAGCTAACAGAGTTAAACCATACTTTTGATTGAGCAGATCTGAACACTCTTTCTGTAGAAAATGCAACTGGACATTTGAAGCGCTAAGAGAGTACTAGTGGAAAAAGGAATATATTCAAATATAAACTACACAGAAGCATTCTGTGAAACTTCTTTCTGATCTGAGCATTCAGCTAACAGAGTTAAACCATACTTTTGATTGAGCCGTTTTGAAACACTCTGTCTGTAGAAAATGCAACTGGACCTTCGTAGCACTAAGTGGGTAATAGTGGAAAATAGAATATGTTCAAATATAAACTACACAGAAGCATTGTATGAAACATCTTTCTGTTCTGTGCATTCAACTAAGAGAGTTGAACCTTACATTTGATTGAGCCGTTCTGAAACACTCTTTCTGTAGAAAATGCAATTGGACATTCTGAGCGCTAAGAGGCCTACATTGGGAAAAATAATATCTTCAAATAAAAACTACACAGAAGCATTGTGTGAAACTTATTTCTGATATGTTCATTAAGCTAACAGAGTTAAACCATACTTTTGATTGCACAGTTCTGAACACTCTTTCTGTAGAAAATGCAAGTGGACATTCGGAGCGCTAAGAGGGTAATAGTGGAAAAAGGAATATATTCAAATATAAACTACACAGTAGCATTCTGTGAAAATTCTTTCTGTTCTGTGCATTCAACTAACAGAGTTGAACCTTACTTTTGATTGAGCCGTTCTGAAACACTCTTTCTGTAGAAACTGCAAATGGACATGCTAAGCGCTAAGAGGCCTACATTGGGAAAAAGAATATCTTCAAATAAAAACTACACAGATGCATTCTGTGAAACTTATTTCTGATCTGTAAATTCAGTTAACAGAGATAAAACATATTTTTGATTGAGCAGTTATGAAACACACTTTTTGTAGAAAATGCAAGTGGAGATTCGGAGCGCTAAGCGGGTAATAGTGGAAAAAGTAATGTCTTCAAATATAAACTACACAGAATCATTCGGTGAAACTTCTTTCTGATCTGTGCATTCAGCTAACAGAGTTAAACCATACTTTTGATTGAGCAGATCTGAACACTCTTTCTGTAGAAAATGCAACTGGACATTTGGAGCGCTAAGAGCGTAGTAGTGGAAAAAGGAATATATTCAAATATAAACTACACAGAAGCATTCTGTGAAACTTCTTTCTGATCTGAGCATTCAGCTAACAGAGTTAAACCATACTTTTGATTGAGCAGTTTTGAAACACTCTGTCTGTAGAAAATGCAACTGGATATTCGTAGCGCTAAGTGGGTAATAGTGGAAAAAAGAATATGTTCAAATATAAACTACACAGAAGCATTGTATGAAATTTCTTTCTGTTCTGTGCATTCAACTAACAGAGTTGAACCTTACTTTTGATTGAGCCGTTCTGAAACACTCTTTCTGTAGAAACTGCAATTGGACATTCTGAGCGCTAAGAGGCCTATATTGGGAAAAAGAATGTCTACAAATAAAAACTACACAGAAGTATTGTGTGAAACTTCTTTCTGTTCTGTTTGTTCAACTAAAAGAGTTGAACCATAGTTTTGATTGAGCCGTTCTGAAACACTCTTTCTGTAGAAAATGCAAGTGGAGATTCGGAGCGCTAAGAGGGTAATAGTGGAAAAAGGAATGTCTCCAAATATAAACTACACAGAATCATTCTGTGAAACTTCTTTCTGATCTGTGCATTCAGCTAACAGAGTTAAACCATACTTTTGATTGAGCAGTTCTGAACACTCTTTCTGTAGAAAATGCAAGTGGACATTCGGAGCGCTAAGAGGGTAAGAGTGGAAAAAGGAATATATTCAAATATAAACTACACAGTAGCATTCTGTGAAAACTCTTACTGTTCTGTGCATTCAGCTAACAGAGTTGAACCTTACTTTTGATTGAGCCGTTCTGAAACACTCTTTCTGTAGAAACTGCAATTGGACATGCTAAGCGCTAACAGGCCTACATTGGGAAAAAGAATATCTTCAAATAAAAACTACACAGATGCATTCTGTGAAACTTATTTCTGATCTGAAAATTCAGTTAACAGAGATAAAGCATATTTTTGATTGAGCAGTTATGAAACACACTTTTTGTAGAAAATGCAAGTGGAGATTCGGAGCGCTAAGAGGGTAATAGTGGAAAAAGGAATGTCTTCAAATATAAACTACACAGAATCATTCGGTGACACTTCTTTCTGATCTGTGCATTCAGCTAACAGAGTTAAACCATACTTTTGATTGAGCAGATCTGAACACTCTTTCTGTAGAAAATGCAACTGGACATTTGGAGCGCTAAGAGCGTAGTAGTGGAAAAAGGAATATATTCAAATATAAACTACACAGAAGCATTCTGTGAAACTTCTTTCTGATCTGAGCATTCAGCTAACAGAGTTAAACCATACTTTTGATTGAGCAGTTTTGAAACACTCTGTCTGTAGAAAATGCAAATGGACATTCGTAGCGCTAAGTGGGTAATAGTGGAAAAAAGAATATGTTCAAATATAAACTACACAGAAGCATTGTATGAAACTTCTTTCTGTTCTGTGCATTCAACTAACAGAGTTGAACTTTACTTTTGATGGAGCCGTTCTGAAACACTCTTTCTGTAGAAACTGCAATTGGACATTCTGAGGGCTAGGAGGCCTATATAGGGAAAAAGAATGTCTACAAATAAAAACTACAGAGAAGAATTGTGTGAAACTTCTTTCTGTTCTGTTTGTTCAACTAAAAGAGTTGAACCTTAGTTTTGATTGAGCCGTTCTGAGACACTCTTTCTGTAGAAAATGCAAGTGGAGATTCGGAGCGCTAAGAGGGTAATAGTGGAAAAAGGAATGTCTCCAAATATAAACTACACAGAATCATTCTGTGAAACTTATTTCTGATCTGTGCATTCAGCTAACAGAGTTAAAACATACTTTTGATAGAGCAGATCTGAACACTCTGTCTGTAGAAAATGCAACTGGACATTTGGAGCGCTAAGAGAGTAGTAGTGGAAAAAGGAATATATTCAAATATAAACTACACAGAAGCATTCTGTGAAACTTCTTTCTAATCTGAGCATTCAGCTAACAGAGTTAAACCATACTTTTGATTGAGCAGTTTTGAAACACTCTGTCTGTAGAAAATGCAACTGGACATTCGTAGCGCTAAGTGGGTAAGAGTGGAAAAAAGAATATGTTCAAATATAAACTACACAGAAGCATTGTATGAAACTTCTTTCTGTTCTGTGCATTCAATTAACAGAGTTGAACTTTACATTTGATTGAGCCTTTCTGAAACACTCTTTCTGTAGAAACTGCAATTGGACATTCTGAGCGCTAAGAGGCCTATATTGGGAAAAATAATATCTTCAAATAAAAACTACACAGAAGCATTGTGTGAAACTTATTTCTGATATGTTCATTAAGCTAACAGAGTTAAACCATACTTTTGATTGCGCAGTTCCGAACACTCTTTCTGTAGAAAATGCAAGTGGACATTCGGAGCGCTATGAGGGTAATAGTGGAAAAAGGAATATATTCAAATATAAACTACACAGTAGCATTCTTTGAAAATTCTTTCTGTTCTGTGCATTCAACTAACAGGGTTGAACCTTACTTTTGATTCAGCCGTTCTGAAACACTCTTTCTGTAGAAACTGCAATTGGACATGCTAAGCGCTAAGAGGCCTACATTGGGAAAAATAATATCTTCAAATAAATACTACACCGATGCATTCTGTGAAACTTATTTCTGATCTGTAAATTCAGTTAACAGAGATAAAACATATTTTTGATTGAGCAGTTATGAAACACTCTTTTTGTAGAAAATGCAAGTGGAGATTCGGAGCGCTAAGAGGGTAATAGTGGAAAAAGGAATGTCTTCAAATATAAACTACACGGAATCATTCGGTGAAACTACTTTCTGATCTGTGCATTCAGCTAACAGAGTTAAACCATACTTTTGATTGAGCAGATCTGAACACTCTTTCTGTAGAAAATGCAACTGGACATTTGGAGCGCTAAGAGCGTAGTAGTGGAAAAAGGAATATATTCAAATATAAACTACACAGAAGCATTCTGTGAAACTTCTTTCTGATCTGAGCATTCAGCTAACAGAGTTAAACCATACTTTTGATTGAGCAGTTTTGAAACACTCTGTCTGTAGAAAATGCAACTGGACATTCGTAGCGCTAAGTGGGTAATAGTGGAAAAAAGAATATGTTCAAATATAAACTACACAGAAGCATTGTATGAAACTACTTTCTGTTATGTGCATTCAACTAACAGAGTTGAACCTTACTTTTGATTGAGCCGTTCTGAAACAATCTTTCTGTAGAAACTGCAATTGGACATTCTGAGCGCTAGGAGGCCTATATTGGGAAAAAGAATGTCTACAAATAAAAACTACACAGAAGAATTGTGTGAAACTACTTTCTGTTCTGTTTGTTCAACTAAAAGAGTTGAACCTTAGTTTTGATTGAGCCGTTCTGAAACACTCTTTCTGTAGAAAATGCAAGTGGAGATTCGGAGCGCTAAGAGGGTAATAGTGGAAAAAGGAATGTCTCCAAATATAAACTACACAGAATCATTCTGTGAAAGTTCTTTCTGATCTGTGCATTCAGCTAACAGAGTTAAACCATACTTTTGATTGAGCAGATCTGAACACTCTTTCTGTAGAAAATGCAACTGGACATTTGGAGCGCTAAGAGAGTACTAGTGGAAAAAGGAATATATTCAAATATAAACTACACAGAAGCATTCTGTGAAACTTCTTTCTGATCTGAGCATTCAGCTAACAGAGTTAAACCATACTATTGATTGAGCAGTTTTGAAACACTCTGTCTGAAGAAAATGCAACTGGACATTCGTAGCGCTAAGTGGGTAATAGTGGAAAAAAGAATATGTTCAAATATAAACTACACAGAAGCATTGTATGAAACTTCTTTCTGTTCTGTGCATTCAACTAACAGAGTTGAACCTTACTTTTGATTGAGCCTTTCTGAAACACTCTTTCTGTAGAAACTGCAATTGGACATTCTGAGCGCTAAGAGGCCTCTATTGGGAAAAATAATATCTTCAAATAAAAACTACACAGAAGCATTGTGTGAAACTTATTTCTGATATGTTCATTAAGCTAACAGAGTTAAACCATACTTTTGATTGCGCAGTTCTGAACACTCTTTCTGTAGAAAATGCAAGTGGACATTCGGAGCGCTAAGAGGGTAATAGTGGAAAAAGGAATATATTCAAATATAAACTACACAGTAGCATTCTGTGAAAATTCTTTCTGTTCTGTGCATTCAACTAACAGAGTTGAACCTTACTTTTGATTCAGCCGTTCTGAAACACTCTTTCTGTAGAAACTGCAATTGGACATGCTAAGCGCTAAGAGGCCTACATTGGGAAAAAGAATATCTTCAAATAAAAACTACACAGATGCATTCTGTGAAACTTATTTCTGATCTGTAAATTCAGTTAACAGAGATAAAACATATTTTTGATTGAGCAGTTATGAAACACTCTTTTTGTAGAAAATGCAAGTGGAGATTCGCAGCGCTAAGAGGGTAATAGTGGAAAAAGGAATGTCTTCAAATATAAACTACACAGAATCATTCGGTGAAACTTCTTTCTGATCTGTGCATTCAGCTAACAGAGTTAAACCATACTTTTGATTGAGCAGATCTGAACACTCTTTCTGTAGA
Source organism: Symphalangus syndactylus (assembly GCF_028878055.3). Taxonomy (NCBI): domain Eukaryota; kingdom Metazoa; phylum Chordata; class Mammalia; order Primates; family Hylobatidae; genus Symphalangus; species Symphalangus syndactylus. The sequence continues at coordinate 144,625,682 of NC_072429.2, forward strand.
AAATGCAACTGGACATTTGGAGCGCTAAGAGCGTAGTAGTGGAAAAAGGAATATATTCAAATATAAACTACACAGAAGCATTGTGTGAAACTTCTTTCTGATCTGAGCATTCAGCTAACAGAGTTAAACCATACTTTTGATTGAGCAGTTTTGAAACACTCTGTCTGTAGAAAATGCAACTGGACATTCGTAGCGCTAAGTGGGTAATAGTGGAAAAAAGAATATGTTCAAATATAAACTACACAGAAGCATTGTATGAAACTTCTTTCTGTTCTGTGCATTCAACTAACAGAGTTGAACTTTACTTTTGATGGAGCCGTTCTGAAACACTCTTTCTGTAGAAACTGCAATTGGACATTCTGAGCGCTAGGAGGCCTATATTGGGAAAAAGAATGTCTACAAATAAAAACTACAGAGAAGAATTGTGTGAAACTTCTTTCTGTTCTGTTTGTTCAACTAAAAGAGTTGAACCTTAGTTTTGATTGAGCCGTTCTGAGACACTCTTTCTGTAGAAAATGCAAGTGGAGATTCGGAGCGCTAAGAGGGTAATAGTGGAAAAAGGAATGTCTCCAAATATAAACTACACAGAATCATTCTGTGAAACTTCTTTCTGATCTGTGCATTCAGCTAACAGAGTTAAAACATACTTTTGATAGAGCAGATCTGAACACTCTTTCTGTAGAAAATGCAACTGGACATTTGGAGCGCTAAGAGATTAGTAGTGGAAAAAGGAATATATTCAAATATAAACTACACAGAAGCATTCTGTGAAACTTCTTTCTGATCTGAGAATTCAGCTAACAGAGTTAAACCATACTTTTGATTGAGCAGTTTTGAAACACTCTGTCTGTAGAAAATGCAACTGGACATTCGTAGCGCTAAGTGGGTAAGAGTGGAAAAAAGAATATGTTCAAATATAAACTACACAGAAGCATTGTATGAAACTTCTTTCTGTTCTGTGCATTCAATTAACAGACTTGAACTTTACTTTTGATTGAGCCTTTCTGAAACACTCTTTCTGTAGAAACTGCAATTGGACATTCTGAGCGCTAAGAGGCCTATTTTGGGAAAAATAATATCTTCAAATAAAAACTACACAGAAGCATTGTGTGAAACTTATTTCTGATATGTTCATTAAGCTAACAGAGTTAAACCATACTTTTGATTGCGCAGTTCCGAACACTCTTTCTGTAGAAAATGCAAGTGGACATTCGGAGCGCTAAGAGGGTAATAGTGGAAAAAGGAATATATTCAAATATAAACTACACAGTAGCATTCTTTGAAAATTCTTTCTGTTCTGTGCATTCAACTAACAGGGTTGAACCTTACTTTTGATTCAGCCGTTCTGAAACACTCTTTCTGTAGAAACTGCAATTGGACATGCTAAGCGCTAAGAAGCCTACATTGGGAAAAATAATATCTTCAAATAAAAACTACACCGATGCATTCTGTGAAACTTATTTCTGATCTGTAAATTCAGTTAACAGAGATAAAACATATTTTTGATTGAGCAGTTATGAAACACTCTTTTTGTAGAAAATGCAAGTGGAGATTCGGAGCGCTAAGAGGGTAATAGTGGAAAAAGGAATGTCTTCAAATATAAACTACACGGAATCATTCGGTGAAACTACTTTCTGATCTGTGCATTCAGCTAACAGAGTTAAACCATACTTTTGATTGAGCAGATCTGAACACTCTTTCTGTAGAAAATGCAACTGGACATTTGGAGCGCTAAGAGCGTAGTAGTGGAAAAAGGAATATATTCAAATATAAACTACACAGAAGCATTCTGTGAAACTTCTTTCTGATCTGAGCATTCAGCTAACAGAGTTAAACCATACTTTTGATTGAGCAGTTTTGAAACACTCTGTCTGTAGAAAATGCAACTGGACATTCGTAGCGCTAAGTGGGTAATAGTGGAAAAAAGAATATGTTCAAATATAAACTACACAGAAGCATTGTATGAAACTACTTTCTGTTCTGTGCATTCAACTAACAGAGTTGAACCTTACTTTTGATTGAGCCGTTCTGAAACACTCTTTCTGTAGAAACTGCAATTGGACATTCTGAGCGCTAGGAGGCCTATATTGGGAAAAAGAATGTCTACAAATAAAAACTACACAGAAGAATTGTGTGAAACTACTTTCTGTTCTGTTTGTTCAACTAAAAGAGTTGAACCTTAGTTTTGATTGAGCCGTTCTGAAACACTCTTTCTGTAGAAAATGCAAGTGGAGATTCGGAGCGCTAAGAGGGTAATAGTGGAAAAAGGAATGTCTCCAAATATAAACTACACAGAATCATTCTGTGAAACTTCTTTCTGATCTGTGCATTCAGCTAACAGAGTTAAACCATACTTTTGATTGAGCAGATCTGAACACTCTTTCTGTAGAAAATGCAACTGGACATTTGGAGCGTTAAGAGAGTACTAGTGGAAAAAGGAATATATTCAAATATAAACTACACAGAAGCATTCTGTGAAACTTCTTTCTGATCTGAGCATTCAGCTAACAGAGTTAAACCATACTTTTGATTGAGCAGTTTTGAAACACTCTGTCTGTAGAAAATGCAACTGGACATTCGTAGCGCTTAGTGGGTAATAGTGGAAAAAAGAATATGTTCAAATATAAACTACACAGAAGCATTGTATGAAACTTCTTTCTGTTCTGTGCATTCAACTAACAGAGTTTAACCTTACTTTTGATTGAGCCTTTCTGAAACACTCTTTCTGTAGAAACTGCAATTGGACATTCTGAGCGCTAAGAGGCCTCTATTGGGAAAAATAATATCTTCAAATAAAAACTACACAGAAGCATTGTGTGAAACTTATTTCTGATATGTTCATTAAGCTAACAGAGTTAAACCATACTTTTGATTGCGCAGTTCTGAACACTCTTTCTGTAGAAAATGCAAGTGGACATTCGGAGCGCTAAGAGGGTAATAGTGGAAAAAGGAATATATTCAAATATAAACTACACAGTAGCATTCTGTGAAAATTCTTTCTGTTCTGTGCATTCAACTAACAGAGTTGAACCTTACTTTTGATTGAGCCGTTCTGAAACACTCTTTCTGTAGAAACTGCAATTGGACATGCTAAGCGCTAAGAGGCCTACATTGGGAAAAATAATATCTTCAAATAAAAACTACACCGATGCATTCTGTGAAACTTATTTCTGATCTGTAAATTCAGTTAACAGAGATAAAACATATTTTTGATTGAGCAGTTATGAAACACTCTTTTTGTAGAAAATGCAAGTGGAGATTCGGAGCGCTAAGAGGGTAATAGTGGAAAAAGGAATGTCTTCAAATATAAACTACACGGAATCATTCGGTGAAACTACTTTCTGATCTGTGCATTCAGCTAACAGAGTTAAACCATACTTTTGATTGAGCAGATCTGAACACTCTTTCTGTAGAAAATGCAACTGGACATTTGGAGCGCTAAGAGCGTAGTAGTGGAAAAAGGAATATATTCAAATATAAACTACACAGAAGCATTCTGTGAAACTTCTTTCTGATCTGAGCATTCAGCTAACAGAGTTAAACCATACTTTTGATTGAGCAGTTTTGAAACACTCTGTCTGTAGAAAATGCAACTGGACATTCGTAGCGCTAAGTGGGTAATAGTGGAAAAAAGAATATGTTCAAATATAAACTACACAGAAGCATTGTATGAAACTACTTTCTGTTCTGTGCATTCAACTAACAGAGTTGAACCTTACTTTTGATTGAGCCGTTCTGAAACACTCTTTCTGTAGAAACTGCAATTGGACATTCTGAGCGCTAGGAGGCCTATATTGGGAAAAAGAATGTCTACAAATAAAAACTACACAGAAGAATTGTGTGAAACTACTTTCTGTTCTGTTTGTTCAACTAAAAGAGTTGAACCTTAGTTTTGATTGAGCCGTTCTGAAACACTCTTTCTGTAGAAAATGCAAGTGGAGATTCGGAGCGCTAAGACGGTAATAGTGGAAAAAGGAATGTCTCCAAATATAAACTACACAGAATCATTCTGTGAAACTTCTTTCTGATCTGTGCATTCAGCTAACAGAGTTAAACCATACTTTTGATTGAGCAGATCTGAACACTCTTTCTGTAGAAAATGCAACTGGACATTTGGAGCGTTAAGAGAGTACTAGTTGAAAAAGGAATATATTCAAATATAAACTACACAGAAGCATTCTGTGAAACTTCTTTCTGATCTGAGCATTCAGCTAACAGAGTTAAACCATACTTTTGATTGAGCAGTTTTGAAACACTCTGTCTGTAGAAAATGCAACTGGACATTCGTAGCGCTTAGTGGGTAATAGTGGAAAAAAGAATATGTTCAAATATAAACTACACAGAATCATTGTATGAAACTTCTTTCTGTTCTGTGCATTCAACTAACAGAGTTGAACCTTACTTTTGATTGAGCCGTTCTGAAACACTCTTTCTGTAGAAACTGCAATTGGACATTCTGAGCGCTAAGAGGCCTCTATTGGGAAAAATAATATCTTCAAATAAAAACTACACAGAAGCATTGTGTGAAACTTATTTCTGATATGTTCATTAAGCTAACAGAGTTAAACCATACTTTTGATTGCGCAGTTCTGAACACTCTTTCTGTAGAAAATGCAAGTGGACATTCGGAGCGCTAAGAGGGTAATAGTGGAAAAAGGAATATATTCAAATATAAACTACACAGTAGCATTCTGTGAAAATTCTTTCTGTTCTGTGCATTCAACTAACAGAGTTGAACCTTACTTTTGATTGAGCCGTTCTGAAACACTCTTTCTGTAGATACTGCAATTGGACATGCTAAGCGCTAAGAGGCCTACATTGGGAAAAAGAATATCTTCAAATAAAAACTACACAGATGCATTCTGTGAAACTTATTTCTGATCTGTAAATTCAGTTAACAGAGATAAAACATATTTTTGATTGAGCAGTTATGAAACACTCTTTTTGTAGAAAATGCAAGTGGAGATTCGGAGCGCTAAGAGGGTAATAGTGGAAAAAGGAATGTCTTCAAATATAAACTACACAGAATCATTCGGTGAAACTTCTTTCTGGTCTGTGCATTCAGCTAACAGAGTTAAACCATACTTTTGATTGAGCAGATCTGAACACTCTTTCTGTAGAAAATGCAACTAGACATTTGGAGCGCTAAGTGGGTAATAGTGGAAAAAAGAATATGTTCAAATATAAACTACACAGAAGCATTGTATGAAACTTCTTTCTGTTCTGTGCATTCAACTAACAGAGTTGAACCTTACTTTTGATTGAGCCGTTCTGAAACACTCTTTCTGTAGAAACTGCAATTGGACATTCTGAGGGCTAGGAGGCCTATATTGGGAAAAAGAATGTCTACAAATAAAAACTACACAGAAGAATTGTGTGAAACTTCTTTCTGTTCTGTTTGTTCAACTAAAAGAGTTGAACCTTAGTTTTGATTGAGCCGTTCTGAAACACTCTTTCTGTAGAAAATGCATGTGGAGATTCGGAGCGCTAAGAGGGTAATAGTGGAAAAAGGAATGTCTCCAAATATAAACTACACAGAATCATTCTGTGAAACTTCTTTCTGATCTGTGCATTCAGCTAACAGAGTTAAACCATACTTTTGATTGAGCAGATCTGAACACTCTTTCTGTAGAAAATGCAACTGGACATTTGGAGCGCTAAGAGAGTACTAGTGGAAAAAGGAATATATTCAAATATAAACTACACAGAAGCATTCTGTGAAACTTCTTTATGATCTGAGCATTCAGCTAACAGAGTTAAACCATACTTTTGATTGAGCCGTTTTGAAACACTCAGTCTGTAGAAAATGCAACTGGACATTCGTAGCACTAAGTGGGTAATAGTGGAAAATAGAATATGTTCAAATATAAACTACACAGAAGCATTGTATGAAACATCTTTCTGTTCTGTGCATTCAACTAAGAGAGTTGAACCTTACATTTGATTGAGCCGTTCTGAAACACTCTTTCTGTAGAAAATGCAATTGGACATTCTGAGCGCTAAGAGGCCTACATTGGGAAAAATAATATCTTCAAATAAAAACTACACAGAAGCATTGTGTGAAACTTATTTCTGATATGTTCATTAAGCTAACAGAGTTAAACCATACTTTTGATTGCACAGTTCTGAACACTCTTTCTGTAGAAAATGCAAGTGGACATTCGGAGCGCTAAGAGGGTAATAGTGGAAAAAGGAATATATTCAAATATAAACTACACAGTAGCATTCTGTGAAAATTCTTTCTGTTCTGTGCATTCAACTAACAGAGTTGAACCTTACTTTTGATTGAGCCGTTCTGAAACACTCTTTCTGTAGAAACTGCAAATGGACATGCTAAGCGCTAAGAGGCCTACATTGGAAAAAAGAATATCTTCAAATAAAAACTACACAGATGCATTCTGTGAAACTTATTTCTGATCTGTAAATTCAGTTAACAGAGATAAAACATATTTTTGATTGAGCAGTTATGAAACACACTTTTTGTAGAAAATGCAAGTGGAGATTCGGAGCGCTAAGAGGGTAATAGTGGAAAAAGTAATGTCTTCAAATATAAACTACACAGAATCATTCGGTGAAACTTCTTTCTGATCTGTGCATTCAGCTAACAGAGTTAAACCATACTTTTGATTGAGCAGATCTGAACACTCTTTCTGTAGAAAATGCAACTGGACATTTGGAGCGCTAAGAGCGTAGTAGTGGAAAAAGGAATATATTCAAATATAAACTACACAGAAGCATTCTGTGAAACTTCTTTCTGATCTGAGCATTCAGCTAACAGAGTTAAACCATACTTTTGATTGAGCAGTTTTGAAACACTCTGTCTGTAGAAAATGCAACTGGATATTCGTAGCGCTAAGTGGGTAATAGTGGAAAAAAGAATATGTTCAAATATAAACTACACAGAAGCATTGTATGAAATTTCTTTCTGTTCTGTGCATTCAACTAACAGAGTTGAACCTTACTTTAGATTGAGCCGTTCTGAAACACTCTTTCTGTAGAAACTGCAATTGGACATTCTGAGCGCTAAGAGGCCTATATTGGGAAAAAGAATGTCTACAAATAAAAACTACACAGAAGAATTGTGTGAAACTTCTTTCTGTTCTGTTTGTTCAACTAAAAGAGTTGAACCATAGTTTTGATTGAGCCGTTCTGAAACACTCTTTCTGTAGAAAATGCAAGTGGAGATTCGGAGCGCTAAGAGGGTAATAGTGGAAAAAGGAATGTCTCCAAATATAAACTACACAGAATCATTCTGTGAAACTTCTTTCTGATCTGTGCATTCAGCTAACAGAGTTAAACCATACTTTTGATTGAGCAGTTCTGAACACTCTTTCTGTAGAAAATGCAAGTGGACATTCGGAGCGCTAAGAGGGTAATAGTGGAAAAAGGAATATATTCAAATATAAACTACACAGTAGCATTCTGTGAAAACTCTTACTGTTCTGTGCATTCAGCTAACAGAGTTGAACCTTACTTTTGATTGAGCCGTTCTGAAACACTCTTTCTGTAGAAACTGCAATTGGACATGCTAAGCGCTAACAGGCCTACATTGGGAAAAAGAATATCTTCAAATAAAAACTACACAGATGCATTCTGTGAAACTTATTTCTGATCTGAAAATTCAGTTAACAGAGATAAAGCATATTTTTGATTGAGCAGTTATGAAACACACTTTTTGTAGAAAATGCAAGTGGAGATTCGGAGCGCTAAAAGGGTTATAGTGGAAAAAGGAATGTCTTCAAATATAAACTACACAGAATCATTCGGTGACACTTCTTTCTGATCTGTGCATTCAGCTAACAGAGTTAAACCATACTTTTGATTGAGCAGATCTGAACACTCTTTCTGTAGAAAATGCAACTGGACATTTGGAGCGCTAAGAGCGTAGTAGTGGAAAAAGGAATATATTCAAATATAAACTACACAGAAGCATTCTGTGAAACTTCTTTCTGATCTGAGCATTCAGCTAACAGAGTTAAACCATACTTTTGATTGAGCAGTTTTGAAACACTCTGTCTGTAGAAAATGCAAATGGACATTCGTAGCGCTAAGTGGGTAATAGTGGAAAAAAGAATATGTTCAAATATAAACTACACAGAAGCATTGTATGAAACTTCTTTCTGTTCTGTGCATTCAACTAACAGAGTTGAACTTTACTTTTGATGGAGCCGTTCTGAAACACTCTTTCTGTAGAAACTGCAATTGGACATTCTGAGGGCTAGGAGGCCTATATAGGGAAAAAGAATGTCTACAAATAAAAACTACAGAGAAGAATTGTGTGAAACTTCTTTCTGTTCTGTTTGTTCAACTAAAAGAGTTGAACCTTAGTTTTGATTGAGCCGTTCTGAGACACTCTTTCTGTAGAAAATGCAAGTGGAGATTCGGAGCGCTAAGAGGGTAATAGTGGAAAAAGGAATGTCTCCAAATATAAACTACACAGAATCATTCTGTGAAACTTCTTTCTGATCTGTGCATTCAGCTAACAGAGTTAAAACATACTTTTGATAGAGCAGATCTGAACACTCTTTCTGTAGAAAATGCAACTGGACATTTGGAGCGCTAAGAGAGTAGTAGTGGAAAAAGGAATATATTCAAATATAAACTACACAGAAGCATTCTGTGAAACTTCTTTCTAATCTGAGCATTCAGCTAACAGAGTTAAACCATACTTTTGATTGAGCAGTTTTGAAACACTCTGTCTGTAGAAAATGCAACTGGACATTCGTAGCGCTAAGTGGGTAAGAGTGGAAAAAAGAATATGTTCAAATATAAACTACACAGAAGCATTGTATGAAACTTCTTTCTGTTCTGTGCATTCAATTAACAGACTTGAACTTTACTTTTGATTGAGCCTTTCTGAAACACTCTTTCTGTAGAAACTGCAATTGGACATTCTGAGCGCTAAGAGGCCTATTTTGGGAAAAATAATATCTTCAAATAAAAACTACACAGAAGCATTGTGTGAAACTTATTTCTGATATGTTCATTAAGCTAACAGAGTTAAACCATACTTTTGATTGCGCAGTTCCGAACACTCTTTCTGTAGAAAATGCAAGTGGACATTCGGAGCGCTAAGAGGGTAATAGTGGAAAAAGGAATATATTCAAATATAAACTACACAGTAGCATTCTTTGAAAATTCTTTCTGTTCTGTGCATTCAACTAACAGGGTTGAACCTTACTTTTGATTCAGCCGTTCTGAAACACTCTTTCTGTAGAAACTGCAATTGGACATGCTAAGCGCTAAGAAGCCTACATTGGGAAAAATAATATCTTCAAATAAAAACTACACCGATGCATTCTGTGAAACTTATTTCTGATCTGTAAATTCAGTTAACAGAGATAAAACATATTTTTGATTGAGCAGTTATGAAACACTCTTTTTGTAGAAAATGCAAGTGGAGATTCGGAGCGCTAAGAGGGTAATAGTGGAAAAAGGAATGTCTTCAAATATAAACTACACGGAATCATTCGGTGAAACTACTTTCTGATCTGTGCATTCAGCTAACAGAGTTAAACCATACTTTTGATTGAGCAGATCTGAACACTCTTTCTGTAGAAAATGCAACTGGACATTTGGAGCGCTAAGAGCGTAGTAGTGGAAAAAGGAATATATTCAAATATAAACTACACAGAAGCATTCTGTGAAACTTCTTTCTGATCTGAGCATTCAGCTAACAGAGTTAAACCATACTTTTGATTGAGCAGTTTTGAAACACTCTGTCTGTAGAAAATGCAACTGGACATTCGTAGCGCTAAGTGGGTAATAGTGGAAAAAAGAATATGTTCAAATATAAACTACACAGAAGCATTGTATGAAACTACTTTCTGTTCTGTGCATTCAACTAACAGAGTTGAACCTTACTTTTGATTGAGCCGTTCTGAAACACTCTTTCTGTAGAAACTGCAATTGGACATTCTGAGCGCTAGGAGGCCTATATTGGGAAAAAGAATGTCTACAAATAAAAACTACACAGAAGAATTGTGTGAAACTACTTTCTGTTCTGTTTGTTCAACTAAAAGAGTTGAACCTTAGTTTTGATTGAGCCGTTCTGAAACACTCTTTCTGTAGAAAATGCAAGTGGAGATTCGGAGCGCTAAGAGGGTAATAGTGGAAAAAGGAATGTCTCCAAATATAAACTACACAGAATCATTCTGTGAAACTTCTTTCTGATCTGTGCATTCAGCTAACAGAGTTAAACCATACTTTTGATTGAGCAGATCTGAACACTCTTTCTGTAGAAAATGCAACTGGACATTTGGAGCGTTAAGAGAGTACTAGTGGAAAAAGGAATATATTCAAATATAAACTACACAGAAGCATTCTGTGAAACTTCTTTCTGATCTGAGCATTCAGCTAACAGAGTTAAACCATACTTTTGATTGAGCAGTTTTGAAACACTCTGTCTGTAGAAAATGCAACTGGACATTCGTAGCGCTTAGTGGGTAATAGTGGAAAAAAGAATATGTTCAAATATAAACTACACAGAAGCATTGTATGAAACTTCTTTCTGTTCTGTGCATTCAACTAACAGAGTTTAACCTTACTTTTGATTGAGCCTTTCTGAAACACTCTTTCTGTAGAAACTGCAATTGGACATTCTGAGCGCTAAGAGGCCTCTATTGGGAAAAATAATATCTTCAAATAAAAACTACACAGAAGCATTGTGTGAAACTTATTTCTGATATGTTCATTAAGCTAACAGAGTTAAACCATACTTTTGATTGCGCAGTTCTGAACACTCTTTCTGTAGAAAATGCAAGTGGACATTCGGAGCGCTAAGAGGGTAATAGTGGAAAAAGGAATATATTCAAATATAAACTACACAGTAGCATTCTGTGAAAATTCTTTCTGTTCTGTGCATTCAACTAACAGAGTTGAACCTTACTTTTGATTGAGCCGTTCTGAAACACTCTTTCTGTAGAAACTGCAATTGGACATGCTAAGCGCTAAGAGGCCTACATTGGGAAAAATAATATCTTCAAATAAAAACTACACCGATGCATTCTGTGAAACTTATTTCTGATCTGTAAATTCAGTTAACAGAGATAAAACATATTTTTGATTGAGCAGTTATGAAACACTCTTTTTGTAGAAAATGCAAGTGGAGATTCGGAGCGCTAAGAGGGTAATAGTGGAAAAAGGAATGTCTTCAAATATAAACTACACGGAATCATTCGGTGAAACTACTTTCTGATCTGTGCATTCAGCTAACAGAGTTAAACCATACTTTTGATTGAGCAGATCTGAACACTCTTTCTGTAGAAAATGCAACTGGACATTTGGAGCGCTAAGAGCGTAGTAGTGGAAAAAGGAATATATTCAAATATAAACTACACAGAAGCATTCTGTGAAACTTCTTTCTGATCTGAGCATTCAGCTAACAGAGTTAAACCATACTTTTGATTGAGCAGTTTTGAAACACTCTGTCTGTAGAAAATGCAACTGGACATTCGTAGCGCTAAGTGGGTAATAGTGGAAAAAAGAATATGTTCAAATATAAACTATACAGAAGCATTGTATGAAACTACTTTCTGTTCTGTGCATTCAACTAACAGAGTTGAACCTTACTTTTGATTGAGCCGTTCTGAAACACTCTTTCTGTAGAAACTGCAATTGGACATTCTGAGCGCTAGGAGGCCTATATTGGGAAAAAGAATGTCTACAAATAAAAACTACACAGAAGAATTGTGTGAAACTACTTTCTGTTCTGTTTGTTCAACTAAAAGAGTTGAACCTTAGTTTTGATTGAGCCGTTCTGAAACACTCTTTCTGTAGAAAATGCAAGTGGAGATTCGGAGCGCTAAGAGGGTAATAGTGGAAAAAGGAATGTCTCCAAATATAAACTACACAGAATCATTCTGTGAAACTTCTTTCTGATCTGTGCATTCAGCTAACAGAGTTAAACCATACTTTTGATTGAGCAGATCTGAACACTCTTTCTGTAGAAAATGCAACTGGACATTTGGAGCGTTAAGAGAGTACTAGTGGAAAAAGGAATATATTCAAATATAAACTACACAGAAGCATTCTGTGAAACTTCTTTCTGATCTGAGCATTCAGCTAACAGAGTTAAACCATACTTTTGATTGAGCAGTTTTGAAACACTCTGTCTGTAGAAAATGCAACTGGACATTCGTAGCGCTTAGTGGGTAATAGTGGAAAAAAGAATATGTTCAAATATAAACTACACAGAAGCATTGTATGAAACTTCTTTCTGTTCTGTGCATTCAACTAACAGAGTTGAACCTTACTTTTGATTGAGCCTTTCTGAAACACTCTTTCTGTAGAAACTGCAATTGGACATTCTGAGCGCTAAGAGGCCTCTATTGGGAAAAATAATATCTTCAAATAAAAACTACACAGAAGCATTGTGTGAAACTTATTTCTGATATGTTCATTAAGCTAACAGAGTTAAACCATACTTTTGATTGCGCAGTTCTGAACACTCTTTCTGTAGAAAATGCAAGTGGACATTCGGAGCGCTAAGAGGGTAATAGTGGAAAAAGAAATATATTCAAATATAAACTACACAGTAGCATTCTGTGAAAATTCTTTCTGTTCTGTGCATTCAACTAACAGAGTTGAACCTTACTTTTGATTGAGCCGTTCTGAAACACTCTTTCTGTAGATACTGCAATTGGACATGCTAAGCGCTAAGAGGCCTACATTGGGAAAAAGAATATCTTCAAATAAAAACTACACAGATGCATTCTGTGAAACTTATTTCTGATCTGTAAATTCAGTTAACAGAGATAAAACATATTTTTGATTGAGCAGTTATGAAACACTCTTTTTGTAGAAAATGCAAGTGGAGATTCGGAGCGCTAAGAGGGTAATAGTGGAAAAAGGAATGTCTTCAAATATAAACTACACAGAATCATTCGGTGAAACTTCTTTCTGGTCTGTGCATTCAGCTAACAGAGTTAAACCATACTTTTGATTGAGCAGATCTGAACACTCTTTCTGCAGAAAATGCAACTGGACATTTGGAGCGCTAAGTGGGTAATAGTGGAAAAAAGAATATGTTCAAATATAAACTACACAGAAGCATTGTATGAAACTTCTTTCTGTTCTGTGCATTCAACTAACAGAGTTGAACCTTACTTTTGATTGAGCCGTTCTGAAACACTCTTTCTGTAGAAACTGCAATTGGACATTCTGAGGGCTAGGAGGCCTATATTGGGAAAAAGAATGTCTACAAATAAAAACTACACAGAAGAATTGTGTGAAACTTCTTTCTGTTCTGTTTGTTCAACTAAAAGAGTTGAACCTTAGTTTTGATTGAGCCGTTCTGAAACACTCTTTCTGTAGAAAATGCAAGTGGAGATTCGGAGCGCTAAGAGGGTAATAGTGGAAAAAGGAATGTCTCCAAATATAAACTACACAGAATCATTCTGTGAAACTTCTTTCTGATCTGTGCATTCAGCTAACAGAGTTAAACCATACTTTTGATTGAGCAGATCTGAACACTCTTTCTGTAGAAAATGCAACTGGACATTTGGAGCGCTAAGAGAGTACTAGTGGAAAAAGGAATATATTCAAATATAAACTACACAGAAGCATTCTGTGAAACTTCTTTATGATCTGAGCATTCAGCTAACAGAGTTAAACCATACTTTTGATTGAGCCGTTTTGAAACACTCTGTCTGTAGAAAATGCAACTGGACATTCGTAGCACTAAGTGGGTAATAGTGGAAAATAGAATATGTTCAAATATAAACTACACAGAAGCATTGTATGAAACATCTTTCTGTTCTGTGCATTCAACTAAGAGAGTTGAACCTTACATTTGATTGAGCCGTTCTGAAACACTCTTTCTGTAGAAAATGCAATTGGACATTCTGAGCGCTAAGAGGCCTACATTGGGAAAAATAATATCTTCAAATAAAAACTACACAGAAGCATTGTGTGAAACTTATTTCTGATATGTTCATTAAGCTAACAGAGTTAAACCATACTTTTGATTGCACAGTTCTGAACACTCTTTCTGTAGAAAATGCAAGTGGACATTCGGAACGCTAAGAGGGTAATAGTGGAAAAAGGAATATATTCAAATATAAACTACACAGTAGCATTCTGTGAAAATTCTTTCTGTTCTGTGCATTCAACTAACAGAGTTGAACCTTACTTTTGATTGAGCCGTTCTGAAACACTCTTTCTGTAGAAACTGCAAATGGACATGCTAAGCGCTAAGAGGCCTACATTGGAAAAAAGAATATCTTCAAATAAAAACTACACAGATGCATTCTGTGAAACTTATTTCTGATCTGTAAATTCAGTTAACAGAGATAAAACATATTTTTGATTGAGCAGTTATGAAACACACTTTTTGTAGAAAATGCAAGTGGAGATTCGGAGCGCTAAGAGGGTAATAGTGGAAAAAGTAATGTCTTCAAATATAAACTACACAGAATCATTCGGTGAAACTTCTTTCTGATCTGTGCATTCAGCTAACAGAGTTAAACCATACTTTTGATTGAGCAGATCTGAACACTCTTTCTGTAGAAAATGCAACTGGACATTTGGAGCGCTAAGAGCGTAGTAGTGGAAAAAGGAATATATTCAAATATAAACTACACAGAAGCATTCTGTGAAACTTCTTTCTGATCTGAGCATTCAGCTAACAGAGTTAAACCATACTTTTGATTGAGCAGTTTTGAAACACTCTGTCTGTAGAAAATGCAACTGGATATTCGTAGCGCTAAGTGGGTAATAGTGGAAAAAAGAATATGTTCAAATATAAACTACACAGAAGCATTGTATGAAATTTCTTTCTGTTCTGTGCATTCAACTAACAGAGTTGAACCTTACTTTTGATTGAGCCTTTCTGAAACACTCTTTCTGTAGAAACTGCAATTGGACATTCTGAGCGCTAAGAGGCCTATATTGGGAAAAAGAATGTCTACAAATAAAAACTACACAGAAGAATTGTGTGAAACTTCTTTCTGTTCTGTTTGTTCAACTAAAAGAGTTGAACCATAGTTTTGATTGAGCCGTTCTGAAACACTCTTTCTGTAGAAAATGCAAGTGGAGATTCGGAGCGCTAAGAGGGTAATAGTGGAAAAAGGAATGTCTCCAAATATAAACTACACAGAATCATTCTGTGAAACTTCTTTCTGATCTGTGCATTCAGCTAACAGAGTTAAACCATACTTTTGATTGAGCAGTTCTGAACACTCTTTCTGTAGAAAATGCAAGTGGACATTCGGAGCGCTAAGAGGGTAATAGTGGAAAAAGGAATATATTCAAATATAAACTACACAGTAGCATTCTGTGAAAACTCTTACTGTTCTGTGCATTCAGCTAACAGAGTTGAACCTTACTTTTGATTGAGCCGTTCTGAAACACTCTTTCTGTAGAAACTGCAATTGGACATGCTAAGCGCTAACAGGCCTACATTGGGAAAAAGAATATCTTCAAATAAAAACTACACAGATGCATTCTGTGAAACTTATTTCTGATCTGAAAATTCAGTTAACAGAGATAAAGCATATTTTTGATTGAGCAGTTATGAAACACACTTTTTGTAGAAAATGCAAGTGGAGATTCGGAGCGCTAAAAGGGTAATAGTGGAAAAAGGAATGTCTTCAAATATAAACTACACAGAATCATTCGGTGACACTTCTTTCTGATCTGTGCATTCAGCTAACAGAGTTAAACCATACTTTTGATTGAGCAGATCTGAACACTCTTTCTGTAGAAAATGCAACTGGACATTTGGAGCGCTAAGAGCGTAGTAGTGGAAAAAGGAATATATTCAAATATAAACTACACAGAAGCATTCTGTGAAACTTCTTTCTGATCTGAGCATTCAGCTAACAGAGTTAAACCATACTTTTGATTGAGCAGTTTTGAAACACTCTGTCTGTAGAAAATGCAAATGGACATTCGTAGCGCTAAGTGGGTAATAGTGGAAAAAAGAATATGTTCAAATATAAACTACACAGAAGCATTGTATGAAACTTCTTTCTGTTCTGTGCATTCAACTAACAGAGTTGAACTTTACTTTTGATGGAGCCGTTCTGAAACACTCTTTCTGTAGAAACTGCAATTGGACATTCTGAGGGCTAGGAGGCCTATATAGGGAAAAAGAATGTCTACAAATAAAAACTACAGAGAAGAATTGTGTGAAACTTCTTTCTGTTCTGTTTGTTCAACTAAAAGAGTTGAACCTTAGTTTTGATTGAGCCGTTCTGAGACACTCTTTCTGTAGAAAATGCAAGTGGAGATTCGGAGCGCTAAGAGGGTAATAGTGGAAAAAGGAATGTCTCCAAATATAAACTACACAGAATCATTCTGTGAAACTTCTTTCTGATCTGTGCATTCAGCTAACAGAGTTAAAACATACTTTTGATAGAGCAGATCTGAACACTCTTTCTGTAGAAAATGCAACTGGACATTTGGAGCGCTAAGAGAGTAGTAGTGGAAAAAGGAATATATTCAAATATAAACTACACAGAAGCATTCTGTGAAACTTCTTTCTAATCTGAGCATTCAGCTAACAGAGTTAAACCATACTTTTGATTGAGCAGTTTTGAAACACTCTGTCTGTAGAAAATGCAACTGGACATTCGTAGCGCTAAGTGGGTAAGAGTGGAAAAAAGAATATGTTCAAATATAAACTACACAGAAGCATTGTATGAAACTTCTTTCTGTTCTGTGCATTCAATTAACAGAGTTGAACTTTACTTTTGATTGAGCCTTTCTGAAACACTCTTTCTGTAGAAACTGCAATTGGACATTCTGAGCGCTAAGAGGCCTATATTGGGAAAAATAATATCTTCAAATAAAAACTACACAGAAGCATTGTGTGAAACTTATTTCTGATATGTTCATTAAGCTAACAGAGTTAAACCATACTTTTGATTGCGCAGTTCCGAACACTCTTTCTGTAGAAAATGCAAGTGGACATTCGGAGCGCTATGAGGGTAATAGTGGAAAAAGGAATATATTCAAATATAAACTACACAGTAGCATTCTTTGAAAATTCTTTCTGTTCTGTGCATTCAACTAACAGGGTTGAACCTTACTTTTGATTCAGCCGTTCTGAAACACTCTTTCTGTAGAAACTGCAATTGGACATGCTAAGCGCTAAGAGGCCTACATTGGGAAAAATAATATCTTCAAATAAAAACTACACCGATGCATTCTGTGAAACTTATTTCTGATCTGTAAATTCAGTTAACAGAGATAAAACATATTTTTGATTGAGCAGTTATGAAACACTCTTTTTGTAGAAAATGCAAGTGGAGATTCGGAGCGCTAAGAGGGTAATAGTGGAAAAAGGAATGTCTTCAAATATAAACTACACGGAATCATTCGGTGAAACTACTTTCTGATCTGTGCATTCAGCTAACAGAGTTAAACCATACTTTTGATTGAGCAGATCTGAACACTCTTTCTGTAGAAAATGCAACTGGACATTTGGAGCGCTAAGAGCGTAGTAGTGGAAAAAGGAATATATTCAAATATAAACTACACAGAAGCATTCTGTGAAACTTCTTTCTGATCTGAGCATTCAACTAACAGAGTTAAACCATACTTTTGATTGAGCAGTTTTGAAACACTCTGTCTGTAGAAAATGCAACTGGACATTCGTAGCGCTAAGTGGGTAATAGTGGAAAAAAGAATATGTTCAAATATAAACTACACAGAAGCATTGTATGAAACTACTTTCTGTTCTGTGCATTCAACTAACAGAGTTGAACCTTACTATTGATTGAGCCGTTCTGAAACACTCTTTCTGTAGAAACTGCAATTGGACATTCTGAGCGGTAGGAGGCCTATATTGGGAAAAAGAATGTCTACAAATAAAAACTACACAGAAGAATTGTGTGAAACTACTTTCTGTTCTGTTTGTTCAACTAAAAGAGTTGAACCTTAGTTTTGATTGAGCCGTTCTGAAACACTCTTTCTGTAGAAAATGCAAGTGGAGATTCGGAGCGCTAAGAGGGTAATAGTGGAAAAAGGAATGTCTCCAAATATAAACTACACAGAATCATTCTGTGAAACTTCTTTCTGATCTGTGCATTCAGCTAACAGAGTTAAACCATACTTTTGATTGAGCAGATCTGAACACTCTTTCTGTAGAAAATGCAACTGGACATTTGGAGCGCTAAGAGAGTACTAGTGGAAAAAGGAATATATTCAAATATAAACTACACAGAAGCATTCTGTGAAACTTCTTTCTGATCTGAGCATTCAGCTAACAGAGTTAAACCATACTATTGATTGAGCAGTTTTGAAATACTCTGTCTGAAGAAAATGCAACTGGACATTCGTAGCGCTAAGTGGGTAATAGTGGAAAAAAGAATATGTTCAAATATAAACTACACAGAAGCATTGTATGAAACTTCTTTCTGTTCTGTGCATTCAACTAACAGAGTTGAACCTTACTTTTGATTGAGCCTTTCTGAAACACTCTTTCTGTAGAAACTGCAATTGGACATTCTGAGCGCTAAGAGGCCTCTATTGGGAAAAATAATATCTACAAATAAAAACTACACAGAAGCATTGTGTGAAACTTATTTCTGATATGTTCATTAAGCTAACAGAGTTAAACCATACTTTTGATTGCGCAGTTCTGAACACTCTTTCTGTAGAAAATGCAAGTGGACATTCGGAGCGCTAAGAGGGTAATAGTGGAAAAAGGAATATATTCAAATATAAACTACACAGTAGCATTCTGTGAAAATTCTTTCTGTTCTGTGCATTCAACTAACAGAGTTGAACCTTACTTTTGATTGAGCCGTTCTGAAACACTCTTTCTGTAGAAACTGCAATTGGACATGCTAAGCGCTAAGAGGCCTACATTGGGAAAAAGAATATCTTCAAATAAAAACTACACAGATGCATTCTGTGAAACTTATTTCTGATCTGTAAATTCAGTTAACAGAGATAAAACATATTTTTGATTGAGCAGTTATGAAACACTCTTTTTGTAGAAAATGCAAGTGGAGATTCGCAGCGCTAAGAGGGTAATAGTGGAAAAAGGAATGTCTTCAAATATAAACTACACAGAATCATTCGGTGAAACTTCTTTCTGATCTGTGCATTCAGCTAACAGAGTTAAACCATACTTTTGATTGAGCAGATCTGAACACTCTTTCTGTAGAAAATGCAACTGGACATTTGGAGCGCTAAGAGCGTAGTAGTGGAAAAAGGAATATATTCAAATATAAACTACACAGAAGCATTGTGTGAAACTTCTTTCTGATCTGAGCATTCAGCTAACAGAGTTAAACCATACTTTTGATTGAGCAGTTTTGAAACACTCTGTCTGTAGAAAATGCAACTGGACATTCGTAGCGCTAAGTTGGTAATAGTGGAAAAAAGAATATGTTCAAATATAAACTACACAGAAGCATTGTATGAAACTTCTTTCTGTTCTGTGCATTCAACTAACAGAGTTGAACTTTACTTTTGATGGAGCCGTTCTGAAACACTCTTTCTGTAGAAACTGCAATTGGACATTCTGAGCGCTAGGAGGCCTATATTGGGAAAAAGAATGTCTACAAATAAAAACTACAGAGAAGAATTGTGTGAAACTTCTTTCTGTTCTGTTTGTTCAACTAAAAGAGTTGAACCTTAGTTTTGATTGAGCCGTTCTGAGACACTCTTTCTGTAGAAAATGCAAGTGGAGATTCGGAGCGCTAAGAGGGTAATAGTGGAAAAAGGAATGTCTCCAAATATAAACTACACAGAATCATTCTGTGAAACTTCTTTCTGATCTGTGCATTCAGCTAACAGAGTTAAAACATACTTTTGATAGAGCAGATCTGAACACTCTTTCTGTAGAAAATGCAACTGGACATTTGGAGCGCTAAGAGAGTAGTAGTGGAAAAAGGAATATATTCAAATATAAACTACACAGAAGCATTCTGTGAAACTTCTTTCTGATCTGAGCATTCAGCTAACAGAGTTAAACCATACTTTTGATTGAGCAGTTTTGAAACACTCTGTCTGTAGAAAATGCAAATGGACATTCGTAGCGCTAAGTGGGTAAGAGTGGAAAAAAGAATATGTTCAAATATAAACTACACAGAAGCATTGTATGAAACTTCTTTCTGTTCTGTGCATTCAATTAACAGACTTGAACTTTACTTTTGATTGAGCCTTTCTGAAACACTCTTTCTGTAGAAACTGCAATTGGACATTCTGAGCGCTAAGAGGCCTATTTTGGGAAAAATAATATCTTCAAATAAAAACTACACAGAAGCATTGTGTGAAACTTATTTCTGATATGTTCATTAAGCTAACAGAGTTAAACCATACTTTTGATTGCGCAGTTCCGAACACTCTTTCTGTAGAAAATGCAAGTGGACATTCGGAGCGCTAAGAGGGTAATAGTGGAAAAAGGAATATATTCAAATATAAACTACACAGTAGCATTCTTTGAAAATTCTTTCTGTTCTGTGCATTCAACTAACAGGGTTGAACCTTACTTTTGATTCAGCCGTTCTGAAACACTCTTTCTGTAGAAACTGCAATTGGACATGCTAAGCGCTAAGAAGCCTACATTGGGAAAAATAATATCTTTAAATAAAAACTACACCGATGCATTCTGTGAAACTTATTTCTGATCTGTAAATTCAGTTAACAGAGATAAAACATATTTTTGATTGAGCAGTTATGAAACACTCTTTTTGTAGAAAATGCAAGTGGAGATTCGGAGCGCTAAGAGGGTAATAGTGGAAAAAGGAATGTCTTCAAATATAAACTACACGGAATCATTCGGTGAAACTACTTTCTGATCTGTGCATTCAGCTAACAGAGTTAAACCATACTTTTGATTGAGCAGATCTGAACACTCTTTCTGTAGAAAATGCAACTGGACATTTGGAGCGCTAAGAGCGTAGTAGTGGAAAAAGGAATATATTCAAATATAAACTACACAGAAGCATTCTGTGAAACTTCTTTCTGATCTGAGCATTCAGCTAACAGAGTTAAACCATACTTTTGATTGAGCAGTTTTGAAACACTCTGTCTGTAGAAAATGCAACTGGACATTCGTAGCGCTAAGTGGGTAATAGTGGAAAAAAGAATATGTTCAAATATAAACTACACAGAAGCATTGTATGAAACTACTTTCTGTTCTGTGCATTCAACTAACAGAGTTGAACCTTACTTTTGATTGAGCCGTTCTGAAACACTCTTTCTGTAGAAACTGCAATTGGACATTCTGTGCGCTAGGAGGCCTATATTGGGAAAAAGAATGTCTACAAATAAAAACTACACAGAAGAATTGTGTGAAACTACTTTCTGTTCTGTTTGTTCAACTAAAAGAGTTGAACCTTAGTTTTGATTGAGCCGTTCTGAAACACTCTTTCTGTAGAAAATGCAAGTGGAGATTCGGAGCGCTAAGAGGGTAATAGTGGAAAAAGGAATGTCTCCAAATATAAACTACACAGAATCATTCTGTGAAACTTCTTTCTGATCTGTGCATTCAGCTAACAGAGTTAAACCATACTTTTGATTGAGCAGATCTGAACACTCTTTCTGTAGAAAATGCAACTGGACATTTGGAGCGCTAAGAGAGTACTAGTGGAAAAAGGAATATATTCAAATATAAACTACACAGAAGCATTCTGTGAAACTTCTTTCTGATCTGAGCATTCAGCTAACAGAGTTAAACCATATTATTGATTGAGCAGTTTTGAAACACTCTGTCTGAAGAAAATGCAACTGGACATTCGTAGCGCTAAGTGGGTAATAGTGGAAAAAAGAATATGTTCAAATATAAACTACACAGAAGCATTGTATGAAACTTCTTTCTGTTCTGTGCATTCAACTAACAGAGTTGAACCTTCCTTTTGATTGAGCCTTTCTGAAACACTCTTTCTGTAGAAACTGCAATTGGACATTCTGAGCGCTAAGAGGCCTCTATTGGGAAAAAAAATATCTTCAAATAAAAACTACACAGAAGCATTGTGTGAAACTTATTTCTGATATGTTCATTAAGCTAACAGAGTTAAACCATACTTTTGATTGCGCAGTTCTGAACACTCTTTCTGTAGAAAATGCAAGTGGACATTCGGAGCGCTAAGAGGGTAATAGTGGAAAAAGGAATATATTCAAATATAAACTACACAGTAGCATTCTGTGAAAATTCTTTCTATTCTGTGCATTCAACTAACAGAGTTGAACCTTACTTTTGATTCAGCCGTTCTGAAACACTCTTTCTGTAGAAACTGCAATTGGACATGCTAAGCGGTAAGAGGACTACATTGGGAAAAAGAATATCTTCAAATAAAAACTACACAGATGCATTCTGTGAAACTTATTTCTGATCTGTAAATTCAGTTAACAGAGATAAAACATATTTTTGATTGAGCAGTTATGAAACACTCTTTTTGTAGAAAATGCAAGTGGAGATTCGCAGCGCTAAGAGGGTAATAGTGGAAAAAGGAATGTCTTCAAATATAAACTACACAGAATCATTCGGTGAAACTTCTTTCTGGTCTGTGCATTCAGCTAACAGAGTTAAACCATACTTTTGATTGAGCAGATCTGAACACTCTTTCTGTAGAAAATGCAACTGGACATTTGGAGCGCTAAGAGCGTAGTAGTGGAAAAAGGAATATATTCAAATATAAACTACACAGAAGCATTGTGTGAAACTTCTTTCTGATCTGAGCATTCAGCTAACAGAGTTAAACCATACTTTTGATTGAGCAGTTTTGAAACACTCTGTCTGTAGAAAATGCAACTGGACATTCGTAGCGCTAAGTGGGTAATAGTGGAAAAAAGAATATGTTCAAATATAAACTACACAGAAGCATTGTATGAAACTTCTTTCTGTTCTGTGCATTCAACTAACAGAGTTGAACCTTACTTTTGATTGAGCCGTTCTGAAACACTCTTTCTGTAGAAACTGCAATTGGACATTCTGAGGTCTAGGAGGCCTATATTGGGAAAAAGAATGTCTACAAATAAAAACTACACAGAAGAATTGTGTGAAACTTCTTTCTGTTCTGTTTGTTCAACTAAAAGAGTTGAACCTTAGTTTTGATTGAGCCGTTCTGAAACACTCTTTCTGTAGAAAATGCAAGTGGAGATTCGGAGCGCTAAGAGGGTAATAGTGGAAAAAGGAATGTCTCCAAATATAAACTACACAGAATCATTCTGTGAAACTTCTTTCTGATCTGTGCATTCAGCTAACAGAGTTAAACCATACTTTTGATTGAGCAGATCTGAACACTCTTTCTGTAGAAAATGCAACTGGACATTTGGAGCGCTAAGAGAGTACTAGTGGAAAAAGGAATATATTCAAATATAAACTACACAGAAGCATTCTGTGAAACTTCTTTCTGATCTGAGCATTCAGCTAACAGAGTTAAACCATACTTTTGATTGAGCCGTTTTGAAACACTCTGTCTGTAGAAAATGCAACTGGACATTCGTAGCACTAAGTGGGTAACAGTGGAAAATAGAATATGTTCAAATATAAACTACACAGAAGCATTGTATGAAACATCTTTCTGTTCTGTGCATTCAACTAAGAGAGTTGAACCTTACATTTGATTGAGCCGTTCTGAAACACTCTTTCTGTAGAAAATGCAATTGGACATTCTGAGCGCTAAGAGGCCTACATTGGGAAAAATAATATCTTCAAATAAAAACTACACAGTAGCAGTGTGTGAAACGTATTTCTGATATGTTCATTAAGCTAACAGAGTTAAACAATACTTTTGATTGCACAGTTCTGAACACTCTTTCTGTAGAAAATGCAAGTGGACATTCGGAGCGCTAAGAGGGTAATAGTGGAAAAAGGAATATATTCAAATATAAACTACACAGTAGCATTCTGTGAAAATTCTTTCTGTTCTGTGCATTCAACTAACAGAGTTGAACCTTACTTTTGATTGAGCCGTTCTGAAACACTCTTTCTGTAGAAACTGCAAATGGACATGCTAAGCGCTAAGAGGCCTACATTGGGAAAAAGAATATCTTCAAATAAAAACTACACAGATGCATTCTGTGAAACTTATTTCTGATCTGTAAATTCAGTTAACAGAGATAAAACATATTTTTGATTGAGCAGTTATGAAACACACTTTTTGTAGAAAATGCAAGTGGAGATTCGGAGCGCTAAGAGGGTAATAGTGGAAAAAGTAATGTCTTCAAATATAAACCACACAGAATCATTCGGTGAAACTTCTTTCTGATCTGTGCATTCAGCTAACAGAGTTAAACCATACTTTTGATTGAGCAGATCTGAACACTCTTTCTGTAGAAAATGCAACTGGACATTTGGAGCGCTAAGAGCGTAGTAGTGGAAAAAGGAATATATTCAAATATAAACTACACAGAAGCATTCTGTGAAACTTCTTTCTGATCTGAGCATTCAGCTAACAGAGTTAAACCATACTTTTGATTGAGCAGTTTTGAAACACTCTGTCTGTAGAAAATGCAAATGGACATTCGTAGCGCTAAGTGGGTAATAGTGGAAAAAAGAATATGTTCAAATATAAACTACACAGAAGCATTGTATGAAACTTCTTTCTGTTCTGTGCATTCAACTAACAGAGTTGAACTTTACTTTTGATGGAGCCGTTCTGAAACACTCTTTCTGTAGAAACTGCAATTGGACATTCTGAGGGCTAGGAGGCCTATATAGGGAAAAAGAATGTCTACAAATAAAAACTACAGAGAAGAATTGTGTGAAACTTCTTTCTGTTCTGTTTGTTCAACTAAAAGAGTTGAACCTTAGTTTTGATTGAGCCGTTCTGAGACACTCTTTCTGTAGAAAATGCAAGTGGAGATTCGGAGCGCTAAGAGGGTAATAGTGGAAAAAGGAATGTCTCCAAATATAAACTACACAGAATCATTCTGTGAAACTTCTTTCTGATCTGTGCATTCAGCTAACAGAGTTAAAACATACTTTTGATAGAGCAGATCTGAACACTCTTTCTGTAGAAAATGCAACTGGACATTTGGAGCGCTAAGAGAGTAGTAGTGGAAAAAGGAATATATTCAAATATAAACTACACAGAAGCATTCTGTGAAACTTCTTTCTAATCTGAGCATTCAGCTAACAGAGTTAAACCATACTTTTGATTGAGCAGTTTTGAAACACTCTGTCTGTAGAAAATGCAACTGGACATTCGTAGCGCTAAGTGGGTAAGAGTGGAAAAAAGAATATGTTCAAATATAAACTACACAGAAGCATTGTATGAAACTTCTTTCTGTTCTGTGCATTCAATTAACAGAGTTGAACTTTACTTTTGATTGAGCCTTTCTGAAACACTCTTTCTGTAGAAACTGCAATTGGACATTCTGAGCGCTAAGAGGCCTATATTGGGAAAAATAATATCTTCAAATAAAAACTACACAGAAGCATTGTGTGAAACTTATTTCTGATATGTTCATTAAGCTAACAGAGTTAAACCATACTTTTGATTGCGCAGTTCCGAACACTCTTTCTGTAGAAAATGCAAGTGGACATTCGGAGCGCTATGAGGGTAATAGTGGAAAAAGGAATATATTCAAATATAAACTACACAGTAGCATTCTTTGAAAATTCTTTCTGTTCTGTGCATTCAACTAACAGGGTTGAACCTTACTTTTGATTCAGCCGTTCTGAAACACTCTTTCTGTAGAAACTGCAATTGGACATGCTAAGCGCTAAGAGGCCTACATTGGGAAAAATAATATCTTCAAATAAAAACTACACCGATGCATTCTGTGAAACTTATTTCTGATCTGTAAATTCAGTTAACAGAGATAAAACATATTTTTGATTGAGCAGTTATGAAACACCCTTTTTCAGAAAATGCAAGTGGAGATTCGGAGCGCTAAGAGGGTAATAGTGGAAAAAGGAATGTCTTCAAATATAAACTACACGGAATCATTCGGTGAAACTACTTTCTGATCTGTGCATTCAGCTAACAGAGTTAAACCATACTTTTGATTGAGCAGATCTGAACACTCTTTCTGTAGAAAATGCAACTGGACATTTGGAGCGCTAAGAGCGTAGTAGTGGAAAAAGGAATATATTCAAATATAAACTACACAGAAGCATTCTGTGAAACTTCTTTCTGATCTGAGCATTCAGCTAACAGAGTTAAACCATACTTTTGATTGAGCAGTTTTGAAACACTCTGTCTGTAGAAAATGCAACTGGACATTCGTAGCGCTAAGTGGGTAATAGTGGAAAAAAGAATATGTTCAAATATAAACTACACAGAAGCATTGTATGAAACTACTTTCTGTTCTGTGCATTCAACTAACAGAGTTGAACCTTACTATTGATTGAGCCGTTCTGAAACACTCTTTCTGTAGAAACTGCAATTGGACATTCTGAGCGCTAGGAGGCCTATATTGGGAAAAAGAATGTCTACAAATAAAAACTACACAGAAGAATTGTGTGAAACTACTTTCTGTTCTGTTTGTTCAACTAAAAGAGTTGAACCTTAGTTTTGATTGAGCCGTTCTGAAACACTCTTTCTGTAGAAAATGCAAGTGGAGATTCGGAGCGCTAAGAGGGTAATAGTGGAAAAAGGAATGTCTCCAAATATAAACTACACAGAATCATTCTGTGAAACTTCTTTCTGATCTGTGCATTCAGCTAACAGAGTTAAACCATACTTTTGATTGAGCAGATCTGAACACTCTTTCTGTAGAAAATGCAACTGGACATTTGGAGCGCTAAGAGAGTACTAGTGGAAAAAGGAATATATTCAAATATAAACTACACAGAAGCATTCTGTGAAACTTCTTTCTGATCTGAGCATTCAGCTAACAGAGTTAAACCATACTATTGATTGAGCAGTTTTGAAATACTCTGTCTGAAGAAAATGCAACTGGACATTCGTAGCGCTAAGTGGGTAATAGTGGAAAAAAGAATATGTTCAAATATAAACTACACAGAAGCATTGTATGAAACTTCTTTCTGTTCTGTGCATTCAACTAACAGAGTTGAACCTTACTTTTGATTGAGCCTTTCTGAAACACTCTTTCTGTAGAAACTGCAATTGGACATTCTGAGCGCTAAGAGGCCTCTATTGGGAAAAATAATATCTTCAAATAAAAACTACACAGAAGCATTGTGTGAAACTTATTTCTGATATGTTCATTAAGCTAACAGAGTTAAACCATACTTTTGATTGCGCAGTTCTGAACACTCTTTCTGTAGAAAATGCAAGTGGACATTCGGAGCGCTAAGAGGGTAATAGTGGAAAAAGGAATATATTCAAATATAAACTACACAGTAGCATTCTGTGAAAATTCTTTCTGTTCTGTGCATTCAACTAACAGAGTTGAACCTTACTTTTGATTCAGCCGTTCTGAAACACTCTTTCTGTAGAAACTGCAATTGGACATGCTAAGCGCTAAGAGGCCTACATTGGGAAAAAGAATATCTTCAAATAAAAACTACACAGATGCATTCTGTGAAACTTATTTCTGATCTGTAAATTCAGTTAACAGAGATAAAACATATTTTTGATTGAGCAGTTATGAAACACTCTTTTTGTAGAAAATGCAAGTGGAGATTCGCAGCGCTAAGAGGGTAATAGTGGAAAAAGGAATGTCTTCAAATATAAACTACACAGAATCATTCGGTGAAACTTCTTTCTGATCTGTGCATTCAGCTAACAGAGTTAAACCATACTTTTGATTGAGCAGATCTGAACACTCTTTCTGTAGAAAATGCAACTGGACATTTGGAGCGCTAAGAGCGTAGTAGTGGAAAAAGGAATATATTCAAATATAAACTACACGGAAGCATTGTGTGAAACTTCTTTCTGATCTGAGCATTCAGCTAACAGAGTTAAACCATACTTTTGATTGAGCAGTTTTGAAACACTCTGTCTGTAGAAAATGCAACTGGACATTCGTAGCGCTAAGTGGGTAATAGTGGAAAAAAGAATATGTTCAAATATAAACTACACAGAAGCATTGTATGAAACTACTTTCTGTTCTGTGCATTCAACTAACAGAGTTGAACTTTACTTTTGATGGAGCCGTTCTGAAACACTCTTTCTGTAGAAACTGCAATTGGACATTCTGAGCGCTAGGAGGCCTATATTGGGAAAAAGAATGTCTACAAATAAAAACTACAGAGAAGAATTGTGTGAAACTTCTTTCTGTTCTGTTTGTTCAACTAAAAGAGTTGAACCTTAGTTTTGATTGAGCCGTTCTGAAACACTCTTTCTGTAGAAAATGCAAGTGGAGATTCGGAGCGCTAAGAGGGTAATAGTGGAAAAAGGAATGTCTCCAAATATAAACTACACAGAATCATTCTGTGAAACTTCTTTCTGATCTGTGCATTCAGCTAACAGAGTTAAAACATACTTTTGATAGAGCAGATCTGAACACTCTTTCTGTAGAAAATGCAACTGGACATTTGGAGCGCTAAGAGAGTAGTAGTGGAAAAAGGAATATATTCAAATATAAACTACACAGAAGCATTGTGTGAAACTTCTTTCTGATCTGAGCATTCAGCTAACAGAGTTAAACCATACTTTTGATTGAGCAGTTTTGAAACACTCTGTCTGTAGAAAATGCAACTGGACATTCGTAGCGCTAAGTGGGTAATAGTGGAAAAAAGAATATGTTCAAATATAAACTACACAGAAGCATTGTATGAAACTTCTTTCTGTTCTGTGCATTCAACTAACAGAGTTGAACCTTACTTTTGATTGAGCCGTTCTGAAACACTCTTTCTGTAGAAACTGCAATTGGACATTCTGAGGTCTAGGAGGCCTATATTGGGAAAAAGAATGTCTACAAATAAAAACTACACAGAAGAATTGTGTGAAACTTCTTTCTGTTCTGTTTGTTCAACTAAAAGAGTTGAACCTTAGTTTTGATTGAGCCGTTCTGAAACACTCTTTCTGTAGAAAATGCAAGTGGAGATTCGGAGCGCTAAGAGGGTAATAGTGGAAAAAGGAATGTCTCCAAATATAAACTACACAGAATCATTCTGTGAAACTTCTTTCTGATCTGTGCATTCAGCTAACAGAGTTAAACCATACTTTTGATTGAGCAGATCTGAACACTCTTTCTGTAGAAAATGCAACTGGACATTTGGAGCGCTAAGAGAGTACTAGTGGAAAAAGGAATATATTCAAATATAAACTACACAGAAGCATTCTGTGAAACTTCTTTCTGATCTGAGCATTCAGCTAACAGAGTTAAACCATACTTTTGATTGAGCCGTTTTGAAACACTCTGTCTGTAGAAAATGCAACTGGACATTCGTAGCACTAAGTGGGTAACAGTGGAAAATAGAATATGTTCAAATATAAACTACACAGAAGCATTGTATGAAACATCTTTCTGTTCTGTGCATTCAACTAAGAGAGTTGAACCTTACATTTGATTGAGCCGTTCTGAAACACTCTTTCTGTAGAAAATGCAATTGGACATTCTGAGCGCTAAGAGGCCTACATTGGGAAAAATAATATCTTCAAATAAAAACTACACAGTAGCATTGTGTGAAACGTATTTCTGATATGTTCATTAAGCTAACAGAGTTAAACAATACTTTTGATTGCACAGTTCTGAACACTCTTTCTGTAGAAAATGCAAGTGGACATTCGGAGCGCTAAGAGGGTAATAGTGGAAAAAGGAATATATTCAAATATAAACTACACAGTAGCATTCTGTGAAAATTCTTTCTGTTCTGTGCATTCAACTAACAGAGTTGAACCTTACTTTTGATTGAGCCGTTCTGAAACACTCTTTCTGTAGAAACTGCAAATGGACATGCTAAGCGCTAAGAGGCCTACATTGGGAAAAAGAATATCTTCAAATAAAAACTACACAGATGCATTCTGTGAAACTTATTTCTGATCTGTAAATTCAGTTAACAGAGATAAAACATATTTTTGATTGAGCAGTTATGAAACACACTTTTTGTAGAAAATGCAAGTGGAGATTCGGAGCGCTAAGAGGGTAATAGTGGAAAAAGTAATGTCTTCAAATATAAACCACACAGAATCATTCGGTGAAACTTCTTTCTGATCTGTGCATTCAGCTAACAGAGTTAAACCATACTTTTGATTGAGCAGATCTGAACACTCTTTCTGTAGAAAATGCAACTGGACATTTGGAGCGCTAAGAGCGTAGTAGTGGAAAAAGGAATATATTCAAATATAAACTACACAGAAGCATTCTGTGAAACTTCTTTCTGATCTGAGCATTCAGCTAACAGAGTTAAACCATACTTTTGATTGAGCAGTTTTGAAACACTCTGTCTGTAGAAAATGCAAATGGACATTCGTAGCGCTAAGTGGGTAATAGTGGAAAAAAGAATATGTTCAAATATAAACTACACAGAAGCATTGTATGAAACTTCTTTCTGTTCTGTGCATTCAACTAACAGAGTTGAACTTTACTTTTGATGGAGCCGTTCTGAAACACTCTTTCTGTAGAAACTGCAATTGGACATTCTGAGGGCTAGGAGGCCTATATAGGGAAAAAGAATGTCTACAAATAAAAACTACAGAGAAGAATTGTGTGAAACTTCTTTCTGTTCTGTTTGTTCAACTAAAAGAGTTGAACCTTAGTTTTGATTGAGCCGTTCTGAGACACTCTTTCTGTAGAAAATGCAAGTGGAGATTCGGAGCGCTAAGAGGGTAATAGTGGAAAAAGGAATGTCTCCAAATATAAACTACACAGAATCATTCTGTGAAACTTCTTTCTGATCTGTGCATTCAGCTAACAGAGTTAAAACATACTTTTGATAGAGCAGATCTGAACACTCTTTCTGTAGAAAATGCAACTGGACATTTGGAGCGCTAAGAGAGTAGTAGTGGAAAAAGGAATATATTCAAATATAAACTACACAGAAGCATTCTGTGAAACTTCTTTCTAATCTGAGCATTCAGCTAACAGAGTTAAACCATACTTTTGATTGAGCAGTTTTGAAACACTCTGTCTGTAGAAAATGCAACTGGACATTCGTAGCGCTAAGTGGGTAAGAGTGGAAAAAAGAATATGTTCAAATATAAACTACACAGAAGCATTGTATGAAACTTCTTTCTGTTCTGTGCATTCAATTAACAGAGTTGAACTTTACTTTTGATTGAGCCTTTCTGAAACACTCTTTCTGTAGAAACTGCAATTGGACATTCTGAGCGCTAAGAGGCCTATATTGGGAAAAATAATATCTTCAAATAAAAACTACACAGAAGCATTGTGTGAAACTTATTTCTGATATGTTCATTAAGCTAACAGAGTTAAACCATACTTTTGATTGCGCAGTTCCGAACACTCTTTCTGTAGAAAATGCAAGTGGACATTCGGAGCGCTATGAGGGTAATAGTGGAAAAAGGAATATATTCAAATATAAACTACACAGTAGCATTCTTTGAAAATTCTTTCTGTTCTGTGCATTCAACTAACAGGGTTGAACCTTACTTTTGATTCAGCCGTTCTGAAACACTCTTTCTGTAGAAACTGCAATTGGACATGCTAAGCGCTAAGAGGCCTACATTGGGAAAAATAATATCTTCAAATAAAAACTACACCGATGCATTCTGTGAAACTTATTTCTGATCTGTAAATTCAGTTAACAGAGATAAAACATATTTTTGATTGAGCAGTTATGAAACACTCTTTTTGTAGAAAATGCAAGTGGAGATTCGGAGCGCTAAGAGGGTAATAGTGGAAAAAGGAATGTCTTCAAATATAAACAACACGGAATCATTCGGTGAAACTACTTTCTGATCTGTGCATTCAGCTAACAGAGTTAAACCATACTTTTGATTGAGCAGATCTGAACACTCTTTCTGTAGAAAATGCAACTGGACATTTGGAGCGCTAAGAGCGTAGTAGTGGAAAAAGGAATATATTCAAATATAAACTACACAGAAGCATTCTGTGAAACTTCTTTCTGATCTGAGCATTCAGCTAACAGAGTTAAACCATACTTTTGATTGAGCAGTTTTGAAACACTCTGTCTGTAGAAAATGCAACTGGACATTCGTAGCGCTAAGTGGGTAATAGTGGAAAAAAGAATATGTTCAAATATAAACTACACAGAAGCATTGTATGAAACTACTTTCTGTTCTGTGCATTCAACTAACAGAGTTGAACCTTACTATTGATTGAGCCGTTCTGAAACACTCTTTCTGTAGAAACTGCAATTGGACATTCTGAGCGCTAGGAGGCCTATATTGGGAAAAAGAATGTCTACAAATAAAAACTACACAGAAGAATTGTGTGAAACTACTTTCTGTTCTGTTTGTTCAACTAAAAGAGTTGAACCTTAGTTTTGATTGAGCCGTTCTGAAACACTCTTTCTGTAGAAAATGCAAGTGGAGATTCGGAGCGCTAAGAGGGTAATAGTGGAAAAAGGAATGTCTCCAAATATAAACTACACAGAATCATTCTGTGAAACTTCTTTCTGATCTGTGCATTCAGCTAACAGAGTTAAACCATACTTTTGATTGAGCAGATCTGAACACTCTTTCTGTAGAAAATGCAACTGGACATTTGGAGCGCTAAGAGAGTACTAGTGGAAAAAGGAATATATTCAAATATAAACTACACAGAAGCATTCTGTGAAACTTCTTTCTGATCTGAGCATTCAGCTAACAGAGTTAAACCATACTATTGATTGAGCAGTTTTGAAATACTCTGTCTGAAGAAAATGCAACTGGACATTCGTAGCGCTAAGTGGGTAATAGTGGAAAAAAGAATATGTTCAAATATAAACTACACAGAAGCATTGTATGAAACTTCTTTCTGTTCTGTGCATTCAACTAACAGAGTTGAACCTTACTTTTGATTGAGCCTTTCTGAAACACTCTTTCTGTAGAAACTGCAATTGGACATTCTGAGCGCTAAGAGGCCTCTATTGGGAAAAATAATATCTACAAATAAAAACTACAGAGAAGCATTGTGTGAAACTTATTTCTGATATGTTCATTAAGCTAACAGAGTTAAACCATACTTTTGATTGCGCAGTTCTGAACACTCTTTCTGTAGAAAATGCAAGTGGACATTCGGAGCGCTAAGAGGGTAATAGTGGAAAAAGGAATATATTCAAATATAAACTACACAGTAGCATTCTGTGAAAATTCTTTCTGTTCTGTGCATTCAACTAACAGAGTTGAACCTTACTTTTGATTCAGCCGTTCTGAAACACTCTTTCTGTAGAAACTGCAATTGGACATGCTAAGCGCTAAGAGGCCTACATTGGGAAAAAGAATATCTTCAAATAAAAACTACACAGATGCATTCTGTGAAACTTATTTCTGATCTGTAAATTCAGTTAACAGAGATAAAACATATTTTTGATTGAGCAGTTATGAAACACTTTTTTTGTAGAAAATGCAATTGGAGATTCGCAGCGCTAAGGGGGTAATAGTGGAAAAAGGAATGTCTTCAAATATAAACTACACAGAATCATTCGGTGAAACTTCTTTCTGATCTGTGCATTCAGCTAACAGAGTTAAACCATACTTTTGATTGAGCAGATCTGAACACTCTTTCTGTAGAAAATGCAACTGGACATTTGGAGCGCTAAGAGCGTAGTAGTGGAAAAAGGAATATATAGAAATATAAACTACACGGAAGCATTGTGTGAAACTTCTTTCTGATCTGAGCATTCAGCTAACAGAGTTAAACCATACTTTTGATTGAGCAGTTTTGAAACACTCTGTCTGTAGAAAATGCAACTGGACATTCGTAGCGCTAAGTGGGTAATAGTGGAAAAAAGAATATGTTCAAATATAAACTACACAGAAGCATTGTATGAAACTTCTTTCTGTTCTGTGCATTCAACTAACAGAGTTGAACTTTACTTTTGATGGAGCCGTTCTGAAACACTCTTTCTGTAGAAACTGCAATTGGACATTCTGAGCGCTAGGAGGCCTATATTGGGAAAAAGAATGTCTACAAATAAAAACTACAGAGAAGAATTGTGTGAAACTTCTTTCTGTTCTGTTTGTTCAACTAAAAGAGTTGAACCTTAGTTTTGATTGAGCCGTTCTGAGACACTCTTTCTGTAGAAAATGCAAGTGGAGATTCGGAGCGCTAAGAGGGTAATAGTGGAAAAAGGAATGTCTCCAAATATAAACTACACAGAATCATTCTGTGAAACTTCTTTCTGATCTGTGCATTCAGCTAACAGAGTTAAAACATACTTTTGATAGAGCAGATCTGAACACTCTTTCTGTAGAAAATGCAACTGGACATTTGGAGCGCTAAGAGAGTAGTAGTGGAAAAAGGAATATATTCAAATATAAACTACACAGAAGCATTCTGTGAAACTTCTTTCTGATCTGAGCATTCAGCTAACAGAGTTAAACCATACTTTTGATTGAGCAGTTTTGAAACACTCTGTCTGTAGAAAATGCAAATGGACATTCGTAGCGCTAAGTGGGTAAGAGTGGAAAAAAGAATATGTTCAAATATAAACTACACAGAAGCATTGTATGAAACTTCTTTCTGTTCTGTGCATTCAATTAACAGACTTGAACTTTATTTTTGATTGAGCCTTTCTGAAACACTCTTTCTGTAGAAACTGCAATTGGACATTCTGAGCGCTAAGAGGCCTATTTTGGGAAAAATAATATCTTCAAATAAAAACTACACAGAAGCATTGTGTGAAACTTATTTCTGATATGTTCATTAAGCTAACAGAGTTAAACCATACTTTTGATTGCGCAGTTCCGAACACTCTTTCTGTAGAAAATGCAAGTGGACATTCGGAGCGCTAAGAGGGTAATAGTGGAAAAAGGAATATATTCAAATATAAACTACACAGTAGCATTCTTTGAAAATTCTTTCTGTTCTGTGCATTCAACTAACAGGGTTGAACCTTACTTTTGATTCAGCCGTTCTGAAACACTCTTTCTGTAGAAACTGCAATTGGACATGCTAAGCGCTAAGAAGCCTACATTGGGAAAAATAATATCTTTAAATAAAAACTACACCGATGCATTCTGTGAAACTTATTTCTGATCTGTAAATTCAGTTAACAGAGATAAAACATATTTTTGATTGAGCAGTTATGAAACACTCTTTTTGTAGAAAATGCAAGTGGAGATTCGGAGCGCTAAGAGGGTAATAGTGGAAAAAGGAATGTCTTCAAATATAAACTACACGGAATCATTCGGTGAAACTACTTTCTGATCTGTGCATTCAGCTAACAGAGTTAAACCATACTTTTGATTGAGCAGATCTGAACACTCTTTCTGTAGAAAATGCAACTGGACATTTGGAGCGCTAAGAGCGTAGTAGTGGAAAAAGGAATATATTCAAATATAAACTACACAGAAGCATTCTGTGAAACTTCTTTCTGATCTGAGCATTCAGCTAACAGAGTTAAACCATACTTTTGATTGAGCAGTTTTGAAACACTCTGTCTGTAGAAAATGCAACTGGACATTCGTAGCGCTAAGTGGGTAATAGTGGAAAAAAGAATATGTTCAAATATAAACTACACAGAAGCATTGTATGAAACTACTTTCTGTTCTGTGCATTCAACTAACAGAGTTGAACCTTACTTTTGATTGAGCCGTTCTGAAACACTCTTTCTGTAGAAACTGCAATTGGACATTCTGTGCGCTAGGAGGCCTATATTGGGAAAAAGAATGTCTACAAGTAAAAACTACACAGAAGAATTGTGTGAAACTACTTTCTGTTCTGTTTGTTCAACTAAAAGAGTTGAACCTTAGTTTTGATTGAGCCGTTCTGAAACACTCTTTCTGTAGAAAATGCAAGTGGAGATTCGGAGCGCTAAGAGGGTAATAGTGGAAAAAGGAATGTCTCCAAATATAAACTACACAGAATCATTCTGTGAAACTTCTTTCTGATCTGTGCATTCAGCTAACAGAGTTAAACCATACTTTTGATTGAGCAGATCTGAACACTCTTTCTGTAGAAAATGCAACTGGACATTTGGAGCGCTAAGAGAGTACTAGTGGAAAAAGGAATATATTCAAATATAAACTACACAGAAGCATTCTGTGAAACTTCTTTCTGATCTGAGCATTCAGCTAACAGAGTTAAACCATATTATTGATTGAGCAGTTTTGAAACACTCTGTCTGAAGAAAATGCAACTGGACATTCGTAGCGCTAAGTGGGTAATAGTGGAAAAAAGAATATGTTCAAATATAAACTACACAGAAGCATTGTATGAAACTTCTTTCTGTTCTGTGCATTCAACTAACAGAGTTGAACCTTACTTTTGATTGAGCCTTTCTGAAACACTCTTTCTGTAGAAACTGCAATTGGACATTCTGAGCGCTAAGAGGCCTCTATTGGGAAAAATAATATCTTCAAATAAAAACTACACAGAAGCATTGTGTGAAACTTATTTCTGATATGTTCATTAAGCTAACAGAGTTAAACCATACTTTTGATTGCGCAGTTCTGAACACTCTTTCTGTAGAAAATGCAAGTGGACATTCGGAGCGCTAAGAGGGTAATAGTGGAAAAAGGAATATATTCAAATATAAACTACACAGTAGCATTCTGTGAAAATTCTTTCTGTTCTGTGCATTCAACTAACAGAGTTGAACCTTACTTTTGATTCAGCCGTTCTGAAACACTCTTTCTGTAGAAACTGCAATTGGACATGCTAAGCGCTAAGAGGACTACATTGGGAAAAAGAATATCTTCAAATAAAAACTACACAGATGCATTCTGTGAAACTTATTTCTGATCTGTAAATTCAGTTAACAGAGATAAAACATATTTTTGATTGAGCAGTTATGAAACACTCTTTTTGTAGAAAATGCAAGTGGAGATTCGCAGCGCTAAGAGGGTAATAGTGGAAAAAGGAATGTCTTCAAATATAAACTACACAGAATCATTCGGTGAAACTTCTTTCTGGTCTGTGCATTCAGCTAACAGAGTTAAACCATACTTTTGATTGAGCAGATCTGAACACTCTTTCTGTAGAAAATGCAACTGGACATTTGGAGCGCTAAGAGCGTAGTAGTGGAAAAAGGAATATATTCAAATATAAACTACACAGAAGCATTGTGTGAAACTTCTTTCTGATCTGAGCATTCAGCTAACAGAGTTAAACCATACTTTTGATTGAGCAGTTTTGAAACACTCTGTCTGTAGAAAATGCAACTGGACATTCGTAGCGCTATGTGGGTAATAGTGGAAAAAAGAATATGTTCAAATATAAACTACACAGAAGCATTGTATGAAACTTCTTTCTGTTCTGTGCATTCAACTAACAGAGTTGAACCTTACTTTTGATTGAGCCGTTCTGAAACACTCTTTCTGTAGAAACTGCAATTGGACATTCTGAGGTCTAGGAGGCCTATATTGGGAAAAAGAATGTCTACAAATAAAAACTACACAGAAGAATTGTGTGAAACTTCTTTCTGTTCTGTTTGTTCAACTAAAAGAGTTGAACCTTAGTTTTGATTGAGCCGTTCTGAAACACTCTTTCTGTAGAAAATGCAAGTGGAGATTCGGAGCGCTAAGAGGGTAATAGTGGAAAAAGGAATGTCTCCAAATATAAACTACACAGAATCATTCTGTGAAACTTCTTTCTGATCTGTGCATTCAGCTAACAGAGTTAAACCATACTTTTGATTGAGCAGATCTGAACACTCTTTCTGTAGAAAATGCAACTGGACATTTGGAGCGCTAAGAGAGTACTAGTGGAAAAAGGAATATATTCAAATATAAACTACACAGAAGCATTCTGTGAAACTTCTTTCTGATCTGAGCATTCAGCTAACAGAGTTAAACCATACTTTTGATTGAGCCGTTTTGAAACACTCTGTCTGTAGAAAATGGAACTGGACATTCGTAGCACTAAGTGGGTAATAGTGGAAAATAGAATATGTTCAGATATAAACTACACAGAAGCATTGTATGAAACATCTTTCTGTTCTGTGCATTCAACTAAGAGAGTTGAACCTTACATTTGATTGAGCCGTTCTGAAACACTCTTTCTGTAGAAAATGCAATTGGACATTCTGAGCGCTAAGAGGCCTACATTGGGAAAAATAATATCTTCAAATAAAAACTACACAGTAGCATTGTGTGAAACGTATTTCTGATATGTTCATTAAGCTAACAGAGTTAAACAATACTTTTGATTGCACAGTTCTGAACACTCTTTCTGTAGAAAATGCAAGTGGACATTCGGAGCGCTAAGAGGGTAATAGTGGAAAAAGGAATATATTCAAATATAAACTACACAGTAGCATTCTGTGAAAATTCTTTCTGTTCTGTGCATTCAACTAACAGAGTTGAACCTTACTTTTGATTGAGCCGTTCTGAAACACTCTTTCTGTAGAAACTGCAAATGGACATGCTAAGCGCTAAGAGGCCTACATTGGGAAAAAGAATATCTTCAAATAAAAACTACACAGATGCATTCTGTGAAACTTATTTCTGATCTGTAAATTCAGTTAACAGAGATAAAACATATTTTTGATTGAGCAGTTATGAAACACACTTTTTGTAGAAAATGCAAGTGGAGATTCGGAGCGCTAAGAGGGTAATAGTGGAAAAAGTAATGTCTTCAAATATAAACCACACAGAATCATTCGGTGAAACTTCTTTCTGATCTGTGCATTCAGCTAACAGAGTTAAACCATACTTTTGATTGAGCAGATCTGAACACTCTTTCTGTAGAAAATGCAACTGGACATTTGGAGCGCTAAGAGCGTAGTAGTGGAAAAAGGAATATATTCAAATATAAACTACACAGAAGCATTCTGTGAAACTTCTTTCTGATCTGAGCATTCAGCTAACAGAGTTAAACCATACTTTTGATTGAGCAGTTTTGAAACACTCTGTCTGTAGAAAATGCAACTGGACATTCGTAGCGCTAAGTGGGTTATAGTGGAAAAAAGAATACGTTCAAATATAAACTACACAGAAGCATTGTATGAAACTTCTTTCTGTTCTGTGCATTCAACTAACAGAGTTGAACTTACTTTTGATTGAGCCTTTCTGAAACACTGTTTCTGTAGAAACTGCAATTGGACATTCTGAGCGCTAAGAGGCCTATATTGGGAAAAATAATATCTTCAAATAAAAACTACACAGAAGCATTGTGTGAAACTTATTTCTGATATGTTCATTAAGCTAACTGAGTTAAACCATACTTTTGATTGCACAGTTCTGAACACTCTTTCTGTAGAAAATGCAAGTGGACATTCGGAGCGCTAAGAGGGTAATAGTGGAAAAAGGAATATATTCAAATATAAACAACACAGTAGCATTCTGTGAAAATCCTTTCTGTTCTGTGCATTCAACTAACAGAGTTGAACCTTACTTTTGATTGAGCCGTTCTGAAACACTCTTTCTGTAGAAACTGCAATTGGACACGCTAAGCGCTAAGAGGCCTACATTGGGAAAAAGAATATCTTCAAATAAAAACTACACAGATGCATTCTGTGAAACTTATTTCTGATCTGTAAATTCAGTTAACAGAGATAAAACATATTTTTGATTGAGCAGTTATGAAACCCTCTTTTTGTAGAAAATGCAAGTGGAGATTCGGAGCGCTAAGAGGGTAATAGTGGAAAAAGGAATGTCTTCAAATATAAACTACACAGAATCATTCGGTGAAACTTCTTTCTGACCTGTGCATTCAGCTAACAGAGTTAAACCACACTTTTGATTGAGCAGAACAGAACACTCTTTCTGTAGAAAATGCAACTGGACATTTGGAGCGCTAAGAGCGTAGTAGTGGAAAAAGGAATATATTCAAATATAAACAACACAGAAGCATTCTGTGAAACTTCTTCCTGATCTGAGCATTCAGCTAACAGAGTTAAACCATACTTCTGATTGAGCAGTTTTGAAACACTCTGTCTGTAGAAAATGCAACTGGACATTCGTAGCGCTAAGTGGGTATAGTGGAAAAAAGAATATGTTCAAATATAAACTACACAGAAGCATTGTATGAAACTTCTTTCTGTTCTGTGCATTCAACTAACAGAGTTGAACCTTACTTTTGATTGAGCCGTTCTGAAACACTCTTTCTGTAGAAACTGCAATTGGACATTCTGAGCGCTAGGAGGCCTATATTGGGAAAAAGAATGTCTACAAATAAAAACTACACAGAAGAATTGTGTGAAACTTCGTTCTGTTCTGTTTGTTCAACTAAAAGAGTTGAACCTTAGTTTTGATTGAGCCGTTCTGAAACACTCTTTCTGTAGAAAATGCAAGTGGAGATTCGGAGCGCTAAGAGGGTAATAGTGGAAAAAGGAATGTCTCCAAATATAAACTACACAGAATCATTCTGTGAAACTTCTTTCTGATCTGTGCATTCAGCTAACAGAGTTAAACCATACTTTTGATTGAGCAGATCTGAACACTCTTTCTGTAGAAAATGCAACTGGACATTTGGAGCGCTAAGAGAGTACTAGTGGAAAAAGGAATATATTCAAATATAAACTACACAGAAGCATTCTGTGAAACTTCTTTCTGATCTGAGCATTCAGCTAACAGAGTTAAACTATACTTTTGATTGAGCAGTTTTGAAACACTCTGTCTGTAGAAAATTCAACTGGACATTCGTAGCGCTAAGTGGGTAATAGTGGAAAAAAGAATATGTTCAAATATAAACTACACAGAAGCATTGTATGAAACTTCTTTCTGTTCTGTGCATTCAACTAACAGAGTTGAACCTTACTTTTGATTGAGCCGTTCTGAAACACTCTTTCTGTAGAAACTGCAATTGGACATTTTGAGCGCTAGGAGGCCTATATTGGGAAAAAGAATGTCTACAAATAAAAAGTACACAGAAGAATTGTGTGAAACTTCTTTCTGTTCTGTTTGCTCAACTAAAAGAGTTGAACCTTAGTTTTGATTGAGCCGTTCTGAAACACTCTTTCTGTAGAAAATGCAAGTGGAGATTCGGAGCGCTAAGAGGGTAATAGTGGAAAAAGGAATGTCTCCAAATATAAACTACACAGAATCATTCTGTGAAACTTCTTTCTGATCTGTGCATTCAGCTAACAGAGTTAAACCATACTTTTGATTGAGCAGATCTGAACACTCTTTCTGTAGAAAATGCAACTGGACATTTGGAGCGCTAAGAGAGTAGTAGTGGAAAAAGGAATATATTCAAATATAAACTACACAGAAGCATTCTGTGAAACTTCTTTCTGATCTGAGCATTCAGCTAACAGAGTTAAACCATACTTTTGATTGAGCAGTTTTGAAACACTCTGTCTGTAGAAAATGCAACTGGACATTCGTAGCGCTAAGTGGGTAATAGTGGAAAAAAGAATATGTTCAAATATAAACTACACAGAAGCATTGTATGAAACTTCTTTCTTTTCTGTGCATTCAACTAACAGAGTTGAACCTTACTTTTGATTGAGCCGTTCTGAAACACTCTTTCTGTAGAAACTGTAATTGGACATTTTGAGCGCTAGGAGGCCTATATTGGGAAAAAGAATGTCTACAAATAAAAACTACACAGCAGAATTGTGTGAAACTTCTTTCTGTTCTGTTTGTTCAACTAAAAGAGTTGAACCTTAGTTTTGATTGAGCCGTTCTGAAACACTCTTTCTGTAGAAAATGCAAGTGGAGATTCGGAGCGCTAAGAGGGTAATAGTGGAAAAAGGAATGTCTCCAAATATAAACTACACAGAATCATTCTGTGAAACTTCTTTCTGATCTGTGCATTCAGCTAACAGGGTTAAACCATACTTTTGATTGAGCAGATCTGAACACTCTTTCTGTAGAAAATGCAACTGGACATTTGGAGCGCTAAGAGAGTAGTAGTGGAAAAAGGAATATATTCAAATATAAACTACACAGAAGCATTCTGTGAAACTTCATTCTGATCTGAGCATTCAGCTAACAGAGTTAAACCATACTTTTGATTGAGCAGTTTTGAAACACTCTGTCTGTAGAAAATGCAACTGGACATTCGTAGCGCTAAGTGGGTAATAGTGGAAAAAAGAATATGTTCAAATATAAACTACACAGAAGCATTGTATGAAACTTCTTTCTGTTCTGTGCATTCAACTAACAGAGTTGAACCTTACTTTTGATTGAGCCTTTCTGAAACACTCTTTCTGTAGAAACTGCAATTGGACATTCTGAGCGCTAAGAGGCCTCTATTGGGAAAAATAATATCTTCAAATAAAAACTACACAGAAGCATTGTGTGAAACTTATTTCTGATATGTTCATTAAGCTAACAGAGTTAAACCATACTTTTGATTGCGCAGTTCTGAACACTCTTTCTGTAGAAAATGCAAGTGGACATTCGGAGCGCTAAGAGGGTAATAGTGGAAAAAGGAATATATTCAAATATAAACTACACAGTAGCATTCTGTGAAAATTCTTTCTGTTCTGTGCATTCAACTAACAGAGTTGAACCTTACTTTTGATTCAGCCGTTCTGAAACACTCTTTCTGTAGAAACTGCAATTGGACATGCTAAGCGCTAAGAGGCCTACATTGGGAAAAAGAATATCTTCAAATAAAAACTACACAGATGCATTCTGTGAAACTTATTTCTGATCTGTAAATTCAGTTAACAGAGATAAAACATATTTTTGATTGAGCAGTTATGAAACACTCTTTTTGTAGAAAATGCAAGTGGAGATTCGGAACGCTAAGAGGGTAATAGTGGAAAAAGGAATGTCTTCAAATATAAACTACACAGAATCATTCGGTGAAACTTCTTTCTGATCTGTGCATTCAGCTAACAGAGTTAAACCATACTTTTGATTGAGCAGATCTGAACACTCTTTCTGTAGAAAATGCAACTGGACATTTGGAGCGCTAAGAGCGTAGTAGTGGAAAAAGGAATATATTCAAATAT
This sequence comes from Symphalangus syndactylus, assembly GCF_028878055.3. Lineage (NCBI taxonomy): Eukaryota > Metazoa > Chordata > Mammalia > Primates > Hylobatidae > Symphalangus > Symphalangus syndactylus. The sequence goes on from NC_072429.2 coordinate 144,668,418, forward strand.
AAACTACACAGAAGCATTCTGTGAAACTTCTTTCTGATCTGAGCATTCAGCTAACAGAGTTAAACCATACTTTTGATTGAGCAGTTTTGAAACACTCTGTCTGTAGAAAATGCAACTGGACATTCGTAGCGCTAAGTGTGTAATAGTGGAAAAAAGAATATGTTCAAATATAAACTACACAGAAGCATTGTATGAAACTTCTTTCTGTTCTGTGCATTCAACTAACAGAGTTGAACCTTACTTTTGATTGAGCCGTTCTGAAACACTCTTTCTGTAGAAACTGCAATTGGACATTCTGAGCGCTAGGAGGCCTATATTGGGAAAAAGAATGTCTACAAATAAAAACTACAGGGAAGAATTGTGTGAAACTTCTTTCTGTTCTGTTTGTTCAACTAAAAGAGTTGAACCTTAGTTTTGATTGAGCCGTTCTGAAACACTCTTTCTGTAGAAAATGCAAGTGGAGATTCGGAGCGCTAAGAGGGTAATAGTGGAAAAAGGAATGTCTCCAAATATAAACTACACAGAATTATTCTGTGAAACTTCTTTCTGATCTGTGCATTCAGCTAACAGAGTTAAACCATACTTTTGATTGAGCAGATCTGAACACTCTTTCTGTAGAAAATGCAACTGGACATTTGGAGCGCTAAGAGAGTAGTAGTGGAAAAAGGAATATATTCAAATATAAACTACACAGAAGCATTCTGTGAAACTTCTTTCTGATCTGAGCATTCAGCTAACAGAGTTAAACCATACTTTTGATTGAGCAGTTTTGAAACACTCTGTCTGTAGAAAATGCAACTGGACATTCGTAGCGCTAAGTGGGTAATAGTGGAAAAAAGAATACGTTCAAATATAAACTACACAGAAGCATTGTATGAAACTTCTTTCTGTTCTGTGCATTCAACTAACAGAGTTGAACTTACTTTTGATTGAGCCTTTCTGAAACACTGTTTCTGTAGAAACTGCAATTGGACATTCTGAGCGCTAAGAGGCCTATATTGGGAAAAATAATATCTTCAAATAAAAACTACACAGAAGCATTGTGTGAAACTTATTTCTGATATGTTCATTAAGCTAACTGAGTTAAACCATACTTTTGATTGCACAGTTCTGAACACTCTTTCTGTAGAAAATGCAAGTGGACATTCGGAGCGCTAAGAGGGTAATAGTGGAAAAAGGAATATATTCAAATATAAACAACACAGTAGCATTCTGTGAAAATTCTTTCTGTTCTGTGCATTCAACTAACAGAGTTGAACCTTACTTTTGATTGAGCCGTTCTGAAACACTCTTTCTGTAGAAACTGCAATTGGACACGCTAAGCGCTAAGAGGCCTACATTGGGAAAAAGAATATCTTCAAATAAAAACTACACAGATGCATTCTCTGAAACTTATTTCTGATCTGTAAATTCAGTTAACAGAGATAAAACATATTTTTGATTGAGCAGTTATGAAACCCTCTTTTTGTAGAAAATGCAAGTGGAGATTCGGAGCGCTAAGAGGGTAATAGTGGAAAAAGGAATGTCTTCAAATATAAACTACACAGAATCATTCGGTGAAACTTCTTTCTGACCTGTGCATTCAGCTAACAGAGTTAAACCACACTTTTGATTGAGCAGAACAGAACACTCTTTCTGTAGAAAATGCAACTGGACATTTGGAGCGCTAAGAGCGTAGTAGTGGAAAAAGGAATATATTCAAATATAAACAACACAGAAGCATTCTGTGAAACTTCTTCCTGATCTGAGCATTCAGCTAACAGAGTTAAACCATACTTCTGATTGAGCAGTTTTGAAACACTCTGTCTGTAGAAAATGCAACTGGACATTCGTAGCGCTAAGTGGGTATAGTGGAAAAAAGAATATGTTCAAATATAAACTACACAGAAGCATTGTATGAAACTTCTTTCTGTTCTGTGCATTCAACTAACAGAGTTGAACCTTACTTTTGATTGAGCCGTTCTGAAACACTCTTTCTGTAGAAACTGCAATTGGACATTCTGAGCGCTAGGAGGCCTATATTGGGAAAAAGAATGTCTACAAATAAAAACTACACAGAAGAATTGTGTGAAACTTCTTTCTGTTCTGTTTGTTCAACTAAAAGAGTTGAACCTTAGTTTTGATTGAGCCGTTCTGAGACACTCTTTCTGTAGAAAATGCAAGTGGAGATTCGGAGCGCTAAGAGGGTAATAGTGGAAAAAGGAATGTCTCCAAATATAAACTACACAGAATCATTCTGTGAAACTTCTTTCTGATCTGTGCATTCAGCTAACAGAGTTAAAACATACTTTTGATAGAGCAGATCTGAACACTCTTTCTGTAGAAAATGCAACTGGACATTTGGAGCGCTAAGAGAGTAGTAGTGGAAAAAGGAATATATTCAAATATAAACTACACAGAAGCATTCTGTGAAACTTCTTTCTGATCTGAGCATTCAGCTAACAGAGTTAAACCATACTTTTGATTGAGCAGTTTTGAAACACTCTGTCTGTAGAAAATGCAACTGGACATTCGTAGCGCTAAGTGGGTAAGAGTGGAAAAAAGAATATGTTCAAATATAAACTACACAGAAGCATTGTATGAAACTTCTTTCTGTTCTGTGCATTCAATTAACAGAGTTGAACTTTACTTTTGATTGAGCCTTTCTGAAACACTCTTTCTGTAGAAACTGCAATTGGACATTCTGAGCGCTAAGAGGCCTATATTGGGAAAAATAATATCTTCAAATAAAAACTACACAGAAGCATTGTGTGAAACTTATTTCTGATATGTTCATTAAGCTAACAGAGTTAAACCATACTTTTGATTGCGCAGTTCCGAACACTCTTTCTGTAGAAAATGCAAGTGGACATTCGGAGCGCTAAGAGGGTAATAGTGGAAAAAGGAATATATTCAAATATAAACTACACAGTAGCATTCTTTGAAAATTCTTTCTGTTCTGTGCATTCAACTAACAGGGTTGAACCTTACTTTTGATTCAGCCGTTCTGAAACACTCTTTCTGTAGAAACTGCAATTGGACATGCTAAGAACTAAGAGGCCTACATTGGGAAAAAGAATATCTTCAAATAAAAACTACACCGATGCATTCTGTGAAACTTATTTCTGATCTGTAAATTCAGTTAACAGAGATAACACATATTTTTGATTGAGCAGTTATGAAACACTCTTTTTGTAGAAAATGCAAGTGGAGATTCGGAGCGCTAAGAGGGTAATAGTGGAAAAAGGAATGTCTTCAAATATAAACTACACGGAATCATTCGGTGAAACTACTTTCTGATCTGTGCATTCAGCTAACAGAGTTAAACCATACTTTTGATTGAGCAGATCTGAACACTCTTTCTGTAGAAAATGCAACTGGACATTTGGAGCGCTAAGAGCGTAGTAGTGGAAAAAGGAATATATTCAAATATAAACTTCACAGAAGCATTCTGTGAAACTTCTTTCTGATCTGAGCATTCAGCTAACAGAGTTAAACCATACTTTTGATTGAGCAGTTTTGAAACACTCTGTCTGTAGAAAATGCAACTGGACATTCGTAGCGCTAAGTGGGTAATAGAGGAAAAAAGAATATGTTCAAATAAAAACTACACAGAAGCATTGTATGAAACTTCTTTCTGTTCTGTGCATTCAACTAACAGAGTTGAACCTTACTTTTGATTGAGCCTTTCTGAAACACTCTTTCTGTAGAAACTGCAATTGGACATTCTGAGCGCTAGGAGGCCTATATTGGGAAAAAGAATGTCTACAAATAAAAACTACAGAGAAGAATTGTGTGAAACTTCTTTCTGTTCTGTTTGTTCAACTAAAAGAGTTGAACCTTAGTTTTGATTGAGCCGTTCTGAAACACTCTTTCTGTAGAAAATGCAAGTGGAGATTCGGAGCGCTAAGAGGGTAATAGTGGAAAAAGGAATGTCTCCAAATATAAACTACACAGAATTATTCTGTGAAACTTCTTTCTGATCTGTGCATTCAGCTAACAGAGTTAAACCATACTTTTGATTGAGCAGATCTGAACACTCTTTCTGTAGAAAATGCAACTGGACATTTGGAGCGCTAAGAGAGTAGTAGTGGAAAAAGGAATATATTCAAATATAAACTACACAGAAGCATTCTGTGAAACTTCTGTCTGATCTGAGCATTCAGCTAACAGAGTTAAACCATACTTTTGATTGAGCAGTTTTGAAACACTCTGTCTGTAGAAAATGCAACTGGACATTCGTAGCGCTAAGTGGGTTATAGTGGAAAAAAGAATACGTTCAAATATAAACTACACAGAAGCATTGTATGAAACTTCTTTCTGTTCTGTGCATTCAACTAACAGAGTTGAACTTACTTTTGATTGAGCCTTTCTGAAACACTGTTTCTGTAGAAACTGCAATTGGACATTCTGAGCGCTAAGAGGCCTATATTGGGAAAAATAATATCTTCAAATAAAAACTACACAGAAGCATTGTGTGAAACTTATTTCTGATATGTTCATTAAGCTAACTGAGTTAAACCATACTTTTGATTGCACAGTTCTGAACACTCTTTCTGTAGAAAATGCAAGTGGACATTCGGAGCGCTAAGAGGGTAATAGTGGAAAAAGGAATATATTCAAATATAAACAACACAGTAGCATTCTGTGAAAATCCTTTCTGTTCTGTGCATTCAACTAACAGAGTTGAACCTTACTTTTGATTGAGCCGTTCTGAAACACTCTTTCTGTAGAAACTGCAATTGGACACGCTAAGCGCTAAGAGGCCTGCATTGGGAAAAAGAATATCTTCAAATAAAAACTACACAGATGCATTCTGTGAAACTTATTTCTGATCTGTAAATTCAGTTAACAGAGATAAAACATATTTTTGATTGAGCAGTTATGAAACCCTCTTTTTGTAGAAAATGCAAGTGGAGATTCGGAGCGCTAAGAGGGTAATAGTGGAAAAAGGAATGTCTTCAAATATAAACTACACAGAATCATTCGGTGAAACTTCTTTCTGACCTGTGCATTCAGCTAACAGAGTTAAACCACACTTTTGATTGAGCAGAACAGAACACTCTTTCTGTAGAAAATGCAACTGGACATTTGGAGCGCTAAGAGCGTAGTAGTGGAAAAAGGAATATATTCAAATATAAACAACACAGAAGCATTCTGTGAAACTTCTTCCTGATCTGAGCATTCAGCTAACAGAGTTAAACCATACTTCTGATTGAGCAGTTTTGAAACACTCTGTCTGTAGAAAATGCAACTGGACATTCGTAGCGCTAAGTGGGTATAGTGGAAAAAAGAATATGTTCAAATATAAACTACACAGAAGCATTGTATGAAACTTCTTTCTGTTCTGTGCATTCAACTAACAGAGTTGAACCTTACTTTTGATTGAGCCGTTCTGAAACACTCTTTCTGTAGAAACTGCAATTGGACATTCTGAGCGCTAGGAGGCCTATATTGGGAAAAAGAATGTCTACAAATAAAAATTACACAGAAGAATTGTGTGAAACTTCGTTCTGTTCTGTTTGTTCAACTAAAAGAGTTGAACCTTAGTTTTGATTGAGCCGTTCTGAAACACTCTTTCTGTAGAAAATGCAAGTGGAGATTCGGAGCGCTAAGAGGGTAATAGTGGAAAAAGGAATGTCTCCAAATATAAACTACACAGAATCATTCTGTGAAACTTCTTTCTGATCTGTGCATTCAGCTAACAGAGTTAAACCATACTTTTGATTGAGCAGATCTGAACACTCTTTCTGTAGAAAATGCAACTGGACATTTGGAGCGCTAAGAGAGTACTAGTGGAAAAAGGAATATATTCAAATATAAACTACACAGAAGCATTCTGTGAAACTTCTTTCTGATCTGAGCATTCAGCTAACAGAGTTAAACTATACTTTTGATTGAGCAGTTTTGAAACACTCTGTCTGTAGAAAATTCAACTGGACATTCGTAGCGCTAAGTGGGTAATAGTGGAAAAAAGAATATGTTCAAATATAAACTACACAGAAGCATTGTATGAAACTTCTTTCTGTTCTGTGCATTCAACTAACAGAGTTGAACCTTACTTTTGATTGAGCCGTTCTGAAACACTCTTTCTGTAGAAACTGCAATTGGACATTTTGAGCGCTAGGAGGCCTATATTGGGAAAAAGAATGTCTACAAATAAAAAGTACACAGAAGAATTGTGTGAAACTTCTTTCTGTTCTGTTTGCTCAACTAAAAGAGTTGAACCTTAGTTTTGATTGAGCCGTTCTGAAACACTCTTTCTGTAGAAAATGCAAGTGGAGATTCGGAGCGCTAAGAGGGTAATAGTGGAAAAAGGAATGTCTCCAAATATAAACTACACAGAATCATTCTGTGAAACTTCTTTCTGATCTGTGCATTCAGCTAACAGAGTTAAACCATACTTTTGATTGAGCAGATCTGAACACTCTTTCTGTAGAAAATGCAACTGGACATTTGGAGCGCTAAGAGAGTAGTAGTGGAAAAAGGAATATATTCAAATATAAACTACACAGAAGCATTCTGTGAAACTTCTTTCTGATCTGAGCATTCAGCTAACAGAGTTAAACCATACTTTTGATTGAGCAGTTTTGAAACACTCTGTCTGTAGAAAATGCAACTGGACATTCGTAGCGCTAAGTGGGTAATAGTGGAAAAAAGAATATGTTCAAATATAAACTACACAGAAGCATTGTATGAAACTTCTTTCTTTTCTGTGCATTCAACTAACAGAGTTGAACCTTACTTTTGATTGAGCCGTTCTGAAACACTCTTTCTGTAGAAACTGTAATTGGACATTTTGAGCGCTAGGAGGCCTATATTGGGAAAAAGAATGTCTACAAATAAAAACTACACAGCAGAATTGTGTGAAACTTCTTTCTGTTCTGTTTGTTCAACTAAAAGAGTTGAACCTTAGTTTTGATTGAGCCGTTCTGAAACACTCTTTCTGTAGAAAATGCAAGTGGAGATTCGGAGCGCTAAGAGGGTAATAGTGGAAAAAGGAATGTCTCCAAATATAAACTACACAGAATCATTCTGTGAAACTTCTTTCTGATCTGTGCATTCAGCTAACAGGGTTAAACCATACTTTTGATTGAGCAGATCTGAACACTCTTTCTGTAGAAAATGCAACTGGACATTTGGAGCGCTAAGAGAGTAGTAGTGGAAAAAGGAATATATTCAAATATAAACTACACAGAAGCATTCTGTGAAACTTCATTCTGATCTGAGCATTCAGCTAACAGAGTTAAACCATACTTTTGATTGAGCAGTTTTGAAACACTCTGTCTGTAGAAAATGCAACTGGACATTCGTAGCGCTAAGTGGGTAATAGTGGAAAAAAGAATATGTTCAAATATAAACTACACAGAAGCATTGTATGAAACTTCTTTCTGTTCTGTGCATTCAACTAACAGAGTTGAACCTTACTTTTGATTGAGCCTTTCTGAAACACTCTTTCTGTAGAAACTGCAATTGGACATTCTGAGCGCTAAGAGGCCTCTATTGGGAAAAATAATATCTTCAAATAAAAACTACACAGAAGCATTGTGTGAAACTTATTTCTGATATGTTCATTAAGCTAACAGAGTTAAACCATACTTTTGATTGCGCAGTTCTGAACACTCTTTCTGTAGAAAATGCAAGTGGACATTCGGAGCGCTAAGAGGGTAATAGTGGAAAAAGGAATATATTCAAATATAAACTACACAGTAGCATTCTGTGAAAATTCTTTCTGTTCTGTGCATTCAACTAACAGAGTTGAACCTTACTTTTGATTCAGCCGTTCTGAAACACTCTTTCTGTAGAAACTGCAATTGGACATGCTAAGCGCTAAGAGGCCTACATTGGGAAAAAGAATATCTTCAAATAAAAACTACACAGATGCATTCTGTGAAACTTATTTCTGATCTGTAAATTCAGTTAACAGAGATAAAACATATTTTTGATTGAGCAGTTATGAAACACTCTTTTTGTAGAAAATGCAAGTGGAGATTCGGAACGCTAAGAGGGTAATAGTGGAAAAAGGAATGTCTTCAAATATAAACTACACAGAATCATTCGGTGAAACTTCTTTCTGATCTGTGCATTCAGCTAACAGAGTTAAACCATACTTTTGATTGAGCAGATCTGAACACTCTTTCTGTAGAAAATGCAACTGGACATTTGGAGCGCTAAGAGCGTAGTAGTGGAAAAAGGAATATATTCAAATATAAACTACACAGAAGCATTCTGTGAAACTTCTTTCTGATCTGAGCATTCAGCTAACAGAGTTAAACCATACTTTTGATTGAGCAGTTTTGAAACACTCTGTCTGTAGAAAATGCAACTGGACATTCGTAGCGCTAAGTGTGTAATAGTGGAAAAAAGAATATGTTCAAATATAAACTACACAGAAGCATTGTATGAAACTTCTTTCTGTTCTGTGCATTCAACTAACAGAGTTGAACCTTACTTTTGATTGAGCCGTTCTGAAACACTCTTTCTGTAGAAACTGCAATTGGACATTCTGAGCGCTAGGAGGCCTATATTGGGAAAAAGAATGTCTACAAATAAAAACTACAGGGAAGAATTGTGTGAAACTTCTTTCTGTTCTGTTTGTTCAACTAAAAGAGTTGAACCTTAGTTTTGATTGAGCCGTTCTGAAACACTCTTTCTGTAGAAAATGCAAGTGGAGATTCGGAGCGCTAAGAGGGTAATAGTGGAAAAAGGAATGTCTCCAAATATAAACTACACAGAATTATTCTGTGAAACTTCTTTCTGATCTGTGCATTCAGCTAACAGAGTTAAACCATACTTTTGATTGAGCAGATCTGAACACTCTTTCTGTAGAAAATGCAACTGGACATTTGGAGCGCTAAGAGAGTAGTAGTGGAAAAAGGAATATATTCAAATATAAACTACACAGAAGCATTCTGTGAAACTTCTTTCTGATCTGAGCATTCAGCTAACAGAGTTAAACCATACTTTTGATTGAGCAGTTTTGAAACACTCTGTCTGTAGAAAATGCAACTGGACATTCGTAGCGCTAAGTGGGTAATAGTGGAAAAAAGAATACGTTCAAATATAAACTACACAGAAGCATTGTATGAAACTTCTTTCTGTTCTGTGCATTCAACTAACAGAGTTGAACTTACTTTTGATTGAGCCTTTCTGAAACACTGTTTCTGTAGAAACTGCAATTGGACATTCTGAGCGCTAAGAGGCCTATATTGGGAAAAATAATATCTTCAAATAAAAACTACACAGAAGCATTGTGTGAAACTTATTTCTGATATGTTCATTAAGCTAACTGAGTTAAACCATACTTTTGATTGCACAGTTCTGAACACTCTTTCTGTAGAAAATGCAAGTGGACATTCGGAGCGCTAAGAGGGTAATAGTGGAAAAAGGAATATATTCAAATATAAACAACACAGTAGCATTCTGTGAAAATTCTTTCTGTTCTGTGCATTCAACTAACAGAGTTGAACCTTACTTTTGATTGAGCCGTTCTGAAACACTCTTTCTGTAGAAACTGCAATTGGACACGCTAAGCGCTAAGAGGCCTACATTGGGAAAAAGAATATCTTCAAATAAAAACTACACAGATGCATTCTCTGAAACTTATTTCTGATCTGTAAATTCAGTTAACAGAGATAAAACATATTTTTGATTGAGCAGTTATGAAACCCTCTTTTTGTAGAAAATGCAAGTGGAGATTCGGAGCGCTAAGAGGGTAATAGTGGAAAAAGGAATGTCTTCAAATATAAACTACACAGAATCATTCGGTGAAACTTCTTTCTGACCTGTGCATTCAGCTAACAGAGTTAAACCACACTTTTGATTGAGCAGAACAGAACACTCTTTCTGTAGAAAATGCAACTGGACATTTGGAGCGCTAAGAGCGTAGTAGTGGAAAAAGGAATATATTCAAATATAAACAACACAGAAGCATTCTGTGAAACTTCTTCCTGATCTGAGCATTCAGCTAACAGAGTTAAACCATACTTCTGATTGAGCAGTTTTGAAACACTCTGTCTGTAGAAAATGCAACTGGACATTCGTAGCGCTAAGTGGGTATAGTGGAAAAAAGAATATGTTCAAATATAAACTACACAGAAGCATTGTATGAAACTTCTTTCTGTTCTGTGCATTCAACTAACAGAGTTGAACCTTACTTTTGATTGAGCCGTTCTGAAACACTCTTTCTGTAGAAACTGCAATTGGACATTCTGAGCGCTAGGAGGCCTATATTGGGAAAAAGAATGTCTACAAATAAAAACTACACAGAAGAATTGTGTGAAACTTCTTTCTGTTCTGTTTGTTCAACTAAAAGAGTTGAACCTTAGTTTTGATTGAGCCGTTCTGAGACACTCTTTCTGTAGAAAATGCAAGTGGAGATTCGGAGCGCTAAGAGGGTAATAGTGGAAAAAGGAATGTCTCCAAATATAAACTACACAGAATCATTCTGTGAAACTTCTTTCTGATCTGTGCATTCAGCTAACAGAGTTAAAACATACTTTTGATAGAGCAGATCTGAACACTCTTTCTGTAGAAAATGCAACTGGACATTTGGAGCGCTAAGAGAGTAGTAGTGGAAAAAGGAATATATTCAAATATAAACTACACAGAAGCATTCTGTGAAACTTCTTTCTGATCTGAGCATTCAGCTAACAGAGTTAAACCATACTTTTGATTGAGCAGTTTTGAAACACTCTGTCTGTAGAAAATGCAACTGGACATTCGTAGCGCTAAGTGGGTAAGAGTGGAAAAAAGAATATGTTCAAATATAAACTACACAGAAGCATTGTATGAAACTTCTTTCTGTTCTGTGCATTCAATTAACAGAGTTGAACTTTACTTTTGATTGAGCCTTTCTGAAACACTCTTTCTGTAGAAACTGCAATTGGACATTCTGAGCGCTAAGAGGCCTATATTGGGAAAAATAATATCTTCAAATAAAAACTACACAGAAGCATTGTGTGAAACTTATTTCTGATATGTTCATTAAGCTAACAGAGTTAAACCATACTTTTGATTGCGCAGTTCCGAACACTCTTTCTGTAGAAAATGCAAGTGGACATTCGGAGCGCTAAGAGGGTAATAGTGGAAAAAGGAATATATTCAAATATAAACTACACAGTAGCATTCTTTGAAAATTCTTTCTGTTCTGTGCATTCAACTAACAGGGTTGAACCTTACTTTTGATTCAGCCGTTCTGAAACACTCTTTCTGTAGAAACTGCAATTGGACATGCTAAGAACTAAGAGGCCTACATTGGGAAAAAGAATATCTTCAAATAAAAACTACACCGATGCATTCTGTGAAACTTATTTCTGATCTGTAAATTCAGTTAACAGAGATAAAACATATTTTTGATTGAGCAGTTATGAAACACTCTTTTTGTAGAAAATGCAAGTGGAGATTCGGAGCGCTAAGAGGGTAATAGTGGAAAAAGGAATGTCTTCAAATATAAACTACACGGAATCATTCGGTGAAACTACTTTCTGATCTGTGCATTCAGCTAACAGAGTTAAACCATACTTTTGATTGAGCAGATCTGAACACTCTTTCTGTAGAAAATGCAACTGGACATTTGGAGCGCTAAGAGCGTAGTAGTGGAAAAAGGAATATATTCAAATATAAACTTCACAGAAGCATTCTGTGAAACTTCTTTCTGATCTGAGCATTCAGCTAACAGAGTTAAACCATACTTTTGATTGAGCAGTTTTGAAACACTCTGTCTGTAGAAAATGCAACTGGACATTCGTAGCGCTAAGTGGGTAATAGAGGAAAAAAGAATATGTTCAAATAAAAACTACACAGAAGCATTGTATGAAACTTCTTTCTGTTCTGTGCATTCAACTAACAGAGTTGAACCTTACTTTTGATTGAGCCTTTCTGAAACACTCTTTCTGTAGAAACTGCAATTGGACATTCTGAGCGCTAGGAGGCCTATATTGGGAAAAAGAATGTCTACAAATAAAAACTACAGAGAAGAATTGTGTGAAACTTCTTTCTGTTCTGTTTGTTCAACTAAAAGAGTTGAACCTTAGTTTTGATTGAGCCGTTCTGAAACACTCTTTCTGTAGAAAATGCAAGTGGAGATTCGGAGCGCTAAGAGGGTAATAGTGGAAAAAGGAATGTCTCCAAATATAAACTACACAGAATTATTCTGTGAAACTTCTTTCTGATCTGTGCATTCAGCTAACAGAGTTAAACCATACTTTTGATTGAGCAGATCTGAACACTCTTTCTGTAGAAAATGCAACTGGACATTTGGAGCGCTAAGAGAGTAGTAGTGGAAAAAGGAATATATTCAAATATAAACTACACAGAAGCATTCTGTGAAACTTCTGTCTGATCTGAGCATTCAGCTAACAGAGTTAAACCATACTTTTGATTGAGCAGTTTTGAAACACTCTGTCTGTAGAAAATGCAACTGGACATTCGTAGCGCTAAGTGGGTTATAGTGGAAAAAAGAATACGTTCAAATATAAACTACACAGAAGCATTGTATGAAACTTCTTTCTGTTCTGTGCATTCAACTAACAGAGTTGAACTTACTTTTGATTGAGCCTTTCTGAAACACTGTTTCTGTAGAAACTGCAATTGGACATTCTGAGCGCTAAGAGGCCTATATTGGGAAAAATAATATCTTCAAATAAAAACTACACAGAAGCATTGTGTGAAACTTATTTCTGATATGTTCATTAAGCTAACTGAGTTAAACCATACTTTTGATTGCACAGTTCTGAACACTCTTTCTGTAGAAAATGCAAGTGGACATTCGGAGCGCTAAGAGGGTAATAGTGGAAAAAGGAATATATTCAAATATAAACAACACAGTAGCATTCTGTGAAAATCCTTTCTGTTCTGTGCATTCAACTAACAGAGTTGAACCTTACTTTTGATTGAGCCGTTCTGAAACACTCTTTCTGTAGAAACTGCAATTGGACACGCTAAGCGCTAAGAGGCCTGCATTGGGAAAAAGAATATCTTCAAATAAAAACTACACAGATGCATTCTGTGAAACTTATTTCTGATCTGTAAATTCAGTTAACAGAGATAAAACATATTTTTGATTGAGCAGTTATGAAACCCTCTTTTTGTAGAAAATGCAAGTGGAGATTCGGAGCGCTAAGAGGGTAATAGTGGAAAAAGGAATGTCTTCAAATATAAACTACACAGAATCATTCGGTGAAACTTCTTTCTGACCTGTGCATTCAGCTAACAGAGTTAAACCACACTTTTGATTGAGCAGAACAGAACACTCTTTCTGTAGAAAATGCAACTGGACATTTGGAGCGCTAAGAGCGTAGTAGTGGAAAAAGGAATATATTCAAATATAAACAACACAGAAGCATTCTGTGAAACTTCTTCCTGATCTGAGCATTCAGCTAACAGAGTTAAACCATACTTCTGATTGAGCAGTTTTGAAACACTCTGTCTGTAGAAAATGCAACTGGACATTCGTAGCGCTAAGTGGGTATAGTGGAAAAAAGAATATGTTCAAATATAAACTACACAGAAGCATTGTATGAAACTTCTTTCTGTTCTGTGCATTCAACTAACAGAGTTGAACCTTACTTTTGATTGAGCCGTTCTGAAACACTCTTTCTGTAGAAACTGCAATTGGACATTCTGAGCGCTAGGAGGCCTATATTGGGAAAAAGAATGTCTACAAATAAAAATTACACAGAAGAATTGTGTGAAACTTCGTTCTGTTCTGTTTGTTCAACTAAAAGAGTTGAACCTTAGTTTTGATTGAGCCGTTCTGAAACACTCTTTCTGTAGAAAATGCAAGTGGAGATTCGGAGCGCTAAGAGGGTAATAGTGGAAAAAGGAATGTCTCCAAATATAAACTACACAGAATCATTCTGTGAAACTTCTTTCTGATCTGTGCATTCAGCTAACAGAGTTAAACCATACTTTTGATTGAGCAGATCTGAACACTCTTTCTGTAGAAAATGCAACTGGACATTTGGAGCGCTAAGAGAGTACTAGTGGAAAAAGGAATATATTCAAATATAAACTACACAGAAGCATTCTGTGAAACTTCTTTCTGATCTGAGCATTCAGCTAACAGAGTTAAACTATACTTTTGATTGAGCAGTTTTGAAACACTCTGTCTGTAGAAAATTCAACTGGACATTCGTAGCGCTAAGTGGGTAATAGTGGAAAAAAGAATATGTTCAAATATAAACTACACAGAAGCATTGTATGAAACTTCTTTCTGTTCTGTGCATTCAACTAACAGAGTTGAACCTTACTTTTGATTGAGCCGTTCTGAAACACTCTTTCTGTAGAAACTGCAATTGGACATTTTGAGCGCTAGGAGGCCTATATTGGGAAAAAGAATGTCTACAAATAAAAAGTACACAGAAGAATTGTGTGAAACTTCTTTCTGTTCTGTTTGCTCAACTAAAAGAGTTGAACCTTAGTTTTGATTTAGCCGTTCTGAAACACTCTTTCTGTAGAAAATGCAAGTGGAGATTCGGAGCGCTAAGAGGGTAATAGTGGAAAAAGGAATGTCTCCAAATATAAACTACACAGAATCATTCTGTGAAACTTCTTTCTGATCTGTGCATTCAGCTAACAGAGTTAAACCATACTTTTGATTGAGCAGATCTGAACACTCTTTCTGTAGAAAATGCAACTGGACATTTGGAGCGCTAAGAGAGTAGTAGTGGAAAAAGGAATATATTCAAATATAAACTACACAGAAGCATTCTGTGAAACTTCTTTCTGATCTGAGCATTCAGCTAACAGAGTTAAACCATACTTTTGATTGAGCAGTTTTGAAACACTCTGTCTGTAGAAAATGCAACTGGACATTCGTAGCGCTAAGTGGGTAATAGTGGAAAAAAGAATATGTTCAAATATAAACTACACAGAAGCATTGTATGAAACTTCTTTCTTTTCTGTGCATTCAACTAACAGAGTTGAACCTTACTTTTGATTGAGCCGTTCTGAAACACTCTTTCTGTAGAAACTGTAATTGGACATTTTGAGCGCTAGGAGGCCTATATTGGGAAAAAGAATGTCTACAAATAAAAACTACACAGCAGAATTGTGTGAAACTTCTTTCTGTTCTGTTTGTTCAACTAAAAGAGTTGAACCTTAGTTTTGATTGAGCCGTTCTGAAACACTCTTTCTGTAGAAAATGCAAGTGGAGATTCGGAGCGCTAAGAGGGTAATAGTGGAAAAAGGAATGTCTCCAAATATAAACTACACAGAATCATTCTGTGAAACTTCTTTCTGATCTGTGCATTCAGCTAACAGGGTTAAACCATACTTTTGATTGAGCAGATCTGAACACTCTTTCTGTAGAAAATGCAACTGGACATTTGGAGCGGTAAGAGAGTAGTAGTGGAAAAAGGAATATATTCAAATATAAACTACACAGAAGCATTCTGTGAAACTTCATTCTGATCTGAGCATTCAGCTAACAGAGTTAAACCATACTTTTGATTGAGCAGTTTTGAAACACTCTGTCTGTAGAAAATGCAACTGGACATTCGTAGCGCTAAGTGGGTAATAGTGGAAAAAAGAATATGTTCAAATATAAACTACACAGAAGCATTGTATGAAACTTCTTTCTGTTCTGTGCATTCAACTAACAGAGTTGAACCTTACTTTTGATTGAGCCTTTCTGAAACACTCTTTCTGTAGAAACTGCAATTGGACATTCTGAGCGCTAAGAGGCCTCTATTGGGAAAAATAATATCTTCAAATAAAAACTACACAGAAGCATTGTGTGAAACTTATTTCTGATATGTTCATTAAGCTAACAGAGTTAAACCATACTTTTGATTGCGCAGTTCTGAACACTCTTTCTGTAGAAAATGCAAGTGGACATTCGGAGCGCTAAGAGGGTAATAGTGGAAAAAGGAATATATTCAAATATAAACTACACAGTAGCATTCTGTGAAAATTCTTTCTGTTCTGTGCATTCAACTAACAGAGTTGAACCTTACTTTTGATTCAGCCGTTCTGAAACACTCTTTCTGTAGAAACTGCAATTGGACATGCTAAGCGCTAAGAGGCCTACATTGGGAAAAAGAATATCTTCAAATAAAAACTACACAGATGCATTCTGTGAAAATTATTTCTGATCTGTAAATTCAGTTAACAGAGATAAAACATATTTTTGATTGAGCAGTTATGAAACACTCTTTTTGTAGAAAATGCAAGTGGAGATTCGGAACGCTAAGAGGGTAATAGTGGAAAAAGGAATGTCTTCAAATATAAACTACACAGAATCATTCGGTGAAACTTCTTTCTGATCTGTGCATTCAGCTAACAGAGTTAAACCATACTTTTGATTGAGCAGATCTGAACACTCTTTCTGTAGAAAATGCAACTGGACATTTGGAGCGCTAAGAGCGTAGTAGTGGAAAAAGGAATATATTCAAATATAAACTACACAGAAGCATTCTGTGAAACTTCTTTCTGATCTGAGCATTCAGCTAACAGAGTTAAACCATACTTTTGATTGAGCAGTTTTGAAACACTCTGTCTGTAGAAAATGCAACTGGACATTCGTAGCGCTAAGTGTGTAATAGTGGAAAAAAGAATATGTTCAAATATAAACTACACAGAAGCATTGTATGAAACTTCTTTCTGTTCTGTGCATTCAACTAACAGAGTTGAACCTTACTTTTGATTGAGCCGTTCTGAAACACTCTTTCTGTAGAAACTGCAATTGGACATTCTGAGCGCTAGGAGGCCTATATTGGGAAAAAGAATGTCTACAAATAAAAACTACAGGGAAGAATTGTGTGAAACTTCTTTCTGTTCTGTTTGTTCAACTAAAAGAGTTGAACCTTAGTTTTGATTGAGCCGTACTGAAACACTCTTTCTGTAGAAAATGCAAGTGGAGATTCGGAGCGCTAAGAGGGTAACAGTGGAAATAGGAATGTCTCCAAATATAAACTACACAGAATTATTCTGTGAAACTTCATTCTGATCTGTGCATTCAGCTAACAGAGTTAAACCATACTTTTGATTGAGCAGATCTGAACACTCTTTCTGTAGAAAATGCAACTGGACATTTGGAGCGCTAAGAGAGTAGTAGTGGAAAAAGGAATATATTCAAATATAAACTACACAGAAGCATTCTGTGAAACTTCTTTCTGATCTGAGCATTCAGCTAACAGAGTTAAACCATACTTTTGATTGAGCAGTTTTGAAACACTCTGTCTGTAGAAAATGCAACTGGACATTCGTAGCGCTAAGTGGGTAATAGTGGAAAAAAGAATACGTTCAAATATAAACTACACAGAAGCATTGTATGAAACTTCTTTCTGTTCTGTGCATTCAACTAACAGAGTTGAACTTACTTTTGATTGAGCCTTTCTGAAACACTGTTTCTGTAGAAACTGCAATTGGACATTCTGAGCGCTAAGAGGCCTATATTGGGGAAAATAATATCTTCAAATAAAAACTACACAGAAGCATTGTGTGAAACTTATTTCTGATATGTTCATTAAGCTAACTGAGTTAAACCATACTTTTGATTGCACAGTTCTGAACACTCTTTCTGTAGAAAATGCAAGTGGACATTCGGAGCGCTAAGAGGGTAATAGTGGAAAAAGGAATATATTCAAATATAAACAACACAGTAGCATTCTGTGAAAATTCTTTCTGTTCTGTGCATTCAACTAACAGAGTTGAACCTTACTTTTGATTGAGCCGTTCTGAAACACTCTTTCTGTAGAAACTGCAATTGGACACGCTAAGCGCTAAGAGGCCTACATTGGGAAAAAGAATATCTTCAAATAAAAACTACACAGATGCATTCTCTGAAACTTATTTCTGATCTGTAAATTCAGTTAACAGAGATAAAACATATTTTTGATTGAGCAGGTATGAAACCCTCTTTTTGTAGAAAATGCAAGTGGAGATTCGGAGCGCTAAGAGGGTAATAGTGGAAAAAGGAATGTCTTCAAATATAAACTACACAGAATCATTCGGTGAAACTTCTTTCTGACCTGTGAATTCAGCTAACAGAGTTAAACCACACTTTTGATTGAGCAGAACAGAACACTCTTTCTGTAGAAAATGCAACTGGACATTTGGAGCGCTAAGAGCGTAGTAGTGGAAAAAGGAATATATTCAAATATAAACAACACAGAAGCATTCTGTGAAACTTCTTCCTGATCTGAGCATTCAGCTAACAGAGTTAAACCATACTTCTGATTGAGCAGTTTTGAAACACTCTGTCTGTAGAAAATGCAACTGGACATTCGTAGCGCTAAGTGGGTATAGTGGAAAAAAGAATATGTTCAAATATAAACTACACAGAAGCATTGTATGAAACTTCTTTCTGTTCTGTGCATTCAACTAACAGAGTTGAACCTTACTTTTGATTGAGCCGTTCTGAAACACTCTTTCTGTAGAAACTGCAATTGGACATTCTGAGCGCTAGGAGGCCTATATTGGGAAAAAGAATGTCTACAAATAAAAACTACACAGAAGAATTGTGTGAAACTTCGTTCTGTTCTGTTTGTTCAACTAAAAGAGTTGAACCTTAGTTTTGATTGAGCCGTTCTGAAACACTCTTTCTGTAGAAAATGCAAGTGGAGATTCGGAGCGCTAAGAGGGTAATAGTGGAAAAAGGAATGTCTCCAAATATAAACTACACAGAATCATTCTGTGAAACTTCTTTCTGATCTGTGCATTCAGCTAACAGAGTTAAACCATACTTTTGATTGAGCAGATCTGAACACTCTTTCTGTAGAAAATGCAACTGGACATTTGGAGCGCTAAGAGAGTACTAGTGGAAAAAGGAATATATTCAAATATAAACTACACAGAAGCATTCTGTGAAACTTCTTTCTGATCTGAGCATTCAGCTAACAGAGTTAAACTATACTTTTGATTGAGCAGTTTTGAAACACTCTGTCTGTAGAAAATTCAACTGGACATTCGTAGCGCTAAGTGGGTAATAGTGGAAAAAAGAATATGTTCAAATATAAACTACACAGAAGCATTGTATGAAACTTCTTTCTGTTCTGTGCATTCAACTAACAGAGTTGAACCTTACTTTTGATTGAGCCGTTCTGAAACACTCTTTCTGTAGAAACTGCAATTGGACATTTTGAGCGCTAGGAGGCCTATATTGGGAAAAAGAATGTCTACAAATAAAAAGTACACAGAAGAATTGTGTGAAACTTCTTTCTGTTCTGTTTGCTCAACTAAAAGAGTTGAACCTTAGTTTTGATTGAGCCGTTCTGAAACACTCTTTCTGTAGAAAATGCAAGTGGAGATTCGGAGCGCTAAGAGGGTAATAGTGGAAAAAGGAATGTCTCCAAATATAAACTACACAGAATCATTCTGTGAAACTTCTTTCTGATCTGTGCATTCAGCTAACAGAGTTAAACCATACTTTTGATTGAGCAGATCTGAACACTCTTTCTGTAGAAAATGCAACTGGACATTTGGAGCGCTAAGAGAGTAGTAGTGGAAAAAGGAATATATTCAAATATAAACTACACAGAAGCATTCTGTGAAACTTCTTTCTGATCTGAGCATTCAGCTAACAGAGTTAAACCATACTTTTGATTGAGCAGTTTTGAAACACTCTGTCTGTAGAAAATGCAACTGGACATTCGTAGCGCTAAGTGGGTAATAGTGGAAAAAAGAATATGTTCAAATATAAACTACACAGAAGCATTGTATGAAACTTCTTTCTTTTCTGTGCATTCAACTAACAGAGTTGAACCTTACTTTTGATTGAGCCGTTCTGAAACACTCTTTCTGTAGAAACTGTAATTGGACATTTTGAGCGCTAGGAGGCCTATATTGGGAAAAAGAATGTCTACAAATAAAAACTACACAGCAGAATTGTGTGAAACTTCTTTCTGTTCTGTTTGTTCAACTAAAAGAGTTGAACCTTAGTTTTGATTGAGCCGTTCTGAAACACTCTTTCTGTAGAAAATGCAAGTGGAGATTCGGAGCGCTAAGAGGGTAATAGTGGAAAAAGGAATGTCTCCAAATATAAACTACACAGAATCATTCTGTGAAACTTCTTTCTGATCTGTGCATTCAGCTAACAGGGTTAAACCATACTTTTGATTGAGCAGATCTGAACACTCTTTCTGTAGAAAATGCAACTGGACATTTGGAGCGCTAAGAGAGTAGTAGTGGAAAAAGGAATATATTCAAATATAAACTACACAGAAGCATTCTGTGAAACTTCATTCTGATCTGAGCATTCAGCTAACAGAGTTAAACCATACTTTTGATTGAGCAGTTTTGAAACACTCTGTCTGTAGAAAATGCAACTGGACATTCGTAGCGCTAAGTGGGTAATAGTGGAAAAAAGAATATGTTCAAATATAAACTACACAGAAGCATTGTATGAAACTTCTTTCTGTTCTGTGCATTCAACTAACAGAGTTGAACCTTACTTTTGATTGAGCCTTTCTGAAACACTCTTTCTGTAGAAACTGCAATTGGACATTCTGAGCGCTAAGAGGCCTCTATTGGGAAAAATAATATCTTCAAATAAAAACTACACAGAAGCATTGTGTGAAACTTATTTCTGATATGTTCATTAAGCTAACAGAGTTAAACCATACTTTTGATTGCGCAGTTCTGAACACTCTTTCTGTAGAAAATGCAAGTGGACATTCGGAGCGCTAAGAGGGTAATAGTGGAAAAAGGAATATATTCAAATATAAACTACACAGTAGCATTCTGTGAAAATTCTTTCTGTTCTGTGCATTCAACTAACAGAGTTGAACCTTACTTTTGATTCAGCCGTTCTGAAACACTCTTTCTGTAGAAACTGCAATTGGACATGCTAAGCGCTAAGAGGCCTACATTGGGAAAAAGAATATCTTCAAATAAAAACTACACAGATGCATTCTGTGAAACTTATTTCTGATCTGTAAATTCAGTTAACAGAGATAAAACATATTTTTGATTGAGCAGTTATGAAACACTCTTTTTGTAGAAAATGCAAGTGGAGATTCGGAACGCTAAGAGGGTAATAGTGGAAAAAGGAATGTCTTCAAATATAAACTACACAGAATCATTCGGTGAAACTTCTTTCTGATCTGTGCATTCAGCTAACAGAGTTAAACCATACTTTTGATTGAGCAGATCTGAACACTCTTTCTGTAGAAAATGCAACTGGACATTTGGAGCGCTAAGAGCGTAGTAGTGGAAAAAGGAATATATTCAAATATAAACTACACAGAAGCATTCTGTGAAACTTCTTTCTGATCTGAGCATTCAGCTAACAGAGTTAAACCATACTTTTGATTGAGCAGTTTTGAAACACTCTGTCTGTAGAAAATGCAACTGGACATTCGTAGCGCTAAGTGTGTAATAGTGGAAAAAAGAATATGTTCAAATATAAACTACACAGAAGCATTGTATGAAACTTCTTTCTGTTCTGTGCATTCAACTAACAGAGTTGAACCTTACTTTTGATTGAGCCGTTCTGAAACACTCTTTCTGTAGAAACTGCAATTGGACATTCTGAGCGCTAGGAGGCCTATATTGGGAAAAAGAATGTCTACAAATAAAAACTACAGGGAAGAATTGTGTGAAACTTCTTTCTGTTCTGTTTGTTCAACTAAAAGAGTTGAACCTTAGTTTTGATTGAGCCGTTCTGAAACACTCTTTCTGTAGAAAATGCAAGTGGAGATTCGGAGCGCTAAGAGGGTAATAGTGGAAAAAGGAATGTCTCCAAATATAAACTACACAGAATTATTCTGTGAAACTTCTTTCTGATCTGTGCATTCAGCTAACAGAGTTAAACCATACTTTTGATTGAGCAGATCTGAACACTCTTTCTGTAGAAAATGCAACTGGACATTTGGAGCGCTAAGAGAGTAGTAGTGGAAAAAGGAATATATTCAAATATAAACTACACAGAAGCATTCTGTGAAACTTCTTTCTGATCTGAGCATTCAGCTAACAGAGTTAAACCATACTTTTGATTGAGCAGTTTTGAAACACTCTGTCTGTAGAAAATGCAACTGGACATTCGTAGCGCTAAGTGGGTAATAGTGGAAAAAAGAATACGTTCAAATATAAACTACACAGAAGCATTGTATGAAACTTCTTTCTGTTCTGTGCATTCAACTAACAGAGTTGAACTTACTTTTGATTGAGCCTTTCTGAAACACTGTTTCTGTAGAAACTGCAATTGGACATTCTGAGCGCTAAGAGGCCTATATTGGGAAAAATAATATCTTCAAATAAAAACTACACAGAAGCATTGTGTGAAACTTATTTCTGATATGTTCATTAAGCTAACTGAGTTAAACCATACTTTTGATTGCACAGTTCTGAACACTCTTTCTGTAGAAAATGCAAGTGGACATTCGGAGCGCTAAGAGGGTAATAGTGGAAAAAGGAATATATTCAAATATAAACAACACAGTAGCATTCTGTGAAAATTCTTTCTGTTCTGTGCATTCAACTAACAGAGTTGAACCTTACTTTTGATTGAGCCGTTCTGAAACACTCTTTCTGTAGAAACTGCAATTGGACACGCTAAGCGCTAAGAGGCCTACATTGGGAAAAAGAATATCTTCAAATAAAAACTACACAGATGCATTCTCTGAAACTTATTTCTGATCTGTAAATTCAGTTAACAGAGATAAAACATATTTTTGATTGAGCAGTTATGAAACCCTCTTTTTGTAGAAAATGCAAGTGGAGATTCGGAGCGCTAAGAGGGTAATAGTGGAAAAAGGAATGTCTTCAAATATAAACTACACAGAATCATTCGGTGAAACTTCTTTCTGACCTGTGCATTCAGCTAACAGAGTTAAACCACACTTTTGATTGAGCAGAACAGAACACTCTTTCTGTAGAAAATGCAACTGGACATTTGGAGCGCTAAGAGCGTAGTAGTGGAAAAAGGAATATATTCAAATATAAACAACACAGAAGCATTCTGTGAAACTTCTTCCTGATCTGAGCATTCAGCTAACAGAGTTAAACCATACTTCTGATTGAGCAGTTTTGAAACACTCTGTCTGTAGAAAATGCAACTGGACATTCGTAGCGCTAAGTGGGTATAGTGGAAAAAAGAATATGTTCAAATATAAACTACACAGAAGCATTGTATGAAACTTCTTTCTGTTCTGTGCATTCAACTAACAGAGTTGAACCTTACTTTTGATTGAGCCGTTCTGAAACACTCTTTCTGTAGAAACTGCAATTGGACATTCTGAGCGCTAGGAGGCCTATATTGGGAAAAAGAATGTCTACAAATAAAAACTACACAGAAGAATTGTGTGAAACTTCTTTCTGTTCTGTTTGTTCAACTAAAAGAGTTGAACCTTAGTTTTGATTGAGCCGTTCTGAGACACTCTTTCTGTAGAAAATGCAAGTGGAGATTCGGAGCGCTAAGAGGGTAATAGTGGAAAAAGGAATGTCTCCAAATATAAACTACACAGAATCATTCTGTGAAACTTCTTTCTGATCTGTGCATTCAGCTAACAGAGTTAAAACATACTTTTGATAGAGCAGATCTGAACACTCTTTCTGTAGAAAATGCAACTGGACATTTGGAGCGCTAAGAGAGTAGTAGTGGAAAAAGGAATATATTCAAATATAAACTACACAGAAGCATTCTGTGAAACTTCTTTCTGATCTGAGCATTCAGCTAACAGAGTTAAACCATACTTTTGATTGAGCAGTTTTGAAACACTCTGTCTGTAGAAAATGCAACTGGACATTCGTAGCGCTAAGTGGGTAAGAGTGGAAAAAAGAATATGTTCAAATATAAACTACACAGAAGCATTGTATGAAACTTCTTTCTGTTCTGTGCATTCAATTAACAGAGTTGAACTTTACTTTTGATTGAGCCTTTCTGAAACACTCTTTCTGTAGAAACTGCAATTGGACATTCTGAGCGCTAAGAGGCCTATATTGGGAAAAATAATATCTTCAAATAAAAACTACACAGAAGCATTGTGTGAAACTTATTTCTGATATGTTCATTAAGCTAACAGAGTTAAACCATACTTTTGATTGCGCAGTTCCGAACACTCTTTCTGTAGAAAATGCAAGTGGACATTCGGAGCGCTAAGAGGGTAATAGTGGAAAAAGGAATATATTCAAATATAAACTACACAGTAGCATTCTTTGAAAATTCTTTCTGTTCTGTGCATTCAACTAACAGGGTTGAACCTTACTTTTGATTCAGCCGTTCTGAAACACTCTTTCTGTAGAAACTGCAATTGGACATGCTAAGAACTAAGAGGCCTACATTGGGAAAAAGAATATCTTCAAATAAAAACTACACCGATGCATTCTGTGAAACTTATTTCTGATCTGTAAATTCAGTTAACAGAGATAAAACATATTTTTGATTGAGCAGTTATGAAACACTCTTTTTGTAGAAAATGCAAGTGGAGATTCGGAGCGCTAAGAGGGTAATAGTGGAAAAAGGAATGTCTTCAAATATAAACTACACGGAATCATTCGGTGAAACTACTTTCTGATCTGTGCATTCAGCTAACAGAGTTAAACCATACTTTTGATTGAGCAGATCTGAACACTCTTTCTGTAGAAAATGCAACTGGACATTTGGAGCGCTAAGAGCGTAGTAGTGGAAAAAGGAATATATTCAAATATAAACTTCACAGAAGCATTCTGTGAAACTTCTTTCTGATCTGAGCATTCAGCTAACAGAGTTAAACCATACTTTTGATTGAGCAGTTTTGAAACACTCTGTCTGTAGAAAATGCAACTGGACATTCGTAGCGCTAAGTGGGTAATAGAGGAAAAAAGAATATGTTCAAATAAAAACTACACAGAAGCATTGTATGAAACTTCTTTCTGTTCTGTGCATTCAACTAACAGAGTTGAACCTTACTTTTGATTGAGCCTTTCTGAAACACTCTTTCTGTAGAAACTGCAATTGGACATTCTGAGCGCTAGGAGGCCTATATTGGGAAAAAGAATGTCTACAAATAAAAACTACAGAGAAGAATTGTGTGAAACTTCTTTCTGTTCTGTTTGTTCAACTAAAAGAGTTGAACCTTAGTTTTGATTGAGCCGTTCTGAAACACTCTTTCTGTAGAAAATGCAAGTGGAGATTCGGAGCGCTAAGAGGGTAATAGTGGAAAAAGGAATGTCTCCAAATATAAACTACACAGAATTATTCTGTGAAACTTCTTTCTGATCTGTGCATTCAGCTAACAGAGTTAAACCATACTTTTGATTGAGCAGATCTGAACACTCTTTCTGTAGAAAATGCAACTGGACATTTGGAGCGCTAAGAGAGTAGTAGTGGAAAAAGGAATATATTCAAATATAAACTACACAGAAGCATTCTGTGAAACTTCTGTCTGATCTGAGCATTCAGCTAACAGAGTTAAACCATACTTTTGATTGAGCAGTTTTGAAACACTCTGTCTGTAGAAAATGCAACTGGACATTCGTAGCGCTAAGTGGGTTATAGTGGAAAAAAGAATACGTTCAAATATAAACTACACAGAAGCATTGTATGAAACTTCTTTCTGTTCTGTGCATTCAACTAACAGAGTTGAACTTACTTTTGATTGAGCCTTTCTGAAACACTGTTTCTGTAGAAACTGCAATTGGACATTCTGAGCGCTAAGAGGCCTATATTGGGAAAAATAATATCTTCAAATAAAAACTACACAGAAGCATTGTGTGAAACTTATTTCTGATATGTTCATTAAGCTAACTGAGTTAAACCATACTTTTGATTGCACAGTTCTGAACACTCTTTCTGTAGAAAATGCAAGTGGACATTCGGAGCGCTAAGAGGGTAATAGTGGAAAAAGGAATATATTCAAATATAAACAACACAGTAGCATTCTGTGAAAATCCTTTCTGTTCTGTGCATTCAACTAACAGAGTTGAACCTTACTTTTGATTGAGCCGTTCTGAAACACTCTTTCTGTAGAAACTGCAATTGGACACGCTAAGCGCTAAGAGGCCTACATTGGGAAAAAGAATATCTTCAAATAAAAACTACACAGATGCATTCTGTGAAACTTATTTCTGATCTGTAAATTCAGTTAACAGAGATAAAACATATTTTTGATTGAGCAGTTATGAAACCCTCTTTTTGTAGAAAATGCAAGTGGAGATTCGGAGCGCTAAGAGGGTAATAGTGGAAAAAGGAATGTCTTCAAATATAAACTACACAGAATCATTCGGTGAAACTTCTTTCTGACCTGTGCATTCAGCTAACAGAGTTAAACCACACTTTTGATTGAGCAGAACAGAACACTCTTTCTGTAGAAAATGCAACTGGACATTTGGAGCGCTAAGAGCGTAGTAGTGGAAAAAGGAATATATTCAAATATAAACAACACAGAAGCATTCTGTGAAACTTCTTCCTGATCTGAGCATTCAGCTAACAGAGTTAAACCATACTTCTGATTGAGCAGTTTTGAAACACTCTGTCTGTAGAAAATGCAACTGGACATTCGTAGCGCTAAGTGGGTATAGTGGAAAAAAGAATATGTTCAAATATAAACTACACAGAAGCATTGTATGAAACTTCTTTCTGTTCTGTGCATTCAACTAACAGAGTTGAACCTTACTTTTGATTGAGCCGTTCTGAAACACTCTTTCTGTAGAAACTGCAATTGGACATTCTGAGCGCTAGGAGGCCTATATTGGGAAAAAGAATGTCTACAAATAAAAATTACACAGAAGAATTGTGTGAAACTTCGTTCTGTTCTGTTTGTTCAACTAAAAGAGTTGAACCTTAGTTTTGATTGAGCCGTTCTGAAACACTCTTTCTGTAGAAAATGCAAGTGGAGATTCGGAGCGCTAAGAGGGTAATAGTGGAAAAAGGAATGTCTCCAAATATAAACTACACAGAATCATTCTGTGAAACTTCTTTCTGATCTGTGCATTCAGCTAACAGAGTTAAACCATACTTTTGATTGAGCAGATCTGAACACTCTTTCTGTAGAAAATGCAACTGGACATTTGGAGCGCTAAGAGAGTACTAGTGGAAAAAGGAATATATTCAAATATAAACTACACAGAAGCATTCTGTGAAACTTCTTTCTGATCTGAGCATTCAGCTAACAGAGTTAAACTATACTTTTGATTGAGCAGTTTTGAAACACTCTGTCTGTAGAAAATTCAACTGGACATTCGTAGCGCTAAGTGGGTAATAGTGGAAAAAAGAATATGTTCAAATATAAACTACACAGAAGCATTGTATGAAACTTCTTTCTGTTCTGTGCATTCAACTAACAGAGTTGAACCTTACTTTTGATTGAGCCGTTCTGAAACACTCTTTCTGTAGAAACTGCAATTGGACATTTTGAGCGCTAGGAGGCCTATATTGGGAAAAAGAATGTCTACAAATAAAAAGTACACAGAAGAATTGTGTGAAACTTCTTTCTGTTCTGTTTGCTCAACTAAAAGAGTTGAACCTTAGTTTTGATTGAGCCGTTCTGAAACACTCTTTCTGTAGAAAATGCAAGTGGAGATTCGGAGCGCTAAGAGGGTAATAGTGGAAAAAGGAATGTCTCCAAATATAAACTACACAGAATCATTCTGTGAAACTTCTTTCTGATCTGTGCATTCAGCTAACAGAGTTAAACCATACTTTTGATTGAGCAGATCTGAACACTCTTTCTGTAGAAAATGCAACTGGACATTTGGAGCGCTAAGAGAGTAGTAGTGGAAAAAGGAATATATTCAAATATAAACTACACAGAAGCATTCTGTGAAACTTCTTTCTGATCTGAGCATTCAGCTAACAGAGTTAAACCATACTTTTGATTGAGCAGTTTTGAAACACTCTGTCTGTAGAAAATGCAACTGGACATTCGTAGCGCTAAGTGGGTAATAGTGGAAAAAAGAATATGTTCAAATATAAACTACACAGAAGCATTGTATGAAACTTCTTTCTTTTCTGTGCATTCAACTAACAGAGTTGAACCTTACTTTTGATTGAGCCGTTCTGAAACACTCTTTCTGTAGAAACTGTAATTGGACATTTTGAGCGCTAGGAGGCCTATATTGGGAAAAAGAATGTCTACAAATAAAAACTACACCGCAGAATTGTGTGAAACTTCTTTCTGTTCTGTTTGTTCAACTAAAAGAGTTGAACCTTAGTTTTGATTGAGCCGTTCTGAAACACTCTTTCTGTAGAAAATGCAAGTGGAGATTCGGAGCGCTAAGAGGGTAATAGTGGAAAAAGGAATGTCTCCAAATATAAACTACACAGAATCATTCTGTGAAACTTCTTTCTGATCTGTGCATTCAGCTAACAGGGTTAAACCATACTTTTGATTGAGCAGATCTGAACACTCTTTCTGTAGAAAATGCAACTGGACATTTGGAGCGGTAAGAGAGTAGTAGTGGAAAAAGGAATATATTCAAATATAAACTACACAGAAGCATTCTGTGAAACTTCATTCTGATCTGAGCATTCAGCTAACAGAGTTAAACCATACTTTTGATTGAGCAGTTTTGAAACACTCTGTCTGTAGAAAATGCAACTGGACATTCGTAGCGCTAAGTGGGTAATAGTGGAAAAAAGAATATGTTCAAATATAAACTACACAGAAGCATTGTATGAAACTTCTTTCTGTTCTGTGCATTCAACTAACAGAGTTGAACCTTACTTTTGATTGAGCCTTTCTGAAACACTCTTTCTGTAGAAACTGCAATTGGACATTCTGAGCGCTAAGAGGCCTCTATTGGGAAAAATAATATCTTCAAATAAAAACTACACAGAAGCATTGTGTGAAACTTATTTCTGATATGTTCATTAAGCTAACAGAGTTAAACCATACTTTTGATTGCGCAGTTCTGAACACTCTTTCTGTAGAAAATGCAAGTGGACATTCGGAGCGCTAAGAGGGTAATAGTGGAAAAAGGAATATATTCAAATATAAACTACACAGTAGCATTCTGTGAAAATTCTTTCTGTTCTGTGCATTCAACTAACAGAGTTGAACCTTACTTTTGATTCAGCCGTTCTGAAACACTCTTTCTGTAGAAACTGCAATTGGACATGCTAAGCGCTAAGAGGCCTACATTGGGAAAAAGAATATCTTCAAATAAAAACTACACAGATGCATTCTGTGAAAATTATTTCTGATCTGTAAATTCAGTTAACAGAGATAAAACATATTTTTGATTGAGCAGTTATGAAACACTCTTTTTGTAGAAAATGCAAGTGGAGATTCGGAACGCTAAGAGGGTAATAGTGGAAAAAGGAATGTCTTCAAATATAAACTACACAGAATCATTCGGTGAAACTTCTTTCTGATCTGTGCATTCAGCTAACAGAGTTAAACCATACTTTTGATTGAGCAGATCTGAACACTCTTTCTGTAGAAAATGCAACTGGACATTTGGAGCGCTAAGAGCGTAGTAGTGGAAAAAGGAATATATTCAAATATAAACTACACAGAAGCATTCTGTGAAACTTCTTTCTGATCTGAGCATTCAGCTAACAGAGTTAAACCATACTTTTGATTGAGCAGTTTTGAAACACTCTGTCTGTAGAAAATGCAACTGGACATTCGTAGCGCTAAGTGTGTAATAGTGGAAAAAAGAATATGTTCAAATATAAACTACACAGAAGCATTGTATGAAACTTCTTTCTGTTCTGTGCATTCAACTAACAGAGTTGAACCTTAATTTGATTGAGCCGTTCTGAAACACTCTTTCTGTAGAAACTGCAATTGGACATTCTGAGCGCTAGGAGGCCTATATTGGGAAAAAGAATGTCTACAAATAAAAACTACAGGGAAGAATTGTGTGAAACTTCTTTCTGTTCTGTTTGTTCAACTAAAAGAGTTGAACCTTAGTTTTGATTGAGCCGTACTGAAACACTCTTTCTGTAGAAAATGCAAGTGGAGATTCGGAGCGCTAAGAGGGTAACAGTGGAAAAAGGAATGTCTCCAAATATAAACTACACAGAATTATTCTGTGAAACTTCATTCTGATCTGTGCATTCAGCTAACAGAGTTAAACCATACTTTTGATTGAGCAGATCTGAACACTCTTTCTGTAGAAAATGCAACTGGACATTTGGAGCGCTAAGAGAGTAGTAGTGGAAAAAGGAATATATTCAAATATAAACTACACAGAAGCATTCTGTGAAACTTCTTTCTGATCTGAGCATTCAGCTAACAGAGTTAAACCATACTTTTGATTGAGCAGTTTTGAAACACTCTGTCTGTAGAAAATGCAACTGGACATTCGTAGCGCTAAGTGGGTAATAGTGGAAAAAAGAATACGTTCAAATATAAACTACACAGAAGCATTGTATGAAACTTCTTTCTGTTCTGTGCATTCAACTAACAGAGTTGAACTTACTTTTGATTGAGCCTTTCTGAAACACTGTTTCTGTAGAAACTGCAATTGGACATTCTGAGCGCTAAGAGGCCTATATTGGGAAAAATAATATCTTCAAATAAAAACTACACAGAAGCATTGTGTGAAACTTATTTCTGATATGTTCATTAAGCTAACTGAGTTAAACCATACTTTTGATTGCACAGTTCTGAACACTCTTTCTGTAGAAAATGCAAGTGGACATTCGGAGCGCTAAGAGGGTAATAGTGGAAAAAGGAATATATTCAAATATAAACAACACAGTAGCATTCTGTGAAAATTCTTTCTGTTCTGTGCATTCAACTAACAGAGTTGAACCTTACTTTTGATTGAGCCGTTCTGAAACACTCTTTCTGTAGAAACTGCAATTGGACACGCTAAGCGCTAAGAGGCCTACATTGGGAAAAAGAATATCTTCAAATAAAAACTACACAGATGCATTCTCTGAAACTTATTTCTGATCTGTAAATTCAGTTAACAGAGATAAAACATATTTTTGATTGAGCAGGTATGAAACCCTCTTTTTGTAGAAAATGCAAGTGGAGATTCGGAGCGCTAAGAGGGTAATAGTGGAAAAAGGAATGTCTTCAAATATAAACTACACAGAATCATTCGGTGAAACTTCTTTCTGACCTGTGAATTCAGCTAACAGAGTTAAACCACACTTTTGATTGAGCAGAACAGAACACTCTTTCTGTAGAAAATGCAACTGGACATTTGGAGCGCTAAGAGCGTAGTAGTGGAAAAAGGAATATATTCAAATATAAACAACACAGAAGCATTCTGTGAAACTTCTTCCTGATCTGAGCATTCAGCTAACAGAGTTAAACCATACTTCTGATTGAGCAGTTTTGAAACACTCTGTCTGTAGAAAATGCAACTGGACATTCGTAGCGCTAAGTGGGTATAGTGGAAAAAAGAATATGTTCAAATATAAACTACACAGAAGCATTGTATGAAACTTCTTTCTGTTCTGTGCATTCAACTAACAGAGTTGAACCTTACTTTTGATTGAGCCGTTCTGAAACACTCTTTCTGTAGAAACTGCAATTGGACATTCTGAGCGCTAGGAGGCCTATATTGGGAAAAAGAATGTCTACAAATAAAAACTACACAGAAGAATTGTGTGAAACTTCGTTCTGTTCTGTTTGTTCAACTAAAAGAGTTGAACCTTAGTTTTGATTGAGCCGTTCTGAAACACTCTTTCTGTAGAAAATGCAAGTGGAGATTCGGAGCGCTAAGAGGGTAATAGTGGAAAAAGGAATGTCTCCAAATATAAACTACACAGAATCATTCTGTGAAACTTCTTTCTGATCTGTGCATTCAGCTAACAGAGTTAAACCATACTTTTGATTGAGCAGATCTGAACACTCTTTCTGTAGAAAATGCAACTGGACATTTGGAGCGCTAAGAGAGTACTAGTGGAAAAAGGAATATATTCAAATATAAACTACACAGAAGCATTCTGTGAAACTTCTTTCTGATCTGAGCATTCAGCTAACAGAGTTAAACTATACTTTTGATTGAGCAGTTTTGAAACACTCTGTCTGTAGAAAATTCAACTGGACATTCGTAGCGCTAAGTGGGTAATAGTGGAAAAAAGAATATGTTCAAATATAAACTACACAGAAGCATTGTATGAAACTTCTTTCTGTTCTGTGCCTTCAACTAACAGAGTTGAACCTTACTTTTGATTGAGCCGTTCTGAAACACTCTTTCTGTAGAAACTGCAATTGGACATTTTGAGCGCTAGGAGGCCTATATTGGGAAAAAGAATGTCTACAAATAAAAAGTACACAGAAGAATTGTGTGAAACTTCTTTCTGTTCTGTTTGCTCAACTAAAAGAGTTGAACCTTAGTTTTGATTGAGCCGTTCTGAAACACTCTTTCTGTAGAAAATGCAAGTGGAGATTCGGAGCGCTAAGAGGGTAATAGTGGAAAAAGGAATGTCTCCAAATATAAACTACACAGAATCATTCTGTGAAACTTCTTTCTGATCTGTGCATTCAGCTAACAGAGTTAAACCATACTTTTGATTGAGCAGATCTGAATACTCTTTCTGTAGAAAATGCAACTGGACATTTGGAGCGCTAAGAGAGTAGTAGTGGAAAAAGGAATATATTCAAATATAAACTACACAGAAGCATTCTGTGAAACTTCTTTCTGATCTGAGCATTCAGCTAACAGAGTTAAACCATACTTTTGATTGAGCAGTTTTGAAACACTCTGTCTGTAGAAAATGCAACTGGACATTCGTAGCGCTAAGTGGGTAATAGTGGAAAAAAGAATATGTTCAAATATAAACTACACAGAAGCATTGTATGAAACTTCTTTCTTTTCTGTGCATTCAACTAACAGAGTTGAACCTTACTTTTGATTGAGCCGTTCTGAAACACTCTTTCTGTAGAAACTGTAATTGGACATTTTGAGCGCTAGGAGGCCTATATTGGGAAAAAGAATGTCTACAAATAAAAACTACACAGCAGAATTGTGTGAAACTTCTTTCTGTTCTGTTTGTTCAACTAAAAGAGTTGAACCTTAGTTTTGATTGAGCCGTTCTGAAACACTCTTTCTGTAGAAAATGCAAGTGGAGATTCGGAGCGCTAAGAGGGTAATAGTGGAAAAAGGAATGTCTCCAAATATAAACTACACAGAATCATTCTGTGAAACTACTTTCTGATCTGTGCATTCAGCTAACAGGGTTAAACCATACTTTTGATTGAGCAGATCTGAACACTCTTTCTGTAGAAAATGCAACTGGACATTTGGAGCGGTAAGAGAGTAGTAGTGGAAAAAGGAATATATTCAAATATAAACTACACAGAAGCATTCTGTGAAACTTCATTCTGATCTGAGCATTCAGCTAACAGAGTTAAACCATACTTTTGATTGAGCAGTTTTGAAACACTCTGTCTGTAGAAAATGCAACTGGACATTCGTAGCGCTAAGTGGGTAATAGTGGAAAAAAGAATATGTTCAAATATAAACTACACAGAAGCATTGTATGAAACTTCTTTCTGTTCTGTGCATTCAACTAACAGAGTTGAACCTTACTTTTGATTGAGCCTTTCTGAAACACTCTTTCTGTAGAAACTGCAATTGGACATTCTGAGCGCTAAGAGGCATATATTGGGAAAAATAATATCTTCAAATAAAAACTACACAGAAGCATTGTGTGAAACTTATTTCTGATATGTTCATTAAGCTAACAGAGTTAAACCATACTTTTGATTGCGCAGTTCTGAACACTCTTTCTGTAGAAAATGCAAGTGGACATTCGGAGCGCTAAGAGGGTAATAGTGGAAAAAGGAATATATTCAAATATAAACTACACAGTAGCATTCTGTGAAAATTCTTTCTGTTCTGTGCATTCAACTAACAGAGTTGAACCTTACTTTTGATTCAGCCGTTCTGAAACACTCTTTCTGTAGAAACTGCAATTGGACATGCTAAGCGCTAAGAGGCCTACATTGGGAAAAAGAATATCTTCAAATAAAAACTACACAGATGCATTCTGTGAAAATTATTTCTGATCTGTAAATTCAGTTAACAGAGATAAAACATATTTTTGATTTAGCAGTTATGAAACACTCTTTTTGTAGAAAATGCAAGTGGAGATTCGGAACGCTAAGAGGGTAATAGTGGAAAAAGGAATGTCTTCAAATATAAACTACACAGAATCATTCGGTGAAACTTCTTTCTGATCTGTGCATTCAGCTAACAGAGTTAAACCATACTTTTGATTGAGCAGATCTGAACACTCTTTCTGTAGAAAATGCAACTGAACATTTGGAGCGCTAAGAGCGTAGTAGTGGAAAAAGGAATATATTCAAATATAAACTACACAGAAGCATTCTGTGAAACTTCTTTCTGATCTGAGCATTCAGCTAACAGAGTTAAACCATACTTTTGACTGAGCAGTTTTGAAACACTCTGTCTGTAGAAAATGCAACTGGACATTCGTAGCGCTAAGTGTGTAATAGTGGAAAAAAGAATATGTTCAAATATAAACTACACAGAAGCATTGTATGAAACTTCTTTCTGTTCTGTGCATTCAACTAACAGAGTTGAACCTTACTTTTGATTGAGCCGTTCTGAAACACTCTTTCTGTAGAAACTGCAATTGGACATTCTGAGCGCTAGGAGGCCTATATTGGGAAAAAGAATGTCTACAAATAAAAACTACAGGGAAGAATTGTGTGAAACTTCTTTCTGTTCTGTTTGTTCAACTAAAAGAGTTGAACCTTAGTTTTGATTGAGCCGTTCTGAAACACTCTTTCTGTAGAAAATGCAAGTGGAGATTCGGAGCGCTAAGAGGGTAATAGTGGAAAAAGGAATGTCTCCAAATATAAACTACACAGAATTATTCTGTGAAACTTCTTTCTGATCTGTGCATTCAGCTAACAGAGTTAAACCATACTTTTGATTGAGCAGATCTGAACACTCTTTCTGTAGAAAATGCAACTGGACATTTGGAGCGCTAAGAGAGTAGTAGTGGAAAAAGGAATATATTCAAATATAAACTACACAGAAGCATTCTGTGAAACTTCTTTCTGATCTGAGCATTCAG
Source organism: Symphalangus syndactylus (assembly GCF_028878055.3). Classification (NCBI taxonomy): domain Eukaryota; kingdom Metazoa; phylum Chordata; class Mammalia; order Primates; family Hylobatidae; genus Symphalangus; species Symphalangus syndactylus. The sequence goes on from NC_072429.2 coordinate 144,703,276, forward strand.
CTAACAGAGTTAAACCATACTTTTGATTGAGCAGTTTTGAAACACTCTGTCTGTAGAAAATGCAACTGGACATTCGTAGCGCTAAGTGGGTAATAGTGGAAAAAAGAATACGTTCAAATATAAACTACACAGAAGCATTGTATGAAACTTCTTTCTGTTCTGTGCATTCAACTAACAGAGTTGAACTTACTTTTGATTGAGCCTTTCTGAAACATTGTTTCTGTAGAAACTGCAATTGGACATTCTGAGCGCTAAGAGGCCTATATTGGGAAAAATAATATCTTCAAATAAAAACTACACAGAAGCATTGTGTGAAACTTCTTTCTGATATGTTCATTAAGCTAACTGAGTTAAACCATACTTTTGATTGCACAGTTCTGAACACTCTTTCTGTAGAAAATGCAAGTGGACATTCGGAGCGCTAAGAGGGTAATAGTGGAAAAAGGAATATATTCAAATATAAACAACACAGTAGCATTCTGTGAAAATTCTTTCTGTTCTGTGCATTCAACTAACAGAGTTGAACCTTACTTTTGATTCAGCCGTTCTGAAACACTCTTTCTGTAGAAACTGCAATTGGACATGCTAAGCGCTAAGAGGCCTACATTGGGAAAAAGAATATCTTCAAATAAAAACTACACAGATGCATTCTGTGAAAATTATTTCTGATCTGTAAATTCAGTTAACAGAGATAAAACATATTTTTGATTGAGCAGTTATGAAACACTCTTTTTGTAGAAAATGCAAGTGGAGATTCGGAACGCTAAGATGGTAATAGTGGAAAAAGGAATGTCTTCAAATATAAACTACACAGAATCATTCGGTGAAACTTCTTTCTGATCTGTGCATTCAGCTAACAGAGTTAAACCATACTTTTGATTGAGCAGATCTGAACACTCTTTCTGTAGAAAATGCAACTGGACATTTGGAGCGCTAAGAGCGTAGTAGTGGAAAAAGGAATATATTCAAATATAAACTACACAGAAGCATTCTGTGAAACTTCTTTCTGATCTGAGCATTCAGCTAACAGAGTTAAACCATACTTTTGATTGAGCAGTTTTGAAACACTCTGTCTGTAGAAAATGCAACTGGACATTCGTAGCGCTAAGTGGGTAATAGTGGAAAAAAGAATATGTTCAAATATAAACTACACAGAAGCATTGTATGAAACTTCTTTCTGTTCTGTGCATTCAACTAACAGAGTTGAACCTTACTTTTGATTGAGCCGTTCTGAAACACTCTTTCTGTAGAAACTGCAATTGGACATTCTGAGCGCTAGGAGGCCTATATTGGGAAAAAGAATGTCTACAAATAAAAACTACAGGGAAGAATTGTGTGAAACTTCTTTCTGTTCTGTTTGTTCAACTAAAAGAGTAGAACCTTAGTTTTGATTGAGCCGTTCTGAAACACTCTTTCTGTAGAAAATGCAAGTGGAGATTCGGAGCGCTAAGAGGGTAATAGTGGAAAAAGGAATGTCTCCAAATATAAACTACACAGAATTATTCTGTGAAACTTCTTTCTGATCTGTGCATTCAGCTAACAGAGTTAAACCATACTTTTGATTGAGCAGATCTGAACACTCTTTCTGTAGAAAATGCAACTGGACATTTGGAGCGCTAAGAGAGTAGTAGTGGAAAAAGGAATATATTCAAATATAAACTACACAGAAGCATTCTGTGAAACTTCTTTCTGATCTGAGCATTCAGCTAACAGAGTTAAACCATACTTTTGATTGAGCAGTTTTGAAACACTCTGTCTGTAGAAAATGCAGCTGGACATTCGTAGCGCTAAGTGGGTAATAGTGGAAAAAAGAATACGTTCAAATATAAACTACACAGAAGCATTGTATGAAACTTCTTTCTGTTCTGTGCATTCAACTAACAGAGTTGAACTTACTTTTGATTGAGCCTTTCTGAAACACTGTTTCTGTAGAAACTGGAATTGGACATTCTGAGCGCTAAGAGGCCTATATTGGGAAAAATAATATCTTCAAATAAAAACTACACAGAAGCATTGTGTGAAACTTATTTCTGATATGTTCATTAAGCTAACTGAGTTAAACCATACTTTTGATTGCACAGTTCTGAACACTCTTTCTGTAGAAAATGCAAGTGGACATTCGGAGCGCTAAGAGGGTAATAGTGGAAAAAGGAATATATTCAAATATAAACAACACAGTAGCATTCTGTGAAAATTCTTTCTGTTCTGTGCATTCAACTAACAGAGTTGAACCTTACTTTTGATTGAGCCGTTCTGAAACACTCTTTCTGTAGAAACTGCAATTGGACACGGTAAGCGCTAAGAGGCCTACATTGGGAAAAAGAATATCTTCAAATAAAAACTACACAGATGCATTCTGTGAAACTTATTTCTGATCTGTAAATTCAGTTAACAGAGATAAAACATATTTTTGATTGAGCAGTTATGAAACCCTCTTTTTGTAGAAAATGCAAGTGGAGATTCGGAGCGCTAAGAGGGTAATAGTGGAAAAAGGAATGTCTTCAAATATAAACTACACAGAATCATTCGGTGAAACTTCTTTCTGATCTGTGCATTCAGCTAACAGAGTTAAACCATACTTTTGATTGAGCAGAACAGAACACTCTTTCTGTAGAAAATGCAACTGGACCTTTGGAGCGCTAAGAGCGTAGTAGTGGAAAAAGGAATATATTCAAATATAAACAACACAGAAGCATTCTGTGAAACTTCTTTCTGATCTGAGCATTCAGCTAACAGAGTTAAACTATACTTTTGATTGAGCAGTTTTGAAACACTCTGTCTGTAGAAAATTCAACTGGACATTCGTAGCGCTAAGTGGGTAATAGTGGAAAAAAGAATATGTTCAAATATAAACTACACAGAAGCATTGTATGAAACTTCTTTCTGTTCTGTGCATTCAACTAACAGAGTTGAACCTTACTTTTGATTGAGCCGTTCTGAAACACTCTTTCTGTAGAAACTGCAATTGGACATTTTGAGCGCTAGGAGGCCTATATTGGGAAAAAGAATGTCTACAAATAAAAAGTACACAGAAGAATTGTGTGAAACTTCTTTCTGTTCTGTTTGCTCAACTAAAAGAGTTGAACCTTAGTTTTGATTGAGCCGTTCTGAAGCACTCTTTCTGTAGAAAATGCAAGTGGAGATTCGGAGCGCTAAGAGGGTAATAGTGGAAAAAGGAATGTCTCCAAATATAAACTACACAGAATCATTCTGTGAAACTTCTTTCTGATCTGTGCATTCAGCTAACAGAGTTAAACCATACTTTTGATTGAGCAGATCTGAACACTCTTTCTGTAGAAAATGCAACTGGACATTTGGAGCGCTAAGAGAGTAGTAGTGGAAAAAGGAATATATTCAAATATAAACTACACAGAAGCATTCTGTGAAACTTCTTTCTGATCTGAGCATTCAGCTAACAGAGTTAAACCATACTTTTGATTGAGCAGTTTTGAAACACTCTGTCTGTAGAAAATGCAACTGGACATTCGTAGCGCTAAGTGGGTAATAGTGGAAAAAAGAATATGTTCAAATATAAACTACACAGAAGCATTGTATGAAACTTCTTTCTTTTCTGTGCATTCAACTAACAGAGTTGAACCTTACTTTTGGTTGAGCCGTTCTGAAACACTCTTTCTGTAGAAACTGCAATTGGACATTTTGAGCGCTAGGAGGCCTATATTGGGAAAAAGAATGTCTACAAATAAAAACTACACAGCAGAATTGTGTGAAACTTCTTTCTGTTCTGTTTGTTCAACTAAAAGAGTTGAACCTTAGTTTTGATTGAGCCGTTCTGAAACACTCTTTCTGTAGAAAATGCAAGTGGAGATTCGGAGCGCTAAGAGGGTAATAGTGGAAAAAGGAATGTCTCCAAATATAAACTACACAGAATCATTCTGTGAAACTTCTTTCTGATCTGTGCATTCAGCTAACAGGGTTAAACCATACTTTTGATTGAGCAGATCTGAACACTCTTTCTGTAGAAAATGCAACTGGACATTTGGAGCGCTAAGAGAGTACTAGTGGAAAAAGGAATATATTCAAATATAAACTACACAGAAGCATTCTGTGAAACTTCTTTCTGATCTGAGCATTCAGCTAACAGAGTTAAACTATACTTTTGATTGAGCAGTTTTGAAACACTCTGTCTGTAGAAAATTCAACTGGACATTCGTAGCGCTAAGTGGGTAATAGTGGAAAAAAGAATATGTTCAAATATAAACTACACAGAAGCATTGTATGAAACTTCTTTCTGTTCTGTGCATTCAACTAACAGAGTTGAACCTTACTTTTGATTGAGCCGTTCTGAAACACTCTTTCTGTAGAAACTGCAATTGGACATTTTGAGCGCTAGGAGGCCTATATTGGGAAAAAGAATGTCTACAAATAAAAAGTACACAGAAGAATTGTGTGAAACTTCTTTCTGTTCTGTTTGCTCAACTAAAAGAGTTGAACCTTAGTTTTGATTGAGCCGTTCTGAAGCACTCTTTCTGTAGAAAATGCAAGTGGAGATTCGGAGCGCTAAGAGGGTAATAGTGGAAAAAGGAATGTCTCCAAATATAAACTACACAGAATCATTCTGTGAAACTTCTTTCTGATCTGTGCATTCAGCTAACAGAGTTAAACCATACTTTTGATTGAGCAGATCTGAACACTCTTTCTGTAGAAAATGCAACTGGACATTTGGAGCGCTAAGAGAGTAGTAGTGGAAAAAGGAATATATTCAAATATAAACTACACAGAAGCATTCTGTGAAACTTCTTTCTGATCTGAGCATTCAGCTAACAGAGTTAAACCATACTTTTGATTGAGCAGTTTTGAAACACTCTGTCTGTAGAAAATGCAACTGGACATTCGTAGCGCTAAGTGGGTAATAGTGGAAAAAAGAATATGTTCAAATATAAACTACACAGAAGCATTGTATGAAACTTCTTTCTTTTCTGTGCATTCAACTAACAGAGTTGAACCTTACTTTTGGTTGAGCCGTTCTGAAACACTCTTTCTGTAGAAACTGCAATTGGACATTTTGAGCGCTAGGAGGCCTATATTGGGAAAAAGAATGTCTACAAATAAAAACTACACAGCAGAATTGTGTGAAACTTCTTTCTGTTCTGTTTGTTCAACTAAAAGAGTTGAACCTTAGTTTTGATTGAGCCGTTCTGAAACACTCTTTCTGTAGAAAATGCAAGTGGAGATTCGGAGCGCTAAGAGGGTAATAGTGGAAAAAGGAATGTCTCCAAATATAAACTACACAGAATTATTCTGTGAAACTTCTTTCTGATCTGTGCATTCAGCTAACAGAGTTAAACCATACTTTTGATTGAGCAGATCTGAACACTCTTTCTGTAGAAAATGCAACTGGACATTTGGAGCGCTAAGAGAGTAGTAGTGGAAAAAGGAATATATTCAAATATAAACTACACAGAAGCATTCTGTGAAACTTCTTTCTGATCTGAGCATTCAGCTAACAGAGTTAAACCATACTTTTGATTGAGCAGTTTTGAAACACTCTGTCTGTAGAAAATGCAACTGGACATTCGTAGCGCTAAGTGGGTAATAGTGGAAAAAAGAATACGTTCAAATATAAACTACACAGAAGCATTGTATGAAACTTCTTTCTGTTCTGTGCATTCAACTAACAGAGTTGAACTTACTTTTGATTGAGCCTTTCTGAAACACTGTTTCTGTAGAAACTGCAATTGGACATTCTGAGCGCTAAGAGGCCTATATTGGGAAAAATAATATCTTCAAATAAAAACTACACAGAAGCATTGTGTGAAACTTATTTCTGATATGTTCATTAAGCTAACTGAGTTAAACCATACTTTTGATTGCACAGTTCTGAACACTCTTTCTGTAGAAAATGCAAGTGGACATTCGGAGCGCTAAGAGGGTAATAGTGGAAAAAGGAATATATTCAAATATAAACAACACAGTAGCATTCTGTGAAAATTCTTTCTGTTCTGTGCATTCAACTAACAGAGTTGAACCTTACTTTTGATTCAGCCGTTCTGAAACACTCTTTCTGTAGAAACTGCAATTGGACATGCTAAGCGCTAAGAGGCCTACATTGGGAAAAAGAATATCTTCAAATAAAAACTACACAGATGCATTCTGTGAAAATTATTTCTGATCTGTAAATTCAGTTAACAGAGATAAAACATATTTTTGATTGAGCAGTTATGAAACACTCTTTTTGTAGAAAATGCAAGTGGAGATTCGGAACGCTAAGAGGGTAATAGTGGAAAAAGGAATGTCTTCAAATATAAACTACACAGAATCATTCGGTGAAACTTCTTTCTGATCTGTGCATTCAGCTAACAGAGTTAAACCATACTTTTGATTGAGCAGATCTGAACACTCTTTCTGTAGAAAATGCAACTGGACATTTGGAGCGCTAAGAGCGTAGTAGTGGAAAAAGGAATATATTCAAATATAAACTACACAGAAGCATTCTGTGAAACTTCTTTCTGATCTGAGCATTCAGCTAACAGAGTTAAACCATACTTTTGATTGAGCAGTTTTGAAACACTCTGTCTGTAGAAAATGCAACTGGACATTCGTAGCGCTAAGTGGGTAATAGTGGAAAAAAGAATATGTTCAAATATAAACTACACAGAAGCATTGTATGAAACTTCTTTCTGTTCTGTGCATTCAACTAACAGAGTTGAACCTTACTTTTGATTGAGCCGTTCTGAAACACTCTTTCTGTAGAAACTGCAATTGGACATTCTGAGCGCTAGGAGGCCTATATTGGGAAAAAGAATGTCTACAAATAAAAACTACAGGGAAGAATTGTGTGAAACTTCTTTCTGTTCTGTTTGTTCAACTAAAAGAGTAGAACCTTAGTTTTGATTGAGCCGTTCTGAAACACTCTTTCTGTAGAAAATGCAAGTGGAGATTCGGAGCGCTAAGAGGGTAATAGTGGAAAAAGGAATGTCTCCAAATATAAACTACACAGAATTATTCTGTGAAACTTCTTTCTGATCTGTGCATTCAGCTAACAGAGTTAAACCATACTTTTGATTGAGCAGATCTGAACACTCTTTCTGTAGAAAATGCAACTGGACATTTGGAGCGCTAAGAGAGTAGTAGTGGAAAAAGGAATATATTCAAATATAAACTACACAGAAGCATTCTGTGAAACTTCTTTCTGATCTGAGCATTCAGCTAACAGAGTTAAACCATACTTTTGATTGAGCAGTTTTGAAACACTCTGTCTGTAGAAAATGCAGCTGGACATTCGTAGCGCTAAGTGGGTAATAGTGGAAAAAAGAATACGTTCAAATATAAACTACACAGAAGCATTGTATGAAACTTCTTTCTGTTCTGTGCATTCAACTAACAGAGTTGAACTTACTTTTGATTGAGCCTTTCTGAAACACTGTTTCTGTAGAAACTGGAATTGGACATTCTGAGCGCTAAGAGGCCTATATTGGGAAAAATAATATCTTCAAATAAAAACTACACAGAAGCATTGTGTGAAACTTATTTCTGATATGTTCATTAAGCTAACTGAGTTAAACCATACTTTTGATTGCACAGTTCTGAACACTCTTTCTGTAGAAAATGCAAGTGGACATTCGGAGCGCTAAGAGGGTAATAGTGGAAAAAGGAATATATTCAAATATAAACAACACAGTAGCATTCTGTGAAAATTCTTTCTGTTCTGTGCATTCAACTAACAGAGTTGAACCTTACTTTTGATTGAGCCGTTCTGAAACACTCTTTCTGTAGAAACTGCAATTGGACACGGTAAGCGCTAAGAGGCCTACATTGGGAAAAAGAATATCTTCAAATAAAAACTACACAGATGCATTCTGTGAAACTTATTTCTGATCTGTAAATTCAGTTAACAGAGATAAAACATATTTTTGATTGAGCAGTTATGAAACCCTCTTTTTGTAGAAAATGCAAGTGGAGATTCGGAGCGCTAAGAGGGTAATAGTGGAAAAAGGAATGTCTTCAAATATAAACTACACAGAATCATTCTGTGAAACTTCTTTCTGATCTGAGCATTCAGCTAACAGAGTTAAACCATACTTCTGATTGAGCAGTTTTGAAACACTCTGTCTGTAGAAAATGCAACTGGACATTCGTAGCGCTAAGTGGGTATAGTGGAAAAAAGAATATGTTCAAATATAAACTACACAGAAGCATTGTATGAAACTTCTTTCTGTTCTGTGCATTCAACTAACAGAGTTGAACCTTACTTTTGATTGAGCCGTTCTGAAACACTCTTTCTGTAGAAACTGCAATTGGACATTCTGAGCGCTAGGAGGCCTATATTGGGAAAAAGAATGTCTACAAATAAAAACTACACAGAAGAATTGTGTGAAACTTCGTTCTGTTCTGTTTGTTCAACTAAAAGAGTTGAACCTTAGTTTTGATTGAGCCGTTCTGAAACACTCTTTCTGTAGAAAATGCATGTGGAGATTCGGAGCGCTAAGAGGGTAATAGTGGAAAAAGGAATGTCTCCAAATATAAACTACACAGAATCATTCTGTGAAACTTCTTTCTGATCTGTGCATTCAGCTAACAGAGTTAAACCATACTTTTGATTGAGCAGATCTGAACACTCTTTCTGTAGAAAATGCAACTGGACATTTGGAGCGCTAAGAGAGTACTAGTGGAAAAAGGAATATATTCAAATATAAACTACACAGAAGCATTCTGTGAAACTTCTTTCTGATCTGAGCATTCAGCTAACAGAGTTAAACTATACTTTTGATTGAGCAGTTTTGAAACACTCTGTCTGTAGAAAATTCAACTGGACATTCGTAGCGCTAAGTGGGTAATAGTGGAAAAAAGAATATGTTCAAATATAAACTACACAGAAGCATTGTATGAAACTTCTTTCTGTTCTGTGCATTCAACTAACAGAGTTGAACCTTACTTTTGATTGAGCCGTTCTGAAACACTCTTTCTGTAGAAACTGCAATTGGACATTTTGAGCGCTAGGAGGCCTATATTGGGAAAAAGAATGTCTACAAATAAAAAGTACACAGAAGAATTGTGTGAAACTTCTTTCTGTTCTGTTTGCTCAACTAAAAGAGTTGAACCTTAGTTTTGATTGAGCCGTTCTGAAGCACTCTTTCTGTAGAAAATGCAAGTGGAGATTCGGAGCGCTAAGAGGGTAATAGTGGAAAAAGGAATGTCTCCAAATATAAACTACACAGAATCATTCTGTGAAACTTCTTTCTGATCTGTGCATTCAGCTAACAGAGTTAAACCATACTTTTGATTGAGCAGATCTGAACACTCTTTCTGTAGAAAATGCAACTGGACATTTGGAGCGCTAAGAGAGTAGTAGTGGAAAAAGGAATATATTCAAATATAAACTACACAGAAGCATTCTGTGAAACTTCTTTCTGATCTGAGCATTCAGCTAACAGAGTTAAACCATACTTTTGATTGAGCAGTTTTGAAACACTCTGTCTGTAGAAAATGCAACTGGACATTCGTAGCGCTAAGTGGGTAATAGTGGAAAAAAGAATATGTTCAAATATAAACTACACAGAAGCATTGTATGAAACTTCTTTCTTTTCTGTGCATTCAACTAACAGAGTTGAACCTTACTTTTGGTTGAGCCGTTCTGAAACACTCTTTCTGTAGAAACTGCAATTGGACATTTTGAGCGCTAGGAGGCCTATATTGGGAAAAAGAATGTCTACAAATAAAAACTACACAGCAGAATTGTGTGAAACTTCTTTCTGTTCTGTTTGTTCAACTAAAAGAGTTGAACCTTAGTTTTGATTGAGCCGTTCTGAAACACTCTTTCTGTAGAAAATGCAAGTGGAGATTCGGAGCGCTAAGAGGGTAATAGTGGAAAAAGGAATGTCTCCAAATATAAACTACACAGAATCATTCTGTGAAACTTCTTTCTGATCTGTGCATTCAGCTAACAGGGTTAAACCATACTTTTGATTGAGCAGATCTGAACACTCTTTCTGTAGAAAATGCAACTGGACATTTGGAGCGCTAAGAGAGTAGTAGTGGAAAAAGGAATATATTCAAATATAAACTACACAGAAGCATTCTGTGAAACTTCTTTCTGATCTGAGCATTCAGCTAACAGAGTTAAACTATACTTTTGATTGAGCAGTTTTGAAACACTCTGTCTGTAGAAAATTCAACTGGACATTCGTAGCGCTAAGTGGGTAATAGTGGAAAAAAGAATATGTTCAAATATAAACTACACAGAAGCATTGTATGAAACTTCTTTCTGTTCTGTGCATTCAACTAACAGAGTTGAACCTTACTTTTGATTGAGCCGTTCTGAAACACTCTTTCTGTAGAAACTGCAATTGGACATTTTGAGCGCTAGGAGGCCTATATTGGGAAAAAGAATGTCTACAAATAAAAAGTACACAGAAGAATTGTGTGAAACTTCTTTCTGTTCTGTTTGCTCAACTAAAAGAGTTGAACCTTAGTTTTGATTGAGCCGTTCTGAAGCACTCTTTCTGTAGAAAATGCAAGTGGAGATTCGGAGCGCTAAGAGGGTAATAGTGGAAAAAGGAATGTCTCCAAATATAAACTACACAGAATCATTCTGTGAAACTTCTTTCTGATCTGTGCATTCAGCTAACAGAGTTAAACCATACTTTTTATTGAGCAGATCTGAACACTCTTTCTGTAGAAAATGCAACTGGACATTTGGAGCGCTAAGAGAGTAGTAGTGGAAAAAGGAATATATTCAAATATAAACTACACAGAAGCATTCAGTGAAACTTCTTTCTGATCTGAGCATTCAGCTAACAGAGTTAAACCATACTTTTGATTGAGCAGTTTTGAAACACTCTGTCTGTAGAAAATGCAACTGGACATTCGTAGCGCTAAGTGGGTAATAGTGGAAAAAAGAATATGTTCAAATATAAACTACACAGAAGCATTGTATGAAACTTCTTTCTTTTCTGTGCATTCAACTAACAGAGTTGAACCTTACTTTTGGTTGAGCCGTTCTGAAACACTCTTTCTGTAGAAACTGCAATTGGACATTTTGAGCGCTAGGAGGCCTATATTGGGAAAAAGAATGTCTACAAATAAAAACTACACAGCAGAATTGTGTGAAACTTCTTTCTGTTCTGTTTGTTCAACTAAAAGAGTTGAACCTTAGTTTTGATTGAGCCGTTCTGAAACACTCTTTCTGTAGAAAATGCAAGTGGAGATTCGGAGCGCTAAGAGGGTAATAGTGGAAAAAGGAATGTCTCCAAATATAAACTACACAGAATCATTCTGTGAAACTTCTTTCTGATCTGTGCATTCAGCTAACAGGGTTAAACCATACTTTTGATTGAGCAGATCTGAACACTCTTTCTGTAGAAAATGCAACTGGACATTTGGAGCGCTAAGAGAGTAGTAGTGGAAAAAGGAATATATTCAAATATAAACTACACAGAAGCATTCTGTGAAACTTCATTCTGATCTGAGCATTCAGCTAACAGATTTAAACCATACTTTTGATTGAGCAGTTTTGAAACACTCTGTCTGTAGAAAATGCAACTGGACATTCGTAGCGCTAAGTGGGTAATAGTGGAAAAAAGAATATGTTCAAATATAAACTACACAGAAGCATTGTATGAAACTTCTTTCTGTTCTGTGCATTCAACTAACAGAGTTGAACCTTACTTTTGATTGAGCCTTTCTGAAACACTCTTTCTGTAGAAACTGCAGTTGGACATTCTGAGCGCTAAGAGGCCTATATTGGGAAAAATAATATCTTCAAATAAAAATTACACAGAAGCATTGTGTGAAACTTATTTCTGATATGTTCATTAAGCTAACAGAGTTAAACCATACTTTTGATTGCGCAGTTCTGAACACTCTTTCTGTAGAAAATGCAAGTGGACATTCGGAGCGCTAAGAGGGTAATAGTGGAAAAAGGAATATATTCAAATATAAACTACACAGTAGCATTCTGTGAAAATTCTTTCTGTTCTGTGCATTCAACTAACAGAGTTGAACCTTACTTTTGATTCAGCCGTTCTGAAACACTCTTTCTGTAGAAACTGCAATTGGACATGCTAAGCGCTAAGAGGCCTACATTGGGAAAAAGAATATCTTCAAATAAAAACTACACAGATGCATTCTGTGAAACTTATTTCTGATCTGTAAATTCAGTTAACAGAGATAAAACATATTTTTGATTGAGCAGTTATGAAACACTCTTTTTGTAGAAAATGCAAGTGGAGATTCGGAGCGCTAAGAGGGTAATAGTGGAAAAAGGAATGTCTTCAAATATAAACTACACAGAATCATTCGGTGAAACTTCTTTCTGATCTGTGCATTCAGCTAACAGAGTTAAACCATACTTTTGATTGAGCAGATCTGAACACTCTTTCTGTAGAAAATGCAACTGGACATTTGGAGCGCTAAGAGCGTAGTAGTGGAAAAAGGAATATATTCAAATATAAACTACACAGAAGCATTGTGTGAAACTTCTTTCTGATCTGAGCATTCAGCTAACAGAGTTAAACCATACTTTTGATTGAGCAGTTTTGAAACACTCTGTCTGTAGAAAATGCAACTGGACATTCGTAGCGCTAAGTGGGTAATAGTGGAAAAAAGAATATGTTCAAATATAAACTACACAGAAGCATTGTATGAAACTTCTTTCTGTTCTGTGCATTCAACTAACAGAGTTGAACCTTACTTTTGATTGAGCCGTTCTGAAACACTCTTTCTGTAGAAACTGCAATTGGACATTCTGAGCGCTAGGAGGCCTATATTGGGAAAAAGAATGTCTACAAATAAAAACTACAGAGAAGAATTGTGTGAAACTTCTTTCTGTTCTGTTTGTTCAACTAAAAGAGTTGAACCTTAGTTTTGATTGAGCCGTTCTGAAACACTCTTTCTGTAGAAAATGCAAGAGGAGATTCGGAGCGCTAAGAGGGTAATAGTGGAAAAAGGAATGTCTCCAAATATAAACTACACAGAATTATTCTGTGAAACTTCTTTCTGATCTGTGCATTCAGCTAACAGAGTTAAACCATACTTTTGATTGAGCAGATCTGAACACTCTTTCTGTAGAAAATGCAACTGGACATTTGGAGCGCTAAGAGAGTAGTAGTGGAAAAAGGAATATATTCAAATATAAACTACACAGAAGCATTCTGTGAAACTTCTTTCTGATCTGAGCATTCAGCTAACAGAGTTAAACCATACTTTTGATTGAGCAGTTTTGAAATACTCTGTCTGTAGAAAATGCAACTGGACATTCGTAGCGCTAAGTGGGTAATAGTGGAAAAAAGAATACGTTCAAATATAAACTACACAGAAGCATTGTATGAAACTTCTTTCTGTTCTGTGCATTCAACTAACAGAGTTGAACTTACTTTTGATTGAACCTTTCTGAAACACTCTTTCTGTAGAAACTGCAATTGGACATTCTGAGCGCTAAGAGGCCTATATTGGGAAAAATAACATCTTCAAATAAAAACTACACAGAAGCATTGTGTGAAACTTATTTCTGATATGTTCATTAAGCTAACAGAGTTAAACCATACTTTTGATTGCACAGTTCTGAACACTCTTTCTGTAGAAAATGCAAGTGGACATTCGGAGCGCTAAGAGGGTAATAGTGGAAAAAGGAATATATTCAAATATAAACTACACAGTAGCATTCTGTGAAAATTCTTTCTGTTCTGTGCATTCAACTAACAGAGTTGAACCTTACTTTTGATTGAGCCGTTCTGAAACACTCTTTCTGTAGAAACTGCAATTGGACATGCTAAGCGCTAAGAGGCCTACATTGGGAAAAAGAATATCTTCAAATAAAAACTACACAGATGCATTCTGTGAAACTTATTTCTGATCTGTAAATTCAGTTAACAGAGATAAAACATATTTTTGATTGAGCAGTTATGAAACCCTCTTTTTGTAGAAAATGCAAGTGGAGATTCGGAGCGCTAAGAGGGTAATAGTGGAAAAAGGAATGTCTTCAAATATAAACTACACAGAATCATTCGGTGAAGCTTCTTTCTGATCTGTGCATTCAGCTAACAGAGTTAAAACATACTTTTGATTGAGCAGATCAGAACACTCTTTCTGTAGAAAATGCAACTGGACATTTGGAGCGCTAAGAGCGTAATAGTGGAAAAAGGAATGTCTTCAAATATAAACTACACGGAATCATTCGGTGAAACTTCTTTCTGATCTGTGCATTCAGCTAACAGAGTTAAACCATACTTTTGATTGAGCAGTTTTGAATCACTCTGTCTGTAGGAAATGCAACTGGACATTCGTAGCGCTAAGTGGGTATAGTGGAAAAAAGAATATGTTCAAATATAAACTACACAGGAGCATTGTATGAAACTTCTTTCTGTTCTGTGCATTCAACTAACAGAGTTGAACCTTACTTTTGATTGAGCCGTTCTGAAACACTCTTTCTGTAGAAACTGCAATTGGACATTCTGAGCGCTAGGAGGCCTATATTGGGAAAAAGAATGTCTACAAATAAAAACTACACAGAAGAATTGTGTAAACTTCGTTCTGTTCTGTTTGTTCAACTAAAAGAGTTGAACCTTAGTTTTGATTGAGCCGTTCTGAAACACTCTTTCTGTAGAAAATGCAAGTGGAGATTCGGAGCGCTAAGAGGGTAATAGTGGAAAAAGGAATGTCTTCAAATATAAACTACACAGAATCATTCTGTGAAACTTCTTTCTGATCTGTGCATTCAGCTAACAGAGTTAAACCATACTTTTGATTGAGCAGATCTGAACACTCTTTCTGTAGAAAATGCAACTGGACATTTGGAGCGCTAAGAGAGTACTAGTGGAAAAAGGAATATATTCAAATATAAACTACACAGAAGCATTCTGTGAAACTTCTTTCTGATCTGAGCGTTCAGCTAACAGAGTTAAACTATACTTTTGATTGAGCAGTTTTGAAACACTCTGTCTGTAGAAAATGCAACTGGACATTCGTAGCGCTAAGTGGGTAATAGTGGAAAAAAAATATGTTCAAATATAAACTACACAGAAGCATTGTATGAAACATCTTTCTGTTCTGTGCATTCAACTAACAGAGTTGAACCTTACTTTTGATTGAGCCTTTCTGAAACACTCTTTCTGTAGAAACTGCAATTGGACATTCTGAGCGCTAAGAGGCCTATATTGGGAAAAATAATATCTTCAAATAAAAACTACACAGAAGCATTGTGTGAAACTTATTTCTGATATGTTCATTAAGCTAACAGAGTTAAACCATACTTTTGATTGCGCAGTTCTGAACACTCTTTCTGTAGAAAATGCAAGTGGACATTCGGAGCGCTAAGAGGGTAATAGTGGAAAAAGGAATATATTCAAATATAAACTACACAGTAGCATTCTGTGAAAATTCTTTCTGTTCTGTGCATTCAACTAACAGAGTTGAACCTTAGTTTTGATTGAGCCGTTCTGAAAAACTCTTTCTGTAGAAACTGCAATTGAACATGCTAAGCGCTAAGAGGCCTACATTGGGAAAAAGAATATCTTCAAATAAAAACTACACAGATGCATTCTGTGAAACTTATTTCTGATCTGTAAATTCAGTTAACAGAGATAAAACATATTTTTGATTGAGCAGTTATGAAACACTCTTTTTGAAGAAAATGCAAGTGGAGATTCGGAGCGCTAAGAGGGTAATAGTGGAAAAAGGAATGTCTTCAAATATAAACTACACAGAATCATTCGGTGAAACTTCTTTCTGATCTGTGCATTCAGCTAACAGAGTTAAACCATACTTTTGATTGAGCAGATCTGAACACTCTTTCTGTAGAAAATGCAACTGGACATTTGGAGCGCTAAGAGCGTAGTAGTGGAAAAAGGAATATATTCAAATATAAACTACACAGAAGCATTGTGTGAAACTTCTTTCTGATCTGAGCATTCAGCTAACAGAGTTAAACCATACTTTTGATTGAGCAGTTTTGAAACACTCTGTCTGTAGAAAATGCAACTGGACATTCGTAGCGCTAAGTGGGTAATAGTGGAAAAAAGAATATGTTCAAATATAAACTACACAGAAGCATTGTATGAAACTTCTTTCTGTTCTGTGCATTCAACTAACAGAGTTGAACCTTACTTTTGATTGAGCCGTTCTGAAACACTCTTTCTGTAGAAACTGCAATTGGACATTCTGAGCGCTAGGAGGCCTATATTGGGAAAAAGAATGTCTGCAAATAAAAACTACAGAGAAGAATTGTGTGAAACTTCTTTCTGTTCTGTTTGTTCAACTAAAAGAGTTGAACCTTAGTTTTGATTGAGCCGTTCTGAAACACTCTTTCTGTAGAAAATGCAAGAGGAGATTCGGAGCGCTAAGAGGGTAATAGTGGAAAAAGGAATGTCTCCAAATATAAACTACACAGAATTATTCTGTGAAACTTCTTTCTGATCTGTGCATTCAGCTAACAGGGTTAAACCATACTTTTGATTGAGCAGATCTGAACACTCTTTCTGTAGAAAATGCAACTGGACATTTGGAGCGCTAAGAGAGTAGTAGTGGAAAAAGGAATATATTCAAATATAAACTACACAGAAGCATTCTGTGAAACTTCTTTCTGATCTGAGCATTCAGCTAACAGAGTTAAACCATACTTTTGATTGAGCAGTTTTGAAACACTCTGTCTGTAGAAAATGCAACTGGACATTCGTAGCGCTAAGTGGGTAATAGTGGAAAAAAGAATACGTTCAAATATAAACTACACAGAAGCATTGTATGAAACTTCTTTCTGTTCTGTGCATTCAACTAACAGAGTTGAACTTACTTTTGATTGAACCTTTCTGAAACACTCTTTCTGTAGAAACTGCAATTGGACATTCTGAGCGCTAAGAGGCCTATATTGGGAAAAATAACATCTTCAAATAAAAACTACACAGAAGCATTGTGTGAAACTTATTTCTGATATGTTCATTAAGCTAACAGAGTTAAACCATACTTTTGATTGCACAGTTCTGAACACTCTTTCTGTAGAAAATGCAAGTGGACATTCGGAGCGCTAAGAGGGTAATAGTGGAAAAAGGAATATATTCAAATATAAACTACACAGTAGCATTCTGTGAAAATTCTTTCTGTTCTGTGCATTCAACTAACAGAGTTGAACCTTACTTTTGATTGAGCCGTTCTGAAACACTCTTTCTGTAGAAACTGCAATTGGACATGCTAAGCGCTAAGAGGCCTACATTGGGAAAAAGAATATCTTCAAATAAAAACTACACAGATGCATTCTGTGAAACTTATTTCTGATCTGTAAATTCAGTTAACAGAGATAAAACATATTTTTGATTGAGCAGTTATGAAACCCTCTTTTTGTAGAAAATGCAAGTGGAGATTCGGAGCGCTAAGAGGGTAATAGTGGAAAAAGGAATGTCTTCAAATATAAACTACACAGAATCATTCGGTGAAGCTTCTTTCTGATCTGTGCATTCAGCTAACAGAGTTAAAACATACTTTTGATTGAGCAGATCAGAACACTCTTTCTGTAGAAAATGCAACTGGACATTTGGAGCGCTAAGAGCATAGTAGTGGAAAAAGGAATATATTCAAATATAAACTACACAGAAGCATTCTGTGAAACTTCTTTCTGATCTGAGCATTCAGCTAACAGAGTTAAACCATACTTTTGATTGAGCAGTTTTGAAACACTCTGTCTGTAGAAAATGCAACTGGACATTCGTAGCGCTAAGTGGGTAATAGTGGAAAAAATAATATGTTCAAATATAAACTACACAGAAGCATTGTATGAAACTTCTTTCTGTTCTGTGCATTCAACTAACAGAGTTGAACCTTACTTTTGATTGAGCCGTTCTGAAACACTCTTTCTGTAGAAACTGCAATTGGACATTCTGAGCGCTAGGAGGCCTATATTGGGAAAAAGAATGTCTACAAATAAAAACTACAGAGAAGAATTGTGTGAAACTTCTTTCTGTTCTGTTTGTTCAACTAAAAGAGTTGAACCTTAGTTTTGATTGAGCCGTTCTGAGAAACTCTTTCTGTAGAAAATGCAAGTGGAGATTCGGAGCGCTAAGAGGGTAATAGTGGAAAAAGGAATGTCTCCAAATATAAACTACACAGAATCATTCTGTGAAACTTATTTCTGATCTGTGCATTCAGCTAACAGAGTTAAACCATACTTTTGATTGAGCAGATCTGAACACTCTTTCTGTAGAAAATGCAACTGGACATTTGGAGCGCTAAGAGAGTACTAGTGGAAAAAGGAATATATTCAAATATAAACAACACAGAAGCATTCTGTGAAACTTCTTTCTGATCTGAGCATTCAGCTAACAGAGTTAAACCATACTTTTGATTGAGCAGTTTTGAAACACTCTGTCTGTAGAAAATGCAACTGGACATTCGTAGCGCTAAGTGGGTAATAGTGGAAAAAAGAATATGTTCAAATATAAACTACACAGAAGCATTGTATGAAACTTCTTTCTGTTCTGTGCATTCAACTAACAGAGTTGATCCTTACTTTTGATTGAGCCTTTCTGAAACACTCTTTCTGTAGAAACTGCAATTGGACATTCTGAGCGCTAAGAGGCCTCTATTGGGAAAAATAATATCTTCATATAAAAACTACACAGAAGCATTGTGTGAAACTTATTTCTGATATGTTCATTAAGCTAACAGAGTTAAACCATACTTTTGATTGCGCAGTTCTGAACACTCTTTCTGTAGAAAATGCAAGTGGACATTCGGAGCGCTAAGAGGGTAATAGTGGAAAAAGGAATGTCTTCAAATATAAACTACACAGAATCATTCGGTGAAACTTCTTTCTGATCTGTGCATTCAGCTAACAGAGTTAAACCATACTTTTGATTGAGCAGATCTGAACACTCTTTCTGTAGAAAATGCAACTGGACATTTGGAGCGCTAAGAGCGTAGTAGTGGAAAAAGGAATATATTCAAATATAAACTACACAGAAGCATTGTGTGAAACTTCTTTCTGATCTGAGCATTCAGCTAACAGAGTTAAACCATACTTTTGATTGAGCAGTTTTGAAACACTCTGTCTGTAGAAAATGCAACTGGACATTCGTAGCGCTAAGTGGGTAATAGTGGAAAAAAGAATATGTTCAAATATAAACTACACAGAAGCATTGTATGAAACTCCTTTCTGTTCTGTGCATTCAACTAACAGAGTTGAACCTTACTTTTGATTGAGCCGTTCTGAAACACTCTTTCTGTAGAAACTGCAATTGGACATTCTGAGCGCTAGGAGGCCTATATTGGGAAAAAGAATGTCTGCAAATAAAAACTACAGAGAAGAATTGTGTGAAACTTCTTTCTGTTCTGTTTGTTCAACTAAAAGAGTTGAACCTTAGTTTTGATTGAGCCGTTCTGAAACACTCTTTCTGTAGAAAATGCAAGAGGAGATTCGGAGCGCTAAGAGGGTAATAGTGGAAAAAGGAATGTCTCCAAATATAAACTACACAGAATTATTCTGTGAAATTTCTTTCTGATCTGTGCATTCAGCTAACAGGTTTAAACCATACTTTTGATTGAGCAGTTTTGAAACACTCTGTCTGTAGAAAATGCAACTGGACATTCGTAGCGCTAAGTGGGTAATAGTGGAATAAAGAATATGTTCAAATATAAACTACACAGAAGCATTGTATGAAACTACTTTCTTTTCTGTGCATTCAACTAACAGAGTTGAACCTTACTTTTGATTGAGCCGTTCTGAAACACTCTTTCTGTAGAAACTGTAATTGGACATTTTGAGCGCTAGGAGGCCTATATTGGGAAAAAGAATGTCTACAAATAAAAACTACACAGCAGAATTGTGTGAAACTTCTTTCTGTTCTGTTTGTTCAACTAAAAGAGTTGAACCTTAGTTTTGATTGAGCCGTTCTGAAACACTCTTTCTGTAGAAAATGCAAGTGGAGATTCGGAGCGCTAAGAGGGTAATAGTGGAAAAAGGAATGTCTCCAAATATAAACTACACAGAATCATTCTGTGAAACTACTTTCTGATCTGTGCATTCAGCTAACAGGGTTAAACCATACTTTTGATTGAGCAGATCTGAACACTCTTTCTGTAGAAAATGCAACTGGACATTTGGAGCGGTAAGAGAGTAGTAGTGGAAAAAGGAATATATTCAAATATAAACTACACAGAAGCATTCTGTGAAACTTCATTCTGATCTGAGCATTCAGCTAACAGAGTTAAACCATACTTTTGATTGAGCAGTTTTGAAACACTCTGTCTGTAGAAAATGCAACTGGACATTCGTAGCGCTAAGTGGGTAATAGTGGAAAAAAGAATATGTTCAAATATAAACTACACAGAAGCATTGTATGAAACTTCTTTCTGTTCTGTGCATTCAACTAACAGAGTTGAACCTTACTTTTGATTGAGCCTTTCTGAAACACTCTTTCTGTAGAAACTGCAATTGGACATTCTGAGCGCTAAGAGGCCTATATTGGGAAAAATAATATCTTCAAATAAAAACTACACAGAAGCATTGTGTGAAACTTATTTCTGATATGTTCATTAAGCTAACAGAGTTAAACCATACTTTTGTTTGCGCAGTTCTGAACACTCTTTCTGTAGAAAATGCAAGTGGACATTCGGAGCGCTAAGAGGGTAATAGTGGAAAAAGGAATATATTCAAATATAAACTACACAGTAGCATTCTGTGAAAATTCTTTCTGTTCTGTGCATTCAACTAACAGAGTTGAACCTTACTTTTGATTCAGCCGTTCTGAAACACTCTTTCTGTAGAAACTGCAATTGGACATGCTAAGCGCTAAGAGGCCTACATTGGGAAAAAGAATATCTTCAAATAAAAACTACACAGATGCATTCTGTGAAAATTATTTCTGATCTGTAAATTCAGTTAACAGAGATAAAACATATTTTTGATTGAGCAGTTATGAAACACTCTTTTTGTAGAAAATGCAAGTGGAGATTCGGAACGCTAAGAGGGTAATAGTGGAAAAAGGAATGTCTTCAAATATAAACTACACAGAATCATTCGGTGAAACTTCTTTCTGATCTGTGCATTCAGCTAACAGAGTTAAACCATACTTTTGATTGAGCAGATCTGAACACTCTTTCTGTAGAAAATGCAACTGAACATTTGGAGCGCTAAGAGCGTAGTAGTGGAAAAAGGAATATATTCAAATATAAACTACACAGAAGCATTCTGTGAAACTTCTTTCTGATCTGAGCATTCAGCTAACAGAGTTAAACCATACTTTTGACTGAGCAGTTTTGAAACACTCTGTCTGTAGAAAATGCAACTGGACATTCGTAGCGCTAAGTGTGTAATAGTGGAAAAAAGAATATGTTCAAATATAAACTACACAGAAGCATTGTATGAAACTTCTTTCTGTTCTGTGCATTCAACTAACAGAGTTGAACCTTACTTTTGATTGAGCCGTTCTGAAACACTCTTTCTGTAGAAACTGCAATTGGACATTCTGAGCGCTAGGAGGCCTATATTGGGAAAAAGAATGTCTACAAATAAAAACTACAGGGAAGAATTGTGTGAAACTTCTTTCTGTTCTGTTTGTTCAACTAAAAGAGTTGAACCTTAGTTTTGATTGAGCCGTTCTGAAACACTCTTTCTGTAGAAAATGCAAGTGGAGATTCGGAGCGCTAAGAGGGTAATAGTGGAAAAAGGAATGTCTCCAAATATAAACTACACAGAATTATTCTGTGAAACTTCTTTCTGATCTGTGCATTCAGCTAACAGAGTTAAACCATACTTTTGATTGAGCAGATCTGAACACTCTTTCTGTAGAAAATGCAACTGGACATTTGGAGCGCTAAGAGAGTAGTAGTGGAAAAAGGAATATATTCAAATATAAACTACACAGAAGCATTCTGTGAAACTTCTTTCTGATCTGAGCATTCAGCTAACAGAGTTAAACCATACTTTTGATTGAGCAGTTTTGAAACACTCTGTCTGTAGAAAATGCAACTGGACATTCGTAGCGCTAAGTGGGTAATAGTGGAAAAAAGAATACGTTCAAATATAAACTACACAGAAGCATTGTATGAAACTTCTTTCTGTTCTGTGCATTCAACTAACAGAGTTGAACTTACTTTTGATTGAGCCTTTCTGAAACACTGTTTCTGTAGAAACTGCAATTGGACATTCTGAGCGCTAAGAGGCCTATATTGGGAAAAATAATATCTTCAAATAAAAACTACACAGAAGCATTGTGTGAAACTTCTTTCTGATATGTTCATTAAGCTAACTGAGTTAAACCATACTTTTGATTGCACAGTTCTGAACACTCTTTCTGTAGAAAATGCAAGTGGACATTCGGAGCGCTAAGAGGGTAATAGTGGAAAAAGGAATATATTCAAATATAAACAACACAGTAGCATTCTGTGAAAATTCTTTCTGTTCTGTGCATTCAACTAACAGAGTTGAACCTTACTTTTGATTCAGCCGTTCTGAAACACTCTTTCTGTAGAAACTGCAATTGGACATGCTAAGCGCTAAGAGGCCTACATTGGGAAAAAGAATATCTTCAAATAAAAACTACACAGATGCATTCTGTGAAAATTATTTCTGATCTGTAAATTCAGTTAACAGAGATAAAACATATTTTTGATTGAGCAGTTATGAAACACTCTTTTTGTAGAAAATGCAAGTGGAGATTCGGAACGCTAAGAGGGTAATAGTGGAAAAAGGAATGTCTTCAAATATAAACTACACAGAATCATTCGGTGAAACTTCTTTCTGATCTGTTCATTCAGCTAACAGAGTTAAACCATACTTTTGATTGAGCAGATCTGAACACTCTTTCTGTAGAAAATGCAACTGGACATTTGGAGCGCTAAGAGCGTAGTAGTGGAAAAAGGAATATATTCAAATATAAACTACACAGAAGCATTCTGTGAAACTTCTTTCTGATCTGAGCATTCAGCTAACAGAGTTAAACCATACTTTTGATTGAGCAGTTTTGAAACACTCTGTCTGTAGAAAATGCAACTGGACATTCGTAGCGCTAAGTGGGTAATAGTGGAAAAAAGAATATGTTCAAATATAAACTACACAGAAGCATTGTATGAAACTTCTTTCTGTTCTGTGCATTCAACTAACAGAGTTGAACCTTACTTTTGATTGAGCCGTTCTGAAACACTCTTTCTGTAGAAACTGCAATTGGACATTCTGAGCGCTAGGAGGCCTATATTGGGAAAAAGAATGTCTACAAATAAAAACTACAGGGAAGAATTGTGTGAAACTTCTTTCTGTTCTGTTTGTTCAACTAAAAGAGTAGAACCTTAGTTTTGATTGAGCCGTTCTGAAACACTCTTTCTGTAGAAAATGCAAGTGGAGATTCGGAGCGCTAAGAGGGTAATAGTGTAAAAAGGAATGTCTCCAAATATAAACTACACAGAATTATTCTGTGAAACTTCTTTCTGATCTGTGCATTCAGCTAACAGAGTTAAACCATACTTTTGATTGAGCAGATCTGAACACTCTTTCTGTAGAAAATGCAACTGGACATTTGGAGCGCTAAGAGAGTAGTAGTGGAAAAAGGAATATATTCAAATATAAACTACACAGAAGCATTCTGTGAAACTTCTTTCTGATCTGAGCATTCAGCTAACAGAGTTAAACCATACTTTTGATTGAGCAGTTTTGAAACACTCTGTCTGTAGAAAATGCAGCTGGACATTCGTAGCGCTAAGTGGGTAATAGTGGAAAAAAGAATACGTTCAAATATAAACTACACAGAAGCATTGTATGAAACTTCTTTCTGTTCTGTGCATTCAACTAACAGAGTTGAACTTACTTTTGATTGAGCCTTTCTGAAACACTGTTTCTGTAGAAACTGGAATTGGACATTCTGAGCGCTAAGAGGCCTATATTGGGAAAAATAATATCTTCAAATAAAAACTACACAGAAGCATTGTGTGAAACTTATTTCTGATATGTTCATTAAGCTAACTGAGTTAAACCATACTTTTGATTGCACAGTTCTGAACACTCTTTCTGTAGAAAATGCAAGTGGACATTCGGAGCGCTAAGAGGGTAATAGTGGAAAAAGGAATATATTCAAATATAAACAACACAGTAGCATTCTGTGAAAATTCTTTCTGTTCTGTGCATTCAACTAACAGAGTTGAACCTTACTTTTGATTGAGCCGTTCTGAAACACTCTTTCTGTAGAAACTGCAATTGGACACGGTAAGCGCTAAGAGGCCTACATTGGGAAAAAGAATATCTTCAAATAAAAACTACACAGATGCATTCTGTGAAACTTATTTCTGATCTGTAAATTCAGTTAACAGAGATAAAACATATTTTTGATTGAGCAGTTATGAAACCCTCTTTTTGTAGAAAATGCAAGTGGAGATTCGGAGCGCTAAGAGGGTAATAGTGGAAAAAGGAATGTCTTCAAATATAAACTACACAGAATCATTCGGTGAAACTTCTTTCTGATCTGTGCATTCAGCTAACAGAGTTAAACCATACTTTTGATTGAGCAGAACAGAACACTCTTTCTGTAGAAAATGCAACTGGACCTTTGGAGCGCTAAGAGCGTAGTAGTGGAAAAAGGAATATATTCAAATATAAACAACACAGAAGCATTCTGTGAAACTTCTTTCTGATCTGAGCATTCAGCTAACAGAGTTAAACTATACTTTTGATTGAGCAGTTTTGAAACACTCTGTCTGTAGAAAATTCAACTGGACATTCGTAGCGCTAAGTGGGTAATAGTGGAAAAAAGAATATGTTCAAATATAAACTACACAGAAGCATTGTATGAAACTTCTTTCTGTTCTGTGCATTCAACTAACAGAGTTGAACCTTACTTTTGATTGAGCCGTTCTGAAACACTCTTTCTGTAGAAACTGCAATTGGACATTTTGAGCGCTAGGAGGCCTATATTGGGAAAAAGAATGTCTACAAATAAAAAGTACACAGAAGAATTGTGTGAAACTTCTTTCTGTTCTGTTTGCTCAACTAAAAGAGTTGAACCTTAGTTTTGATTGAGCCGTTCTGAAGCACTCTTTCTGTAGAAAATGCAAGTGGAGATTCGGAGCGCTAAGAGGGTAATAGTGGAAAAAGGAATGTCTCCAAATATAAACTACACAGAATCATTCTGTGAAACTTCTTTCTGATCTGTGCATTCAGCTAACAGAGTTAAACCATACTTTTGATTGAGCAGATCTGAACACTCTTTCTGTAGAAAATGCAACTGGACATTTGGAGCGCTAAGAGAGTAGTAGTGGAAAAAGGAATATATTCAAATATAAACTACACAGAAGCATTCTGTGAAACTTCTTTCTGATCTGAGCATTCAGCTAACAGAGTTAAACCATACTTTTGATTGAGCAGTTTTGAAACACTCTGTCTGTAGAAAATGCAACTGGACATTCGTAGCGCTAAGTGGGTAATAGTGGAAAAAAGAATATGTTCAAATATAAACTACACAGAAGCATTGTATGAAACTTCTTTCTTTTCTGTGCATTCAACTAACAGAGTTGAACCTTACTTTTGGTTGAGCCGTTCTGAAACACTCTTTCTGTAGAAACTGCAATTGGACATTTTGAGCGCTAGGAGGCCTATATTGGGAAAAAGAATGTCTACAAATAAAAACTACACAGCAGAATTGTGTGAAACTTCTTTCTGTTCTGTTTGTTCAACTAAAAGAGTTGAACCTTAGTTTTGATTGAGCCGTTCTGAAACACTCTTTCTGTAGAAAATGCAAGTGGAGATTCGGAGCGCTAAGAGGGTAATAGTGGAAAAAGGAATGTCTCCAAATATAAACTACACAGAATCATTCTGTGAAACTTCTTTCTGATCTGTGCATTCAGCTAACAGGGTTAAACCATACTTTTGATTGAGCAGATCTGAACACTCTTTCTGTAGAAAATGCAACTGGACATTTGGAGCGCTAAGAGAGTACTAGTGGAAAAAGGAATATATTCAAATATAAACTACACAGAAGCATTCTGTGAAACTTCTTTCTGATCTGAGCATTCAGCTAACAGAGTTAAACCATACTTTTGATTGAGCAGTTTTGAAACACTCTGTCTGTAGAAAATGCAACTGGACATTCGTAGCGCTAAGTGGGTAATAGTGGAAAAAAGAATATGTTCAAATATAAACTACACAGAAGCATTGTATGAAACTTCTTTCTGTTCTGTGCATTCAACTAACAGAGTTGAACCTTACTTTTGATTGAGCCGTTCTGAAACACTCTTTCTGTAGAAACTGCAATTGGACATTCTGAGCGCTAGGAGGCCTATATTGGGAAAAAGAATGTCTACAAATAAAAACTACAGGGAAGAATTGTGTGAAACTTCTTTCTGTTCTGTTTGTTCAACTAAAAGAGTAGAACCTTAGTTTTGATTGAGCCGTTCTGAAACACTCTTTCTGTAGAAAATGCAAGTGGAGATTCGGAGCGCTAAGAGGGTAATAGTGGAAAAAGGAATGTCTCCAAATATAAACTACACAGAATTATTCTGTGAAACTTCTTTCTGATCTGTGCATTCAGCTAACAGAGTTAAACCATACTTTTGATTGAGCAGATCTGAACACTCTTTCTGTAGAAAATGCAACTGGACATTTGGAGCGCTAAGAGAGTAGTAGTGGAAAAAGGAATATATTCAAATATAAACTACACAGAAGCATTCTGTGAAACTTCTTTCTGATCTGAGCATTCAGCTAACAGAGTTAAACCATACTTTTGATTGAGCAGTTTTGAAACACTCTGTCTGTAGAAAATGCAGCTGGACATTCGTAGCGCTAAGTGGGTAATAGTGGAAAAAAGAATACGTTCAAATATAAACTACACAGAAGCATTGTATGAAACTTCTTTCTGTTCTGTGCATTCAACTAACAGAGTTGAACTTACTTTTGATTGAGCCTTTCTGAAACACTGTTTCTGTAGAAACTGGAATTGGACATTCTGAGCGCTAAGAGGCCTATATTGGGAAAAATAATATCTTCAAATAAAAACTACACAGAAGCATTGTGTGAAACTTATTTCTGATATGTTCATTAAGCTAACTGAGTTAAACCATACTTTTGATTGCACAGTTCTGAACACTCTTTCTGTAGAAAATGCAAGTGGACATTCGGAGCGCTAAGAGGGTAATAGTGGAAAAAGGAATATATTCAAATATAAACAACACAGTAGCATTCTGTGAAAATTCTTTCTGTTCTGTGCATTCAACTAACAGAGTTGAACCTTACTTTTGATTGAGCCGTTCTGAAACACTCTTTCTGTAGAAACTGCAATTGGACACGGTAAGCGCTAAGAGGCCTACATTGGGAAAAAGAATATCTTCAAATAAAAACTACACAGATGCATTCTGTGAAACTTATTTCTGATCTGTAAATTCAGTTAACAGAGATAAAACATATTTTTGATTGAGCAGTTATGAAACCCTCTTTTTGTAGAAAATGCAAGTGGAGATTCGGAGCGCTAAGAGGGTAATAGTGGAAAAAGGAATGTCTTCAAATATAAACTACACAGAATCATTCTGTGAAACTTCTTTCTGATCTGAGCATTCAGCTAACAGAGTTAAACCATACTTCTGATTGAGCAGTTTTGAAACACTCTGTCTGTAGAAAATGCAACTGGACATTCGTAGCGCTAAGTGGGTATAGTGGAAAAAAGAATATGTTCAAATATAAACTACACAGAAGCATTGTATGAAACTTCTTTCTGTTCTGTGCATTCAACTAACAGAGTTGAACCTTACTTTTGATTGAGCCGTTCTGAAACACTCTTTCTGTAGAAACTGCAATTGGACATTCTGAGCGCTAGGAGGCCTATATTGGGATAAAGAATGTCTACAAATAAAAACTACACAGAAGAATTGTGTGAAACTTCGTTCTGTTCTGTTTGTTCAACTAAAAGAGTTGAACCTTAGTTTTGATTGAGCCGTTCTGAAACACTCTTTCTGTAGAAAATGCATGTGGAGATTCGGAGCGCTAAGAGGGTAATAGTGGAAAAAGGAATGTCTCCAAATATAAACTACACAGAATCATTCTGTGAAACTTCTTTCTGATCTGTGCATTCAGCTAACAGAGTTAAACCATACTTTTGATTGAGCAGATCTGAACACTCTTTCTGTAGAAAATGCAACTGGACATTTGGAGCGCTAAGAGAGTACTAGTGGAAAAAGGAATATATTCAAATATAAACTACACAGAAGCATTCTGTGAAACTTCTTTCTGATCTGAGCATTCAGCTAACAGAGTTAAACTATACTTTTGATTGAGCAGTTTTGAAACACTCTGTCTGTAGAAAATTCAACTGGACATTCGTAGCGCTAAGTGGGTAATAGTGGAAAAAAGAATATGTTCAAATATAAACTACACAGAAGCATTGTATGAAACTTCTTTCTGTTCTGTGCATTCAACTAACAGAGTTGAACCTTACTTTTGATTGAGCCGTTCTGAAACACTCTTTCTGTAGAAACTGCAATTGGACATTTTGAGCGCTAGGAGGCCTATATTGGGAAAAAGAATGTCTACAAATAAAAAGTACACAGAAGAATTGTGTGAAACTTCTTTCTGTTCTGTTTGCTCAACTAAAAGAGTTGAACCTTAGTTTTGATTGAGCCGTTCTGAAGCACTCTTTCTGTAGAAAATGCAAGTGGAGATTCGGAGCGCTAAGAGGGTAATAGTGGAAAAAGGAATGTCTCCAAATATAAACTACACAGAATCATTCTGTGAAACTTCTTTCTGATCTGTGCATTCAGCTAACAGAGTTAAACCATACTTTTGATTGAGCAGATCTGAACACTCTTTCTGTAGAAAATGCAACTGGACATTTGGAGCGCTAAGAGAGTAGTAGTGGAAAAAGGAATATATTCAAATATAAACTACACAGAAGCATTCTGTGAAACTTCTTTCTGATCTGAGCATTCAGCTAACAGAGTTAAACCATACTTTTGATTGAGCAGTTTTGAAACACTCTGTCTGTAGAAAATGCAACTGGACATTCGTAGCGCTAAGTGGGTAATAGTGGAAAAAAGAATATGTTCAAATATAAACTACACAGAAGCATTGTATGAAACTTCTTTCTTTTCTGTGCATTCAACTAACAGAGTTGAACCTTACTTTTGGTTGAGCCGTTCTGAAACACTCTTTCTGTAGAAACTGCAATTGGACATTTTGAGCGCTAGGAGGCCTATATTGGGAAAAAGAATGTCTACAAATAAAAACTACACAGCAGAATTGTGTGAAACTTCTTTCTGTTCTGTTTGTTCAACTAAAAGAGTTGAACCTTAGTTTTGATTGAGCCGTTCTGAAACACTCTTTCTGTAGAAAATGCAAGTGGAGATTCGGAGCGCTAAGAGGGTAATAGTGGAAAAAGGAATGTCTCCAAATATAAACTACACAGAATCATTCTGTGAAACTTCTTTCTGATCTGTGCATTCAGCTAACAGGGTTAAACCATACTTTTGATTGAGCAGATCTGAACACTCTTTCTGTAGAAAATGCAACTGGACATTTGGAGCGCTAAGAGAGTACTAGTGGAAAAAGGAATATATTCAAATATAAACTACACAGAAGCATTCTGTGAAACTTCTTTCTGATCTGAGCATTCAGCTAACAGAGTTAAACTATACTTTTGATTGAGCAGTTTTGAAACACTCTGTCTGTAGAAAATTCAACTGGACATTCGTAGCGCTAAGTGGGTAATAGTGGAAAAAGAATATGTTCAAATATAAACTACACAGAAGCATTGTATGAAACTTCTTTCTGTTCTGTGCATTCAACTAACAGAGTTGAACCTTACTTTTGATTGAGCCGTTCTGAAACACTCTTTCTGTAGAAACTGCAATTGGACATTTTGAGCGCTAGGAGGCCTATATTGGGAAAAAGAATGTCTACAAATAAAAAGTACACAGAAGAATTGTGTGAAACTACTTTCTGTTCTGTTTGCTCAACTAAAAGAGTTGAACCTTAGTTTTGATTGAGCCGTTCTTAAGCACTCTTTCTGTAGAAAATGCAAGTGGAGATTCGGAGCGCTAAGAGGGTAATAGTGGAAAAAGGAATGTCTCCAAATATAAACTACACAGAATCATTCTGTGAAACTTCTTTCTGATCTGTGCATTCAGCTAACAGAGTTAAACCATACTTTTGATTGAGCAGATCTGAACACTCTTTCTGTAGAAAATGCAACTGGACATTTGGAGCGCTAAGAGAGTAGTAGTGGAAAAAGGAATATATTCAAATATAAACTACACAGAAGCATTCTGTGAAACTTCTTTCTGATCTGAGCATTCAGCTAACAGAGTTAAACCATACTTTTGATTGAGCAGTTTTGAAACACTCTGTCTGTAGAAAATGCAACTGGATATTCGTAGCGCTAAGTGGGTAATAGTGGAAAAAAGAATATGTTCAAATATAAACTACACAGAAGCATTGTATGAAACTTCTTTCTTTTCTGTGCATTCAACTAACAGAGTTGAACCTTACTTTTGGTTGAGCCGTTCTGAAACACTCTTTCTGTAGAAACTGCAATTGGACATTTTGAGCGCTAGGAGGCCTATATTGGGAAAATGAATGTCTACAAATAAAAACTACACAGCAGAATTGTGTGAAACTTCTTTCTGTTCTGTTTGTTCAACTAAAAGAGTTGAACCTTAGTTTTGATTGAGCCGTTCTGAAACACTCTTTCTGTAGAAAATGCAAGTGGAGATTCGGAGCGCTAAGAGGGTAATAGTGGAAAAAGGAATGTCTCCAAATATAAACTACACAGAATCATTCTGTGAAACTTCTTTCTGATCTGTGCCTTCAGCTAACAGGGTTAAACCATACTTTTGATTGAGCAGATCTGAACACTCTTTCTGTAGAAAATGCAACTGGACATTTGGAGCGCTAAGAGAGTAGTAGTGGAAAAAGGAATATATTCAAATATAAACTACACAGAAGGATTCTGTGAAACTTCATTCTGATCTGAGCATTCAGCTAACAGATTTAAACCATACTTTTGATTGAGCAGTTTTGAAACACTCTGTCTGTAGAAAATGCAACTGGACATTCGTAGCGCTAAGTGGGTAATAGTGGAAAAAAGAATATGTTCAAATATAAACTACACAGAAGCATTGTATGAAACTTCTTTCTGTTCTGTGCATTCAACTAACAGAGTTGAACCTTACTTTTGATTGAGCCTTTCTGAAACACTCTTTCTGTAGAAACTGCAATTGGACATTCTGAGCGCTAAGAGGCCTATATTGGGAAAAATAATATCTTCAAATAAAAATTACACAGAAGCATTGTGTGAAACTTATTTCTGATATGTTCATTAAGCTAACAGAGTTAAACCATACTTTTGATTGCGCAGTTCTGAACACTCTTTCTGTAGAAAATGCAAGTGGACATTCGGAGCGCTAAGAGGGTAATAGTGGAAAAAGGAATATATTCAAATATAAACTACACAGTAGCATTCTGTGAAAATTCTTTCTGTTCTGTGCATTCAACTAACAGAGTTGAACCTTACTTTTGATTCAGCCGTTCTGAAACACTCTTTCTGTAGAAACTGCAATTGGACATGCTAAGCGCTAAGAGGCCTACATTGGGAAAAAGAATATCTTCAAATAAAAACTACACAGATGCATTCTGTGAAACTTATTTCTGATCTGTAAATTCAGTTAACAGAGATAAAACATATTTTTGATTGAGCAGTTATGAAACACTCTTTTTGTAGAAAATGCAAGTGGAGATTCGGAGCGCTAAGAGGGTAATAGTGGAAAAAGGAATGTCTTCAAATATAAACTACACAGAATCATTCGGTGAAACTTCTTTCTGATCTGTGCATTCAGCTAACAGAGTTAAACCATACTTTTGATTGAGCAGATCTGAACACTCTTTCTGTAGAAAATGCAACTGGACATTTGGAGCGCTAAGAGCGTAGTAGTGGAAAAAGGAATATATTCAAATATAAACTACACAGAAGCATTGTGTGAAACTTCTTTCTGATCTGAGCATTCAGCTAACAGAGTTAAACCATACTTTTGATTGAGCAGTTTTGAAACACTCTGTCTGTAGAAAATGCAACTGGACATTCGTAGCGCTAAGTGGGTAATAGTGGAAAAAAGAATATGTTCAAATATAAACTACACAGAAGCATTGTATGAAACTTCTTTCTGTTCTGTGCATTCAACTAACAGAGTTGAACCTTACTTTTGATTGAGCCGTTCTGAAACACTCTTTCTGTAGAAACTGCAATTGGACATTCTGAGCGCTAGGAGGCCTATATTGGGAAAAAGAATGTCTACAAATAAAAACTACAGAGAAGAATTGTGTGAAACTTCTTTCTGTTCTGTTTGTTCAACTAAAAGAGTTGAACCTTAGTTTTGATTGAGCCGTTCTGAAACACTCTTTCTGTAGAAAATGCAAGAGGAGATTCGGAGCGCTAAGAGGGTAATAGTGGAAAAAGGAATGTCTCCAAATATAAACTACACAGAATTATTCTGTGAAACTTCTTTCTGATCTGTGCATTCAGCTAACAGAGTTAAACCATAATTTTGATTGAGCAGATCTGAACACTCTTTCTGTAGAAAATGCAACTGGACATTTGGAGCGCTAAGAGAGTAGTAGTGGAAAAAGGAATATATTCAAATATAAACTACACAGAAGCATTCTGTGAAACTTCTTTCTGATCTGAGCATTCAGCTAACAGAGTTAAACCATACTTTTGATTGAGCAGTTTTGAAACACTCTGTCTGTAGAAAATGCAACTGGACATTCGTAGCGCTAAGTGGGTAATAGTGGAAAAAAGAATACGTTCAAATATAAACTACACAGAAGCATTGTATGAAACTTCTTTCTGTTCTGTGCATTCAACTAACAGAGTTGAACTTACTTTTGATTGAACCTTTCTGAAACACTCTTTCTGTAGAAACTGCAATTGGACATTCTGAGCGCTAAGAGGCCTATATTGGGAAAAATAACATCTTCAAATAAAAACTACACAGAAGCATTGTGTGAAACTTATTTCTGATATGTTCATTAAGCTAACAGAGTTAAACCATACTTTTGATTGCACAGTTCTGAACACTCTTTCTGTAGAAAATGCAAGTGGACATTCGGAGCGCTAAGAGGGTAATAGTGGAAAAAGGAATATATTCAAATATAAACTACACAGTAGCATTCTGTGAAAATTCTTTCTGTTCTGTGCATTCAACTAACAGAGTTGAACCTTACTTTTGATTGAGCCGTTCTGAAACACTCTTTCTGTAGAAACTGCAATTGGACATGCTAAGCGCTAAGAGGCCTACATTGGGAAAAAGAATATCTTCAAATAAAAACTACACAGATGCATTCTGTGAAACTTATTTCTGATCTGTAAATTCAGTTAACAGAGATAAAACATATTTTTGATTGAGCAGTTATGAAACCCTCTTTTTGTAGAAAATGCAAGTGGAGATTCGGAGCGCTAAGAGGGTAATAGTGGAAAAAGGAATGTCTTCAAATATAAACTACACAGAATCATTCGGTGAAGCTTCTTTCTGATCTGTGCATTCAGCTAACAGAGTTAAAACATACTTTTGATTGAGCAGATCAGAACACTCTTTCTGTAGAAAATGCAACTGGACATTTGGAGCGCTAAGAGCGTAATAGTGGAAAAAGGAATGTCTTCAAATATAAACTACACGGAATCATTCGGTGAAACTTCTTTCTGATCTGTGCATTCAGCTAACAGAGTTAAACCATACTTTTGATTGAGCAGTTTTGAATCACTCTGTCTGTAGAAAATGCAACTGGACATTCGTAGCGCTAAGTGGGTATAGTGGAAAAAAGAATATGTTCAAATATAAACTACACAGGAGCATTGTATGAAACTTCTTTCTGTTCTGTGCATTCAACTAACAGAGTTGAACCTTACTTTTGATTGAGCCGTTCTGAAACACTCTTTCTGTAGAAACTGCAATTGGACATTCTGAGCGCTAGGAGGCCTATATTGGGAAAAAGAATGTCTACAAATAAAAACTACACAGAAGAATTGTGTAAACTTCGTTCTGTTCTGTTTGTTCAACTAAAAGAGTTGAACCTTAGTTTTGATTGAGCCGTTCTGAAACACTCTTTCTGTAGAAAATGCAAGTGGAGATTCGGAGCGCTAAGAGGGTAATAGTGGAAAAAGGAATGTCTTCAAATATAAACTACACAGAATCATTCTGTGAAACTTCTTTCTGATCTGTGCATTCAGCTAACAGAGTTAAACCATACTTTTGATTGAGCAGATCTGAACACTCTTTCTGTAGAAAATGCAACTGGACATTTGGAGCGCTAAGAGAGTACTAGTGGAAAAAGGAATATATTCAAATATAAACTACACAGAAGCATTCTGTGAAACTTCTTTCTGATCTGAGCGTTCAGCTAACAGAGTTAAACTATACTTTTGATTGAGCAGTTTTGAAACACTCTGTCTGTAGAAAATGCAACTGGACATTCGTAGCGCTAAGTGGGTAATAGTGGAAAAAAAATATGTTCAAATATAAACTACACAGAAGCATTGTATGAAACATCTTTCTGTTCTGTGCATTCAACTAACAGAGTTGAACCTTACTTTTGATTGAGCCTTTCTGAAACACTCTTTCTGTAGAAACTGCAATTGGACATTCTGAGCGCTAAGAGGCCTATATTGGGAAAAATAATATCTTCAAATAAAAACTACACAGAAGCATTGTGTGAAACTTATTTCTGATATGTTCATTAAGCTAACAGAGTTAAACCATACTTTTGATTGCGCAGTTCTGAACACTCTTTCTGTAGAAAATGCAAGTGGACATTCGGAGCGCTAAGAGGGTAATAGTGGAAAAAGGAATATATTCAAATATAAACTACACAGTAGCATTCTGTGAAAATTCTTTCTGTTCTGTGCATTCAACTAACAGAGTTGAACCTTAGTTTTGATTGAGCCGTTCTGAAAAACTCTTTCTGTAGAAACTGCAATTGAACATGCTAAGCGCTAAGAGGCCTACATTGGGAAAAAGAATATCTTCAAATAAAAACTACACAGATGCATTCTGTGAAACTTATTTCTGATCTGTAAATTCAGTTAACAGAGATAAAACATATTTTTGATTGAGCAGTTATGAAACACTCTTTTTGAAGAAAATGCAAGTGGAGATTCGGAGCGCTAAGAGGGTAATAGTGGAAAAAGGAATGTCTTCAAATATAAACTACTCAGAATCATTCGGTGAAACTTCTTTCTGATCTGTGCATTCAGCTAACAGAGTTAAACCATACTTTTGATTGAGCAGATCTGAACACTCTTTCTGTAGAAAATGCAACTGGACATTTGGAGCGCTAAGAGCGTAGTAGTGGAAAAAGGAATATATTCAAATATAAACTACACAGAAGCATTGTGTGAAACTTCTTTCTGATCTGAGCATTCAGCTAACAGAGTTAAACCATACTTTTGATTGAGCAGTTTTGAAACACTCTGTCTGTAGAAAATGCAACTGGACATTCGTAGCGCTAAGTGGGTAATAGTGGAAAAAAGAATATGTTCAAATATAAACTACACAGAAGCATTGTATGAAACTTCTTTCTGTTCTGTGCATTCAACTAACAGAGTTGAACCTTACTTTTGATTGAGCCGTTCTGAAACACTCTTTCTGTAGAAACTGCAATTGGACATTCTGAGCGCTAGGAGGCCTATATTGGGAAAAAGAATGTCTGCAAATAAAAACTACAGAGAAGAATTGTGTGAAACTTCTTTCTGTTCTGTTTGTTCAACTAAAAGAGTTGAACCTTAGTTTTGATTGAGCCGTTCTGAAACACTCTTTCTGTAGAAAATGCAAGAGGAGATTCGGAGCGCTAAGAGGGTAATAGTGGAAAAAGGAATGTCTCCAAATATAAACTACACAGAATTATTCTGTGAAACTTCTTTCTGATCTGTGCATTCAGCTAACAGGGTTAAACCATACTTTTGATTGAGCAGATCTGAACACTCTTTCTGTAGAAAATGCAACTGGACATTTGGAGCGCTAAGAGAGTAGTAGTGGAAAAAAGAATATATTCAAATATAAACTACACAGAAGCATTCTGTGAAACTTCTTTCTGATCTGAGCATTCAGCTAACAGAGTTAAACCATACTTTTGATTGAGCAGTTTTGAAACACTCTGTCTGTAGAAAATGCAACTGGACATTCGTAGCGCTAAGTGGGTAATAGTGGAAAAAAGAATACGTTCAAATATAAACTACACAGAAGCATTGTATGAAACTTCTTTCTGTTCTGTGCATTCAACTAACAGAGTTGAACTTACTTTTGATTGAACCTTTCTGAAACACTCTTTCTGTAGAAACTGCAATTGGACATTCTGAGCGCTAAGAGGCCTATATTGGGAAAAATAACATCTTCAAATAAAAACTACACAGAAGCATTGTGTGAAACTTATTTCTGATATGTTCATTAAGCTAACAGAGTTAAACCATACTTTTGATTGCACAGTTCTGAACACTCTTTCTGTAGAAAATGCAAGTGTACATTCGGAGCGCTAAGAGGGTAATAGTGGAAAAAGGAATATATTCAAATATAAACTACACAGTAGCATTCTGTGAAAATTCTTTCTGTTCTGTGCATTCAACTAACAGAGTTGAACCTTACTTTTGATTGAGCCGTTCTGAAACACTCTTTCTGTAGAAACTGCAATTGGACATGCTAAGCGCTAAGAGGCCTACATTGGGAAAAAGAATATCTTCAAATAAAAACTACACAGATGCATTCTGTGAAACTTATTTCTGATCTGTAAATTCAGTTAACAGAGATAAAACATATTTTTGATTGAGCAGTTATGAAACCCTCTTTTTGTAGAAAATGCAAGTGGAGATTCGGAGCGCTAAGAGGGTAATAGTGGAAAAAGGAATGTCTTCAAATATAAACTACACAGAATCATTCGGTGAAGCTTCTTTCTGATCTGTGCATTCAGCTAACAGAGTTAAAACATACTTTTGATTGAGCAGATCAGAACACTCTTTCTGTAGAAAATGCAACTGGACATTTGGAGCGCTAAGAGCGTAATAGTGGAAAAAGGAATGTCTTCAAATATAAACTACACGGAATCATTCGGTGAAACTTCTTTCTGATCTGTGCATTCAGCTAACAGAGTTAAACCATACTTTTGATTGAGCAGTTTTGAATCACTCTGTCTGTAGAAAATGCAACTGGACATTCGTAGCGCTAAGTGGGTATAGTGGAAAAAAGAACATGTTCAAATATAAACTACACAGGAGCATTGTATGAAACTTCTTTCTGTTCTGTGCATTCAACTAACAGAGTTGAACCTTACTTTTGATTGAGCCGTTCTGAAACACTCTTTCTGTAGAAACTGCAATTGGACATTCTGAGCGCTAGGAGGCCTATATTGGGAAAAAGAATGTCTACAAATAAAAACTACACAGAAGAATTGTGTAAACTTCGTTCTGTTCTGTTTGTTCAACTAAAAGAGTTGAACCTTAGTTTTGATTGAGCCGTTCTGAAACACTCTTTCTGTAGAAAATGCAAGTGGAGATTCGGAGCGCTAAGAGGGTAATAGTGGAAAAAGGAATGTCTTCAAATATAAACTACACAGAATCATTCTGTGAAACTTCTTTCTGATCTGTGCATTCAGCTAACAGAGTTAAACCATACTTTTGATTGAGCAGATCTGAACACTCTTTCTGTAGAAAATGCAACTGGACATTTGGAGCGCTAAGAGAGTACTAGTGGAAAAAGGAATATATTCAAATATAAACTACACAGAAGCATTCTGTGAAACTTCTTTCTGATCTGAGCGTTCAGCTAACAGAGTTAAACTATACTTTTGATTGAGCAGTTTTGAAACACTCTGTCTGTAGAAAATGCAACTGGACATTCGT
The DNA here is from genome assembly GCF_028878055.3 of Symphalangus syndactylus. Lineage (NCBI taxonomy): Eukaryota > Metazoa > Chordata > Mammalia > Primates > Hylobatidae > Symphalangus > Symphalangus syndactylus. The sequence continues at coordinate 144,741,060 of NC_072429.2, forward strand.
AGCGCTAAGTGGGTAATAGTGGAAAAAAAATATGTTCAAATATAAACTACACAGAAGCATTGTATGAAACATCTTTCTGTTCTGTGCATTCAACTAACAGAGTTGAACCTTACTTTTGAATGAGCCTTTCTGAAACACTCTTTCTGTAGAAACTGCAATTGGACATTCTGAGCGCTAAGAGGCCTATATTGGGAAAAATAATATCTTCAAATAAAAACTACACAGAATCATTGTGTGAAACTTATTTCTGATATGTTCATTAAGCTAACAGAGTTAAACCATACTTTTGATTGCGCAGTTCTGAACACTCTTTCTGTAGAAAATGCAAGTGGACATTCGGAGCGCTAAGAGGGTAATAGTGGAAAAAGGAATATATTCAAATATAAACTACACAGTAGCATTCTGTGAAAATTCTTTCTGTTCTGTGCATTCAACAAACAGAGTTGAACCTTAGTTTTGATTGAGCCGTTCTGAAACACTCTTTCTGTAGAAACTGCAATTGAACATGCTAAGCGCTAAGAGGCCTACATTGGGAAAAAGAATATCTTCAAATAAAAACTACACAGATGCATTCTGTGAAACTTATTTCTGATCTGTAAATTCAGTTAACAGAGATAAAACATATTTTTGATTGAGCAGTTATGAAACACTCTTTTTGTAGAAAATGCAAGTGGAGATTCGGAGCGCTAAGAGGGTAATAGTGGAAAAAGGAATGTCTTCAAATATAAACTACACAGAATCATTCGGTGAAACTTCTTTCTGATCTGTGCATTCAGCTAACAGAGTTAAACCATACTTTTGATTGAGCAGATCTGAACACTCTTTCTGTAGAAAATGCAACTGGACATTTGGAGCGCTAAGAGCATAGTAGTGGAAAAAGGAATATATTCAAATATAAACTACACAGAAGCATTCTGTGAAACTTCTTTCTGATCTGAGCATTCAGCTAACAGAGTTAAACCATACTTTTGATTGAGCAGTTTTGAAACACTCTGTCTGTAGAAAATGCAACTGGACATTCGTAGCGCTAAGTGGGTAATAGTGGAAAAAATAATATGTTCAAATATAAACTACACAGAAGCATTGTATGAAACTTCTTTCTGTTCTGTGCATTCAACTAACAGAGTTGAACCTTACTTTTGATTGAGCCGTTCTGAAACACTCTTTCTGTAGAAACTGCAATTGGACATTCTGAGCGCTAGGAGGCCTATATTGGGAAAAAGAATGTCTACAAATAAAAACTACAGAGAAGAATTGTGTGAAACTTCTTTCTGTTCTGTTTGTTCAACTAAAAGAGTTGAACCTTAGTTTTGATTGAGCCGTTCTGAGAAACTCTTTCTGTAGAAAATGCAAGTGGAGATTCGGAGCGCTAAGAGGGTAATAGTGGAAAAAGGAATGTCTCCAAATATAAACTACACAGAATCATTCTGTGAAACTTATTTCTGATCTGTGCATTCAGCTAACAGAGTTAAACCATACTTTTGATTGAGCAGATCTGAACACTCTTTCTGTAGAAAATGCAACTGGACATTTGGAGCGCTAAGAGAGTACTAGTGGAAAAAGGAATATATTCAAATATAAACAACACAGAAGCATTCTGTGAAACTTCTTTCTGATCTGAGCATTCAGCTAACAGAGTTAAACCATACTTTTGATTGAGCAGTTTTGAAACACTCTGTCTGTAGAAAATGCAACTGGACATTCGTAGCGCTAAGTGGGTAATAGTGGAAAAAAGAATATGTTCAAATATAAACTACACAGAAGCATTGTATGAAACTTCTTTCTGTTCTGTGCATTCAACTAACAGAGTTGATCCTTACTTTTGATTGAGCCTTTCTGAAACACTCTTTCTGTAGAAACTGCAATTGGACATTCTGAGCGCTAAGAGGCCTCTATTGGGAAAAATAATATCTTCATATAAAAACTACACAGAAGCATTGTGTGAAACTTATTTCTGATATGTTCATTAAGCTAACAGAGTTAAACCATACTTTTGATTGCGCAGTTCTGAACACTCTTTCTGTAGAAAATGCAAGTGGACATTCGGAGCGCTAAGAGGGTAATAGTGGAAAAAGGAATGTCTTCAAATATAAACTACACAGAATCATTCGGTGAAACTTCTTTCTGATCTGTGCATTCAGCTAACAGAGTTAAACCATACTTTTGATTGAGCAGATCTGAACACTCTTTCTGTAGAAAATGCAACTGGACATTTGGAGCGCTAAGAGCGTAGTAGTGGAAAAAGGAATATATTCAAATATAAACTACACAGAAGCATTCTGTGAAACTTCTTTCTGATCTGAGCATTCAGCTAACAGAGTTAAACCATACTTTTGATTGAGCAGTTTTGAAACACTCTGTCTGTAGAAAATGCAACTGGACATTCGTAGCGCTAAGTGGGTAATAGTGGAAAAAAGAATATGTTCAAATATAAACTACACAGAAGCATTGTATGAAACTCCTTTCTGTTCTGTGCATTCAACTAACAGAGTTGAACCTTACTTTTGATTGAGCCGTTCTGAAACACTCTTTCTGTAGAAACTGCAATTGGACATTCTGAGCGCTAGGAGGCCTATATTGGGAAAAAGAATGTCTGCAAATAAAAACTACAGAGAAGAATTGTGTGAAACTTCTTTCTGTTCTGTTTGTTCAACTAAAAGAGTTGAACCTTAGTTTTGATTGAGCCGTTCTGAAACACTCTTTCTGTAGAAAATGCAAGAGGAGATTCGGAGCGCTAAGAGGGTAATAGTGGAAAAAGGAATGTCTCCAAATATAAACTACACAGAATTATTCTGTGAAATTTCTTTCTGATCTGTGCATTCAGCTAACAGGTTTAAACCATACTTTTGATTGAGCAGATCTGAACACTCTTTCTGTAGAAAATGCAACTGGACATTTTGAGCGCTAAGAGAGTAGTAGTGGAAAAAGGAATATATTCAAATATAAACTACACAGAAGCATTCTGTGAAACTTCTTTCTGATCTGAGCATTCAGCTAACAGAGTTAAACCATACTTTTGATTGAGCAGTTTTGAAACACTCTGTCTGTAGAAAATGCAACTGGACATTCGTAGCGCTAAGTGGGTAATAGTGGAAAAAAGAATACGTTCAAATATAAACTACACAGAAGCATTGTATGAAACTTCTTTCTGTTCTGTGCATTCAACTAACAGAGTTGAACTTACTTTTGATTGAACCTTTCTGAAACACTCTTTCTGTAGAAACTGCAATTGGACATTCTGAGCGCTAAGAGGCCTATATTGGGAAAAATAACATCTTCAAATAAAAACTACACAGAAGCATTGTGTGAAACTTATTTCTGATATGTTCATTAAGCTAACAGAGTTAAACCATACTTTTGATTGCACAGTTCTGAACACTCTTTCTGTAGAAAATGCAAGTGGACATTCGGAGCGCTAAGAGGGTAATAGTGGAAAAAGGAATATATTCAAATATAAACTACACAGTAGCATTCTGTGAAAATTCTTTCTGTTCTGTGCATTCAACTAACAGAGTTGAACCTTACTTTTGATTGAGCCGTTCTGAAACACTCTTTCTGTAGAAACTGCAATTGGACATGCTAAGCGCTAAGAGGCCTACATTGGGAAAAAGAATATCTTCAAATAAAAACTACACAGATGCATTCTGTGAAACTTATTTCTGATCTGTAAATTCAGTTAACAGAGATAAAACATATTTTTGATTGAGCAGTTATGAAACCCTCTTTTTGTAGAAAATGCAAGTGGAGATTCGGAGCGCTAAGAGGGTAATAGTGGAAAAAGGAATGTCTTCAAATATAAACTACACAGAATCATTCGGTGAAGCTTCTTTCTGATCTGTGCATTCAGCTAACAGAGTTAAAACATACTTTTGATTGAGCAGATCAGAACACTCTTTCTGTAGAAAATGCAACTGGACATTTGGACCGCTAAGAGCGTAATAGTGGATAAAGGAATGTCTTCAAATATAAACTACACGGAATCATTCGGTGAAACTTCTTTCTGATCTGTGCATTCAGCTAACAGAGTTAAACCATACTTTTGATTGAGCAGTTTTGAATCACTCTGTCTGTAGAAAATGCAACTGGACATTCGTAGCGCTAAGTGGGTATAGTGGAAAAAAGAATATGTTCAAATATAAACTACACAGGAGCATTGTATGAAACTTCTTTCTGTTCTGTGCATTCAACTAACAGAGTTGAACCTTACTTTTGATTGAGCCGTTCTGAAACACTCTTTCTGTAGAAACTGCAATTGGACATTCTGAGCGCTAGGAGGCCTATATTGGGAAAAAGAATGTCTACAGATAAAAACTACACAGAAGAATTGTGTAAACTTCGTTCTGTTCTGTTTGTTCAACTAAAAGAGTTGAACCTTAATTTTGATTGAGCCGTTCTGAAACACTCTTTCTGTAGAAAATGCAAGTGGAGATTCGGAGCGCTAAGAGGGTAATAGTGGAAAAAGGAATGTCTTCAAATATAAACTACACAGAATCATTCTGTGAAACTTCTTTCTGATCTGTGCATTCAGCTAACAGAGTTAAACCATACTTTTGATTGAGCAGATCTGAACACTCTTTCTGTAGAAAATGCAACTGGACATTTGGAGCGCTAAGAGAGTACTAGTGGAAAAAGGAATATATTCAAATATAAACTACACAGAAGCATTCTGTGAAACTTCTTTCTGATCTGAGCGTTCAGCTAACAGAGTTAAACTATACTTTTGATTGAGCAGTTTTGAAACACTCTGTCTGTAGAAAATGCAACTGGACATTCGTAGCGCTAAGTGGGTAATAGTGGAAAAAAAATATGTTCAAATATAAACTACACAGAAGCATTGTATGAAACACCTTTCTGTTCTGTGCATTCAACTAACAGAGTTGAACCTTACTTTTGATTGAGCCTTTCTGAAACACTCTTTCTGTAGAAACTGCAATTGGACATTCTGAGCGCTAAGAGGCCTATATTGGGAAAAATAATATCTTCAAATAAAAACTACACAGAAGCATTGTGTGAAACTTATTTCTGATATGTTCATTAAGCTAACAGAGTTAAACCATACTTTTGATTGCGCAGTTCTGAACACTCTTTCTGTAGAAAATGCAAGTGGACATTCGGAGCGCTAAGAGGGTAATAGTGGAAAAAGGAATATATTCAAATATAAACTACACAGTTACATTCTGTGAAAATTCTTTCTGTTCTGTGCATTCAACTAACAGAGTTGAACCTTAGTTTTGATTGAGCCGTTCTGAAACACTCTTTCTGTAGAAACTGCAATTGAACATGCTAAGCGCTAAGAGGCCTACATTGGGAAAAAGAATATCTTCAAATAAAAACTACACAGATGCATTCTGTGAAACTTATTTCTGATCTGTAAATTCAGTTAACAGAGATAAAACATATTTTTGATTGAGCAGTTATGAAACACTCTTTTTGTAGAAAATGCAAGTGGAGATTCGGAGCGCTAAGAGGGTAATAGTGGAAAAAGGAATGTCTTCAAATATAAACTACACAGAATCATTCGGTGAAACTTCTTTCTGATCTGTGCATTCAGCTAACAGAGTTAAACCATACTTTTGATTGAGCAGATCTGAACACTCTTTCTGTAGAAAATGCAACTGGACATTTGGAGCGCTAAGAGCGTAGTAGTGGAAAAAGGAATATATTCAAATATAAACTACACAGAAGCATTCTGTGAAACTTCTTTCTGATCTGAGCATTCAGCTAACAGAGTTAAACCATACTTTTGATTGAGCAGTTTTGAAACACTCTGTCTGTAGAAAATGCAACTGGACATTCGTAGCGCTAAGTGGGTAATAGTGGAAAAAATAATATGTTCAAATATAAACTACACAGAAGTATTGTATGAAACTTCTTTCTGTTCTGTGCATTCAACTAACAGAGTTGAACCTTACTTTTGATTGAGCCGTTCTGAAACACTCTTTCTGTAGAAACTGCAATTGGACATTCTGAGCGCTAGGAGGCCTATATTGGGAAAAAGAATGTCTACAAATAAAAACTACAGAGAAGAATTGTGTGAAACTTCTTTCTGTTCTGTTTGTTCAACTAAAAGAGTTGAACCTTAGTTTTGATTGAGCCGTTCTGAGAAACTCTTTCTGTAGAAAATGCAAGTGGAGATTCGGAGCGCTAAGAGTGTAATAGTGGAAAAAGGAATGTCTCCAAATATAAACTACACAGAATCATTCTGTGAAACTTATTTCTGATCTGTGCATTCAGCTAACAGAGTTAAACCATACTTTTGATTGAGCAGATCTGAACACTCTTTCTGTAGAAAATGCAACTGGACATTTGGAGCGCTAAGAGAGTACTAGTGGAAAAAGGAATATATTCAAATATAAACAACACAGAAGCATTCTGTGAAACTTCTTTCTGATCTGAGCATTCAGCTAACAGAGTTAAACCATACTTTTGATTGAGCAGTTTTGAAACACTCTGTCTGTAGAAAATGCAACTGGACATTCGTAGCGCTAAGTGGGTAATAGTGGAAAAAAGAATATGTTCAAATATAAACTACACAGAAGCATTGTATGAAACTTCTTTCTTTTCTGTGCATTCAACTAACAGAGTTGAACCTTACTTTTGATTGAGCCGTTCTGAAACACTCTTTCTGTAGAAACTGTAATTGGACATTTTGAGCGCTAGGAGGCCTATATTGGGAAAAAGAATGTCTACAAATAAAAACTACACAGCAGAATTGTGTGAAACTTCTTTCTGTTCTGTTTGTTCAACTAAAAGAGTTGAACCTTAGTTTTGATTGAGCCGTTCTGAAACACTCTTTCTGTAGAAAATGCAAGTGGAGATTCGGAGCGCTAAGAGGGTAATAGTGGAAAAAGGAATGTCTCCAAATATAAACTACACAGAATCATTCTGTGAAACTACTTTCTGATCTGTGCATTCAGCTAACAGGGTTAAACCATACTTTTGATTGAGCAGATCTGAACACTCTTTCTGTAGAAAATGCAACTGGACATTTGGAGCGGTAAGAGAGTAGTAGTGGAAAAAGGAATATATTCAAATATAAACTACACAGAAGCATTCTGTGAAACTTCATTCTGATCTGAGCATTCAGCTAACAGAGTTAAACCATACTTTTGATTGAGCAGTTTTGAAACACTCTGTCTGTAGAAAATGCAACTGGACATTCGTAGCGCTAAGTGGGTAATAGTGGAAAAAAGAATATGTTCAAATATAAACTACACAGAAGCATTGTATGAATCTTCTTTCTGTTCTGTGCATTCAACTAACAGAGTTGAACCTTACTTTTGATTGAGCTTTTCTGAAACACTCTTTCTGTAGAAACTGCAATTGGACATTCTGAGCGCTAAGAGGCCTATATTGGGAAAAATAATATCTTCAAATAAAAACTACACAGAAGCATTGTGTGAAACTTATTTCTGATATGTTCATTAAGCTAACAGAGTTAAACCATACTTTTGATTGCGCAGTTCTGAACACTCTTTCTGTAGAAAATGCAAGTGGACATTCGGAGCGCTAAGAGGGTAATAGTGGAAAAGGAATATATTCAAATATAAACTACACAGTAGCATTCTGTGAAAATTCTTTCTGTTCTGTGCATTCAACTAACAGAGTTGAACCTTACTTTTGATTCAGCCGTTCTGAAACACTCTATCTGTAGAAACTGCAATTGGACATGCTAAGCGCTAAGAGGCCTACATTGGGAAAAAGAATATCTTCAAATAAAAACTACACAGATGCATTCTGTGAAAATTATTTCTGATCTGTAAATTCAGTTAACAGAGATAAAACATATTTTTGATTGAGCAGTTATGAAACACTCTTTTTGTAGAAAATGCAAGTGGAGATTCGGAACGCTAAGAGGGTAATAGTGGAAAAAGGAATGTCTTCAAATATAAACTACACAGAATCATTCGGTGAAACTTCTTTCTGATCTGTGCATTCAGCTAACAGAGTTAAACCATACTTTTGATTGAGCAGGTCTGAACACTCTTTCTGTAGAAAATGCAACTGAACATTTGGAGCGCTAAGAGCGTAGTAGTGGAAAAAGGAATATATTCAAATATAAACTACACAGAAGCATTCTGTGAAACTTCTTTCTGATCTGAGCATTCAGCTAACAGAGTTAAACCATACTTTTGACTGAGCAGTTTTGAAACACTCTGTCTGTAGAAAATGCAACTGGACATTCGTAGCGCTAAGTGTGTAATAGTGGAAAAAAGAATATGTTCAAATATAAACTACACAGAAGCATTGTATGAAACTTCTTTCTGTTCTGTGCATTCAACTAACAGAGTTGAACCTTACTTTTGATTGAGCCGTTCTGAAACACTCTTTCTGTAGAAACTGCAATTGGACATTCTGAGCGCTAGGAGGCCTATATTGGGAAAAAGAATGTCTACAAATAAAAACTACAGGGAAGAATTGTGTGAAACTTCTTTCTGTTCTGTTTGTTCAACTAAAAGAGTTGAACCTTAGTTTTGATTGAGCCGTTCTGAAACACTCTTTCTGTAGAAAATGCAAGTGGAGATTCGGAGCGCTAAGAGGGTAATAGTGGAAAAAGGAATGTCTCCAAATATAAACTACACAGAATTATTCTGTGAAACTTCTTTCTGATCTGTGCATTCAGCTAACAGAGTTAAACCATACTTTTGATTGAGCAGATCTGAACACTCTTTCTGTAGAAAATGCAACTGGACATTTGGAGCGCTAAGAGAGTAGTAGTGGAAAAAGGAATATATTCAAATATAAACTACACAGAAGCATTCTGTGAAACTTCTTTCTGATCTGAGCATTCAGCTAACAGAGTTAAACCATACTTTTGATTGAGCAGTTTTGAAACACTCTGTCTGTAGAAAATGCAACTGGACATTCGTAGCGCTAAGTGGGTAATAGTGGAAAAAAGAATACGTTCAAATATAAACTACACAGAAGCATTGTATGAAACTTCTTTCTGTTCTGTGCATTCAACTAACAGAGTTGAACTTACTTTTGATTGAGCCTTTCTGAAACACTGTTTCTGTAGAAACTGCAATTGGACATTCTGAGCGCTAAGAGGCCTATATTGGGAAAAATAATATCTTCAAATAAAAACTACACAGAAGCATTGTGTGAAACTTCTTTCTGATATGTTCATTAAGCTAACTGAGTTAAACCATACTTTTGATTGCACAGTTCTGAACACTCTTTCTGTAGAAAATGCAAGTGGACATTCGGAGCGCTAAGAGGGTAATAGTGGAAAAAGGAATATATTCAAATATAAACAACACAGTAGCATTCTGTGAAAATTCTTTCTGTTCTGTGCATTCAACTAACAGAGTTGAACCTTACTTTTGATTCAGCCGTTCTGAAACACTCTTTCTGTAGAAACTGCAATTGGACATGCTAAGCGCTAAGAGGCCTACATTGGGAAAAAGAATATCTTCAAATAAAAACTACACAGATGCATTCTGTGAAAATTATTTCTGATCTGTAAATTCAGTTAACAGAGATAAAACATATTTTTGATTGAGCAGTTATGAAACACTCTTTTTGTAGAAAATGCAAGTGGAGATTCGGAACGCTAAGAGGGTAATAGTGGAAAAAGGAATGTCTTCAAATATAAACTACACAGAATCATTCGGTGAAACTTCTTTCTGATCTGTGCATTCAGCTAACAGAGTTAAACCATACTTTTGATTGAGCAGATCTGAACACTCTTTCTGTAGAAAATGCAACTGGACATTTGGAGCGCTAAGAGCGTAGTAGTGGAAAAAGGAATATATTCAAATATAAACTACACAGAAGCATTCTGTGAAACTTCTTTCTGATCTGAGCATTCAGCTAACAGAGTTAAACCATACTTTTGATTGAGCAGTTTTGAAACACTCTGTCTGTAGAAAATGCAACTGGACATTCGTAGCGCTAAGTGGGTAATAGTGGAAAAAAGAATATGTTCAAATATAAACTACACAGAAGCATTGTATGAAACTTCTTTCTGTTCTGTGCATTCAACTAACAGAGTTGAACCTTACTTTTGATTGAGCCGTTCTGAAACACTCTTTCTGTAGAAACTGCAATTGGACATTCTGAGCGCTAGGAGGCCTATATTGGGAAAAAGAATGTCTACGAATAAAAACTACAGGGAAGAATTGTGTGAAACTTCTTTCTGTTCTGTTTGTTCAACTAAAAGAGTAGAACCTTAGTTTTGATTGAGCCGTTCTTAAACACTCTTTCTGTAGAAAATGCAAGTGGAGATTCGGAGCGCTAAGAGGGTAATAGTGGAAAAAGGAATGTCTCCAAATATAAACTACACAGAATTATTCTGTGAAACTTCTTTCTGATCTGTGCATTCAGCTAACAGAGTTAAACCATACTTTTGATTGAGCAGATCTGAACACTCTTTCTGTAGAAAATGCAACTGGACATTTGGAGCGCTAAGAGAGTAGTAGTGGAAAAAGGAATATATTCAAATATAAACTACACAGAAGCATTCTGTGAAACTTCTTTCTGATCTGAGCATTCAGCTAACAGAGTTAAACCATACTTTTGATTGAGCAGTTTTGAAACACTCTGTCTGTAGAAAATGCAGCTGGACATTCGTAGCGCTAAGTGGGTAATAGTGGAAAAAAGAATACGTTCAAATATAAACTACACAGAAGCATTGTATGAAACTTCTTTCTGTTCTGTGCATTCAACTAACAGAGTTGAACTTACTTTTGATTGAGCCTTTCTGAAACACTGTTTCTGTAGAAACTGGAATTGGACATTCTGAGCGCTAAGAGGCCTATATTGGGAAAAATAATATCTTCAAATAAAAACTACACAGAAGCATTGTGTGAAACTTATTTCTGATATGTTCATTAAGCTAACTGAGTTAAACCATACTTTTGATTGCACAGTTCTGAACACTCTTTCTGTAGAAAATGCAAGTGGACATTCGGAGCGCTAAGAGGGTAATAGTGGAAAAAGGAATATATTCAAATATAAACAACACAGTAGCATTCTGTGAAAATTCTTTCTGTTCTGTGCATTCAACTAACAGAGTTGAACCTTACTTTTGATTGAGCCGTTCTGAAACACTCTTTCTGTAGAAACTGCAATTGGACACGGTAAGCGCTAAGAGGCCTACATTGGGAAAAAGAATATCTTCAAATAAAAACTACACAGATGCATTCTGTGAAACTTATTTCTGATCTGTAAATTCAGTTAACAGAGATAAAACATATTTTTGATTGAGCAGTTATGAAACCCTCTTTTTGTAGAAAATGCAAGTGGAGATTCGGAGCGCTAAGAGGGTAATAGTGGAAAAAGGAATGTCTTCAAATATAAACTACACAGAATCATTCGGTGAAACTTCTTTCTGATCTGTGCATTCAGCTAACAGAGTTAAACCATACTTTTGATTGAGCAGAACAGAACACTCTTTCTGTAGAAAATGCAACTGGACCTTTGGAGCGCTAAGAGCGTAGTAGTGGAAAAAGGAATATATTCAAATATAAACAACACAGAAGCATTCTGTGAAACTTCTTTCTGATCTGAGCATTCAGCTAACAGAGTTAAACTATACTTTTGATTGAGCAGTTTTGAAACACTCTGTCTGTAGAAAATTCAACTGGACATTCGTAGCGCTAAGTGGGTAATAGTGGAAAAAAGAATATGTTCAAATATAAACTACACAGAAGCATTGTATGAAACTTCTTTCTGTTCTGTGCATTCAACTAACAGAGTTGAACCTTACTTTTGATTGAGCCGTTCTGAAACACTCTTTCTGTAGAAACTGCAATTGGACATTTTGAGCGCTAGGAGGCCTATATTGGGAAAAAGAATGTCTACAAATAAAAAGTACACAGAAGAATTGTGTGAAACTTCTTTCTGTTCTGTTTGCTCAACTAAAAGAGTTGAACCTTAGTTTTGATTGAGCCGTTCTGAAGCACTCTTTCTGTAGAAAATGCAAGTGGAGATTCGGAGCGCTAAGAGGGTAATAGTGGAAAAAGGAATGTCTCCAAATATAAACTACACAGAATCATTCTGTGAAACTTCTTTCTGATCTGTGCATTCAGCTAACAGAGTTAAACCATACTTTTGATTGAGCAGATCTGAACACTCTTTCTGTAGAAAATGCAACTGGACATTTGGAGCGCTAAGAGAGTAGTAGTGGAAAAAGGAATATATTCAAATATAAACTACACAGAAGCATTCTGTGAAACTTCTTTCTGATCTGAGCATTCAGCTAACAGAGTTAAACCATACTTTTGATTGAGCAGTTTTGAAACACTCTGTCTGTAGAAAATGCAACTGGACATTCGTAGCGCTAAGTGGGTAATAGTGGAAAAAAGAATATGTTCAAATATAAACTACACAGAAGCATTGTATGAAACTTCTTTCTTTTCTGTGCATTCAACTAACAGAGTTGAACCTTACTTTTGGTTGAGCCGTTCTGAAACACTCTTTCTGTAGAAACTGCAATTGGACATTTTGAGCGCTAGGAGGCCTATATTGGGAAAAAGAATGTCTACAAATAAAAACTACACAGCAGAATTGTGTGAAACTACTTTCTGTTCTGTTTGTTCAACTAAAAGAGTTGAACCTTAGTTTTGATTGAGCCGTTCTGAAACACTCTTTCTGTAGAAAATGCAAGTGGAGATTCGGAGCGCTAAGAGGGTAATAGTGGAAAAAGGAATGTCTCCAAATATAAACTACACAGAATCATTCTGTGAAACTTCTTTCTGATCTGTGCATTCAGCTAACAGGGTTAAACCATACTTTTGATTGAGCAGATCTGAACACTCTTTCTGTAGAAAATGCAACTGGACATTTGGAGCGCTAAGAGAGTACTAGTGGAAAAAGGAATATATTCAAATATAAACTACACAGAAGCATTCTGTGAAACTTCTTTCTGATCTGAGCATTCAGCTAACAGAGTTAAACTATACTTTTGATTGAGCAGTTTTGAAACACTCTGTCTGTAGAAAATTCAACTGGACATTCGTAGCGCTAAGTGGGTAATAGTGGAAAAAAGAATATGTTCAAATATAAACTACACAGAAGCATTGTATGAAACTTCTTTCTGTTCTGTGCATTCAACTAACAGAGTTGAACCTTACTTTTGATTGAGCCGTTCTGAAACACTCTTTCTGTAGAAACTGCAATTGGACATTTTGAGCGCTAGGAGGCCTATATTGGGAAAAAGAATGTCTACAAATAAAAAGTACACAGAAGAATTGTGTGAAACTTCTTTCTGTTCTGTTTGCTCAACTAAAAGAGTTGAACCTTAGTTTTGATTGAGCCGTTCTGAAGCACTCTTTCTGTAGAAAATGCAAGTGGAGATTCGGAGCGCTAAGAGGGTAATAGTGGAAAAAGGAATGTCTCCAAATATAAACTACACAGAATCATTCTGTGAAACTTCTTTCTGATCTGTGCATTCAGCTAACAGAGTTAAACCATACTTTTGATTGAGCAGATCTGAACACTCTTTCTGTAGAAAATGCAACTGGACATTTGGAGCGCTAAGAGAGTAGTAGTGGAAAAAGGAATATATTCAAATATAAACTACACAGAAGCATTCTGTGAAACTTCTTTCTGATCTGAGCATTCAGCTAACAGAGTTAAACCATACTTTTGATTGAGCAGTTTTGAAACACTCTGTCTGTAGAAAATGCAACTGGACATTCGTAGCGCTAAGTGGGTAATAGTGGAAAAAAGAATATGTTCAAATATAAACTACACAGAAGCATTGTATGAAACTTCTTTCTTTTCTGTGCATTCAACTAACAGAGTTGAACCTTACTTTTGGTTGAGCCGTTCTGAAACACTCTTTCTGTAGAAACTGCAATTGGACATTTTGAGCGCTAGGAGGCCTATATTGGGAAAAAGAATGTCTACAAATAAAAACTACACAGCAGAATTGTGTGAAACTTCTTTCTGTTCTGTTTGTTCAACTAAAAGAGTTGAACCTTAGTTTTGATTGAGCCGTTCTGAAACACTCTTTCTGTAGAAAATGCAAGTGGAGATTCGGAGCGCTAAGAGGGTAATAGTGGAAAAAGGAATGTCTCCAAATATAAACTACACAGAATTATTCTGTGAAACTTCTTTCTGATCTGTGCATTCAGCTAACAGAGTTAAACCATACTTTTGATTGAGCAGATCTGAACACTCTTTCTGTAGAAAATGCAACTGGACATTTGGAGCGCTAAGAGAGTAGTAGTGGAAAAAGGAATATATTCAAATATAAACTACACAGAAGCATTCTGTGAAACTTCTTTCTGATCTGAGCATTCAGCTAACAGAGTTAAACCATACTTTTGATTGAGCAGTTTTGAAACACTCTGTCTGTAGAAAATGCAACTGGACATTCGTAGCGCTAAGTGGGTAATAGTGGAAAAAAGAATACGTTCAAATATAAACTACACAGAAGCATTGTATGAAACTTCTTTCTGTTCTGTGCATTCAACTAACAGAGTTGAACTTACTTTTGATTGAGCCTTTCTGAAACACTGTTTCTGTAGAAACTGCAATTGGACATTCTGAGCGCTAAGAGGCCTATATTGGGAAAAATAATATCTTCAAATAAAAACTACACAGAAGCATTGTGTGAAACTTATTTCTGATATGTTCATTAAGCTAACTGAGTTAAACCATACTTTTGATTGCACAGTTCTGAACACTCTTTCTGTAGAAAATGCAAGTGGACATTCGGAGCGCTAAGAGGGTAATAGTGGAAAAAGGAATATATTCAAATATAAACAACACAGTAGCATTCTGTGAAAATTCTTTCTGTTCTGTGCATTCAACTAACAGAGTTGAACCTTACTTTTGATTCAGCCGTTCTGAAACACTCTTTCTGTAGAAACTGCAATTGGACATGCTAAGCGCTAAGAGGCCTACATTGGGAAAAAGAATATCTTCAAATAAAAACTACACAGATGCATTCTGTGAAAATTATTTCTGATCTGTAAATTCAGTTAACAGAGATAAAACATATTTTTGATTGAGCAGTTATGAAACACTCTTTTTGTAGAAAATGCAAGTGGAGATTCGGAACGCTAAGAGGGTAATAGTGGAAAAAGGAATGTCTTCAAATATAAACTACACAGAATCATTCGGTGAAACTTCTTTCTGATCTGTGCATTCAGCTAACAGAGTTAAACCATACTTTTGATTGAGCAGATCTGAACACTCTTTCTGTAGAAAATGCAACTGGACATTTGGAGCGCTAAGAGCGTAGTAGTGGAAAAAGGAATATATTCAAATATAAACTACACAGAAGCATTCTGTGAAACTTCTTTCTGATCTGAGCATTCAGCTAACAGAGTTAAACCATACTTTTGATTGAGCAGTTTTGAAACACTCTGTCTGTAGAAAATGCAACTGGACATTCGTAGCGCTAAGTGGGTAATAGTGGAAAAAAGAATATGTTCAAATATAAACTACACAGAAGCATTGTATGAAACTTCTTTCTGTTCTGTGCATTCAACTAACAGAGTTGAACCTTACTTTTGATTGAGCCGTTCTGAAACACTCTTTCTGTAGAAACTGCAATTGGACATTCTGAGCGCTAGGAGGCCTATATTGGGAAAAAGAATGTCTACAAATAAAAACTACAGGGAAGAATTGTGTGAAACTTCTTTCTGTTCTGTTTGTTCAACTAAAAGAGTAGAACCTTAGTTTTGATTGAGCCGTTCTGAAACACTCTTTCTGTAGAAAATGCAAGTGGAGATTCGGAGCGCTAAGAGGGTAATAGTGGAAAAAGGAATGTCTCCAAATATAAACTACACAGAATTATTCTGTGAAACTTCTTTCTGATCTGTGCATTCAGCTAACAGAGTTAAACCATACTTTTGATTGAGCAGATCTGAACACTCTTTCTGTAGAAAATGCAACTGGACATTTGGAGCGCTAAGAGAGTAGTAGTGGAAAAAGGAATATATTCAAATATAAACTACACAGAAGCATTCTGTGAAACTTCTTTCTGATCTGAGCATTCAGCTAACAGAGTTAAACCATACTTTTGATTGAGCAGTTTTGAAACACTCTGTCTGTAGAAAATGCAGCTGGACATTCGTAGCGCTAAGTGGGTAATAGTGGAAAAAAGAATACGTTCAAATATAAACTACACAGAAGCATTGTATGAAACTTCTTTCTGTTCTGTGCATTCAACTAACAGAGTTGAACTTACTTTTGATTGAGCCTTTCTGAAACACTGTTTCTGTAGAAACTGGAATTGGACATTCTGAGCGCTAAGAGGCCTATATTGGGAAAAATAATATCTTCAAATAAAAACTACACAGAAGCATTGTGTGAAACTTATTTCTGATATGTTCATTAAGCTAACTGAGTTAAACCATACTTTTGATTGCACAGTTCTGAACACTCTTTCTGTAGAAAATGCAAGTGGACATTCGGAGCGCTAAGAGGGTAATAGTGGAAAAAGGAATATATTCAAATATAAACAACACAGTAGCATTCTGTGAAAATTCTTTCTGTTCTGTGCATTCAACTAACAGAGTTGAACCTTACTTTTGATTGAGCCGTTCTGAAACACTCTTTCTGTAGAAACTGCAATTGGACACGGTAAGCGCTAAGAGGCCTACATTGGGAAAAAGAATATCTTCAAATAAAAACTACACAGATGCATTCTGTGAAACTTATTTCTGATCTGTAAATTCAGTTAACAGAGATAAAACATATTTTTGATTGAGCAGTTATGAAACCCTCTTTTTGTAGAAAATGCAAGTGGAGATTCGGAGCGCTAAGAGGGTAATAGTGGAAAAAGGAATGTCTTCAAATATAAACTACACAGAATCATTCTGTGAAACTTCTTTCTGATCTGAGCATTCAGCTAACAGAGTTAAACCATACTTCTGATTGAGCAGTTTTGAAACACTCTGTCTGTAGAAAATGCAACTGGACATTCGTAGCGCTAAGTGGGTATAGTGGAAAAAAGAATATGTTCAAATATAAACTACACAGAAGCATTGTATGAAACTTCTTTCTGTTCTGTGCATTCAACTAACAGAGTTGAACCTTACTTTTGATTGAGCCGTTCTGAAACACTCTTTCTGTAGAAACTGCAATTGGACATTCTGAGCGCTAGGAGGCCTATATTGGGAAAAAGAATGTCTACAAATAAAAACTACACAGAAGAATTGTGTGAAACTTCGTTCTGTTCTGTTTGTTCAACTAAAAGATTTGAACCTTAGTTTTGATTGAGCCGTTCTGAAACACTCTTTCTGTAGAAAATGCATGTGGAGATTCGGAGCGCTAAGAGGGTAATAGTGGAAAAAGGAATGTCTCCAAATATAAACTACACAGAATCATTCTGTGAAACTTCTTTCTGATCTGTGCATTCAGCTAACAGAGTTAAACCATACTTTTGATTGAGCAGATCTGAACACTCTTTCTGTAGAAAATGCAACTGGACATTTGGAGCGCTAAGAGAGTACTAGTGGAAAAAGGAATATATTCAAATATAAACTACACAGAAGCATTCTGTGAAACTTCTTTCTGATCTGAGCATTCAGCTAACAGAGTTAAACTATACTTTTGATTGAGCAGTTTTGAAACACTCTGTCTGTAGAAAATTCAACTGGACATTCGTAGCGCTAAGTGGGTAATAGTGGAAAAAAGAATATGTTCAAATATAAACTACACAGAAGCATTGTATGAAACTTCTTTCTGTTCTGTGCATTCAACTAACAGAGTTGAACCTTACTTTTGATTGAGCCGTTCTGAAACACTCTTTCTGTAGAAACTGCAATTGGACATTTTGAGCGCTAGGAGGCCTATATTGGGAAAAAGAATGTCTACAAATAAAAAGTACACAGAAGAATTGTGTGAAACTTCTTTCTGTTCTGTTTGCTCAACTAAAAGAGTTGAACCTTAGTTTTGATTGAGCCGTTCTGAAGCACTCTTTCTGTAGAAAATGCAAGTGGAGATTCGGAGCGCTAAGAGGGTAATAGTGGAAAAAGGAATGTCTCCAAATATAAACTACACAGAATCATTCTGTGAAACTTCTTTCTGATCTGTGCATTCAGCTAACAGAGTTAAACCATACTTTTGATTGAGCAGATCTGAACACTCTTTCTGTAGAAAATGCAACTGGACATTTGGAGCGCTAAGAGAGTAGTAGTGGAAAAAGGAATATATTCAAATATAAACTACACAGAAGCATTCTGTGAAACTTCTTTCTGATCTGAGCATTCAGCTAACAGAGTTAAACCATACTTTTGATTGAGCAGTTTTGAAACACTCTGTCTGTAGAAAATGCAACTGGACATTCGTAGCGCTAAGTGGGTAATAGTGGAAAAAAGAATATGTTCAAATATAAACTACACAGAAGCATTGTATGAAACTTCTTTCTTTTCTGTGCATTCAACTAACAGAGTTGAACCTTACTTTTGGTTGAGCCGTTCTGAAACACTCTTTCTGTAGAAACTGCAATTGGACATTTTGAGCGCTAGGAGGCCTATATTGGGAAAAAGAATGTCTACAAATAAAAACTACACAGCAGAATTGTGTGAAACTTCTTTCTGTTCTGTTTGTTCAACTAAAAGAGTTGAACCTTAGTTTTGATTGAGCCGTTCTGAAACACTCTTTCTGTAGAAAATGCAAGTGGAGATTCGGAGCGCTAAGAGGGTAATAGTGGAAAAAGGAATGTCTCCAAATATAAACTACACAGAATCATTCTGTGAAACTTCTTTCTGATCTGTGCATTCAGCTAACAGGGTTAAACCATACTTTTGATTGAGCAGATCTGAACACTCTTTCTGTAGAAAATGCAACTGGACATTTGGAGCGCTAAGAGAGTACTAGTGGAAAAAGGAATATATTCAAATATAAACTACACAGAAGCATTCTGTGAAACTTCTTTCTGATCTGAGCATTCAGCTAACAGAGTTAAACTATACTTTTGATTGAGCAGTTTTGAAACACTCTGTCTGTAGAAAATTCAACTGGACATTCGTAGCGCTAAGTGGGTAATAGTGGAAAAAGAATATGTTCAAATATAAACTACACAGAAGCATTGTATGAAACTTCTTTCTGTTCTGTGCATTCAACTAACAGAGTTGAACCTTACTTTTGATTGAGCCGTTCTGAAACACTCTTTCTGTAGAAACTGCAATTGGACATTTTGAGCGCTAGGAGGCCTATATTGGGAAAAAGAATGTCTACAAATAAAAAGTACACAGAAGAATTGTGTGAAACTTCTTTCTGTTCTGTTTGCTCAACTAAAAGAGTTGAACCTTAGTTTTGATTGAGCCGTTCTGAAGCACTCTTTCTGTAGAAAATGCAAGTGGAGATTCGGAGCGCTAAGAGGGTAATAGTGGAAAAAGGAATGTCTCCAAATATAAACTACACAGAATCATTCTGTGAAACTTCTTTCTGATCTGTGCATTCAGCTAACAGAGTTAAACCATACTTTTGATTGAGCAGATCTGAACACTCTTTCTGTAGAAAATGCAACTGGACATTTGGAGCGCTAAGAGAGTAGTAGTGGAAAAAGGAATATATTCAAATATAAACTACACAGAAGCATTCTGTGAAACTTCTTTCTGATCTGAGCATTCAGCTAACAGAGTTAAACCATACTTTTGATTGAGCAGTTTTGAAACACTCTGTCTGTAGAAAATGCAACTGGACATTCGTAGCGCTAAGTGGGTAATAGTGGAAAAAAGAATATGTTCAAATATAAACTACACAGAAGCATTGTATGAAACTTCTTTCTTTTCTGTGCATTCAACTAACAGAGTTGAACCTTACTTTTGGTTGAGCCGTTCTGAAACACTCTTTCTGTAGAAACTGCAATTGGACATTTTGAGCGCTAGGAGGCCTATATTGGGAAAAAGAATGTCTACAAATAAAAACTACACAGCAGAATTGTGTGAAACTTCTTTCTGTTCTGTTTGTTCAACTAAAAGAGTTGAACCTTAGTTTTGATTGAGCCGTTCTGAAACACTCTTTCTGTAGAAAATGCAAGTGGAGATTCGGAGCGCTAAGAGGGTAATAGTGGAAAAAGGAATGTCTCCAAATATAAACTACACAGAATCATTCTGTGAAACTTCTTTCTGATCTGTGCCTTCAGCTAACAGGGTTAAACCATACTTTTGATTGAGCAGATCTGAACACTCTTTCTGTAGAAAATGCAACTGGACATTTGGAGCGCTAAGAGAGTAGTAGTGGAAAAAGGAATATATTCAAATATAAACTACACAGAAGCATTCTGTGAAACTTCATTCTGATCTGAGCATTCAGCTAACAGATTTAAACCATACTTTTGATTGAGCAGTTTTGAAACACTCTGTCTGTAGAAAATGCAACTGGACATTCGTAGCGCTAAGTGGGTAATAGTGGAAAAAAGAATATGTTCAAATATAAACTACACAGAAGCATTGTATGAAACTTCTTTCTGTTCTGTGCATTCAACTAACAGAGTTGAACCTTACTTTTGATTGAGCCTTTCTGAAACACTCTTTCTGTAGAAACTGCAATTGGACATTCTGAGCGCTAAGAGGCCTATATTGGGAAAAATAATATCTTCAAATAAAAATTACACAGAAGCATTGTGTGAAACTTATTTCTGATATGTTCATTAAGCTAACAGAGTTAAACCATACTTTTGATTGCGCAGTTCTGAACACTCTTTCTGTAGAAAATGCAAGTGGACATTCGGAGCGCTAAGAGGGTAATAGTGGAAAAAGGAATATATTCAAATATAAACTACACAGTAGCATTCTGTGAAAATTCTTTCTGTTCTGTGCATTCAACTAACAGAGTTGAACCTTACTTTTGATTCAGCCGTTCTGAAACACTCTTTCTGTAGAAACTGCAATTGGACATGCTAAGCGCTAAGAGGCCTACATTGGGAAAAAGAATATCTTCAAATAAAAACTACACAGATGCATTCTGTGAAACTTATTTCTGATCTGTAAATTCAGTTAACAGAGATAAAACATATTTTTGATTGAGCAGTTATGAAACACTCTTTTTGTAGAAAATGCAAGTGGAGATTCGGAGCGCTAAGAGGGTAATAGTGGAAAAAGGAATGTCTTCAAATATAAACTACACAGAATCATTCGGTGAAACTTCTTTCTGATCTGTGCATTCAGCTAACAGAGTTAAACCATACTTTTGATTGAGCAGATCTGAACACTCTTTCTGTAGAAAATGCAACTGGACATTTGGAGCGCTAAGAGCGTAGTAGTGGAAAAAGGAATATATTCAAATATAAACTACACAGAAGCATTGTGTGAAACTTCTTTCTGATCTGAGCATTCAGCTAACAGAGTTAAACCATACTTTTGATTGAGCAGTTTTGAAACACTCTGTCTGTAGAAAATGCAACTGGACATTCGTAGCGCTAAGTGGGTAATAGTGGAAAAAAGAATACGTTCAAATATAAACTACACAGAAGCATTGTATGAAACTTCTTTCTGTTCTGTGCATTCAACTAACAGAGTTGAACTTACTTTTGATTGAACCTTTCTGAAACACTCTTTCTGTAGAAACTGCAATTGGACATTCTGAGCGCTAAGAGGCCTATATTGGGAAAAATAACATCTTCAAATAAAAACTACACAGAAGCATTGTGTGAAACTTATTTCTGATATGTTCATTAAGCTAACAGAATTAAACCATACTTTTGATTGCACAGTTCTGAACACTCTTTCTGTAGAAAATGCAAGTGGACATTCGGAGCGCTAAGAGGGTAATAGTGGAAAAAGGAATATATTCAAATATAAACTACACAGTAGCATTCTGTGAAAATTCTTTCTGTTCTGTGCATTCAACTAACAGAGTTGAACCTTACTTTTGATTGAGCCGTTCTGAAACACTCTTTCTGTAGAAACTGCAATTGGACATGCTAAGCGCTAAGAGGCCTACATTGGGAAAAAGAATATCTTCAAATAAAAACTACACAGATGCATTCTGTGAAACTTATTTCTGATCTGTAAATTCAGTTAACAGAGATAAAACATATTTTTGATTGAGCAGTTATGAAACCCTCTTTTTGTAGAAAATGCAAGTGGAGATTCGGAGCGCTAAGAGGCTAATAGTGGAAAAAGGAATGTCTTCAAATATAAACTACACAGAATCATTCGGTGAAGCTTCTTTCTGATCTGTGCATTCAGCTAACAGAGTTAAAACATACTTTTGATTGAGCAGATCAGAACACTCTTTCTGTAGAAAATGCAACTGGACATTTGGAGCGCTAAGAGCGTAATAGTGGAAAAAGGAATGTCTTCAAATATAAACTACACGGAATCATTCGGTGAAACTTCTTTCTGATCTGTGCATTCAGCTAACAGAGTTAAACCATACTTTTGATTGAGCAGTTTTGAATCACTCTGTCTGTAGAAAATGCAACTGGACATTCGTAGCGCTAAGTGGGTATAGTGGAAAAAAGAATATGTTCAAATATAAACTACACAGGAGCATTGTATGAAACTTCTTTCTGTTCTGTGCATTCAACTAACAGAGTTGAACCTTACTTTTGATTGAGCCGTTCTGAAACACTCTTTCTGTAGAAACTGCAATTGGACATTCTGAGCGCTAGGAGGCCTATATTGGGAAAAAGAATGTCTACAGATAAAAACTACACAGAAGAATTGTGTAAACTTCGTTCTGTTCTGTTTGTTCAACTAAAAGAGTTGAACCTTAGTTTTGATTGAGCCGTTCTGAAACACTCTTTCTGTAGAAAATGCAAGTGGAGATTCGGAGCGCTAAGAGGGTAATAGTGGAAAAAGGAATGTCTTCAAATATAAACTACACAGAATCATTCTGTGAAACTTCTTTCTGATCTGTGCATTCAGCTAACAGAGTTAAACCATACTTTTGATTGAGCAGATCTGAACACTCTTTCTGTAGAAAATGCAACTGGACATTTGGAGCGCTAAGAGAGTACTAGTGGAAAAAGGAATATATTCAAATATAAACTACACAGAAGCATTCTGTGAAACTTCTTTCTGATCTGAGCGTTCAGCTAACAGAGTTAAACTATACTTTTGATTGAGCAGTTTTGAAACACTCTGTCTGTAGAAAATGCAACTGGACATTCGTAGCGCTAAGTGGGTAATAGTGGAAAAAAAATATGTTCAAATATAAACTACACAGAAGCATTGTATGAAACACCTTTCTGTTCTGTGCATTCAACTAACAGAGTTGAACCTTACTTTTGATTGAGCCTTTCTGAAACACTCTTTCTGTAGAAACTGCAATTGGACATTCTGAGCGCTAAGAGGCCTCTATTGGGAAAAATAATATCTTCAAATAAAAACTACACAGAAGCATTGTGTGAAACTTATTTCTGATATGTTCATTAAGCTAACAGAGTTAAACCATACTTTTGATTGCGCAGTTCTGAACACTCTTTCTGTAGAAAATGCAAGTGGACATTCGGAGCGCTAAGAGGGTAATAGTGGAAAAAGGAATATATTCAAATATAAACTACACAGTAGCATTCTGTGAAAATTCTTTCTGTTCTGTGCATTCAACTAACAGAGTTGAACCTTAGTTTTGATTGAGCCGTTCTGAAACACTCTTTCTGTAGAAACTGCAATTGAACATGCTAAGCGCTAAGAGGCCTACATTGGGAAAAAGAATATCTTCAAATAAAAACTACACAGATGCATTCTGTGAAACTTATTTCTGATCTGTAAATTCAGTTAACAGAGATAAAACATATTTTTGATTGAGCAGTTATGAAACACTCTTTTTGTAGAAAATGCAAGTGGAGATTCGGAGCGCTAAGAGGGTAATAGTGGAAAAAGGAATGTCTTCAAATATAAACTACACAGAATCATTCGGTGAAACTTCTTTCTGATCTGTGCATTCAGCTAACAGAGTTAAACCATACTTTTGATTGAGCAGATCTGAACACTCTTTCTGTAGAAAATGCAACTGGACATTTTTAGCGCTAAGAGCGTAGTAGTGGAAAAAGGAATATATTCAAATATAAACTACACAGAAGCATTCTGTGAAACTTCTTTCTGATCTGAGCATTCAGCTAACAGAGTTAAACCATACTTTTGATTGAGCAGTTTTGAAACACTCTGTCTGTAGAAAATGCAACTGGACATTCGTAGCGCTAAGTGGGTAATAGTGGAAAAAATAATATGTTCAAATATAAACTACACAGAAGTATTGTATGAAACTTCTTTCTGTTCTGTGCATTCAACTAACAGAGTTGAACCTTACTTTTGATTGAGCCGTTCTGAAACACTCTTTCTGTAGAAACTGCAATTGGACATTCTGAGCGCTAGGAGGCCTATATTGGGAAAAAGAATGTCTACAAATAAAAACTACAGAGAAGAATTGTGTGAAACTTCTTTCTGTTCTGTTTGTTCAACTAAAAGAGTTGAACCTTAGTTTTGATTGAGCCGTTCTGAGAAACTCTTTCTGTAGAAAATGCAAGTGGAGATTCGGAGCGCTAAGAGTGTAATAGTGGAAAAAGGAATGTCTCCAAATATAAACTACACAGAATCATTCTGTGAAACTTATTTCTGATCTGTGCATTCAGCTAACAGAGTTAAACCATACTTTTGATTGAGCAGATCTGAACACTCTTTCTGTAGAAAATGCAACTGGACATTTGGAGCGCTAAGAGAGTACTAGTGGAAAAAGGAATATATTCAAATATAAACAACACAGAAGCATTCTGTGAAACTTCTTTCTGATCTGAGCATTCAGCTAACAGAGTTAAACCATACTTTTGATTGAGCAGTTTTGAAACACTCTGTCTGTAGAAAATGCAACTGGACATTCGTAGCGCTAAGTGGGTAATAGTGGAAAAAAGAATATGTTCAAATATAAACTACACAGAAGCATTGTATGAAACTTCTTTCTGTTCTGTGCATTCAACTAACAGAGTTGATCCTTACTTTTGATTGAGCCTTTCTGAAACACTCTTTCTGTAGAAACTGCAATTGGACATTCTGAGCGCTAAGAGGCCTCTATTGGGAAAAATAATATCTTCAAATAAAAACTACACAGAAGCATTGTGTGAAACTTATTTCTGATATGTTCATTAAGCTAACAGAGTTAAACCATACTTTTGATTGCGCAGTTCTGAACACTCTTTCTGTAGAAAATGCAAGTGGACATTCGGAGCGCTAAGAGGGTAATAGTGGAAAAAGGAATATATTCAAATATAAACTACACAGTAGCATTCTGTGAAAATTCTTTCTGTTCAGTGCATTCAACTAACAGAGTTGAACCTTACTTTTGATTGAGCCGTTCTGAAACACTCTTTCTGTAGAAACTGCAATTGGACATGCTAAGCGCTAAGAGGCCTACATTGGGAAAAAGAATATCTTCAAATAAAAACTACACAGATGCATTCTGTGAAACTTATTTCTGATCTGTAAATTCAGTTAACAGAGATAAAACATATTTTTGATTGAGCAGTTATGAAACACTCTTTTTGTAGAAAATGCAAGTGGAGATTCGGAGCGCTAAGAGGGTAATAGTGGAAAAAGGAATGTCTTCAAATATAAACTACACAGAATCATTCGGTGAAACTTCTTTCTGATCTGTGCATTCAGCTAACAGAGTTAAACCATACTTTTGATTGAGCAGGTCTGAACACTCTTTCTGTAGAAAATGCAACTGGACATTTGGAGCGCTAAGAGCGTAGTAGTGGAAAAAGGAATATATTCAAATATAAAATACACAGAAGCATTCTGTGAAACTTCTTTCTGATCTGAGCATTCAGCTAACAGAGTTAAACCATACTTTTGATTGAGCAGTTTTGAAACACTCTGTCTGTAGAAAATGCAACTGGACATTCGTAGCGCTAAGTGGGTAATAGTGGAAAAAAGAATATGTTCAAATATAAACTACACAGAAGCATTGTATGAAACTTCTTTCTGTTCTGTGCATTCAACTAACAGAGTTGAACCTTACTTTTGATTGAGCCGTTCTGAAACACTCTTTCTGTAGAAACTGCAATTGGACATTTTGAGCGCTAGGAGGCCTATATTGGGAAAAAGAATGTCTACAAATAAAAACTACACAGAAGAATTGGGTGAAACGTCTTTCTGTTCTGTTTGTTCAACTAAAAGAGTTGAACCTTAGTTTTGATTGAGCCGTTCTGAAACACTCTTTCTGTAGAAAATGCAAGTGGAGATTCGGACGCTAAGAGGGTAATAGTGGAAAAAGGAATGTCTCCAAATATAAACTACACAGAATTATTCTGTGAAACTTCTTTCTGATCTGTGCATTCAGCTAACAGAGTTAAACCATACTTTGGATTGAGCAGATCTGAAGACTCTTTCTGTAGAAAATGGAACTGGACATTTGGAGCGCTAAGAGAGTACTAGTGGAAAAAGGAATATATTCAAATATAAACTACACAGAAGCATTCTGTGAAACTTCTTTCTGATCTGAGCATTCAGCTAACAGAGTTAAAAGATACTTTTGATTGAGCAGTTTTGAAACACTCTGTCTGTAGAAAATGCAACTGGACATTCGTAGCGCTAAGTGGGTAACAGTGGAAAAAAGAATATGTTCAAATATAAACTACACAGAAGCATTGTATGAAACTTCTTTCTGTTCTGTGCATTCAACTAACAGAGTTGAACCTTACTTTTGATTGAGCCTTTCTGAATCACTCTTTCTGTAGAAAATTCAATTGGACATTCTGAGCGCTAAGAGGCCCCTATTGGGAAAAATAATATCTTCAAATAAAAACTACACAGAAGCATTGTGTGAAACTTATTTCTGATATGTTCATTAAGCTAACAGAGTTAAACCATACTTTTGATTGCGCAGTTCTGAACACTCTTTCTGTAGAAAATGCAAGTGGACATTCGGAGCGCTAAGAGGGTAATAGTGGAAAAAGGAATATATTCAAATATAAACTACACAGTAGCATTCTGTGAAAATTCTTTCTGTTCTGTGCATTCAACTAACAGAGTTGAACCTTACTTTTGATTGAGCCGTTCTGAAACAGTCTTTCTGTAGAAACTGCAATTGGACATGCTAAGTGCTAAGAGGCCTACATTGGGAAAAAGAATATCTTCAAATAAAAACTACACAGATGCATTCTGTGAAACTTATTTCTGATCTGTAAATTCATTTAACAGAGATAAAACATATTTTTGATTGAGCAGTTATGAAACACTCTTTTTGTAGAAAATGCAAGTGGAGATTCCGAGCGCTAAGAGGGTAATAGTGGAAAAAGGAATGTCTTCAAATATAAACTACACAGAATCATTCGGTGAAACTTCTTTCTGATCTGTGCATTCAGCTAACAGAGTTAAACCATACTTTTGATTGAGCAGATCTGAACACTCTTTCTGTAGAAAATGCAACTGGACATTTGGAGCGCTAAGAGCGTAGTAGTGGAAAAAGCAATATATTCAAATATAAACTACACAGAAGCATTCTGTGAAACTTCTTTCTGATCTGAGCATTCAGCTAACAGAGTTAAACCATACTTTTGATTGAGCAATTTTGAAACACTCTGTCTGTAGAAAATGCAACTGGACATTCGTAGCGCTAAGAGGGTAATAGTGGAAAAAAGAATATGTTCCAATATAAACTACCCAGAAGTATTCTGTGAAACTTCTTGCTGTTCTGTGCATTCAACTAACAGAGTTGAACCTTACTTTTGATTGAGCCGTTCTGAAACACTCTTTCTGTAGAAACTGCAATTGGACATTCTGAGCGCTAAGAGGCCTATATTGGGAAAAAGAATGTCTACAAATAAAAACTACACAGAAGAATTGTGTGAAACTTCTTTCTGTTTTGTTTGTTCAACTAAAAGAGTTGAACCTTAGTTTTGGTTGAGCCGTTCTGAAACACTCTTTCTGTAGAAACTGCAATTGGACATTCTGAGCGCTAAGAGGCCTATATTGGGAAAAAGAATGTCTACAAATATAAACTACACAGAATCATTCTGTGAAACTTCTTTCTGATCTGTGCATTCAGCTAACAGAGTTAAACCATACTTTTGATTGAGCAGATCTGAACACTCTTTCTGTAGAAAATGCAACTGGACATTTGGAGCGCCAAGAGAGTAGTAGTGGAAAAAGGAATATATTCAAATATAAACTACACAGAAGCATTAGGTGAAACTTCTTTCTGATCTGAGCATTCAGCTAACAGAGTTAAACCATACTTTTGATTGAGCAGTTTTGAAACACTCTGTCTGTAGAAAATGCAACTGGACATTCGTAGCGCTAAGTGGGTAATAGTGGAGAAAAGAATATGTTCAAATATAAACTACACAGAAGCATTGTATGAAACTTCTTTCTGTTCTGTGCATTCAACTAACAGAGTTGAACCTTACTTTTGATTGAGCCTTTCTGAAACACTCTTTCTGTAGAAACTGCAATTGGACATTCTGAGCGCTAAGAGGCCTCTATTGGGAAAAATAATATCTTCAAATAAAAACTACACAGAAGCATTGTGTGAAACTTATTTCTGATATGTTCTTTAAGCTAACAGAGTTAAACCATACTTTTGATTGCGCAGTTCTGAACACTCTTTCTGTAGAAAATGCAAGTGGACATTCGGAGCGCTTAGAGGGTAATAGTGGAAAAAGGAATATATTCAAATATAAACTACACAGTAGCATTCTGTGAAAACTCTTACTGTTCTGTGCATTCAGCTAACAGAGTTGAACCTTACTTTTGATTGAGCCGTTCTGAAACACTCTTTCTGTAGAAACTGCAATTGGACATGCTAAGGGCTAAGAGGCCTACATTGGGAAAAAGAATATCTTCAAATAAAAACTACACAGATGCATTCTGTGAAACTTATTTCTGATTTGTAAATTCAGTTAACAGAGATAAAACATATTTTTGATTGAGCAGTTATGAAACACTCTTTTTGTAGAAAATGCAAGTGGAGATTCGGAGCGCTAAGAGGGTAATAGTGGAAAAAGGAATGTCTTCAAATATAAACTACACAGAATCATTGTGTGAAACTTCTTTCTGATCTGTGCATTCAGCTAACAGAGTTAAACCATACTTTTGATTGAGCAGATCTGAACACTCTTTGTGTAGAAAATGCAACTGGACATTTGGAGCGCTAAGAGAGTAGTAGTGGAAAAAGGAATATATTCAAATATAAACTACACAGAAGCATTCTGTGAAACTTCTTTCGGATCTGAGCATTCAGCTAACAGAGTTAAACCATACTTTTGATTGTGCAGTTTTGAAACACTCTGTCTGTAGAAAATGCAACTGGACATTCGTAGCGCTAAGTGGGCAATAGTGGAGAAAAGAATATGTTCAAATATAAACTACACAGAAGCATTGTATGAAACTTCTTTCGGTTCTGTGCATTCAACTAACAGAGTTGAACCTTACTTTTGATTGAGCCTTTCTGAAACACTCTTTCTGTAGAAACTGCAATTGGACATTCTGAGCACTAAGAGGCCTCTATTGGGAAAAATAATATCTTCAAATAAAAACTACACAGAAGCATTGTGTGAAACTTATTTCTGATATGTTCATTAAGCTAACAGAGTTAAACCATACTTTTGATTGCGCAGTTCTGAACACTCTTTCTGTAGAAAATGCAAGTGGACATTCGGAGCGCTAAGATGGTAATTGTGGAAAAAGGAATATATTCAAATATAAACTACACAGTAGCATTCTGTGAAAACTCTTACTGTTCTGCGCATTCAGCTAACAGGGTTGAACCTTACTTTTGATTGAGCCGTTCTGAAACACTCTTTCTGTAGAAACTGCAATTGGACATGCTAAGCGCTAAGAGGCCTACATTGGGAAAAAGAATATCTTCAAATAAAAACTACACAGATGCATTCTGTGAAACTTATTTCTGATCTGTAAATTCAGTTAACAGAGATAAAACATATTTTTGATTGAGCAGTTATGAAACACTCTTTTTGTAGAAAATGCAAGTGGAGATTCGGAGCGCTAAGAGGGTAATAGTGGAAAAAGGAATGTCTTCAAATATAAACTACACAGAATCATTCGGTGAAACTTCTTTCTGATCTGTGCATTCAGCTAACAGAGTTAAACCATATTTTGATTGAGCAGATCTGAACACTCTTTCTGTAGAAAATGCAACTGGACATTTTGAGCGCTAAGAGCGTAGTAGTGGAAAAAGGAATATATTCAAATATAAGCTACACAGAAGCATTCTGTGAAACTTCTTTCTGATCTGAGCATTCAGCTAACAGAGTTAAAACATACTTTTGATTGAGCAGTTTTGAAACACTCTGTCTGTAGAAAATGCAACTGGACATTCGTAGCGCTAAGTGGGTAATAGTGGAAAAAAGAATATGTTCAAATATAAGCTACACAGAAGCATTCTGTGAAACTTCTTTCTGTTCTGTGCATTCAACTAACAGAGTTGAACCTTACTTTTGATTGAGCCGTTCTGAAACACTCTTTCTGTAGAAACTGCAATTGGACATTCTGAGCGCTAAGAGGCCTATATTGGGAAAAAGAATGTCTACAAATAAAAACTACAGAGAAGAATTGTGTGAAACTTCTTTCTGTTCCGTTTGTTCAACTAAAAGAGTTGAACCTTAGTTTTGATTGAGCCGTTCTGAAACACTCTTTCTGTAGAAAATGCAAGTGGAGATTCGGAGCGCTAAGAGGGTAATAGTGGAAAAAGGAATGTCTCCAAATATAAACTACACAGAATCATTCTGTGAAACTTCTTTCTGATCTGTGCATTCAGCTAAAAGAGTTAAACCATACTTTTGATTCAGCAGATCTGAACACTCTTTCTGTAGAAAATGCAACTGGTCATTTGGAGCGCTAAGAGAGTAGTAGTGGAAAAAGGAATATATTCACATATAAACTACACAGAAGCATTCTGTGAAACTTCTTTCTGATTTGAGCATTCAGCTAACAGAGTTAAACCATACTTTTGATTGAGCAGTTTTGAAACACTCTGTCTGTAGAAAATGCAACTGGACATTCGTAGCGCTAAGTGGGCAATAGTGGAGAAAAGAATATGTTCAAATATAAACTACACAGAAGCATTGTATGAAACTTCTTTCGGTTCTGTGCATTCAACTAACAGAGTTGAACCTTACTTTTGATTGAGCCTTTCTGAAACACTCTTTCTGTAGAAACTGCAATTGGACATTCTGAGCACTAAGAGGCCTCTATTGGGAAAAATAATATCTTCAAATAAAAACTACACAGAAGCATTGTGTGAAACTTATTTCTGATATGTTCATTAAGCTAACAGAGTTAAACCATACTTTTGATTGCGCAGTTCTGAACACTCTTTCTGTAGAAAATGCAAGTGGACATTCGGAGCGCTAAGAGGGTAATTGTGGAAAAAGGAATATATTCAAATATAAACTACACAGTAGCATTCTGTGAAAACTCTTACTGTTCTGCGCATTCAGCTAACAGGGTTGAACCTTACTTTTGATTGAGCCGTTCTGAAACACTCTTTCTGTAGAAACTGCAATTGGACATGCTAAGCGCTAAGAGGCCTACATTGGGAAAAAGAATATCTTCAAATAAAAACTACACAGATGCATTCTGTGAAACTTATTTCTGATCTGTAAATTCAGTTAACAGAGATAAAACATATTTTTGATTGAGCAGTTATGAAACACTCTTTTTGTAGAAAATGCAAGTGGAGATTCGGAGCGCTAAGAGGGTAATAGTGGAAAAAGGAATGTCTTCAAATATAAACTACACAGAATCATTCGGTGAAACTTCTTTCTGATCTGTGCATTCAGCTAACAGAGTTAAACCATACTTTTGATTGAGCAGATCTGAACACTCTTTCTGTAGAAAATGCAACTGGACATTTTGAGCGCTAAGAGCGTAGTAGTGGAAAAAGGAATATATTCAAATATAAGCTACACAGAAGCATTCTGTGAAACTTCTTTCTGATCTGAGCATTCAGCTAACAGAGTTAAAACATACTTTTGATTGAGCAGTTTTGAAACACTCTGTCTGTAGAAAATGCAACTGGACATTCGTAGCGCTAAGTGGGTAATAGTGGAAAAAAGAATATGTTCAAATATAAGCTACACAGAAGCATTCTGTGAAACTTCTTTCTGTTCTGTGCATTCAACTAACAGAGTTGAACCTTACTTTTGATTGAGCCGTTCTGAAACACTCTTTCTGTAGAAACTGCAATTGGACATTCTGAGCGCTAAGAGGCCTATATTGGGAAAAAGAATGTCTACAAATAAAAACTACAGAGAAGAATTGTGTGAAACTTCTTTCTGTTCCGTTTGTTCAACTAAAAGAGTTGAACCTTAGTTTTGATTGAGCCGTTCTGAAACACTCTTTCTGTAGAAAATGCAAGTGGAGATTCGGAGCGCTAAGAGGGTAATAGTGGAAAAAGGAATGTCTCCAAATATAAACTACACAGAATCATTCTGTGAAACTTCTTTCTGATCTGTGCATTCAGCTAAAAGAGTTAAACCATACTTTTGATTCAGCAGATCTGAACACTCTTTCTGTAGAAAATGCAACTGGTCATTTGGAGCGCTAAGAGAGTAGTAGTGGAAAAAGGAATATATTCACATATAAACTACACAGAAGCATTCTGTGAAACTTCTTTCTGATTTGAGCATTCAGCTAACAGAGTTAAACCATACTTTTGATTGAGCAGTTTTGAAACACTCTGTCTGTAGAAAATGCAACTGGACATTCGTAGCGCTAAGTGGGTAATAGTGGAGAAAAGAATATGTTCAAATATAAACTACACAGAAGCATTGTATGAAACTTCTTTCTGTTCTGTGCATTCAACTAACAGAGTTGAACCTTACTTTTGATTGAGCCTTTCTGAAACACTCTTTCTGTAGAAACTGCAATTGGACATTCTGAGCGCTAAGAGGCCTCTATTGGGAAAAATAATATCTTCAAATAAAAACTACACAGAAGCATTGTTTGAAACTTATTTCTGATATGTTCATTAAGCTAACAGAGTTAAACCATACATTGATTGCGCAGTTCTGAACACTCTTTCTGTAGAAAATGCAAGTGGACATTCGGAGCGCTAAGAGGGTAGTAGTGGAAAAAGGAATATATTCAAATATAAACTACACAGTAGCATTCTGTGAAAACTCCTTCTGTTCTGTGCATTCAGCTAACAGAGTTGAACCTTACTTTTGATTGAGCCGCTCTGAAACACTCTTTCTGTAGAAACTGCAATTGGACATGCTAAGCGCTAAGAGGCCTACATTGGGAAAAAGAATATCTTCAAATAAAAACTACACAGATGAATTCTGTGAAACTTATTTCTGATCTGTAAATTCAGTTAACAGAGATAAAACATATTTTTGATTGAGCAGTTATGAAACACTCTTTTTGTAGAAAATGCAAGTGGAGATTCGGAGCGCTAAGAGGGTAATAGTGGAAATAGGAATGTCTTCAAATATAAACTACACAGAATCATTCGGTGAAACTTCTTTCTGATCTGTGCATTCAGCTAACAGAGTTAAACCATACTTTTGATTGAGCAGATCTGAACACTCTTTCTGTAGAAAATGCAACTGGACATTTGGAGCGCTAAGAGCGTAGTAGTGGAAAAA
The DNA here is from genome assembly GCF_028878055.3 of Symphalangus syndactylus. Lineage (NCBI taxonomy): Eukaryota > Metazoa > Chordata > Mammalia > Primates > Hylobatidae > Symphalangus > Symphalangus syndactylus. Next base: position 144,774,526 of record NC_072429.2, read on the forward strand.
GGAATATATTCAAATATAAACTACACAGAAGCATTCTGTGAAACTTCTTTCTGATCTGAGCATTCAGCTAACAGAGTTAAACCATACTTTTGATTGAGCAGTTTTGAAACACTCTGTCTGTAGAAAATGCAACTGGACATTCGTAGCGCTAAGTGGGTAATAGTGGAAAAAAGAATATGTTCAAATATAAACTACACAGAAGCATTCTGCGAAACTTCTTGCTGTTCTGTGCATTCAACTAACAGAGTTGAACCTTACTGTTGATTGAGCCGTTCTGAAACACTCTTTCTGTAGAAACTGCAATTGGACATTCTGAGCGCTAAGAGGCCTATATTGGGCAAAAGAATGCCTACAAATAAAAACTACACAGAAGAATTGTGTGAAACTTCTTTCTGTTCTGTTTGTTCAACTAAAAGAGTTGAACCTTAGTTTTGATTGAGCCGTTCTGAAACACTCTTTCTGTAGAAAATGCAAGTGGAGATTCGGAGCGCTAAGAGGGTAATAGTGGAAAAAGGAATGTCTCCAAATATAAACTACACAGAATCATTCTGTGAAATTTCTTTCTGATCTGTGCATTCAGCTAAAAGAGTTAAACCATACTTTTCATTGAGCAGATCTGAACACTCTTTCTGTAGAAAATGCAACTGGACATTTGGAACGCTAAGAGAGTAGTAGTGGAAAAAGGAATATATTCAAATATAAACTACACAGAAGCATTCTGTGAAACTTCTTTCTGATCTGAGCATTAAGCTAATAGAGTTAAACCATACTTTTGATTGAGCAGTTTTGAAACACTCTGTCTGTAGAAAATGCAACTGGACATTCGTAGCGCTAAGTGGGTAATAGAGGAGAAAAGAATATGTTCAAATATAAACTACACAGAAGCATTGTATGAAACTTCTTTCTGTTCTGTGCATTCAACTAACAGAGTTGAACCTTACTTTTGATTGAGCCTTTCTGAAACACTCTTTCTGTAGAAACTGCAATTGGACATTCTGGGCGCGAAGAGGCCTCTATTGGGAAAAATAATATCTTCAAATACAAACTACACAGAAGCATTGTGTGAAACTTATTTCTGATATGTTCATTAAGCTAACAGAGTTAAACCATACTTTTGATTGCGCAGTTCTGAACACTCTTTCTGTAGAAAATGCAAGTGGACATTCGGAGCGCTAAGAGGGTAATAGTGGAAAAAGGAATATATTCAAATATAAACTACACAGTAGCATTCTGTGAAAACTCTTACTGTTCTGTGCATTCAGCTAACAGAGTTGAACCTTACTTTTGATTGAGCCGTTCTGAAACACTCTTTCTGTAGAAACTGCAATTGGACATGCTAAGCGCTAAGAGGCCTACATTGGGAAAAAGAATATCTTCAAATAAAAACTACACAGATGCATTCTGTGAAACTTATTTCTGATCTGTAAATTCAGTTAACAGAGATAAAACATATTTTTGATTGAGCAGTTATGAAACACTCTTTTTGTAGAAAATGCAAGTGGAGATTCGGAGCGCTAAGAGGGTAATAGTGGAAAAAGGAATGTCTTCAAATATAAACTACACAGAATCATTCGGTGAAACTTCTTTCTGATCTGTGCATTCAGCTAACAGAGTTAAACCATACTTTTGATTGAGCAGATCTGAACTCTCTTTCTGTAGAAAATGCAACTGGACATTTGGAGCGCTAAGAGCGTAGTAGTGGAAAAAGGAATATATTCAAATATAAACTACACAGAAGCATTCTGTGAAACTTCTTTCTGATCTGAGCATTCAGCTAACAGAGTTAAACCATAATTTTGATTGAGCAATTTTGAAACACTCTGTCTGTAGAAAATGCAACTGGACATTCGTAGCGCTAAGTGGGTAATAGTGGAAAAAAGAATATGTTCAAATATAAACTACACAGAAGCATTCTGTGAAACTACTTGCTGTTCTGTGCATTCAACTAACAGAGTTGAACCTTACTTTTGATTGAGCCGTTCTGAAACACTCTTTCTGTAGAAACTGCAATTGGACATTCTGAGCGCTAAGAGGCGTATATTGGGAAAAAGAATGTCTACAAATAAAAACTACACAGAAGAATTGTGTGAAACTTCTTTCTGTTCTGTTTGTTCAACTAAAAGAATTGAACCTTAGTTTTGATTCAGCCGTTCTGAAACACCCTTTCTGTAGAAAATGCAAGTGGAGATTCGGAGCACTAAGAGGGTAATAGTGGAAAAAGGAATGTCTCCAAATATAAACTACACAGAATCATTCTGTGAAACTTCTTTCTGATGTGTGCATTCAGCTAACAGAGTTAAACCATACTTTTGATTGAGCAGATCTGAACACTCTTTCTGTAGAAAATGCAAATGGACATTTGGAGCGCTAATAGAGTAGTAGTGGAAAAAGGAATATATTCAAATATAAACTACACAGAAGCATTCTGTGAAACTTCTTTCTGATCTCAGCATTCAGCTAACAGAGTTAAACCATAATTTTGATTGAGCAGTTTGAAACACTCTGTCTGTAGAAAATGCAACTGGACATTCGTAGTGCTAAGTGGGTAATAGTGGAGAAAAGAATATGTTCAAATATAAACTACACAGAAGCATTGTATGAAACTTCTTTCTGTTCTGTGCATTCAACTAACAGAGTTGAACCTTACTTTTGATTGAGCCTTTCTGAAACACTCTTTCTGTAGAAACTGCAATTGGACATTCTGAGCGCTAAGAGGCCTCTATTGGGAAAAATAATATCTTCAAATAAAAACTACACGGAAGCATTGTGTGAAACTTATTTCTGATATGTTCATTAAGCTAACAGAGTTAAACCATACTTTTGATTGCGCAGTTCTGAACACTCTTTCTGTAGAAAATGCAAGTGGACATTCGGAGCGCTAAGAGGGTAATAGTGGAAAAAGGAATATATTCAAATATAAACTACACAGTAGCATTCTGTGAAAACTCTTACTGTTCTGTGCATTCAGCTAACAGAGTTGAACCTTACTTTTGATTGAGCCGTTCTGAAACACTCTTTCTGTAGAAACTGCAATTGGACATGCTAAGCGCTAAGAGGCCCACATTGGGAAAAAGAATATCTTCAAATAAAAACTACACAGATGCATTCTGTGAAACTTATTTCTGATCTGTAAATTCAGTTAACAGAGATAAAACATATTTTTGATTGAGCAGTTATGAAACACTCTTTTTGTAGAAAATGCAAGTGGAGATTCGGAGCGCTAAGACGGTAATAGTGGAAAAAGGAATGTCTTCAAATATAAAATACACAGAATCATTCGGTGAAACTTCTTTCTGATCTGTGCATTCAGCTAACAGAGTTAAACCATACTTTTGATTGAGCAGATCTGAACACTCTTTCTGTAGAAAATGCAACTGGACATTTGGAGCGCTAAGAGCGTAGTAGTGGAAAAAGGAATATATTCAAATATAAACTACACAGAAGCATTCTGTGAAACTTCTTTCTGATCTGAGCATTCAGCTAACAGAGTTAAACCATACTTTTGATTGAGCAATTTTGAAACACTCTGTCTGTAGAAAATGCAACTGGACATTCGTAGCGCTAAGTGGGTAATAGTGGAAAAAAGAATATGTTCAAATATAAACTACACAGAAGCATTCTGTGAAACTTCTTGCTGTTCTGTGCATTCAACTAACAGAGTTGAACCTTACTTTTGATTGAGCCGTTCTGAAACACTCTTTCTGTAGAAACTGCAATTGGACATTCTGAGCGCTAAGAGGCCTATATTGGGAAAAAGAATGTCTACAAATAAAAACTACACAGAAGAATTGTGTGAAACTTCTTTCTGTTCTGTTTGTTCAACTAAAAGAGTTGAACCTTAGTTTTGATTGAGCCGTTCTGAAACACTCTTTCTGTAGAAAATGCAAGTGGAGATTCGGAGCACTAAGAGGGTAATAGTGGAAAAAGGAATGTCTCCAAATATAAACTACAGAGAATCATTCTGTGAAACTTTTTTCTGATCTGTGCATTCAGCTAACAGAGTTAAACCATACTTTTGATTGAGCAGATCTGAACACTCTTTCTGTAGAAAATGCAACTGGACATTTGGAGCGCTAATAGAGTAGTAGTGGAAAAAGGAATATATTCAAATATAAACTACACAGAAGCATTCTGTGAAACTTCTTTCTGATCTGAGCATTCAGCTAACAGAGTTAAACCATACTTTTCACTGAGCAGTTTTGAAACACTCTGTCTGTAGAAAATGCAACTGGACATTCGTAGCGCTAAGTGGGTAATAGTGGAAAAAAGAATATGTTCAAATATAAACTACACAGAAGCATTGTATGAAACTTCTTTCTGTTCTGTGCATTCAACTAACAGAGTTGAACCTTACTTTTGATTTAGCCTTTCTGAAACACTCTTTCTGTAGAAACTGCAATTGGACATTCTGAGCGCTAAGAGGCCTATATTGGGAAAAAGAATGCCTACAAATAAAAACTACCCAGAAGAATTGTGTGAAACTACTTTCTGTTCTGTTTGTTCAACTAAAAGAGTTGAACCTTAGTTTTGATTGAGCCGTTCTGAAACACTCTTTCTGTAGAAAATGCAAGTGGAGATTCGGAGCGCTAAGAGGGTAATAGTGGAAAAAGGAATGTCTCCAAATATAAACTACACAGAATCATTCTGTGAAACTTCTTTCTGATCTGTGCATTCAGCTAACAGAGTTAAACCATACTTTTGATTGAGCAGATCTGAACACTCTTTCTGTAGAAAATGCAACTGGACATTTGGAGCGCTAAGAGAGTAGTAGTGGAAAAAGGACTATATTCAAATATAAACTACACAGAAGCATTCTGTGAAACTTCTTTCTGATCTGAGCATTCAGCTAATAGAGTTAAACCATACTTTTGATTGAGCAGTTTTGAAACACTCTGTCTGTAGGAAATGCAACTGGACATTCGTAGCGCTAAGAGGGTAATAGTGGAGAAAAGAATATGTTCAAATATAAACTACACAGAAGCATTGTATGAAACATCTTTCTGTTCTGTGCATTCAACTAACAGAGTTGAACCTTACTTTTGATTGAGCCTTTCTGAAACACTCTTTCTGTAGAAACTGCAATTGGACATTCTGAGCGCTAAGAGGCCTCTATTGGGAAAAAAAATATCTTCAAATAAAAACTACACAGAAGCATTGTGTGAAACTTATTTCTGATATGTTCATTAAGCTAACAGAGTTAAACCATACTTTTGATTGCGCAGTTCTGAACACTCTTTCTGTAGAAAATGCAAGTGGACATTCGGAGCGCTAAGAGGGTAATAGTGGAAAAAGGAATATATTCAAATATAAACTACACAGTAGCATTCTGTGAAAACTCTTACTGTTCTGTGCATTCAGCTAACAGAGTTGAACCTTACTTTTGATTGAGCCGTTCTGAAACACTCTTTCTGTAGAAACTGCAATTGGACATGCTAAGCGCTAAGAGGCCTACATTGGGAAAAACAATATCTTCAAATAAAAACTACACAGATGCATTCTGTGAAACTTATTTCTGATCTGTAAATTCAGTTAACAGAGATAAAACATATTTTTGATTGAGCAGTTATGAAACACTCTTTTTGTAGAAAATGCAAGTGGAGATTCGGAGCGCTAAGAGGGTAATAGTGGAAATAGGAATGTCTTCAAATATAAACTACACAGAATCATTCGGTGAAACTTCTTTCTGATCTGTGCATTCAGCTAACAGAGTTAAACCATACTTTTGATTCAGCAGATCTGAACACTCTTTCTGTAGAAAATGCAACTGGACATTTGGAGCGCTAAGAGCGTAGTAGTGGAAAAAGGAATATATTCAAATATAAACTACACAGAAGCATTGTGTGAAACTTCTTTCTGATCTGAGCATTCAGCTAACAGAGTTAAACCATACTTTTGATTGAGCAGTTTTGAAACACTCTGTCTGTAGAAAATGCAACTGGACATTCGTAGCGCTAAGTGGGTAATAGTGGAAAAAAGAATATGTTCAAATATAAACTACACAGAAGCATTCTGCGAAACTTCTTGCTGTTCTGTGCATTCAACTAACAGAGTTGAACCTTACTGTTGATTGAGCCGTTCTGAAACACTCTTTCTGTAGAAACTGCAATTGGACATTCTGAGCGCTAAGAGGCCTATATTGGGCAAAAGAATGCCTACAAATAAAAACTACACAGAAGAATTGTGTGAAACTTCTTTCTGTTCTGTTTGTTCAACTAAAAGAGTTGAACCTTAGTTTTGATTGAGCCGTTCTGAAACACTCTTTCTGTAGAAAATGCAAGTGGAGATTCGGAGCGCTAAGAGGGTAATAGTGGAAAAAGGAATGTCTCCAAATATAAACTACACAGAATCATTCTGTGAAATTTCTTTCTGATCTGTGCATTCAGCTAAAAGAGTTAAACCATACTTTTCATTGAGCAGATCTGAACACTCTTTCTGTAGAAAATGCAACTGGACATTTGGAACGCTAAGAGAGTAGTAGTGGAAAAAGGAATATATTCAAATATAAACTACACAGAAGCATTCTGTGAAACTTCTTTCTGATCTGAGCATTAAGCTAATAGAGTTAAACCATACTTTTGATTGAGCAGTTTTGAAACACTCTGTCTGTAGAAAATGCAACTGGACATTCGTAGCGCTAAGTGGGTAATAGAGGAGAAAAGAATATGTTCAAATATAAACTACACAGAAGCATTGTATGAAACTTCTTTCTGTTCTGTGCATTCAACTAACAGAGTTGAACCTTACTTTTGATTGAGCCTTTCTGAAACACTCTTTCTGTAGAAACTGCAATTGGACATTCTGGGCGCGAAGAGGCCTCTATTGGGAAAAATAATATCTTCAAATACAAACTACACAGAAGCATTGTGTGAAACTTATTTCTGATATGTTCATTAAGCTAACAGAGTTAAACCATACTTTTGATTGCGCAGTTCTGAACACTCTTTCTGTAGAAAATGCAAGTGGACATTCGGAGCGCTAAGAGGGTAATAGTGGAAAAAGGAATATATTCAAATATAAACTACACAGTAGCATTCTGTGAAAACTCTTACTGTTCTGTGCATTCAGCTAACAGAGTTGAACCTTACTTTTGATTGAGCCGTTCTGAAACACTCTTTCTGTAGAAACTGCAATTGGACATGCTAAGCGCTAAGAGGCCTACATTGGGAAAAAGAATATCTTCAAATAAAAACTACACAGATGCATTCTGTGAAACTTATTTCTGATCTGTAAATTCAGTTAACAGAGATAAAACATATTTTTGATTGAGCAGTTATGAAACACTCTTTTTGTAGAAAATGCAAGTGGAGATTCGGAGCGCTAAGAGGGTAATAGTGGAAAAAGGAATGTCTTCAAATATAAACTACACAGAATCATTCGGTGAAACTTCTTTCTGATCTGTGCATTCAGCTAACAGAGTTAAACCATACTTTTGATTGAGCAGATCTGAACTCTCTTTCTGTAGAAAATGCAACTGGACATTTGGAGCGCTAAGAGCGTAGTAGTGGAAAAAGGAATATATTCAAATATAAACTACACAGAAGCATTCTGTGAAACTTCTTTCTGATCTGAGCATTCAGCTAACAGAGTTAAACCATAATTTTGATTGAGCAATTTTGAAACACTCTGTCTGTAGAAAATGCAACTGGACATTCGTAGCGCTAAGCGGGTAATAGTGGAAAAAAGAATATGTTCAAATATAAACTACACAGAAGCATTCTGTGAAACTACTTGCTGTTCTGTGCATTCAACTAACAGAGTTGAACCTTACTTTTGATTGAGCCGTTCTGAAACACTCTTTCTGTAGAAACTGCAATTGGACATTCTGAGCGCTAAGAGGCGTATATTGGGAAAAAGAATGTCTACAAATAAAAACTACACAGAAGAATTGTGTGAAACTTCTTTCTGTTCTGTTTGTTCAACTAAAAGAATTGAACCTTAGTTTTGATTCAGCCGTTCTGAAACACCCTTTCTGTAGAAAATGCAAGTGGAGATTCGGAGCACTAAGAGGGTAATAGTGGAAAAAGGAATGTCTCCAAATATAAACTACACAGAATCATTCTGTGAAACTTCTTTCTGATGTGTGCATTCAGCTAACAGAGTTAAACCATACTTTTGATTGAGCAGATCTGAACACTCTTTCTGTAGAAAATGCAAATGGACATTTGGAGCGCTAATAGAGTAGTAGTGGAAAAAGGAATATATTCAAATATAAACTACACAGAAGCATTCTGTGAAACTTCTTTCTGATCTCAGCATTCAGCTAACAGAGTTAAACCATAATTTTGATTGAGCAGTTTGAAACACTCTGTCTGTAGAAAATGCAACTGGACATTCGTAGTGCTAAGTGGGTAATAGTGGAGAAAAGAATATGTTCAAATATAAACTACACAGAAGCATTGTATGAAACTTCTTTCTGTTCTGTGCATTCAACTAACAGAGTTGAACCTTACTTTTGATTGAGCCTTTCTGAAACACTCTTTCTGTAGAAACTGCAATTGGACATTCTGAGCGCTAAGAGGCCTCTATTGGGAAAAATAATATCTTCAAATAAAAACTACACGGAAGCATTGTGTGAAACTTATTTCTGATATGTTCATTAAGCTAACAGAGTTAAACCATACTTTTGATTGCGCAGTTCTGAACACTCTTTCTGTAGAAAATGCAAGTGGACATTCGGAGCGCTAAGAGGGTAATAGTGGAAAAAGGAATATATTCAAATATAAACTACACAGTAGCATTCTGTGAAAACTCTTACTGTTCTGTGCATTCAGCTAACAGAGTTGAACCTTACTTTTGATTGAGCCGTTCTGAAACACTCTTTCTGTAGAAACTGCAATTGGACATGCTAAGCGCTAAGAGGCCCACATTGGGAAAAAGAATATCTTCAAATAAAAACTACACAGATGCATTCTGTGAAACTTATTTCTGATCTGTAAATTCAGTTAACAGAGATAAAACATATTTTTGATTGAGCAGTTATGAAACACTCTTTTTGTAGAAAATGCAAGTGGAGATTCGGAGCGCTAAGACGGTAATAGTGGAAAAAGGAATGTCTTCAAATATAAAATACACAGAATCATTCGGTGAAACTTCTTTCTGATCTGTGCATTCAGCTAACAGAGTTAAACCATACTTTTGATTGAGCAGATCTGAACACTCTTTCTGTAGAAAATGCAACTGGACATTTGGAGCGCTAAGAGCGTAGTAGTGGAAAAAGGAATATATTCAAATATAAACTACACAGAAGCATTCTGTGAAACTTCTTTCTGATCTGAGCATTCAGCTAACAGAGTTAAACCATACTTTTGATTGAGCAATTTTGAAACACTCTGTCTGTAGAAAATGCAACTGGACATTCGTAGCGCTAAGTGGGTAATAGTGGAAAAAAGAATATGTTCAAATATAAACTACACAGAAGCATTCTGTGAAACTTCTTGCTGTTCTGTGCATTCAACTAACAGAGTTGAACCTTACTTTTGATTGAGCCGTTCTGAAACACTCTTTCTGTAGAAACTGCAATTGGACATTCTGAGCGCTAAGAGGCCTATATTGGGAAAAAGAATGTCTACAAATAAAAACTACACAGAAGAATTGTGTGAAACTTCTTTCTGTTCTGTTTGTTCAACTAAAAGAGTTGAACCTTAGTTTTGATTGAGCCGTTCTGAAACACTCTTTCTGTAGAAAATGCAAGTGGAGATTCGGAGCACTAAGAGGGTAATAGTGGAAAAAGGAATGTCTCCAAATATAAACTACAGAGAATCATTCTGTGAAACTTCTTTCTGATCTGTGCATTCAGCTAACAGAGTTAAACCATACTTTTGATTGAGCAGATCTGAACACTCTTTCTGTAGAAAATGCAACTGGACATTTGGAGCGCTAATAGAGTAGTAGTGGAAAAAGGAATATATTCAAATATAAACTACACAGAAGCATTCTGTGAAACTTCTTTCTGATCTGAGCATTCAGCTAACAGAGTTAAACCATACTTTTCACTGAGCAGTTTTGAAACACTCTGTCTGTAGAAAATGCAACTGGACATTCGTAGCGCTAAGTGGGTAATAGTGGAAAAAAGAATATGTTCAAATATAAACTACACAGAAGCATTGTATGAAACTTCTTTCTGTTCTGTGCATTCAACTAACAGAGTTGAACCTTACTTTTGATTGAGCCTTTCTGAAACACTCTTTCTGTAGAAACTGCAATTGGACATTCTGAGCGCTAAGAGGCCTATATTGGGAAAAAGAATGCCTACAAATAAAAACTACCCAGAAGAATTGTGTGAAACTACTTTCTGTTCTGTTTGTTCAACTAAAAGAGTTGAACCTTAGTTTTGATTGAGCCGTTCTGAAACACTCTTTCTGTAGAAAATGCAAGTGGAGATTCGGAGCGCTAAGAGGGTAATAGTGGAAAAAGGAATGTCTCCAAATATAAACTACACAGAATCATTCTGTGAAACTTCTTTCTGATCTGTGCATTCAGCTAACAGAGTTAAACCATACTTTTGATTGAGCAGATCTGAACACTCTTTCTGTAGAAAATGCAACTGGACATTTGGAGCGCTAAGAGAGTAGTAGTGGAAAAAGGACTATATTCAAATATAAACTACACAGAAGCATTCTGTGAAACTTCTTTCTGATCTCAGCATTCAGCTAATAGAGTTAAACCATACTTTTGATTGAGCAGTTTTGAAACACTCTGTCTGTAGGAAATGCAACTGGACATTCGTAGCGCTAAGAGGGTAATAGTGGAGAAAAGAATATGTTCAAATATAAACTACACAGAAGCATTGTATGAAACATCTTTCTGTTCTGTGCATTCAACTAACAGAGTTGAACCTTACTTTTGATTGAGCCTTTCTGAAACACTCTTTCTGTAGAAACTGCAATTGGACATTCTGAGCGCTAAGAGGCCTCTATTGGGAAAAAAAATATCTTCAAATAAAAACTACACAGAAGCATTGTGTGAAACTTATTTCTGATATGTTCATTAAGCTAACAGAGTTAAACCATACTTTTGATTGCGCAGTTCTGAACACTCTTTCTGTAGAAAATGCAAGTGGACATTCGGAGCGCTAAGAGGGTAATAGTGGAAAAAGGAATATATTCAAATATAAACTACACAGTAGCATTCTGTGAAAACTCTTACTGTTCTGTGCATTCAGCTAACAGAGTTGAACCTTACTTTTGATTGAGCCGTTCTGAAACACTCTTTCTGTAGAAACTGCAATTGGACATGCTAAGCGCTAAGAGGCCTACATTGGGAAAAACAATATCTTCAAATAAAAACTACACAGATGCATTCTGTGAAACTTATTTCTGATCTGTAAATTCAGTTAACAGAGATAAAACATATTTTTGATTGAGCAGTTATGAAACACTCTTTTTGTAGAAAATGCAAGTGGAGATTCGGAGCGCTAAGAGGGTAATAGTGGAAAAAGGAATGTCTTCCAATATAAACTACACAGAATCATTCGGTGAAACTTCTTTCTGATCTGTGCATTCAGCTAACAGAGTTAAACCATACTTTTGATTGAGCAGATCTGAACACTCTTTCTGTAGAAAATGCAACTGGACATTTGGAGCGCTAAGAGCGTAGTAGTGGAAAAAGGAATATATTCAAATATAAACTACACAGAAGCATTCTGTGAAACTTCTTTCTGATCTGAGCATTCAGCTAACAGAGTTAAACCATACTTTTCACTGAGCAGTTTTGAAACACTCTGTCTGTAGAAAATGCAACTGTACATTCGTAGCGCTAAGTGGGTAATAGTGGAAAAAAGAATATGTTCAAATATAAACTACACAGAAGCATTGTATGAAACTTCTTTCTGTTCTGTGCATTCAACTAACAGAGTTGAACCTTACTTTTGATTGAGCCGTTCTGAAACACTCTTTCTGTAGAAACTGCAATTGGACATTCTGAGCGCTAAGAGGACTCTATTGGGAAAAATAATATCTTCAAATAAAAACTACACCGAAGCATTGTGTGAAACTTATTTCTGATATGTTCATTAAGCTAACAGAGTTAAACCATACTTTTGATTGCGCAGTTCTGAGCACTCTTTCTGTAGAAAATGCAAGTGGACATTCGGAGCGCTAAGAGGGTAATAGTGGAAAAAGGAATATATTCAAATATAAACTACACAGTAGCATTCTGTGAAAATTCTTTCTGTTCTGTGCATTCAACTAACAGAGTTGAACCTTACTTTTGATTGAGCCGTTCTGAAACACTCTTTCTGTAGAAACTGCAATTGGACATGCTAAGCGCTAAGAGGCCTACATTGGGAAAAAGAATATCTTCAAATAAAACTACACAGATGCATTCTGTGAAACTTATTTCTGATCTGTAAATTCAGTTAACAGAGATAAAACATATTTTTGATTGAGCAGTTATGAAACACTCTTTTTGTAGAAAATGCAAGTGGAGATTCGGAGCGCTAAGAGGGTAATAGTGGAAAAAGGAATGTCTTCAAATATAAACTACACAGAATCATTCGGTGAAACTTCTTTCTGATCTGTGCATTCAGCTAACAGTGTTAAACCATACTTTTGATTGAGCAGATCTGAACACTCTTTCTGTAGAAAATGCAACTGGACATTTGGAGCGCTAAGAGCGTAGTAGTGGAAAAAGGAATATATTCAAATATAAACTACACAGAAGCATTCTGTGAAACTTCTTTCTGATCTGAGCATTCAGCTAACAGAGTTAAACCATACTTTTCACTGAGCAGTTTTGAAACACTCTGTCTGTAGAAAATGCAACTGGACATTCGTAGCGCTAAGTGGGTAATAGTGGAAAAAAGAATATGTTCAAATATAAACTACACAGAAGCATTGTATGAAACTTCTTTCTGTTCTGTGCATTCAACTAACAGAGTTGAACCTTACTTTTGATTGAGCCTTTCTGAAACACTCTTTCTGTAGAAACTGCAATTGGACATTCTGAGCGCTAAGAGGCCTATATTGGGAAGAAGAATGCCTACAAATAAAAACTACCCAGAAGAATTGTGTGAAACTACTTTCTGTTCTGTTTGTTCAACTAAAAGAGTTGAACCTTAGTTTTGATTGAGCCGTTCTGAAACACTCTTTCTGTAGAAAATGCAAGTGGAGATTCGGAGCGCTATGAGGGTAATAGTGGAAAAAGGAATGTCTCCAAATATAAACTACACAGATTCATTCTGTGAAACTTCTTTCTGATCTGTGCATTCAGCTAACAGAGTTAAACCATACTTTTGATTGAGCAGATCTGAACACTCTTTCTGTAGAAAATGCAACTGGACATTTGGAGCGCTAAGAGAGTAGTAGTGGAAAAAGGAATATATTCAAATATAAACTACACAGAAGCATTCTGTGAAACTTCTTTCTGATCTGAGCATTCAGCTAATAGAGTTAAACCATACTTTTGATTGAGCAGTTTTGAAACACTCTGTCTGTAGAAAATGCAACTGGACATTCGTAGCGCTAAGAGGGTAATAGTGGAGAAAAGAATATGTTCAAATATAAACTACACAGAAGCATTGTATGAAACATCTTTCTGTTCTGTGCATTCAACTAACAGAGTTGAACCTTACTTTTGATTGAGCCTTTCTGAAACACTCTTTCTGTAGAAATTGCAATTGGACATGCTAAGCGCTAAGAGGCATACATTGGGAAAAAGAATATCTTCAAATAAAAACTACACAGATGCATTCTGTGAAACTTATTTCTGATATGTAAATTCAGTTAAAAGAGATAAAACATATTTTTGATTGAGCAGTTATGAAACACTCTTTTTGTAGAAAATGCAAGTGGAGATACGGAGCGCTAAGAGGGTAATAGTGGAAAAAGGAATGTCTTCAAATATAAACTACACAGAATCATTCGGTGAAACTTCTTTCTGATCTGTGCATTCAGCTAACAGAGGTAACCATACTTTTGATTGAGCAGATCTGAACACTCTTTCTGTAGAAAATGCAACTGGACATTTGGAGCGCTAAGAGCGTAGTAGTGGAAAACGGAATATATTCAAATATAAACTACACAGAAGCATTCTGTGAAACTTCTTTCTGATCTGAGCATTCAGCTAACAGAGTTAAACCACAGTTTTGATTGAGCAGTTTTGAAACACTCTGTCTGTAGAAAATGCAACTGGACATTCGTAGCGCTAAGTGGGTAATAGTGGAAAAAAGAATATGTTCAAATATAAACTACACAGAAGCATTGTATGAAATTTCTTTCTGTTCTGTGCATTCAACTAACAGAGTTGAACCTTACTTTTGACTGAGCCGTTCTGAAACACTCTTTCTGTAGAAACTGCAATTGGACATTCTGAGCGCTAAGAGGCCTATATTGGGAAAAAGAATGTCTACAAATAAAAACTACACAGAAGAATTGTGTGAAACTTCTTTCTGTTCTGTTTGTTCAACTAAAAGAGTTGAACCTTAGTTTTGATTGAGCCGTTCTGAAACACTCTTTATGTAGAAAATGCAAGTGGAGATTCGGAGCGCTAAGAGGGTAATAGTGGAAAAAGGAATGTCTCCAAATATAAACTACACAGAATCATTCTGTGAAACTTCTTTCTGATCTGAGCATTCAGCTAACAGATTTAAACCATAATTTTGATTGAGCAGTTTTGAAACACTCTGTCTGTAGGAAATGCAACTGGACATTCGTAGCGCTAAGTGGGTAATAGTGGAAAAAAGAGTATGTTCAAATATAAACTACACAGAAGCATTGTATGAAACTTCTTTCTGTTCTGTGCATTCAACTAACAGAGTTGAACCTTAGTTTTGATTGAGCCTTTCTGAAACACTCTTTCTGTAGAAACTGCAATTGGACATTCTGAGCGCTAAGAGGCCTCTATTGGGAAAAATAATATCTTCAAATAAAAACTACACAGAAGCATTGTGTGAAACTTATTTCTGATATGTTCATTAAGCTAACAGAGTTAAACCATACTTTTGATTGCGCAGTTCTGAACACTCTTTCTGTAGAAAATGCAAGTGGACATTCGGAGCGCTAAGAGGGTAATAGTGGAAAAAGGAATATATTCAAATATAAACTACACAGTAGCATTCTGTGAAAATTCTTTCTGTTCTGTGCATTCAACTAACAGAGTTGAACCTTACTTTTGATTGAGCCGTTCTGAAACACTCTTTCTGTAGAAACTGCAATTGGACATGCTAAGCGCTAAGAGGCCTACATTGGGAAAAAGAATATCTTCAAATAAAAACTACACAGATGCATTCTGTGAAACTTATTTCTGATCTGTAAATTCAGTTAAAAGAGATAAAACATATTTTTGATTGAGCAGTTATGAAACACTCTTTTTGTAGAAAATGCAAGTGGAGATACGGAGCGCTAAGAGGGTAATAGTGGAAAAAGGAATGTCTTCAAATATAAACTACACAGAATCATTCGGTGAAACTTCTTTCTGATCTGTGCATTCAGCTAACAGTGTTAAACCATACTTTTGATTGAGCAGATCTGAACACTCTTTCTGTAGAAAATGCAACTGGATATTTGGAGCGCTAAGAGCGTAGTAGTGGAAAAAGGAATATATTCAAATATAAACCATACAGAAGCATTCTGTGAAACTTCTTTCTGATCTGAGCATTCAGCTAACAGAGTTAAACCATACTTTTCACTGAGCAGTTTTGAAACACTCTGTCTGTAGAAAATGAAACTGGACATTCGTAGCGCTAAGTGGGTAATAGTGGAAAAAAGAATATGTTCAAATATAAACTACACAGAAGCATTGTATTAAACTTCTTTCTGTTCTGTGCATTCAACTAACAGAGTTGAACCTTACTTTTGATTGAGCCGTTCTGAAACACTCTTTCTGTAGAAACTGCAATTGGACATTCTGAGCGCTAAGAGGCCTATATTGGGAAAAAGAATGTCTACAAATAAAAACTACACAGAAGAATTGTGTGAAACTTCTTTCTGTTCTGTTTGTTCAACTAAAAGTGTTGAACCTTAGTTTTGATTGAGCCGTTCTGAAACACTCTTTCTGTAGAAAATGCAAGTGGAGATTCGGAGCGCTAAGAGGGTAATAGTGGAAAAAGGAATGTCTCCAAATATAAACTACACAGAATCATTCTCTGAAACTTCTTTCTGATCTGTGCATTCAGCTAACAGAGTTAAACCATACTTTTGATTGAGCAGATCTGAACACTCTTTCTGTAGAAAATGCAATTGGACATTTGGAGCGCTAAGAGAGTAGTAGTGGAAAAAGGAATATATTCAAATATAAACTACACAGAAGCATTCTGTGAAACTTCTTTCTGATCTGAGCATTCAGCCAACAGATTTAAACCATACTTTTGATTGAGGAGTTTTGAAACACTCTGTCTGTAGAAAATGCAACTGGA
Source organism: Symphalangus syndactylus (assembly GCF_028878055.3). Classification (NCBI taxonomy): domain Eukaryota; kingdom Metazoa; phylum Chordata; class Mammalia; order Primates; family Hylobatidae; genus Symphalangus; species Symphalangus syndactylus. Next base: position 144,790,877 of record NC_072429.2, read on the forward strand.
CATTCGTAGCGCTAAGTGGGTAATAGTGGAAAAAAGAGTATGTTCAAATATAAACTACACAGAAGCATTGTATGAAACTTCTTTCTGTTCTGTGCATTCAACTAACAGAGTTGAACCTTAGTTTGATTGAGCCTTTCTGAAACACTCTTTCTGTAGAAACTGCAATTGGACATTCTGAGCGCTAAGAGGCCTCTATTGGGAAAAATAATATCTTCAAATAAAAACTACACAGAAGCATTGTGTGAAACTTATTTCTGATATGTTCACTAAGCTAACAGAGTTAAACCATACTTTTGATTGCGCAGTTCTGAACACTCTTTCTGTAGAAAATGCAAGTGGACATTCGGAGCGCTAAGAGGATAATAGTGGAAAAAGGAATATATTCAAATATAAACTACACAGTAGCATTCTGTGAAAATTCTTTCTGTTCTGTGCATTCAACTAACAGAGTTGAACCTTACTTTAATTGAGCCGTTCTGAAACACTCTTTCTGTAGAAACTGCAATTGGACATGCTAAGCGCTAAGAGGCCTACATTGGGAAAAAGAATATCTTCAAATAAAAACTACACAGATGCATTCTGTGAAACTTATTTCTGATCTGTAAATTCAGTTAACAGAGATAAAACATATTTTTGATTGAGCAGTTATGAAACACTCTTTTTGTAGAAAATGCAAGTGGAGATTCGGAGCGCTAAGGGGGTAATAGTGGAAAAAGGAATGTCTTCAAATATAAACTACACAGAATCATTCGGTGAAACTTCTTTCTGATCTGTGCATTCAGCTAACAGAGTTAAACCATACTTTTGATTGAGCAGATCTGAACACTCTTTCTGTAGAAAATGCAACTGGACATTTGGAGCGCTAAGAGCGTAGTAGTGGAAAAAGGAATATATTCAAATATAAACTACACAGAAGCATTCTGTGAAACTTCTTTCTGATCTGAGCATTCAGCTAACAGAGTTAAACCATACTTTTCACTGAGCAGTTTTGAAACACTCTGTCTGTAGAAAATGCAACTGGACATTCGTAGCGCTAAGTGGGTAATAGTGGAAAAAAGAATATGTTCAAATATAAACTACACAGAAGCATTGTATGAAACTTCTTTCTGTTCTGTGCATTCAACTAACAGAGTTGAACCTTACTTTTGATTGAGCCGTTCTGAAACACTCTTTCTGTAGAAACTGCAATTGGACATTCTGAGCGCTAAGAGGCCTATATTGGGAAAAAGAATGTCTACAAATAAAAACTACACCGAAGAATTGTGTGAAACTTCTTTCTGTTCTGTTTGTTCAACTAAAAGAGTTGAACCTTTGTTTTAATTAGCCGTTCTGAAACACTCTTTCTGTAGAAAATGCAAGTGGAGATTCGGAACGCTAAGAGGGTAATAGTGGAAAAAGGAATGTCTCCAAATATAAACTACACAGAATCATTCTGTGAAACTTCTTTCTGATCTGTGCATTCAGCTAACAGAGTTAAACCATACTTTTGATTGAGCAGATCTGAACACTCTTTCTGTAGAAAATGCAACTGGACATTTGGAGCGCTAAGAGAGTAGTAGTGGAAAAAGGAATATATTCAAATATAAACTACACAGAAGCATTCTGTGAAACTTCTTTCTGATCTGAGCATTCAGCTAACAGAGTTAAACCATACTTTTGATTGAGCAGTTTTGAAACACTCTGTCTGTAGAAAATGCAACTGGACATTCGTAGCGCTAAGTGGGTAATAGTAGAAAAAAGAATATATTCAAATATAAACTACACAGAAGCATTGTATGAAACTTCTTTCTGTTCTGTGCATTCAACTAACAGAGTTGAACCTTAGTTTTGATTGAGCCTTTCTGAAACACTCTTTCTGTAGAAACTGCAATTGGACATTCTGAGCGCTAAGAGGCCTCTATTGGGAAAAATAATATCTTCAAATAAAAACTACACGGAAGCATTGTGTGAAACTTATTTCTGATATGTTCATTAAGCTAACAGAGTTAAACCATACTTTTGATTGCGCAGTTCTGAACACTCTTTCTGTAGAAAATGCAAGTGGACATTCGGAGCGCTAAGAGGGTAATAGTGGAAAAAGGAATATATTCAAATATAAACTACACAGTAGCATTCTGTGAAAATTCTTTCTGTTCTGTGCATTCAACTAACAGAGTTGAACCTTACTTTTGATTGAGCCGTTCTGAAACACTCTTTCTGTAGAAACTGCAATTGGACATGCTAAGCGCTAAGAGGCCTACATTGGGAAAAAGAATATCTTCAAATAAAAACTACAGAGATGCATTCTGTGAAACTTATTTCTGATCTGTAAATTCAGTTAACAGAGATAAAACATATTTTTGATTGAGCAGTTATGAAACACTCTTTTTGTAGAAAATGCAAGTGGAGTTTCGGAGCGCTAAGAGGGTAATAGTGGAAAAAGGAATGTCTTCAAATATAAACTACACAGAATCATTCGGTGAAACTTCTTTCTGATCTGTGCATTCAGCTATCAGAGTTAAACCATACTTTTGATTGAGCAGATCTGAACACTCTTTCTGTAGAAAATGCAACTGGACATTTGGAGCGCTAAGAGCGTAGTAGTGGAAAAAGGAATATATTCAAATATAAACTACACAGAAGCATTCTGTGAAACTTCTTTCTGATCTGAGCATTCAGCTAACAGAGTTAAACCATACTTTTGATTGAGCAGTTTTGAAACACTCTGTCTGTAGAAAATGCAACTGGACGTTCGTAGCGCTAAGTGGGTAATAGTGGAAAAAAGAATATGTTCAAATATAAACTACACAGAAGCATTGTATGAAATTTCTTTCTGTTCTGTGCATTCAACTAACAGAGTTGAACCTTACTTTTGATTGAGCCGTTCTGAAACACTCTTTCTGTAGAAACTGCAATTGGACATTCTGAGCGATAAGAGGCCTATATTGGGAAAAAGAATGTCTACAAATAAAAACTACACAGAAGAATTGTGTGAAACTTCTTTCTGTTCTGTTTGTTCAACTAAAAGAGTTGAACCTTAGTTTTGATTGAGCCGTTCTGAAACACTCTTTCTGTAGAAAATGCAAGTGGAGATTCGGAGCGCTAAGAGGGTAATAGTGGAAAAAGGAATGTCTCCAAATATAAACTACACAGAATCATTCGGTGAAACTTCTTTCTGAACTGTGCATTCAGCTAACAGAGTTAAACCATACTTTTGATTGAGCAGATCTGAACACTCTTTCTGTAGAAAATGCAACTGGACATTTGGAGCGCTAAGAGAGTAGTAGTGGAAAAAGGAATATATTCAAATATAAACTACACAGAAGCATTCTGTGAAACTTCTTTCTGATCTGAGCATTCAGCTAACAGAGTTAAACCATACTTTTGATTGAGCAGTTTTGAAACACTCTGTCTGTAGAAAATGCAACTGGACATTCGTAGCGCTAAGTGGGTAATAGTGGAAAAAAGAGTATGTTCAAATATAAACTACACAGAAGCATTGTATGAAACTTCTTTCTGTTCTGTGCATTCAACTAACACAGTTGAACCTTAGTTTTGATTGAGCCTTTCTGAAACACTCTTTCTGTAGAAACTGCAATTGGACATTCTGAGCGCTAAGAGGCCTCTATTGGGAAAAATAATATCTTCAAATAAAAACTACACAGAAGCATTGTGTGAAACTTATTTCTGATATGTTCATTAAGCTAAAAGAGTTAAACCATACTTTTGATTGCGCAGTTCTGAACACTCTTTCTGTAGAAAATGCAAGTGGACATTCGGAGCGCTAAGAGGGTAATAGTGGAAAAAGGAATATATTCAAATATAAACTACACAGTAGCATTCTGTGAAAATTCTTTCTGTTCTGTGCATTCAACTAACAGAGTTGAACCTTACTTTTGATTGAGCCGTTCTGAAACACTCTTTCTGTAGAAACTGCAATTGGACATGCTAAGCGCTAAGAGGCCTACATTGGGAAAAAGAATATCTTCAAATAAAAACTACACAGATGCATTCTGTGAAACTTATTTCTGATCTGTAAATTCAGTTAACAGAGATAAAACATATTTTTGATTGAGCAGTTATGAAACACTCTTTTTGTAGAAAATGCAAGTGGAGATACGGAGCGCTAAGAGGGTAGTAGTGGAAAAAGGAATGTCTTCAAATATAAACTACACAGAATCATTCTGTGAAACTTCTTTCTGATCTGTGCATTCAGCTAACAGTGTTAAACCATACGTTTGATTGAGCAGATCTGAACACTCTTTCTGTAGAAAATGCAACTGGACATTTGGAGCGCTAAGAGCGTAGTAGTGGAAAAAGGAATATATTCAAATATAAACTACACAGAAGCATTCTGTTAAACTTCTTTCTGATCTGAGAATTCAGCTAACAGAGTTAAACCATACTTTTCACTGAGCAGTTTTGAAACACTCTGTCTGTAGAAAATGCAACTGGACATTCGTAGCGCTAAGTGGGTAATAGTGGAAAAAAGAATATGTTCAAATATAAACTACACAGAAGCATTGTATGAAACTCCTTTCTGTTCTGTGCATTCAACTAACAGAGTTGAACCTTACTTTTGATTGAGCCGTTCTGAAACACTCTTTCTGTAGAAACTGCAATTGGACATTCTGAGCGCTAAGAGGCCTATATTGGGAAAATAATGTCTACAAATAAAAACTACACAGAAGAATTGTGTGAAACTTCTTTCTGTTCTGTTTGTTCAACTAAAAGAGTTGAACCTTTGTTTTGATTGAGCCGTTCTCAAACACTCTTTCTTTAGAAAATGCAAGTGGAGATTCGGAGCGCTAAGAGGGTAATAGTGGAAAAAGGAATGTCTCCAAATATAAACTACACAGAATCATTCTGTGAAACTTCTTTCTGATCTGTGCATTCAGCTAACAGAGTTAAACCATACTTTTGATTGAGCAGATCTGAACACTCTTTCTGTAGAAAATGCAACTGGACATTTGGAGCGCTAAGAGAGTAGTAGTGGAAAAAGGAATATATTCAAATATAAACTACACAGAAGCATTCTGTGAAACTTCTTTCTGATCTGAGCATTCAGCTAACAGAGTTAAACCATACTTTTGATTGAGCAGTTTTGAAACACTCTGTCTGTAGAAAATGCAACTGGACATTCGTAGCTCTAAGTGGGTAATAGTGGAAAAAAGAGTATGTTGAAATATAAACTACACAGAAGCATTGTATGAAACTTCTTTCTGTTCTGTGCATTCAACTAACAGAGTTGAACCTTAGTTTTGATTGAGCCATTCTGAAACACTCTTTCTGTAGAAACTGCAATTGGACATTCTGAGCGCTAAGAGGCCTCTATTGGGAAAAATAATATCTTCAAATAAAAACTACACAGAAGCATTGTGTGAAACTTATTTCTGATATGTTCATTAAGCTAACAGAGTTAAACCATACTTTTGATTGCGCAGTTCTGAACACTCTTTCTGTAGAAAATGCAAGTGGACATTCGGAGCGCTAAGAGGGTAATAGTGGAATAAGGAATATATTCAAATATAAACTACACAGTAGCATTCTGTGAAAATTCTTTCTGTTCTGTGCATTCAACTAACAGAGTTGAACCTTACTTTTGATTGAGCCGTTCTGAAACACTCTTTCTGTAGAAACTGCAATTGGACATGCTAAGCGCTAAGAGGCCTACATTGGGAAAAAGAATATCTTCAAATAAAAACTACACAGATGCATTCTGTGAAACTTATTTCTGATCTGTAAATTCAGTTAACAGAGATAAAACATATTTTTGATTGAGCAGTTATGAAACACTCTTTTTGTAGAAAATGCAAGTGGAGATTCGGAGCGCTAAGAGGGTAATAGTGGAAAAAGGAATGTCTTCAAATATAAACTACACAGAATCATTCGGTGAAACTTCTTTCTGATCTGTGCATTCAGCTAACAGAGTTAAACCATACTTTTGATTGAGCAGATCTGAACACTCTTTCTGTAGAAAATGCAACTGGACATTTGGAGCGCTAAGAGCGTAGTAGTGGAAAAAGGAATATATTCAAATATAAACTACACAGAAGCATACGGTGAAACTTCTTTCTGATCTGAGCATTCAGCTAACAGAGTTAAACCATACTTTTCACTGAGCAGTTTTGAAACACTCTGTCTGTAGAAAATGCAACTGGACATTCGTAGCGCTAAGTGGGTAATAGTGGAAAAAAGAATATGTTCAAATATAAACTACACAGAAGCATTGTATGAAACTTCTTTCTGTTCTGTGCATTCAACTAACAGAGTTGAACCTTACTTTTGATTGAGCCGTTCTGAAACACTCTTTCTGTAGAAACTGCAATTGGACATTCTGAGCGCTAAGAGGCCTATATTGGGAAAAAGAATGTCTACAAATAAAAACTACACAGAAGAATTGTGTGAAACTTCTTTCTGTTCTGTTTGTTCAACTAAAAGAGTTGAACCTTAGTTTTGATTGAGCCGTTCTGAAACACTCTTTCTGTAGAAAATGCAAGTGGAGATTCGGAGCGCTAAGAGGGTAATAGTGGAAAAAGTAATGTCTCCAAATATAAACTACACAGAATCATTCTGTGAAACTTCTTTCTGATCTGTGCATTCAGCTAACAGAGTTAAACCATACTTTTGATTGAGCAGATCTGAACACTCTTTCTGTAGAAAATGCAACTGGACATTTGGAGCGCTAAGAGAGTAGTAGTGGAAAAAGGAATATATTCAAATATAAACTACACAGAAGCATTCTGTGAAACTTCTTTCTGATCTGAGCATTCAGCTAACAGAGTTAAACCATACTTTTGATTGAGCAGTTTTGAAACACTCTGTCTGTAGAAAATGCAACTGGACATTCGTAGCGCTAAGTGGGTTATAGTGGAAAAAAGAATATGTTCAAATATAAACTACTCAGAAGCATTGTATGAAACTTCTTTCTGTTCTGTGCATTCAACTAACAGAGTTGAACCTTAGTTTTGATTGAGCCTTTCTGAAACACTCTTTCTGTAGAAACTGCAATTGGACATTCTGAGCGCTAAGAGGCCTCTATTGGGAAAAATAATATCTTCAAATAAAAACTACACAGAAGCATTGTGTGAAACTTATTTCTGATATGTTCATTAAGCTAACAGAGTTAAACCATACTTTTGATTGCGCAGTTCTGAACACTCTTTCTGTAGAAAATGCAAGTGGACATTCGGAGCGCTAAGAGGGTAATAGTGGAAAAAGGAATATATTCAAATATAAACTACACAGTAGCATTCTGTGAAAATTCTTTCAGTTCTGTGCATTCAACTAACAGAGTTGAACCTTACTTTTGATTGAGCCGTTCTGAAACAGTCTTTCTGTAGAAACTGCAATTGGACATGCTAAGCGCTAAGAGGCCTACATTGGGAAAAAGAATATCTTCAAATAAAAACTACACAGATGCATTCTGTGAAACTTATTTCTGATCTGTAAATTCAGTTAACAGAGATAAAACATATTTTTGATTGAGCAGTTATGAAACACTCTTTTTGAAGAAAATGCAAGTGGAGATTCGGAGCGCTAAGAGGGTAATAGTGGACAAAGGAATGTCTTCAAATATAAACTACACAGAATCATTCGGTGAAACTTCTTTCTGATCTGTGCATTCAGCTAACAGAGTTAAAGCATACTTTTGATTGAGCAGATCTGAACACTCTTTCTGTAGAAAATGCAACTGGACATTTGGAGCGCTAAGAGCGTAGTAGTGGAAAAAGGAATATATTCAAATATAAACTACACAGAAGCATTCTGTGAAACTTCTTTCTGATCTGAGCATTCAGCTAACAGAGTTAAACCACACTTTTGATTGAGCAGTTTTGAAACACTCTGTCTGTAGAAAATGCAACTGGACATTCGTAGCGCTAAGTGGGTAATAGTGGAAAAAAATATGTTCAAATATAAACTACACAGAAGCATTGTATGAAATTTCTTTCTGTTCTGTGCATTCAACTAACAGAGTTGAACCTTACTTTTGATTGAGCCGTTCTGAAACACTCTTTCTGTAGAAACTGCAATTGGACATTCTGAGCGCTAAGAGGCCTATATTGGGAAAAAGAATGTCTACAAATAAAAACTACACAGAAGAATTGTGTGAAACTTCTTTCTGTTCTGTTTGTTCAACTAAAAGAGTTAAACCTTAGTTTTGATTGAGCCGTTCTGAAACACTCTTTCTGTTCAAAATGCAAGTGGAGATTCGGAGCGCTAAGAGGGTAATAGTGGAAAAAGTAATGTCTCCAAATATAAACTACACAGAATCATTCTGTGAAACTTCTTTCTGATCTGTGCATTCAGCTAACAGAGTTAAACCATACTTTTGATTGAGCAGATCTGAACACTCTTTCTGTAGAAAATGCAACTGGACATTTGGAGCGCTAAGAGAGTAGTAGTGGAAAAAGGAATATATTCAAATATAAACTACACAGAAGCATTCTGTGAAACTTCTTTCTGATCTGAGCATTCAGCTAACAGAGTTAAACCATACTTTTGATTGAGCAGTTTTGAAACACTCTGTCTGTAGAAAATGCAACTGGACATTCGTAGCGCTAAGTGGGTAATAGTGGAAAAAAGAGTATGTTCAAATATAAACTACACAGAAGCATTGTATGAAACTCCTTTCTGTTCTGTGCATTCAACTAACAGAGTTGAACCTTAGTTTTGATTGAGCCTTTCTGAAACACTCTTTCTGTAGAAACTGCAATTGGACATTCTGAGCGCTAAGAGGCCTCTATTGGGAAAAATAATATCTTCAAATAAAAACTACACAGAAGCATTGTGTGAAACTTATTTCTGATATGTTCATTAAGCTAACAGAGTTAAACCAAACTTTTGATTGCGCAGTTCTGAACACTTTTTCTGTAGAAAATGCAAGTGGACATTCGGAGCGCTAAGAGGGTAATAGTGGAAAAAGGAATATATTCAAATATAAACTACACAGTAGCATTCTGTGAAAATTCTTTCTGTTCTGTGCATTCAACTAAAAGAGTTGAACCTTACTTTTGATTGAGCCGTTCTGAAACACTCTTTCTGTAGAAACTGCAATTGGACATGCTAAGCGCTAAGAGGCCTACATTGGGAAAAAGAACATCTTCAAATAAAAACTACACAGATGCATTCTGTGAAACTTATTTCTGATCTGTAAATTCAGTTAACAGAGATAAAACATATTTTTGATTGAGCAGTTATGAAACACTCTTTTTGTAGAAAATGCAAGTGGAGATACGGAGCGCTAAGAGGGTAATAGTGGAAAAAGGAATGTCTTCAAATATAAACTACACAGAATCATTCGGTGAAACTTCTTTCTGATCTGTGCATTCAGCTGACAGAGTTAAACCATACTTTTGATTGAGCAGATCTGAACACTCTTTCTGTAGAAAATGCAACTGGACATTTGGAGCGCTAAGAGCGTAGTAGTGGAAAAAGGAATATATTCAAATATAAACTACACAGAAGCATTCTGTGAAACTTCTTTCTGATCTGAGCATTCAGCTAACAGAGTTAAACCACACTTTTCATTGAGCAGTTTTGAAACACTCTGTCTGTAGAAAATGCAACTGGACATTCGTAGCGCTAAGTGGGTAATAGTGGAAAAAAGAATATGTTCAAATATAAACTACACATAAGCATTGTATGAAATTTCTTTCTGTTCTGTGCATTCAACTAACAGAGTTGAACCTTACTTTTGATTGAGCCGTTCAGAAACACTCTTTCTGTAGAAACTGCAATTGGACATTCTGAGCGCTAAGAGGCCTATATTGGGAAAAAGAATGTCTACAAATAAAAACTACACAGAAGAATTGTGTGAAACTTCTTTCTGTTCTGTTTGTTCAACTAAAAGAGTTGAACCTTAGTTTTGATTGAGCCGTTCTGAAACACTCTTTCTGTAGAAAATGCAAGTGGAGATTCGGAGCGCTAAGAGGGTAATAGTGGAAAAAGGAATGTCTCTAAATATAAATTACACAGAATCATTCTGTGAAACTTCTTTCTGATCTGTGCATTCAGCTAACAGAGTTAAACCATATTTTTGATTGAGCAGATCTGAACACTCTTTCTGTAGAAAATGCAACTGGACATTTGGAGCGCTAAGAGAGTAGTAGTGGAAAAAGGAATATATTCAAATATAAATTACACAGAAGCATTCTGTGAAACTTCTTTCTGATCTGAGCATTCAGCTAACAGAGTTAAACCATACTTTTGATTGAGCAGTTTTGAAACACTCTGTCTGTAGAAAATGCAACTGGACATTCGTAGCGCTAAGTGGGTAATAGTGGAAAAAAGAGTATGTTCAAATATAAACTACACAGAAGCATTGTATGAAACTTCTTTCTGTTCTGTGCATTCAACTAACAGAGTTGAACCTTAGTTTTGATTGAGCCTTTCTGAAATACTCTTTCTGTAGAAACTGCAATTGGACATTCTGAGCGCTAAGAGGCCTCTATTGGGAAAAATAATATCTTCAAATAAAAACTACACAGAAGCATTGTGTGAAACTTATTTCTGATATGTTCATTAAGCTAACAGAGTTAAACCATACTTTTGATTGCGCAGTTCTGAACACTCTTTCTGTAGAAAATGCAAGTGGACATTCGGAGCGCTAAGAGGGTAATAGTGGAAAAAGGAATATATTCAAATATAAACTACACAGTAGCATTCTGTGAAAATTCTTTCTGTTCTGTGCATTCAATTAACAGAGTTAAACCTTACTTTTGATTGAGCCGTTCTGAAACACTCTTTCTGTAGAAACTGCAATTGGACGTGCTAAGCGCTAAGAGGCCTACATTGGGAAAAAGAATATCTTCAAATAAAAACTACACAGATGCATTCTGTGAAACTTATTTCTGATCTGTAAATTCAGTTATCAGAGATAAAACATATTTTTGATTGAGCAGTTATGAAACACTCTTTTTGTAGAAAATGCAAGTGGAGATACGGAGCGCTAAGAGGGTAATAGTGGAAAAAGGAATGTCTTCAAATATAAACTACACAGAATCATTCGGTGAAACTTCTTTCTGATCTGTGCATTCAGCTAACAGTGTTAAACCACACTTTTGATTGAGCAGATCTGAACACTCTTTCTGTAGAAAATGCAACTGGACATTTGGAGCGCTAAGAGCGTAGTAGTGGAAAAAGGAATATATTCAAATATAAACTACACAGAAGCATTCTGTGAAACTTCTTTCTGATCTGAGCATTCAGCTAACAGAGTTAAACCATACTTTTCACTGAGCAGTTTTGAAACACTCTGTCTGTAGAAAATGCAACTGGACATTCGTAGCGCTAAGTGGGTAATAGTGGAAAAAAGAATATGTTCAAATATAAACTACACAGAAGCATTGTATGAAAATTCTTTCTGTTCTGTGCATTCAACTAACAGAGTTGAACCTTACTTTTGATTGAGACGTTCTGAAACACTCTTTCTGTAGAAACTGCAATTGGACATTCTGAGCGCTAAGAGGCCTCTATTGGGAAAAAGAATGTCTACAAATAAAAACTACACAGAAGAATTGTGTGAAACGTCTTTCTGTTCTGTTTGTTCAACTAAAAGAGTTGAACCTTTGTTTTGATTGAGCCGTTCTGAAACACTCTTTCTGTAGAAAATGCAAGTGGATATTCGGAGCGCTAAGAGGGTAATAGTGGAAAAAGGAATGTCTCTAAATATAAACTACACAGAATCATTCTGTGAAACTTCTTTCTGATCTGTGCATTCAGCTAACAGAGTTAAACCATAGTTTTGATTGAGCAGATCTGAACACTCTTTCTGTAGAAAATGCAACTGGACATTTGGAGCGCTAAGAGAGTAGTAGTGGAAAAAGGAATATATTCAAATATCAACTACACAGAAGCATTCTGTGAAACTTCTTTCTGATCTGAGCATTCAGCTAACAGAGTTAAACCATACTTTTGATTGAGCAGTTTTGAAACACTCTGTCTGTAGAAAATGCAACTGGACATTCGTAGCTCTAAGTGGGTAATAGTGGAAAAAAGAGTATGTTGAAATATAAACTACACAGAATCATTGTATGAAACTTCTTTCTGTTCTGTGCATTCAACTAACAGAGTTGAACCTTAGTTTTGATTGAGCCATTCTGAAACACTCTTTCTGTAGAAACTGCAATTGGACATTCTGAGCGCTAAGAGGCCTCTATTGGGAAAAATAATATCTTCAAATAAAAACTACACAGAAGCATTGTGTGAAACTTATTTCTGATATGTTCATTAAGCTAACAGAGTTAAACCATACTTTTGATTGCGCAGTTCTGAACACTCTTTCTGTAGAAAATGCAAGTGGACATTCGGAGCGCTAAGAGGGTAATAGTGGAATAAGGAATATATTCAAATATAAACTACACAGTAGCATTCTGTGAAAATTCTTTCTGTTCTGTGCATTCAACTAACAGAGTTGAACCTTACTTTTGATTGAGCCGTTCTGAAACACTCTTTCTGTAGAAACTGCAATTGGACATGCTAAGCGCTAAGAGGCCTACATTGGGAAAAAGAATATCTTCAAATAAAAACTACACAGATGCATTCTGTGAAACTTATTTCTGATCTGTAAATTCAGTTAACAGAGATAAAACATATTTTTGATTGAGCAGTTATGAAACACTCTTTTTGTAGAAAATGCAAGTGGAGATTCGGAGCGCTAAGAGGGTAATAGTGGAAAAAGGAATGTCTTCAAATATAAACTACACAGAATCATTCGGTGAAACTTCTTTCTGATCTGTGCATTCAGCTAACAGAGTTAAACCATACTTTTGATTGAGCAGATCTGAACACTCTTTCTGTAGAAATTGCAACTGGACATTTGGAGCGCTAAGAGCGTAGTAGTGGAAAAAGGAATATATTCAAATATAAACTACACAGAAGCATACGGTGAAACTTCTTTCTGATCTGAGCATTCAGCTAACAGAGTTAAACCATACTTTTCACTGAGCAATTTTGAAACACTCTGTCTGTAGAAAATGCAACTGGACATTCGTAGCGCTAAGTGGGTAATAGTGGAAAAAAGAATATGTTCAAATATAAACTACACAGAAGCATTGTATGAAACTTCTTTCTGTTCTGTGCATTCAACTAACAGAGTTGAACCTTACTTTTGATTGAGCCGTTCTGAAACACTCTTTCTGTAGAAACTGCAATTGGACATTCTGAGCGCTAAGAGGCCTATATTGGGAAAAAGAATGTCTACAAATAAAAACTGCACAGAAGAATTGTGTGAAACTTCTTTCTGTTCTGTTTGTTCAACTAAAAGAGTTGAACCTTAGTTTTGATTGAGCCGTTCTGAAACACTCTTTCTGTAGAAAATGCAAGTGGAGATTCGGAGCGCTAAGAGGGTAATAGTGGCAAAAGTAATGTCTCCAAATATAAACTACACAGAATCATTCTGTGAAACTTCTTTCTGATCTGTGCATTCAGCTAACAGAGTTAAACCATACTTTTGATTGAGCAGATCTGAACACTCTTTCTGTAGAAAATGCAACTGGACATTTGGAGCGCTAAGAGAGTAGTAGTGGAAAAAGGAATATATTCAAATATAAACTACACAGAAGCATTCTGTGAAACTTCTTTCTGATCTGAGCATTCAGCTAACAGAGTTAAACCATACTTTTGATTGAGCAGTTTTGAAACACTCTGTCTGTAGAAAATGCAACTGGACATTCGTAGCGCTAAGTGGGTTATAGTGGAAAAAAGAATATGTTCAAATATAAACTACTCAGAAGCATTGTATGAAACTTCTTTCTGTTCTGTGCATTCAACTAACAGAGTTGAACCTTAGTTTTGATTGAGCCTTTCTGAAACACTCTTTCTGTAGAAACTGCAATTGGACATTCTGAGCGCTAAGAGGCCTCTATTGGGAAAAATAATATCTTCAAATAAAAACTACACAGAAGCATTGTGTGAAACTTATTTCTGATATGTTCATTAAGCTAACAGAGTTAAACCATACTTTTGATTGCGCAGTTCTGAACACTCTTTCTGTAGAAAATGCAAGTGGACATTCGGAGCGCTAAGAGGGTAATAGTGGAAAAAGGAATATATTCAAATATAAACTACACAGTAGCATTCTGTGAAAATTCTTTCAGTTCTGTGCATTCAACTAACAGAGTTGAACCTTACTTTTGATTGAGCCGTTCTGAAACAGTCTTTCTGTAGAAACTGCAATTGGACATGCTAAGCGCTAAGAGGCCTACATTGGGAAAAAGAATATCTTCAAATAAAAACTACACAGATGCATTCTGTGAAACTTATTTCTGATCTGTAAATTCAGTTAACAGAGATAAAACATATTTTTGATTGAGCAGTTATGAAACACTCTTTTTGAAGAAAATGCAAGTGGAGATTCGGAGCGCTAAGAGGGTAATAGTGGACAAAGGAATGTCTTCAAATATAAACTACACAGAATCATTCGGTGAAACTTCTTTCTGATCTGTGCATTCAGCTAACAGAGTTAAAGCATACTTTTGATTGAGCAGATCTGAACACTCTTTCTGTAGAAAATGCAACTGGACATTTGGAGCGCTAAGAGCGTAGTAGTGGAAAAAGGAATATATTCAAATATAAACTACACAGAAGCATTCTGTGAAACTTCTTTCTGATCTGAGCATTCAGCTAACAGAGTTAAACCACACTTTTGATTGAGCAGTTTTGAAACACTCTGTCTGTAGAAAATGCAACTGGACATTCGTAGCGCTAAGTGGGTAATAGTGGAAAAAAATATGTTCAAATATAAACTACACAGAAGCATTGTATGAAATTTCTTTCTGTTCTGTGCATTCAACTAACAGAGTTGAACCTTACTTTTGATTGAGCCGTTCTGAAACACTCTTTCTGTAGAAACTGCAATTGGACATTCTGAGCGCTAAGAGGCCTATATTGGGAAAAAGAATGTCTACAAATAAAAACTACACAGAAGAATTGTGTGAAACTTCTTTCTGTTCTGTTTGTTCAACTAAAAGAGTTAAACCTTAGTTTTGATTGAGCCGTTCTGAAACACTCTTTCTGTAGAAAATGCAAGTGGAGATTCGGAGCGCTAAGAGGGTAATAGTGGAAAAAGTAATGTCTCCAAATATAAACTACACAGAATCATTCTGTGAAACTTCTTTCTGATCTGTGCATTCAGCTAACAGAGTTAAACCATACTTTTGATTGAGCAGATCTGAACACTCTTTCTGTAGAAAATGCAACTGGACATTTGGAGCGCTAAGAGAGTAGTAGTGGAAAAAGGAATATATTCAAATATAAACTACACAGAAGCATTCTGTGAAACTTCTTTCTGATCTGAGCATTCAGCTAACAGAGTTAAACCATACTTTTGATTGAGCAGTTTTGAAACACTCTGTCTGTAGAAAATGCAACTGGACATTCGTAGCGCTAAGTGGGTAATAGTGGAAAAAAGAGTATGTTCAAATATAAACTACACAGAAGCATTGTATGAAACTCCTTTCTGTTCTGTGCATTCAACTAACAGAGTTGAACCTTAGTTTTGATTGAGCCTTTCTGAAACACTCTTTCTGTAGAAACTGCAATTGGACATTCTGAGCGCTAAGAGGCCTCTATTGGGAAAAATAATATCTTCAAATAAAAACTACACAGAAGCATTGTGTGAAACTTATTTCTGATATGTTCATTAAGCTAACAGAGTTAAACCAAACTTTTGATTGCGCAGTTCTGAACACTTTTTCTGTAGAAAATGCAAGTGGACATTCGGAGCGCTAAGAGGGTAATAGTGGAAAAAGGAATATATTCAAATATAAACTACACAGTAGCATTCTGTGAAAATTCTTTCTGTTCTGTGCATTCAACTAAAAGAGTTGAACCTTACTTTTGATTGAGCCGTTCTGAAACACTCTTTCTGTAGAAACTGCAATTGGACATGCTAAGCGCTAAGAGGCCTACATTGGGAAAAAGAACATCTTCAAATAAAAACTACACAGATGCATTCTGTGAAACTTATTTCTGATCTGTAAATTCAGTTAACAGAGATAAAACATATTTTTGATTGAGCAGTTATGAAACACTCTTTTTGTAGAAAATGCAAGTGGAGATACGGAGCGCTAAGAGGGTAATAGTGGAAAAAGGAATGTCTTCAAATATAAACTACACAGAATCATTCGGTGAAACTTCTTTCTGATCTGTGCATTCAGCTGACAGAGTTAAACCATACTTTTGATTGAGCAGATCTGAACACTCTTTCTGTAGAAAATGCAACTGGACATTTGGAGCGCTAAGAGCGTAGTAGTGGAAAAAGGAATATATTCAAATATAAACTACACAGAAGCATTCTGTGAAACTTCTTTCTGATCTGAGCATTCAGCTAACAGAGTTAAACCACACTTTTCATTGAGCAGTTTTGAAACACTCTGTCTGTAGAAAATGCAACTGGACATTCGTAGCGCTAAGTGAGTAATAGTGGAAAAAAGAATATGTTCAAATATAAACTACACATAAGCATTGTATGAAATTTCTTTCTGTTCTGTGCATTCAACTAACAGAGTTGAACCTTACTTTTGATTGAGCCGTTCAGAAACACTCTTTCTGTAGAAACTGCAATTGGACATTCTGAGCGCTAAGAGGCCTATATTGGGAAAAAGAATGTCTACAAATAAAAACTACACAGAAGAATTGTGTGAAACTTCTTTCTGTTCTGTTTGTTCAACTAAAAGAGTTGAACCTTAGTTTTGATTGAGCCGTTCTGAAACACTCTTTCTGTAGAAAATGCAAGTGGAGATTCGGAGCGCTAAGAGGGTAATAGTGGAAAAAGGAATGTCTCTAAATATAAACTACACAGAATCATTCTGTGAAACTTCTTTCTGATCTGTGCATTCAGCTAACAGAGTTAAACCATATTTTTGATTGAGCAGATCTGAACACTCTTTCTGTAGAAAATGCAACTGGACATTTGGAGCGCTAAGAGAGTAGTAGTGGAAAAAGGAATATATTCAAATATAAATTACACAGAAGCATTCTGTGAAACTTCTTTCTGATCTGAGCATTCAGCTAACAGAGTTAAACCATACTTTTGATTGAGCAGTTTTGAAACACTCTGTCTGTAGAAAATGCAACTGGACATTCGTAGCGCTAAGTGGGTAATAGTGGAAAAAAGAGTATGTTCAAATATAAACTACACAGAAGCATTGTATGAAACTTCTTTCTGTTCTGTGCATTCAACTAACAGAGTTGAACCTTAGTTTTGATTGAGCCTTTCTGAAATACTCTTTCTGTAGAAACTGCAATTGGACATTCTGAGCGCTAAGAGGCCTCTATTGGGAAAAATAATATCTTCAAATAAAAACTACACAGAAGCATTGTGTGAAACTTATTTCTGATATGTTCATTAAGCTAACAGAGTTAAACCATACTTTTGATTGCGCAGTTCTGAACACTCTTTCTGTAGAAAATGCAAGTGGACATTCGGAGCGCTAAGAGGGTAATAGTGGAAAAAGGAATATATTCAAATATAAACTACACAGTAGCATTCTGTGAAAATTCTTTCTGTTCTGTGCATTCAATTAACAGAGTTAAACCTTACTTTTGATTGAGCCGTTCTGAAACACTCTTTCTGTAGAAACTGCAATTGGACGTGCTAAGCTCTAAGAGGCCTACATTGGGAAAAAGAATATCTTCAAATAAAAACTACACAGATGCATTCTGTGAAACTTATTTCTGATCTGTAAATTCAGTTATCAGAGATAAAACATATTTTTGATTGAGCAGTTATGAAACACTCTTTTTGTAGAAAATGCAAGTGGAGATACGGAGCGCTAAGAGGGTAATAGTGGAAAAAGGAATGTCTTCAAATATAAACTACACAGAATCATTCGGTGAAACTTCTTTCTGATCTGTGCATTCAGCTAACAGTGTTAAACCACACTTTTGATTGAGCAGATCTGAACACTCTTTCTGTAGAAAATGCAACTGGACATTTGGAGCGCTAAGAGCGTAGTAGTGGAAAAAGGAATATATTCAAATATAAACTACACAGAAGCATTCTGTGAAACTTCTTTCTGATCTGAGCATTCAGCTAACAGAGTTAAACCATACTTTTCACTGAGCAGTTTTGAAACACTCTGTCTGTAGAAAATGCAACTGGACATTCGTAGCGCTAAGTGGGTAATAGTGGAAAAAAGGATATGTTCAAATATAAACTACACAGAAGCATTGTATGAAAATTCTTTCTGTTCTGTGCATTCAACTAACAGAGTTGAACCTTACTTTTGATTGAGACGTTCTGAAACACTCTTTCTGTAGAAACTGCAATTGGACATTCTGAGCGCTAAGAGGCCTCTATTGGGAAAAAGAATGTCTACAAATAAAAACTACACAGAAGAATTGTGTGAAACGTCTTTCTGTTCTGTTTGTTCAACTAAAAGAGTTGAACCTTTGTTTTGATTGAGCCGTTCTGAAACACTCTTTCTGTAGAAAATGCAAGTGGATATTCGGAGCGCTAAGAGGGTAATAGTGGAAAAAGGAATGTCTCTAAATATAAACTACACAGAATCATTCTGTGAAACTTCTTTCTGATCTGTGCATTCAGCTAACAGAGTTAAACCATAGTTTTGATTGAGCAGATCTGAACACTCTTTCTGTAGAAAATGCAACTGGACATTTGGAGCGCTAAGAGAGTAGTAGTGGAAAAAGGAATATATTCAAATATCAACTACACAGAAGCATTCTGTGAAACTTCTTTCTGATCTGAGCATTCAGCTAACAGAGTTAAACCATACTTTTGATTGAGCAGTTTTGAAACACTCTGTCTGTAGAAAATGCAACTGGACATTCGTAGCGCTAAGTGGGTAATAGTGGAAAAAAGAGTATGTTCAAATATAAACTACACAGAAGCATTGTATGAAACTTCTTTCTGTTCTGTGCATTCAACTAACAGAGTTGAACCTTAGTTTTGATTGAGCCTTTCTGAAACACTCTTTCTGTAGAAACTGCAATTGGACATTCTGAGCGCTAAGAGGCCTCTATTGGGAAAAATAATATCTTCAAATAAAAACTACACAGAAGCATTGTGTGAAACTTATTTCTGATATGTTCATTAAGCTAACAGAGTTAAACCATACTTTTGATTGAGCAGTTCTGAACACTCTTTCTGTAGAAAATGCAAGTGGACATTCGGAGCGCTAAGAGGGTAATAGTGGAAAAAGGAATATATTCAAATATAAACTACACAGTAGCATTCTGTGAAAATTCTTTCTGTTCTGTGCATTCAATTAACAGAGTTAAACCTTACTTTTGATTGAGCCGTTCTGAAACACTCTTTCTGTAGAAACTGCAATTGGACATGCTAAGCGCTAAGAGGCCTACATTGGGAAAAAGAATATCTTCAAATAAAAACTACACAGATGCATTCTGTGAAACTTATTTCTGATCTGTAAATTCAGTTAACAGAGATAAAACATATTTTTGATTGAGCAGTTATGAAACACTCTTTTTGTAGAAAATGCAAGTGGAGAGGCGGAGCGCTAAGAGGGTAATAGTGGAAAAAGGAATGTCTTCAAATATAAACTACACAGAATCATTCGGTGAAACTTCTTTCTGATCTGTGCATTCAGCTAACAGAGTTAAACCATACTTTTGATTGAGCAGATCTGAACACTCTTTCTGTTGAAAATGCAACTGGACATTTGGAGCGCTAAGAGCGTAGTAGTGGAAAAAGGAATATATTCAAATATAAACTACACAGAAGCTTTCTGTGAAACTTCTTTCTGATCTGAGCATACAGCTAACAGAGTTAAACCATACTTTTGATTGAGCAGTTTTGAAACACTCTGTCTGTAGAAAATGCAACTGGACATTCGTAGCGCTAAGTGGGTAATAGTGGAAAAGAGAATATGTTCAAATATAAACTACACAGAAGCATTGTATGAAACTTCTTTCTGTTCTGTGCATTCAACTAACAGAGTTGAACCTTACTATTGATTGAGCCGTTCTGAAACACTCTTTCTGTAGAAACTGCAATTGGACATTCTGAGCGCTAAGAGGCCTATATTGGGAAAAAGAATGTCTACAAATAAAAACTACACAGAAGAATTGTGTGAAACATCTTTCTGTTCTGTTTGTTCAACTAAAAGAGTTGAACCTTAGTTTTGATTGAGCCGTTCTGAAACACTCTTTCTGTAGAAAATGCAAGTGGAGATTCGGAGCGCTAAGAGGGTAATAGTGGAAAAAGGAATGTCTCCAAATATAAACTACACAGAATCATTCTGTGAAACTACTTTCTGATCTGTGCATTTAGCTAACAGAGTTAAACCATACTTTTGATTGAGCAGATCTGAACACTCTTTCTGTAGAAAATGCAACTGGACAATTGGAGCGCTAAGAGAGTAGTAGTGGAAAAAGGAATATATTCAAATATAAACTACACAGAAGCATTCTGTGAAACTTCTTTCTGATCTGAGCATTCAGCTAACAGAGTTAAACCATACTTTTGATTGAGCAGTTTTGAAACACTCTGTCTGTAGAAAATGCAACTGGACATTCGTAGTGCTAAGTGGGTAATAGTGGAAAAAAGAATATATTCAAATATAAACTACACAGAAGCATTGTATGAAACTTCTTTCTGTTCTGTGCATTCAACAAACAGAGTTGAACCTTACTTTTGATTGAGCCTTTCTGAAACACTCTTTCTGTAGAATCTGCAATTGGACATTCTGAGCGCTAAGAGGCCTATATTGGGAAAAATAATATCTTCAAATAAAAACTACACAGAAGCATTGTGTGAAACTTATTTCTGATATGTTCATTAAGCTAACAGAGTTAAACCATACTTTTGATTGCGCAGTTCTGAACACTCTTTCTGTAGAAAATGCAAGTGGACATTCGGAGCGCTAAGAGGGTAATAGTGGAAAAAGGAATATATTCAAATATAAACTACACAGTAGCATTTTGTGAAAATTCTTTCTGTTCTGTGCATTCAACTAACAGAGTTGAACCTTACTTTTGATTGAGCCGTTCTGAAACACTCTTTCTGTAGAAACTGCAATTGGACATGCTAAGCGCTAAGAGGCTTACATTGGGAAAAAGAATATCTTCAAAAAAAACTACACAGATGCATTCTGTGAAACTTATTTCTGATCTGTAAATTCAGTTAACAGAGATAAAAAATATTTTTGATTGAGCAGTTATGAGACACTCTTTTTGTAGAAAATGCAAGTGGAGATTCGGAGCGCTAAGAGGGTAATAGTGGAAAAAGGAATGTCTTCAAATATAAACTACACAGAATCATTCGGTGAAACTTCTTTCTGATCTGTGCATTCAGCTAACAGAGTTAAACCGTACTTTTGATTGAGCAGATCTGAACACTCTTTCTGTGGAAAATGCAACTGGACAATTGGAGCGCTAAGCGCGTATTAGTGGAAAAAGGAATATATTCAAATATAAACTACACAGAAGCATTCTGTGAAACTTCTTTCTGATCTGAGCATTCAGCTAACAGAGTTAAACCATACTTTTGATTGAGCAGTTTTGAAACACTCTGTCTGTAGAAAATGCAACTGGACATTCGTAGCGCTAAGTGGGTAATAGTGGAAAAAAGAATATGTTCAAATATAAACTACACAGAAGCATTGTATGAAACTTCTTTCTGTTCTGTGCATTCAACTAACAGAGTTGAACGTTACTTTTGATTGAGCCGTTCTGAAACACTCTTTCTGTAGAAACTGCAATTGGACATTCTGAGCGCTAAGAGGCCTATATTGGGAAAAAGAATGTCTACAAATAAAAACTACACAGAAGAATTGTGTGAAACTTCTTTCTGTTCTGTTTGTTCAACTAAAAGAGTTGAACCTTAGTTTTGATTGAGCCGTTCTGAAACACTCTTTCTGTAGAAAATGCAAGTGGAGATTCGGAGCGCTAAGAGGGTAATAGTGGAAAAAGGAATGTCTTCAAATATAAACTACACAGAATCATTCGGTGAAACTTCTTTCTGATCTGTGCATTCAGCTAACAGAGTTAAACCATACATTTGATTGAGCAGATATGAACACTCTTTCTGTTGAAAATGCAACTGGACATTTGGAGCGCTAAGAGCGTAGTAGTGGAAAAAGGAATATATTCAAATATAAACTACACAGAAGCATTCTGTGAAACTTCTTTCTGATCTGAGCATACAGCAAACAGAGTTAAACCATACTTTTGATTGAGCAGTTTTGAAACACTCTGTCTGTAAAAAATGCAACTGGACATTCGTAGCCCTAAGTGGGTAATAGTGGAAAAGAGAATATGTTCAAATATAAACTACACGGAAGCATTGTATGAAACTTCTTTCTGTTCTGTGCATTCAACTAACTGAGTTGAACCTTACTTTTGATTGAGCCGTTCTGAAACACTCTTTCTGTAGAAACTGCAATTGGACATTCTGAGCGCTAAGAGGCCTATATTGGGAAAAATAATGTCTACAAATAAAAACTACACAGAAGAATTGTGTGAAACTTCTTTCTGTTCTGTTTGTTCAACTAAAAGAGTTGAACCTTAGTTTTGATTGAGCCGTTCTGAAACACTCTTTCTGTAGAAAATGCAAGTGGATATTCGGAGCGCTAAGAGGGTAATAGTGGAAAAAGGAATGTCTTCAAATATAAACTACACAGAATCATTCTGTGAAACTTCTTTCTGATCTGTGCATTCAGCTAACAGAGTTAAACCATACTTTTGATTGAGCAGATCTGAACACTCTTTCTGTAGAAAATGCAACTGGACATTTGGAGCGCTAAGAGAGTAGTAGTGGAAAAAGGAATATATTCAAATATAAACTACACAGAAGCATTCTGTGAAACTTCTTTCTGATCTGAGCATTCAGCTAACAGAGTTAAACCATACTTTTGATTGAGCAGTTTTGAAACACTCTGTCTGTAGAAAATGCAACTGGACATTCGTAGCGCTAAGTGGGTAATAGTGGAAAAAAGAATATGTTCAAATATAAACTACACAGAAGCATTGTATGAAACTTCTTTCTGTTCTGTGCATTCAACTAACAGAGTTGAACCTTAGTTTTGATTGAGCCTTTCTGAAACACTCTTTCTGTAGAAACTGCAATTGGACATTCTCAGCGCTAAAAGGCCAATATTGGGAAAAAAAATATCTTCAAATAAAAACTACACAGAAGCATTGTGTGAAACTTATTTCTGATATGTTCATTAAGCTAACAGAGTTAAACCATGCTTTTGATTGCGCAGTTCTGAACACTCTTTCTGTAGAAAATGCAAGTGGACATTCGGAGCGCTAAGAGGGTAATAGTGGAAAAAGGAATATATTCAAATATAAACTACACAGTAGCATTCTGTGAAAATTCTTTCTGTTCTGTGCATTCAACTAACAGAGTTGAACCTTACTTTTGATTGAGCCGTTCTGAAACACTCTTTCTGTAGAAACTGCAATTGGACATGCTAAGCGCTAAGAGGCCTACATTGGGAAAAAGAATATCTTCAAATAAAAACTACACAGATGCATTCTGTGAAACTTATTTCTGATCTGTAAATTCAGTTAACAGAGATAAAACATATTTTTGATTGAGCAGTTATGAAATACTCTTTTTGTAGAAAATGCAAGTGGAGATTCGGAGCGCTAAGAGGGTAATAGTGGAAAAAGGAATGTCTTCAAATATAAACTACACAGAATCATTCGGTGAAACTTCTTTCTGATCTGTGCATTCAGCTAACAGAGTTAAACGATACATTTGATTGAGCAGATCTGAACACTCTTTCTGTTGAAAATGCAACTGGACATTTGGAGCGCTAAGAGCGTAGTAGTGGAAAAAGTAATATATTCAAATATAAACTACACAGAAGCATTCTGTGAAACTTCTTTCTGATCTGAACATTCAGCTAACAGAGTTAAACCATACTTTTGATTGAGCAGTTTTGAAACACTCTGTCTGTAGAATATGCAACTGGACATTCGTAGCGCTAAGTGGGTAATAGTGGAAAAAAGAATACGTTCAAATATAAACTACACAGAAGCATTGTATGAAACTTCTTTCTGTTCTGTGCATTCAACTAACAGAGTTGAACCTTATTTTTGATTGAGCCTTTCTGAAACACTCTTTCTGTAGAAACTGCAATTGGACATTCTGAGCGCTAAGAGGCCTCTATTGGGGAAAATAATATCTTCAAATAAAAACTACACAGAAGCATTGTGTGAAACTTATTTCTGATATGTTCATTAAGCTAACAGAGTTAAACCATACTTTTGATTGCGCAGTTCTGAACACTCTTTCTGTAGAAAATGCAAGTGGACATTCGGAGCGCTAAGAGGGTAATAGTGGAAAAAGGAATATATTCAAATATAAACTACACAGTAGCATTCTGTGAAAATTCTTTCTGTTCTGTGCATTCAACTAACAGAGTTGAACCTTACTTTTGATTGAGCCGTTCTGAAACACTCTTTCTGTAGAAACTGCAATTGGACATGCTAAGCGCTAAGAGGCCTACATTGGGAAAAAGAATATCTTCAAATAAAAACTACACAGATGCATTCTGTGAAACTTATTTCTGATCTGTAAATTCAGTTAACAGAGATAAAACATATTTTTGATTGAGCAGTTATGAAACACTCTTTTTGTAGAAAATGCAAGTTGAGATTCGGAGCGCTAAGAGGGTAATAGTGGAAAAAGGAATGTCTTCAAATATAAACTACACAGAATCATTCGGTGAAACTTGTTTCTGATCTGTGCATTCAGCTAACAGAGTTAAACAATACTTTTGATTGAGCAGATCTGAACACTCTTTCTGTTGAAAATGCAACTGGACATTTGGAGCGCTAAGAGCGTAGTAGTGGAAAAAGGAATATATTCAAATATAAACTACACAGAAGCATTCTGTGAAACTTCTTTCTGATCTGAGCATTCAGCTAACAGAGTTAAACCATACTTTTGATTGAGCAGTTTTGAAACACTCTGTCTGTAGAAAATGCAACTGGACATTCGTAGCGCTAAGTGGGTAATAGTGGAAAAAAGTATATGTTCAAATATAAACTACACAGAAGCATTGTATGAAACTTCTTTCTGTTCTGTGCATTCAACTAACAGAGTTGAACCTTACTTTTGATTGAGCCGTTCTGAAACACTCTTTCTGTAGAAACTGCAATTGGACATTCTGAGCGCTAAGAGGCCTATATTGGGAAAAAGAATGTCTACAAATAAAAACTACACAGAAGAATTGTGTGAAACTTCTTTCTGTTCTGTTTGTTCAACTAAAAGAGTTGAACCTTAGTTTTGACTGAGCCGTTCTGAAACACTCTTTCTGTAGAAAATGCAAGTGGAGATTCGGAGCGCTAAGAGGGTAATAGTGGAAAAAGGAATGTCTCCAAATATAAACTACACAGAATCATTCTGTGAAACTTCTTTCTGATCTGTGCATTCAGCTAATAGAGTTAAACCATACTTTTGATTGAGCAGATCTGAACACTCTTTCTGTAGAAAATGCAACTGGACATTTGGAGCGCTAAGAGAGTAGTAGTGGAAAAAGGAATATATTCAAATATAAACTACACAGAAGCATTCTGTGAAACTTCTTTCTGATCTGAGCATTCAGCTAACAGAGTTAAACCATACTTTTGATTGAGCAGTTTTGAAACACTCTGTCTGTAGAAAATGCAACTGGACATTCGTAGCGCTAAGTGGGTAATAGTGGAAAAAAGAATATGTTCAAATATAAACTACACAGAAGCATTGTATGAAACTTCTTTCTGTTCTGTGCATTCAACTAACAAAGTTGAACCTTAGTTTTGATTGAGCCTTTCTGAAACACTCTTTCTGTAGAAACTGCAATTGGACATTCTGAGCGCTAAGAGGCCTCTATTGGGAAAAATAATATCTTCAAATAAAAACTACACAGAAGCATTGTGTGAAACTTATTTCTGTTATGTTCATTAAGCTAACAGAGTTAAACCATACTTTTGATTGCGCAGTTCTGAACACTCTTTCTGTAGAAAATGCAAGTGGACATACGGAGCGCTAAGAGGGTAATAGTGGAAAAAGGAATATATTCAAATATAAACTACACAGTAGCATTCTGTGAAAATTCTTTCTGTTCTGTGCATTCAACTAACAGAGTTGAACCTTACTTTTGATTGAGCCGTTCTGAAACACTCTTTCTGTAGAAACTGCAATTGGACATGCTAAGCGCTAAGAGGCCTACATTGGGAAAAAGAATATCTTCAAATAAAAACTACACAGATGCACTCTGTGAAACTTATTTCTGATCTGTAAATTCAGTTAACAGAGATAAAACTTATTTTTGATTGAGCAGTTATGAAACACTCTTTTTGTAGAAAATGCAAGTGGAGATTCGGAGCGCTAAGAGGTTAATAGTGGAAAAAGGAATGTCTTCAAATATAAACTACACAGAATCATTCGGTGAAACTTCTTTCTGATCTGTGCATTCAGCTAACAGAGTTAAACCATACTTTTGATTGAGCAGATCTGAACACTCTTTCTGTTGAAAATGCAACTGGACATTTGGAGCGGTAAGAGCGTAGTAGTGGAAAAAGGAATGTCTTCAAATATAAACTACACAGAATCATTCGGTGAAACTTCTTTCTGATCTGTGCATTCAGCTAACAGAGTTAAACCATACTTTTGATTGAGCAGATCTGAACACTCTTTCTGTAGAAAATGCAACTGGACATTTGGAGCGCTAAGAGCGTAGTAGTGGAAAAAGGAATATATTCAAATATAAACTACACAGAAGCATTCTGTGAAACTTCTTTCTGATCTGAGCATTCAGCTAACAGAGTTAAACCATACTTTTGATTGAGCAGTTTTGAAACACTCTGTCTGTAGAAAATGCAACTGGACATTCGTAGCGCTAAGTGGGTAATAGTGGAAAAAAGAATATGTTCAAATATAAACTACACAGAAGCATTGTATGAAACTTCTTTCTGTTCTGTGCATTCAACTAACAGAGTTGAACCTTACTTTTGATTGAGCCTTTCTGAAACACTCTTTCTGTAGAAACTGCAATTGGACATTCTGAGCGCTAAGAGGCCTCTATTGGGAAAAATAATATCTTCAAATAAAAACTACACAGAAGCATTGTGTGAAACTTATTTCTGATATGTTCATTAAGCTAACAGAGTTAAACCATACTTTTGATTGCGCAGTTCTGAACACTCTTTCTGTAGAAAATGCAAGTGGACATTCGGAGCGCTAAGAGGGTAATAGTGGAAAAAGGAATATATTCAAATATAAACTACACAGTAGCATTCTGTGAAACTTCTTTCTGTTCTGTGCATTCAACTAACAGAGTTGAACCTTACTTTTGATTGAGCCGTTCTGAAACACTCTTTCTGTAGAAACTGCAATTGGACATGCTAAGCGCTAAGAGGCCTACATTGGGAAAAAGAATATCTTCAAATAAAAACTACACAGATGCACTCTGTGAAACTTATTTCTGATCTGTAAATTCAGTTAACAGAGATAAAACATATTTTTGATTGAGCAGTTATGAAACACTCTTTTTGTAGAAAATGCAAGTGGAGATTCGGAGCGCTAAGAGGTTAATAGTGGAAAAAAGAATGTCTTCAAATATAAACTACACAGAATCATTCGGTGAAACTTCTTTCTGATCTGTGCATTCAGCTAACAGAGTTAAACCATACTTTAGATTGAGCAGATCTGAACACTCTTTCTGTTGAAAATGCAACTGGACATTTGGAGCGGTAAGAGTGTAGTAGTGGAAAAAGGAATATATTCAAATATAAACTACACAGAAGCATTGTGTGAAACTTCTTTCTGATCTGAGCATTCAGCTAACAGAGTTAAACCATACTTTTGATTGAGCAGTTTTGAAACACTCTGTCTGTAGAAAATGCAACTGGACATTCGTAGCGCTAAGTGGGTAATAGTGGAAAAAAGAATATGTTCAAATATAAACTACACAGAAGCATTGTATGAAACTTCTTTCTGTTCTGTGCATTCAACTAACAGAGTTGAACCTTACTTTTGATTGAGCCGTTCTGAAACACTCTTTCTGTAGAAACTGCAATTGGACATTCTGAGCGCTAAGAGGCCTATATTGTATAAAAGAATGTCTACAAATAAAAACTACACAGAAGAATTGTGTGAAACTACTTTCTGTTCTGTTTGTTCAACTAAAGGATTTGAACCTTAGTTTTGATTGAGCCGTTCTGAAACACTCTTTTTGTAGAAAATGCAAGTTGAGATTCGGAGCGCTAAGAGGGTAATAGTGGAAAAAGGAATGTCTCCAAATATAAACTACACAGAATCATTCTGTGAAACTTCTTTCTGATCTGTGCATTCAGCTAACAGAGTTAAACCATACTTTTGATTGAGCAGATCTGAACACTCTTTCTGTAGAAAATGCAACTGGACATTTGGAGCGCTAAGAGAGTAGTAGTGGAAAAAGGAATATATTCAAATATAAACTACACAGAAGCATTCTGTGAAACTTCTTTCTGATCTGAGCATTCAGCTAACAGAGTTAAACCATACTTTTGATTGAGCAGTTTTGAAACACTCTGTCTGTAGAAAATGCAACTGGACATTCGTAGCGCTAAGTGGGTAATAGTGGAAAAAAGAATACGTTCAAATATAAACTACACAGAAGCATTGTATGAAACTTCTTTCTGTTCTGTGCATTCAACTAACAGAGTTGAACCTTACTT
The DNA here is from genome assembly GCF_028878055.3 of Symphalangus syndactylus. Lineage (NCBI taxonomy): Eukaryota > Metazoa > Chordata > Mammalia > Primates > Hylobatidae > Symphalangus > Symphalangus syndactylus. The sequence continues at coordinate 144,819,497 of NC_072429.2, forward strand.
TTGATTGAGCCTTTCTGAAACACTCTTTCTGTAGAAACTGCAATTGGACATTCTGAGCGCTAAGAGGCCTCTATTGGGAAAAATAATATCTTCAAATAAAAACTACACAGAAGCATTGTGTGAAACTTATTTCTGATATGTTCATTAAGCTAACAGAGTTAAACCATACTTTTGATTGCGCAGTTCTGAACACTCTTTCTGTAGAAAATGCAAGTGGACATTCGGAGCGCTAAGAGGGTAATAGTGGAAAAAGGAATATATTCAAATATAAACTACACAGTAGCATTCTGTGAAAATTCTTTCTGTTCTGTGCATTCAACTAACAGAGTTGAACCTTACTTTTGATTGAGCCGTTCTGAAACACTCTTTCTGTAGAAACTGCAATTGGACATGCTAAGCGCTAAGAGGCCTACATTGGGAAAAAGAATATCTTCAAATAAAAACTACACAGATGCATTCTGTGAAACTTATTTCTGATCTGTAAATTCAGTTAACAGAGATAAAGCATATTTTTGATTGAGCAGTTATGAAACACTCTTTTTGTAGAAAATGCAAGTGGAGATTCGGAGCGCTAAGAGGGTAATAGTGGAAAAAGGAATGTCTTCAAATATAAACTACACAGAATCATTCGGTGAAACTTCTTTCTGATCTGTGCATTCAGCTAACAGAGTTAAACCATACTTTTGATTGAGCAGATCTGAACACTCTTTCTGTAGAAAATGCAACTGGACATTTGGAGCGCTAAGAGCGTAGTAGTGGAAAAAGTAATATATTCAAATATAAACTACACAGAATCATTCTGTGAAACTTCTTTCTGATCTGAGCATTCAGCTAACAGAGTTAAACCATACTTTTGATTGAGCAGTTTTGAAACAGTCTGTCTGTAGAAAATGCAACTGGACATTCGTAGCGCTAAGTGGGTAATAGTGGAAAAAAGAATATGTTCAAATATAAACTACACAGAAGCATTGTATGAAACTTCTTTCTGTTCTGTGCATTCAACTAACAGAGTTGAACCTTACTTTTGATTGAGCCGTTCTGAAATACTCTTTCTGTAGAAACTGCAATTGGACATTCTGAGCGCTAGGAGGCCTATATTGGGAAAAAGAATGTCTACAAATAAAAACTACACAGAAGAATTGTGTGAAACTTCTTTCTCTTCTGTTTGTTCAACTAAAAGAGTTGAACCTTAGTTTTGATTGAGCCGTTCTGAAACACTCTTTCTGTGGAAAATGCAAGTGGAGATTCGGAGCGCTAAGAGGGTAATAGTGGAAAAAGGAATGTCTCCAAATATAAACTACACAGAATCATTCTGTGAAACTTCTTTCTGATCTGTGCATTCAGCTAACAGAGTTAAACCATACTTTTGATTGAGCAGATCTGAACACTCTTTCTGTAGAAATTGCAACTGGACATTTGGAGCGCTAAGAGAGTACTAGTGGAAAAAGGAATATATTCAAATATAAACTACACAGAAGCATTCTGTGAAACTTCTTTCTGATCTGAGCATTCAGCTAACAGAGTTAAACCATACTTTTGATTGAGCAGTTTTGAAACACTCTGTCTGTAGAAAATGCAACTGGACATTCGTAGCGCTAAGTGGGTAATAGTGGAAAAAAGAATATGTTCAAATATAAACTACACAGAAGCATTGTATGAAACTTCTTTCTGTTCTGTGCATTCAACTAACAGAGTTGAACCTTACTTTTGATTGAGCCTTTCTGAAACACTCTTTCTGTAGAAACTGCAATTGGACATTCTGAGCGCTAGGAGGCCTATATTGGGAAAAAGAATGTCTACAAATAAAAACTACACAGAAGAATTGTGTGAAACTACTTTCTGTTCTGTTTGTTCAACTAAAAGAGTTGAACCTTAGTTTTGATTGAGCCGTTCTGAAACACTCTTTCTGTAGAAAATGCAAGTGGAGATTCGGAGCGCTAAGAGGGTAATAGTGGAAAAAGGAATGTCTCCAAATATAAACTACACAGAATCATTCTGTGAAACTTCTTTCTGATCTGTGCATTCAGCTAACAGAGTTAAACCATACTTTTGATTGAGCAGATCTGAACACTCTTTCTGTAGAAAATGCAACTGGACATTTGGAGCGCTAAGAGAGTAGTAGTGGAAAAAGGAATATATTCAAATATAAACTACACAGAAGCATTCTGTGAAACTTCTTTCTGATCTGAGCATTCAGCTAACAGAGTTAAACCATACTTTTGATTGAGCAGTTTTGAAACACTCTGTCTGTAGAAAATGCAACTGGACATTCGTAGCGCTAAGTGGTTAATAGTGGAAAAAAGAATACGTTCAAATATAAACTACACAGAAGCATTGTATGAAACTTCTTTCTGTTCTGTGCATTCAACTAACAGAGTTGAACCTTACTTTTGCTTGAGCCTTTCTGAAACACTCTTTCTGTAGAAACTGCAATTGGACATTCTGAGCGCTAAGAGGCCTCTATTGGGAAAAATAATATCTTTAAATAAAAACTACACAGAAGCATTGTGTGAAACTTATTTCTGATATGTTCATTAAGCTAACAGAGTTAAACCATACTTTTGATTGCGCAGTTCTGAACACTCTTTCTGTAGAAAATGCAAGTGGACATTCGGAGCGCTAAGAGGGTAATAGTGGAAAAAGGAATATATTCAAATATAAACTACACAGTAGCATTCTGTGAAAATTCTTTCTGTTCTGTGCATTCAACTAACAGAGTTGAACCTTACTTTTGATTGAGCCGTTCTGAAACACTCTTTCTGTAGAAACTGCAATTGGACATGCTAAGCGCTAAGAGGCCTACATTGGGAAAAAGAATATCTTCAAATAAAAACTACACAGATGCATTCTATGAAACTTATTTCTGATCTGTAAATTCAGTTAACAGAGATAAAGCATATTTTTGATTGAGCAGTTATGAAACACTCTTTTTGTAGAAAATGCAAGTGGAGATTCGGAGCGCTAAGAGGGTAATAGTGGAAAAAGGAATGTCTTCAAATATAAACTACACAGAATCATTCGGTGAAACTTCTTTCTGATCTGTGCATTCAGCTAACAGAGTTAAACCATACTTTTGATTGAGCAGATCTGAACACTCTTTCTGTAGAAAATGCAACTGGACATTTGGAGCGCTAAGAGCGTAGTAGTGGAAAAAGGAATATATTCAAATATAAACTACACAGAAGCATTCTGTGAAACTTCTTTCTGATCTGAGCATTCAGCTAACAGAGTTAAACCATACTTTTGATTGAGCAGTTTTGAAACACTCTGTCTGTAGAAAATGCAACTGGACATTCGTAGCGCTAAGTGGGTAATAGTGGAAAAAAGAATATGTTCAAATATAAACTACACAGAAGCATTGTATGAAACTTCTTTCTGTTCTGTGCATTCAACTAACAGAGTTGAACCTTACTTTTGATTGAGCCTTTCTGAAACACTCTTTCTGTAGAAACTGCAATTGGACATTCTGAGCGCTAAGAGGCCTCTATTGGGAAAAATAATATCTTCAAATAAAAACTACACAGAAGCATTGTGTGAAACTTATTTCTGATATGTTCATTAAGCTAACAGAGTTAAACCATACTTTTGATTGCGCAGTTCTGAACACTCTTTCTGTAGAAAATGCAAGTGGACATTCGGAGCGCTAAGAGGGTAATAGTGGAAAAAGGAATATATTCAAATATAAACTACACAGTAGCATTCTGTGAAACTTCTTTCTGTTCTGTGCATTCAACTAACAGAGTTGAACCTTACTTTTGATTGAGCCGTTCTGAAACACTCTTTCTGTAGAAACTGCAATTGGACATGCTAAGCGCTAAGAGGCCTACATTGGGAAAAAGAATATCTTCAAATAAAAACTACACAGATGCATTCTGTGAAACTTATTTCTGATCTGTAAATTCAGTTAACAGAGATAAAACATATTTTTGATTGAGCAGTTATGAAACACTCTTTTTGTAGAAAATGCAAGTGGAGATTCGGAGCGCTAAGAGGGTAATAGTGGAAAAAGGAATGTCTTCAAATATAAACAACACAGAATCATTCGGTGAAACTTCTTTCTGATCTGTGCATTCAGCTAACAGAGTTAAAACATACTTTTGATTGAGCAGATCTGAACATTCTTTCTGTAGAAAATGCAACTGGACATTTGGAGCTCTAAGAGCGTAGTAGTGGAAAAAGGAATATATTCAAATATAAACTACACAGAAGCATTCTGTGAAACTTCTTTCTGATCTGAGCATTCAGCTAACAGAGTTAAACCATACTTTTGATTGAGCAGTTTTGAAACAGTCTGTCTGTAGAAAATGCAACTGGACATTCGTAGCGCTAAGTGGGTAATAGTGGAAAAAAGAATATGTTCAAATATAAACTACACAGAAGCATTGTATGAAACTTCTTTCTGTTCTGTGCATTCAACTAACAGAGTTGAACCTTACTTTGATTGAGCCGTTCTGAAATACTCTTTCTGTAGAAACTGCAATTGGACATTCTGAGCGCTAGGAGGCCTATATTGGGAAAAAGAATGTCTACAAATAAAAACTACACAGAAGAATTGTGTGAAACTTCTTTCTCTTCTGTTTGTTCAACTAAAAGAGTTGAACCTTAGTTTTGATTGAGCCGTTCTGAAACACTCTTTCTGTAGAAAATGCAAGTGGAGATTCGGAGCGCTAGGAGGGTAATAGTGGAAAAAGGAATGTCTCCAAATATAAACTACACAGAATCTTTCTGTGAAACTTCTTTCTGATCTGTGCATTCAGCTAACAGAGTTAAACCATACTTTTGATTGAGCAGATCTGAACACTCTTTCTGTAGAAAATGCAACTGGACATTTGGAGCGCTAAGAGAGTACTAGTGGAAAAAGGAATATATTCAAATATAAACTACACAGAAGCATTCTGTGAAACTTCTTTCTGATCTGAGCATTCAGCTAACAGAGTTAAACCATACTTTTGATTGAGCAGTTTTGAAACACTCTGTCTGTAAAAAATGCAACTGGACATTCGTAGCGCTAAGTGGGTAATAGTGGAAAAAAGAATATGTTCAAATATAAACTACACAGAAGCATTGTATGAAACTTCTTTCTGTTCTGTGCATTCAACTAACAGAGTTGAACCTTACTTTTGATTGAGCCTTTCTGAAACACTCTTTCTGTAGAAACTGCAATTGGACATTCTGAGCGCTAAGAGGCCTATATTGGGAAAAATAATATCTTCAAATAAAAACTACACAGAAGCATTGTGTGAAACTTATTTCTGATATGTTCATTAAGCTAACAGAGTTAAACCATACTTTTGATTGCGCAGTTCTGAACACTCTTTCTGTAGAAAATGCAAGTGGACATTCGGAGCGCTAAGAGGGTAATAGTGGAAAAAGGAATGTCTCCAAATATAAACTACACAGAATCATTCTGTGAAACTTCTTTCTGATCTGTGCATTCAGCTAACAGAGTTAAACCATACTTTTGTTTGAGCCGTTCTGAAACACTCTTTCTGTAGAAACTGCAATTGGACATGCTAAGCGCTAAGAGGCCTACATTGGGAAAAAGAATATCTTCAAATAAAAACTACACAGATGCATTCTGTGAAACTTATTTCTGATCTGTAAATTCAGTTAACAGAGATAAAACATATTTTTGATTGAGCAGTTATGAAAGATTCTTTTTGTAGAAAATGCAAGTGGAGATTCGGAGCGCTAAGAGGGTAATAGTGGAAAAAATAATGTCTTCAAATATAAACTACACAGAATCATTCGGTGAAACTTCTTTCTGATCTGTGCATTCAGCTAACAGAGTTAAACCATACTTTTGATTGAGCAGATCAGAACACTCTTTCTGTAGAAAATGCAACTGGACATTTGGAGCGCTAAGAGCGTAGTAGTGGAAAAAGGAATATATTCAAATATAAACAACACAGAAGCATTCTGTGAAACTTCTTTCTGATCTGAGCATTCAGCTAACAGAGTTAAACCATACTTTTGATTGAGCAGTTTTGAAACAGTCTGTCTGTAGAAAATGCAACTGGACATTCGTAGCGCTACGTGGGTAATAGTGGAAAAAAAATATGTTCAAATATAAACTACACAGAAGCATTGTATGAAACTTCTTTCTGTTCTGCGCATTCAACTAACAGAGTTGAACCTTACTTTTGATTGAGCCTTTCTGAAACACTCTTTCTGTAGAAACTGCAATTGGACATTCTGAGCGCTAGGAGGCCTATATTGGGAAAAAGAATGTCTACAAATAAAAACTACACAGAAGAATTGTGTGAAACTACTTTCTGTTCTGTTTGTTCAACTAAAAGAGTTGAACCTTAGTTTTGATTGAGCCGTTCTGAAACACTCTTTCTGTAGAAAATGCAAGTGGAGATTCGGAGCGCTAAGAGGGTAATAGTGGAAAAAGGAATGTCTCCAAATATAAACTACACAGAATCATTCTGTGAAACTTCTTTCTGATCTGTGCATTCAGCTAACAGAGTTAAACCATACTTTTGATTGAGCAGATCTGAACACTCTTTCTGTAGAAAATGCAACTGGACATTTGGAGCGCTAAGAGAGTAGTAGTGGAAAAAGGAATATATTCAAATATAAACTACACAGAAGCATTCTGTGAAACTTCTTTCTGATCTGAGCATTCAGCTAACAGAGTTAAACCATACTTTTGATTGAGCAGTTTTGAAACACTCTGTCTGTAGAAAATGCAACTGGACATTCGTAGCGCTAAGTGGGTAATAGTGGAAAAAAATACGTTCAAATATAAACTACACAGAAGCATTGTATGAAACTTCTTTCTGTTCTGTGCATTCAACTAACAGAGTTGACCCTTCCTTTTGATTGAGCCTTTCTGAAACACTCTTTCTGTAGAAACTGCAATTGGACATTCTGAGCGCTAAGAGGCCTCTATTGGGAAAAATAATATCTTCAAATAAAAACTACACAGAAGCATTGTGTGAAACTTATTTCTGATATGTTCATTAAGCTAACAGAGTTTAACCATACTTTTGATTGCGCAGTTCTGAACACTCTTTCTGTAGAAAATGCAAGTGGACATTCGGAGCGCTAAGAGGGTAATAGTGGAAAAAGGAATATATTCAAATGTAAACTACACAGTAGCATTCTGTGAAAATTCTTTCTGTTCTGTGCATTCAACTAACAGAGTTGAACCTTACTTTTGATTGAGCCGTTCTGAAACACTCTTTCTGTAGAAACTGCAATTGGACATGCTAAGCGCTAAGAGGCCTACATTGGGAAAAAGAATATCTTCAAATAAAAACTACACAGATGCATTCTGTGAAACTTATTTCTGATCTGTAAATTCAGTTAACAGAGATAAAGCATATTTTTGATTGAGCAGTTATGAAACACTCTTTTTGTAGAAAATGCAAGTGGAGATTCGGAGCGCTAAGAGGGTAATAGTGGAAAAAGTAATGCCTTCAAATATAAACAACACAGAATCATTCGGTGAAACTTCTTTCTGATCTGTGCATTCAGCTAACAGAGTTAAACCATACTTTTGATTGAGCAGATCTGAACATTCTTTCTGTAGAAAATGCAACTGGACATTTGGAGCGCTAAGAGCGTAGTAGTGGAAAAAGGAATATATTCAAATATAAACTACACAGAAGCATTCTGTGAAACTTCTTTCTGATCTGAGCATTCAGCTAACAGAGTTAAACCATACTTTTGATTGAGCAGTTTTGAAACAGTCTGTCTGTAGAAAATGCAACTGGACGTTCGTAGCGCTAAGTGGGTAATAGTGGAAAAAAGAATATGTTCAAATATAAACTACACAGAAGCATTGTATGAAACTTCTTTCTGTTCTGTGCATTCAACTAACAGAGTTGAACCTTACTTTTGATTGAGCCGTTCTGAAATACTCTTTCTGTAGAAACTGCAATTGGACATTCTGAGCGCTAGGAGGCCTATATTGGGAAAAAGAATGTCTACAAATAAAAACTACACAGAAGAATTGTGTAAAACTCCTTTCTCTTCTGTTTGTTCAACTAAAAGAGTTGAACCATAGTTTTGATTGAGCCGTTCTGAAACACTCTTTCTGTAGAAAATGCAAGTGGAGATTCGGAGCGCTAAGAGGGTAATAGTGGAGAAAGGAATGTCTCCAAATATAAACTACACAGAATCATTCTGTGAAACTTCTTTCTGATCTGTGCATTCAGCTAACAGAGTTAAACCATACTTTTGATTGAGCAGATCTGAACACTCTTTCTGTAGAAAATGCAACTGGACATTTGGAGCACTAAGAGAGTACTAGTGGAAAAAGGAATATATTCAAATATAAACTACACAGAAGCATTCTGTGAAACTTCTTTCTGATCTGAGCATTCAGCTAACAGAGTTAAACCATACTTTTGATTGAGCAGTTTTGAAACACTCTGTCTGTAGAAAATGCAACTGGACATTCGTAGCGCTAAGTGGGTAATAGTGGAAAAAAGAATATGTTCAAATATAAACTACACAGAAGCATTGTATGAAACTTCTTTCTGTTCTGTGCATTCAACTAACAGAGTTGAACCTTACTTTTGATTGAGCCTTTCTGAAACACTCTTTCTGTAGAAAATGCAACTGGACATTTGGAGCGCTAAGAGCGTAGTAGTGGAAAAAGGAATATATTCAAATATAAACTACACAGAAGCATTCTGTGAAACTTCTTTCTGATCTGAGCATTCAGCTAACAGAGTTAAACCATACTTTTTATTGAGCAGTTTTGAAACACTCTGTCTGTAGAAAATGCAACTGGACATTCGTAGCGCTAAGTGGGTAATAGTGGAAAAAAGAATACGTTCAAATATAAACTACACAGAAGCATTGTATGAAACTTCTTTCTGTTCTGTGCATTCAACTAACAGAGTTGAACCTTACTTTTGATTGAGCCTTTCTGAAACACTCTTTCTGTAGAAACTGCAATTGGACATTCTGAGCGCTAAGAGGCCTCTATTGGGAAAAATAATATCTTCAAATAAAAACTACACAGAAGCATTGTGTGAAACTTATTTCTGATATGTTCATTAAGCTAACAGAGTTAAACCATACTTTTGATTGCGCAGTTCTGAACACTCTTTCTGTAGAAAATGCAAGTGGACATTCGGAGCGCTAAGAGGGTAATAGTGGAAAAAGGAATATATTCAAATATAAACTACACAGTAGCATTCTGTGAAAATTCTTTCTGTTCTGTGCATTCAACTAACAGAGTTGAACCTTACTTTTGATTGAGCCGTTCTGAAAAACTCTTTCTGTAGAAACTGCAATTGGACATGCTAAGCGCTAAGAGGCCTACATTGGGAAAAAGAATATCTTCAAATAAAAACTACACAGATGCATTCTGTGAAACTTATTTCTGATCTGTAAATTCAGTTAACAGAGATAAAGCATATTTTTGATTGAGCAGTTATGAAACACTCTTTTTGTAGAAAATGCAAGTGGAGATTCGGAGCGCTAAGAGGGTAATAGTGGAAAAAGGAATGTCTTCAAATATAAACTACACAGAATCATTCGGTGAAACTTCTTTCTGATCTGTGCATTCAGCTAACAGAGTTAAACCATACTTTTGATTGAGCAGATCTGAACATTCTTTCTGTAGAAAATGCAACTGGACATTTGGAGCGCTAAGAGCGTAGTAGTGGAAAAAGGAATATATTCAAATATAAACTACACAGAATCATTCTGTGAAACTTCTTTCTGATCTGAGCATTCAGCTAACAGAGTTAAACCATACTTTTGATTGAGCAGTTTTGAAACACTCTGTCTGTAGAAAATGCAACTGGACATTCGTAGCGCTAAGTGGGTAATAGTGGAAAAAAGAATATGTTCAAATATAAACTACACAGAAGCATTGTATGAAACTTCTTTCTGTTCTGTGCATTCAACTAACAGAGTTGAACCTTACTTTTGATTGAGCCTTTCTGAAACACTCTTTCTGTAGAAACTGCAATTGGACATTCTGAGCGCTAAGAGGCCTCTATTGGGAAAAATAATATCTTCAAATAAAAACTACACAGAAGCATTGTGTGAAACTTATTTCTGATATGTTCATTAAGCTAACAGAGTTAAACCATACTTTTGATTGCGCAGTTCTGAGCACTCTTTCTGTAGAAAATGCAAGTGGACATTCGGAGCGCTAAGAGGGTAATAGTGGAAAAAGGAATATATACAAATATAAACTACACAGTAGCATTCTGTGAAAATTCTTTCTGTTCTGTGCATTCAACTGACAGAGTTGAACCTTACTTTTGATTGAGCCGTTCTGAAACACTCTTTCTGTAGAAACTGCAATTGGACATGCTAAGCGCTAAGAGGCCTACATTGGGAAAAAGAATATCTTCAAATAAAAAGTACACAGATGCATTCTGTGAAACTTATTTCTGATCTGTAAATTCAGTTAACAGAGATAAAACATATTTTTGATTGAGCAGTTATGAAACACTCTTTTTGTAGAAAATGCAAGTGGAGATTCGGAGCGCTAAGAGGGTAATAGTGGAAAAAGGAATGTCTTCAAATATAAACAACACAGAATCATTCGGTGAAACTTCTTTCTGATCTGTGCATTCAGCTAACAGAGTTAAACCATACTTTTGATTGAGCAGATCTGAACATTCTTTCTGTAGAAAATGCAACTGGACATTTGGAGCGCTAAGAGCGTAGTAGTGGAAAAAGGAATATATTCAAATATAAACTACACAGAAGCATTCTGTGAAACTTCTTTCTGATCTGAGCATTCAGCTAACAGAGTTAAACCATACTTTTGATTGAGCAGTTTTGAAACAGTCTGTGTGTAGAAAATGCAACTGGACATTCGTAGCGCTAAGTGGGTAATGGTGGAAAAAAGAATATGTTCAAATATAAACTACACAGAAGCATTGTATGAAACTTCTTTCTGTTCTGTGCATTCAACTAACAGAGTTGAACCTTACTTTTGATTGAGCAGTTCTGAAATACTCTTTCTGTAGAAACTGCAATTGGACATTCTGAGCGCTAGGAGGCCTATATTGGGAAAAAGAATGTCTACAAATAAAAACTACACAGAAGAATTGTGTGAAACTTCTTTCTCTTCTGTTTGTTCAACTAAAAGAGTTGAACCTTAGTTTTGATTGAGCCGTTCTGAAACACTCTTTCTGTAGAAAATGCAAGTGGAGATTGGGAGCGCTAAGAGGGTAATAGTGGAAAAAGGAATGTCTCCAAATATAAACTACACAGAATCATTCTGTGAAACTTCTTTCTGATCTGTGCATTCAGCTAACAGAGTTAAACCATACTTTTGATTGAGCAGATCTGAAGACTCTTTCTGTAGAAAATGCAACTGGACATTTTGAGCGCTAAGAGAGTACTAGTGGAAAAAGGAATATATTCAAATATAAACTACACAGAAGCATTCTGTGAAACTTCTTTCTGATCTGAGCATTCAGCTAACAGAGTTAAACCATACTTTTGATTGAGCAGTTTTGAAACACTCTGTCTGTAGAAAATGCAACTGGACATTCGTAGCGCTAAGTGGGTAACAGTGGAAAAAAGAATATGTTCAAATATAAACTACACAGAAGCATTGTATGAAACTTCTTTCTGTTCTGTGCATTCAACTAACAGAGTTGAACCTTACTTTTGATTGAGCCTTTCTGAAACACTCTTTCTGTAGAAACTGCAATTGGACATTCTGAGCGCTAGGAGGCCTATATTGGGAAAAAGAATGTCTACAAATAAAAACTACAAAGAAGAATTGTGTGAAACTACTTTCTGTTCTGTTTGTTCAACTAAAAGAGTTGAACCTTAGTTTTGATTGAGCCGTTCTGAAACACTCTTTCTGTAGAAAATGCAAGTGGAGATTCGGAGCGCTAAGAGGGTAATAGTGGAAAAAGGAATGTCTCCAAATATAAACTACACAGAATCATTCTGTGAAACTTCTTTCTGATCTGTGCATTCAGCTAACAGAGTTAAACCATACTTTTGATTGAGCAGATCTGAACACTCTTTCTGTAGAAAATGCAACTGGACATTTGGAGCGCTAAGAGAGTAGTAGTGGAAAAAGGAATATATTCAAATATAAACTACACAGAAGCATTCTGTGAAACTTCTTTCTGATCTGAGCATTCAGCTAACAGAGTTAAACCATACTTTTGATTGAGCAGTTTTGAAACACTCTGTCTGTAGAAAATGCAACTGGACATTCGTAGCGCTAAGTGGGTAATAGTGGAAAAAAGAATACGTTCAAATATAAACTACACAGAAACATTGTATGAAACTTCTTTCTGTTCTGTGCATTCAACTAACAGAGTTGAACCTTACTTTTGATTGAGCCTTTCTGAAACACTCTTTCTGTAGAAACTGCAATTGGACATTCTGAGCGCTAAGAGGCCTCTATTGGGAAAAAAAATATCTTCAAATAAAAACTACACAGAAGCATTGTGTGAAACTTATTTCTGATATGTTCATTAAGCTAACAGAGTTAAACCATACTTTTGATTGCGCAGTTCTGAACACTCTTTCTGTAGAAAATGCAAGTGGACATTCGGAGCGCTAAGAGGGTAATAGTGGAAAAAGGAATATATTCAAATATAAACTACACAGTAGCATTCTGTGAAAATTCTTTCTGTTCTGTGCATTCAACTAACAGAGTTGAACCTTACTTTTGATTGAGCCGTTCTGAAACACTCTTTCTGTAGAAACTGCAATTGGACATGCTAAACGCTAAGAGGCCTACATTGGGAAAAAGAATATCTTCAAATAAAAACTACACAGATGCATTCTGTGAAACTTATTTCGATCTGTAAATTCAGTTAACAGAGATAAAGCATATTTTTTATTGAGCAGGTATGAAACACTCTTTTTGTAGAAAATGCAAGTGGAGATTCGGAGCGCTAAGAGGGTAATAGTGGAAAAAGGAATGTCTTCAAATATAAACTACACAGAATCATTCGGTGAAACTTCTTTCTGATCTGTGCATTCAGCTAACAGAGTTAAACCATACTTTTGATTGAGCAGATCTGAACACTCTTTCTGTAGAAAATGCAACTGGACATTTGGATTGCTAAGAGCGTAGTAGTGGAAAAAGGAATATATTCAAATATAAACTACACAGAAGCATTCTGTGAAACTTCTTTCTGATCTGAGCATTCAGCTAACAGAGTTAAACCATACTTTTGATTGAGCAGTTTTGAAACACTCTGTCTGTAGAAAATGCAACTGGACATTCGTAGCGCTAAGTGGGTAATAGTGGAAAAAAGAATATGTTCAAATATAAACTACACAGAAGCATTGTATGAAACTTCTTTCTGTTCTGTGCATTCAACTAACAGAGTTGAACCTTACTTTTGATTGAGCCTTTCTGAAACACTCTTTCTGTAGAAACTGCAATTGGACATTCTGAGCGCTAAGAGGCCTCTATTGGGAAAAATAATATCTTCAAATAAAAACTACACAGAAGCATTGTGTGAAACTTATTTCTGATATGTTCATTAAGCTAACAGAGTTAAACCATACTTTTGATTGCGCAGTTCTGAACACTCTTTCTGTAGAAAATGCAAGTGGACATTCGGAGCGCTAAGAGGGTAATAGTGGAAAAAGGAATATATTCAAATATAAACTACACAGTAGCATACTGTGAAAATTCTTTCTGTTCTGTGCATTCAACTAACAGTGTTGAACCTTACTTTTGATTGAGCCGTTCTGAAACACACTTTCTGTAGAAACTGCAATTGGACATGGTAAGCGCTAAGAGGCCTACATTGGGAAAAAGAATATCTTCAAATAAAAACTACACAGATGCATTCTGTGAAACTTATTTCTGATCTGTAAATTCAGTTAACAGAGATAACACATATTTTTGATTGAGCAGTTATGAAACACTCTTTTTGTAGAAAATGCAAGTGGAGATTCGGAGCGCTAAGAGGGTAATAGTGGAAAAAGGAATGTCTTCAAATATAAACAACACAGAATCATTCGGTGAAACTTCTTTCTGATCTGTGCATTCAGCTAACAGAGTTAAACCATACTTTTGATTGAGCAGATCTGAACATTCTTTCTGTAGAAAATGCAACTGGACATTTGGAGCGCTAAGAGCGTAGTAGTGGAAAAAGGAATATATTCAAATATAAACTACACAGAAGCATTCTGTGAAACTTCTTTCTGATCTGAGCATTCAGCTAACAGAGTTAAACCATACTTTTGATTGAGCAGTTTTGAAACAGTCTGTCTGTAGAAAATGCAACTGGACATTCGTAGCGCTAAGTGGGTAATAGTGGAAAAAAGAATATGTTCAAATATAAACTACACAGAAGCATTCTATGAAACTTCTTTCTGTTCTGTGCATTCAACTAACAGAGTTGAACCTTACTTTTGATTGAGCCGTTCTGAAATACTCTTTCTGTAGAAACTGCAATTGGACATTCTGAGCGCTAGGAGGCCTATATTGGGAAAAAGAATGTCTACAAATAAAAACTACACCGAAGAATTGTGTGAAACTTCTTTCTCTTCTGTTTGTTCAACTAAAAGAGTTGAACCTTAGTTTTGATTGAGCCGTTCTGAAACACTCTTTCTGTAGAAAATGCAAGTGGAGATTCGGAGCGCTAAGGGGGTAATAGTGGAAAAAGGAATGTCTCCAAATATAAACTACACAGAATCATTCTGTGAAACTTCTTTCTGATCTGTGCATTCAGCAAACAGAGTTAAACCATACTTTTGATTGAACAGATCTGAACACTCTTTCTGTAGAAAATGCAACTGGACATTTGGAGCACTAAGAGAGTACTAGTGGAAAAAGGAATATATTCAAATATAAACTACACAGAAGCATTCTGTGAAACTTCTTTCTGATCTGAGCATTCAGCTAACAGAGTTAAACCATACTTTTGATTGAGCAGTTTTGAAACACTCTGTCTGTAGAAAATGCAACTGGACATTCGTAGCGCTAAGTGGGTAATAGTGGAAAAAAGAATACGTTCAAATATAAACTACACAGAAACATTGTATGAAACTTCTTTCTGTTCTGTGCATTCAACTAACAGAGTTGAACCTTACTTTTGATTGAGCCTTTCTGAAACACTCTTTCTGTAGAAACTGCAATTGGACATTCTGAGCGCTAAGAGGCCTCTATTGGGAAAAAAAATATCTTCAAATAAAAACTACACAGAAGCATTGTGTGAAACTTATTTCTGATATGTTCATTAAGCTAACAGAGTTAAACCATACTTTTGATTGCGCAGTTCTGAACACTCTTTCTGTAGAAAATGCAAGTGGACATTCGGAGCGCTAAGAGGGTAATAGTGGAAAAAGGAATATATTCAAATATAAACTACACAGTAGCATTCTGTGAAAATTCTTTCTGTTCTGTGCATTCAACTAACAGAGTTGAACCTTACTTTTGATTGAGCCGTTCTGAAACACTCTTTCTGTAGAAACTGCATTTGGACATGCTAAACGCTAAGAGGCCTACATTGGGAAAAAGAATATCTTCAAATAAAAACTACACAGATGCATTCTGTGAAACTTATTTCGATCTGTAAATTCAGTTAACAGAGATAAAGCATATTTTTTATTGAGCAGGTATGAAACACTCTTTTTGTAGAAAATGCAAGTGGAGATTCGGAGCGCTAAGAGGGTAATAGTGGAAAAAGGAATGTCTCCAAATATAAACTACACAGAATCATTCGGTGAAACTTCTTTCTGATCTGTGCATTCAGCTAACAGAGTTAAACCATACTTTTGATTGAGCAGATCTGAACACTCTTTCTGTAGAAAATGCAACTGGACATTTGGAGCGCTAAGAGAGTAGTAGTGGAAAAAGGAATATATTCAAATATAAACTACACAGAAGCATTCTGTGAAACTTCTTTCTGATCTGAGCATTCAGCTAACAGAGTTAAACCATACTTTTGATTGAGCAGTTTTGAAACACTCTGTCTGTAGAAAATGCAACTGGACATTCGTAGCGCTAAGTGGGTAATAGTGGAAAAAAGAATACGTTCAAATATAAACTACACAGAAGCATTGTATGAAACTTCTTTCTGTTCTGTGCATTCAACTAACAGAGTTGAACCTTACTTTTGATTGAGCCTTTCTGAAACACTCTTTCTGTAGAAACTGCAATTGGACATTCTGAGCGCTAAGAGGCCTCTATTGGGAAAAATAATATCTTCAAATAAAAACTACACAGAAGCATTGTGTGAAACTTATTTCTGATATGTTCATTAAGCTAACAGAGTTAAACCATACTTTTGATTGCGCAGTTCTGAACACTCTTTCTGTAGAAAAGGCAAGTGGACATTCGGAGCGCTAAGAGGGTAATAGTGGAAAAAGGAATATATTCAAATATAAACTACACAGTAGCATTCTGTGAAAATTCTTTCTGTTCTGTGCATTCAACTAACAGGGTTGAACCTTACTTTTGATTGAGCCGTTCTGAAACACTCTTTCTGTAGAAACTGCAATTGGACATGCTAAGCGCTAAGAGGCCTACATTGGGAAAAAGAATATCTTCAAATAAAAACTACACAGATGCATTCTGTGAAACTTATGTCTGATCTGTAAATTCAGTTAACAGAGATAAAACATATTTTTGATTGAGCAGTTATGAAAGATTCTTTTTGTAGAAAATGCAAGTGGAGATTCGGAGCGCTAAGAGGGTAATAGTGGAAAAAGGAATGTCTTCAAATATAAACTACACAGAATCATTCGGTGAAACTTCTTTCTGATCTGTGCATTCAGCTAACAGAGTTAAACCATACTTTTGATTGAGCAGATCAGAACACTCTTTCTGTAGAAAATGCAACTGGACATTTGGAGCGCTAAGAGAGTAGTAGTGGAAAAAGGAATATATTCAAATATAAACAACACAGAAGCATTCTGTGAAACTTCTTTCTGATCTGAGCATTCAGCTAACAGAGTTAAACCATACTTTTGATTGAGCAGTTTTGAAACACTCTGTCTGTAGAAAATGCAACTGGACATTCGTAGCGCTAAGTGGGTAATAGTGGAAAAAAGAATATGTTCAAATATAAACTACACAGAAGCATTGTATGAAACTTCTTTCTGTTCTGTGCATTCAACTAACAGAGTTGAACCTTACTTTTGAATGAGCCTTTCTGAAACACTCTTTCTGTAGAAACTGCAATTGGACATTCTGAGCGCTAGGAGGCCTATATTGGGAAAAAGAATGTCTACAAATAAAAACTACACAGAAGAATTGTGTGAAACTACTTTCTGTTCTGTTTGTTCAACTAAAAGAGTTGAACCTTAGTTTTGATTGAGCCGTTCTGAAACACTCTTTCTGTAGAAAATGCAAGTGGAGATTCGGAGCGGTAAGAGGGTAATAGTGGAAAAAGGAATGTCTCCAAATATAAACTACACAGAATCATTCTGTGAAACTTCTTTCTGATCTGTGCATTCAGCTAACAGAGTTAAACCATACTTTTGATTGAGCAGATCTGAACACTCTTTCTGTAGAAAATGCAACTGGACATTTGGAGCGCTAAGAGAGTAGTAGTGGAAAAAGGAATATATTCAAATATAAACTACACAGAAGCATTCTGTGAAACTTCTTTCTGATCTGAGCATTCAGCTAACAGAGTTAAACCATACTTTTGATTGAGCAGTTTTGAAACACTCTGTCTGTAGAAAATGCAACTGGACATTCGTAGCGCTAAGTGGGTAATAGTGGAAAAAAGAATACGTTCAAATATAAACTACACAGAAGCATTGTATGAAACTTCTTTCTGTTCTGTGCATTCAACTAACAGAGTTGAACCTTACTTTTGATTGAGCCTTTCTGAAACACTCTTTCTGTAGAAACTGCAATTGGACATTCTGAGCGCTAAGAGGCCTCTATTGGGAAAAATAATATCTTCAAATAAAAACTACACAGAAGCATTGTGTGAAACTTATTTCTGATATGTTCATTAAGCTAACAGAGTTAAACCATACTTTTGATTGCGCAGTTCTGAACACTCTTTCTGTAGAAAATGCAAGTGGACATTCGGAGCGCTAAGAGGGTAATAGTGGAACAAGGAATATATTCAAATATAAACTACACAGTAGCATTCTGTGAAAATTCTTTCTGTTCTGTGCATTCAACTAACAGAGTTGAACCTTACTTTTGATTGAGCCGTTCTGAAACACTCTTTCTGTAGAAACTGCAATTGGACATGCTAAGCGCTAAGAGGCCTACATTGGGAAAAAGAATATCTTCAAATAAAAACTACACAGATGCATTCTGTGAAACTTATTTCTGATCTGTAAATTCAGTTAACAGAGATAAAGCATATTTTTGATTGAGCAGTTATGAAACACTCTTTTTGTAGAAAATGCAAGTGGAGATTCGGAGCGCTAAGGGGGTAATAGTGGAAAAAGGAATGTCTTCAAATATAAACTACACAGAATCATTCGGTGAAACTTCTTTCTGATCTGTGCATTCAGCTAACAGAGTTAAACCATACTTTTGATTGAGCAGATCTGAACACTCTTTCTGTAGAAAATGCAACTGGACATTTGGAGCGCTAAGAGCGTAGTAGTGGAAAAAGGAATATATTCAAATATAAACTACACAGAAGCATTCTGTGAAACTTCTTTCTGATCTGAGCATTCAGCTAACAGAGTTAAACCATACTTTTGATTGAGCAGTTTTGAAACACTCTGTCTGTAGAAAATGCAACTGGACATTCGTAGCGCTAAGTGGGTAATAGTGGAAAAAAGAATATGTTCAAATATAAACTACACAGAAGCATTGTATGAAACTTCTTTCTGTTCTGTGCATTCAACTAACAGAGTTGAACCTTACTTTTGATTGAGCCTTTCTGAAACACTCTTTCTGTAGAAACTGCAATTGGACATTCTGAGCGCTAAGAGGCCTCTATTGGGAAAAATAATATCCTAAAATAAAAACTACACAGAAGCATTGTGTGAAACTTATTTCTGATATGTTCATTAAGCTAACAGAGTTAAACCATACTTTTGATTGCGCAGTTCTGAACACTCTTTCTGTAGAAAATGCAAGTGGACATTCGGAGCGCTAAGAGGGTAATAGTGGAAAAAGGAATATATTCAAATATAAATTACACAGTAGCATTCTGTGAAAATTCTTTCTGTTCTGTGCATTCAACTAACAGAGTTGAACCTTACTTTTGATTGAGCCGTTCTGAAACACTCTTTCTGTAGAAACTGCAATTGGACATGCTAAGCGCTAAGAGGCCTACATTGGGAAAAAGAATATCTTCAAATAAAAACTACACAGATGCATTCTGTGAAACTTATTTCTGATCTGTAAATTCAGTTAACAGAGATAAAACATATTTTTGATTGAGCAGTTATGAAACACTCTTTTTGTAGAAAATGCAAGTGGAGATTCGGAGCGCTAAGAGGGTAATAGTGGAAAAAGGAATGTCTTCAAATATAAACAACACAGAATCATTCGGTGAAACTTCTTTCTGATCTGGGCATTCAGCTAACAGAGTTAAACCATACTTTTGATTGAGCAGATCTGAACACTCTTTCTGTAGAAAATGCAACTGGACATTTGGAGCGCTAAGAGCGTATTAGTGGAAATAGGAATATATACAAATATAAACTACACAGAAGCATTCTGTGAAACTTCTTTCTGATCTGAGCATTCAGCTAACAGAGTTAAACCATACTTTTGATTGAGCAGTTTTGAAACACTCTGTCTGTAGAAAATGCAACTGGACATTCGTAGCGCTAAGTGGGTAATAGTGGAAAAAAGAATATGTTCAAATATAAACTACACAGAAGCATTGTATGAAACTTCTTTCTGTTCTGTGCATTCAACTAACAGAGTTGAAACTTACTTTTGATTGAGCCTTTCTGAAACACTCTTTCTGTAGAAACTGCAATTGGAAATTCTGAGCGCTAGGAGGCCTATATTGGGAAAAAGAATGTCTACAAATAAAAACTACACAGAAGAATTGTGTGAAACTTCTTTCTGTTCTGTTTGTTCAACTAAAAGAGTTGAACTTTTGTTTTGATTGAGCCGTTCTGAAACACTCTTTCTGTAGAAAATGCAAGTGGAGATTCGGAGCGCTAAGAGGGTAATAGTGGAAAAAGGAATGTCTCCAAATATAAACTACACGGAATCATTCTGTGAAACTTCTTTCTGATCTGTGCATTCAGCTAACAGAGTTAAACCATACTTTTGATTGAGCAGTTTTGAAACACTCTGTCTGTAGAAAATGCAACTGTACATTCGTAGCGCTAAGTGGGTAACAGTGGAAAAAAGAATATGTTCAAATATAAACTACATAGAAGCATTGTATGAAACTTCTTTCTTTTCTGTGCATTCAACTAACAGAGTTGAACCTTACTTTTGATTGAGCCTTTCTGAAACACTCTTTCTGTAGAAACTGCAATTGGACATTCTGAGCGCTAAGAGGCCTCTATTGGGAAAAATAATATCTTCAAATAAAAACTACACAGAAGCATTGTGTGAAACTTATTTCTGATATGTTCATTAAGCTACCAGAGTTAAACCATACTTTTGATTGCGCAGTTCTGAACACACTTTCTGTAGAAAATGCAAGTGGACATTCGGAGCGCTAAGAGGGTAATAGTGGAAAAAGGAATATATTCAAATATAAACTACACAGTAGCATTCTGTGAAAATTCTTTCTGTTCTGTACATTCAACTAACAGAGTTGAACCTAACTTTTGATTGAGCCGTTCTGAAACACTCTTTCTGTAGAAACTGCAATTGGACATGCTAAGCGCTAAGAGGCCTACATTGGGAAAAAGAATATCCTCAAATAAAAACTACACAGATGCATTCTGTGAAACTTATTTCTGATCTGTAAATTCAGTTAACAGAGATAAAACATATTTTTGATTGAGCAGTTATGAAACACTCTTCTTGTAGAAAATGCAAGTGGAGATTCGGAGCGCTAAGAGGGTAATAGTGGAAAAAGGAATGTCTTCAAATATAAACAACTCAGAATCATTCGGTGAAACTTCTTTCTGATCTGTGCATTCAGCTAACAGAGTTGAACCATACTTTTGATTGAGCAGATCTGAACATTCTTTCTGTAGAAAATGCAACTGGACATTTGGAGCGCTAAGAGCGTAGTAGTGGAAAAAGGAATATATTCAAATATAAACTACACAGAAGCATTCTGTGAAACTTCTTTCTGATCTGAGCATTCAGCTAACAGAGTTAAACCATACTTTTGATTGAGCAGTTTTGAAACAGTCTGTCTGTAGAAAATGCAACTGGACATTCGTAGCGCTAAGTGGGTAATAGTGGAAAAAAGAATATGTTCAAATATAAACTACACAGAAGCATTGTATGAAACTTCTTTCTGTTCTGTGCATTCAACTAACAGAGTTGAACCTTACTTTTGATTGAGCCGTTCTGAAATACTCTTTCTGTAGAAACTGCAATTGGACATTCTGAGCGCTAGGAGGCCTATATTGGGAAAACGAATGTCTACAAATAAAAACTACACAGAAGAATTGTGTGAAACTTCTTTCTGTTCTGTTTGTTCAACTAAAAGAGTTGAACCTTAGTTTTGATTGAGCCGTTCTGAAACACTCTTTCTGTAGAAAATGCAAGTGGAGATTCGGAGCGCTAAGAGGGTAACAGTGGAAAAAGGAATGTCTCCAAATATAAACTACACAGAATCATTCTGTGAAACTTCTTTCTGATGTGTGCATTCAGCTAACAGAGTTAAACCATACTTTTGATTGAGCAGATCTGAACACTCTTTCTGTAGAAAATGCAACTGGACATTTGGAGCGCTAAGAGAGTACTAGTGGAAAAAGGAATATATTCAAATATAAACTACACAGAAGCATTCTGTGAAACTTCTTTCTGATCTGAGCATTCAGCTAACAGAGTTAAACCATACTTTTGATTGAGCAGTTTTGAAACACTCTGTCTGTAGAAAATGCAACTGGACATTCGTAGCGCTAAGTGGGTAATAGTGGAAAAAAGAATATGTTCAAATATAAACTACACAGAAGCATTGTATGAAACTTCTTTCTGTTCTGTGCATTCAAGTAACAGAGTTGAACCTTACTTTTGATTGAGCCTTTCTGAAACACTCTTTCTGTAGAAACTGCAATTGGACATTCTGAGCGCTAGGAGGCCTATATTGGGAAAAAGAATGTCTACAAATAAAAACTACACAGAAGAATTGTGTGAAACTACTTTCTGTTCTGTTTGTTCAACTAAAAGAGTTGAACCTTAGTTTTGATTGAGCCGTTCTGAAACACTCTTTCTGTAGAAAATGCAAGTGGAGATTCGGAGCGCTAAGAGGGTAATAGTGGAAAAAGGAATATATTCAAATATAAACAACACAGAAGCATTCTGTGAAACTTCTTTCTGATCTGAGCATTCAGCTAACAGAGTTAAACCATACTTTTGATTGAGCAGATCTGAACATTCTTTCTGTAGAAAATGCAACTGGACATTCGTAGCGCTAAGTGGGTAATAGTGGAAAAAAGAATATGTTCAAATATAAACTACACAGAAGCATTGTATGAAACTTCTTTCTGTTCTGTGCATTCAAGTAACAGAGTTGAACCTTACTTTTGATTGAGCCTTTCTGAAACACTCTTTCTGTAGAAACTGCAATTGGACATTCTGAGCGCTAGGAGGCCTATATTGGGAAAAAGAATGTCTACAAATAAAAACTACACAGAAGAATTGTGTGAAACTACTTTCTGTTCTGTTTGTTCAACTAAAAGAGTTGAACCTTAGTTTTGATTGAGCCGTTCTGAAACACTCTTTCTGTAGAAAATGCAAGTGGAGATTCGGAGCGCTAAGAGGGTAATAGTGGAAAAAGGAATGTCTTCAAATATAAACAACACAGAATCATTCGGTGAAACTTCTTTCTGATCTGTGCATTCAGCTAACAGAGTTAAACCATACTTTTGATTGAGCAGATCTGAACATTCTTTCTGTAGAAAATGCAACTGGACATTTGGAGCGCTAAGAGCGTAGTAGTGGAAAAAGGAATATATTCAAATATAAACTACACAGAAGCATTCTGTGAAACTTCTTTCTGATCTGAGCATTCAGCTAACAGAGTTAAACCATACTTTTGATTGAGCAGTTTTGAAACAGTCTGTCTGTAGAAAATGCAACTGGACATTCGTAGCGCTAAGTGGGTAATAGTGGAAAAAAGAATATGTTCAAATATAAACTACACAGAAGCATTGTATGAAACTTCTTTCTGTTCTGTGCATTCAACTAACAGAGTTGAACCTTACTTTTGATTGAGCCGTTCTGAAATACTCTTTCTGTAGAAACTGCAATTGGACATTCTGAGCGCTAGGAGGCCTATATTGGGAAAACGAATGTCTACAAATAAAAACTACACAGAAGAATTGTGTGAAACTTCTTTCTCTTCTGTTTGTTCAACTAAAAGAGTTGAACCTTAGTTTTGATTGAGCCGTTCTGAAACACTCTTTCTGTAGAAAATGCAAGTGGAGATTCGGAGCGCTAAGAGGGTAACAGTGGAAAAAGGAATGTCTCCAAATATAAACTACACAGAATCATTCTGTGAAACTTCTTTCTGATGTATGCATTCAGCTAACAGAGTTAAACCATACTTTTGATTGAGCAGATCTGAACACTCTTTCTGTAGAAAATGCAACTGGACATTTGGAGCGCTAAGAGAGTACTAGTGGAAAAAGGAATATATTCAAATATAAACTACACAGAAGCATTCTGTGAAACTTCTTTCTGATCTGAGCATTCAGCTAACAGAGTTAAACCATACTTTTGATTGAGCAGTTTTGAAACACTCTGTCTGTAGAAAATGCAACTGGACATTCGTAGCGCTAAGTGGGTAATAGTGGAAAAAAGAATATGTTCAAATATAAACTACACAGAAGCATTGTATGAAACTTCTTTCTGTTCTGTGCATTCAACTAACAGAGTTGAACCTTACTTTTGATTGAGCCTTTCTGAAACACTCTTTCTGTAGAAACTGCAATTGGACATTCTGAGCGCTAGGAGGCCTATATTGGGAAAAAGAATGTCTACAAATAAAAACTACACAGAAGAATTGTGTGAAACTACTTTCTGTTCTGTTTGTTCAACTAAAAGAGTTGAACCTTAGTTTTGATTGAGCCGTTCTGAAACACTCTTTCTGTAGAAAATGCAAGTGGAGATTCGGAGCGCTAAGAGGGTAATAGTGGAAAAAGGAATGTCTCCAAATATAAACTACACAGAATCATTCTGTGAAACTTCTTTCTGATCTGTGCATTCAGCTAACAGAGTTAAACCATACTTTTGATTGAGCAGATCTGAACACTCTTTCTGTAGAAAATGCAACTGGACATTTGGAGCGCTAAGAGATTAGTAGTGGAAAAAGGAATATATTCAAATATAAACTACACAGAAGCATTCTGTGAAACTTCTTTCTGATCTGAGCATTCAGCTAACAGAGTTAAACCATACTTTTGATTGAGCAGTTTTGAAACACTCTGTCTGTAGAAAATGCAACTGGACAATCGTAGCGCTAAGTGGGTAATAGTGGAAAAAAGAATATGTTCAAATATAAACTACACAGAAGCATTGTATGAAACTACTTTCTTTTCTGTGCATTCAACTAACAGAGTTGAACCTTAGTTTTGATTGAGCCTTTCTGAAACACTCTTTCTGTAGAAACTGCAATTGGACATTCTGAGCGCTAAGAGGCCTCTATTGGGAAAAATAATATCTTCAAATAAAAACTACACAGAAGCATTGTGTGAAACTTATTTCTGATATGTTCATTAAGCTAACAGAGTTAAACCATACTTTTGATTGCGCAGTTCTGAACACACTTTCTGTAGAAAATGCAAGTGGACATTCGGAGCGCTAAGAGGGTAATAGTGGAAAAAGGAATATATTCAAATATAAACTACACAGTAGCATTCTGTGAAAATTCTTTCTGTTCTGTACATTCAACTAACAGAGTTGAACCTAACTTTTGATTGAGCCGTTCTGAAACACTCTTTCTGTAGAAACTGCAATTGGACATGCTAAGCGCTAAGAGGCCTACATTGGGAAAAAGAATATCTTCAAATAAAAATTACACAGATGCATTCTGTGAAACTTATTTCTGATCTGTAAATTCAGTTAACAGAGATAAAACATATTTTTGATTGAGCAGTTATGAAACACTCTTTTTGTAGAAAATGCAAGAAGAGATTCGGAGCGCTAAGAGGGTAATAGTTGAAAAAGGGATGTCTTCAAATATAAACAACACAGAATCATTCTGTGAAACTTCTTTCTGATCTGTGCATTCAGCTAACAGAGTTAAACCATACTTTTGATTGAGCAGATCTGAACATTCTTTCTGTAGAAAATGCAACTGGACATTAGGAGCGCTAAGAGCGTAGTAGTGGAAAAAGGAATATATTCAAATATAAACTACACAGAAGCATTCTGTGAAACTTCTTTCTGATCTGAGCATTCAGCTAACAGAGATAAACCATACTTTTGATTGAGCAGTTTTGAAACAGTCTGTCTGTAGGAAATGCAACTGGACATTCGTAGCGCTAAGTGGGTAATAGTGGAAAAAAGAATATGTTCAAATATAAACTACACAGAAGCATTGTATGAAACTTCTTTCTGTTCTGTGCATTCAACTAACAGAGTTGAACCTTACTTTTGATTGAGCCGTTCTGAAATACTCTTTCTGTAGAAAATGCAATTGGACATTCTGAGCGGTAAGAGGCCTATATTGGGAAAAAGAATGTCTACAAATAAAAACTACACAGAACTATTCTGTGAAACTACTTTCTGTTCTGTTCATTCAACTAAAAGAGTTGAACCTTAGTTTTGATTGAGCCATTCTGAAACACTCTTTCTGTAGAAAATGCAAGTGGAGATTTGGAGCGCTAAGAGGGTAATAGTGGAAAAAGGAATGTCTTCAAATATAAACTACACAGAATCATTCTGTATAACTTTTTTCTGATCTGTGCATTCAGCTAACAGAGTTAAAACATAATTTTGATTGAGCAGATCTGAACACTCTTTCTGTAGAAAATGCAACTGGACATTTGGAGCGCTAAGAGGGTAGTAGTGGAAAAAAGAATATGTTCAAATATAAACTACACAGAAGCATTGTATGAAACTTCTTTCTGTTCTGTGCATTCAACTAAGAGTGTTGAACCTTACGTTTGATTGAGCCGTTCTGAAACACTCTTTCTGTAGAAACAGCAATTGGACATTCTGGGCGTTAAGGGGCCTATATTGGGAAAAATAATATCTTCAAATAAAAACTACACAGAAGCATTGTTTGAAACTTATTTCTGATATGTGCATTCAGCTAACAGAGTTAAACCATACTTTTGATTGCGAAGTTCAGAACACTCTTTCTGTAGAAAATGCAAGTGGACATTCGGAGCGCTAAGATGGTAATAGTGGAAAAAGGAATATATTCAAATATAAACTACACAGAAGCATTCTGTGAAACTTCTTTCTGTTCTGTGCATTCAACTACCACGGTTGAAACTTACTTTTTATTGAGCCGTTCTGAAACACTCTTTCTGTAGAAACTGCAATTGGACATTCTGAGCTCTAAGAGGACTATATTGGGAAAAAGAATGTCTACAAATGAAAACTACACAGAAGCATTCTGTGAAACTTCTTTCTGTTCTGTTCATTCAACTAAAAGAGTTGAACCTTAGTTTTGATTGATCCGTTCTGAAGCACTCTTTCTGTAGTAAATGCAAGTGGAGATTCGGAGCGCTAAGAGGGTAATAGTGGAAAAAGGAATGTCTTCAAATATAAACAACACAGAATCATTCGGTGAAACTTCTTCCTGATCTGTGCATTCAGCTAACAGAGTTAAACCATACTTTTGATTGAGCAGATCTGAACATTCTTTCTGTAGAAAATGCAACTGGACACTTGGAGCGCTAAGAGCGTAGTAGTGGAAAAAGGAATATATTCAAATATAAACTACACAGAAGCATTCTGTGAAAATTCTTTCTGTTCTGTGCATTCAACTAACAGAGTTGAACCTTACTTTTGATTGAGCCCTTCTGAAACACTCTTTCTGTAGAAACTGCAATTGGACATGCTAAGCGCTAAGAGGCCTACATTGGGAAAAAGAATATCTTCAAATAAAAACTACACAGACGCATTCTGTGAAACTTATTTCTGATCTGTAAATTCAGTTAACAGAGATAAAGCATATTTTTGATTGAGCAGTTATGAAACACCCTTTTTGTAGAAAATGCAAGTGGAGATTCGGAGCGCTAAGAGGGTAATAGTGGAAAAGGGAAAGTCTTCAAATATAAACTACACAGAATCATTCGGTGAAACTTCTTTCTGATCTGTGCATTCAGCTAAGAGAGTTAAACCATACTTTTGATTGAGCAGATCTGAACACTCTTTCTGTAGAAAATGCAACTGGACATTTGGAGCGCTAAGAGCATAGTAGTGGAAAAAGGAATAAATTCAAATATAAACTACACAGAAGCATTCTGTGAAACTTCTTTCTGATCTGAGCTTCAGCTAACAGAGTTAAACCATACTTTTGATTGAGCAGTTTTGAAACACTCTGTCTGTAGAAAATGCAACTGGACATTCGTAGCGCTAAGTGGGTAATAGTGGAAAAAAGAATATGTTCAAATATAAACTACACAGAAGCATTGTATGAAACTTCTTTCTGTTCTGTGCATTCAACTAACAGAGTTGAACCTTACTTTTGATTGAGCCTTTCTGAAACACTCTTTCTGTAGAAACTGCAATTGGACATTCTGAGCGCTAAGAGGCCTCTATTGGGAAAAATAATATCTTCAAATAAAAACTACACAGAAGCATTGTGTGAAACTTATTTCTGATATGTTCATTAAGCTAACAGAGTTAAACCATACTTTTGATTGCGCAGTTCTGAACACTCTTTCTGTAGAAAATGCAAGTGGACATTCGGAGCGCTAAGAGGGTAATAGTGGAAAAAGGAATATATTCAAATATAAACTACACAGTAGCATTCTGTGAAAATTCTTTCTGTTCTGTGCATTCAACTAACAGAGTTGAACCTTACTTTTGATTGAGCCGTTCTGAAACACTCTTTCTGTAGAAACTGCAATTGGACATGCTAAGCGCTAAGAGGCCTACATTGGGAAAAAGAATATATTCAAATAAAAACTACACAGATGCATTCTGTGAAACTTATTTCTGATCTGTAAATTCAGTTAACAGAGATAAAACATATTTTTGATTGAGCAGTTATGAAACACTCTTTTTGTAGAAAATGCAAGTGGAGATTCGGAGCGCTAAGAGGGTAATAGTGGAAAAAGGAATGTCTTCAAATATAAACAACACAGAATCATTCGGTGAAACTTCTTTCTGATCTGTGCATTCAGCTAACAGAGTTAAACCATACTTTTGATTGAGCAGATCTGAACATTCTTTCTGTAGAAAATGCAACTGGACATTTGGAGCGCTAAGAGCGTAGTAGTGGAAAAAGGAATATATTCAAATATAAACTACACAGAAGCATTCTGTGAAACTTCTTTCTGATCTGAGCATTCAGCTAACAGAGTTAAACCATACTTTTGATTGAGCAGTTTTGAAACAGTCTGTCTGTAGAAAATGCAACTGGACATTCGTAGCGCTAAGTGGGTAATAGTGGAAAAAAGAATATGTTCAAATATAAACTACACAGAAGCATTGTATGAAACTTCTTTCTGTTCTGTGCATTCATCTAACAGAGTTGAACCTTACTTTTGATTGAGCCGTTCTGAAATACTCTTTCTGTAGAAACTGCAATTGGACATTCTGAGCGCTAGGAGGCCTATATTGGGAAAAAGAATGTCTACAAATAAAAACTACACAGAAGAATTGTGTGAAACTTCTTTCTCTTCTGTTTGTTCAACTAAAAGAGTTGAACCTTAGTTTTGATTGAGCCGTTCTGAAACACTCTTTCTGTAGAAAATGCAAGTGGAGATTCGGAGCGCTAAGGGGGTAATAGTGGAAAAAGGAATGTCTCCAAATATAAACTACACAGAATCATTCTGTGAAACTTCTTTCTGATCTGTGCATTCAGCAAACAGAGTTAAACCATACTTTTGATTGAACAGATCTGAACACTCTTTCTGTAGAAAATGCGACTGGACATTTGGAGCACTAAGAGAGTAGTAGTGGAAAAAGGAATATATTCAAATATAAACTACACAGAAGCATTCTGTGAAACTTCTTTCTGATCTGAGCATTCAGCTAACAGAGTTAAACCATACTTTTGATTGAGCAGTTTTGAAACACTCTGTCTGTAGAAAATGCAACTGGACATTCGTAGCGCTAAGTGGGTAATAGTGGAAAAAAGAATATGTTCAAATATAAACTACACAGAAGGATTGTATGAAACTTCTTTCTGTTCTGTGCATTCAACTAACAGAGTTGAACCTTACTTTTGATTGAGCCTTTCTGAAACACTCTTTCTGTAGAAACTGCAATTGGACATTCTGAGCGCTAGGAGGCCTATATTGGGAAAAAGAATGTCTACAAATAAAAACTACACAGAAGAATTGTGTGAAACTACTTTCTGTTCTGTTTGTTCAACTAAAAGAGTTGAACCTTAGTTTTGATTGAGCCGTTCTGAAACACTCTTTCTGTAGAAAATGCAAGTGGAGATTCGGAGCGCTAAGAGGGTAATAGTGGAAAAAGGAATGTCTCCAAATATAAACTACACAGAATCATTCTGTGAAACTTCTTTCTGATCTGTGCATTCAGCTAACAGAGTTAAACCATACTTTTGATTGAGCAGATGTGAACACTCTTTCTGTAGAAAATGCAACTGGACATTTGGAGCGCTAAGAGAGTAGTAGTGGAAAAAGGAATATATTCAAATATAAACTACACAGAAGCATTCTGTGAAACTTCTTTCTGATCTGAGCATTCAGCTAACAGAGTTAAACCATACTTTTGATTGAGCAGTTTTGAAACACTCTGTCTGTAGAAAATGCAACTGGACATTCGTAGCGCTAAGTGGGTAATAGTGGAAAAAAGAATACGTTCAAATATAAACTACACAGAAGCATTGTATGAAACTTCTTTCTGTTCTGTGCATTCAACTAACAGAGTTGAACCTTACTTTTGATTGAGCCTTTCTGAAACAGTCTTTCTGTAGAAACTGCAATTGGACATTCTGAGCGCTAAGAGGCCTATATTGGGAAAAATAATATCTTCAAATAAAAACTACACAGAAGCATTGTGTGAAACTTATTTCTGATATGTTCATTAAGCTAACAGAGTTAAACCATACTTTTGATTGCGCAGTTCTGAACACTCTTTCTGTAGAAAAGGCAAGTGGACATTCGGAGCGCTAAGAGGGTAATAGTGGAAAAAGGAATATATTCAAATATAAACTACACAGTAGCATTCTGTGAAAATTCTTTCTGTTCTGTGCATTCAACTAACAGAGTTGAACCTTACTTTTGATTGAGCCGTTCTGAAACACTCTTTCTGTAGAAACTGCAATTGGACATGCTAAGCGCTAAGAGGCCTACATTGGGAAAAAGAATATCTTCAAATAAAAACTACACAGATGCATTCTGTGAAACTTATTTCTGATCTGTAAATTCAGTTAACAGAGATAAAACATATTTTTGATTGAGCAGTTATGAAAGATTCTTTTTGTAGAAAATGCAAGTGGAGATTCGGAGCGCTAAGAGGGTAATAGTGGAAAAAGGAATGTCTTCAAATATAAACTACACAGAATCATTCGGTGAAACTTCTTTCTGATCTGTGCATTCAGCTAACAGAGTTAAACCATACTTTTGATTGAGCAGATCAGAACACTCTTTCTGTAGAAAATGCAACTGGACATTTGGAGCGCTAAGAGCGTAGTAGTGGAAAAAGGAATATATTCAAATATAAACAACACAGAAGCATTCTGTGAAACTTCTTTCTGATCTGAGCATTCAGCTAACAGAGTTAAACCATACTTTTGATTGAGCAGTTTTGAAACACTCTGTCTGTAGAAAATGCAACTGGACATTCGTAGCGCTAAGTGGGTAATAGTGGAAAAAAGAATATGTTCAAATATAAACTACACAGAAGCATTGTATGAAACTTCTTTCTGTTCTGTGCATTCAACTAACAGAGTTGAACCTTACTTTTGATTGAGCCTTTCTGAAACACTCTTTCTGTAGAAACTGCAATTGGACATTCTGAGCGCTAGGAGGCCTATATTGGGAAAAAGAATGTCTACAAATAAAAACTACACAGAAGAATTGTTTGAAACTACTTTCTGTTCTGTTTGTTCAACTAAAAGAGTTGAACCTTAGTTTTGATTGAGCCGTTCTGAAACACTCTTTCTGTAGAAAATGCAAGTGGAGATTCGGAGCGGTAAGAGGGTAATAGTGGAAAAAGGAATGTCTCCAAATATAAACTACACAGAATCATTCTGTGAAACTTCTTTCTGATCTGTGCATTCAGCTAACAGAGTTAAACCATACTTTTGATTGAGCAGATCTGAACACTCTTTCTGTAGAAAATGCAACTGGACATTTGGAGCGCTAAGAGAGTAGTAGTGGAAAAAGGAATATATTCAAATATAAACTACACAGAAGCATTCTGTGAAACTTCTTTCTGATCTGAGCATTCAGCTAACAGAGTTAAACCATACTTTTGATTGAGCAGTTTTGAAACACTCTGTCTGTAGAAAATGCAACTGGACATTCGTAGCGCTAAGTGGGTAATAGTGGAAAAAAGAATACGTTCAAATATAAACTACACAGAAGCATTGTATGAAACTTCTTTCTGTTCTGTGCATTCAACTAACAGAGTTGAACCTTACTTTTGATTGAGCCTTTCTGAAACACTCTTTCTGTAGAAACTGCAATTGGATATTCTGAGCGCTAAGAGGCCTCTATTGGGAAAAATAATACCTTCAAATAAAAACTACACAGAAGCATTGTGTGAAACTTATTTCTGATATGTTCATTAAGCTAACAGAGTTAAACCATACTTTTGATTGCGCAGTTCTGAACACTCTTTCTGTAGAAAATGCAAGTGGACATTCGGAGCGCTAAGAGGGTAATAGTGGAAAAAGGAATATATTCAAATATAAACTACACAGTAGCATTCTGTGAAAATTCTTTCTGTTCTGTGCATTCAACTAACAGAGTTGAACCTTACTTTTGATTGAGCCGTTCTGAAACACTCTTTCTGTAGAAACTGCAATTGGACATGCTAAGCGCTAAGAGGCCTACATTGGGAAAAAGAATATCTTCAAATAAAAACTACACAGATGCATTCTGTGAAACTTATTTCTGATCTGTAAATTCAGTTAACAGAGATAAAGCATATTTTTGATTGAGCAGTTATGAAACACTCTTTTTGTAGAAAATGCAAGTGGAGATTCGGAGCGCTAAGAGGGTAATAGTGGAAAAAGGAATGTCTTCAAATATAAACTACACAGAATCATTCGGTGAAACTTCTTTCTGATCTGTGCATTCAGCTAACAGAGTTAAACCATACTTTTGATTGAGCAGATCTGAACACTCTTTCTGTAGAAAATGCAACTGGACATTTGGAGCGCTAAGAGCGTAGTAGTGGAAAAAGGAATATATTCAAATATAAACTACACAGAAGCATTCTGTGAAACTTCTTTCTGATCTGAGCATTCAGCTAACAGAGTTAAACCATACTTTTGAATGAGCAGTTTTGAAACACTCTGTCTGTAGAAAATGCAACTGGACATTCGTAGCGCTAAGTGGGTAATAGTGGAAAAAAAATATGTTCAAATATAAACTACACAGAAGCATTGTATGAAACTTCTTTCTGTTCTGTGCATTCAACTAACAGAGTTGAACCTTACTTTTGATTGAGCCTTTCTGAAACACTCTTTCTGTAGAAACTGCAATTGGACATTCTGAGCGCTAAGAGGCCTCTATTGGGAAAAATAATATCCTCAAATAAAAACTACACAGAAGCATTGTGTGAAACTTATTTCTGATATGTTCATTAAGCTAACAGAGTTAAACCATACTTTTGATTGCGCAGTTCTGAACACTCTTTCTGTAGAAAATGCAAGTGGACATTCGGAGCGCTAAGAGGGTAATAGTGGAAAAAGGAATATATTCAAATATAAATTACACAGTAGCATTCTGTGAAAATTCTTTCTGTTCTGTGCATTCAACTAACAGAGTTGAACCTTACTTTTGATTGAGCCGTTCTGAAACACTCTTTCTGTAGAAACTGCAATTGGACATGCTAAGCGCTAAGAGGCCTACATTGGGAAAAAGAATATCTTCAAATAAAAACTACACAGATGCATTCTGTGAAACTTATTTCTGATCTGTAAATTCAGTTAACAGAGATAAAACATATTTTTGATTGAGCAGTTATGAAACACTCTTTTTGTAGAAAATGCAAGTGGAGATTCGGAGCGCTAAGAGGGTAATAGTGGAAAAAGGAATGTCTTCAAATATAAACAACACAGAATCATTCGGTGAAACTTCTTTCTGATCTGTGCATTCAGCTAACAGAGTTAAACCATACTTTTGATTGAGCAGATCTGAACATTCTTTCTGTAGAAAATGCAACTGGACATTTGGAGCGCTAAGAGCGTAGTAGTGGAAAAAGGAATATATTCAAATATAAACTACACAGAAGCATTCTGTGAAACTTCTTTCTGATCTGAGCATTCAGCTAACAGAGTTAAACCATACTTTTGATTGAGCAGTTTTGAAACAGTCTGTCTGTAGAAAATGCAACTGGACATTCGTAGCGCTAAGTGGGTAATAGTGGAAAAAAGAATATGTTCAAATATAAACTACACAGAAGCATTGTATGAAACTTCTTTCTGTTCTGTGCATTCAACTAACAGAGTTGAACCTTACTTTTGATTGAGCCGTTCTGAAATACTCTTTCTGTAGAAACTGCAATTGGACATTCTGAGCGCTAGGAGGCCTATATTGGGAAAACGAATGTCTACAAATAAAAACTACACAGAAGAATTGTGTGAAACTTCTTTCTCTTCTGTTTGTTCAACTAAAAGAGTTGAACCTTAGTTTTGATTGAGCCGTTCTGAAACACTCTTTCTGTAGAAAATGCAAGTGGAGATTCGGAGCGCTAAGAGGGTAACAGTGGAAAAGGGAATGTCTCCAAATATAAACTACACAGAATCATTCTGTGAAACTTCTTTCTGATCTGTGCATTCAGCTAACAGAGTTAAACCATACTTTTGATTGAGCAGATCTGAACACTCTTTCTGTAGAAAATGCAACTGGACATTTGGAGAGCTAAGAGTGTAGTAGTGGAAAAAGGAATATATTCAAATATAAACTACACAGAAGCATTCTGTGAAACTTCTTTCTGATCTGAGCATTCAGCTAACAGAGTTAAACCATACTTTTGATTGAGCAGTTTTGAAACACTCTGTCTGTAGAAAATGCAACTGGACATTCGGAGCGCTAAGAGGGTAATAGTGGAAAAAGGAATATATTCAAATATAAACAACACAGTAGCATTCTGTGAAAATTCTTTCTGTTCTGTGCATTCAACTAACAGAGTTGAACCCTACTTTTGATTGAGCCGTTCTGAAACACTCTTTCTGTAGAAACTGCAATTGGACATGCTAAGCGCTAAGAGGCCTACATTGGGAAAAAGAATATCTTCAAATAAAAACTACACAGATGCGTTCTGTGAAACTTATTTCTGATCTGTAAATTCAGTTAACAGAGATAAAACATATTTTTGATTGAGCAGTTATGAAAGATTCTTTTTGTAGAAAATGCAAGTGGAGATTCGGAGCGCTAAGAGGGTAATAGTGGAAAAAGGAATGTCTTCAAATATAAACTACACAGAATCATTCGGTGAAACTTCTTTCTGATCTGTGCATTCAGCTAACAGAGTTAAACCATACTTTTGATTGAGCAGATCAGAACACTCTTTCTGTAGAAAATGCAACTGGGCATTTGGAGCGCTAAGAGTGTAGTAGTGGAAAAAGGAATATATTCAAATATAAACAACACAGAAGCATTCTGTGAAACTTCTTTCTGATCTGAGCATTCAGCTAACAGAGTTAAACCATACTTTTGATTGAGCAGTTTTGAAACACTCTGTCTGTAGAAAATGCAACTGGACATTCGTAGCGCTAAGTGGGTAATAGTGGAAAAAAGAATATGTTCAAATATAAACTACACAGAAGCATTGTATGAAACTTCTTTCTGTTCTGTGCATTCAACTAACAGAGTTGAAACTTACTTTTGATTGAGCCTTTCTGAAACACTCTTTCTGTAGAAACTGCAATTGGAAATTCTGAGCGCTAGGAGGCCTATATTGGGAAAAAGAATGTCTACAAATAAAAACTACACAGAAGAATTGTGTGAAACTTCTTTCTGTTCTGTTTGTTCAACTAAAAGAGTTGAACTTTTGTTTTGATTGAGCCGTTCTGAAACACTCTTTCTGTAGAAAATGCAAGTGGAGTTTCGGAGCGCTAAGAGGGTAATAGTGGAAAAAGGAATGTCTCCAAATATAAACTACACGGAATCATTCTGTGAAACTTCTTTCTGATCTGTGCATTCAGCTAACAGAGTTAAACCATACTTTTGATTGAGCAGTTTTGAAACACTCTGTCTGTAGAAAATGCAACTGTACATTCGTAGCGCTAAGTGGGTAACAGTGGAAAAAAGAATATGTTCAAATATAAACTACACAGAAGCATTGTATGAAACTTCTTTCTTTTCTGTGCATTCAACTAACAGAGTTGAACCTTACTTTTGATTGAGCCTTTCTGAAACACTCTTTCTGTAGTAACTGCAATTGGACATTCTGAGCGCTAAGAGGCCTCTATTGGGAAAAATAATATCTTCAAATAAAAATTACACAGAAGCATTGTGTGAAACTTATTTCTGATATGTTCATTAAGCTACCAGAGTTAAACCATACTTTTGATTGCGCAGTTCTGAACACACTTTCTGTAGAAAATGCAAGTGGACATTCGGAGCGCTAAGAGGGTAATAGTGGAAAAAGGAATATATTCAAATATAAACTACACAGTAGCATTCTGTGAAAATTCTTTCTGTTCTGTACATTCAACTAACAGAGTTGAACCTAACTTTTGATTGAGCCGTTTTGAAACACTCTTTCTGTAGAAACTGCAATTGGACATGCTAAGCGCTAAGAGGCCTACATTGGGAAAAAGAATATCCTCAAATAAAAACTACACAGATGCATTCTGTGAAACTTATTTCTGATCTGTAAATTCAGTTAACAGAGATAAAACATATTTTTGATTGAGCAGTTATGAAACACTCTTTTTGTAGAAAATGCAAGTGGAGATTCGGAGCGCTAAGAGGGTAATAGTGGAAAAAGGAATGTCTTCAAATATAAACAACTCAGAATCATTCGGTGAAACTTCTTTCTGATCTGTGCATTCAGCTAACAGAGTTAAACCATACTTTTGATTGAGCAGATCTGAACATTCTTTCTGTAGAAAATGCAACTGGACATTTGGAGCGCTAAGAGCGTAGTAGTGGAAAAAGGAATATATTCAAATATAAACTACACAGAAGCATTCTGTGAAACTTCTTTCTGATCTGAGCATTCAGCTAACAGAGTTAAACCATACTTTTGATTGAGCAGTTTTGAAACAGTCTGTCTGTAGAAAATGCAACTGGACATTCGTAGCGCTAAGTGGGTAATAGTGGAAAAAAGAATATGTTCAAATATAAACTACACAGAAGCATTGTATGAAACTTCTTTCTGTTCTGTGCATTCAACTAACAGAGTTGAACCTTACTTTTGATTGACCCGTTCTGAAATACTCTTTCTGTAGAAACTGCAATTGGACATTCTGAGCGCTAGGAGGCCTATATTGGGAAAACGAATGTCTACAAATAAAAACTACACAGAAGAATTGTGTGAAACTTCTTTCTCTTCTGTTTGTTCAACTAAAAGAGTTGAACCTTAGTTTTGATTGAGCCGTTCTGAAACACTCTTTCTGTAGAAAATGCAAGTGGAGATTCGGAGCGCTAAGAGGGTAACAGTGGAAAAAGGAATGTCTCCAAATATAAACTACACAGAATCATTCTGTGAAACTTCTTTCTGATGTGTGCATTCAGCTAACAGAGTTAAACCATACTTTTGATTGAGCAGATCTGAACACTCTTTCTGTAGAAAATGCAACTGGACATTTGGAGCGCTAAGAGAGTACTAGTGGAAAAAGGAATATATTCAAATATAAACTACACAGAAGCATTCTGTGAAACTTCTTTCTGATCTGAGCATTCAGCTAACAGAGTTAAACCATACTTTTGATTGAGCAGTTTTGAAACACTCTGTCTGTAGAAAATGCAACTGGACATTCGTAGCGCTAAGTGGGTAATAGTGGAAAAAAGAATATGTTCAAATATAAACTACACAGAAGCATTGTATGAAACTTCTTTCTGTTCTGTGCATTCAACTAACAGTGTTGAACCTTACTTTTGATTGAGCCTTTCTGAAACACTCTTTCTGTAGAAACTGCAATTGGACATTCTGAGCGCTAGGAGGCCTATATTGGGAAAAAGAATGTCTACAAATAAAAACTACACAGAAGAATTGTGTGAAACTACTTTCTGTTCTGTTTGTTCAACTAAAAGAGTTGAACCTTAGTTTTGATTGAGCCGTTCTGAAACACTCTTTCTGTAGAAAATGCAAGTGGAGATTCGGAGCGCTAAGAGGGTAATAGTGGAAAAAGGAATGTCTTCAAATATAAACAACACAGAATCATTCGGTGAAACTTCTTTCTGATCTGTGCATTCAGCTAACAGAGTTAAACCATACTTTTGATTGAGCAGATCTGAACATTCTTTCTGTAGAAAATGCAACAGGACATTTGGAGCGCTAAGAGCGTAGTAGTGGAAAAAGGAATATATTCAAATATAAACTACACAGAAGCATTCTGTGAAACTTCTTTCTGATCTGAGCATTCAGCTAACAGAGTTAAACCATACTTTTGATTGAGCAGTTTTGAAACAGTCTGTCTGTAGAAAATGCAACTGGACATTCGTAGCGCTAAGTGGGTAATAGTGGAAAAAAGAATATGTTCAAATATAAACTACACAGAAGCATTGTATGAAACTTCTTTCTGTTCTGTGCATTCAACTAACAGAGTTGAACCTTACTTTTGATTGAGCCGTTCTGAAATACTCTTTCTGTAGACACTGCAATTGGACATTCTGAGCGCTAGGAGGCCTATATTGGGAAAACGAATGTCTACAAATAAAAACTACACAGAAGAATTGTGTGAAACTTCTTTCTCTTCTGTTTGTTCAACTAAAAGAGTTGAACCTTAGTTTTGATTGAGCCGTTCTGAAACACTCTTTCTGTAGAAAATGCAAGTGGAGATTCGGAGCGCTAAGAGGGTAACAGTGGAAAAAGGAATGTCTCCAAATATAAACTACACAGAATCATTCTGTGAAACTTCTTTCTGATGTGTGCATTCAGCTAACAGAGTTAAACCATACTTTTGATTGAGCAGATCTGAACACTCTTTCTGTAGAAAATGCAACTGGACATTTGGAGCGCTAAGAGAGTACTAGTGGAAAAAGGAATATATTCAAATATAAACTACACAGAAGCATTCTGTGAAACTTATTTCTGATCTGAGCATTCAGCTAACAGAGTTAAACCATACTTTTGATTGAGCAGTTTTGAAACACTCTGTCTGTAGAAAATGCAACTGGACATTCGTAGCGCTAAGTGGGTAATAGTGGAAAAAAGAATATGTTCAAATATAAACTACACAGAAGCATTGTATGAAACTTCTTTCTGTTCTGTGCATTCAACTAACAGAGTTGAACCTTACTTTTGATTGAGCCTTTCTGAAACACTCTTTCTGTAGAAACTGCAATTGGACATTCTGAGCGCTAGGAGGCCTATATTGGGAAAAAGAATGTCTACAAATAAAAACTACACAGAAGAATTGTGTGAAACTACTTTCTGTTCTGTTTGTTCAACTAAAAGAGTTGAACCTTAGTTTTGATTGAGCCGTTCTGAAACACTCTTTCTGTAGAAAATGCAAGTGGAGATTCGGAGCGCTAAGAGGGTAATACTGGAAAAAGGAATGTCTCCAAATATAAACTACACAGAATCATTCTGTGAAACTTCTTTCTGATCTGTGCATTCAGCTAACAGAGTTAAACCATACTTTTGATCGAGCAGATCTGAACACTCTTTCTGTAGAAAATGCAACTGGACATTTGGAGCGCTAAGAGAGTAGTAGTGGAAAAAGGAATATATTCAAATATAAACTACACAGAAGCATTCTGTGAAACTTCTTTCTGATCTGAGCATTCAGCTAACAGAGTTAAACCATACTTTTGATTGAGCAGTTTTGAAACACTCTGTCTGTAGAAAATGCAACTGGACATTCGTAGCGCTAAGTGGGTAATAGTGGAAAAAAGAATATGTTCAAATATAAACTACACAAAAGCATTGTATGAAACTACTTTCTTTTCTGTGCATTCAACTAACAGAGTTGAACCTTACTTTTGATTGAGCCTTTCTGAAACACTCTTTCTGTAGAAACTGCAATTGGACATTCTGAGCGCTAAGAGGCCTCTATTGGGAAAAATAATATCTTCAAATAAAAACTACACAGAAGCATTGTGTGAAACTTATTTCTGATATGTTCATTAAGCTAACAGAGTTAAACCATACTTTTGATTGCGCAGTTCTGAACACACTTTCTGTAGAAAATGCAAGTGGACATTCGGAGCGCTAAGAGGGTAATAGTGGAAAAAGGAATATATTCAAATATAAACTACACAGTAGCATTCTGTGAAAATTCTTTCTGTTCTGTACATTCAACTAACAGAGTTGAACCTAAATTTTGATTGAGCCGTTCTGAAACACTCTTTCTGTAGAAACTGCAATTGGACATGCTAAGCGCTAAGAGGCCTACATTGGGAAAAAGAATATCTTCAAATAAAAATTACACAGATGCATTCTGTGAAACTTATTTCTGATCTGTAAATTCAGTTAACAGAGATAAAACATATTTTTGATTGAGCAGTTATGAAACACTCTTTTTGTAGAAAATGCAAGAAGAGATTCGGAGCGCTAAGAGGGTAATAGTTGAAAAAGGGATGTCTTCAAATATAAACAACACAGAATCATTCTGTGAAACTTCTTTCTGATCTGTGCATTCAGCTAACAGAGTTAAACCATACTTTTGATTGAGCAGATCTGAACATTCTTTCTGTAGAAAATGCAACTGGACATTAGGAGCGCTAAGAGCGTAGTAGTGGAAAAAGGAATATATTCAAATATAAACTACACAGAAGCATTCTGTGAAACTTCTTTCTGATCTGAGCATTCAGCTAACAGAGTTAAACCATACTTTTGATTGAGCAGTTTTGAAACAGTCTGTCTGTAGAAAATGCAACTGGATATTCGTAGCGCTAAGTGGGTAATAGTGGAAAAAAGAATATGTTCAAATATAAACTACACAGAAACATTGTATGAAACTTCTTTCTGTTCTGTGCATTCAACTAACAGAGTTGAACCTTACTTTTGATTGAGCCGTTCTGAAATACTCTTTCTGTAGAAAATGCAATTGGACATTCTGAGCGGTAAGAGGCCTATATTGGGAAAAAGAATGTCTACAAATAAAAACTACACAGAACTATTCTGTGAAACTACTTTCTGTTCTGTTCATTCAACTAAAAGAGTTGAACCTTAGTTTTGATTGAGCCATTCTGAAACACTCTTTCTGTAGAAAATGCAAGTGGAGATTTGGAGCGCTAAGAGGGTAATAGTGGAAAAAGGAATGTCTTCAAATATAAACTACACAGAATCATTCTGTATAACTTTTTTCTGATCTGTGCATTCAGCTAACAGAGTTAAAACATAATTTTGATTGAGCAGATCTGAACACTCTTTCTGTAGAAAATGCAACTGGACATTTGGAGCGCTAAGAGGGTAGTAGTGGAAAAAAGAATATGTTCAAATATAAACTACACAGAAGCATTGTATGAAACTTCTTTCTGTTCTGTGCATTCAACTAAGAGTGTTGAACCTTACGTTTGATTGAGCCGTTCTGAAACACTCTTTCTGTAGAAACAGCAATTGGACATTCTGGGCGTTAAGAGGCCTATATTGGGAAAAATAATATCTTCAAATAAAAACTACACAGAAGCATTGTTTGAAACTTATTTCTGATATGTGCATTCAGCTAACAGAGTTAAACCATACTTTTGATTGCGAAGTTCAGAACACTCTTTCTGTAGAAAACGCAAGTGGACATTCGGAGCGCTAAGATGGTAATAGTGGAAAAAGGAATATATTCAAATATAAACTACACAGAAGCATTCTGTGAAACTTCTTTCTGTTCTGTGCATTCAACTACCACGGTTGAAACTTACTTTTTATTGAGCCGTTCTGAAACACTCTTTCTGTAGAAACTGCAATTGGACATTCTGAGCTCTAAGAGGACTATATTGGGAAAAAGAATATCTACAAATGAAAACTACACAGAAGCATTCTGTGAAACTTCTTTCTGTTCTGTTCATTCAACTAAAAGAGTTGAACCTTAGTTTTGATTGATCCGTTCTGAAACACTCTTTCTGTAGTAAATGCAAGTGGAGATTCGGAGCGCTAAGAGGGTAATAGTGGAAAAAGGAATGTCTTCAAATATAAACAACACAGAATCATTCGGTGAAACTTCTTTCTGATCTGTGCATTCAGCTAACAGAGTTAAACCATACTTTTGATTGAGCAGATCTGAACATTCTTTCTGTAGAAAATGCAACTGGACAATTGGAGCGCTAAGAGCGTAGTAGTGGAAAAAGGAATATATTCAAATATAAACTACACAGAAGCATTCTGTGAAAATTCTTTCTGTTCTGTGCATTCAACTAACAGAGTTGAACCTTACTTTTGATTGAGCCGTTCTGAAACACTCTTTCTGTAGAAACTGCAATTGGACATGCTAAGCGCTAAGAGGCCTACATTGGGAAAAAGAATATCTTCAAATAAAAACTACACAGACGCATTCTGTGAAACTTATTTCTGATCTGTAAATTCAGTTAACAGAGATAAAGCATATTTTTGATTGAGCAGTTATGAAACACCCTTTTTGTAGAAAATGCAAGTGGAGATTCGGAGCGCTAAGAGGGTAATAGTGGAAAAGGGAATGTCTTCAAATATAAACTACACAGAATCATTCGGTGAAACTTCTTTCTGATCTGTGCATTCAGCTAACAGAGTTAAACCATACTTTTGATTGAGCAGATCTGAACACTCTTTCTGTAGAAAATGCAACTGGACATTTGGAGCGCTAAGAGCATAGTAGTGGAAAAAGGAATAAATTCAAATATAAACTACACAGAAGCATTCTGTGAAACTTCTTTCTGATCTGAGCATTCAGCTAACAGAGTTAAACCATACTTTTTATTGAGCAGTTTTGAAACACTCTGTCTGTAGAAAATGCAACTGGACATTTTGAGCGCTAAGTGGGTAATAGTGGAAAAAAGAATATGTTCAATTATAAACTACACAGAAGCATTGTATGAAACTTCTTTCTGTTCTGTGCATTCAACTAACAGAGTTGAACCTTACTTTTGATTGAGCCTTTCTGAAACACTCTTTCTGTAGAAACTGCAATTGGACATTCTGAGCGCTAAGAGGCCTCTATTGGGAAAAATAATATCCTCAAATAAAAACTACACAGAAGCATTGTGTGAAACTTATTTCTGATATGTTCATTAAGCTAACAGAGTTAAACCATACTTTTGATTGCGCAGTTCTGAACACTCTTTCTGTAGAAAATGCAA
Organism: Symphalangus syndactylus; assembly: GCF_028878055.3. Taxonomy (NCBI): domain Eukaryota; kingdom Metazoa; phylum Chordata; class Mammalia; order Primates; family Hylobatidae; genus Symphalangus; species Symphalangus syndactylus. The sequence goes on from NC_072429.2 coordinate 144,862,208, forward strand.
GTGGACATTCGGAGCGCTAAGAGGGTAATAGTGGAAAAAGGAATATATTCAAATATAAATTACACAGTAGCATTCTGTGAAAATTCTTTCTGTTCTGTGCATTCAACTAACAGAGTTGAACCTTACTTTTGATTGAGCCGTTCTGAAACACTCTTTCTGTAGAAACTGCAATTGGACATGCTAAGCGCTAAGAGGCCTACATTGGGAAAAATAATATATTCAAATAAAAACTACACAGATGCATTCTGTGAAACTTATTTCTGATCTGTAAATTCAGTTAACAGAGATAAAACATATTTTTGATTGAGCAGTTATGAAACACTCTTTTTGTAGAAAATGCAAGTGGAGATTCGGAGCGCTAAGAGGGTAATAGTGGAAAAAGGAATGTCTTCAAATATAAACAACACAGAATCATTCGGTGAAACTTCTTTCTGATCTGTGCATTCAGCTAACAGAGTTAAACCATACTTTTGATTGAGCAGATCTGAACATTCTTTCTGTAGAAAATGCAACTGGACATTTGGAGCGCTAAGAGCGTAGTAGTGGAAAAAGGAATATATTCAAATATAAACTACACAGAAGCATTCTGTGAAACTTCTTTCTGATCTGAGCATTCAGCTAACAGAGTTAAACCATACTTTTGATTGAGCAGTTTTGAAACAGTCTGTCTGTAGAAAATGCAACTGGACATTCGTAGCGCTAAGTGGGTAATAGTGGAAAAAAGAATATGTTCAAATATAAACTACACAGAAGCATTGTATGAAACTTCTTTCTGTTCTGTGCATTCAACTAACAGAGTTGAACCTTACTTTTGATTGAGCCGTTCTGAAATACTCTTTCTGTAGAAACTGCAATTGGACATTCTGAGCGCTAGGAGGCCTATATTGGGAAAAAGAATGTCTACAAATAAAAACTACACAGAAGAATTGTGTGAAACTTCTTTCTGTTCTGTTTGTTCAACTAAAAGAGTTGAACCTTAGTTTTGATTGAGCCGTTCTGAAACACTCTTTCTGTAGAAAATGCAAGTGGAGATTCGGAGCGCTAAGAGGGTAATAGTGGAAAAAGGAATGTCTCCAAATATAAACTACACAGAATCATTCTGTGAAACTTCTTTCTGATCTGTGCATTCAGCTAACAGAGTTAAACCATACTTTTGATTGAGCAGAACTGAACACTCTTTCTGTAGAAAATGCAACTGGACATTTGGAGCGCTAAGAGAGTACTAGTGGAAAAAGGAATATATTCAAATATAAACTACACAGAAGCATTCTGTGAAACTTCTTCCTGATCTGAGCATTCAGCTAACAGAGTTAAACCATACTTTTTATTGAGCAGTTTTGAAACACTCTGTCTGTAGAAAATGCAACTGGACATTCGTAGCGCTAAGTGGGTAATAGTGGAAAAAAGAATATGTTCAAATATAAACTACACAGAAGCATTGTATGAAACTTCTTTCTGTTCTGTGCATTCAACTAACAGAGTTGAACCTTACTTTTGATTGAGCCTTTCTGAAACACTCTTTCTGTAGAAACTGCAATTGGACATTCTGAGCGCTAGGAGGCCTATATTGGGAAAAAGAATGTCTACAAATAAAAACTACACAGAAGAATTGTGTGAAACTACTTTCTGTTCTGTTTGTTCAACTAAAAGAGTTGAACCTTAGTTTTGATTGAGCCATTCTGAAACACTCTTTCTGTAGAAAATGCAAGTGGAGATTCGGAGCGCTAAGAGGGTAATAGTGGAAAAAGGAATGTCTCCAAATATAAACTACACAGAATTATTGTGTGAAACTTCTTTCTGATCTGTGCATTCAGCTAACAGAGTTAAACCATACTTTTGATTGAGCAGATCTGAACACTCTTTCTGTAGAAAATGCAACTGGACATTTGGAGCGCTAAGAGAGTAGTAGTGGAAAAAGGAATATATTCAAATATAAACTACACAGAAGCATTCTGTGAAACTTATTTCTGATCTGAGCATTCAGCTAACAGAGTTAAACCATACTTTTGATTGAGCAGTTTTGAAACACTCTGTCTGTAGAAAATGCAACTGGACATTCGTAGCGCTAAGTGCGTAATAGTGGAAAAAAGAATTCGTTCAAATATAAACTACAGAGAAGCATTGTATGAAACTTCTTTCTGTTCTGTGCATTCAACTAACAGAGTTGACCCTTACTTTTGATAGAGCCTTTCTGAAACACTCTTTCTGTAGAAACTGCAATTGGACATTCTGAGCGCTAAGAGGCCTCTATTGGGAAAAATAATATCTTCAAATAAAAACTACACAGAAGCATTGTGTGAAACTTATTTCTGATATGTTCATTAAGCTAACAGAGTTAAACCATACTTTTGATTGCGCAGTTCTGAACACACTTTCTGTAGAAAATGCAAGTGGACATTCGGAGCGCTAAGAGGGTAATAGTGGAAAAAGGAATATATTCAAATATAAACTACACAGTAGCATTCTGTGAAAATTCTTTCTGTTCTGTACATTCAACTAACAGAGTTGAACCTTACTTTTGATTGAGCCGTTCTGAAACACTCTTTCTGTAGAAACTGCAATTGGACATGCTAAGCGCTAAGAGGCCTACATTGGGAAAAAGAATATCTTCAAATAAAAACTACACAGATGCATTCTGTGAAACTTATTTCTGATCTGTAAATTCAGTTAACAGAGATAAAACATATTTTTGATTGAGCAGTTATGAAACACTCTTTTTGTAGAAAATGCAAGTTGAGATTCGGAGCGCTAAGAGGGTAATAGTGGAAAAAGGAATGTCTTCAAATATAAACAACACAGAATCATTCGGTGAAACTTCTTTCTGATCTGTGCATTCAGCTAACAGAGTTAAATCATACTTTTGATTGAGCAGATCTGAACATTCTTTCTGTAGAAAATGCAACTGGACATTGGGAGCGCTAAGAGCGTAGTAGTGGAAAAAGGAATATATTCAAATATAAACTACACAGAAGCATTCTGTGAAACTTCTTTCTGATCTGAGCATTCAGCTAACAGAGTTAAACCATACTTTTGATTGAGCAGTTTTGAAACAGTCTGTCTGTAGAAAATGCAACTGGACATTCGTAGCGCTAAGTGGGTAATAGTGGAAAAAAGAATATGTTCAAATATAAACTACACAGAAGCATTGTATGAAACTTCTTTCTGTTCTGTGCATTCAACTAACAGAGTTGAACCTTACTTTTGATTGAGCCTTTCTGAAACACTCTTTCTGTAGAAACTGCAATTGGACATTCTGAGCGCTAAGAGGCCTCTATTGGGAAAAATAATATCTTCAAATAAAAACTACACAGAAGCATTGTGTGAAACTTATTTCTGATATGTTCATTAAGCTAACAGAATTAAACCATACTTTTGATTGCGCAGTTCTGAACACTCTTTCTGTAGAAAATGCAAGTGGACATTCGGAGCGCTAAGAGGGTAATAGTGGAAAAAGGAATATATTCAAATATAAACTACACAGTAGCATTCTGTGAAAATTCTTTCTGTTCTGTGCATTCAACTAACAGAGTTGAACCTTACTTTTGATTGAGCCGTTCTGATACACTCTTTCTGTAGAAACTGCAATTGGACATGCTAAGCCCTAAGAGGCCTACATTGGGAAAAAGAATATCTTCAAATAAAAACTACACAGATGCATTCTGTGAAACTTATTTCTGATCTGTAAATTCAGTTAACAGAGATAAAGCATATTTTTGATTGAGCAGTTATGAAACACTCTTTTTGTAGAAAATGCAAGTGGAGATTCGGAGCGCTAAGAGGGTAATAGTGGAAAAAGGAATGTCTTCAAATATAAACTACACAGAATCATTCGGTGAAACTTCTTTCTGATCTGTGCATTCAGCTAACAGAGTTAAACCATACTTTTGATTGAGCAGATCTGAACACTCTTTCTGTAGAAAATGCAACTGGACATTTGGAGCGTTAAGAGCGTAGTAGTGGAAAAAGGAATATATTCAAATATAAACTACACAGAAGCATTCTGTGAAACTTCTTTCTGATCTGAGCATTCAGCTAACAGAGTTAAACCATACTTTTGATTGAGCAGTTTTGAAACACTCTGTCTGTAGAAAATGCAACTGGACATTCGTAGCGCTAAGTGGGTAATAGTGGAAAAAAGAATATGTTCAAATATAAACTACACAGAAGCATTGTATGAAACTATTTTCTGTTCTGTGCATTCAACTAACAGAGTTGAACCTTACTTTTTATTGAGCCGTTCTGAAACACTCTTTCTGTAGAAACTGCAATTGGACATTCTGAGCGCTAGGAGGCCTATATTGGGAAAAAGAATGTCTACAAATAAAAACTACACAGAAAAATTGTGTGAAACTACTTTCTGTTCTGTTTGTTCAACTAAAAGAGTTGAACCTTAGTTTTGATTGAGCCGTTCTGAAACACTCTTTCTGTAGAAAATGCAAGTGGAGATTCGGAGCGCTAAGAGGGTAATAGTGGAAAAAGGAATGTCTCCAAATATAAACTACACAGAATCATTCTGTGAAACTTCTTTCTGATCTGTGCATTCAGCTAACAGAGTTAAACCATACTTTTGATTGAGCAGATCTGAACACTCTTTCTGTAGAAAATGCAAATGGACATTTGGAGCGCTAAGAGAGTACTAGTGGAAAAAGGAATATATTCAATATAAACTACACAGAAGCATTCTGTGAAACTTCTTTCTGATCTGAGCATACAGCTAACAGAGTTAAACCATACTTTTGATTGAGCAGTTTTGAAACACTCTGTCTGTAAAAAATGCAACTGGACATTCGTAGCGCTAAGTGGGTAATAGTGGAAAAAAGAATATGTTCAAATATAAACTACACAGAAGCATTGTATGAAACTTCTTTCTGTTCTGTGCATTCAACTAACAGAGTTGAACCTTACTTTTGATTGTGCCTTTCTGAAACACTCTTTCTGTAGAAATTGCAATTGGACATTCTGAGCGGTAAGAGGCCTCTATTGGGAAAAATAATATCTTCAAATAAAAACTACACAGAAGCATTGTGTGAAACTTATTTCTGATATGTTCATTAAGCTAACAGAATTAAACCATACTTTTGATTGCGCAGTTCTGAACACTCTTTCTGTAGAAAATGCAAGTGGACATTCGGAGCGCTAAGAGGGTAATAGTGGAAAAAGGAATATATTCAAATATAAACTACACAGTAGCATTCTGTGAAAATTCTTTCTGTTCTGTGCATTCAACTAACAGAGTTGAACCTTACTTTTGATTGAGCCGTTCTGAAACACTCTTTCTGTAGAAACTGCAATTGGACATGCTAAGCGCTAAGAGGCCTACATTGGGAAAAAGAATATCTTCAAATAAAAACTACACAGATACATTCTGTGAAACTTATTTCTGATCTGTAAATTCAGATAACAGAGATAAAACATATTTTTGATTGAGCAGTTATGAAACACTCTTTTTGTAGAAAATGCAAGTGGAGATTCGGAGCGCTAAGAGGGTAATAGTGGAAAAAGGAATGTCTTCAAATATAAAAAACACAGAATCATTCGGTGAAACTTCTTTCTGATCTGTGCATTCAGCTAACAGAGTTAAACCATACTTTTTATTGAGCAGATCTGAACATTCTTTCTGTAGAAAATGCAACTGGACATTTGGAGCGCTAAGAGCGTAGTAGTGGAAAAAGGAATATATTCAAATATAAACTACACAGAAGCATTCTGTGAAACTTCTTTCTGATCTGAGCATTCAGCTAACAGAGTTAAACCATACTTTTGATTGAGCAGTTTTGAAACAGTCTGTCTGTAGAAAATGCAACTGGACATTCGTAGCGCTAAGTGGGTAATAGTGGAAAAAAGAATATGTTCAAATATAAACTACACAGAAGCATTGTATGAAACTTCTTTCTGTTCTGTGCATTCAACTAACAGAGTTGAACCTTACTTTTGATTGAGCCGTTCTGAAACACTCTTTCTGTAGAAACTGCAATTGGACATTCTGAGCGCTAGGAGGCCTATATTGGGAAAAAGAATGTCTACAAATAAAAACTACACAGAAGAATTGTGTGAAACTTCTTTCTGTTCTGTTTGTTCAACTAAAAGAGTTGAACCTTAGTTTTGATTGAGTCGTTCTGAAACACTCTTTCTGTAGAAAATGCAAGTGGAGATTCGGAGCGCTAAGAGGGTAATAGTGGAAAAAGGAATGTCTCCAAATATAAACTACACAGAATCATTCTGTGAAACTTCTTTCTGATCTGTGCATTCAGCTAACAGAGTTAAACCATACTTTTGATTGAGCCGATCTGAACACTCTTTCTGTAGAAAATGCAACTGGACATTTGGAGCGCTAAGAGAGTACTAGTGGAAAAAGGAATATATTCAAATATAAACTACACAGAAGCATTCTGTGAAACTTCTTTCTGATCTGAGCATTCAGCTAACAGAATTAAACCATACTTTTTATTGAGCAGTTTTGAAACACTCTGTCTGTAGAAAATGCAACTGGACATTGTGAGCGCTAAGTGGGTAATAGTGGAAAAAAGAATATGTTCAAATATAAACTACACAGAAGCATTGTATGAAACTTCTTTCTGTTCTGTGCATTCAACTAACAGAGTTGAACCTTACTTTTGATTGAGCCTTTCTGAAACACTCTTTCTGTAGAAACTGCAATTGGACATTCTGAGCGCTAGGAGGCCTATATTGGGAAAAAGAATGTCTACAAATAAAAACTACACAGAAGAATTGTGTGAAACTACTTTCTGTTCTGTTTGTTCAACTAAAAGAGTTGAACCTTAGTTTTGATTGAGCCGTTCTGAAACACTCTTTCTGTAGAAAATGCAAGTGGAGATTCGGAGCGCTAAGAGGGTAATAGTGGAAAAAGGAATGTCTCCAAATATAAACTACACAGAATTATTGTGTGAAACTTCTTTCTGATCTGTGCATTCAGCTAACAGAGTTAAACCATACTTTTGATTGAGCAGATCTGAACACTCTTTCTGTAGAAAATGCAACTGGACATTTGGAGCGCTAAGAGAGTAGTAGTGGAAAAAGGAATATATTCAAATATAAACTACACAGAAGCATTCTGTGAAACTTCTTTCTGATCTGAGCATTCAGCTAACAGAGTTAAACCATACTTTTGATTGAGCAGTTTTGAAACACTCTGTCTGTAGAAAATGCAACTGGACATTCGTAGCGCTAAGTTGGTAATAGTGGAAAAAAGAATACGTTCAAATATAAACTACAGAGAAGCATTGTATGAAACTTCTTTCTGTTCTGTGCATTCAACTAACAGAGTTGAACCTTACTTTTGATTGAGCCTTTCTGAAACACTCTTTCTGTAGAAACTGCAATTGGACATTCTGAGCGCTAAGAGGCCTCTATTGGGAAAAATAATATCTTCAAATAAAAACTACACAGAAGCATTGTGTGAAACTTATTTCTGATATGTTCATTAAGCTAACAGAGTTAAACCATACTTTTGATTGCGCAGTTCTGAACACTCTTTCTGTAGAAAATGCAAGTGGACATTCGGAGCGCTAAGAGGGTAATAGTGGAAAAAGGAATATATTCAAATATAAACTACACAGTAGCATTCTGTGAAAATTCTTTCTGTTCTGTGCATTCAACTAACAGAGTTGAACCTTACTTTTGATTGAGCCGTTCTGAAACACTCTTTCTGTAGAAACTGCAATTGGACATGCTAAGCGCTAAGAGGCCTACATTGGGAAAAAGAATATCTTCAAATAAAAACTACACAGATGCATTCTGTGAAACTTATTTCTGATCTGTAAATTCAGTTAACAGAGATAAAACATATTTTTGATTGAGCAGTTATGAAAGATTCTTTTTGTAGAAAATGCAAGTGGAGATTCGGAGCGCTAAGAGGGTAATAGTGGAAAAAGGAATGTCTTCAAATATAAACTACACAGAATCATTCGGTGAAACTTCTTTCTCATCTGTGCATTCAGCTAACAGAGTTAAACCATACTTTTGATTGAGCAGATCAGAACACTCTTTCTGTAGAAAATGCAACTGGACATTTGGAGCGCTAAGAGCGTAGTAGTGGAAAAAGGAATATATTCAAATATAAACAACACAGAAGCATTCTGTGAAACTACTTTCTGATCTGAGCATTCAGCTAACAGAGTTAAACCATACTTTTGATTGAGCAGTTTTGAAACAGTCTGTCTGTAGAAAATGCAACTGGACATTCGTAGCGCTAAGTGGGTAATAGTGGAAAAAAGAATATGTTCAAATATAAACTACACAGAAGCATTGTATGAAACTTTTTTCTGTTCTGTGCATTCAACTAACAGAGTTGAACCTTACTTTTGATTGAGCCGTTCTGAAACACTCTTTCTGTAGAAACTGCAATTGGACATTCTGAGCGCTAGGAGGCCTATATTGGGAAAAAGAATGTCTACAAATAAAAACTACACAGAAGAATTGTGTGAAACTTCTTTCTGTTCTGTTTGTTCAACTAAAAGAGTTGAACCTTAGTTTTGATTGAGCCGTTCTGAAACACTCTTTCTGTAGAAAATGCAAGTGGAGATTCGGAGCGCTAAGAGGGTAATAGTGGAAAAAGGAATGTCTCCAAATATAAACTACACAGAATCATTCTGTGAAACTTCTTTCTGATCTGTGCATTCAGCTAACAGAGTTAAACCATACTTTTGATTGAGCAGATCTGAACACTCTTTCTGTAGAAAATGCAACTGGACATTTGGAGCGCTAAGAGAGTACTAGTGGAAAAAGGAATATATTCAAATATAAACTACACAGAAGCATTCTGTGAAACTTCTTTCTGATCTGAGCATTCAGCTAACAGAGTTAAACCATACTTTTGATTGAGCAGTTTTGAAACACTCTGTCTGTAGAAAATGCAACTGGACATTCGTAGCGCTAAGTGGGTAATAGTGGAAAAAAGAATATGTTCAAATATAAACTACACAGAAGCATTGTATGAAACTTCTTTCTGTTCTGTGCATTCAACTAACAGAGTTGAACCTTACTTTTGATTGAGCCTTTCTGAAACACTCTTTCTGTAGAAACTGCAATTGGACATTCTGAGCGCTAGGAGGCCTATATTGGGAAAAAGAATGTCTACAAATAAAAACTACACAGAAGAATTGTGTGAAACTACTTTCTGTTCTGTTTGTTCAACTAAAAGAGTTGAACCTTAGTTTTGATTGAGCCGTTCTGAAACACTCTTTCTGTAGAAAATGCAAGTGGAGATTCGGAGCGCTAAGAGGGTAATAGTGGAAAAAGGAATGTCTCCAAATATAAACTACACAGAATTATTGTGTGAAACTTCTTTCTGATCTGTGCATTCAGCTAACAGAGTTAAACCATACTTTTGATTGAGCAGATCTGAACACTCTTTCTGTAGAAAATGCAACTGGACATTTGGAGCGCTAAGAGAGTAGTAGTGGAAAAAGGAATATATTCAAATATAAACTACACAGAAGCATTCTGTGAAACTTCTTTCTGATCTGAGCATTCAGCTAACAGAGTTAAACCATACTTTTGATTGAGCAGTTTTGAAACACTCTGTCTGTAGAAAATGCAACTGGACATTCGTAGCGCTAAGTGGGTAATAGTGGAAAAAAGAATACGTTCAAATATAAACTACAGAGAAGCATTGTATGAAACTTCTTTCTGTTCTGTGCATTCAACTAACAGAGTTGAACCTTACTTTTGATTGAGCCTTTCTGAAACACTCTTTCTGTAGAAACTGCAATTGGACATTCTGAGCGCTAAGAGGCCTCTATTGGGAAAAATAATATCTTCAAATAAAAACTACACAGAAGCATTGTGTGAAACTTATTTCTGATATGTTCATTAAGCTAACAGAGTTAAACCATACTTTTGATTGCGCAGTTCTGAACACTCTTTCTGTAGAAAATGCAAGTGGACATTCGGAGCGCTAAGAGGGTAATAGTGGAAAAAGGAATATATTCAAATATAAACTACACAGTAGCATTCTGTGAAAATTCTTTCTGTTCTGTGCATTCAACTAACAGAGTTGAACCTTACTTTTGATTGAGCCGTTCTGAAACACTCTTTCTGTAGAAACTGCAATTGGACATGCTAAGCGCTAAGAGGCCTACATTGGGAAAAAGAATATCTTCAAATAAAAACTACACAGATGCATTCTGTGAAACTTATTTCTGATCTGTAAATTCAGTTAACAGAGATAAAACATATTTTTGATTGAGCAGTTATGAAAGATTCTTTTTGTAGAAAATGCAAGTGGAGATTCGGAGCGCTAAGAGGGTAATAGTGGAAAAAGGAATGTCTTCAAATATAAACTACACAGAATCATTCGGTGAAACTTCTTTCTCATCTGTGCATTCAGCTAACAGAGTTAAACCATACTTTTGATTGAGCAGATCAGAACACTCTTTCTGTAGAAAATGCAACTGGACATTTGGAGCGCTAAGAGCGTAGTAGTGGAAAAAGGAATATATTCAAATATAAACAACACAGAAGCATTCTGTGAAACTACTTTCTGATCTGAGCATTCAGCTAACAGAGTTAAACCATACTTTTGATTGAGCAGTTTTGAAACAGTCTGTCTGTAGAAAATGCAACTGGACATTCGTAGCGCTAAGTGGGTAATAGTGGAAAAAAGAATATGTTCAAATATAAACTACACAGAAGCATTGTATGAAACTTTTTTCTGTTCTGTGCATTCAACTAACAGAGTTGAACCTTACTTTTGATTGAGCCGTTCTGAAACACTCTTTCTGTAGAAACTGCAATTGGACATTCTGAGCGCTAGGAGGCCTATATTGGGAAAAAGAATGTCTACAAATAAAAACTACACAGAAGAATTGTGTGAAACTTCTTTCTGTTCTGTTTGTTCAACTAAAAGAGTTGAACCTTAGTTTTGATTGAGCCGTTCTGAAACACTCTTTCTGTAGAAAATGCAAGTGGAGATTCGGAGCGCTAAGAGGGTAATAGTGGAAAAAGGAATGTCTCCAAATATAAACTACACAGAATCATTCTGTGAAACTTCTTTCTGATCTGTGCATTCAGCTAACAGAGTTAAACCATACTTTTGATTGAGCAGATCTGAACACTCTTTCTGTAGAAAATGCAACTGGACATTTGAGCGCTAAGAGAGTACTAGTGGAAAAAGGAATATATTCAAATATAAACTACACAGAAGCATTCTGTGAAACTTCTTTCTGATCTGAGCATTCAGCTAACAGAGTTAAACCATACTTTTGATTGAGCAGTTTTGAAACACTCTGTCTGTAGAAAATGCAACTGGACATTCGTAGCGCTAAGTGGGTAATAGTGGAAAAAAGAATATGTTCAAATATAAACTACACAGAAGCATTGTATGAAACTTCTTTCTGTTCTGTGCATTCAACTAACAGAGTTGAACCTTACTTTTGATTGAGCCTTTCTGAAACACTCTTTCTGTAGAAACTGCAATTGGACATTCTGAGCGCTAGGAGGCCTATATTGGGAAAAAGAATGTCTACATATAAAAACTACACAGAAGAATTGTGTGAAACTACTTTCTGTTCTGTTTGTTCAACTAAAAGAGTTGAACCGTAGTTTTGATTGAGCCGTTCTGAAACACTCTTTCTGTAGAAAATGCAAGTGGAGATTCGGAGCGCTAAGAGGGTAATAGTGGAAAAAGGAATGTCTCCAAATATAAACTACACAGAATTATTGTGTGAAACTTCTTTCTGATCTGTGCATTCAGCTAACAGAGTTAAACCATACTTTTGATTGAGCAGATCTGAACACTCTTTCTGTAGAAAATGCAACTGGACATTTGGAGCGCTAAGAGAGTAGTAGTGGAAAAAGGAAAATATTCAAATATAAACTACACAGAAGCATTCTGTGCAACTTCTTTCTGATCTGAGCATTCAGCTAACAGAATTAAACCATACTTTTGATTGAGCAGTTTTGAAACACTCTGTCTGTAGAAAATGCAACTGGACATTCGTAGCGCTAAGTGGGTAATAGTGGAAAAAAGAATACGTTCAAATATAAACTACACAGAAGCATTGTATGAAACTTCTTTCTGTTCTGTGCATTCAACTAACAGAGTTGAACCTTACTTTTGATTGAGCCTTTCTGAAACACTCTTTCTGTAGAAACTGCAATTGGACATTCTGAGCGCTAAGAGGCCTCTATTGGGAAAAATAATATCTTCAAATTAAAACTACACAGAAGCATTGTGTGAAACTTATTTCTGATATGTTCATTAAGCTAACAGAGTTAAACCATACTTTTGATTGCGCAGTTCTGAACACTCTTTCTGTAGAAAATGCAAGTGGACATTCGGAGCGCTAAGAGGGTAATAGTGGAAAAAGGAATATATTCAAATATAAACTACACAGTAGCATTCTGTGAAAATTCTTTCTGTTCTGTGCATTCAACTAACAGAGTTGAACCTTACTTTTGATTGAGCCGTTCTGAAACACTCTTTCTGTAGAAACTGCAATTGGACATGCTAAGCGCTAAGAGGCCTACATTGGGAAAAAGAATATCTTCAAATAAAAACTACACAGATGCATTCTGTGAAACTTATTTCTGATCTGTAAATTCAGTTAACAGAGATAAAACATATTTTTGATTGAGCAGTTATGAAAGATTCTTTTTGTAGAAAATGCAAGTGGAGATTCGGAGCGCTAAGAGGGTAATAGTGGAAAAAGGAATGTCTTCAAATATAAACTACACAGAATCATTCGGTGAAACTTCTTTCTCATCTGTGCATTCAGCTAACAGAGTTAAACAATACTTTTGATTGAGCAGATCAGAACACTCTTTCTGTAGAAAATGCAACTGGACATTTGGAGCGCTAAGAGCGTAGTAGTGGAAAAAGGAATATATTCAAATATAAACAACACAGAAGCATTCTGTGAAACTACTTTCTGATCTGAGCATTCAGCTAACAGAGTTAAACCATACTTTTGATTGAGCAGTTTTGAAACAGTCTGTCTGTAGAAAATGCAACTGGACATTCGTAGCGCTAAGTGGGTAATAGTGGAAAAAAGAATATGTTCAAATATAAACTACACAGAAGCATTGTATGAAACTTTTTTCTGTTCTGTGCATTCAACTAACAGAGTTGAACCTTACTTTTGATTGAGCCGTTCTGAAACACTCTTTCTGTAGAAACTGCAATTGGACATTCTGAGCGCTAGGAGGCCTGTATTGGGAAAAAGAATGTCTACAAATAAAAACTACACAGAAGAATTGTGTGAAACTTCTTTCTGTTCTGTTTGTTCAACTAAAAGAGTTGAACCTTAGTTTTGATTGAGCCGTTCTGAAACACTCTTTCTGTAGAAAATGCAAGTGGAGATTCGGAGCGCTAAGAGGGTAATAGTGGAAAAAGGAATGTCTCCAAATATAAACTACACAGAATCATTCTGTGAAACTTCTTTCTGATCTGTGCATTCAGCTAACAGAGTTAAACCATACTTTTGATTGAGCAGATCTGAACACTCTTTCTGTAGAAAATGCAACTGGACATTTGAGCGCTAAGAGAGTACTAGTGGAAAAAGGAATATATTCAAATATAAACTACACAGAAGCATTCTGTGAAACTTCTTTCTGATCTGAGCATTCAGCTAACAGAGTTAAACCATCCTTTTGATTGAGCAGTTTTGAAACACTCTGTCTGTAGAAAATGCAACTGGACATTCGTAGCGCTAAGTGGGTAATAGTGGAAAAAAGAATATGTTCAAATATAAACTACACAGAAGCATTGTATGAAACTTCTTTCTGTTCTGTGCATTCAACTAACAGAGTTGAACCTTACTTTTGATTGAGCCTTTCTGAAACACTCTTTCTGTAGAAACTGCAATTGGACATTCTGAGCGCTAGGAGGCCTATATTGGGAAAAAGAATGTCTACATATAAAAACTACACAGAAGAATTGTGTGAAACTACTTTCTGTTCTGTTTGTTCAACTAAAAGAGTTGAACCGTAGTTTTGATTGAGCCGTTCTGAAACACTCTTTCTGTAGAAAATGCAAGTGGAGATTCGGAGCGCTAAGAGGGTAATAGTGGAAAAAGGAATGTCTCCAAATATAAACTACACAGAATTATTGTGTGAAACTTCTTTCTGATCTGTGCATTCAGCTAACAGAGTTAAACCATACTTTTGATTGAGCAGATCTGAACACTCTTTCTGTAGAAAATGCAACTGGACATTTGGAGCGCTAAGAGAGTAGTAGTGGAAAAAGGAAAATATTCAAATATAAACTACACAGAAGCATTCTGTGCAACTTCTTTCTGATCTGAGCATTCAGCTAACAGAATTAAACCATACTTTTGATTGAGCAGTTTTGAAACACTCTGTCTGTAGAAAATGCAACTGGACATTCGTAGCGCTAAGTGGGTAATAGTGGAAAAAAGAATACGTTCAAATATAAACTACACAGAAGCATTGTATGAAACTTCTTTCTGTTCTGTGCATTCAACTAACAGAGTTGAACCTTACTTTTGATTGAGCCTTTCTGAAACACTCTTTCTGTAGAAACTGCAATTGGACATTCTGAGCGCTAAGAGGCCTCTATTGGGAAAAATAATATCTTCAAATAAAAACTACACAGAAGCATTGTGTGAAACTTATTTCTGATATGTTCATTAAGCTAACAGAGTTAAACCATACTTTTGATTGCGCAGTTCTGAACACTCTTTCTGTAGAAAATGCAAGTGGACATTCGGAGCGCTAAGAGGGTAATAGTGGAAAAAGGAATATATTCAAATATAAACTACACAGTAGCATTCTGTGAAAATTCTTTCTGTTCTGTGCATTCAACTAACAGAGTTGAACCTTACTTTTGATTGAGCCGTTCTGAAACACTCTTTCTGTAGAAACTGCAATTGGACATGCTAAGCGCTAAGAGGCCTACATTGGGAAAAAGAATATCTTCAAATAAAAACTACACAGATGCATTCTGTGAAACTTATTTCTGATCTGTAAATTCAGTTAACAGAGATAAAACATATTTTTGATTGAGCAGTTATGAAAGATTCTTTTTGTAGAAAATGCAAGTGGAGATTCGGAGCGCTAAGAGGGTAATAGTGGAAAAAGGAATGTCTTCAAATATAAACTACACAGAATCATTCGGTGAAACTTCTTTCTCATCTGTGCATTCAGCTAACAGAGTTAAACCATACTTTTGATTGAGCAGATCAGAACACTCTTTCTGTAGAAAATGCAACTGGACATTTGGAGCGCTAAGAGCGTAGTAGTGGAAAAAGGAATATATTCAAATATAAACAACACAGAAGCATTCTGTGAAACTACTTTCTGATCTGAGCATTCAGCTAACAGAGTTAAACCATACTTTTGATTGAGCAGTTTTGAAACAGTCTGTCTGTAGAAAATGCAACTGGACATTCGTAGCGCTAAGTGGGTAATAGTGGAAAAAAGAATATGTTCAAATATAAACTACACAGAAGCATTGTATGAAACTTTTTTCTGTTCTGTGCATTCAACTAACAGAGTTGAACCTTACTTTTGATTGAGCCGTTCTGAAACACTCTTTCTGTAGAAACTGCAATTGGACATTCTGAGCGCTAAGAGGCCTCTATTGGGAAAAATAATATCTTCAAATAAAAACTACACAGAAGCATTGTGTGAAACTTATTTCTGATATGTTCATTAAGCTAACAGAGTTAAACCATACTTTTGATTGCGCAGTTCTGAACACTCTTTCTGTAGAAAATGCAAGTGGACATTCGGAGGGCTAAGAGGGTAATAGTGGAAAAAGGAATATATTCAAATATAAACTACACAGTAGCATTCTGTGAAAATTCTTTCTGTTCTGTGCATTCAACTAACAGAGTTGAACCTTACTTTTGATTGAGCCGTTCTGAAACACTCTTTCTGTAGAAACTGCAATTGGACATGCTAAGCGCTAAGAGGCCTACATTGGGAAAAAGAATATCTTCAAATAAAAACTACACAGATGCATTCTGTGAAACTTATTTCTGGTCTGTAAATTCAGTTAACAGAGAAAAAACATATTTTTGATTGAGCAGTTATGAAAGATCCTTTTTGTAGAAAATGCAAGTGGAGATTCGGAGCGCTAAGAGGGTAATAGTGGAAAAAGGAATGTCTTCAAATA
This sequence comes from Symphalangus syndactylus, assembly GCF_028878055.3. NCBI lineage: Eukaryota > Metazoa > Chordata > Mammalia > Primates > Hylobatidae > Symphalangus > Symphalangus syndactylus. The sequence goes on from NC_072429.2 coordinate 144,878,307, forward strand.
TAAACTACACAGAATCATTCGGTGAAACTTCTTTCTCATCTGTGCATTCAGCTAACAGAGTTAAACCATACTTTTGATTGAGCAGATCAGAACACTCTTTCTGTAGAAAATGCAACTGGACATTTGGAGCGCTAAGAGCGTAGTAGTGGAAAAAGGAATATATTCAAATATAAACAACACAGAAGCATTCTGTGAAACTACTTTCTGATCTGAGCATTCAGCTAACAGAGTTAAACCATACTTTTGATTGAGCAGTTTTGAAACAGTCTGTCTGTAGAAAATGCAACTGGACATTCGTAGCGCTAAGTGGGTAATAGTGGAAAAAAGAATATGTTCAAATATAAACTACACAGAAGCATTGTATGAAACTTTTTTCTGTTCTGTGCATTCAACTAACAGAGTTGAACCTTACTTTTGATTGAGCCGTTCTGAAACACTCTTTCTGTAGAAACTGCAATTGGACATTCTGAGCGCTAGGAGGCCTATATTGGGAAAAAGAATGTCTACCAATAAAAACTACACAGAAGAATTGTGTGAAACTTCTTTCTGTTCTGTTTGTTCAACTAAAAGAGTTGAACCTTAGTTTTGATTGAGCCGTTCTGAAACACTCTTTCTGTAGAAAATGCAAGTGGAGATTCGGAGCGCTAAGAGGGTAATAGTGGAAAAAGGAATGTCTCCAAATATAAACTACACAGAATCATTCTGTGAAACTTCTTTCTGATCTGTGCATTCAGCTAACAGAGTTAAACTATACTTTTGATTGAGCAGATCTGAACACTCTTTCTGTAGAAAATGCAACTGGACATTTGGAGCGCTAAGAGAGTACTAGTGGAAAAAGGAATATATTCAAATATAAACTACACAGAAGCATTCTGTGAAACTTCTTTCTGATCTGAGCATTCAGCTAACAGAGTTAAACCATACTTTTGATTGAGCAGTTTTGAAACACTCTGTCTGTAGAAAATGCAACTGGACATTCGTAGCGCTAAGTGGGTAATAGTGGAAAAAAGAATATGTTCAAATATAAACTACACAGAAGCATTCTATGAAACTTCTTTCTGTTCTGTGCATTCAACTAACAGAGTTGAACCTTACTTTTGATTGAGCCTTTCTGAAACACTCTTTCTGTAGAAACTGCAGTTGGACATTCTGAGCGCTAAGAGGCCTCTATTGGGAAAAATAATTTCTTCAAATAAAAACTACACAGAAGCATAGTGTGAAACTTATTTCTGATATGTTCATTAAGCTAACAGAGTTAAACCATACTTTTGATTGCGCAGTTCTGAACACTCTTTCTGTATAAAATGCAAGTGGACATTCGGAGCGCTAAGAGGGTAATAGTGGAAAAAGGAATATATTCAAATATAAACTACACAGTAGCATTCTGTGAAAATTCTTTCTGTTCTGTGCATTCAACTAACAGAGTTGAACCTTACTTTTGATTGAGCCGTTCTGAAACACTCTTTCTGTAGAAACTGCAATTGGACATGCTAAGCGCTAAGAGGCCTACATTGGGAAAAAGAATATCTTCAAATAAAAACTACACAGATGCATTCTGTGAAACTTATTTCTGATCTGTAAATTCAGTTAACAGAGATAAAGCATATTTTTGATTGAGCAGTTATGAAACACTCTTTTTGTAGAAAATGCAAGTGGAGATTCGGAGCGCTAAGTGGGTAATAGTGGAAAAAGGAATGTCTTCAAATATAAACTACACAGAATCATTCGGTGAAACTTCTTTCTGATCTGTGCATTCAGCTAAGAGAGTTAAACCATACTTTTGATTGAGCAGATCTGAACACTCTTTCTGTAGAAAATGCAACTGGACATTTGGAGCGCTAAGAGCGTAGTAGTGGAAAAAGGAATATATTCAAATATAAACTACACAGAAGCATTGTATGAAATTTTTTCTGTTCTGTGCATTCAACTAACAGAGTTGAACCTTACTTTTGATTGAGCCGTTCTGAAACACTCTTTCTGTAGAAACTGCAATTGGACATTCTGAGCGCTAGGAGGCCTATATTGGGAAAAAGAATGTCTACAAATAAAAACTACACAGAAGAATTGTGTGAAACTTCTTTCTGTTCTCTTTGTTCAACTAAAAGAGTTGAACCTTAGTTTTGATTGAGCCGTTCTGAAACACTCTTTCTGTAGAAAATGCAAGTGGAGATTCGGAGCGCTAAGAGGGTAATAGTGGAAAAAGGAATGTCTCCAAATATAAACTACACAGAATCATTCTGTGAAACTTCTTTCTGATCTGTGCATTCAGCTAACAGAGTTAAACCATACTTTTGATTGAGCAGATCTGAACACTCTTTCTGTAGAAAATGCAACTGGACATTTGGAGCCCTAACAGAGTACTAGTGGAAAAAGGAATATATTCAAATATAAACTACACAGAAGCATTCTGTGAAACTTCTTTCTGATCTGAGCATTCAGCTAACAGAGTTAAACCATACTATTGATTGAGCAGTTTTGAAACACTCTGTCTGTAGAAAATGCAACTGGACATTCGTAGCGCTAAGTGGGTAATAGTGGAAAAAAGAATATGTTCAAATATAAACTACACAGAAGCATTTTATGAAACTTCTTTCTGTTCTGTGCATTCAACTAACAGAGTTGAACCTTACTTTTGATTGAGCCTTTCTGAAACACACTTTCTGTAGAAACTGCAATTGGACATTCTGAGCGCTAAGAGGCCTCTATTGGGAAAAATAATATCTTCAAATAAAAACTACACAGAAGCATTGTGTGAAACTTATTTCTGATATGTTCATTAAGCTAACAGAGTTAAACCATACTTTTGATTGCGCAGTTCTGAACACTCTTTCTGTAGAAAATGCAAGTGGACATTCGGAGCGCTAAGAGGGTAATAGTGGAAAAAGGAATATATACAAATATAAACTACACAGTAGCATTCTGTGAAAATTCTTTCTGTTCTGTGCATTCAACTAACAGAGTTGAACCTTACTTTTGATTGAGCCGTTCTGAAACACTCTTTCTGTAGAAACTGCAATTGGACATGCTAAGCGCTAAGAGGCCTACATTGGGAAAAAGAATATCTTCAAATAAAAACTACACAGATGCATTCTGTGAAACTTATTTCTGATCTGTAAATGCAGTTAACAGAGATAAAGCATATTTTTGATTGAGCAGTTATGAAACACTCTTTTTGTAGAAAATGCAAGTGGAGATTCGGAGCGCTAAGAGGGTAATAGTGGAAAAAGGAATGTCTTCAAATATAAACTACACAGAATCATTCGGTGAAACTTCTTTCTGATCTGTGCATTCAGCTAACAGAGTTAAACCATACTTTTGATTGAGCAGATCTGAACACTCTTTCTGTAGAAAATGCAACTGGACATTTGGAGCGCTAAGAGCGTAGTAGTGGAAAAAGGAATATATTCAAATATAAACTACACAGAAGCATTCTGTGAAACTTCTTTCTGATCTGAGCATTCAGCTAACAGAGTTAAACTATACTTTTGATTGAGCAGTTTTGAAACAGTCTGTCTGTAGAAAATGCAACTGGACATTCGTAGCGCTAAGTGGGTAATAGTGGAAAAAAGAATATGTTCAAATATAAACTACACAGAAGCATTGTATGAAACTTATTTCTGTTCTGTGCATTCAACTAACAGAGTTGAACCTTACTTTTGATTGAGCCTTTCTGAAACACTCTTTCTGTAGAAACTGCAATTGGACATTCTGAGCGCTAAGAGGCCTCTATTGGGAAAAATAATATCTTCAAATAAAAACTACACAGAAGCATTGTGTGAAACTTATTTCTGATATGTTCATTAAGCTAACAGAGTTAAACCATACTTTTGATTGCGCCGTTCTGAACACTCTTTCTGTAGAAAATTCAAGTGGACATTCGGAGCGCTAAGAGGGTAATAGTGGAAAAAGGAATATGTTCAAATATAAACTACACAGTAGCATTCTGTGAAAATTCTTTCTGTTCTGTGCATTCAAGTAACAGAGTTGAACCTTACTTTTGATTGAGCCGTTCTGAAACACTCGTTCTGTAGAAACTGCAATTGGACATGCTAAGCGCTAAGAGGCCTACATTGGGAAAAAGAATATCTTCAAATAAAAACTACACAGATGCATTCTGTGAAACTTATTTCTGATCTGTAAATTCAGTTAACAGAGATAAAACATATTTTTGATTGAGCAGTTATGAAACACTCTTTTTGTAGAAAATGCAAGTGGAGATTCGTAGCGCTAAGAGGGTAATAGTGGAAAAAGGAATGTCTTCAAATATAAACAACACAGAATCATTCGGTGAAACTTCTTTCTGATCTGTGCATTCAGCTAACAGAGTTAAACCATACTTTTGATTGAGCAGATCTGAACATTCTTTCTGTAGAAAATGCAACTGGACATTTGGAGCGCTAAGAGCGTAGTAGTGGAAAAAGGAATATATTCAAATATAAACTACACAGAAGCATTCTGTGAAACTTCTTTCTGATCTGAGCATTCAGCTAACAGAGTTAAACCATACTTTTGATTGAGCAGTTTTGAAACAGTCTGTCTGTAGAAAATGCAACTGGACATTCGTAGCGCTAAGTGGGTAATATTGGAAAAAAGAATATGTTCAAATATAAACTACACAGAAGCATTGTATGAAAGTTCTTTCTGTTCTGTGCATTCAACTAACAGAGTTGAACCTTACTTTTGATTGAGCCGTTCTGAAATACTCTTTCTGTAGAAACTGCAATTGGACATTCTGAGCGCTAGGAGGCCTATATTGGGAAAAAGAATGTCTACAAATAAAAACTACACAGAAGAGTTGTGTGAAACTTCTTTCTGTTCTGTTTGTTCAAGTAAAAGAGTTGAACCTTAGTTTTGATTGAGCCGTTCTGAAACACTCTTTCTGTAGGAAATGCAAGTGGAGATTCGCAGCGCTAAGAGGGTAATAGTGGAAAAAGGAATGTCTCCAAATATAAACTACACAGAATCATTCTGTGAAACTTCTTTCTGATCTGTGCATTCAGCTAACAGAGTTAAACTATACTTTTGATTGAGCAGATCTGAACACTCTTTCTGTAGAAAATGCAACTGGACATTTGGAGCGCTAAGAGAGTACTAGTGGAAAAAGGAATATATTCAAATATAAACTACACAGAAGCATTCTGTGAAACTTCTTTCTGATCTGAGCATTCAGCTAACAGAGTTAAACCATACTTTTGATTGAGCAGTTTTGAAACACTCTGTCTGTAGAAAATGCAACTGGACATTCGTAGCGCTAAGTGGGTAATAGTGGAAAAAAGAATATGTTCAAATATAAACTACACAGAAGCATTCTATGAAACTTCTTTCTGTTCTGTGCATTCAACTAACAGAGTTGAACCTTACTTTTGATTGAGCCTTTCTGAAACACTCTTTCTGTAGAAACTGCAGTTGGACATTCTGAGCGCTAAGAGGCCTCTATTGGGAAAAATAATTTCTTCAAATGAAAACTACACAGAAGCATAGTGTGAAACTTATTTCTGATATGTTCATTAAGCTAACAGAGTTAAACCATACTTTTGATTGCGCAGTTCTGAACACTCTTTCTGTAGAAAATGCAAGTGGACATTCGGAGCGCTAAGAGGGTAATAGTGGAAAAAGGAATATATTCAAATATAAACTACACAGTAGCATTCTGTGAAAATTCTTTCTGTTCTGTGCATTCAACTAACAGAGTTGAACCTTACTTTTGATTGAGCCGTTCTGAAACACTCTTTCTGTAGAAACTGCAATTGGACATGCTAAGCGCTAAGAGGCCTACATTGGGAAAAAGAATATCTTCAAATAAAAACTACACAGATGCATTCTGTGAAACTTATTTCTGATCTGTAAATTCAGTTAACAGAGATAAAGCATATTTTTGATTGAGCAGTTATGAAACACTCTTTTTGTAGAAAATGCAAGTGGAGATTCGGAGCGCTAAGAGGGTAATAGTGGAAAAAGGAATGTCTTCAAATATAAACTACACAGAATCATTCGGTGAAACTTCTTTCTGATCTGTGCATTCAGCTAACAGAGTTAAACCATACTTTTGATTGAGCAGATCTGAACACTCTTTCTGTAGAAAATGCAACTGGACATTTGGAGCGCTAAGAGCGTAGTAGTGGAAAAAGGAATATATTCAAATATAAACTACACAGAAGCATTGTGTGAAACTTCTTTCTGATCTGAGCATTCAGCTAACAGAGTTAAACCATACTTTTGATTGAGCAGTTTTGAAACAGTCTGTCTGTAGAAAATGCAACTGGACATTCGTAGCGCTAAGTGGGTAATAGTGGAAAAAAGAATATGTTCAAATATAAACTACACAGAAGCATTGTATGAAATTTTTTCTGTTCTGTGCATTCAACTAACAGAGTTGAACCTTACTTTTGATTGAGCCGTTCTGAAACACTCTTTCTGTAGAAACTACAATTGGACATTCTGAGCGCTAGGAGGCCTATATTGGGAAAAAGAATGTCTACAAATAAAAACTACACAGAAGAATTGTGTGAAACTTCTTTCTGTTCTGTTTGTTCAACTAAAAGAGTTGAACCTTAGTTTTGATTGAGCCGTTCTGAAACACTCTTTCTGTAGAAAATGCAAGTGGAGATTCGGAGCGCTAAGAGGGTAATAGTGGAAAAAGGAATGTCTCCAAATATAAACTACACAGAATCATTCTGTGAAACTTCTTTCTGATCTGTGCATTTAGCTAACAGAGTTAAACCATACTTTTGATTGAGCAGATCTGAACACTCTTTCTGTAGAAAATGCAACTGGACATTTGGAGCGCTAAGAGAGTACTAGTGGAAAAAGGAATATATTCAAATATAAACTACACAGAAGCATTCTGTGAAACTTCTTTCTGATCTGAGCATTCAGCTAACAGAGTTAAACCATACTTTTGATTGAGCAGTTTTGAAACACTCTGTCTGTAGAAAATGCAACTGGACATTCGTAGCGCTAAGTGGGTAATAGTGGAAAAAAGAATACGTTCAAATATAAACTACACAGAAGCATTGTATGAAACTTCTTTCTGTTCTGTGCATTCAACTAACAGAGTTGAACCTTACTTTTGATTGAGCCTTTCTGAAACACTCTTTCTGTAGAAACTGCAATTGGACATTCTGAGCGCTAAGAGGCCTATATTGGGAAAAATAATATCTTCAAATAAAAACTACACAGAAGCATTGTGTGAAACTTATTTCTGATATGTTCATTAAGCTAACAGAGTTAAACCATACTTTTGATTGCGCAGTTCTGAACACTCTTTCTGTAGAAAATGCAAGTGGACATTCGGAGCGCTAAGAGGGTAATAGTGGAAAAAGGAATATATTCAAATATAAACTACACAGTAGCATTCTGTGAAAATTCTTTCTGTTCTGTGCATTCAACTAACAGAGTTGAACCTTACTTTTGATTGAGCCGTTCTGAAACACTCTTTCTGTAGAAACTGCAATTGGACATGCTAAGCGCTAAGAGGCCTACATTGGGAAAAAGAATATCTTCAAATAAAAACTACACAGATGCATTCTGTGAAACTTATTTCTGATCTGTAAATGCAGTTAACAGAGATAAAGCATATTTTTGATTGAGCAGTTATGAAACACTCTTTTTGTAGAAAATGCAAGTGGAGATTCGGAGCGCTAATAGGGTAATAGTGGAAAAAGGAATGTCTTCAAATATAAACTACACAGAATCATTCGGTGAAACTTCTTTCTGATCTGTGCATTCAGCTAACAGAGTTAAACCATACTTTTGATTGAGCAGATCTGAACACTCTTTCTGTAGAAAATGCAACTGGACATTTGGAGCGCTAAGAGCGTAGTAGTGGAAAAAGGAATATATTCAAATATAAACTACACAGAAGCATTCTGTGAAACTTCTTTCTGATCTGAGCATTCAGCTAACAGAGTTAAACCATACTTTTGATTGAGCAGTTTTGAAACAGTCTGTCTGTAGAAAATGCAACTGGACATTCGTAGCGCTAAGTGGGTAATAGTGGAAAAAAGAATATGTTCAAATATAAACTACACAGAAGCATTGTATGAAACTTATTTCTGTTCTGTGCATTCAACTAACAGAGTTGAACCTTACTTTTGATTGAGCCTTTCTGAAACACTCTTTCTGTAGAAACTGCAATTGGACATTCTGAGCGCTAAGAGGCCTCTATTGGGAAAAATAATATCTTCAAATAAAAACTACACAGAAGCATTGTGTGAAACTTATTTCTGATATGTTCATTAAGCTAACAGAGTTAAACCATACTTTTGATTGCGCCGTTCTGAACACTCTTTCTGTAGAAATTTCAAGTGGACATTCGGAGCGCTAAGAGGGTAATAGTGGAAAAAGGAATATGTTCAAATATAAACTACACAGTAGCATTCTGTGAAAATTCTTTCTGTTCTGTGCATTCAAGTAACAGAGTTGAACCTTACTTTTGATTGAGCCGTTCTGAAACACTCGTTCTGTAGAAACTGCAATTGGACATGCTAAGCGCTAAGAGGCCTACATTGGGAAAAAGAATATCTTCAAATAAAAACTACACAGATGCATTCTGTGAAACTTATTTCTGATCTGTAAATTCAGTTAACAGAGATAAAACATATTTTTGATTGAGCAGTTATGAAACACTCTTTTTGTAGAAAATGCAAGTGGAGATTCGTAGCGCTAAGAGGGTAATAGTGGAAAAAGGAATGTCTTCAAATATAAACAACACAGAATCATTCGGTGAAACTTCTTTCTGATCTGTGCATTCAGCTAACAGAGTTAAACCATACTTTTGATTGAGCAGATCTGAACATTCTTTCTGTAGAAAATGCAACTGGACATTTGGAGCGCTAAGAGCGTAGTAGTGGAAAAAGGAATATATTCAAATATAAACTACACAGAAGCATTCTGTGAAACTTCTTTCTGATCTGAGCATTCAGCTAACAGAGTTAAACCATACTTTTGATTGAGCAGTTTTGAAACAGTCTGTCTGTAGAAAATGCAACTGGACATTCGTAGCGCTAAGTGGGTAATATTGGAAAAAAGAATATGTTCAAATATAAACTACACAGAAGCATTGTATGAAAGTTCTTTCTGTTCTGTGCATTCAACTAACAGAGTTGAACCTTACTTTTGATTGAGCCGTTCTGAAATACTCTTTCTGTAGAAACTGCAATTGGACATTCTGAGCGCTAGGAGGCCTATATTGGGAAAAAGAATGTCTACAAATAAAAACTACACAGAAGAGTTGTGTGAAACTTCTTTCTGTTCTGTTTGTTCAAGTAAAAGAGTTGAACCTTAGTTTTGATTGAGCCGTTCTGAAACACTCTTTCTGTAGAAAATGCAAGTGGAGATTCGCAGCGCTAAGAGGGTAATAGTGGAAAAAGGAATGTCTCCAAATATAAACTACACAGAATCATTCTGTGAAACTTCTTTCTGATCTGTGCATTCAGCTAACAGAGTTAAACTATACTTTTGATTGAGCAGATCTGAACACTCTTTCTGTAGAAAATGCAACTGGACATTTGGAGCGCTAAGAGAGTACTAGTGGAAAAAGGAATATATTCAAATATAAACTACACAGAAGCATTCTGTGAAACTTCTTTCTGATCTGAGCATTCAGCTAACAGAGTTAAACCATACTTTTGATTGAGCAGTTTTGAAACACTCTGTCTGTAGAAAATGCAACTGGACATTCGTAGCGCTAAGTGGGTAATAGTGGAAAAAAGAATATGTTCAAATATAAACTACACAGAAGCATTCTATGAAACTTCTTTCTGTTCTGTGCATTCAACTAACAGAGTTGAACCTTACTTTTGATTGAGCCTTTCTGAAACACTCTTTCTGTAGAAACTGCAGTTGGACATTCTGAGCGCTAAGAGGCCTCTATTGGGAAAAATAATTTCTTCAAATAAAAACTACACAGAAGCATAGTGTGAAACTTATTTCTGATATGTTCATTAAGCTAACAGAGTTAAACCATACTTTTGATTGCGCAGTTCTGAACACTCTTTCTGTAGAAAATGCAAGTGGACATTCGGAGCGCTAAGAGGGTAATAGTGGAAAAAGGAATATATTCAAATATAAACTACACAGTAGCATTCTGTGAAAATTCTTTCTGTTCTGTGCATTCAACTAACAGAGTTGAACCTTACTTTTGATTGAGCCGTTCTGAAACACTCTTTCTGTAGAAACTGCAATTGGACATGCTAAGCGCTAAGAGGCCTACATTGGGAAAAAGAATATCTTCAAATAAAAACTACACAGATGCATTCTGTGAAACTTATTTCTGATCTGTAAATTCAGTTAACAGAGATAAAGCATATTTTTGATTGAGCAGTTATGAAACACTCTTTTTGTAGAAAATGCAAGTGGAGATTCGGAGCGCTAAGAGGGTAATAGTGGAAAAAGGAATGTCTTCAAATATAAACTACACAGAATCATTCGGTGAAACTTCTTTCTGATCTGTGCATTCAGCTAACAGAGTTAAACCATACTTTTGATTGAGCAGATCTGAACACTCTTTCTGTAGAAAATGCAACTGGACATTTGGAGCGCTAAGAGCGTAGTAGTGGAAAAAGGAATATATTCAAATATAAACTACACAGAAGCATTGTGTGAAACTTCTTTCTGATCTGAGCATTCAGCTAACAGAGTTAAACCATACTTTTGATTGAGCAGTTTTGAAACAGTCTGTCTGTAGAAAATGCAACTGGACATTCGTAGCGCTAAGTGGGTAATAGTGGAAAAAAGAATATGTTCAAATATAAACTACACAGAAGCATTGTATGAAATTTTTTCTGTTCTGTGCATTCAACTAACAGAGTTGAACCTTACTTTTGATTGAGCCGTTCTGAAACACTCTTTCTGTAGAAACTACAATTGGACATTCTGAGCGCTAGGAGGCCTATATTGGGAAAAAGAATGTCTACAAATAAAAACTACACAGAAGAATTGTGTGAAACTTCTTTCTGTTCTGTTTGTTCAACTAAAAGAGTTGAACCTTAGTTTTGATTGAGCCGTTCTGAAACACTCTTTCTGTAGAAAATGCAAGTGGAGATTCGGAGCGCTAAGAGGGTAATAGTGGAAAAAGGAATGTCTCCAAATATAAACTACACAGAATCATTCTGTGAAACTTCTTTCTGATCTGTGCATTTAGCTAACAGAGTTAAACCATACTTTTGATTGAGCAGATCTGAACACTCTTTCTGTAGAAAATGCAACTGGACATTTGGAGCGCTAAGAGAGTACTAGTGGAAAAAGGAATATATTCAAATATAAACTACACAGAAGCATTCTGTGAAACTTCTTTCTGATCTGAGCATTCAGCTAACAGAGTTAAACCATACTTTTGATTGAGCAGTTTTGAAACACTCTGTCTGTAGAAAATGCAACTGGACATTCGTAGCGCTAAGTGGGTAATAGTGGAAAAAAGAATACGTTCAAATATAAACTACACAGAAGCATTGTATGAAACTTCTTTCTGTTCTGTGCATTCAACTAACAGAGTTGAACCTTACTTTTGATTGAGCCTTTCTGAAACACTCTTTCTGTAGAAACTGCAATTGGACATTCTGAGCGCTAAGAGGCCTATATTGGGAAAAATAATATCTTCAAATAAAAACTACACAGAAGCATTGTGTGAAACTTATTTCTGATATGTTCATTAAGCTAACAGAGTTAAACCATACTTTTGATTGCGCAGTTCTGAACACTCTTTCTGTAGAAAATGCAAGTGGACATTCGGAGCGCTAAGAGGGTAATAGTGGAAAAAGGAATATATTCAAATATAAACTACACAGTAGCATTCTGTGAAAATTCTTTCTGTTCTGTGCATTCAACTAACAGAGTTGAACCTTACTTTTGATTGAGCCGTTCTGAAACACTCTTTCTGTAGAAACTGCAATTGGACATGCTAAGCGCTAAGAGGCCTACATTGGGAAAAAGAATATCTTCAAATAAAAACTACACAGAAGCATTCTGTGAAACTTATTTCTGATCTGTAATTTCAGTTAACAGAGATAAAACATATTTTTGATTGAGCAGTTATGAAAGATTCTTTTTGTAGAAAATGCAAGTGGAGATTCGGAGCGCTAAGTGGGTAATAGTGGAAAAAGGAATGTCTTCAAATATAAACTACACAGAATCATTCGGTGAAATTTCTTTCTGATCTGTGCATTCAGCTAACAGAGTTAAACCATACTTTTGATTGAGCAGATCAGAACACTCTTTCTGTAGAAAATGCAACTGGATATTTGGAGCGCTAAGAGCGTAGTAGTGGAAAAAGGAATATATTCAAATATAAACAACACAGAAGCATTCTGTGAAACTTCTTTCTGATGTGAGCATTCAGCTAACAGAGTTAAACCATACTTTTGATTGAGCAGTTTTGAAACACTCTGTCTGTAGAAAATGCAACTGGACATTCGTAGCGCTAAGTGGGTAATAGTGGAAAAAAGAATATGTTCAAATATAAACTACACAGAAGCATTGTATGAAACTTCTTTCTGTTCTGTGCATTCAACTAACAGAGTTGAACCTTACTTTTGATTGAGCCTTTCTGAAACACTCTTTCTGTAGAAACTGCAATTGGACATTCTGAGCGCTAGGAGGCCTATATTGGGAAAAAGAATGTCTACAAATAAAAACTACACAGAAGAATTGTGTGAAACTTCTTTCTGTTCTGTTTGTTCAACTAAAAGAGTTGAACCTTAGTTTTGATTGAGCCGTTCTGAAACACTCTTTCTGTAGAAAATGCAAGTGGAGATTCGGAGCGCTAAGAGGGTAATAGTGGAAAAAGGAATGTCTCCAAATATAAACTACACGGAATCATTCTGTGAAACTTCTTTCTGATCTGTGCATTCAGCTAACAGAATTAAACTATACTTTTGATTGAGCAGATCTGAACACTCTTTCTGTAGAAAATGCAACTGGACATTTGGAGCGCTAAGAGAGTACTAGTGGAAAAAGGAATATATTCAAATATAAACTACACAGAAGCATTCTGTGAAACTTCTTTCTGATCTGAGCATTCAGCTAACAGAGTTAAACCATACTTTTGATTGAGCAGTTTTGAAACACTCTGTCTGTAGAAAATGCAACTGGACATTCGTAGCGCTAAGTGGGTAATAGTGGAAAAAAGAATATGTTCAAATATAAACTACACAGAAGCATTCTATGAAACTTCTTTCTGTTCTGTGCATTCAACTAACAGAGTTGAACCTTACTTTTGATTGAGCCTTTCTGAAACACTCTTTCTGTAGAAACTGCAGTTGGACATTCTGAGCGCTAAGAGGCCTCTATTGGGAAAAATAATTTCTTCAAATAAAAACTACACAGAAGCATAGTGTGAAACTTATTTCTGATATGTTCATTAAGCTAACAGAGTTAAACCATACTTTTGATTGCGCAGTTCTGAACACTCTTTCTGTAGAAAATGCAAGTGGACATTCGGAGCGCTAAGAGGGTAATAGTGGAAAAAGGAATATATTCAAATATAAACTACACAGTAGCATTCTGTGAAAATTCTTTCTGTTCTGTGCATTCAACTAACAGAGTTGAACCTTACTTTTGATTGAGCCGTTCTGAAACACTCTTTCTGTAGAAACTGCAATTGGACATGCTAAGCGCTAAGAGGCCTACATTGGGAAAAAGAATATCTTCAAATAAAAACTACACAGATGCATTCTGTGAAACTTATTTCTGATCTGTAAATTCAGTTAACAGAGATAAAGCATATTTTTGATTGAGCAGTTATGAAACACTCTTTTTGTAGAAAATGCAAGTGGAGATTCGGAGCGCTAAGAGGGTAATAGTGGAAAAAGGAATGTCTTCAAATATAAACTACACAGAATCATTCGGTGAAACTTCTTTCTGATCTGTGCATTCAGCTAACAGAGTTAAACCATACTTTTGATTGAGCAGATCTGAACACTCTTTCTGTAGAAAATGCAACTGGACATTTGGAGCGCTAAGAGCGTAGTAGTGGAAAAAGGAATATATTCAAATATAAACTACACAGAAGCATTCTGTGAAACTTCTTTCTGATCTGAGCATTCAGCTAACAGAGTTAAACCATACTTTTGATTGAGCAGTTTTGAAACAGTCTGTCTGTAGAAAATGCAACTGGACATTCGTAGCGCTAAGTGGGTAATAGTGGAAAAAAGAATATGTTCAAATATAAACTACACAGAAGCATTGTATGAAACTTATTTCTGTTCTGTGCATTCAACTAACAGAGTTGAACCTTACTTTTGATTGAGCCTTTCTGAAACACTCTTTCTGTAGAAACTGCAATTGGACATTCTGAGCGCTAAGAGGCCTCTATTGGGAAAAATAATATCTTCAAATAAAAACTACACAGAAGCATTGTGTGAAACTTATTTCTGATATGTTCATTAAGCTAACAGAGTTAAACCATACTTTTGATTGCGCCGTTCTGAACACTCTTTCTGTAGAAAATTCAAGTGGACATTCGGAGCGCTAAGAGGGTAATAGTGGAAAAAGGAATATGTTCAAATATAAACTACACAGTAGCATTCTGTGAAAATTCTTTCTGTTCTGTGCATTCAACTAACAGAGTTGAACCTTACTTTTGATTGAGCCGTTCTGAAACACTCTTTCTGTAGAAACTGCAATTGGACATGCTAAGCGCTAAGAGGCCTACATTGGGAAAAAGAATATCTTCAAATAAAAACTACACAGAAGCATTCTGTGAAACTTATTTCTGATCTGTAATTTCAGTTAACAGAGATAAAACATATTTTTGATTGAGCAGTTATGAAAGATTCTTTTTGTAGAAAATGCAAGTGGAGATTCGGAGCGCTAAGAGGGTAATAGTGGAAAAAGGAATGTCTTCAAATATAAACTACACAGAATCATTCGGTGAAATTTCTTTCTGATCTGTGCATTCAGCTAACAGAGTTAAACCATACTTTTGATTGAGCAGATCAGAACACTCTTTCTGTAGAAAATGCAACTGGATATTTGGAGCGCTAAGAGCGTAGTAGTGGAAAAAGGAATATATTCAAATATAAACAACACAGAAGCATTCTGTGAAACTTCTTTCTGATGTGAGCATTCAGCTAACAGAGTTAAACCATACTTTTGATTGAGCAGTTTTGAAACACTCTGTCTGTAGAAAATGCAACTGGACATTCGTAGCGCTAAGTGGGTAATAGTGGAAAAAAGAATATGTTCAAATATAAACTACACAGAAGCATTGTATGAAACTTCTTTCTGTTCTGTGCATTCAACTAACAGAGTTGAACCTTACTTTTGATTGAGCCTTTCTGAAACACTCTTTCTGTAGAAACTGCAATTGGACATTCTGAGCGCTAGGAGGCCTATATTGGGAAAAAGAATGTCTACAAATAAAAACTACACAGAAGAATTGTGTGAAACTTCTTTCTGTTCTGTTTGTTCAACTAAAAGAGTTGAACCTTAGTTTTGATTGAGCCGTTCTGAAACACTCTTTCTGTAGAAAATGCAAGTGGAGATTCGGAGCGCTAAGAGGGTAATAGTGGAAAAAGGAATGTCTCCAAATATAAACTACACGGAATCATTCTGTGAAACTTCTTTCTGATCTGTGCATTCAGCTAACAGAATTAAACTATACTTTTGATTGAGCAGATCTGAACACTCTTTCTGTAGAAAATGCAACTGGACATTTGGAGCGCTAAGAGAGTACTAGTGGAAAAAGGAATATATTCAAATATAAACTACACAGAAGCATTCTGTGAAACTTCTTTCTGATCTGAGCATTCAGCTAACAGAGTTAAACCATACTTTTGATTGAGCAGTTTTGAAACACTCTGTCTGTAGAAAATGCAACTGGACATTCGTAGCGCTAAGTGGGTAATAGTGGAAAAAAGAATATGTTCAAATATAAACTACACAGAAGCATTCTATGAAACTTCTTTCTGTTCTGTGCATTCAACTAACAGAGTTGAACCTTACTTTTGATTGAGCCTTTCTGAAACACTCTTTCTGTAGAAACTGCAGTTGGACATTCTGAGCGCTAAGAGGCCTCTATTGGGAAAAATAATTTCTTCAAATAAAAACTACACAGAAGCATAGTGTGAAACTTATTTCTGATATGTTCATTAAGCTAACAGAGTTAAACCATACTTTTGATTGCGCAGTTCTGAACACTCTTTCTGTAGAAAATGCAAGTGGACATTCGGAGCGCTAAGAGGGTAATAGTGGAAAAAGGAATATATTCAAATATAAACTACACAGTAGCATTCTGTGAAAATTCTTTCTGTTCTGTGCATTCAACTAACAGAGTTGAACCTTACTTTTGATTGAGCCGTTCTGAAACACTCTTTCTGTAGAAACTGCAATTGGACATGCTAAGCGCTAAGAGGCCTACATTGGGAAAAAGAATATCTTCAAATAAAAACTACACAGATGCATTCTGTGAAACTTATTTCTGATCTGTAAATTCAGTTAACAGAGATAAAGCATATTTTTGATTGAGCAGTTATGAAACACTCTTTTTGTAGAAAATGCAAGTGGAGATTCGGAGCGCTAAGAGGGTAATAGTGGAAAAAGGAATGTCTTCAAATATAAACTACACAGAATCATTCGGTGAAACTTCTTTCTGATCTGTGCATTCAGCTAACAGAGTTAAACCATACTTTTGATTGAGCAGATCTGAACACTCTTTCTGTAGAAAATGCAACTGGACATTTGGAGCGCTAAGAGCGTAGTAGTGGAAAAAGGAATATATTCAAATATAAACTACACAGAAGCATTCTGTGAAACTTCTTTCTGATCTGAGCATTCAGCTAACAGAGTTAAACCATACTTTTGATTGAGCAGTTTTGAAACAGTCTGTCTGTAGAAAATGCAACTGGACATTCGTAGCGCTAAGTGGGTAATAGTGGAAAAAAGAATATGTTCAAATATAAACTACACAGAAGCATTGTATGAAACTTATTTCTGTTCTGTGCATTCAACTAACAGAGTTGAACCTTACTTTTGATTGAGCCTTTCTGAAACACTCTTTCTGTAGAAACTGCAATTGGACATTCTGAGCGCTAAGAGGCCTCTATTGGGAAAAATAATATCTTCAAATAAAAACTACACAGAAGCATTGTGTGAAACTTATTTCTGATATGTTCATTAAGCTAACAGAGTTAAACCATACTTTTGATTGCACCGTTCTGAACACTCTTTCTGTAGAAAATTCAAGTGGACATTCGGAGCGCTAAGAGGGTAATAGTGGAAAAAGGAATATGTTCAAATATAAACTACACAGTAGCATTCTGTGAAAATTCTTTCTGTTCTGTGCATTCAACTAACAGAGTTGAACCTTACTTTTGATTGAGCCGTTCTGAAACACTCTTTCTGTAGAAACTGCAATTGGACATGCTAAGCGCTAAGAGGCCTACATTGGGAAAAAGAATATCTTCAAATAAAAACTACACAGATGCATTCTGTGAAACTTATTTCTGATCTGTAAATTCAGTTAACAGAGATAAAACATATTTTTGATTGAGCAGTTATGAAACACTCTTTTTGTAGAAAATGCAAGTGGAGATTCGTAGCGCTAAGAGGGTAATAGTGGAAAAAGGAATGTCTTCAAATATAAACAACACAGAATCATTCGGTGAAACTTCTTTCTGATCTGTGCATTCAGCTAACAGAGTTAAACCATACTTTTGATTGAGCAGATCTGAACATTCTTTCTGTAGAAAATGCAACTGGACATTTGGAGCGCTAAGAGCGTAGTAGTGGAAAAAGGAATATATTCAAATATAAACTACACAGAAGCATTCTGTGAAACTTCTTTCTGATCTGAGCATTCAGCTAACAGAGTTAAACCATACTTTTGATTGAGCAGTTTTGAAACACTCTGTCTGTAGAAAATGCAACTGGACATTCGTAGCGCTAAGTGGGTAATAGTGGAAAAAAGAATATGTTCAAATATAAACTACACAGAAGCATTGTATGAAACTTCTTTCTGTTCTGTGCATTCAACTAACAGAGTTGAACCTAACTTTTGATTGAGCCTTTCTGAAACACTCTTTCTGTAGAAACTGCAATTGGACATTCTGAGCGCTAGGAGGCCTATATTGGGAAAAAGAATGTCTACAAATAAAAACTACACAGAAGAATTGTGTGAAACTTCTTTCTGTTCTGTTTGTTCAACTAAAAGAGTTGAACCTTAGTTTTGATTGAGCCGTTCTGAAACACTCTTTCTGTAGAAAATGCAAGTGGAGATTCGGAGCGCTAAGAGGGTAATAGTGGAAAAAGGAATGTCTCCAAATATAAACTACACGGAATCATTCTGTGAAACTTCTTTCTGATCTGTGCATTCAGCTAACAGAGTTAAACTATACTTTTGATTGAGCAGATCTGAACACTCTTTCTGTAGAAAATGCAACTGGACATTTGGAGCGCTAAGAGAGTACTAGTGGAAAAAGGAATATATTCAAATATAAACTACACAGAAGCATTCTGTGAAACTTCTTTCTGATCTGAGCATTCAGCTAACAGAGTTAAACCATACTTTTAATTGAGCAGTTTTGAAACACTCTGTCTGTAGAAAATGCAACTGGACATTCGTAGCGCTAAGTGGGTAATAGTGGAAACA
This sequence comes from Symphalangus syndactylus, assembly GCF_028878055.3. NCBI lineage: Eukaryota > Metazoa > Chordata > Mammalia > Primates > Hylobatidae > Symphalangus > Symphalangus syndactylus. The sequence continues at coordinate 144,896,893 of NC_072429.2, forward strand.
AGAATATGTTCAAATATAAACTACACAGAAGCATTGTATGAAACTTCTTTCTGTTCTGTGCATTCAACTAACAGAGTTGAACCTTACTTTTGATTGAGCCTTTCTGAAACACTCTTTCTGTAGAAACTGCAATTGGACATTCTGAGCGCTAGGAGGCCTCTATTGGGAAAAATAATATCTTCAAATAAAAACTACACAGAAGCATTGTGTGAAACTTATTTCTGATATGTTCATTAAGCTAACAGAGTTAAACCATACTTTTGATTGCGCAGTTCTGAACACTCTTTCTGTAGAAAATGCAAGTGGACATTCGGAGCGCTAAGAGGGTAATAGTGGAAAAATGAATATATTCAAATATAAACTACACAGTAGCATTCTGTGAAAATTCTTTCTGTTCTGTGCATTCAACTAACAGAGTTGAACCTTACTTTTATTGAGCCGTTCTGAAACACTCTTTCTGTAGAAACTGCAATTGGACATGCTAAGCGCTAAGAGGCCTACATTGGGAAAAAGAATATCTTCAAATAAAAACTACACAGATGCATTCTGTGAAACTTATTTCTGATCTGTAAATTCAGTTAACAGAGATAAAGCATATTTTTGATTGA